>NW_025334026.1:1409895-2819790 GCF_019186645.2 Phyllostomus hastatus
CAGAGGGCAGTGAGTGGGTTTTGGGCTGCAGCGTGGCCCAGAAGTGTCCTGGAAGCTTGCTAAAATGCAGCCCCCAGGCCCATCCTGGTGCGTGGGTTGCTAAGTTCTGCAGTATGCCCTGAGAATTTGCTTCTAAGTCTTTTTTTTTTAATCCTGCCTGTGCTAGTGTGTGGTTTTCTACAAACAAAACATTCTTCTTTGTAATTGCATACAATAATCAAAATCAGGAAAATTAAAATTGATACATTTCTACCATCTTGTCCTTACCTCACATTCAACTTGCACTGATTGTCTCTTTTGCAAAATGATGGAGTCCAAAATGACTTGTTGTGTTTACTTGTCATGTTTCCTCGGTCTGGAACACTTCCTTGCTTTCCTTGACTTCCATGACCCTGAAATTTTTTAAGATTATAGGCCCATTTATTTTGCAGGATGGTACTCAGTTTGGTTGGTTTCATGTTTCCTTATGGTTTGATTCAGTGGCTGTGCCTTTGGTACAAGTATCACAAAGACGATGCATCCTGGCAGGTGGTGCACGACTTCAGTTCGTTTCGTCGCCAGTCCCCTTAACTTTGGTGTCCTGATGAAGGTGCTGTCTGCCACCCTTCTCCACTGTGAGGTTAATCTTTTCCCTTTTACGATTGTTAACTATTTTGTGGAGAGGTAGTTGGTGCCTTTGTAAGTATCTCATTATGCATTCAACTTTCCATTTCTTCATTTGTGGATTCGTGGATTTCTACTATATTCAGTAGTTCATAATCAGTTGTTGTTATTTTGATGTTCAAATTGTCCCAGATTTGTCCAGTGGGAACCTTTTTGTTGGCATCTGTGTCCTTTTGAAATGCCCCATGAGCTTACACTGGCACCTTGACCTTCAGTTGAACACTACACTGCTGACTTGGGGTTTTCTCACTTTATTTGATCAACCCCCCTCTTTGTAACTGGTCTCCAGTGGCTGTGGACTGAACTATTCAGGAAGGAGGAAGAGCAGAGCTGGGGGGAGATCAGCTCTTTGAATGAGCCCTTCCAGCTGATTCCATTGTAGAAGATCCTCTATCCTCTGACTGCATTGGGGGAACCTTGGCCTAGTTTTGAGGGTGTGGACTTCAGAGTACCCAGACACCAGTCGCAGTCCCACTCCTGTGTGACTTTGGCCAGCCAACCAGCCCTGCTAAGCCTCTATTCCCTCATTTGGTCAAGTATGGATAATAGTAATACTTTATGGTTATGGGCTAAAATGAGATCAATAAGATCTGTCCACTTTCTACATGGTCTCAGTCTAAATGGGGGAGGTGAGCACAGACCAGGAGTAATAAAGTGTTCAACTTGTGGGGAGAGAGCTTGTCTGGGGTATGGTGGGGACAGGAGAGGGAGTGTTCCCAAATCCTGGGTGGTGGAGGTGGGTTAGCAGGAAGGGCTTTTGAGAACCCGCTTGTAAAATCTGTAGGTGTTCACCAGGGACCTGGGCAGGTGGGGAAGTTGCAGACAGAGGGCCAGCTCAGCCTCAGCAAGGCACCGTAGTCAGGACGAACCTGACTGGTGTGGGCTGCAGTGAGGAGATGATTGCCAAACCCTAGGGTGGGGGTGGGGCTCTCTGCTGGCCTGTCATAGGAGCTCCTGGAGAAGCCCTGGACAGCGAGAGGAGGGTGCGGGGCAGCATAGCCTGTGTGACAGCCTGGAGCAGTCTCCTTTTCCACTCTGACCCTTTCACTGCCTGGATGCTGGCTACCTGGCTGGGTTTTATTTCTTTAAACCTCTTTTGATTGTTTATTGTGACTTTCAACCTTTTTCATCTCATGACACACATAAACTAATTCTGAGATCTGATGGCTGTTGTGTTGGCTGTTGTCATTTTTTAAATTTATAATATAAGGGAAAAAGGTTAGTGCACTTGACTAAACAGTCAGGTATTGTATGTTTTAAAAATTCTTGTGGCACACTAGTTGAAAATCGCTGGTTTATTGTATTACAAAGGCAGTATAGAGGAGCGGTCAGGTTCTGACTCTGGAGTTATGCTCCCTGGCTTTGGATCCTAGCTCTGTCACTTGTCACTCTTGTCATTTGCCAGGAGAATTACTGAGTCTTTGTAGGTATCTGAAAATCTGACTGACCCTGCTGCCCTTCCCTTGTCTCCCAGTCAGTGCTGAACTGTGTTACCTACTACTAATACCAGGTCATGGTAGAGGTTAAAGAGGGTGTAAATGCAGATGTGCTCTGTGAAAGATAATGCAAAAATACATGTAGTGTCCATCCTAGCCATGGGCTGAGAGGTTGGGTGCTTCAGAAAAGGTGGTGGGGCTGGACTTGGGGGTCTGAGGAGACTAAGAGGTGAACACACACAGTCTGGAAAAAATGATTTTTCAGCCTTGACTCTTATTTTGCACTGATCATGACCTCGAATACTTAGGCGTTGCTGTATATACCATGGGGCCAGGAGATTTATGCCTCCCTGCTTTTTGTTGGTGGCCTCTAGGGACAGTCATGTTTTTGGATAGCCTGTTCACTTAACCATGTTTTTCTAGTTGTCAGGTGTGGTTATGTTTAGTGCCTACTCAGTACCCACCCAACAGTGGACCTGAGGTACCCTCCCTCCTGCCAGCTTCTGGTTGAGGAAAGCAAATTCCTGTAGGTGCATCTCACTGTGATGTTTTGAAGCCTGTGAATTACCGAATGCACCTTATAGGGTCATTGGATTCCTTTTGAGTAATTATCCTTTGAGTGGTGCTGTCTGGGGTGGCTGGTTGTTTGTTCTGACATTGGGGCAGGCATAATTGCTTTGACTTACAAACATTAATTATTGCAGTCATTGGAAGCTGTTTGAGAGGTACTTGCCACCTCCTCCATGATTTGTTTCCTTTCCTGTTGCCAGCAGGTGTATTTGGGGCTAAGGGTGGGAGCTGGCAAAGAGTTTTGGAATCCTTCAGATGAATACAAGGATACTTCTGTCTGTCTCCCCTGACACCACCCCAGTCTTCCCATTTCTGGCCATCATCATTTCTTGCCTGGATGGATGATGAATCACAGCAGCTTTATTCTGTTCTGCACACTTGCCTGCTTCTACTCCCCACCCCTTTTGTTTTTCCACATGGCATGTTTTTCCCCTGCAAACACCTTTTACTGGCTGCCCTTCAGGCTTAAAGGTCACACTTCTTACCAAGTCTCAAGGTCCCTCAGAAGTCCCTCAGGAGTCCCCACCCTGCTCCAGTATCCCTGACTTCCCTTAGTTCCAGAAACAGGCCAGACACAGGCTGGTCTTAGGGCTTTGCCTGGACTTATTCCTTTGCCCAGAACCTTGCTACTCAAAGTGTGGTCTGTCAGTATTGGCATCCCTAGGGGGCTTGATAGAAATGCAGAGCCTCAGGCCCCACCTGAGACATTGATGAGAATCTGCATTTTAGCAAAACCTTCAGGTGAGCCCACCCCCCACTTCTTCACTTCCTTTGGGTCTTGCCTATGTCACCTTTTAGAAAGACCTTCTAGACTAACCCATCCAAAAATATCCACTTACTCTGTATCCTTTCCCCTTGCTTTATTTATTTATTTTTAAGTTGATGGGCTTTTTAGGGGAACAGTTTTAGATTTACAGAAACGTGAACAGAAATTAGAGTTCCCACACACCCCTTTGTGCCTTCCTCCTCAATTCCCCTTATTATTAACATCTTGCATTGGTAGGGTATGTTTATTACAATCAATGAACTAACACTGATTCATTATTAATGACTGAAGTCCATGTTTACGTCAGGGTTCACTCTTGGTGGTGCACATTCTGTGGATTTGGACAGATGTATAATGACATGCACCACCAGCATAGTGTCATACAGACTAGTTTCACTGCCCTAAAAATCCTCCATGTTTTACCTGTTCATCCTGTCCCTAACCCCTGGCAACCACTGACATTTTTCCTTTTTCAGGGTGTCATGTAGTTGGAATCAAAGTTTATAGCCTTTTCAAATTGATGTCTTTCTTTTTTTAAAATATATTTTATTGATTATGCTATTACAGTTGTCCCATTTCCCCCCCATTTCTCCCCTCCACCCTGTACACCCTCTCCCACCCACATTCCCCCCTTTAGTTCATGTTCATGTGTCATACTTATAAGTTCTTTAGCCTCTACATTTCTCATACTATTCTTACCTTCCCCCTGTCTATTTTCTACCTACAATCTATGCTACTTATTCTATGTACCTTTTTCCCCTCTCTCCTTCTCCCACTCCCCTGTTGCTAACCCTCCATGTGATCTCCATTTCTGTGGTTCTGTTCATGTTCTAGTTGTTTGCTTAGTTTCTTTTGTTTTTGTTTTAGGTGTGGTTGTTAATAATTGTGAGTTTGCTGTCCTTTTGCTATACATGTTTTTTTTTTAATCTTCTTTTCTTAGATAAGTCCCTTTAACATTTCATAAAATAAGGGCTTGATGATGATGAACTCCTTTAACTTGACCTTATCTGAGAAGCACTTTATCTGCCCTTTCATTCTAAATGAAAGCTTTGCTGGATAGAGTAATCTGGGATATAGGTCCTTGCCTTTCATGACTTGGAATACTTCTTCCCAGCCCCTTCTTGCCTGTGAGGTCTCTTTTGAGAAATCAGCTGACAGTCTGATGGGAACTCCTTTGTAGGTTACTGTCCCCTTATCTCTTGCTGCTTCTAGGATTCTCTCCTTCATTTTTACCTTGGCTAATGTAATTATGATGTGCCTTGGTGTGTTCCTTCTTTCATTTAGCACTGTGCATTTCAGTTTCCTATATGTCTTTTCATGGCTATGTAGCTCATTTCTTTTCATAACTGAATAATATTATAGTGTCTGGCTGCACTACAGTTTATTTATCCATTCACCTATTGAAGGTCATCTTGGTTGCTTCCAAGCTTTGGTAATTATAAATAAAACTGCTAAATATCGTGTGTAAGGGGTTTATTTTATTGCTGTTTATTCTATTACAGTTGTCCCAAACCTTTTCCTCCTTTGCCCTGCCTCCACTCAGTCCCCCCCTCACTCTCTCACTTAGTCCCCACCCCATTAACCATGTCCATGGGTCCATGGGTATTTTTGGGCCATCTATATGTCCTTCTTGGAGAAGTCTTTATTCTGGTGTTTTAAAAATTAAAAGCCCATTTTTAAATTGGATTGTGTGTTTTTCTGGTGTTGAGTCATATGAGTTTTTCATATATTTTAAGATTAAACCCTGTCCAAAGTATCATTGGCAAATATGTTCTTACATACAGTCAGTTCCCTTTTCATTTTTTCCCTTTCTTTAGCCATGCAGAAGCTTTTTAATTTGATGTAGTTCATTTAAAAAATTTTTCCTTTATTTCTCTTGCCCCAGGGGGATGTATCAGCAAAAATATTGCTACATAGGCTATCTGAAATTTTACTGTCTGTGTTTTCTTCTAGGACTTTTATGGTATCATGACTTATATTAAGTCTCTTATCATCCATTTTGAGTCTACTCTGGTGTGCAGTGTGGTCTACTTTAATTTTTTTGCATGTACCAGTTCAGTTCTCCCAACAGCGTTTATTGAAGAGACTGTTTTTACTCCATTGTATGCTTGTGCCCCTTTGTCAAATATTAATTGACCATAGAGACATAAGTCTATTTCTGGGCTCTCTATTTCATTCCATTGGTGTATGTGTCTGTTCTTATGCTGGTACCAGACTGTTTTGATTACAGTGGCCTTGTAGTAGAGTTTGATACCAGGTATTGTGATTCCTCCTACTTTGTTCTTTTCCTCAGAATTGATGAGGCAATTCAGGGTCTTTTTTGGTTCCATATAAATTTTTGAAGTACTCTTTCTAGATCTGCAAAATATGCCATTGGTATTTTAATAGGAATTTCATTGAATCTCTAGATTGCTTTGGGTAGTATAGACATTTTAATGATGTAAATTCTTCCAATCCATAAACACAGTATATGCTTCCATTTATATATATCTCCCTCAATTTCTTTCTTCAGTGTTCTATAGTTTTTGAGTACAGGTCTATTACATCCTTGGTTAAATTTATTCCTAGGTCCTATATTTTTCTTGTTTCTATAGTTAATGGTATTTTTCTTAGTTTCTCTTTCTGATAATTCATTGTTGGTGTACAAAAATGCCATCAATCTCTGAATATTGACTTTGTATTCTGCTACTCTGCCAAATTTACTTATTAGGTTGAGTAATCTTTGGTGGAGACTATTTGGTTTTCTATGTACACTATCATGTCATCTGTGAATAATGAGTTTTACTTCTTCTTTTACAATTTGGATGCCTTTTGTTTCTTTTCATTGTTTAATTGCTATGGCTATAATTTCCTGTAATATGTTGAATAAGAGTGGTGAAAGTAGACAGCCTTGTCTTGTTCCTGATCTTGAGAGATATGCATTTAATTTTTTTCCCCTTTGAGTATGATACTGGCAGTAGCTTTTTTGTCATATATAGCCTTTATTATGTTGAGCTGTACTCCCTCTATTCCCACTTTGCTAAGTGTTTTTTTATCATAAATGGGTGCTGTGCCTTATCAAATGCTTTTTCCACATCTATTGATATCATGTGCTTTTGTTCTTCATTTTGTTTATGTGACACATTACATTTATTGATTTGTGATTATTATATCATCCTTGCATTTCTGGGAGGAATCCTACGTGATTGTAGTATATGGTCTTTTTAATGTATTGCTGGATCTGGATTGCCAATATTTTGTTGAGGATTTTAGCATCTGTGTTCATCAGAGATATTGCCCTGTAATTTTCTTTCTTCATTGTGTCTTCACCAAGTTTTCGAATTAGGATAATACTGGCCTCATGAAAAGAGTTTGAGAGGCTTCTCTCTTCTTGAATTTTTTGGAATAGTCTGAGAAGGATAGGGGTTAGCTCTTCTTTGAATGTTTGATAAAATTCACCTATGAAGCCATTTGGTCCAGGACTTTTGTGTGCTGGGATTTTTTTGATTACTCCTTCAATTTTGTTAGTTTTTAACAGTCTGTTTAGGCTTTCTGCTTCTTCTTGGTTCAGTTTTGGGAAATTGTGTGTTTGTAGAAATTTATCCATTTCACCCAGGTTGTCTAATTTCTTGGCATATAATTGTTTATAGTAATTTCTTACAATCCTTTGTACTTCTGTGTTATCAGTTGTTAATTCTCCTCTTTTGTTTCTGATTTTATTTTTTGAGTCCTTTCTTTTTTTTTCTTGATGGGTCTGGTTAAAGGTCTGCCAATTTTGCTTATATTTTCAAAGAAGTAGCTCCTTGGTTTATTGCTTCCTTGTATTGTTTCTTTGGTCTCTATGTCAATTAGTTCTTCTCTGATCTTATTTCCTTTCTTCTGCTTTGGTCTTTGTTGCTGTCCTTCTAGTTATTTTAATTGTAGGGTTAGGTTGTTTATTTGAGAATTTTTTACCTTCTTTAGGTAGGCCTATTTTGCTATAAACTTCCGTCTCAGGACTGCCTTCATTGTGTCACATTGGTTTTGGGTGGTTGTGTGTTCATTTTCATTTGCTTCTAGATACTTTTTGATTTCTTCCTTGATCTTGTTTTAACCCATTCATTATTTAATAACATGTTAGTCAGACTCCATGTATTTGAATGTTTTTGAATTTTTCCCTTGAGGTTGGTTTCTAGTTTAAAACCATTGTGATCCAAGAAAATCCTTGATATGATTTCCACTTTCTTGAATTTGTTTGGTAAATATCAATTAAGTCCATTTTATCTAGAGTGTCATTCAATACTATAATATCTTTGTTTGAAAGATCTATCATTTGTTGACAGGGAGTTGTTAAAATCCACTATGATGACTCCATTGTGATGATTGTTTATTGGTGGGTTCTCCCCTCTGGCTGGCTGGCTGAGTCATAGCCCCCACTGCCGCATTTTATATGCTGTTGCACAGGTGCTGGCAGAACAAGACAGAACAATCCAAAAAGCAAAACCCACACCAGCAAAACTACCCCCAACCACAACAACAATATCAACAACAAATGAGCAAAGATTAATAAAGATGGAAAGGGAATGAGAATATTATAAGAAAGAGAAAAAAGAATATGCAATATCTACAGAAATGAAAAATCATTTTGAGAGGGCAGAGGGAGGAGAAATAATAAGAGTAAGGAATAGATACCATGGTAAGCAAGGGAAAAAAATAAAATTTCAAGTGAAAAGAAGAAAGGGCAAGAGGAAGACAAAGTGGAGTAAGACAGAGGAGAAGTACACTGTGAGATTTGAAAATAAAAAAAATAGTGAACACATAGGAATAAAATTGAAGGAAAACAAACAACAGCCACAATATCAATAACAAATGAGCAAAGATTAATAAATGTGGAAAGAGAATGAGAATATTATAAGAAAGGTATGTGAGATGACTAAAGGAAAGAAAGATTACTTAGAGGACAGAGGGCAGAGGAATAGTAAGAGTAAGGAATAGAAACACGGTGTAGAAAGGGAGAAATTAAATTTGAAATAAGAATAAGAAAGGGAAGAAAGAAGGCAAAATGGAATAAAGCAAGGGAAGAGTAAAATATGAGATTTGAAGTAAAAGTAAAATATAGGAATAAAATTGAAGAAAAAGAAGAATGTTTAAAAGCTATGTGAGAGAAAAAAAATAACGCAAATACTGAAAGAGAACAAGGTAGAATTCAGTGTTTGCTGTTTGTCTTCTCCTTCTGGGTCTGACTCTGGTAATGTCAGATGGTGTCCCCATCTAGCTCTAGGCCTGTTTGAGGACACCAGTGGTCCACAGTTTGTGGCAGTCTCCTTTAGGTTTGGCTGCATCTAGGCTGGTCCTTGCTACTCTGCCTTGTTGGCTTTTTATCAGTATAAAGTCCAGGGTTGGGTCATCTAACATCCAGCGACACTGCAGTTACCACCTAACCTGCCTCTAGAGGAGCCTTCTGGTACAATTGGGAGTGTGGGATCCCTGGATCTCTCCTGGGAGGTACTGTTCATCTTCAGGGAAGATTGTGGGAGTGTTCCCCTGCCCCTGCACCACATGTCTTGGTCTAATCAAGTATAGTTTCTGATGAATTAGCTATTTCATGTGAGAGCCAACTTGTGTAAGAGGGTGAGCTCTTTCCTGCCAGGCGCTTGCTGATGGCAGCTCTGTGTGAGAGCCAAGGCTGCTCGGGGCCCGGGATTCCCCTTATTGTGCTAGTTTCTGTACTCTCAGCCCAGCTGGTTTCAGTGAAATAGGGTCTGAGGAACCAACATGTCGAAAAGTGTAGGAAGGTCCCTGCACCTTGGTGTCTTCCCTCTCTTTCCCCTGTGGCTGTGCACCCAGCAGGGGGTTCTTGAGCCTGGCCAGACTGTTCTGCAGAGCTTCCCCATTGGACGTGGTGCTTGCATTCCTGCAGGAGGGTCTGCTGGGTACTTTCTTCCCTTTCCAGAGGTTTTTACTCTATGGGAAGAAGGGAACCACCTGGCTGCAAAGAATCTCAGGTGTTCAACTCTTGCCCTTTTAACTACCAGCCCACTGCCCTCATAGGAGACACAGGCCTGAACACTCTGTTCTTTGTAGCCCCCAGCTTGCTAGCCACACTGGGTAGGGGCCCAGCAATCCCTTCGTTGTGCCACTTTCTGAACTCCCTGCCCAGCTGGATTCAGTGGGAACAAACTACACTTTTAGTCTGGTCTCTTTGCTGGCAGATCAGCTGTGTGTGGGGTCCCTGCCCAGCCACTCATCAGCTATTCTTTTGAAACGTCACTCTGTGGTATCCATACTGTAGTATGGAGTCACTGTCCACTTCTCTGTCCATGCCACCTCCCCAAAAAGCAAAAAGTCTCTTGATCATGGCTGCCTGCAGCCTGCCTGTGCCTCTCACTGACCCAGTTGCAGTCCCTGATCACTTTAAGCGATGGAGTCCCTCTCTGGCACTCTCCCGGTTGGCTATGCTGCTATGGACATGCTACTTGCTGTGCAGGTATAGCTTGGGTCTCCCAGACTCCATATATCCTTCCAAGTCACTCTTGATTAAGGTTGGGGGGTCCCTATGTGGGACCAGGACCCCCACTCACCCCAGCAGGGGAGGGAGCTACTAACACTGCAATTTCTACCTGGTCTCTCTGCTGTGGCTGCAGGTGCCACTCAGGGTGTTTTTCCTTCAACTTATAAAATCTCCTTACTGGACAATATGAGCTACTTCCATGGGGGTAGAGACCTAGTCTTTTTTGTTATCCCCTCCATTTCTGTTACCTACACAATACCTGATATAGTCAGTCTCAGGAAATATTTGTTGAATAAATTCCGTACTTTCTGCAACAATCTGGTGGGGTCCTCAGTACTCCTGTTATTTAGGTGAGTAAACAGATGCAGAGAGAGACGTCCACCTTGCACACATTTGGCTAGGTTGATATTACTCAGATTGTTAGATTTTTCCTTTGGCTCTCTAGTTTATTTGTTCTCTCTGTTGTTCTTACCTCTCTGTTCCTATGCCCAAGTACCTCATAGAAATGTTGCGAGGATTAAATGAAATATATGTAAAGCTGTATTAGTTATCAGCTATGTAACAAATTAGCCCCCAAATTTAGCAGATTAAAACAACACATTTATTATCTCATAGTTTCTGTGGGTCAAGAATCCAGACATAGCTTAGCTGGATGCCTCTGGCTCATGGTCTCTCATGAGGTTGTGGTCAGGGTGCTGGGTGGAGCTGTGGTGATTTCCAAGCTCTTCCAAGCCTGGGGAGCCTACTTCTAAGCTCACACACGGCTGCTGGCAGATGTTGGTCCTCACAGCATGGGCCTCTCCACAGGCTGCCCAGGTGTCTGCATGACAGGGTCTCTGGTGATGCTGTAAGGAGTGGAGGGGGAGAGAGAAACATGGATTTGTTGTTCAGCCCACTCATGCACTCATTGGTTGCTTCTTGTGTGTGCCCTGACTGGAGATTGAACCCGTAGCCTTGGCATATCAGTACAATGCTCTAACCAACTGAGCTACCTGGCCAGGGCCGAAATACAGTGAGTTTTTGTAGTTGACCTGGAAAACTCACTTATTGATTCTTGGAGCTTTTTGTAGAGTCTTGGAATTTTTTTATGTCGAACATCATGTCACCTGCCAATAGGGACAGTTTTAGTTTTTCTCTATATTCATCGTTTTTGGGCCTTATTTCACTGGTTAGAGCCTCTAGTACTCTGTTCTGAAAAGAAGTGGAGAAAAGACTTTCTTGACTTTTTCCTCAGTCTTATAGGAAACTGTTAAGTCTCTCACCCCTAAGAATGGTGTTGATGTAGGTTGTTTTTTTTTGTAGCTCTAACCTACTCTAAATATCTTTTTTGTACATTAGTAAAGTGTGTTGACTGAAAATTTAAATAATTTTTCTCCTAATTCTATCATCAGAAATGAATACTATTAACATTGTGGTATATATAATTCCAATGCAAATATATATTAATTAATATATGTAAGGAGTTATACTAAATATACTTTGTTCACTGCTGCAATCACAGAATGCTATATTATAAATAATGACACAATGCTAATAAACATACATAGTCTTCATGATTTTGACAGCTCTGTAGTGTTCTTTCATAGGTGAATACACTATAATTTGTCTACCCACTCCTCCCTATATTTATTTTGTAACCAGCTTCTTTCTGATATATTATTCACAACATCCTTATATATATGTTTGAGACTTCTACTCCTTATTTCCTCACCATAATTTCCTAGAGGTGAAATTGTTTAGTCAAAAAGTATACAGTTCTTCAGACTGCTGATTCATATTTCCCAAAGCTCACGTGTGACCAGCCACTTATGTTTATGAGATGTCTGATGATTGCTAGCAGAGACTTGAGGGTAACCCTAGGCAAACTCCTTAACCTTTGAAGAAAGCTTGCCAGTCAGAATCTTGTTCACATTCATAGAAGAGAACCAACCATGAGATTTTGCAGATCTATGCTTATCAGCCCTTGTTTTTCTACTGGAACCTTTCAAGCCTTTACATTTTCTATTTTGTCCATTTCACCTAATTCCCTAAATTTATATGAAGCAATGTGAATACACTCAAATCTCAGGTTTGAGTGTATGTGTCATTTGACTTTCTGGCCCTCAGCTTTCCCATCTGCAAAGTGGGCACAGTAAAACCAACTGTATGAGGTGTTGATTCAGTGAGACCAAGTGTGTGACGGAGAGGAAGACATGGACTTGGAGATGCTTCAGTATGAATTGTGGTCCTGCTTTGTATTAGTGGTGTAAATTTTTTGATAGGCCACTAATGTCTCTGAGCCTCAGTTTCTTCATCTGCAAAATGAGTGTAAAAAAAATGAGGATGATCATTTTTCCTAGAGTTGCTATGCAGATTAAACAAGAGCATCTCTGCAACACTTTGAAGATCAAGTGCTTCACTCAGAGGCAAATACTCATGTGATATGGATAGAAAAGTCAATTCTCTACTAACTGTGGGGCTCTTCTGAATGAGGTAGAGTATTTACCTGTAGGAGGCCTGGGCACTGAGCAGTTTCTCAGTTCTTAGCTAGCATGGAGGATGGAAGGTGGAAACATCTGAAATGTCCACCTCTGCTACAGTCCACATGGGCAGTACTTTTCCAACAGAGACTTGTTTCTATTTCACTAATTTTTTTCCATGTACCCCATCTGAAAAAGCTGCCTTTCGCAAGTTGTGGAGTTTGAGGGGTTAATAGGTGGTCAATGTGCATAAATATTTTGAAGGTATTGAGAAGCCCTGGGGAGGTGATGGGAGGGGTGTATATCACCCACATTATTCTTTCCTTAACATTTTCTTTCAAGCTATTCACTTTTGAAAACATTTAAATTTTTTCCCAAAGTATTCTTTATATCACTGCAGTAAGTGGAAAAATCAATTTTTAAAAAACATACTAGAAGAAATCCTAACATAAAACGGTTTGATGTACTCCCTCAAGTGAATTTGGGAATGTATCACATGTGGGAGATTCTGTTTCAGGTCATTCCCTGTGGTCTCCCCAACCCCCTGTTCGTTGAACTGTGGGGAAGTTGGATCCCGCCACTTTTCAGAGTAGAAAGAATTGGAGAAGTAGAGAGGCAGCAGAGGGGGGGGGTTTCTGCAAGTCTGTCTTCGTGAGGTTAGACTCCCACTGCCGTTTCTTGGGTTACAGAAGACAGCGTCCACCTGAGCGGACCCCTGCTCCTGCTCCTTCTTGAACTGTGGACTGACATTGTCACCATTACTGAGTAACTGCTGAGGGGGTCCCCAACTCTACCTTCCTCCTCCTTTGAGGCAGATGTGTGAGTTGCAGCTGAAAGACTGAATCCTGGGGGAGAGCCCAGCCATTTCAGATAGGTCGTGCAGGGGGAAAAGTACACCGGCTGTTCCTGGAGCTCCAGCGACTACACTGGGAACGGAGGTGGAGAAACTGGTTGAGCCCTGGGATTCCCAAGCAGCCCATTTCATGGAAAGTCTGAGCACTGGCGGTTCCTTTACCGTAACAGCACCCCCAACTTTTCTGGATGGTCTTTCAGATGGAGACTTAATGAAATTACTTCTTTGTTGCAAAAAGAGCCAGGTGGCATAGGGTGATCTTCAGCTGAGCCAGGTTCAACCTAGAGCCAGAGTGGAGTAAAATCCTATGACATGGAGAAGGAAAGTTGCTCTAGGATGGTGCCAACCCTCTGTGCCTCTGTTTGGAGGTCCATCCTCAGAGGCTCACTTAGTCACATGCCACCAGTGTAGACGGGGCAGAGGAGAGGAGAAGACAAAGGGACAGCTGGCCTCATAGCAGCTTCATCATCTACCAACGAAGTTAAAAATAAAAGCCCTGTGTATATAGCCTTCTGGGCTGTCAATCTCGTTGTCTCATACATGTGCATGTGCATGTAAACAAACACACATGTGTATGGTGGGGTATAGAGTGAAGAGAATAAGAGCTCAGACTCTGAAGACAGACTGCCTGGGACTGAGGTGGGTGCTTATGCACCAGAGCCCTGGTCCGGTTTGGTCTTCGCTGCTCACCTTGCCTCTTACCTGTTTAGATTGACAGGCTCCTGGAGAGTGACTTATGCTGGGTTGAAGGGCCCTGCTGGGATGGGCCTTAGCGATTATTGCAATTCTGAGGCCTTTCCCAGTTAGGATGTGCTTAATTAATTGAATCATCCCATTGTCTCATGAAGTGTCAAGTAAAAAGGCATTTTTATTTGATGATCGTAACAGAGATGTGTGTAATAAGAATAATGCATTTATATGATTCTTCTGTTTATAAATTAAAGTCCTGTAAGCTGTTTGCAGATTAGTTGTCTGGAGCCTAGGAATTATTTTTTTGGGTCACTAACATTATAAGTTTTTAAAAATACCTTTCAATGGGTAAAAAATATGTAATTTGCCAAAGCTCCCCACCCCCATTCCCTTTTGTACTTATTGTACTCACTGACCTGGCCTGTTGTGGTCATTTAAGTCTGTGTTCCATCTTAAGAGACATGCTGTGGCAGAGGACTGTCGTGAACCAAAGCTAAAATAATGGGTTCGATGGAACCACCCACACACGCAGTGAGCCTGTCAGGGCCCTGGTCTCGCTATTGCACAGTGGCTATGTAAGATGTAATCACTGGGGAGACTGGGCCAAGGGTATATGTGACCAACCTCTTTGCATTATCTTTGCAGCTTCATGTGAATCTACAGTTACTTCAACATGAAAAAAATGGGCTTCATTCTGTCAGGAATGGGGGTGGTCAGGAGCTATTTGCCTCTTTGGAGTGGCTAGGTGTTTGAGTTTTATTCAGAAGCAGTCCCAGTGACCTGAATGTGTTCATTACCCACAAAATGAAAACAATTTCACTGGTATAAAGTTGGCTGGAATGAATTTATCACTCCCAAAGGTGTCCGACCCAGTGGTTTGATATATTCTTCTTTTTTTATTAAATAAACGAAAAAAAAAAAAGATTTTATTTATTTATTTTTAGAGAGAGGGGAAGAGAATGAGAAAAAAAGGGAGAGAAACATCAATATGTGGTGGCCTCTTGTGTGCCCCCCAACTGGGGACCTGGCCTGCAACCCAGGCATATACCCTGACTGGAAGTCGATCCAGTGACCCTTTGGTTTGCAGGCCCATGCCCAATTCACTGAGGTACACCAGCCAGGACAATGGTTTGATACATTCTTCGTGGCTTCTTATCATTTTGAGAAGCCTTTGTATAAAAAATCTTAGCTTTCATATGTTAGGTCTGATATTTGGAGAGAGTCTTAAGACACTATTAAAAGATTGATCCAAGCCAGAAGAAAAGCAGCCACTTGAAACGTTTCATTGCTGGCTGTAGAGTCGAAGATAAATCAGGAAGACGAGGGTCGGCATGTGTGGTGTGAGCCAGTGAGACAGAGCAGCCAAATGTTGACGTGACTCAGCTGTCAGCCGGCCAGAATGAACTTGCCTAGTCTGCCTCTTGGGGGATGTTCTGCCATAAACCATTGTTAAAATTATGGCACGTAGAAGTGCATATAAATTTCCTTTTTTCCCTAGTTTCCACATCATATGTGACTTGAATTCACATGTGGAGTTTAGACTAGGCTGGGACAAGTGAAAAGACTCTGGCTGAGGGAACCCAGGAAAACAAGCTGTATATCCCTGTATGTTGCAGAATGTGTTTTCTCCTACAAACCTTTTCAGGACTTGTTAGTTGTTTAACTTCAGATGTCTGCTATTCATATCACAGACAAAATGCAGATACTTATAGAAATATCCATGACAGGCTGTCTAGTAGGAGGGAGATAATTAAGGGACTCCTCTGTGCTTTACTCTCTCTAAAGTTTCTGAGATGAATGTAGAGTTCTCAGGCGATGCCTAAGTGTTTGGTGGTGTCTGCAGTTGAAGTTGATGAAGATAATTTTTCTGCCAAAATACAGTTCACAAAAGCAAAATACTAGCAAAGTGTTGTCTTTGTGGGCTGAGATGTAGTCCAGTGCATTGAAAACAGGCGACAGAGCCAGTGGTGGGCAGTCTCAGGTTTTTCCACTGAGGAAATTGTGGTGTATCCATATCAAGGAATGGCATTTCATCCAAAAATAGACCAAGTTAGAAGTTTCTGGTAGTGAGTTGTTCAATGAGACAAACCCAGTTGCAGAAAAATTTATAATATGAATGGTTTTATAAAGTAAATCTGCTTGAGCATATTGGGTTTGTAGTGGCTATGTGAGCATGGTGGAAGGCATAGCATGAGTATACCAGGTTTTTACCACTGATTACCAGGGGGAAGGGGGAAGTAGATGGTAAACAAAGGAAAAAACACTTCAAACAAAAATTAAAGGAGTGTGAAAGATGTGTCACCTACAAAAAATTACATTTAGGAATGTGTGTGTGCCTAGTGAGGGGTATGAAAGAATAGTTATAAAAATGTTGGGTTTATTTCAAAGTGCTGGGTTTTCAACTGATTTTTACATTCCTTCCTAAATGTGTTCTAATTGAGCATTTTGAAGTGAGCATTCTTACTTTTAAATTTATTTTTATAAAAATAAAATATACCCAATCTTAAAGCCCTTTTCATTGTGTGTAAATATTCTAGGAGGTTCACAGGCACTCAGGCCTAAGCATGTTGTGGGGAGGAGCAGAAGCAGTAATGTGGAAGAGACACTTTTCTCTGGGGTATCTGGTGACAAATCCAGTCCAAATCCTAGAGGAGACAGAGAAACGCTCTTCTGAGCCTTGGAGGCCAAGAGACCTGCGTTTGGGTCTTGGCAGCGTGTCTCACCTGTACTGTGGTTGGAGACCTAACCCATGCCCCATTGCTCTCCTACACAACAGGGAGACTACTATAGTGTCATTGGGCCTGGCACATCAGAGGCACTCACTAAACATTTTTCTACTGAATGAAGAATGAATAAATGAATGAATGCATGCTTGATTCATTGAGGTCACATATGTAAAGTCTGAGCTATATTGTAGGTACTCAACAAATGGTAGTTTTCTTCCCTCGATCTTCATGTTCTTTTCCTTCACCAGTGCACCTAGGGAGCAAATTCAGTGGTGTGGGGTCTTGTTGCAGCCTGAGTGCCATGTTTCACGGTTCAGTCTTACACGGTTTCAGTCTTACAGTTTTCCCAATTTTCTTCCTTTATCCCCCCTTCACCCTGCCCCCCAACCTTCCAGTATTCCCCTCCCTTAGTTCATGTCCATGGGTTGTACATATAAGTTCTTTGAGACATCTGTTTCCTATACCATTTTTTGTCTTTCCCTGTCTATTTTATGCCTATTAATTATGCCTCTTCTTCCCTGTACCTCCCCCCCGCATTCCTCCCTCCCCGCTCCCCACTGAACTCCCTCTGTGTGATGTCCATTTCTCTGATTCTGTTCCTGTTCTGGCTGTTTGCTTAGTTTTTGTTTTCATTGTTTTTCTTTTCTTTTAGGTTCATTTGTTGATAGTTATGAGTTTGTTGTCATTTTACTGTTCATATTTTTTATCTTCTTTTTTCTTAGATAAGTCCCTTTAACGTTTCATATAGTAAGGGCTTGGTGATGATGAACTCTTTTAACTTGACCTTATCTGGGAGGCACTTTATCTGCCCTTTCATTCTAAATGAAAGCTTTGCTGGATAGAGCAATCTTGGGTGTAGGTCCTTGCCTTTCATGACTTGGAATACTTCTTTCCAGCCCCTTCTTGCTGTGAGGTTTCTTTTGAGAAATTAGCTGACAGCCTTATGGGAACTCCTTTGTAAGTATCTGTCTCCTTATCTCTTGCTGCTCTTAGGATTCTCTCTTTATATTTACTCTTGGGTAACATAATGATGATGTGCCTTGGTGTGTTCCTCTTTGGGTTCAACTCCTTTTGGACTCTCTGGGTTTCCTGGACTTCATGGAAGTCTATTTCCTTTGCCAGATTGGGGAAGTGTTCCATCATTATTTGTTCAAATAAGTTTTCAATTTCTTGCTGTTGCTCTTCTCTTTCTGGCACCCCTATAATTCGGATATTGGAATGTTTCATGTTGTCCCAGAGATTCCTCAGCCTCTCTCCATTTTTTTGGATCCTTGTTTCTTTGTTCTGATCCAGTTGGATGTTTATTTCTTCCTTTTGTTCCAAATCATTGCTTTGAATCCTGGTTTCCTTCTTGTCACTGTTGGTTCCCTGAATATTTTGCTTTATTTCATTTTGGGTATCTTTCATTTGTTGTTTAATTTTTCAACCAAGCTCAATCAGCTCTGTGAGCATTTTGAATGCCAGGGCTTTAAATTCTCCATCAGTTAGGTTGGCAATGTCTTCATTGCCTAGGTCTGAGGTTTTGCTGTGTTCTTTCATTTGGGCCGTATTTCTTTGTCTTGGCACACTGGTTGTTCTCTTGACTTTTTCTTTAATTACTTGGTTATCCGAGTTCCATGCAGTTTGGTTTTCTGGTGCTTCTGGTTGTTTATTGATTTTAGATTGGTTGTTGTCCTCCTTTTGGTTGTGAGAGGAAGTGAAGGGTTTCTACATATGCCTCTATCTTGGCCGGAACTCTCCCAGAGAATGTATTATTATTTATAAGACGAACATTGTGTGTTTTTCTTTGCACAGACCCCCCTCCCTCCACCTTTGGTCTAAATTGCCAATTAAAAAAAATAATTTTTTAACATTCTTGTACCTGCAGGGAAAATGAGGTGCTCAAAGTCCAGCTGAAGAAATATGTAGGAGCTGTCCAGATGCTGAAAAGAGAAGGTCAAACAGCTGAAGGTGAGGGGGAGACAAGCCCGGGTGGGGAAGGGGCCAATTCTTTGCGTCTTTATCACCCCTGTGCCTGGCACATAGTAGACACTCAACATGTGACAAGTGCATATGCAGATGAATTAGAAAAGCAGGATTCTGGAAAATTAATTAGATGGAAAATCCTGCTGTGTATTCTAGCTAAACTAATATTGTAAAGCTTACTTGCTAGATTAGTAGCAACAGTCATATCAGTTTGTATACTTAAGGGATTTCATGTCTAGAGTGTTGAGACACCTTGCAGCATGAGTAAGTTACATTAGGCCAGGGGTGAAAGCATCAGAATGCAGAAGTGGTGGAGAATCCAAGCTCTGGGCTTAGGATGACCAGGTTCTAGCTCCAGCTCTGGTGAAGTTTCTTTGTCTCTCTGTACCTCCTTTTTTCATCTGTAGAACAGGGTTTGTTGACAGGGTTTGTTGACAGTGCCTACCTCATAACACAATCCATGTAGACAGTGTAATGCCAGCCATAGAGTAAGTACTGAGTAAATTTTAGCTGTTACTAGTATTATTAATCAGAAATACAAGTAGATAGAAAAACAATCACTTGAAAAGATCTCACAAAATCTGATGGTGATCTGTACTTCCTCTCTCTGCAGTCTGGCTGAAGTTTGACTATCATGAATCTATTGAAATGTTTCCCAGGTCAGCCTGTGGAAAGCATATTTAACTTTGGCTGCAGTATCTTGCAGCCTTCAGCCAACTGACCATTGTAAGATTTTCTTAAACAGAAATGAACTCCTGGATGTGTGGGCATTTTAACAAAGGGGTGGGCAGTCTGTGCTCACAGGCCTTGGGAGTCAGCCACACCTGGATTTGCATTTAAGCTTGCCCACTGTAACTTGCCTTTTTGGAGTTATTTTGTCATCTGTGAGCATAAATATCACATCAATGTCATGAGGTCATTGTAGGGATTTGCCAAAACAATGCAAAGCTTCCAATATGGCATCTGGCATATTCTAGGTGCTCAGTACATGCTAGTTATTTTTCTTGTGATAGAGGGGTGCATGATTGGAATCTGTATATGGCTTGCATAGTATTGTCATAAAGACTTGAATTTTCTTTGATGCTTTTATATTTCTTATTGTCTCAGTTTGATCAGATTCAACATATTGATGATTTTTACAAAGTAACATGTCTCACTTCATTCATGATTGGTCTATATCTGTTACAAGTCTGGGGGTTATCATTGCAGAGTTAATGATTAATTATGGTTTCTTCTGTGGGGTCATCACCCTTTTCATACAGATATTACAATTATGGCCCCAAATTAATTTCATTATGTGGAGTTATGTATATGTTGGTCTTCCAACTTTTCCCTCCTCATCTTTGTTTCCCTAGCAACTGGCTTTTGTAGTCATTCATTCTATTATTTACATGTTTCAAATGGATAGTATTTGTCTAGCCCCTACCCTTTCCAAGCAAGTTCAAGTCTATTCTCATTTGATTCAGTAACTCTGTGATGAGTATGTCCTTTTCCTCCATTTAAAAAAAGCTTGTTATTAGAGGCCCAGGAGAGCTTGTGAGGCTTGCGCGTGTATCTGGAGGGGAAATGAACTTGGGTCATTTTCTCTAAATCTCTGGTTCTTTGCTTATATAGTTCTTTTTTTTAAAAAAAAATTTATTTATTTTTTAGAGTGGGGAAGGGAAGGAGAGAGGGAGGGAAACATCAATGTGTGGTTGCCTCTTATATACCCCCCATCAGGGATCCAGCCCACAACCCAGGCATGTGCACCAACTGGGAATCAAACCAGTGACCCCTTGATTTGCAGGCCAGCACTCAATCCACTGGGCCACACTAGCCAGGGAACTTACATAGTTCTTGGCTAGTGTGCAGAGGACACTAAAGTTTAGTGTGCAGAGGAATTGCCTGGGGAACATATTAAATACACCTTTTCTCAGAGCAGAAGACAATTCCTATTCTTAGGGCTTCCTTCAGTGGATCTAGATGGGGCTCCAGACTTTCACCTATGGACCACACCACTACCTTTTGAGAAATCTGTATTCTGTCTGTATAGAACTTTGATTGGGTACAGTAAGAAAATTAAGCCTGGGGAAAATAGAAGCACCACCAGACTTGCTTTTGCTTTAACCCTATAAAATACATTTCTGAGTAGCAGTATTTATGGAGTGACTCCCTCCAAATGGGTACCTGGAACCTACAGTGTGCCCAATGGTTTCTCATGGCAGCCTAGTTCCCTTTCCTAAGACTCAGCCTAAATGTTCTGCAGCAAAGCTAGGAAGGAGTCTTTTCAGGACAAAGTTGAGATGGTGCTTAAATGGATTCGAGCAGAGGTAATTAAGCTACCTGGTATAGCAGCGGTGCCTTGGTACTCTGTTTCTTACCATGTAATTTAAGACTGGCTGCCTTATCTGTGAGTCATCCTTCAGTGGAGGGTTTTGTACTGATGCCCTATTGTTGCCTGTTGAAGTCCTGCACTTCACTTCTCTCACTCCATGAGTGTTAGTGAGCACCAGCTCAGTCCTGGCTACCATGAAGCAGCTTCATCAAAAGGCACTCTTTCAAAAGTTGTACTTGGTCCCTTTAAAAGCTTTTACTTAATTTTCAAGCAATGTCACATATTACTCAAAGAAATTGAGGCTTTGCTCTTAAAAACTGTTGAACATGTGCCCTGGCCAGGCCACAGTGCCTTGGCATGCCCTGGCCAGGCTGTGGTGGTTTGGTGTCTAGGGAGTTGAAGGAGCAGGGGCAGGGAGAGGATGGAGAGAGAGGGAGTCCTTTCTGATCTATAATTTCCTTAGCTTCTGATGTCAAAGAGGTAGACATAGAGATAGGCACTAGCTCCCAGATTTCCAGGTGGGAATTCAGAATGTGTTTTCCACATTATAAGCCTTTTATTTTAAGGATATAAAGCTTTTTTTAAATCTCTTGGCAACAAATTGTTTATGAAACTATGAACTCATTGTTGGAGAAAAGAGTAAAAAGTCATTTAAATTGAAGTCAAATGCCTTTAGGGTTGAATAGATTGCTGAGAGCTATATTGTGATCTTCACCGTCATTATTACATTGTTGTGGGAAAATGCATCCAGGATAAAAACAAAACAAAAACCCCCAAAACTTAAAATGGACTTCTAGACTAGATTGTTGATAACCTCTAATTTTATAGATATCAATGTCAAATTCCCACCCTCTCCCTCTTTCACAAGAGTGATATATATAGTCCCTCTGGGAAAGTCATGATTTAATTAGCAATACATGGAGTAGAGCTTTGGGTGGCCTCATCGAGTCATTGAAAGATTCCCCCACCCCGCAATGTTGTCCAGTGGTGAGGTAGATTTTTCACCACTCAAGTGCTCTTTTTCCTTGGTAAGTTCAGAAGATTTTCCAGGAGCTTATGCCTCCAACTGCATTTTTGGATCTTTCTTGTCCTGGAGCTGCGCTGTCCTGTCCCTCCAGCATTAGAGCTGTGGCATAAGGCCCATTATGTTCAGGAGGAACTGGCTTGGCAGTTAAACTTCTGTTGTAACTCTTATGGGACATTTGATTCTTTCTTTTGTTAAAGAACTTGGACAACCTTTCTCCCCGCACCCATCTACCCTCATCCCAGGGAGCCAGTGTAGGGCAGCTTCACCTACAGAGGGTGAGCAGGAGACCACTCTCCAAATTCATGTTTTCTCCTCAGGCTTATTGCTGAAGTTTGAAACAAGATGTGTGGCCAGTTGTCTTCTTGCCTCGAGAGGCCTTCTGGCAGCTCAGTGAGAGGCCTGGGGAGTAGGTGAACCCCCTAGCCTCAGATACCTGATGGGTTGTATTAGCAAGCCTGGCTCATTCTCTTAGGAATGGATTTATGTTAGCTAAGCACACAGAGTGATGTCCAATCAGGAGAGTGGTTTATTCATAGTTAATGAGAAACAGAACCATTGGGTAGATCAGAAGGTCCACATCTGATGTTCAGGCATATCATTCCTCTGTGCTGATCACTCTGGGGATCTGGATTCTCACCTGATGGCTGCTTATTGTGTCAGAGAAGGGGAAACTAGTTGGGTGTATGTCCTGTGTTCAGTGGCTTGATATGTCCATTATTTGGAGAGGGAAAGGTCTTTAGGCCTGGGAAAACCCTCATTTGGAGAGACAATGTCAACTTCAACTGCTGGCTCATTCCATAACCCTTCTCTTATTTTTAGCTTGTTGTTCACCAGAGTTCTGAGGAGTGCTTGTTCCATTGGGTGTTGGTTGATTTGGACACAGAGAATGCAGTTCTTATGTGTGATACTTACATATTTTGTACTTACCTCAAAACAAGCAGTCAGCAAATAACTTTGTTTTAATTTAGAGATTTTAATTAATCATGGCTCTCCTCTCCCACTCCCAAGTTTTCTATAACACATAGATGCAGGAGTCAGAGAAATAATGAGAAAAAATAACATTTTTTGACTGACATTTGATTGGAAACTCCAGCTTGGCCATAGCCAGAGGCACACTCCCCAATAATACATTGTCACCCAGGTAAACCCAGAGATCCTTCTTATGAGGGATTGTTGGATGTGCAGAATTCCCTCACCCAGTGGGGACCAAGCGGGGAAAGAGTCTGTGGGGCTATGTCACTGTGAAATTCATCAACTCTACCCAATGGAGATCTCACCCATCAAGTAGGAGGTGGGAAGTGAGACTGAGGTCATAACTATGGTGGAAGTGTCCTCATAGCAACATGGCCCCCGGATGGAGGTGTTTTGCGAGGAGCTGTGATGGCTGCAGCCACTGAGATGCCTGCTGAGGGAGGTCCTAGGGCAGCAGGGCCAGGACAGCAGTGTGGCCCAGTGAGTAGACACCCCCTCCATGGCAGCTCTCTGGAGAAGGCTGTGTCAACAGAAGGGAGGCTTGTCCCCCTGTAGCTGTGTGTTGTTCTCCAAGGGCGTCACTGCATCCTAGTCCCTGCATACGCCCCCATGAAAACAATGGTAATGGCCAAAACATTTAGGAAAAACTATGCATTCCCACATTTTTTTGCATAGGCATCAGAGGATGAATGACTTCTGTGATAAAAACATTGAAAACGCTCCTTGGCAACAGACTTAGAGTTCATATGACCTTTCTGTGACTTAGTTTCTTCCCCTATAAAACAGGAATTGTAACAGTACCTTCCTCATAAGGTTTGGGGAAGATGAGATACATTAATAGATATGGAAAGCACTTAGAAAATGTCTTGTATATAGTAGCCACTCAGTAAATGTTGGAATTGCTTATTACCACTTTATTACTTTACTTTACCTTTGAATCATCATAAAAATCATCATAGCCCCTTTGAATCATCATAAAATTAGGATTAAAATGGTATGCATTTCATAGGTGGTTGTCTTCAGGATTAACTATTAAGCGATGTAATTCAGATAACAGACATGCTTGGATTAGAGTCTGGGATCTAGAAATGCTGTGGTAGACAGTATAATGGTCTCCCATAGATGTCTGCGCCCTACTCCCTGGAATCTGTTAATATACCACCTTACATGGCAAAAGGGACTTTTCAGATATGATTGAGTTAAGGATCTTAGGATGGGGAGGTTATCTTGGTTTATCCAGATAACTCCAGTGTAATCACACGGACCCTTACAAGAGGCAGGCAGGAGGGTCAGAGAGGGAGGAGATATGACAACAGAAGTAGAGGTTGGAGTGCTGTAGTTGGAAGATGAAGGAGAAGGCCACAAGCCAAGGAATGTGGGCATCCTTTAAAAAATGGAAAAGACAAGGAAATGGGTCCTCCCCTGGAGCCTCTAGAAGGAACACAATTCTGCTGACACTTGATTTTAGCTTGTAAGACCTATTTGGGACTTCAGACCTACTAAACTATAATTTTTTTGTTTGTTTGTTTTAAGCCACTAAATTTGTGGCAATTTGTTATGGCAGCAATAGGAAGCTAATATAAATATTTAGTTGAGGTATTGATTTTATCATTAATGGACTTGAAGGTTTTCTTCATTATCAACTTATGGAACTTGTGGTGGGAGGTTAATATTTTGAAGGTTGGATTTTATGGTCAGAAGTTGTTTGGTTGACAAACTTGGGACCCCAGGGGAGAGCATAACGTTTGATTTGTAGCCACACCTGGGACAGTAAAGCTCCCTGCTCACCCCTCCCCCACTTTTGCATGGTATGCTTGTCTGGTCAAGCAAGGGAAGTTCTTGCCCTAGTCCACACTTCTCTCACCCCAGGGTCGCCAGTACCAGTCCTGGTGGGTGAATCTTATCACCAGCCTTCTCTGGACATTGGGGGTGAAGCCTCCAGAGCTGTATGGTTGTGACCCCACTGTCTAGTGGACCCTTGGTATTACTTTTTGGGTATAGTCTTGTTTTCATGTGTAGCTGGGAGGCTGGTTTCTCTGAATGTCTCATGGGAGACATTCTTAAGGTCTTTCATGCTCAACAGAACCTCACTAGGTGTTGGGCTTCTCCTGAGTACTCCTGAAGAGCATTTGCCTGTGAATCAGAGCTTGCTTTCTGTACTATGGAAGATATTTTCCTGCTCAGGGCAGCCAAGCTTGGCATTCCAGAAGGACATGGGTCTGCCCTTGTCACATGGCTTGGGTTGACTCCCCCATCTGCCTGTGTATAATGGGCATCTGTGTCCTCCATAGTGTCAGGTCCCACTCACTCCAGTTTTCATATGACCAGCATCTTCACACATTGTCAGTCCTGTGACAGAGGTGGAGCTCCACCCTCTGTCCTGTACTTGACCTTAGCCACCCAGCTCTACCTGGGACTCAGGGCTCTAGGAGGCTATCAGTAAGAATTCTTTCTTTCTGTTGGACCCAGAAGGCTGAGACCACTGGAGTTATTTTGTCTCCATGTGGAGGTTGGGGATGAGGCCATCACACAGAGAGAAGAGCTGAGCTGAAAGGCAGAGGAACTGGGCTATGATCAGGTTCTTTGAGCTCTTGAATTCAGCTGTGCTTGATGTGATGATAGTCCAACTCTGAACTTCTTGTTAATAAGAATACAATTGCACCAACCCCTCTGCCCCTATTTCCCAGCTTGAGTTGAAGTTTGAAAGCTCATACGGTCCATGACAAACTATTATCTCTTTACTGGATGTGGAGTCCATCGTCTTCCTCGTGAAGGGTGTTATTTATTTCTCTGGAGTGAGCTGCTGTGTTGGGAGGCTCTTCTTTTTACCCTCTGTCTTACCGGGTACTCTCCACTGTCATCATCTGTCCTGGCCATCACAGTCCTATTTCGTAGTGATGGGTTTTAAGGCTGTAGGCTCTTGTCAACATCCCCATTTAATTAATCTGCCATAGGCTCAGGGACAGAGGAAGAAGAAATGGCCTGTTGCTAGTGGCACTCACAGTAGTTGGGAGGTATATTGAGAAGGACTTGACAGATGAGGGAGGCTTGGGAGCAGTTTTTTAAAAGTTTACTCTAAGAAACAAAAGAAGTAAAAGAAGAAGTAAAAGAAACCATAAAGTCATAAACCTCTCTCGTGTGTCATGTCTCTGACTGCATGTGGCATGCTCACTGATCCCCTGTTCCATACTGAGTGCCCTTTGTGCTCTCAGTTAGGAGTCTCGGTGTCCCTGGGCTCCCAGGAAATAGGGCTAAATGGTTAAGAAGCCTGATTCTGTGGAGATAGCTGGTCATGGGTAAGAGGATTCCTAGGGCTACATTGTTTCAGCCTCAATCATGTAGGCTTTGGACTATCTCCTCTTACATGGTCTCATGTTCTTCCCCCAAGTGTGCACAGAGGCAAAGACATCTTTGTTTGAGGCAGGCTTCTTGTAAAGAAAGGGAGCTTACAACTATACATGGTCTGACCAGAAGGTATCCAGCCATGCAATATGAAAAACAGAGACATTTATTGAAGAAGATACAAGATACAAGAAACATTGTACATAGTAAATGATACCTCAGTCCCCTTCAAGGTAGGCACCTTGGGTCTCCCACTCACCATCAGCTGCACTGTCATAGTTTCCTGACTCTCATCAACGGTCTGAAGTATCTTCCCTCTCAAAGGTCATTTTAGTTTTGGGAAAAGCCAGAAGTTGCAGGGCACCCAATCTGGGCTGTAGTGGGGTTGAGTCACCTGGGTGATTTGATGTTTCACCAAAAACTCTGCATGAGACACGATGCATGAGAGGGCATATTGTTGTGGTGAAGTTGCCCATAGCTGTGGCCTTCTGAATCATCCAAATAGTTTCCATGGAGGAATGTTCAAGCTTAACACAAAATCTGATGCAGATTTGTTGCTCTACTCACTCAGTTAGTTTGTGTGTGATTGCTACACAATGTATGTGCTCATTCAACAAACAGCATCTACCACCCCCACTGACTAGTACAGTGAAGTTTCCATTGTTCACACATGCATTTCCAGTCCACTCTCCTTGACTGCCAGGTTACATCGATGTCACACAAACCTTTCTTGTTATATTAACAATGGCTGGAGTTTTTCCCGAGAGACCTCATATGTATGTTTTCCTGTCTCCTGGTGGGTTCTAGTGGGTTAAACATGTAACCTCATGAAAAGATAAATCAGATCCCATCACCCTGCTGTTTAAAACCCAGTGCAGACTTTTTAATGATGGCCTTCGAGGGCTTGATGTGATCTGACTCTTCCCTATGTTCTAACCCCATCTCCTACCACCTCCCCACTTGCTCTCTCTGCCCCCACCATGCTGGCCTGCAGTCTGACTCCCATGTCAAGCCCTTTGCAGTTACTGTCTCCCTGCTGCACACTGCTCCTCCCTTCACCTCTACAAGGCTGAGTCTGCCTTGTCAAGCAAGTCTCTGTTCAGATGTCTCCTCCTCTGACCCTCCTATCTCACATTGTGCCCTCTCCTTCATTCTTTATTCCTACTTCCTTTATCATCATCACAACACTTATCAATACCTCAGAGTCTCTTGGTGGTTTATTCCCTTCCCTCTTTATTGTCTGTATCCCACCCTGTACTCTATAATCCATAAGTGCAGAGACCTCGCCTTTTTCCCCCCTGCTGCGTTCAAAGTGCCTTGTGCAGTGCTTGACCCCGTGATGTGTACTCCACACATACTTATAACACAAGTGAATGGAAATCTAAGAGTAGCTGTTGTAGGACCAGGCCTCATGGCATTTAGGTGATTGAGGATCCATGGCAGCCGTGGAGGGCTCTCCAATAATGTGCTCTGTCTCACGTAACTGCTTCTTTCAGTTGCACCTCCATCCAGATTCTTCTGATCATATATATATCTGCTCCTTGTGACTACAGTTAGCACATAACTTTTTCTCATGGTTTCATCCTTCAGAGCTCTTTTGATTATAAGAGTCATCAGATCCCATTTAATCTGGCTTAAAACAAATGTCTAGGAGCTTTTATCTCCAGGGATGGCTTGATCCAGCAGCTCAAACTATATCAAAAGTGTGTTTCCCCCCATTTCTCAGTTTCCTCTTTCTCTATATTGGCCATGTGTGCTGGTAAATGTTTGACATCCAGCCCTCTGGGGAGAAGAAATTGCTGGCTGATTTACATGGTGTACATGCTCCCACCTTGGCTGATTTCAAGCTGCCATGCCCGTGCCACTGAGTGCAGGGCTGGGAAGAGATGCACGCACTGGCTCCTGAGGGCCAATGGGCCCCAGCTGTGGCACACCCCCAGGTGTCAGCTCTGTTCTCAGGCAGGTGTTTTCACACTGGCAAGGGGCTGCCAGAAGCTCTAGGTTTCATCTTCTTAGCAACTCAACAGAAGAGAGAGCTTTTCTTCCCCACTAGTTTCCTTATAAATCCTTCTAGCATCTATTCCCATTTAGAGCCATGGTTCTTAATCTCGGCTCTATATTGAGTCACCTGGGGAGTTTTAAAAATCCCAGTGTTTGGCCACTTGGAACCACTGCCTGGGAGGATATCACTTTCAAATTAATAAAGTTCACGGTCAGCCAATATGTTATAAATGTGTCAGCATTCTTTGAGTCTTGGCCAGTGCTAAACATTGCAAGTTAATCAAGGTACTTATTTTTTCTTAAATTCAGATTTTGCCTCAGAATTTGGCTCTCCAAGTAGGTTCCACCAGTTCAGAAAACTGGGGGAAGGACGGGGGACATGCGGTGGAAGTTGTTCACTGTTACTCTACAAGTTAATGCAGTGCTCTTACTGTGCCCTCCCCCGCCCCTGGCCCCCTCAAGTATCCAAAGTGAATGTCAGTCACATTTCATCTCTTCTACCTTCCACTAAAACATGGCCCTTTTCACCTCTGTCCAGCATCTTCTCCCTCTTGCTGCTCATCATGAAGCTTCATTGCGCTCACACTGGTCTCCCATGTGCCCCCATCCCGACCACTTTCTGATGCTCTCTTTGCTCATCTGATTTCTTCTTCTAGATATGCCATTTTCCTTATCCTTGCTCAGCCCAGATGTTGCATTTGTTGTGAGAGCCAGCTGTGCCCCTGTCATTTTGAAGAAACCTAATCACTCTGACCTTTCAGTTTCCTAGACTCCTATTGTACTTTTTATGAGCAGTAACCAAGATCGTGTTGGTTTGCTCTCACGAGTAAATTTGCAGTCCTGTCTTGTGAAGTAGTCTGGCCACACAAAGAGGATGATCTGTGATATAAAACTTGTTTTTGTGTGTGTTGACCAAGCACACAGCAGATGTTTAATAAAAACTTGTTGTCAGACTCTAAATAGTCTGAGGAATGATTTCAGAGTAATAGATTGTTGCGCGTGGGTCACCGGCCAGCAGTGACCACGGAACGCTGTGGATGGCTCGACGATAAACACGCGAGAGAAAACAACACATGCACAGAGACAAACTAGTTTCTGTGGGGAAGCAGGGACGAAATGGCCACCCCCCCTAGTGGGGAGCGCGCTGATTTACCGTCCATACCTGCTTTTATTAGGCTCATTTTGCATAATAATTTAGGTAAAGTACAGTACTCATTAGGGGGAAGTAAGGAACTATAGAAAACAAAGAACTTTGCCAGTCTATTGAGTTGGGGGTCAAAGAGCTGTAAGACTGAGGAACAAACTAACTTCCTCCTAAGACCCTTCTCATTCAACTGAGAGCATTCTAAACAAAGGAGGTTTCACAGTAATTTACATATTCTTTCTTAGGCCTGATCACCCCCGGGAATCCGCACTTCTCAGTACTGAGCTGCACCACCCTGTCATTGTTTCAGGCTTAGGTGGAGCAAGGGAACTAAGGCAACCGAGAGATAAGGAGATTTTCTTCCAGACGCTGAGAACTCAGGCTATGTCAGAGCCGAGGAGCGAGGGTCCATCACCCCCTTTTGCTGCAGCCCCCCAAGTCCTTCTTTTGGGGGGCCTCCCAAAAGTGATCGTGCCTGGCTTAGGTCGTTCCCCCGTGGGGAATCTTACCCGCCTTTGGCTAACCGACCAAGCTTTTGGGGGGTTCAGTCATGAATAAAGCAGCAGAAGCAGCATTCCTGCCAGGAAGATAAGCTTTTGTCTCCTTGCTGGCTTACAGTTCCAAGGGCGTTCCCTTAGCCTTAGCTAGGCGGGGGTTTCAGCTTCTGATACCAGTCAGGGCGGTTCCCAACAATAGATAAGTTGGTATAGATGGGGACAGCATTCTCTAAGAAGGAAAGAAGTTTAGAGAAGTGATGTTACATACTAAAGAGGAAGAGAATAATAATGATTGTTAATCTCCCTTCTTCCAGAAGTACCCACTCCACTCTGCTCATGATCCATTGGTGAGGACCAGTTATAAGGTCCCACCTAAGATGCAAAGGGGTCTGGGAAGTATTGACTCTGGCTTGGCAGCTGGCTTCCAGCAAGATGCTAATATAAACACCAGGGGAGCATGGGTTCCTGCTACAGGTGCTGGGCACTCACTTTGACACACGTGGTTTCCATCTTCTGAGCCATTTATGTTGCTCCTTAAAAAGGAACTTCATACCCAATAAGCCTGTTTTTGGGTTTGTGCTCCTAGAGCCTCAGAAGGAATGCCCGGTAGCTTGTAAGGATCTGTAGTAGAAAGAAAGAGTGAATGTGGCAAAGATATGTCTGTCAGTATAACTGATTTTCATGTCAATCATCAGTTGGGATGAAGAGACCAGGTTGTACTTTCCCTTTTCTGAAAGGTGTTTATGGTTTCCCCTGTAATACCCCAATGTGTATACACATACATATATGTACATACATACAAATGTATATACACATATACATACACACATGTATATATGTATACATACACATATCTATGTCTGTCTATATATTTATTTAGAGTGGACTGATTTTAAGGAATTGGCTCATGCTGTTGGGTAGGCTGTAGACTGGAGACCCAGGGAAAAGTTGATGTTGTAGCTCAAGTCTGAAGTCAGTCTGGAGGTAGGATTCATTCTTCTGGGGACTTCTGTTTTTCTCTTAAGGCCTTCAGCTGTTTGAATGAGGCCCACCCACATTATGGAGGGTAATTTGCTTTACTCCCAGTCACTGGTTTAAATGTTGGTCATATCCTAAAAAATACCTTAATAGTGACATTTAAATTAGTGTTTGACCAAATATCTAAGTACCATGGCTCAGCCAGGTTGACATATGAAATTAACCACTACAAGGCATCTGCCTAGGAAGAGGCCAAGCCAAAATTACCAGTCCATCTATATAATACCTCAGAGGTGGTGTGCGACAGCTACCCAAGAGATGCCTGCCTGTGTGGGCAGCCTCTGCCTGGGACTGGGGTCTTGGGGGGTTAGCATCTCCCCCTTGATCTCGAAATAATCCACTCCCATCTTCTCTCTGGATGACTGAAATCTAATTGTGTGCTATAAGCCACATGGGGGTGGGGACTAGGTCAGAGTGTGAGGGTCTCAGAACTGGACATCAGACCTGGGAAAACACACTTCTCAGTTGCAGTGGCGTGTGTGGGCAAGGCGTAAAATTGGCATTTTTCCTTCTTCCATGAAGGCTTCTTTGGCAGTAAAGGAGGCCAGGAGCATGAGGAGGGACAGTAGAGCCTAGAGGCAAGAGGCAGGCGTCGGGTTTCCAGTTTGGAGCATCTGGGCTGGGTCTCAGGTCTGTATTTACCAGCTCCAAATTTTTGGAATTATGTTTTTATCTTAGAGCTTCAATATTTTCATTTGAGGAGTAGAGATAATAATGTTGACTTTATAGAGTTATTTGAAGTTTCAAAGGGATGACGTGTGTCATGTACCAGGCAACTATTGACATTATTTTGGATTGAAGACACATTTTGAAGGGCATCCAGGTGGTGGAAGGTCAAGGCACATTAGCAGAACACCTGTACGTTAATTTATGAAAGTGGGTGAATAATTATGGTGCTAATTATAGTGTAAACCTTTTTGAAAGCTTGTCAGTTCGTAATCCTAGTAAAACAATATTTGTGTGATTAACTAGTTTCCTGACCTTCAAATAAACATCTGAACAGGTAGTCTCAGTACCTGGCTCTTATTAAGTGCTCAGTACTGGTAGCACCAGGAAGATACTCCAGGGACAGTAGCCCATGCTCTGATTTTTTTTTTAAATTAGAATTTACTGGAAAAGTATAGGGAGTAAGGTACTCAACACCTCCAATGTGCTCCCCACCCAATTTAACAGATAATTTCCATATTTATTTCAGATTAATAAAAAAGCATTAAAAGTTATAAGGGCATGAGGGTGACCTTACTGACTATACCTACAGATGTTTTCAGATGAACTCTGGCCCAGCCTGGGTGGCATGACTCACTTTAGCTGATCCCAGACACTGAAGTGGGTGGGGAGTTAGAAATCTATGGGCCAACCCAGGCTCTTGTGGCTTATTTCTGGAAGGGGGTAAGCTGGGAGCAGTTCCATCCACACACACTGGATTCAGAATGGGAGAGGGACAGGGTCCCAGAGACAGGATAGGTTCTGATGGGAGAAGAGAGGATGTTGGGTAGCAGATACACAGGTGACCATGCAGCTGGAATAACATGAGAAATCATGGTAGCTCCAGAACCTTTATATAGGAGAGGTTTGGTTGTTTTGTTAGAAAGAGGGTTTGGAGGCCTTGTGTTGAGACTGCCTCTGCATAGCACGCCCCCCCCCTTTAGATTTATTTATTTATTTATTTATTTAAAAGATTTATGTGTTTAGAGAGAGAGAGAGAGAGAGAGAGAGAGAGAGAGAGAGAGAGAGAGAGAGAAACATCAATGTGTTGTTGGGGGCTGTGGCCTGCAACCCAGGCATGTGCCCTGACTGGGAATCGAACCTGTGATGCTTTGGTTCGCAGCCCACACTTAATCCACTGAGCTACGCCAGCCAGGCCCCCCTTTGTTTTTATTGAATTTGTATGTTTATTTGAGCTAGTGTATCAGGTGGACTAGGTTTGGCTGCATAAAAAAAAGAAAACCTAAACAACAAAAACAAGGTTTTTCTCTTATCTAAGACAAGTTCAGAAGTAAGTGGGTTATTCCAGGGCTAGCATGATGGTTTATGAACTCAGGCTGCTTTTACTTTTTCGCTCAACCATCCTTAGTACATGGCTTTTTATCTTGATGATTCCTCATGGTACCTAGGTAGTGGCTGGTGTTCCATCCATCACATCTGTATTTCAAGGAGGTAGCAGCAAGAAGTGGGGAAGGCAAAGACTGAATTTCACAGATGAATTCCAAAAGGATTTAAGCTTTCTTTTAACGAGCTTTGTAGGACCCCTGTCCCCTTACCCCCGAATGACTTCCACTTACAGTTCTTGGGCCTCCCTAATTTCAAGGAAAGTTGGGAAATGTGGTTGCTTAATTGGCGCATAAGGAGTTGCTGTTTGGATAGGTGGGCAGCAGTCCCTGCCCCACATGGCTTTGGGGGGGATAAGGCTGATGGACATTTTGTGGGAGGGGTGGGGCAGGTGCTAAAGTACCCCCAAGCCACCTCTTAGTGCTGTCACTACTGGGAAAAGCTTCATCAAAAGTACAGGGTCATAGTTGCGAAAGAATCCAGTCCATGGTTCTAGAAGTGACCATCTCTGTCTGGTTAATGTTTCATTTGCTCAACCAGATTTTATTCCCTGAAGGATGCTTTCCTTTCCTAAGTCATTGCAAAAGCAATTGTCTGGAAATACCAAGTATCACACATGATTTTTGTTCATTTCCTTTTTATTGTTTGGTAGGAAACAAAGGCCCAGAAACAGGAGCACTTGGGGTGCTTCAATGCTCTCCGTGGAGGCCTGGGCCAGACATGTATTTATCGCTGTCATCGTAACTTGTTAGAGCTGTCTCGGCATTGTGCTGGTTGTCATGCAGTTTGTCAGTCAGCGTCTTGTTTGGTGTTCGACTTCTTCCTGGAAGCTGACAGGTGGCCTGTTTTGTTAAATGCCATTTTGGTTCTGGAAACTGCTCTGTATTACGTTTCTAATTACAGCTTTCATAAGGCAATGGGTCATTTTTCTTTGCTTGAGTGGGTGATGAGGCCTTGTACATCGTCTGAGAGTGACTCGTCTACATTTTTTTTCTTGCACCCAAAAGAAAAATAGACATCCTCTAAAGAGAAAAAGTCCATTTCTTGGTCTGGGTTTATGTCACTGGTTTATGGCCTCGATTTCATTCTTTCAGTGGAGACACACTGCCTTCTCATCCCTCTCTGTGGAATACCTTCTTGCCTTTCCGTCTCCTGCTCACTCTGCCTAGAGACTTCTGATTGCTCGTCACACCCTCTGTTCACAGTCAGATGTCACTGCCCTAGGAAGGTCTCTGTGATCCCCACCATGATTTTCCTAACTGTCACTTCCAGATCTGTGACTGCTGCCTATTTTGTATATAAAGTGCTTATTTCTTCCTTTAGTGACATATTCGGTAAAAACTTACCAGGATGTAAGCTCCATGAGAGTAGAGACTGACTTCGTTTTGATACCGTTGTGCACCCAGCTTCTAAAACTGATAACTGATACTGGTAGGTGATCCGTAGATGTTTGATAAATGAATGGATGAATGAATGGATGAATGAATGAATGAATTTGTTGAGCACCTTATAATAATAATAATTGATAATATGGATTAAGCACCGTATGCCAGGCCCTGTGCTAACTTCTTTTAATAAGCAACTTTCCTGTGAGGTTGGTACTGTTATCATCCCCATTTTACAGGCGGGTAGACTGAAGCTTAGAAAGGTCAGCAAGAGTGCATAGTGCGGCCAAACTGTCAGGATTAAGTATGTCATGCACTGTGTGTCAGATTGCTGTTGTCACCTAAGGCGCATAGTGGTGGGAGGTGGGCTGGACCACAGACACCCTGAGACAGAAGTGAATGGCACACAGTGTCTGTCCCCATTGTGCTCACAGACTATGTGGCAGGGTGGGGATGATAACCTGGGTTCCTGGAATCCATTGAGCTGAAGAGGTGAAGATGTGCTGCATGGTGCACTTGACCCGAGTTACTGGGAGGTGTTCTAGCTACATGCTGTACCTCAAACTTCGCACCTTGACGGGCTCCCCATTGCCTTTCCACTTCTCTCAGATTCTTTCCTCATAATCTCATTGTTTGAGGGACCCAGTCCCTCCAAAAGACACCCTCCTTCCCTGAGGTGGAACCAATTAGGCCAAGCTCGACTCTACCTTTAATTACTCTTGCCGTTATTTGCATCTGGTTTGTCTCATTATAATGCCATTAGCAGAGTGCAGGGGTCCATTGCTGGGCAACCAGGAATGGCACCTGCACAATGTGGAGGCCTTACTCCTGTGGTCTTGGCTTCCTTGTGAGTAAAGTGAAGGATCTGCAATAGGCAATAAGCAAACATATACCCATGGGCCAAAAGCAGTCTGCTGAACTCATCATTGCTTGTCCTCAAATAGTTTTTCAGCAAAATAAGTTGTGTTTACTATCCTTGTTTAAAAAGGAAACCATATTCATTCGAGAGAATTAAAAAAAGAGATAAGTGGAAAAGGAGAAAATCAAAATAATTTATGCACCCTTAAGCATTATTAAAACTTAGCAATATATTTTTTTCAGATAGGTGTAGCACTTTGCTCTGTGAATACTCTTGGGATAAACACCCTACATGAAGGGCTTAAAGGTCCTTTACCCCCTTACTTGACATATAGACTTAATGGGTTAAGAAGAAAGCTGATGGCAAAAAAAATTACACAAACTTGGTAAATATTTTAATAAGAGAAACAGTCAGTGGTAAAAGGTGAGTGTAAATTATGTCAAGGGCCTGTCAGCAAGACATGTGCCAAGATGACCAAAATTGGGTTTGATTAGCATGCAAGCTGGTTATTGCTATCTTGCTTCCTTCCTCTCCTCTCTTCCAGAGGAGAGCAGGGTAGCATTCAGGAAGGCAGCCATACTGGGAGGTGTTCCAGCATGAAGGTGTAGACTGTGGGTTTGGCCCAGAAAGTCCTGCTTCTGCCCTTTGACATAAGTGTGACCTTGGGCAGGTTACCTGGCCTTTTTTTCCCCCCTCCCTTTGTATGTTTTATTTTGTATAGTTTCTGTTGCTAAATCTTCAAGTTCACTAATCTTTTCTTGCAGTTTGTCTGAGACACTTTTATGCAGCCATATTTAGTTGCAAGGGATACTGGGAAGCATAGTCTTTGTTTTCTACCTAGATGACCACATGCCCGGCTGAAACCTGATGTTTTTCCTGTTAAGGAAGGAAGAATGGCTATTAGGGGGCACTAGTTGTTCCTGCCACACTTCTGAATTAGCAGCTACTCTGATTTTAGTGACTAAGTGTGAGATGGTGGTGCCGGCTTTGCTAGCAATGATGGCAATGGGATCAGTTTCAGTGGAGAAATGGGCAGAAGTAAAATGTGAACAATGGTGTCTATTCAACACTTTGGAATTCTCCCCATTTGGGTGAAGCGGTCATCCTTTCTGTTATGCTTAAGAAATAAGGTAGTCAGTTACCTTGCATCCCATGCTTAATTTTCCCTGTGAGTCTAGGGTGTCCTTGCAGCATGATGGGTCAGCTTTACCATGGGCGTTGTCCTGTTGATAGGCTTTTGCTTGGTGCTGAGAGAATTTGATTAAACTGGGATTCAGACCAAGGTCTAAATCTTGGCTTAGTGCTCAACTGTCATGTCATTCTGGGACGGCATAAACATAGCCACTCCACCTGTCAGACATGGACAGTAACAACTACCTGTCTCAATTAACAGTGGACCCTAGGTTTACCAGCTTAAGTGTTAAACTACTCTGTGTCATTTGGTCTCCCACTGGGAGAGGAGGATAAAATTTTTCTTGGCCTCCCATGACTTCTTACTCTTTCTACCATGTTTGCACAATGTGTAGCTGTAGAGTTCTTTGTATAACAGTTGGACTCCAGTTAAGTGTGAGTTAAGGAATTATACAAGGTCCCTTCCGTTATTTGCAATAGTAAAGAAATTAGTTAAATATATTGGAGAGAATTGATTTCAGTGAAAGCAATCACTAGATAGCTTATATTTTATGCATTTTCTATTATGTATACTCTTTATAACAAAGCAAGCCATACAGAGGTATATAAAGAAGTTAATAATCTACCCCAATACTACCCACTTTAGACAACCAGTTAATCGATGTGTGTAAAATTATGCAAATCTGTACTCTACAAACATGTTTACTTGTTCTACATATTTACCCACCCCCACCCCCATGGGATTACAGTTTTTGTTGGGTTGGCAAAATATGGCTCATGGGTATGTCATCTGTTTTTGTAAATACAGTTTTATTGGAACGCAACCACATCCATTTATGTACTGTCTATATGTGCTGTCTCGATACAATGGAAGGGGTGAATACTAGTTCAACAGAGAACATGTAGCCTGAAAAATTGAAAATATGTACTCTCTGGCCTTTTAATGAAAAATTCTGCTGACCTTGATTTACTTTGCCTTTCTCAGGTAACAGTGTGCCACTTAACATTCATGCATCTTTCTCCAGATCAACAGACATAGATCTAAACCATTCTTTTTAATATCAGCATATTGGAGTCCATTGTGGCTGTGCTATCATTTTAAAAATCACTCTCCTATAGTTGGCATTTCAGTTGTTTGCAGGTTTTTGCCACTACAAACAAAATTGCAGTAACCCCCGCATACGTGTGTCCTCATACCCTGGGGGCTTCATTTTGGTGGGGACGGGTGGTAGAGGGATCGTCGCTGAGGGAAAGCATGGGTGCTGTGCCCGTTAGTTGCCTTTTGGTTTGAAACCAACATGTCACATCATCAAATGTCCTCTCTGATCTGGCCCATTTTCTTATGATATGACGTCTTTTATAAAAGTGGTTTTCAACCCTTTTTGACTGTGGCTCACAGTAGGAAATAAGCTTTTAGGCATACACATTCATGTATAGAGGTAACTGAAACGCAGTCTTCCTGGAACAGTACTTAACCTTTTATTACATGCAAAACATTCTCATGTTTTGTGTCTTGCACTGTTTTAATAAACATCAGTTGTGACTCACAATTATTTTTGCCACTGTACTAAAGGGGTACAACCTGTAGCTTGAAAAAAACATTTTATACAAAGGGTATTCTTCTGGAACCTTGTAATTTAGTTAAGAAGTTTGATGTTTTTTCTGTTGGTCAAGGCCATCCCTCCCTTCTTCCCTTATTTAAGGTCTAAACATTATTTCTCTTATTGAAAACTCATCCATATTTCGATACATAATGTCTTTATAGTTTCAAGGTGGGACACAGACCAGTTTCCTTTGGCTTTGGGAGTTGTTCTTTGGTCCAGATATTTTCCTGAAGGGAGTACATGTTCAGGTTTTGCCACCATGGATGCACCTGTTAGCCAAGACGTCTCACAGGTGTGTCCTCTCAGGTCTAGCCCAATCCTAACCACCTCCCCCCCCTCCCCCGCACACATGCACACACACCCCCATCACCACTGTCCTCTTCTCCCTCCTCTCCTCCCCCGACCTGGTCTTAATTCCCACTGTGTTCCCTGCTTAGTGCACTGTGGGCTTTGGCCTAGGCAAGCCATGAGAAATATGACTCGGCTATTTCCTCAGGGTCTGTTGAAGCCTGCAGCTTTATTTTCGTAATAGAACTTTTTTCTTTGCCAAACAATAGAAACTAACTGACACCAACAACACAGTATATCTGTCTCATAGAACTAAGAAGGTAGGGTGCAGGAATGGCTGGATCCAAGTGTGCAAACAGTTTACCAGGAAGATAGGTCTTTCTCCCTCTTGTTTCTGCTTCCAGTGTGGGTTTGCTGAATGTGTCAGACAGGTTTCCTTTGTCAGAGGAAGGAAGTGATGAGAGATGGGCTGGAGAGACAGGTAGGGGTCAGATCTGGGAGCTCTGCGTGTGACTTGCTTAGTGGCTTGGATTTTATCCTCAGGCCTGGGGCAACCTGGTGAAAATTTGAATTGGGAAGTGACCTGAGCCTGTTTGTATGTTTCCTCCCCTCACACAAAGGTCTTCTCCATGCACTGTGCTCCTTCTGTGCATGTCAGAAACCCGATTCTGCCTTTAGAGGGATGGTTACTTTTTGATACCTAAAATATTTTTCTTTTCTTTTTTTTTTTTAATTTCTGACACTGTTTGAATGTAATGATTCATATTACGAATTATTCATGAAAATGATCTTTTAAGCTTCTTATAATAGCTGAAATTATCCTTCATTAGATACTGACAGTTCCTTGTGATGGGTGTAATTATAAAAAAATTCTTAGGCTAGCTATATTCTGCAATGTTAAAATTACGCAAATGAGCAAGAGATAAGAATAGAAGCTGAGTAGGATGGTCAGATTTTATGGGAGAAGAAGGGTGGCAGCATTGAAAAATTTCTAAAAATGAATAAATATGTGCTGTACACATTAAGTACGTTTTTATTACAGTCTGCTTTGATGCTCACTCTCTCTTCATTGGCAAGGGAGCGAATTAATTTTAGCGCCCTGAATTGTTTGTAGCTCCTGCCCGTATATAATTCTCATGAAGGAGATTTTTTTTTTCTCCTCCTTCATTCCACTCAGCATTTTCTGTATGGTATGCTGTAGTAATTTCTAATAGTTCCGAAGAATGGCAAGCTCATCATTAATACAGAGAAAGCTGAGTGGGGAGAGGAGAGATTGGCAGGTGAGGGCAGCAAGCTGTAGTCCAGTGTCACCAAGGGCTGGTGTTTGTGTAACTGAATCTTAGAAAGCAGGACCTTACCTTGTTCCTGTCCAAAGGATGGCCATGTGAGATGTTTATGGCCTGTCAGAGCTAAACTTCTTTTTAAGACTAACCTGAGCAATGCTGTGGGGAAACACTGGGATGGGAAGAATTGAGCAGCATCAGTTATAAACCCATGATGCTCCACATGGCCTGGCCCGGCCTCTCCAGGGTCTCTGTTAGTAATGCCCCTTTTCTACCTTTTACTCTGGTGGCCTCATATTTCCTAAGAAACTCCTGAGAGAGCGGGGGTTGATTAACACAGTGCCATCGCTGACCATATGATGTCACTTTAACTCGCAGGCAAAGCTGATGAAATGAACTTCCCCAACTCTCTGTCTTTGATCTGGACCATGCAGCAAAATGTTCGGTAGAGGGAGGTACAAAAATAAGAACAGCTAATGGTCATGTTGTGCTTACTCTATGCCAGGCACTATCTGAGGAACTGTCCACTTACTCATTTAATTCTCACATCAGTCCTATATGGTAGCTGCTCCTATGGTCTCCCTCTGCAAATGGAGAAACATTAACAGAGCTTAAGTCACTTGTCTAAGACCGTACAGTAAATTAGGGAGGTGACAGTGCTGGTAAGTTTCCACTGATTGGCAGTGGTGACACTGGGAAAAACGCCCGATTTGCCCACCTTGAAGGTTCTCAAACAAGCTTGGACTTATTCATGTAGACCTCTCTTTCTTTTCCCGTTACCTCTTTTGACTTCAACCTCTTTCCTATCTAGGTTTCTGGGCACCCACCGGGCCGCTTACCTCCGTGCCCACCTTGGGTGTGGATCGCCACTCCTCGTATAGTGTGTTGCTGTAGCATGGGATGGCTTGGTGTCCTCCTTAATTTGTATCTGGGCAGCCCTCCTTGGTGTTCCCCCCCTCCCAAAATGTGCACAAACCTCATCATATCTTCAAATGACAAGAAATAGATGTTTACATTCTGTTATCTAGTAGAGACCAGAGATTGGCAAACGTTTTCTGTAGAAGTCTGATAGTAAATATTTTAGGCTTTGTAGATGGTCTCTGTCTTCTCATTCTCTTTATCTCCTCTTACCTCCTCTTCTTCCTAAAATGTGCGGTTATTACAATAAAATAGATCCCACCCATGGGGCATAGTCTGCCAGCCTGTACCACATATTTGTTGGTATTAAATTGCTTCTTTTAAAAAAATTTATGTGTCTTTGTCCTTGTGGGTTTGATTTTGGTTCAGGTTGTCCTTCCCACAGTCGTAATGCCAGTTTATTTCTGAAGTGCTGTGGCCCCACTTTGTGTTTCCTTCTGCTCCCCACTATCTCATGCCGTGCTTGCTTGTGCTTGTTTTGCTCCAGCCACACTGATGCTCTGAGAATTTCTCTGAGATTCACAGCCACTGGGATTAAGGATGAGGGTTGTTTGCTTCCTTACATGTTCTTTTCCCTCATAGTTTCCATGGTGGACACACATTTCTTTTTATAAGAAAAATATCTACTTGATAAAAGGTAATCGCCAGCCTCTGTGTTTTGCATCAAAGGGACATTTGCTTGGGGCAGGAAGAGGAGGTGGGTTGGCTCCTTTATTTTGGAGCAAAGCTTTATGGTTTGCAGAGTGCAAAAAGGTTGTCTTGTCTACCCCTTGCCTGCCTTTTGAGGTCACTAGTGTGGACAGCATTCTTCTCATTTTATAGATGAGAGAACCTGAGGCTTAACACAGGGCTCTATAACCAGCAAGTGGCAGAGTGAGCTGGAAATTGAGTTTAGGTTTTTGGATTTCAATCTTGGGACTCTGGCTATTGCCTCCTTTAGACACAAATAATTCTGGAATCCTTTTAGTCAGTGTGGGTCAGGGTGAAGAGCAGGGTTTCTGGAGTCACCTTGTTAGTGAGGGTGAACCCAGCTCTACTGCTCAACAGCTGTGTGGCGTTGGGTAAGCCACTTGCCCTCCCTGGACTTCTGCTTTCTCATGTGTGAACTTGAGGTAATGATAGTGCTGCCCTCATGGGATTGTTAGGACTGTGGAATGATATCAGTAAGATAATACTCAGTAAACATTCACTATTATTGGTACTTCTTTTCTATAAATTTTATTTTTAATTGTAGTATAATCCATGTAACAAAAGTTACCGCTTAACCATTTTTAAGTGTATACTTCGGTAGTGTTAAGTACATTGTTGTGCAACCAATCTCCAAAAACTGTTTTCATCTTGCAAAACTAAAAGCCTATACCCACTCCCTTCTCCCCAGCTCCTTGTAGAGCAGTGTGCACTTGAAAGTAGCACCTGAAATTAGTAGACAGTCCTTCTGCTTTGCCCTGAGTGTGGGCCCAGTGCTCCTGAGCAGTGATGACACATTTACACTTGGAGGGGCAGCTCCCTCCCTAGCAATCCCGGTGGCTGCCATTATTGATTGTGTGCTTACACTTGCCAGGCTATTGGCTAAGCACATCATGGTAAGTGTGGAATCCTTATCACAGTACTTTCTGACATGTTCTGATAATTCCCCCATTTTACATAAAAAGAAATGGAGTCTCAGACAGGCTAAGCTGCTTATTTAAGGCCTTGTGGCTAATGAAGGGCAGACTTGGAAACCCAAGTCCACTAACTCCAGGGTCACGGCTCTTAACCCTCATCTGGGGGAGTGGCTTTGCATTGGGTAGGCTTTCACCCCCTCACCAGTTTGTTCTGTGGTGAGACTTTTTTCTTAGCACATGAAACACGAAGCCACTTGAATAGTGGGTTATTGGGGCACCTGCATCAGACTTCAGGAATGGAGTAGATGTGGCAATCATACATCTCCCTTCCCTACTGCTCCTTTCCCCTTCTTTCCTTCCCTCTCCTTCCATCTTGCTTCTCTCTCCCTTCCACCTTCTCCTTGCTTCACTGTTTTCTCTGACACATGTAGAGGGGGCCTGCCATGGACCAGGCCCAGTGCAGGTGGGTGGGATACAAACATGAGGCACAGTCACTGCACTCGGAGCTGATGGACAAGTGGGGCAGGCAGAGGAGCAGGGAGAAGTTACGATATGGTATGGTATGTCCCCTGAAATGGCTGGCACCAAGGAAAGGCCAGGGGTGACAAGAGCATGGTGGAGAGCCCTGGCCTATTCTAGATCTAGAGACAGCAGCAGGGAAGGGTTCCTGGAGAAAGTGGCATCTGGTTTGAGTGTTGAAGGTCAAGTAGGTGTTCTCCAGATCAAAAAGGAAGGATGAGGTGGCCAAAGCTTTCTGAAGAATTCTAAAGAAACCCTATGTACAAAAGCAGGGAGGATTATGGAACTTAACAATTGATCTTTCTGAGGTCAAAAAGAGAGAAAAAAAATATATGACAGCCAGGAGGCACAGGACCAGGTAATATATCAGGGCGTGCTTAGTGGTATCCTAGCTCTATGCTCTTTGGGATGTTTCCTTAGTCATGAAGGAGCCCAAGGCAAATGGCAACAATAATCTAGGGGCAGGGGCAGTTAGCATTAGGGATTCAGACCAGTGGCTGTATACAGGCCAGTAGAGAATGGAGCCTGGGTTCCCCCAAAGGGTGAAGTCTATTAGGTTTCTTGGATGTTGTCTTTATCCAAGCAAAGACAGCATGCGACATTTTTTGGTAATCTGTAAATCTTGACCTCCTTTCATCTCAATGCAAAATCTTCTCTACCACCCATTATTCTAATGAACACAGTCTTTGGTGGTGATGAGATGGCTGAGGTCTTCATGTTTCTCTCTTTAAAGGGCATCTTTTGTACTTGGTCTGGATACGCCGTAAATTTTGTAGTAGGTACCTGGGTCAGCCTATGTCCAGGATGCAGGGTAGAGGTAGCATAGAAGGTTTAAAGTTTCTTTCTGAATTACTTGAAGATCTGAGGAGCTAACATGGGGATCTGACCAGATCTCAGCAAAGCCTCAATAAGTCTTTTTTTTTTTTTTGGTTCTGAACTTAGCAAGCCTTCCTCAATCTATTAAAAAATGCTTCGACATTGCCACCCTCATTGTAGTTAACTCCACAATAAAACACTGGAGTTAATGATGAGGTCTTTCTGTCTTTTAACTAACCCATGTTAGACAGAGGAAACAATCAAGTTCTGTGTTTTACACTTGGACACTAGCGGGCATCTAGCCCTTGTCCTCTGGCATTCTAGCAAGAGGCAAATTTATCCAAGGTATGAAATCTCTCACATACAAATGACTTCTTTGCTTTCCCATTCATCTCTAGCAATTAATCCTGGTGGTAATTAATCTTTTAGCTTTTACATTATCTAAAGAACAGTCTTGTTCAACATTCTAGGGACCTGAAAAGTGCTGTGTGTGTTTAATGTTAATAGGCAGCCACTTAGAAAGGTGCAGAGTAAATTGAATTAATACTGTCTGGGAGTTTGGGATGCTGTAAGCAGCAGAAGCCCACAAGTGAGGTAGGTATATGCTGGTGGAGGGCATGAATCACCTCTCCGCAACAGGAGAATATTCTCATGGTTTTTTAATGGCCCCCTGAAAATGAATGTGCAGTACTAACATAACTTCTTTAAAAATGAAGGCTTTTTTAAATTCTGTGAGTTTAAAAGGGAGGGAGGGAGGAAGAGACAGAGAGAGAGGGAGGGAGGGAGGGGGAGAGGGAGAGAGAGAGAAGAATCTATAGGCTCTATGATTCATAGGAGGCAGGCAATTCTTGGGGTGACTGAGCCTGCATGGAGCCACAAGGTCTCTGTTGACTTTAGAAAGGGGGCTTTGGTGTCCAGGATTGCTGATTGCCTTGGACAGAGCCTTCAGGGTTGGGGCACATTTATATAACAGGAAGTCCACTGGCCAGCCGATTCCATCTTCAGGTAGTAGGGTCTGGCTATGATCCTTGATTCTGAGATGACTTGGATCTGTCTTTGGGGTGGAAATTTGGACTTGGCTGATGCTCATAATTAGTTGGGATTATGGACCAGGACTGTGGTGGAGAACAGACTTCCCTTTCGGGCTTTTGTAAGAGCCAGCATTGCTGTCATAATGCAGCACAGCTGGGGGTCCAGCAGGGAGCACAGTTCTGGTCGTCTGGGGACCTGGCAGCAGCAACTCTCTCTATCCTTACCGTATTTCTTCTGTCATGTCACAGAGTTTAGAGTTCAGATAATAACCCTTAGAATCAATTCTGTTAAGCAGATTTCTAGACTTTGTATTTTCCTCACTTCTCTTTTTGGACTCTTGACTCCCACCCTACTGATCTTCACTTCAGTTAGGCTGAGGTTGCAACTCCACAGCAGATGTACAACACATATGTGCGACGTTGGTCATATTCTAGAGTGATGCTTTTTTTTATGGGCAGCTACCTAGAATTTTTGGAGTTCTTTTTATAGCAGTTGACGCTTGAAAGTCACCAAAGTCCCCATGGCCCCTAAGGAAAAAACAGCCCGCCCCAAACCTAAACCCCAACACAATTCATGAACATTTGTTGAGTGTCCTTTTGTGTCAAGCCCTGGGAGCTGGTGCACATCCTGTACAAATCTATGAGGAAAAAAAGAGTAAGTTCTCTAGATCCCTGCTGTTCAAAATGAGATCCCTAGACCATCAGCATTGACACCATCATGTGGGAAAGTGTTGGAAATGCAGAATCTCAGGCCTAGCCCCACTCTTTTAGAATCTGCACTTTAACTAAAGATCTCCAGATAAGTTGTATACACATTACAGAGTGAGAAGCATTGCTCCAAGTTTCTGTAGACAGATGGAGGACAGATATTGACACACACTTTGTTATTTCCTCTCCTGCTCCTGTGTCAGGCATCACTGATCAAACTGGGTGCTTTTCCCCAGTGAGCTGTCTCTGAACTTCATAATACATCTCAACACAGTGTTTTGGGTAGCTACTTCCAATTGCTTAGAGCAGGCACTTGAAATCAAGTTCAGCCACTTTACCTGCACCACAGCCCATGATTCTCTCTTACAACAGCAACATCCTGGGCTCCCTGTATCCCCTCTCTCCCCTGTTTTTCCTCATTCTCCACAACAAGTCATCTTTTGAAAGTACAGTTGACCTTCCATATCCATGGTTTCTGCTGCATCCGTGGACTCAACCAAACTCAGAAAGCATTTGGAAAAAAAAAATAACCTGTTAAGTTGTTGCTGACATGTACTGAGTAGTTAGGTCTACCAGGGTAGTTCTGTACTGAAAATTCAGACTTTTTTCTTGTCATTATTCCCTAAATAATACAATATAACAACTATTTACATAGTGTTTACATTGTATTAGGTATTATAAGTAATCTAGACATGATTTAAAGTGTAAGGGTGGATATGACAGGTTATATGCAAATACTACACAATTTTATGTAAGGGACTTGAGCATCGTAGATTTTGGTATTTGCAGGGAATCTTGGAACCAGTCCCTTATGGATGCGAAGGGATGACTGCACAAAATTTCTCTGCTTAAAACCCTTTACTGACTTCCCATTGCAATTAAAATAAAATCTGAATTCCTTCCCATGACTTGTAAGGCCTTGCTTGACTTGGCCCCTGCTCACCTTTCAGCCCTGTTTTGTGCCTCCCTTCCCTCCTTGCTGGCTATTCTCTGTTCTCTGGCTTCATTATGGTTCCGGGAGCATGCCGAGCTCTTCCCACCTCAGGGATGGGACAGACCTAAGCCTCTGTCTCTCCAAACCTCCCCATTGTCCATGTGAGAAACCTGAGGAATGCAGATGTTTGATCTGGCTAAAGTCACATGACCAGTCAGAGCTGGAGCGAGTTCATTTCAGTGCTCATGTAAGTTAGCTTTCCCCAGTGGACCACACCAGGGGGACTCCAGTGAGTCCTCGGCTGCTTTTCCTCATTCTTCAGGGCTGGCCTTGGGTCCATCACCTCCTTAGACAGGTCTTCTCTGGCTGTTCTGCTCAAGCAGCCCCAGTCTTCTCTCTCAGCATTCCAAGTGTGTGCTCTAGAGCACTCTTCATAATTTGCCATTAGTTTTATTTATCTGTTGTTTGGCTTGTTTTCAGTCTCTCTGCTAGTTTCTAAGCTCCCTGGTAGCAGACATCCTGTTTGTGTTATTGGCTGCATGCCCGAAGAACCAGCCCCATACTTGGCACTTACTTAGGTGTTCAATAAATATAACTTGGACATATGCATGAATGAATTAGGGATGGGAGGACAGTTTGTAGGCCCTTGTTCTAAGATGTCTAAATTAAAAACCAAAATTAAAATACCTTAAAAGTTAGATAGATTTCATTTGTTGTCCACACTTGCTTGCAGAGTGCCACAAAAGATGACTTTGAGGCTGTTCTTTGGACTCGGGAACTGGTTCTTAAACCTGAGAAATGTTTTTGGCTTCCTATTTGGGCAAAAAGTCAAACAATGACTTATCAGTTGCAAAAAATAGTTTTTATTTTTCAAATAAACAATCACATTTTCTTCATAAGTAACCCATCTGCTGGGCCCTCTGCAGCACCAAGGAAAAATTCCTTCATAAACACAGGAGCAAGATTGCATAATCCAGACTAACCCTCTTTCTTTAGTGATATAGCATTTTTTTTTTTTTGACACTGGACTGTTCTGTCTGTGGGTCCATTATCCTTGCCCAAATGCAGAGAGGGCCCATTCAACATTAGTGGAAAGGCCAAAATGCTTCACAGTGTTAAACAAAATTCAACCGAATAAATTTGATCTAAATGGCTTCATTACAAGATTCATGACTTGGGCAGCATCCCATCTAGCCTCTACATGGGCACTCCTAGATCTGTGCAGAATGGAAAAATTTTATAGGAAGAAGGAAGGGCTATTAGGAAGAAAAGAACTATTAGTGAAAAGAAAGAAAGGTTTATTTTGGAGCCTGGGCATCTTTTGTTTCTGGAAAGATATGAGGAAGGGTTTTTATTATGTAGACTGCCTCTTCTTTCTGTGGGGGATGAAGAGGGCCAACTGGAAAATTCCATACTGGTTGATTATGTTTCTGAGAGAGGTTGAAACTTCACTTGAGTTAGCTCAGGTCTTCAATCTAGGTTTGGTATCATGGGCTTTTAGCGTGAGTGATGCCATTTTGGGCCTGTGGGGTTTTTTCTTTACAGAGGTAGATCAAACAAAGCTGCACGTGGACAAATGTCAGCATTTGTTTTTTTGACCAATGAGCAGTTGATAGGCCTTGAATGCCCAAACACTTATCTTTGAGTTACGTTGGGAAAAAAATACAAAAGCAAATCCAAAGTGAGAATTCATACTACTCTGTTACCTAGAAATCATTTTGGCTGCAAGTAACAGTTGTGGCTTTGAAGAATAAGGTTTATTTTCTCTCATGACAAGTCACTTAAAGGTTAAACTGGCTGATGAGAAAACTGAGGCTCAGGTTGGTTAAATAGGAAGCAAAGTTCACTCACCCATTTGGGCTCTAAATTCGATCCCTTTCTACCACACAATGGCAGTTCACTAGAGAACATAAGGAAAATAGGACATTCTTCAAAAGATTTTCCCGTTCTCAGATTCTTAAAAGTGTCATTATGCATAATGCAGGTGCTACATGGTAAGAATGCGTGTATAAGCATATGTCTTGCCTTTCTGAACAGTAGTGGGAGAGACTTTCTGGTAATCTTTTTTTTTTTTTTAACCTTTTGATCCCCATTACTAATTTCCTACTCCAAACCCCTGCCCCTGGCACTCACCAATCTACTTATGTTCTTCATTCATACCATGAAATTATTCATATAGCTGTGATGCAAAAGGCTAATTGAAATATTTTTCAAATAAGAAAATATTATGCTTTCATATTTAGAGATAGTACCTGTCTTTTAACATTGCATTTTTATCCAGAGATGTATGAAAGCTGACTTTGTTCCAAAAAGTTTGTCAGTATAACACTGAATCCATCAGGTGTGTATTTCTCACACTGCAGTGAATAGAAATCCTGCATTGTTTATTAATTTTATTGGAGAAGTTAGTGAAAAAATATTGTCAGACTCATGCTACACATACAATCTTGCATCTTGCTTCTTCCCCTTACTCATCTATCTCAAGGCTTCCCTCTCAGTGGACAGACTGCATCCCCCCAGTTTGTGCCAGCTGCATGGCATTTCCTCGGGGGAGACCAGCCTTCAGTCAGCTTCCTGTTGCACCCCTTTGTACTGTTACTTACTGAAAGGTGCTACAAGGAATGCCTCTTCTATACAGAATTTTCCCATGTTTCCAGTTATTTGGGGGGTTATGATTAAAAAAAAAGGAAATTGCTGGATGAAATGCTTTGTTTTCTTCTGACTTTTGTTATGGATTTTCTTTGTGCTCCCAGGAGGACTGGGTCATGTGAAAGTGTCCCCAGCAGACAGGGCCTCTCGGCAACTCTCTCTAGCACCAATGGAAGGTCACCACCTAAGCACCAGTAGGCAGAAATCTAGCTGGTTGTATTTGTGTTTCCTGAATTGCTGTGGAGATTGAGTATTGTTTTCTGTATTTATAAATCAAATTTCCTCTTGCTGAATTATCAGCTCATTTCCTTGGCATATATGTTTTGTTTTTGCTGTGTGTTATATGAGGGCATGGCATCAATAAAGACGCTGGCTTTCTGTTTTTAACCAGCAATGCCTCTTTTATTAATTAACCTTATGGCATAAATAACTGGCTTTTGGTTCTAATGGGGTCATATTTCTATAGTATAGGAATAGTCATTAGTCATAATTTGTCCTTCCTTTTATAGTGTCCCCCATTTTAGGTTTTTAGCAGCTGGCCTGGTTTAGGCATTTTGACAGTCCATATTTTGACGATGAAGCCTTCAAACCTTTGTTTGAAGGTGCTTTTAAGGGTTTACGATCATTAACTGGGGAAAGCATCTGTAAACCCTGTTGAAATCCCCCTGCTGTCTTTCCCATGGTATAATTACTTCCGTAGATATGGTCTAAGAACTTGAATTCTGGGCTTACTTTTCCTTTAGTAAATGAAAGAACAGCTCTGGTTCTTAGTCTCCCAATGTAATTCTCAGTGGGGTAGTTGAAATTTAGTCTGGCCACTCACCAGGGTGTAATTCTCCCCAAAGCTCCAACAACTCTAGTACTGAGTTACTGCCTGGAGCCTGTTACTGTGGAGACAAAGCAAGGGTCTCAAGACAGCCTGTGCAAAGGAGTGTTGACAGCTGACAGTGTTTGATGACCACTCGTTTTGTGCTGAGCCCCGGAGAGTTGCAGAGAGAGAGGTTTAGGTATCAGGCTGGCTGCAGGGTGGGTCCTGACCATACCCTTTGTTGAGTTGTGTCCCTTGGCAAGCCAATTCACTGAGCTTTATGGTCTTCATCTTCAAAGAGGGTGTGGTAATGAAGCCGGAAAAGCTGGTGTTCATGCTGCCTGTCACCTACCAGACCCAATAAGCAGAGACAGGGATTGAATCTTATGGGCACTTTATTCAGATGGCTGGAGATCTGAGAAGATGGTGGGTTTGTACACTGTCTTCCATTTCAAGCCAGCCTTTTTTATAAGGGGGCAAAAGTGTAGGTAGGGGTTTCCAATTCAGGGGAAAAAAGTGTAGGTAAGGGATTTGGAGCTCAGGAAAGCTGCAGTCCAGCAATTTCCCTAACATCCTTTCATCCGCTGACCAGTGAATTTCTATCCTGGTCCTGTGTCCTGTGTCTTGGGTGATTTTCTTTCTCTGTGTCCTGGGCGGTGGACTCTCTCCCAGGAACACAGTGGGTCAGACACCACCTCGACTGCTTATGGTCCTTTCTGGAGCACAGAGGCCAGTCCCTTGTGGTCTCCTGGAGTCAGGGTGCTCTGTACCTGCAGTTCCTGAGACAGTAGCATTTTAAATGCATTAACTACTAGGCCTATTAACTGTTAAACTAAATTAAAACTTTCCAACTCTCGAATCCCCCATCAGTAATAGCTCCCTGAGAATGGTCTGTACAGAAATCACATGAGAGGAGCAAGTGCAAGCCTGGCTGGGCCTGTGGCACATAAGGGACTGTGATGAAGTGTTCTTCCTGGTGTCTGTCTCACACTGGTGTGCCCAGAGTGTATAATGTGCTTTCGTATTTATTAACTATTTTAATCTGTAAAGTAACTTTATGGGTTCTGATCTTTTTATATACAATTCAATTTATACCATCATGTCACTGCTTAAAAACCCTTTGTGGATACCTCATTGCTTTTAATGTCAGCATGGCCCAGCCTGCTGTCTCCTCAGCCTCATCCCCTGGTCCCAGAGCCCGTGCCCCCGCCCTCCCGCACACACACGCCGCTTCACTCTTCACTGTCTGTCCTAGCCACTGGCCTGTGTCTCCCTCCAGTTTCCAGGAGCCATGGCCCTCTTGCTGTTAGAGCCTTTGCACTGATCTTTTTTTTTTTTTTTCTTGAATTCTATTCCTTCCCTTTTCTGACTGGCCAGTGCCTGTATCCTGTATGCCTTAGCCATGGGTTCAATGCCTGAAAGCTACAGGGGCCAGTCAGTCAGAGGAGGCAGGGCGGGGTATTCTCCACCCTCCTCCCCCACCCCCCACCCTTGGGTTGCTTGTCTGTCAGCCTTAGGCCAATTGCACTTACACTGTCATTTATGTAATTCTATACTCAAGTTCTCTCTTCCCCACTGGAAGCAGCCACTCCCTACCTACCTCCCTCCAGCCCCTGGCAACTACCAGTTTACTTTCTGTCTCTATGGAATTGCCTATTCTGGACATACACTATAAACATAATGGTATATAATATGTGACCTTTCACTTTTGGCCTCTTTCATTTAGCATAATGTGAAGAGTCGCTAATGCTGTAGCATGTATCAGTACTTCCCTCCTTGTTAACTGAATGGTATTCTGTTGTATGGGCAGACCGCGTTTTATTTACCCATTCATCAATTGATGGACAGTTGGGCTGTTTTCACTTTTTTGGCTATTGTGAATAACATTGCTATGAAGTTCTGGTACAGGTTGTATGAACCTGTTTTTCATTTCTCTTGGGTATATACTGAAGAGTGGCATCGCTGGGTCAAATGGTAACATTGTAACATTTTGAGGAACTGCTACACTGTTTTCCAAATTGACTGCACCTTCCAGCAGAAGTGAATAAGGTTTCCAGTTATTCCATATCCTTGCTTACATTTGTTACCTTGTGTGTGTGTGTGTGTGTGTGTGTGTGTGTGTGTGTGTGTGTGTGGTAGGCATTCTAATAGATGTGAAGCGGTATCTCATTTTGATTGGCATTTCTCAGGGGTGGTAGGAGTCACTCAGGTGTCAGCTGGCACCGAGTGTGCAGCAGGCTCAGGTTTCCACCTTACTGCACAGGGGACTGTTCCCTCAGCCCGTGGAATTTAATTTGAAATTTGGTTAGAAAACCACACAGACACATTTCTACATTCTGAGGTACATTTTGGCATGTCAGATGGGAGCATTTCCGGCAGAGTTGTCCCTGTGCACTACTGCCAGAGCTTGCCAGGAGCTTTATTATGAAAATCACTGTTTCTGCTTTTCCATTTCCTGTTCCTCTCCTACACTGATATATTTTCACCTGCCCAACATTGGGTACTCTTCAGATTCTTGCTTTCTTTTTCAGTGGCAAGACTCAAAATAACACAGAGGGAAGAAATGGAAAAACCTCTGAGTACAAAATATTTGCACTACACACTTCTTTACTGAAAAGAAAATTAATCAGTGTTTTGAATGGAAAACTGAAACAGTAAAAGGTGGATGAAAACATAGGTTATAAATTTGATCTCTGTGTGTATATGTGTTTGCAGTGTAGATTCTGATTGATAATCACGGTTCTTTTTGACAGTGTATGGAAACCTTAGGGAACTGAATAGTGTAACTAGTAAGGAATTCAGAGATAAATAACACTTTAGGGGTTATTGGAAAAGTACAGTTTTCTGTTTCTACAGGACTAGTTTCTGCCCGGAGAGGGGGGCGTGTGTGACATAAACCCTGGTCTCTCTCTGTTTTAAATACATGCTGCCTCTGGTTGCATAGATAACCCTGAACTGCTTTCCACATTTGTTCCTAGTACTGCAGGTTTTGATTTTATATCTCTGGTTACTTCACACTAATGACACAAATCTCATGAAATAAGTGTCCATCAATTGTTCCAACAGTTAACAAATCCTGTTGGCTGAACCAAAAGACTGGATGCAGAAAGGAGAACAGTCCACTTCAGTCTTCACATACTTATTTAACAGTCTTCTCTCAAATGCATCTCTGTGGGTGAAAGCAGAGACAAAAAGGCCTCATGCCTGCCTTCTGTCCTTCAGTTAAGGAGTTCCGCCCCTCCCCTCCCCTCCCCTCCCCTCCCCTCCCCTCCCTCCCCTCCCCTCCCTCCCCTCCCTCCCCTCCCTCCCCTCCCCTCCCCCTCCCCTCCCTCTCTTTCTGTTTTCTTTTTTCTTTCCTTCTTTCTCTCTGTAAAACAGATTTTATTTACTTATTTTAGAGAGAGGGAAGGGAGGGAGAAGAAGAAGATGAGAACCACTGACTTGTGAAAGGAACATCCATCAGCTGGCTCCCCTTTGTATCTTGACCAGGGAATAAACCTGAAGCCCAGCCATGTGCCCCAACCCAAAATCCTTCACTTTGCCAGAGGGCTGTTATTTACTTTTGCAAAAAGTCTAAACCGTTGAGGGTACAGCATTACACGGATTCTGTGTCCAGTGCCTTAGCAGGAGGGTTGCTTCGGAATGAGCACGAACCAGGCCAGCGTTTCCATGAGCACTGTCACCCCTCCCCAGATGACTCTGGCTTTGTTTGGTTTGCCACAGGGAGTCATGTGTTGTTCTTTGCTTTGCACATGTAAGCACATCTCTTGCCGAGAGAGAACTCCGTTTCATTTCGAGCATAAACACCTTCAGTTTTAAGAAGAGCTGCGTGCTCCCTCTGGTCCCGGAGACCCTGCTTATAGCTGGCAAAAATGGCCTCAGACCACAGCCTTCCAGACGTATTTGTCATTGTAGAAGTCCTGTTCCTGGCAGGCCCCCAGGCTCCAAGATGACAAAAAAGGCCAGTTAAGGAGTTTTCTTGGAAGTCCCATCTAGCAACCTGAGTTTACATCTTACTGGATAGATTTAGTGACACCAATTGGATGTAAGTGAGGTATGGGCTTTGTGCAAGGCTGCCCTGAATAAAACTGGGCGTCTGCCATGGAGAATAAAGAGGGTGTGGAGGCCAGCAGGCTATGCCACCACGGTTATGGGGGTAGTGCTGGCATCCGCCAATGGCCATTGAGTAATTACCATGTAGTAAGTACACTAAGTGTGTCTTAGAGGTGGCGTGTGGGTAAGCAGTGGGCTTTACATCTGTTTCAGCATTTAACATTGGGTTGGCTTATAGATTTTTTAAAAAAAATTTGTTTTATTGATTTAAAGAGAGAGAGAAAGGAAAACATCAATTTGTTATTCCACTTATTTATGCATTCATTGGTTGATTCTTATATGTGCCCTGACTGGGAATTGAACAGTCAACCTTGGCATATTGGGACAACACTACCTGGCCAAGATTGGCTTGTAGACTTTTAAATTATTTAGCACCATTTCCTGGGTTGTATGTAGCTCACAGGACTGTAAACTCCTTGCGGACAGAAGTACTTGCTTTTATCCTCCAAAGTACCTAGCTCAGTGCTATCTCCCTAGGAAGTATTCACCAAATGCTGACTTATGAAGCCAGCGTGATTTCTACTGAAAAATGTCTGTGTGTCTCTGTGTGTATAAATGTGCTTTCTTTTTTAAATTCAATTTATTGGGGTGACATTTGTTAATAAAATTATAGGATTCAGGTATACAATTCTTTAATACATTATCTGTATGTTGTGTTTGTATTTTCTGATTATAAAGTGCTGTACATTTATTAGAGAGAATTTTAAAAACAGGAACTAGCACAAAGAAAAAAATCACTTTGTCTCATCAATCAGGAATAGCCAGCTTTATGATGTTTGGAGTATCTATTTCCGATCTTTTCCCTTTGTATTTGTATGTGTCTGTATAAAACAAACCTGTATCATTCCATGTATATCATTTTATATTCTCTCATTTCACTAGGGATTATGTCAGGAGAAGTTGTACATGTTGGTAAGTATTTTTTCTTAACAGTGTTAATGGCTTCATAGTGTTGCATACTTCCTACAGATGGTCATTGAAGTTGTTTTTATTGTTACTAGCACTATGCAGACATTTAGTGTGTGATTTTAATGACTTCTTTAGGGTCCACTCCCGTGGAGAGAAGCATCAGTCCATTTAGGCTCCTAGTGAAGATCCCCACTGTGCTCCCCAGAGGGAATGCGTGGCCCCACTGTGTGCGTCCCACTGTGTGCTTGCTGGTGCCTGTTTTTCTTCATGTTCCTGGTAGTGCACACTACTATTTCCACTCTTTGCTAATTGACAGCAAGTTTTGTTTTATTTTATAATCCAAAAATAGATTTCTTCAAGTGTGTTGATCATTGGCTGGTTTTCTCTTTTTTAACTGTAAAGAGTCGATTTATTGTCAACCTTGAATTTTTTTCCTCTCAGGATTTTATGCTTTTCTATTTTTGATTTGATTGTGCCTCTTATTTATAAGAATACCAGCACTCCCTTGTTTTTGTGGCAAATATTTGTTTTTCTTTCATTTTTCTGTGTAGTGTTTTTTGACCTGTTCTTTAATTTTCACCAAATCAAATCTATTGATTTCCCTTTGTGATTTCTTCCATTGATTTGTAAACATTTGACAGGCCCTGAGAACTAGTGTTTTCTTATCTGACTTACCGTATTTTGCCGTGTATAATGCACACTTTTTTTGCCCAAATTTTTGAGGGAAAATAAGGATGTGCATTATACATGGGTATAGTGATTACACACCATGGGTGTAATGATAGGTATGACAATCCCGTGTACAATGTGCACACAACGTGGGTGTGCATTCTACATGGCAAACTGTGGTGTTTAAACTTTTAACTCTCTTTAGTGTGTTTAGAGTTTATTGTAGTGTGAGACGTAAAGAGGGGATCTGACTCATCCCTGCTCCCTCTCCGCCTATTAATTAACCAGTTATTTTGTTCTGCATCATTTAGGAACAGTTCTCCTCCTGTAATAATTGGCGATGCTGCTTCTGTGTCTTCGTTGTGGCATAGCTCCCAAGCATTTCAGGGTCTTTATCTGGTTGTCCTTTGTATTGTCCCGAATCTGTTGGTGGACACTAAAATATATTAATTAGTTTAACTTTGTAGTACATGTAAGCATCGGAACAAGTCTCAATTTACTGCCTTTTTGTGTAGAAATGTCACTTTTTATTTGCTCACTTTCTAGATGAGCTTTAAGATTGGGTCAAATTAAAAGCATAATGAACTAGAATTCTAATTTTCTAATTGTAATCTCTTAAAATGCCTAGGTGACATGTAAGAGGATTTAATGATTATTGAGTAAAATTCTTGTCTGGCTTGACCTGGTAGTCCCTTTGACATCATTGTTATAAACAGAGGAAGACAATTGAGTTAATTGTAAGGCAAAGAACCCTGAAAATTAGTAATTCTGTTTCACATTAAAAGGGAGTTTATTGATTTATGTAACAAAAGTGTCTGGCTTCAGGGAGTGCTTGATCAAGATCTTGGTGTTACCAAGATGGGTGTTACCAGGACCTAGTCTGTCTTTGGATCTGCTTGCCTGTCTCTATCTGTGTGTGCTTTTATGTCTGTTCGTATCTCCCTTTGTCAATTTCTCTCCTTGTCCGTCTTATGTCCCTATCTCTCTTTTAATTTTGCTCTCCTCCATGTTGGCTCCATCCTCAGAAAGGTAGTCTCCCTATGTGACTAACTGTAAGGTAATTGCAGCAGCTCCAAGGACTTGGATTCTTTGTAATTAAGTCCAGGGTGGATGAGGGGGAAGAGCTCTGCCCAAGTTTTCTGGAGCTGCACTAGCTCCGACATGACAATCTCAGAACCAGTAGTTGGCCACAGAGATTGCAAGGCTTTGATTGGCTGAGCCTGGGTCACATGCCACCCTCGGAGCTGAACTGGAGTCAGTGTTGGGGTAGGAAGAGCCAGTGGCATTGAAAGTTGGGGAGAACTGGCTTCCCTAACAAAACTTGGGTGAATGGAGTTCAGGCTTCGAATATATAACAAATGTCTACAATAATTTGTTACGAGTGGTAGAGCACTCACAAGAAATGCACCAGGGGAGAGTGAGGAGCGGAGAGGGAGGCTATTATAGAAAGCTACCAGTGTCCTGACTTTTTCAGGATGAGTTACATTCAGTCTTGATCTCGAATCCTGTGAGTATTGCTGTTTACAGCCCTCTTGACTCTTTTGTTGAAAGCAGCCAGATCTGTCTCTATTTGTGGTGAGAGGAGCATTAGGCTGCTGAGATTCTCAGAGAACAGTGTCTGTCCCAGGGGTTCAGTGATCTTGGGTTTGGCTGGCTGTCATTCACACTAGAGAATCGGAATCACATGCAGCCCACCAGAAAATGGAGATACTCTTGCCAATTTTTACCTCTTTAACACTGACTTCATGTAGGGATGAAGCAGAATGGACTTTAGTCATGTGAATGTTGCTGCAGAGCAAGATGGTGGTGGTGGTTTAAGGACATACACAGAAGGAGGGAAAATAGGTGCTTTGAAGAAGGCAGTGAATACAAGTTAAAGCAATAGGTTTAATGGAAATATGTTGTTATCCAAAAGCACTGTTAATCTTCATGCTTTTTCTTGTCATTTGTATTTCGCCAACATGTTGTTTTGCAGCCTTGGGTAGCATTTTGTGTTCCCGTAGGAGGTCTTGCTGAGCTTGGAATAAGTGGCTCTGTGATTGAGTTGGTGGGCTCAAGAAATGCCTCTTGTCTGTTCAAGAATGCTGGTACCTATTTGTGCCTTCACCCTGCCCAGGCACCTGCGAGGCATTTAATTGGGTTGAATACTTTGGCTGGGATTCAGGTCCATCCATTTCGAAAGACTTCAGAGACTTTGATTATAGACTTGGTTCTGCTCAGGTAGGATCTTGGTGGGATCTTCAGCATCCCTGAGTACCAGGCTGTCCCTTTGCTCAAACAGAGGAGGCACTGGTAACACCTGCATCAGTGTGTCATGTGGGTTAAGTAGGACAGTATCTGTTAAGACTTTGTGCCACCATATAAGCCCACTCAGCACACCAGTCAGTGTTCATTGTCTAACGTCAGAGTCCTTTGCAGCTCTTGTAGAGGTTAGGCTCTCACCAGCATGGATGGTGAGAGTCACCACTAGTTAGAATTACTCCAGGAAATCCCTTAGGAAGGTAAAATTTTGTAGAGGTTCCTTCTTCCAGCAATATGGTTTCTGAAGTCCAACACCACCAGGTGCAGTGGCTGGTGGGTATTTAAGAAGGTCATTTTCCTCCCTCCCTCCCTCCCTCCCTCCCTCCCTCCCTCCCTCCCTCCCTCTCTTCCTCTCTCCCTCCCCTACCACCTCTCAGTTCAGCCCGAGCCTCACAGTGGGAGAAGCACGTGGCTGCTGAGACTCCTGGGGAGGAGCAGTGGTTCACACGCCTATTTCCCTGTGTCCTGGCACACAGGCTCCATGAGTAGGGTGGCAGTATTGGCGTTATTTCTCTTTTTTCATTCTCTTTCTGTATTGTTTCTTATAAAGATTTTATTTATTTATTTCTTTTTAGAGAGAGGGCAAGAGAAGGAGAAAGAGAGGAAGAGAAACATCGGTGTGTGGTTGCCTCTCATGCATCCCCTACCAGGGACGTGGCCCACAACCCAGGCATGTGCCCTGACTGGGAATTGAACCCGTGACCCTTTGGTTTGCAGGCCCATGCTCAATCCAGTGAGGCACCAGCCAGGCCTCTTTCTGTATCTTTTAATGCAGTTCTGGCATCTCTCTCATGTACGTGCTGATCCACACACCTAGTTGAACATGAACAAACTAAATGTGCATCGATGTCATTCTAGGGCATGTGCCAGGCATGGCCAAGCTTTGTGCACTGCACATGACCAAGGCCCTGGAACAAAGCCTGGGCTGTCACCAGCTTGTAGAGGGAGTGCTGGGGCGGGTTTCCTGTCCAGCCCTTGCTGAACTCTGAGCCTGCGCCTCTCCCCTTCTGCCACCTGGCTGTTCATTTTTTACATGCCTGCCATCTCCTTTTGCCATTGGTAATGTCACCTGATGCCTTGTCACGAGTTCAGTGGTTAAGTAAGAATACATTGGGCTGAGGGACTCGGGATGTGAGGCTGCAGGATAACCTCAACTGGATCCTGGTGGTTATTCTTGTCCCCTGAGGGTGACAAAGGGGTGCCTAGAATTCTGAGAATGGAACAAACAATTCTGTTTTTCTTTTCATATGATCACACAAATCACAAGGGCTGAATTAAGGGTTTCTTGTGCTCCTAGAAACAAAACTATCTTTTCAAGTTTGTTGATTTGGGCCCATATAACTTAAAGGAAAGATGGCTCCCATCTTTGAAAGACAGTGCCATGTCCCTGAGAACTGTCTTCCACTGGGGGAGCAGTGCGGACGGATGAACAAGGAGGGTGCTAGCTGGCGCTCAGGCACAGATGTGTGTTGCTCCGGGAGTCACATTTCTCACCATTTGTTACTGTTACTTAATTTGAAATGACAGTTTTGTGTGCTCAAAAGAGCAGTCACGTTTCTCCTTCCAGATTTGTTGTGGCAATTTATTAGTGGATCTAATTATAATGCTTGCTGGATGAGGCTTCAGGTAGGACCCACCTAGGTGGTAATAACACTGTTTTAAAAATAAGTCTGAAAGGGCATGTTTTTCTTATAATGACAGAGAACATTGATTTTTTTTCCTACATAAATTGCTCCTAAATGGTAAATTGAAAAGTGATGTTTCTCTTTTTTGTTGGTTTAATTATGTGGTGGAAGAGAACTTGGGCTCTGGAATTTACTCTAAGGCAGAATCTAGCATTGCTCCTTATTGGCTCTGCGACCTTGGCTGAGTGGTGTGATGTGGCTCAGCCTTGGTCTCTCCATCTGCCAAGTCGTGCGACAAGAGGGGCTCCTTACAGGGTTGACTGGATACTTATACGTCTGTGACATGCTGTGAAGTGTGTCAGGTGCTTCATAGGGTGACCCCTCTCTTTCTGAAACTGCCTAATATGTGTGACTACTGTTGTGATTACTTGGAATTCTTATCATCTGCTTGTTTTTTTTTTGGGGGGGGGTACAGAATTTTATGGTTTTATTAACACAAATAAAATGGGCATACAAACTGTCTATTCATTTGCTTCCCTGGGCAGCCTGGCATTGGGATTGGTGACTCTGATGGCCAGCTGGGCTGCTTTGTCCACAGTGGCTTTGAGCTTTTTCAGGGTTGTGAGCAGTCCTAGCACAGTTTGTTGCACGTCAGCAGCACTTCAAGCTCTTTGACATTGTGGACCAGGAGCTTCTGAAAGTCACTGGGCAGCATGTGCTTTGTTTTCTCGTTGTGTCCATAACTGGTGTTGGGCAGCAGGATCTGACCCTTGAATCTTCTGCGCACCCTGTTGTCAATGCCTCAGGTTTCCTAAGTTAAGCTAGTTATGCTTGATTTTCACCTGTCAGTCTGACTGGTGCTGGGTGGACTTCTTGGTCCTCTTTTTGATCATCTTGGGTTTGACGAGGGGTTGGAAGGCAGCCACGGTGCCAAGTAGGACATGGCTGCCACCTATGGAGGTAGCACTGAGGAAGAAATATGCTTGGGTTTTGAATTACAGCGACAAGGTTTAGTTTGTTTCCTCTGGCATAAGGGATGCTGACTTCTCCTAGTTATATTTAAGGGAAAAATTCTCTTAAACATGTTTAAAAGTATAGTGCTAAAGAAAATTAACTTTCTTCTCTCCCTCCTCCTCCTCCTCCTTCTTCTTCTCCTTCTCCTCCTCCTCCTCCTCCCCCTCCTCCCCCTCCTCCTTCCCCTCCCCTCCTCCTCCCCCTCCTTTTCCTTCTTTCTTCTTCTTCTGTCAAACCCAATCCTGTGGTTGACATTTAGCTTACATCACTGTCACCTGCTTCCTGACTGATGGCAGGATTCATGGGCCATGGTTGATGATTGTGACACAAAAGTCGTCTCCTGCAGGAGCCATGTCTGTTTCTTTGGCTGGAGGCACCCTTGTGTGGGCTGCTGTGGGGTAGGCTGGGTCTGAGGTCAGTGGTGTATTCTGGAGAAAGGAGTTGGTTGCAGGGACAGAGAGTTTCTGCTGCAGGAACTGGTTGTCTTGATTGACAGTGGAAAAGTTATATGTTTGGACTTACCAGCCGTTTGACCTTGGGTTAACAATTTCCTCAACCTCATTTTTCTCATCCGTGAAATAGGGATATTAATGATGCTTACTTTGTAGAGTTTATGTACAGCTTAAATAAGTCCACAAAACGTAATTAACATAGTGCCTGGCATGTAGTAAGTACTTCATAAAATGTCAGCTATTGTATTTTTATTTGTTATTACTTTCTTTGCAAAGCACTAATGGTGACCAGGAGTGTGTCTACATGTGCTGACCTTGTCATCCCTTTCCTTGGAGTCCATAATTTAGGTTGATATATATTGATACTGAAATAAATTCAATGGTGAAATAAGGTGGTACCCTTATTCAGAAATGGGCGTATATCTTGGTGTCTCCAAGAACATCTGGCTTGCAGAACTTTTGACATGTGGCTTTGGATGGTCTGAGAAAGGGAGAGGATGCTGGTGCGCGGCAGAACTAATAATAATGTTACAGCTAATAATCCCCCCTTTTTTGAGGGGGTGGGTCCTAGCTGGGAAAAGCTTTGGATAAAAAACAGTGCTGAGCCTGATCATTAATGATTGGGTCCTGCAGTCAAAGGGTATCCTTTTTGAAGGACCAGTGCTGAAAGGCCAGCCTGTGGTGGTCTGAGAAAAATGACATTAGGCCCACAGCAGTCACGCAAAAGCAGCAGCTTTGGAGGGTCTGCTCATGTATAGGACTGGGAGGCGTGGTCAGGGGCAGCCTCTTTACGGAAGAGATGCTGGAGCTGGGGTCTGAAAGAGAGGAAAGGTGTTTGTCTTTCTCTCTCCAGGTTATCTGGTTGCCTTGCAGGTAGAGAAGCCTGGGGTAAATTTGGGGAGAATGAGGGTGTTGAAGAGACTGAAAATAGCCCTGTACTACTGTAGCTCAGAGGGTAAGGTGGGGTGGGGTGGGGCCCAGAGCATGCAAAGCCTGGTAGGTTCTAGGAAAGGGTTTGATCTTTATTCTGAGATAAGGAGGAGACTGATGGGATCATCTGCATTTTAAATGTATCACCCTTCCCTGCACTGTGGAGAGAGAACTGACCAGGATAAAGGTGTGAGGTGATCAGTGGGTTGCTGCCACAGTCACCCGGGCCAGGGAAGCCTACTGGCAGTTGGGGTGGAAATGCAGGGCATTTGGGAGAGAGGTGGACGATAAGTGGACAGGACCAGGAGGCCATGCCTTGTGTTTAGATAGAAGTTTTTCTTTTCAGACTAGATTTGTTCTTTAGTTTTTCTGCCTTTACTTAATTTTCCTATGGCCTTCACAACCTCTTTCCTTCTGCTTTTCCCTGAAAATTCAGGAAAAAAATAAGTGTATTCCAACTTAGAGCAGCTCCTCTTTAGATGAAGCAAATAAGTGAGAGCCTGAAAGGAGCAGTGATTTGTAGTGAGAAAGGAACCAGTGGTCTGTGATTGACACAGGTGCAGCATCACATCCCAGAGAGCCATGGGGTTGTGTCTCATTTACAAAATGCACAGCAGGGCCCACATTTTGTAGTGGTGTTACCTGGTGGAGCATTACAATATGTGGTTTATTTTCAGCTTCAATTAAGGTTGCAAAGTCCCACTTCCAAACAGTGCCCAGACTAGTTTTGCTTTTCTTCAGTTGGGGTTCTTACATGGTATGCTCAGGAGGTGCTTTTGGAGCCTGTCTTAAAAAAGAAAACCAGCTGTGGTGGCAGCCACTTATGTTTCCAGTTCCAGCCCTGTAGCTGTGCAAGGGTGGGTTATCAATCTGATTTTTAGCCCAGAGAAATGTAGATAATCCCCTGTGTTGGTCGCTTGCTTGCATGGGATTACCATGCCCCATGTCTGCTCACCTCTTAGATTTTCACAGCAGCCTGCTCACTGGTCTCCCTGTGAGCACCCTGGCCAGGCCGCCCTGCTGTTGAGTGCTCACTGCCCTCAGAGTGACCCTTTGAAAATGGAAGTCAGGCCATGTCACTCCCCAGCTTCACAGGCCCTGAGCATGACCCTCAGAGTCCCATACAGCCCGGGCTCCTTTTCCTCTGTTTCCTACCACGGTCCTGCCCAAGGTACCGCCCTCCCTCCTGGGCGTGTTTCCCCCTCAGAGTCCTTGTTCTTGTGTCCCATTGGGCTGGAAGGTTCTACTTCCAAGAACTTTGTATGGTTTTCTTCCCCTCTTCCTTTAGGTTTTGGCCTAAATACCACTTTACTGAGAGGCCATGCTATCTAGAATAGCACCCCCGACATGACTTTGTTTTCTATGCAGATCATAGCACTTGACATAAAATTAACTTATTTGTTGGGTTGTCTGATGACCCACTAGAATGTAAGCTCCCCAAGGGGCTTGGTGTCTTCTGTTCTCTGCCAGACCCTGAACTCAGTAGCTAGTGCACGGTATTCTCTGTGGATGTGCATTGAATGAGTGAGAAACATGGTAAGCCCTCATTTAACATTGTCAGTAGGTTCTGTGACTTTAGACAAAACAATGTATGAGGAAACCAATCTTACCATAGGCTAATTGATGTAAACAAGAGTTAGGTTCTGTGGTATCTCATCAATGTTGTAATGAAACAACGTGGAACTAAACGATATTTTTAGAGAACCTGCTGTACCCTACTGTGTTTACATGACCCTACCTATGAAAGTAAGGCAGTGTCTCCATTACCTACTTTTGTGCCAGAGAAATAAAGCAGATGGATCTGTGCACAGATGGTTGAAGCATCAGATTGTAACTGCTCCAGTTGCAGCACATGTAAAGTGGAGAGGGCAGAGATGGGCTGTCTTAGGTAGTTCAGGGCATGCTTCCTGGAGGAGGTGACATCTGAGCTCAGTGCAAAAGACAAACAAGGATTTTCTGAAAGTGTCCCATCTGTATCCAGAGACACTGTCAGTGGTTTAGTTTTCTTCCAGGGAAAGTCAGGGTTGCTCACAGTCAGCCTTGAGCTGTACTGTCCCAGGAGACTGTAGTTTGGTGCTGGGGAGGATGACACAAGAGAGAGCTGCCTGCTGCTCCTTCTCAGAGCTCCCTGAGGGTTTCCTGCCTGCCCTCCAGGGTCCAGATTGCACAGGAGCACCGTCAGACAGACTGTGGGATTGGAGTCTTGGCTCTGCCTTCTACTGACTGTTGGTCTTGAGAAAAATGCCTAATTTACTTTTGCCTCAGTTTGCTCATCTGTAAAGAGGAGGCAATAATAGTTCCTACCTCACAGAACTTTTCTCAGGTTCAAATGAGCTAATATGTGGGAAGGACTGAGAACTACAGTAAGAACTCAATAGAGTTATTATAACCACTGATATTGTTCTCAGTGGACTGAGGTTTTTTAATGACTTAAAGTTTGTGATAAGAAGCTGTTAACTAATTTCTTTGAAAGGAAGTTGCAGTGTTCCTCCAGGCCCTGCTTATTGTCACAAATCGCCTCTTCCCCTACTCTAACCAGGTTTCCTCTAAACCCATAAGGATTTCCAGAAATGGGATTAAGTGACAGAGAAAACAGTCCACAAGTCATATTCCCAAACCTCAAAGTGACAGATTTAGATTTAAAGGAAACTTTTACATGCCCCGCCTCAGGTCCAAAAACATTTGAACCCCCTGGGTGTCAGCAGGAGTTGGGAACTGCCATGAGGGTGTGGTCTGGGCTCCTCACCTGACGACCTGCTTGAATCTCCCCTGGAACTCTGAGCCATGGCCTCCTTCACCACCAGCTGGCTTCTTGACCTCTTAGGAATTTAATTTTCTTATCTCCAAAATGGAGGGCTATACATACTAAATGGGATTAATGAGAGAGTTAAATGAGGTAATATTACATGCTCAATTAAATGCTCACTGAAACAATGATCTAATAATCCAGTAATCAATAGTAATAACCATTACTTATGATTATTAACTCTCTCTCTGTGAATGTGTGCTCATTTCCTAGTCTACCTTTGTTCTCATTCCTGTTCATAAGGGCAGCTTCTGTGTACCTGCCTTAGAGCTGCCTCCTCCTGATGCTGGCAGCCTGGCCTCCGTCCTGCAGCATCTGTGGGGAAGCTCTGCTTCTCTGGCTCGCACCCCTAAGAGGTAGCAGCCATCTGAGGGGCTCTGGGCGCTTGCCCATGCGGAGCCTTCGGTGGGCCACCAGCTGCCTCTCCAAGTGGCGCAGTGCCCATGGCGAGGGAGCAGCTGCCTCTTCCAGTTGTCTAATTGCTCATCTGATCCACTTGAGCACCAGCTTAACACATTTATTCCTTTATCCCAAGCCATATCTCTCATGATCTGGACTGCTAAGCCTTGGGATCAGGATGGGGGAGAGATTGTGTGTTGAGTGTGAGGAATTTTCAGACCCAGAAGGAGAAGCTGGTGGTACTTGGGTCTCTGGGTCATCTTTGTGGGCCTGGTGATCCAAAAGGAATGGTCATTTGTTTATTCAGTGGATGTCTTCTAACCCCTATCATGTGCTGATCTTGATATGAGATCTTGTAGATCTTTAGATGAGAAATAAAAAGATGATGGGACACAGTCATTTGTACCATATCCCCTTGTTAACTGGTCATTCAACTTCATTTGTTCATATGTGTGTTCATTCATTTATTATATTAATAAATATTTATTAAGTGCCTATCATGGGCCAGACACTATTCTAGGTATTTGGGCTAACAGTGAACAAAAGAAGTAAAGATTCCTGCCCTTGTGGAGTTACATTGTACCTAGGGGAAGGCATATGATAATCAACAAATATGATAAACAAATAATGTATAGCATGTTGGAGGGTGATAGTTGTTATGGAGAAAAGTACAAATAGAGCAGGCTTAGGGGTTCAGGAACATGGGGAGAGTATGACTTAACAAGTGAGTATGTGTTTCATTGAGAAGGTGGTATTTGAGGGAGATCCAAGATGGCGGAGGGGAGTGGAAGTCACACTAACCTCCCCCGAGAAGGTGGTACTTGAGCACAAACTTGAAGGAAGGAATGGCCATCAGGTGGGAGAATGTTCCAGGCAGAGGTGACAGCTAGTAATGAACTGGGGTGGGGGTGTGTCTGGCATGTCCCAGGAACATCCAGGAGGTGGTGAGGGGGAGAGTAGGAGGAGGTGAAGTCACAGAAGCTTCCAGTGGGTCAGATCCTCTGTGATGTGGTTGGGGATTTTTTTTTTCTGTGCCGTGGAGATGGGAGGCCGTCACTGAAAGATTTTGAGAGAGAAATGTTATCATCTGACTTATATTTTCAAGGGTGACTACTCAATAGAGTCTCAGGGAGCAGGGCTGGAAACAGGAGAGTGAGGAGGTTATCTAGCCAAGACCTGATGGCTGAGACCAGGGTGGGGCAGTGGAATTGGTGAGAGCTGGCTGGGGCCCTGGCTTTATGTTGAAGCTGGGGCTGAAAGAATTTCCTGGAACATGGGTGTTGAGGTGTGAGTGGGAGCAGTAAAAGATGACTGCAAGGAACTTGGCCTGAGCACCTAGGAGGACTGAATCACCATCTACCAGGATGGGGATTGCTTTGGGCAGAGTAGGCTTTGTGGGTGTTGAGCAGGAATTCTGGTATGGATGTGTTGAGTTTTAAATAGCTGGACATCTGCCTATGGCCATACCACCCTGAATACGCCCCATCTCCGCTGAAATATCTGGGCATTTAAGAGGAGATGGAAAGAACTGCTACTCCTGGGCTGGAAATACAGACTTGGAAAGTGTGGACATCAAGGTATCTAAAACTCCAAGACTGGGTGAGAGACCTAAGAGAGCAAGTGTAGAGGGACTAGGACTGAGCCCAGGGCTGCCCTCATTCAGAGGATGTAATAAAAGGAAGTGGTACCAGCAGAGGAGATGGAGAAAGAGAGCCCTGGGAGAAATGGGGACATCAACAGAGTGTGGGTCCCAGAAGCCTAGTGAAGAACGTGGTTGAAAGAGGAGAGTGGGCAACTGTGTTAAATGCTGCTGATGAATCAAATGGGATGGTAACCCTTGTTGACATTGACTAAAATAGGACAGTAGACTGGTGGGATGAAAGCCTGGTTAGAGGGCACTGAAGAACTGAAGAAAGAGTAGGAGAAGAGGAATTGGCAACACTGAGTGTAGACAGCTCTTTGGAGCAGGCTGGCTGCAAATGAGAGCAAGGAAATGTAGCCGTGAATGGCAGGGACATGGAGTGAGACATTTTTTGAAAGAGGATAGTCAACATTCATTCAACAGTTACTTTATGGAGTGCATGCTATGTGCCAGGTACTGTGCTACAGTCTAACAGTGGGGAGCAAGGAATAGTTCATGTGTATGTGGGACTTATATTTACTGGGGTTCACAGTAGGAAAGGCAGGTGCGACCACTGATGTTTCCACTTAGTTCCAGATGTGCATAACCATATGCCTTCATGCCTATTCCATTTGGGTTTATGATAGCTGAAATAGAACACTTGCTCTTTCCACCTGACCTTCAGTTCCTCCTCATTCTTCCCACTTATATTAGTTTCCTCTTGCTGCAATCACACAGAGTCAGAACCGTAGTGGTTTCAAACAACAGCTTTTATGATCTTACAGATTCTGGAGATCAGCCGTCCAGTGTGGACCTCTCTGACAGCTGAAATTGAGGTTTTGGCAGGATTGTGTTCCTTTCTGGAAGCTCCAGGGGAGAATCCATTTTCTTGCTCATTCAGGTGTTGCAGAGTTTAATTCCAAGTAGTTGTGGAACTGAGTTCCTCATTTCTTTGCTGGCTCTTTGTCGGGGGCCCTTCTTAACATCTACTAGCCTCTCTTCAGTCCCTGCATGTGGCTCCCTACATCTCAGAACCAGCAGTGACACACCAGTTCCCCACTTTTGGAATCTGATTGCCTGTCTTCTTTGTCTTTTCTTTCTTCCTTCCCCGTCACACTCTTCCTCTAAGTTCCCTTTTTTTAAGGGTTCACGTGATTAGGTTGGACCCACTCAGGTAATCCAAGGTAATCTCCCCATCTCAAGGTCCTAATTACACTTTCATGGTCCCTTTTTCTGTGCACAGTAGCACAGTCACAGCTTCTGGGGAGTAGAGTGTAGGTATTTTTGGAGCCATTCTGCTTATCACCCCCATCTCAGTAAGTGCCACCAGTTTGTTGCTCACCCCAGACATCTAGGAGGCATCCTGTGTCTCTGTGTATATGTCACTTCCCATTTCCAATCCATCAGGAAGTTTGGTTGGCTCCAAAACACATCCCCCAAATGACTGACTTTTTTTGACCATCTCACTGCTACCAGCCTGGGTTGGGCCACCACCATCTCTTATTTCAAATGTTGTAGAAGCTTCTGACTGGCTTCTACAACCTCTCTTCCATTTTTCCTCCTTGGCAGTTCTTTTGTCACCAGAGTGACAACCAGGGTGATTTAAAAATAAGCAAACAAATCACATCACATGTCTCCCCTCCTTAAAATCCATTGGCTTCTCCTGCTTATGAGAATAAGGTGGAAAATTCTTCCATAGCCTGAGAACCTGTGTGTGCTCTGCTGCTACCTGCTTACCATTCTTATCTCTCCCTTTCTCTTCTTCATCATGCTTTGTCTCCACCAGTCTCCTTTCTGTTGCTTGATGAAGCCCTCCTTGATCCTGTGTCATAACATTCCAGTCCCTTTGCCAGAATATTCTCTGCTCCGATATTTCCACGACCAATCTTCTTGCCTCTTCAGAGAAGCCCAGTCTCCACTTGTCTAAGGGAGCTCCCCGCCAAGGCATTTTCTCCTTGTATATATTTTGCATAGCAATTGTTTCCATCAAAATTATCCTCTTTATTCAATTCACTCAGTTGCCACAAACCAGATGTAAGTGCTCAGGAGGCAGCAGCCTAGTGTGTCCTGCTCCCCGTAGGACCCAGATGGCTGACCCATAGTAACCCCTTACCATGTATGCGCTGGCTGAAAAAACGTGATGGTGGCATCAGAGTTCTGGAGCCTTTTTGGAGAATGAGTTGTGTTTCTAAAATAAAAAACATGTTCTTTTACTTAACTCACAGTACTTCTGACACCAGATGTGTGGGCATTTTTTTCCACACCAACAAAATCTACAGCTCTCTGGATGCCAACTGGTTGCCCTACAAGTCAGCTCAATTCTAACTCTGACTGGAGTTGGTGTGGATCCCCAGGGTAAGAGCACAGTCCCACCGGCCTGCTCCCACTTAGACCCCAATCGCCAGTCCTAGGTTATGGCTCGTATTTCTGACCAGCTGGCTTTAAAGCACATATTCCTGCAACCTCCTCCTCAGGCTCAGTGATTTGCTAGAATGGATCATAGAGCTCAGGGAAGCATTGACTTGCATCTACTGGTACATTATGAAGAAGATCGCAGATGCACAGCCAGATGGAGAGGTACGTGGGGCGAGGTCTAGAGGGGTCCTGAGCATGGGAGCCTCCTTCCCGTGGAGTCAGGTGCTGTGTCCTCCCATAAGGAGATTGTGTTCACCCACCTGGAAGTGCTCTGAGCCCTGCACTTCAGGGATTTTTATGGAGGCTTCCTCACACAGGCATAAAGGACCTTTTACTTGGTTTCTAGCCCCTCTCCTCTTCTGTGTTGGGGGCGGGCTGAAAGCTCCAAGTTTCTAGTCACGGCTTCATCTTTCCCCTGAGCAGCCCCCATCCAGCAGCCATTTAGGAGCCCACCCAGAATTACCTGATTAGAACCAAAGGTTCTCCTCTATCATCCAGGAAATTCCAAGGGATTTAGAAGCTCTGTGTCAGTAGCTGGGGTCAAACCTACACATAAATAGATATGCATATGTACACATATGTATGTATATTATATATATTCCTTATTTCACAGTTTTTGTTTAGAGGAAGAAATACTTTCCATCTGCCCATGTCTTGTGGGACTTGTAAAATTTTGGAACTTAAATGTGTCCTTAGAGGTGCCAAGTGTAGAAAGAGCGGTTAGTTTTTAATCTAATATACAATTAGACGCCCAAGAGGACTTCTAGCCTCCCTTGGGAAATTTATTTGAATCTCAGGAGGAGGAGGACTTCTGTCTTATGTCATTATCTGTCTATGATAGTCACGTACAAAGAGATTAAGCAGACAAGCGACATCCCATCAGCGCAGAAACAGAGAGGGGAATTCAGCCCTCCAGCTCAGAATGTGCCTGTTCCTTCCCCAGGTTCCTCCTGCTCTCTGTTTTGTCCTCTGCTTCCTCTAGCTTGTCCTTGCTTTGGCTTCTTAGATATAATTAAGATTGTTCTGGGAAGTTGTCACGGCTGCCAAACATCTCTGGGCTGTTTGAAATAGCCTCTGGTTTGTCATTTGTTATCATGTCGCTCCAAATATGTCAAGGTCTCTTTCCCACGTGGGAGAGAAACACACTCAGCTTCCGGGTGTCTAGGGGCGTTAGTCAGAATACAGAGTGGACATGACTGGGCCACTGGTCCTCCTACTCCCTGTTTGAGAGGAGGCATTGTGGGCTTGGTTGGGTTAGTGGGGTCTCGGGCTGACACGGAGTCCTCTCTCTTTCTGCCTTTGTTCAAGGCAGCTTGAACAAGCCCTAATGGTGCTGGGTGTGGGGAGTTCCGGCATCCTTGAGAGGAGCTGTGATGGAGGACACCATGCCTGGGGAGGCTCGTGGAGTGCCGAAGGTCAGGATTGGGGCCAGCCCTGGAGTGACACGTGTGGGTTCTAGAGTAGAGTCCTTGGATGAGGTTGTCCTCCTGTTTTCCAGTTTCTTTGTCTTAGGACATTGTCTCATTGCCCAATGCACTGGTTCTCAAACTTAGTGTGTGCATTGAAACCACCCCAGGTATTTATTAAAATGCATATTCCTGGCCCCCCTCAGACTGAAGTAATTTCTGGGAATGGGGTTCCAGGAACCTGCATCATAACACCTCCCACCCCTCTCCCATCCTCTCCAACTGATTCTGATGAGGGTGGCCTATGATTCTCTCTTAGAGCCATGATGATCTAAAAAACCTCCCTGCCAGGGTCACCACCACATCTGTGAGTCCCCTGCCTCCAATCCCCGGCCAGCAGCCTTTTCCTGCCCTCTCCTGCCCTCTCCTTCTCTGCCTCTGCCCTGGTGAGTGCAGCCGCCTGGACCTTTGTTCCTCCCGAGGAGCATCCTCTTTCCCTTGTTCTTCTCTTCGGTCCCAGAGGAGGCAGCTGCCTTGCCGAGGCTTCTCCTGTGCTTCTCCGTGACCCCTTTTTTCTTTCCTTTGTGACCTGACCCCGTGGCATTCTTCAGAATTCGTAAGAGATGTGAGCTTTCAGCATGATGTATTTTCTAAACCAATCTTTTTTCACCTCTTGAAACATTAGACTTCACCATGACCTTGGGTTTCGTGGATGAGTTTTCTTTTCTTGCCTGGGCTCTGGGCATCTCTGTTTAAGTCTTGACACTGCTTTCCTGTGGGTCCCTGCAGCAGGGGCACATTTCTAGTTTTCAACATTAATTGTATAATCTTTTTTCTTTAACCCTTCCTCTTGACAAAATCATCTTCCTTATCCTTAATCTTTTGGATTAACAGCTTTCATTGACTGCCTTTGTGCGCAGGACTCAGGTATGATGAGTGTCCTTGCTCACTGCTCACAGTACTTGCTGGATAAATCAGTTTTCAGAGCGCAGACCTGTGTCCTTCACATGGGGAGCGGGGGTGTGTGTCTCTGCCCTGTGGCTTGCCAGTGGCGTGGTTTGAGGTTTTGTTTGGTTGAGTGAGCTTCAGACTTGTGGTATCTTTCTTCTGCTTGCTCTCTGAGCTTTCTCAGCCAGGCTGCCCTGGTGCAGTGACTGTCTGTGAGGTTTGCATATCTACTACAGCTCCTCTTGACTCTTTGTCAGGCTTCCTTTTGATCTTGTGGTTTACAAAGTGAATGTTGGAACCGAAAAGCACTTAGAAAATCTTCTGCTTGTTTTCATCAATTAGGATGCTGAGGCCCTCAAAGTAAGGTTGGCTGTTCAAGGTCGTAGAACATTCTGTGGGCACTTGGGGCTGGGGATCATTTGCTAGCTATCAAAATTTAAACTGTGCATAACCTTTGACCCATTTGTTCCATTTCTAGGAGTCTATTGCAAATAAAAAGTAATGCAGGTGCACAAAGAGACAGATACAAGGCTAGAGGCATTATTTGAATTGGGATCAATGAAAGACTGGAAAAACAGATTGTGGTTCCATTCTCTAGTGCAACTGTGACTATGAATGAGGCCGGTCTGTCCATGCCGGTGGGGTACGGTTGCCAAGGCCGGTGTATAACATGTACCACTTATGTTTTACTAAAAACAAAACCTGTGGGAATAAATAAATATGTACATACAAATACATAGAAAAATATATGTCCTAGAAGAATAATTCTGTGACAATAATGAGAATGGGATTGGGGGTGGGAGGGAGAGGCTGTGGTCAGGATGACCTGTATTTTCTAGGCTCTACTTAATTTTTTTTATTGAGATTTGATTCACATACCACACAATTTGCCTGTTTTAAGTGTACAGTTCAGTGTTTTTTTAGTGTTCACCAGGTTGTGCAATCATCACCACTGTATTACTCCAGAACATTTTCTTCACCTCAGAAAGAAATCGGCAAGTGTACCCATCAGCAGTCACTTCTCCCCCTCAGCCCTTGGCAACTATGAAACTACTTTCTGTTTGTATGGATTTGTCTATTCTGGACATTCCATATGAATGGAATCATACTGTACGTGGCCTTTTGTATCTGGTTCTTGCACTTAGTATAATGTGTTCAAGGTTCATCCAGGTTGTGGCATGTATCAGTGCTTCATTCCTTTAAAAATTTTTGTCATTTTAATTGTGATAAAATATATATACCATATAATTTAGCATCTTAACCATTTAAAAATGTACGGTTTGATGATATTAAGTACATTCACTTTGTTGTGCAACCATCACTACTGTCAACTCATCCACCTCTAGAACATTTTCACTATCCCAGACTGAAAACCCACACCCATTAAAGAACAGCTCCCTACTCCTCCCTTCCCCTAGCCCCTGGGAACCACCATTCTGCCTTCTGTCGCTATGAATGTGACCCTTCTAAGTACCTCATAGAAGCGAAATCATACAGTGTTTGTCTTTTTGATGACTGGCTCTTTCATTGAGCATAGTGTCCTCTAGGTTCATTTATTTTATAGAATGTGTTCCAATCTCCTTCCTTCTTAAGGCTGAGTAATATTCCCTTGTGTGTGTGTATCACATTTGCTTATCCATTCATCCATTGGTGGACACTTGGATTGCTTCCACCTTTTGGCTATTGCAAATTATGCTGCTATGAAAATATGAATACAAGTTTTTGTATACATATATTTTAAATTTTCTTGGATTGAATTCTTTAAACAACAAATCTTGTGCTTATGTATTACTTTTGAATTTTTTTTTAAAGATTTTATTTATTTATGTTTGGAGAGGGAAGGGAGGGAGAGAGAGAGAAACATCAATGTGCGGTTGCTGGGGGTTATGGCCTGCAACCCAGGAATGTACCCTGGCTGGGAATCAAACCTGCGACACTTTGGTTCGCAAGCCTGTGCTCAATCCACTGAGCTATGCCAGCCAGGGCTACTTTTGAATTTTTAATGAAATGGGAAATAAAAATAAATGGGACATCTAGAACATCAAGTTTTCTGGACTCTTGATGTTTTTCCACTGTATGTGGGAACAAACCAATATTCTGGGGCATAGCATACCCAGTCTGATGGAAGCTTGCTCAGGCTTTCTCTCTAAGGTCGAGATTCACATCTGTCTATGCCAGGCCAGACTGACTTGGTTGAAGGGAGGGGTTGAAGCTCCTGTAGAGTGGTATAACACACAGGTTAAGATTGCAGACTCAGTTCCCTCCCTGGAAGGAGAATGAAATATATCTGTGCATGTAAAATGCTTACAATAGTGCTGAGCACTTAATATCCAGTAAATGTTAACTGCTGTTTCTTTATCATTGTGTCTTCTCTCCTTGGATGGTCACCCAGCCCCTGGGTAATTGTATGGACCAAGTGAGAGTGGGAGTGTACCCACCTTTGAGAGAATATGAGCTGTGTAGAAATGTAATGGATTCTCATGATTTGTTGACTGGGTTGGGATTTATATACTCTTCCTGTTCCTTGATTTGCAGAACTGTTGAATGTACAACAGCGGCGTAAAGATATAAAATTGGATTGTTTTTTTCTGCAGTGAGCATGTGTTACTTTTATTTCTTGTTAAAGAAATAAAGGAGAACATTACAGCAAGGCCTGAGGGCAATGCTAACCATGCCTTGTCAGTTAGATGGCATCCCCAGCAAGAGTGGCAGATGTTTACTGACCAATGTTCTCAATAAGGCGATACACTCAGACTCAAGGAGGTGTTGGTCAGTCAGTCAGGAAGTATTGAGAATCTTATTTGTGCCCCATTTGATCCTGAACATTTTGTGAGTTCAAAGAAATAAAATTGATGGTGCCTTCGACTTTAAGGTACTTCTAGTCTAGGTAGACAAGGTCATGATTTGATGGCCCATTAATTACCCCAACAACTGCCACCACCATCCCCATGTACGGAGCAGCAGGTCTCTTCTAGTTGCTTCATCTGTTTCCTTGTTGAATTCTCCAACAGGACCCTGCAAGACAGGTGCACTTATCCCCTCTCTATCAAGCAGAAGTCCTTGCAGAAAGTAGTTGAGCAGGGATTTGAACTCAGGTCCATCTGAGTCAGCCGCTGTGCTTTCTGTGTCCCTCTCATTCCATTGACCCACTTCCTTTTTGAACTGCACCACATCTCATTGCCTGTAGTATGGCACAGAGTCCTAGGATTGAGGCAGTTGAAAGAAATCCTTTGCACAGGAATTTGAAATTCTAGAAGTATCTTCTTAAGGGCAGGTTGTACAGTGATTTCCCAAAGGAGGTTCTGATGCACATAAACCCAGGGCTTACAGATGAACAATTTCTGCCTCTGATATGGGTAGCTCTGCTGCTTTAAGAATGAATTGCAGAAGTTGCACATTCTTGTTGTTTTGAATAAAATGACCCAAAGGTTTAGAATGAAAACATTGGTCATTATCTACTGCTCCCCAAACCCAGGTTACCAAGGTTAACAGCTCAAGTATGCCTTTTGTCTTTGCTCAGACCACCAGGTACACATACAGGTGGTTCCCTCCCTCCATCCCTCCAAAAGAGAACCACATCACACACATCTCTATTACTAGTTTAATTCTTGAACCTAAACACATCTGCAGTTTGGAATGAGCAGTTTTAAAGCAACATTCAGAGTCATCCACATCACCTTGTCCCATTGCTGGTAAGCTGACCCTCCCTGGGGCTCTGGAGTGCAGTGAGGCCCAGAGTTCTGTTCAGGAGACACTTTTGTACCACTTAGGCAGGAAATCACTCTGTCTGGCATGCCTAGCTGTGTGTTTTATTTCAGCAAAAGAAGTAGTTTTCACTGTCAAAGTGGTTTTCACTTAGGGAGAAAACACAACTCAAGTTTCTATCAGAGCCTCTGCTAGGCTGCATCACATGAGCAGGTGAAAATGTGCTTGGCGAAGGATGTGATGACAGTTCTGGTTTTGTGCAACAGCCATTCCCAGCTGTCCCTGTGTGTGTTATATATTTAGATGATCTCTTGGAAGAGAGATGCAGCATCTGAACAGGTGAGCAGATTTCTTTGGGAAGACCTGTAGGAGATGGAAACTTCTAATGAACAGGCTTTCTGATTTGAAAGAGAAGGCAGACTGTCACTTTGCATTCTTCTTTTAAAAATTCTATCTTCAAAGCTTGGGGTAAGAATATGAAGTGATTTATATTCTTCTCTTGTTTAATCCTCACAAGAGGGCCTATTATTCCCATTTTATAGATGAGGAAACTAAGTTTCAGAGAAATGAACTAATGGGCTAAGATTTCACTCTAGTTGGTGACAGAGCCAGGTTTGAACCCAAGGATGCCCTGTGTCTCTGTCCATAGTACTCATACAGAAGTCCTCCTCAGTTATTAAAAACGTTACTCCTCTTGACCCCATGGTCCCTGTTCCTGTTCCTGAGGGATGCAGAGGAGTCTGCATTCTTTGGATAGCTTTTGTTGGTGTGGATGGTGCCTGTTAGGACATTCTTTGAATAACATTTCCTTAGCTTTGCTGTAATGTGAGCCCCTTGCTTTTTACCAGAGAATCATCTGTTTCTCAGATGGGTGGGCTTATATTGAGTATTTGAAGAATTTGTTTTCAACTTTCTGGAGTGTTTGAAATTTATTGTTGTCTTATACCATGAGTAGGCAACCCAAAACGTAAGGGGTATGTGCGTATGTGTGTTTGATGCAAGTAAGGAAGTGGGATTCCTTTGGAGTTTTAGCACATGGCCCCAGAAGTCTGTCACAGGTGGAAATTGGCAGCACAGTGGTGAGTGAGTAGGCTTCACATGGTAGGAAAGGAATGTGGTGAGTTATGAAGCGTGAGGTGTTTTGAGGTTACGCAGACTGGGGTTAGTATTGCTGCTTCTAAACTTTACATGTTTTTGAAAAAAAATCCCAACTTCTATTTTCTCCTCTCTGCAATGGAGATACCATGCAGTGGTTTTCAAGCCTTAAATGCGATGCTATGAATCATCTGGTGGTGGTGTGCTCCTAGGGCTCAGCGAACGGGAGCTCATTTTGCCTCTTCATTGCTGCCCATAGCTGTTCTGTGCTGGAGCCTGAGACCATGGCCCGGAGCTGTCATCTTTTTTCTTTAGTGCCACAATCTGTCTGTTTTATGCCACCTTCTTTTCTAAGTACTATGGCCTGGCTTCTTCTGAGAAACTTGAGGTTGAACAAAGTGTTCTCAGTTTTGGGGGACTCCCTTCCTCAAGGCTGAAATTCACCGAATAGAAGCCAAAGTTCATCTGTTGCTCCATCCCTACAAATCACAGAAACTCACCTGAGATGCCAGAGACCTGCTGCCCTGGTGACACCTGGTTTTTGTGAACCTAGAGGCGAGCTGGGGGCAGATAGCAGGTGGCAGTGGTGTTTTATCCTGTGACTCTTTGGAGCTAGGGTTGTTATTTGTGTGTAATAGGAAACTCGGCTTTCAAAGGTTGGGTGATCTCACTCCGTCTTGTGCTTTCTCTCATCTTCATGGTGTCGGCTCCTGATTCTATAGGTCCAATCCTAATCTCTCCCTTAAATTCCAGCCTCATAGGCTACTACTGCATTTGTGCTGTTTTTCCTCAGATGGCTAATGGTTGTATCAAACCTAACTTGTCTGAAAACCAAACTCCTGGTGGTCACTCACCTCTTCTTCACCACACATGCTCCTTCCCCAGTCTGGCCCAGCCCAGTAACATGATAGCTCCAGGGACCTAAGGCCCAAAATGTTGGTGTTACCTTGACTTCTGTTTTCACCCAAACCTGACATCAGGCCTGTTTGCATTTCTCATCGAATTTTCCACCTTGCCTTCTTTCATTCCTTCTCACACCCATTGCCATCACCATGGTCCAGGCCAGCCTCATCACCTCTTGCCTGGACCACTACTCTGGTGTCCTGACTCACTGTGCCTACTGGATCCTCTAAGAACAAGATGGCAAGACAAAGTTAGGAGTTCAGGAGGAGCCTGTGGGGGCAGGGGGAGTCACATCTATCAGAGATGCAGGGGCAAGCGGCATTGGGCAGGGAAAGCCCCAGACTTTGATGCAAATCTAGCAAAGTTTTGCTCACCCAGCCCAATGGGGAGATCTGTGCAAAGATTGCCCATCTGAAGGACAGAAATACCTTTCATCACTCAGCCATTGGCTAGGGTGGCCCAGGAGGGGTAGCACATCTGGAATGTCCTAGACCTGGAGGTTGTCATTTGGCTGCACTTTTAATAACAACAGCAAGTCCTTCCTTGAAGAGAGGCCTGAGCTCTGACCTCTCCTCCCAGCCACTACACTGCCTCTCCCGGCCTCCCCACTTGCCCTGTCATACAGCCAGTAGAATGATCTTAAAAAATAAGTCTGATCAGAGTCTTCCAAGGGCTTCCCATTTTGCTCAGAATGAAATACCATAGTCTAAAAACCCATGCCATTTCCTCTGTGGTCTCGTTTCCTGTCCATCTGCCTCTCATCCATTGTCCTTCAGCCACACTGACCTCGTTGCTGTTCCAGGATCACATTAGGCCTGTGCCCACTTCAGGGCCTTTGTACTTGCATTTCCCAGGAATGTCTCTTCCAAGGCTATCCATGGCTCACTCCCTCACTTTATTCAGGTCTCTGCTCAGATGGTATCTCCCTAGTGAGGGCTTTCATTACACTTTATTTCCTTAGTATTCTTCCACCATCATTTTTTCATGCTTTAACCCTCCTGTACCACTTCTCACAGCCTGACATGTTAAGTAGTTAGTTCTCTGAGTACCTCTGCTCAAGTGTAAGTTTCATATTGGCATTCACTCCCCATCCCCCAAATACATCCCTGTATCTCTAGTGTTTAGTGTCTGGTATGTAACGAATCTTTAGCAGCTAATTGTTGAGGGAACGAATAAGAGACCGCCAGGGTCACTCACTGGTGAGTGGTGGGGCCAGACTTTGCACCTGGCATCTGTCTAATCGCAGAGCTCTCACTGCCTTGCTCACCATGCTCTGTCCTTGCCACAGTGAGCACTTGGAAAATGGGGGATGCTGTTATGATGAAGATGGTTTCCTTTGCTGGAACAACTGTGGGTGCCTGCTGTCTTATAGAGATTCTTGTCATCACACCCAGAGGGAACCTTTCTCCTTTGGAACCTGAAAGTGTCCCAGATTTCCCATCACACAGAACCCGGCCTGCTGTCACAGGACCTGGCACACTTCCTTTTGTTCACTAGAGTGTCCAAGGGAACTGTCTCTGAATTAAAAATGGTTTTTTGTTCTCTTTCACCACTAGGATCTCCTACTGTTTGCATCTGGGGTCATGCTAAGCCTGCTCAAATTGAAAGCAAAACAGTAACCTTTATCATACTGTTTGCCATGCTGCTCTCCATGGTATTTGAAGTTTTGCTTAAAATAATTTTGGCAGAAAACCCCATGTGTTCTCTGGTGCCTGCTAGTGAGACCAGCATAGTGTCTGGTTATTTCAGATGACTTATCACAGACACCTCCTAACAGTAATGGCAGGCTGCAAGGAGCTGAAAAACTGTGTCATGTTCTCTAAGTTTAAATGACCAGCTCTTGGTGCTAACAAACCCACAGCTTTTCTGGAACATGAAAAGTAGTTTTGATTTCAAGTCAATAATATCTTTGTGCTTCTACCAAACACAGTTTTAGTATCTATTTGGATTTAAAAAGAGAAGGTTTATTTTTTTTTGCCAAATTTTTCCATTTGGAGTCTAACTTGTATAATTATGCCATCATGGAAATGCAGGGGAAGATAGCTGACTGCTCAGTGTGTGCAATTTAATAAAGTACAGCTTTTCCCATGAACAACGTGGATATTAACTAGATGGATTGGGTTAATGGAATATCCTGTGTTGGAAAAATTACATCTTCACCTTTGTCACAAGCTTACAGTGGCCAGACTGAGTTCTGCAGGTCAGGTTCCTTGTGATGGGAACTCTGGGACACTTTAAAGTTCCAGTGGAAACTTTAGGTTCTGCCTGGGTCAGGTGACAATGATTCCTACAGGACAGCAGTCACCCACAGTTGTTCCAGCAAAGTAAGTAGTGTTCATCACAGTGGCATCCAACAAGATGATGTGTTTGAAGATGCTTTGCAAACTCCAAAGTGTTACGTAAGATGAAACACTATTATGTTTTTTATGAGGACTACCGCATATGGATGCAGCCTTTAAATTTTGGTTAGCACATTGAGTACACCCTTACTTCATTTTGTTTTCAGACGTATCTTCATGTTTGAGCTTTTTAGTATAACTTAAGTTTCTTTACCAAAACTGAAGTATCTGACCCTGTAGATGAAAGACTCTTTCTGTCTTGCTGGGCACCGGCAGCTGCGCTCCTTTTGCAGTCCCTGACTGGGCAGCACGTCAGGTTCTGAGCACTGTCAAAGTAACTCAGAGCATGGACTGGCATTATCGGTGATCACATTCTAGGTTTATGATTGCATTGCTCACCAATATTTCAAGTCTCTGTTCTTGAATTCAGAGTGAGCTACTGTCAACACAAATACATAGAAATATGTTTTTCTCCTGGGCTATTTGATTTTCCTTTTGTACATTCTAAACTAATAGCTTACTCTCAGAAACTATGCATCTGTAAAAAAAAATTGTTTGATTAGTTGCAAACATCTGTATTTATTGTTTAGATTTGACTTTTAGAATTCAATCACAATTGATCCTCTCAAGTTGATTGGCTTATGGGGCAGTGTGCTGAGTATGGAATGGGGGTGTAACTTGTCATTTGGGGTCTCAAGTGACTAGATGTTACTGAGACTTTCATTGCACTGCCTTCCTTGAACACCCAGATGTTCTCTTGTTCCCCAGGCTGATGTGATCTTTTTACTTCAATATTAACAAAGCTGATGTGGTGCTTGTATAAACTTAGACTACTGGGATGAACTGACTTCTGTGCCTTGCCTAGGTATTGACCTTGCCAATAGAAAAGTGTCTGGCTGGGTCATGGTCTAACTCATTCAGAGCTAGTCTCTGAGGAAGTCCTTCTTGAATAATTGAAAGCACCATATTCACTATCGATTGCAATGTGACAAGTTGCCCCAAAATTTAGCAGCTAAAAGCAACAGACATTTATTTATTTCAGCTTGGGTAGGAGAGGAATCCAGGTGTGGCTTAGCCACATGCTCTGGCTCATGGTGTCTCACGAGATTTCAGTCAGGGTGTCAGCCGAGGCTGCAGTTAGAATTTCAAGGCTTGACAGAGAGGATCGTCTCCACTCCTGTGGCTGGTGGCAGACCCCAGGTTCTTGCTGACTGTTGGCTGGGCACATTACTTCCCTGCCATGTGGGCCTCTCCACCAGCTTTTCTCAGAGTGAGTGAGGCCACCCAAGAGAGAAGCCACAGTCCTTTTATAACTTACTCTTAGAAATGACATTCATCATTTCTGCCACATTCTGTTCATTAGAGGTGAGTCAGTAAGCCCGTACTCAAGGGGTGGGGATTATATAAAAATGTGAATACTAGGGGCCATCTTAGAGGCTGCCTCCTGATGAAAAAAGTATGACACAGGTGGGCTCAGTGTTTTATGATATTGTGTTATATGTGGAACAGAACTTTCTGATGTGCTTAGTAAAGCTTCAGGAGTTGAACCAAGGCAGCAGGGGACCAGAGAGTTGCAGGGGAAGGTTGACTGACTAGTTTCTAAGAGACTTTCTAAATTCATGACTGTCCAAGGTCGGTCCCCCAGTTGTGAAGGCTAAAAATCTGATTTCTTCAGTGCAGATTGCTGATTTCTCTTAAATATGCCCACAGAGGCCTGGGGCCTGAGGACAGAAGGCCTGTGGCTTGATTTCTAAAGAGATGTGCAGATATCAAGCAGATTGGATGGCCATGTCTTTCTGATCTATCCACTGGATCTCTTGTGGAGCAAAGAAACCTACGTCAGGCGAGGATCATGGACAGCACATGGACAGCACAGCCAGACTGTGCTGTGACCCGTCTGTTACACCTTGGGTGTGCACTAGCACCAGGGTTTGCTGACCAGCGTGTCCATCTCCGTGATGGGGGTGCTGCCCTCTGCTGTTGGGCACTGCTGTTGCCTTGCCTAACTTTTCTAAGTCTCATTTCTAAGTGTTGCCTCCTTTTAAATTCTGTTTTTAATTTAAAATAAAATTTAGTTAGCTTTTTAAAAGTCAAACTTATATGTATAATTTATTATAAAAGACTTTATTATAAAATACCTGATGCTCCTAGACATCACCCTCCCCCATTTCCCACTCCCCACAGGCAACTGCTTTCAACTTTGTAACTGATTCTTTTGGCAGTTGCCTTAATACCTCTGCATAGCATGTTTCCTTTGCCACTTGTTGATTTCTCCATTGTAGGTGTTATTTACCGATTTCCCACTGTGGAAGATGACGGTTAGCTTTCTTTGATCCTTCCACCCCCACAACACACACACACATCCTCCAGTACAGGCATATAATCCTTTTGGCTTAATCCCTCCCTGGTCCATGATACATTATTATGATTCTGAAAATGCTATCTAGCTAAGCCGTGAGATACATAATCATTATTTTCACGCAACTTTTTAATTTCATTTGAGTTAATACTTACCTTTTAATTTTAATTTGGTTGGTGTTGTATGTACTTAGTACAAATTCAACACCAGATGCTCTCTTAGTTGTGGAAATTTCCTCAGTGCATTAAAAAAAGAGGCGCTGTTGGTTTCGTCCTGAAGCAGTGTCTCCTACAGTCTGCTGCCCCGCTGCAGCTAGACGAAGCCTGACTGCACTGTGCCCGCTTCCCCTCAACCCACCACTGCTGTTGCTGCAGGTGCCGCTGCTGGTCCTCCTTCCTGAGGGAGATGTGACTCACGCACCACACGGGTACTCAACTCATATGTTCACAAGATTGTGCAACCGTCACCATACTCTAATTTCAAAACATTTTTATCAGCCCCCCAAAAAACCCTATCTACTCATTAGTGATCACCCCCCACCCCCCGTCCCTTTGTTCTCCCAGTCCCTGGAAACCAACGCTTGTTCTGGACATTTTGTATCAATGGAGTCATGAAATACGAGGCTTCTTGTGTCTCTTCTTTCACTTAGCATGATGCTTTCAAGGTTCACCTGTGTTGTAGCATGTATTAGTACTTCGACCCTTTTCATGGCTGAATACTATTCCATTGTATGGATAGACCACATTTTCTCTATCCATCTGCGATGGCCATGGTGTGTTGTTGTCATGTTTTGGTGGTTATGAATGATTTTCTCACTCATGTGTTGGAACCCCTATTTCTTGGAATCTGTTTTTCTTTAACTAGATTTCTTTTCTCTTTTTTTTGTTAGGAGGTCAAATTTTTGAGAGGTTGCATGTCTGCAAATGTCTTCACCTAATTCTCATATGGTTTGGCTTGGTGTATCATTCTAGCTTGGAAATCATTCCCTAGAGTATGTTGATGGTGTCACTCATTGTTTTTGAGTCTACAGTATTGCCATTTAGAAATCCACTGCCTTTTCTACTTTTCCCTCCTTTTCTAATCTGCAAAATTCTGCTTCTGGTCTGGAAGTTTGTGCCCTCTTCTCTTTGTCCCCACGTTCTAAGGCTTCAGTGTGAGGTGGCAGAGCACAGCTCCCTGCCATGCTGGCTGCTCGTGGGGCTCCTCTGCCTCAGCACTCGTGTCTCTTGCTTCTGGGACATTTCTGGAATTAGATCTTTGTTTTCATCCTGTCTGTGTTGTCTCCTCCACCTCCTTTTGAACTCTTCTCATGTGGTAACTCTTCATTTCATTTCCAGTTTTCACTTTGGTATCCTTTGGCTCTATTTTCTGGAAATTTTCTTACCTCCTGGTCTTTATATCTAGTGTTCCATTTTGGCCATCACAGTTTCACTCTCCAAAAGAGCTTCTTTGCTCTCTCTGTGCCATTTTTTTCTCCTTTTAAAGTATTTCCCTATTATTGTTTCTCAACTACACCATCTTCTCCTCTCTCTCTGGGAATATTACTGATCATTTGCTTTTGAAGTATACTTCTCCCTAAACTGTGTCTCTTTCCTACAAGTTATTTTCTCTGTTTATTCTGGCCGCTATTTTTCCATTTAAGGTGCTTGTCTCAAATGAAGGTGATTTCTGGCTGTCTACTCAGAGGCAGGAGTGGGGTAATAAGAAGCTGATTTAAGACTCTGTGATCATTTCTTGGTGGGATGATCTGGCTCTGCTATTTCACTGGAGAAACCCCTTCTACCCCAAAGTGGTCTCTTCGGGTCTTTTCTCTTCAGTTAGATTCACAGGAAAATACTTTCTATTCCCTTGCTTAGAGGTATAGGTTGGCTATTGTTTTTCTGAAAATGGAAGACAAGGGTGGGAAGAAGATGGAAGAATCTCAAAATTTCAGTGTGTTTTATTTTTTTCCTCTCTGTTTTTGCCTTCAAGTCAGTTCAAACCACTGTTACACCTTTTCCAGAGAATGAATCCTTAGTCTTCTTTTAAATTGCTTCTTAGCCCCCCATGTTCATTCCCACCTCCAGAAGTGACTTGTATCAGCAGTCGATGAGCTTTTTGCAAGTTGTTCCATTTTAATCATACGGTGTTTGGTGTTGCCTACCTTCAGCTAAGAATAAAATTTTCTCAGGTCTGGCAAGTTACTTACCAGTTATCTACCTGCTCCTTAGTTTCTAAAATTGTATTGTCTTGTTTCTTCTCTCATTCTCTTTTTCATTAAGGTTGAGGCCTTCAGAAAGGATTTTATAAATTGGTATTTTAATGGGATTCTGAGAGGATGTGAATGCAAATTAGTATCGAGTCTGTCAACTTTAATTGGAAGTTCTTTGAATTTTTTCTGAATACTATTTCAGGCTTCAGATTGTTTGGTCACTCCCTGCAGGAGAGGCTGGACCTGTAGTCTCTACTGGAGCGGGGGAACAGCTTAGGGTTTCATTCCAGTATGTGCTGTATTGTCTGGGGCTTGGCTGCCTCTGTGGGTTCTACCTAGTTGTGGTCTGACAGAGGCTTAATGAAGAGCTGGAGGTGGGGCCACAGGTCATTTCAGGCTCATGGACCCTCATTTCTGCTCAGCCTTTCCCCACTTTCACTTTCTCTCTCCATGCCACTTCCTTCCACCCCATCCCCTTGTCTCTCAAATCCCTGTCACTACAGGGCTAACCTTAGATTCTTCTTTTGCCTCATTACCTCCTCATCACACTTTAACAGGGCACCCAGGAGTTTCACCTCCAAGATCATCCAGGAAATGGGCTCTGTGTGGTTGATGCTGGTTTTCAGACTTGCGGCTGATCCGTGTTCCTAATGCATGCCACAGAGTCCTTTTCTTAACTGTTGGCTCAGCAGTTCTTTCCTGCTCTTGTTCTACTTTTTGGGGAATTATCTGGCTTATTTTTAGTTTCTTTCTATTTATTTAGTGCTCTCTACAAATTAAGCATATATAGATACATACCTAGAAGCAAAAATACCTATTGGTGTCTACCATGCTAATTTTTGTAATAGAAGCTTTTTTTTTTAAATTTTTAAATTTCACATAGTAAAGCCCTCTGGGATGGGATCCACTCTGTTCAGTTGGCTTTAGAGAACACACAGTGTATTGTGTTCAAGAGCATTTACTAAATCCTGTTTTTCACTGACTCAGTCTGTGCCTATACCCTCCTACTCCCTTGGACCGTTTGACTATCTTCCCCACTTTCAATGTCAAACCTCCATAAAGGCCAACATCCTAATTCAAGCTTCTATTGTAGCATACCTGGGCTTTGTTATCCCTCCATCTTTCCTGTGTGTGTTCATCTCACAGGACAAATATTTATTGAGAATGTACCCTATACTAGCCTATACCTTATCTTAAAACAGACCCAGGTCTCATCTGTTTATCATTTAATCTTCCTAAAACATTGTTTTCCAAATGTCAGTGTGCCTGTAAAACATTTAACATCTATTCTTGAAGTCAAAGCTTCTTAACCTGAATTCCATGACCTTTACTCTTCTCTTAACTTCATCTCCCAACACCCTGCTAATTCCTGCACTGCCCTGGGTGCCAGTCTCTTTAAGATGTCTTTGAGTTGCCATTATGCACTGGTTTCAGGGTTTTATCAGAAGCCGCCTTGCTTTCAGTGTCAGTACAATTTATCAATGCCAACTCTTTCTGGCTCTGCCTGTACTCTGACCCCCACTACCATTTCCCCCCGGGGCTATAGGCAGGCACAGCCTCACTGGAAAGCTTTTCGCTGGAGAAAAAGAAATTGACCTACGTAAAAGATGCAAGTATAGGCTCTTATGTCTTGTCAACGCATTGCCTATTTTCCCCTGGAGTGGGAAGTAGTGACAAGATTATTCCCCAGACTCCTGTGCATCTGTCTCTGTGACAGTTCTTCCATTTTTAAATACACATTATCATTCACTTTATTGCATTGTGTGAAAATGTTGCCATGTTGAAGTAATTAGTAATAGTGATCCTTTTCCCCCTTAAAAAGAGCTTTCTTCACTGGATAAGCCTTTTGTTAAAGGAGATTTTTTTTCTGGAAGAATAGTTTTTGATTTTAGTTTGGTTGCATAGTGAAAATATTTATGGAATGTCTTTCTTTTCCTAAAGTTGTACCAAACCTTTGGAACGTTGATGGGGAAGTCACAGTCACTGAGCAGAAGCCAGGAGAGGTTGCCGAGGAACTCGCCAGCTCCTATGAAAGAAAGCTCATTGAGGTAAGGCTGGAAGAGACTGCCCTTGCTGCTGATAGTGGCTGTTTCGGGGGCTTCCCAGAACTGGGCCCAGTCTGCTAAACAGGTGTTGGCAAAGCAGTCAAAGCATTGCACTTAATAAAGAGAGGTGAGAGCTGGTTCTTTGAAACACATTATTTAATTGACATAGTGTATATATTTTGCCAGGAAATAACAGAGAAAACACAAATATATAATGTTAAAAATAAGAAAACAAATGTACCTTTGGATTTGGAGAGTATTAAAAACAGGAGAGCATATCACATACAACTTGGGGCTGATAAATATGAAAATATGGTTGAAATGGACTATTTTCTAGGATAATGTTAATTATCAAAATTAATTGAAGATGAAGCAAATTGCCTGAAGAGCACCAAAGAACTTGTGGGACTAATTAAAGGGCTGTTTCCCTAGAAGGTAGCAAGCCTGGATGGTGTAATGGTGATTCCTAGGAACCCCTTTAAGTGCACAAAAGCCCTTTGGTGTTTAATTTCCTTAAATCATTATCTATATCTATACCTGTATCTGTATTTATATATGTATATCCATACATACATCTCTATCTCGGTATCTTGGTTTAAGTGTGCTTTACTTTGATACAAAAAAACCTGACAAAAATAGCGTAAGAAACAATAGTATAGACTCATCTCATTTGTTTATAGATGCATACAAATTCTAGAAAGATATTAATCAAATTCAGTCACACATGAAAGGAACAATCCACATAAAGGTAGGATTTACTTAATATTTCAAGGATTAGCTTAATGTTAAGAAATTCATCAAGTCAGCTCATTGGTAGATCAAAGGAAAGAACAGATATTGATCTTGATAGGTACTAAAAAGTTATTTGATAACAAAGATCATTGATATCTGATAAAAATATTCTTTATAAACCATTCACTATCACCATACTCAATGGTAAAGCAGAGAGGCAAGTTTTCGATTAGGTAACTAGTTTATAAAATATATATAGGTGTGTGTATATGTCATGGTGGTCACAGGGTGGTATTTATTATGAGACGTGTGTTTGTGTATGTATACACATCTAAGTGTATAGCCAGTTACTGTCAGACCCACTGGCATTGCTGCTCTTGTTAGCTGCCAGCGAGACAAGTGTCAAGCTGTCACATCAGAGGGGGCCGTGGTTGGGAGTGGAGATTTCCCTTGCTGGCCTGAGTTTCCTTCCTTGTGCGTCTGTGATTCCCTAACCCCGGGAGCAACAGAGCTGATGGCTGTAGTCAACAGGCTGAGATGTGAGGCTGAAGCAGAGATGTTTCTTCCATGGAATTGACTAACCCAGATTGATTTTTCTTTAGTTTGGTTGCATAGTGAGTTTCTGTCAGTGATCTTTCATCTGTGAATATTATTAGCTTTTCATTACAATAAGACTTTTGCTGAACCCTTTACATTAGCATTAATCGAGCTCTTTACAATGTTTTTTTTTTGTGTGTGTGTGTGTGATGCTTGGCTTGTCATTTTATTAATGGGTTGGCTTTTAACAAGAAAGAGTTGTAAACACATGTTGGAGTGGAGTAATGAAAATATGTGGGGGGGAAGTTGATGTCCTTCTCTTTCCATTTCAGAAGGGCAAAGAAAGAAGAAACATTTTAATTTAAATAATATGACTTTTCAAGTACCTCACAGTTGAATTACTCTTTTGTGATTCATCCCAATAAAAAGGAGTTCCTGAATGTTCTTATTTTAGGTGTTTCTCAAAGCATTGAAACCACCTTGCCCACCTGCACACAAACACTGCATTCTATGTATGCAAGCTCGGTGACCTGGAATCCAGCGTCCCAGGCAGCTCAGAACCCAAAGTCAACACTGTAAGACATCTTTCGGTATCTGGGGAGCATCAGGGGCCAAAGACTGGAGCTAGAAAGATTGTTCTTGACACTCTGTGAGGGTTAACTTTTAAAAACAAGAAGGGAATGAGAATGCTGGCAGGCAAAGGTTAATCTGGCAGGGGAGAAACATTAGTATAAAAACACTCATTATATATCCGCCACTGTAGTACTAGCAGCTAGCTGTGAGGTGTGTACTTCTATTTCCAGGCAGCATGGTAAGGCTTTTACATAGATGGACTTATGTAATCCTTAGCAGCATCCTGTGAGGGAGACAAATGTTCACAGAGGGAGTTTTGAGAAGTTAAGTAACTTGCCTAAGATTTTCCAGCTGGTAAGAAGCAGAACTGGATTCAAATCACCCAGGGCATCCAGCCCCAGAGCTCAAACTCAAAATCCTGCTCTGCTCTGGAAGGGTGAGCTTATTTAAGAAACAAAAGGTGAACTTGACAGAAGAGAATACAAGTCACGTTTAAAAGAATGAATGAAGGGAGCTGTGAAGGAAACCCAGCTATAGAGAACAGAAATGCGCCACTGCAGTTTGAAATTGTGCTGGGAGGGGGACCCTCATACACCCTTAGTTACTGCAGAAGAAGGGAGTGAATGTGTCCCCTGTGGTTGGAATTACCTGCTTCTGAAGCATATTGTAGTAGATCACAGGCTGGGAGCTCCTTGAGGTGCTTGGGAACATTATCTTTTAAATTGTATATTCATTGCCTTACACAGCTCTGGCATATGGTAGGCAGTCCATAAATATTGAATGGAATCACAGTCTATTGAGTGGATTCAGCTGTTTAGAGTAATGTTTAAAGAGTGATAGATGTAACTTCTGGAACCCAAGATTGAAAGCAACTTGTACCAAAGCCCTGCTATAGCTCAGAGCATCCTGGTGGGAAGGGCTGGATATCTGATAAAAGGAAACATGGGTTCTTTAGAGGAGGCACACTTTTCTCTGGCACTCAATTTTAGGGGGGAAGTTTAGTTTGGAGAGCCTGGAGAAGGTAACAGACAGATAGGTGCTACCAACTCATTTAGCCCATATTTGTTGAGTACCTTCTAAGTGCCCAGCTTGAGCTTCCTTTCTCCATTTTCAGTGGCTTCCCCTACCCCAAGAGTGGTAGGGTTGATGGTTCTGGGATATGAGCCACAAATAACCGAGGTTGTAGCAGACATATTCCTCAAATGCATTTACTTCCCTGGATTTGAGTTCGTCTTTCGAGTTCGTCTTTCTTTGACTGCAAAGTCATTGATGTTTCACCTATGAGTATCATTAGCTCTATATTACCCCAAGGCTGGCCCTAGGTTATGAAGGCAAACAAGACACCATGCTGTCTTCAGCAAGCTCCCAGCTCTCAGTGGGTTAAGTAGACAGATCCATCATGATCATCAGGGAGCAGGGGTGAAGGGCAGGCGTAGAGTCATGCCTGCTTCCTGGGGTCCTAGTGCCCTGTCTTTAACAGCAGTTCTGCAGAGTTTGTGCACCTAAGTGGAGCTTCTAGAATGTCCTTCCCTTTTTCTTTGGGATTGTTAGTAATGACACTTGGAATTTCTTTTGTAAACTTCCCATCCGTCTAGACATCAGAGGAAATAGACTTGTTCTTACCATGCATTTTGAAGATAAAAGTTATTGGACACAACCAGGATAGATCTGTTCTAAAATTTTCTTTACCTCTTTTAAGTATAATTCCTTTGGTTTAGATTCACCTCCAGAGACTTTTCTATTATTTTCCAGCAGTAGCCATTGAAAAAAATGTAAAATGTTAGTGGCATTTGGACTTCCATCTTGCTTCTCTTTGCTACCACCTCTGCAGCCTGGTGGCTTCCAGGGCGCACGGCATCCCACATCAGGCAGACTGAGTACAGGTTTGTCACTTACTGCCCTGTGTTCCTGGGCAGGCCACCTGACCTCTCCAAGCCTCATTGTTTCCGTCAGCAAAATGTAGCCAGTAGTACAAACTAGTAGGGTGGCTTTGAGAATTAAATGTAGAGAACCTGGCTCAGTACTTGTAGTAGACAGACGGTTTCTCTGTGCCTCTGGCTCCCTGGTTTCCTTTGGAGTAATGAGCTCTCCACCACTGCTTACTGTCTTGGTGGAGGAGTAAGTCTAAGTCCTCTGCCCTCCTGTGGCCCAGGGATGGGCGTGTGACCTGAGCCAGGGCAAGAGGGGCTCTAACTCCTGACTTACTCAGAATAGCAAAAATGCTTGGGAAGATCCTGGTACCTAGCCAGTTTTTCTTGTGTTGAGCTTGCCAGAGCCATTGTGGTTACATTCTCTTCTCCGAGCCAGATTCTCTCACTTTCCTGACTGGTTACAGTAATTCCTTTTTAGTTCAGGATACAATCCGCTTCTGCTACTTAACCTCTAAAGACCCCCAGCTCATATGCAGGTTTGTACCTGAGCGTGGTTGCCAGGTGTCATTTTCTTTCATTTCCCCATTCCACTCTCTGCTTACCAGGGCTCCTTTGTCCTGCCCTCTGGAACCTGCCCCACGTTTGCTTTGCCCCTGCTGTTTGCTGGCCTGGGGGCCCTGTGCGTCAGTACTGCCAGTCCACTCTTTGCAAACAGATCTTTACTTCCTCCCAGGGGGCAGGAACCCCCGCTGCTGAATCTGCTAGCTGCTGATTGATTTTTCAAATTTTAGGATACTTATCATTTACACTGTGAGTGTATTTAGTCCCTGAATTTTTGCTCATGGGTGACATAAATGGTATATTATCAACATTTATTCTCATTATGATGACAGAGTTACTATTAATGGAAAAGTAAGCTTAAGCATCAGGCTAGTAAAAAATACATTCATAATTACACACTGTAGATGACTGAATGTGATCATCATTTTAATAAAATGTAGAAGTTCCTGAAGCAGCCAGGACCTTGGGAGCAGTTATACCACTGCCACTGACTTCATAATCGGCACCAGTGGGTCCCAACACTCGCAGTGTGCCTGAGAGCAGTTTTTATACAAAGGAAGGATGGGCTTTTAAATAAAATACCAAATTCAGGTAAAGAACTCTGAGCTGAGATCAAATTGAACTGATACTCAAAATAAAAAGTATGACGTGAGTTTGTTTTATTTATTTTTTTAATCACATGATGTTGAATGACTGAAACCAGGATGTCACCTCATGTAAGGAGAAAAAGTTTCTTCAGCAAAACAGTATTTAAGAGTTTGTCATGTCTGAGTGAAACTTGCTAAGGAGTTCTCTTTTCTAGAGGGCTAGCTGTAATTCTCACTAAAGCATCAATGACTAACAAGGCCAAACCTCCAAGGAGTTCTTAAAATCTTCTTATTATAGAAAAGCTTAAATTTGTAGAGAAATAGAAGAGTGTAGTGAGCCTCCACAGACCCGTGCCCTGGCTTTCGCAGTGAGTAACTCCTGGCCAGTCTTGCTTCATCTCTGTCCTGGTCTGCTGCTCAGTCTCTCCTATTTTGAAGCAAATCCAGGATTTCACATTATTTCATTTCTAAGTATTTCAGAATATATCTGCAAAAGATAAGAGCTCTTAAAAAAAACAAGCACAGTATTATTAAAATGCCTTATAAAGGAGGCCCGTGCCAGTTCCAGTGAATCTCAGATTGGAATATCACAGAGGGAGACATCTTTTAACAGAGCATCTTTCAGGGGTCCCCTTACTTAACTGCCCCCCTTCCTCAGCTGCCTGAGGAAGAGACCTTAGTATCCAATTCATGCAAGATGGCCAATTCCACATCTTTTCTGCTTCTCAATTCTGCTCTTTGCTGGGCTTTATACATTGATTCTAGTTAATATCAACCATGGCTGAGTCAGCAGCACAGCTACACTGACCCTTGGGAATGTACGAGTTTTGATAAAAGGAAGTGTGACCACAGCTTGCAGGTTTCCACAACTGCTGTGGGTTTCTGGGCCTCCTATGCACTCTTGTGCATGAATGAGCTAGTTCCCTAATGGTGACCTCTGAAGGAGAAGGGGGCAGGCTGTCTCCCACAGGAGGCTTAATCAGCATTTAAAAAATATATTTTTATTATGCATACTTCAAATATGTGTGAGCATAGACAGACAAATACAAGGAATGCTCATGGACCCATCACCCAGCTGCAGCAGCTGTCATCTCAGGGCTGGTCTTGCTTCATCTGGACATCCTCCTACTTTCCCAGCTTCTTATCGTATTTTGAAACAAGTCCAAAGTACAACATTGATTTCATCCCAAAGTATTTTGGAATATATTTCTAGTAAAGTATAAGGGCCCCCTTTTCTAAGAGAAGAAGCCCTACAATATCATTGTCACACCTAAAAATTAGTAGTAGTTCCTTAATATCATCAAATAGCTGGTGAATATTCAAATTTCCACTTCAAACAACAGTTTGAGTAAGTTCCCAAATGGGGTCCATCCAAGTGTCATGACTGGTTCTCCCACCTATATCTTTCCTTCCCGCCTTTCTGCTTTACTGTAATTTAGTAGTTGGAGAAACTGGTTTGTTGATCCTGAAGGATTTCCTACCAGTGTGTTTTGAGGGTCTGTTATGTGCTTGCTACTCTGTGCCCTATTAGATTTTGGTGGTGTATGTTTAAAGAAAGCAGTTGTCACACATTGATGATGATGATGGTGATAGCAGTTATAAGTTGAGGGCTTATTCTATTTCTAGGTCCTGTGCTAATTGTGTTCCATGGGATTGTCTAGTGTTTGCTGTATCCTTTCAGATGAGGAAATTAAAGTGTGGAGATGACAAGTCACCTGCCCAAGGTCACAGTGCTTGTATGTATAGCACCAGGACATGACCCTGGCTCTCTCACTCTGGACTTGGTGCTCATTCCATTATGCTTCTTTATGCCTGGCTAGATACAGGCATCAGGCCTTCCTGGCTGGCTTTAACTTTTAACTCTAAGAGGCACCAAGGCAATGAAAGCAGTGAGAAGCATGCTAGCTATTAGCTTGTCAAACCCAAGGGCATTAGTGTAGGCCTAAAGAGGGATATAGAAGTAAATTCTAGCTGACACAGTACACGATGTAAGCCTCATAGATGTAAACAAACCTGAGTACTTGCTCAAACAGCAGGCCCATTCCTATGTCCCTTGAACCCATTGGATGTCCCCAGTCTGTTCCTGTGTACTTAGGGGACTAGCCCAGTATAGTAAAGGAAAAGATTCCACCATTGGCAGCGCCCCCTTGTCATGGGGCAGGTCTGTCTTTCCTGTCTCCCGTGGCCTTTCATCACCCCCTGCACTAGGCAGGGTGCATTCCACTGCAGGTGACAGTGTGCTCCTGTGTGGGCATGCCCACGCTCCCTGACTTGTTAGCACTTGTTTCTGTCCAGCTTCTGATGCTTCTTGTAAACCTTTGGGCATCTTTTTTTCCAGTTCATGGTGGGGTTGCCACCTTCTATTGATGAAGGTGCTGTACACCCTGCTGTTTGCTCAGTGTCACCAACCCTTGTGTTCCGTTCTGCTTCCATTTCCAAGTTGCGTCCCTGAACTGGGATTCTGGAGTACTTCAGAATGAATAGACGAACTTCCTTAGAGAGACACTTGAAAATGATCCAGTACTCCTTTTTTGGGTGATGGATAAAAATAGTTGTAATTATGGTGGCTGGTTTTCAGCTTCTCAGACTCACACTATTTTGGGCCTAACTTATATTTGCTTCACTCTTAAAGGCAGGAAATGGCTTCTTAATGCTACTCCTAGGCCCACAGAAGGAGTTATCTGGTCTCAGTTAAAGAGGGCACAGGACACTCTGTCCTATCAGGGTCAGGCTCAGTGTTCAGGATACAGCAGGAGAAGGGACAGGGCTGTCCCATTTGTCACATGAGCCTACCCCACCAGTAACATCCAGGAGTCATCACTAGCAGTGTGGATCTATAGAACCTACAGGTCGGGGGTTGGGGGGAGGTTGATGAGACAGGGGGGAAAGGAGATGTCAACTTCAATGCACATGGATGGGATAATGAAAAATTACTGTGGCCCCAGTCAGCTTGTGCCATTCGCCCATCGGTTCATTTAAGCATTGCATGTTTTTTATATTTCTAACATATAAAAGTGCATATTATAGCTCTTGCCTTACTCTTCAGTCATACTTCTCAGCTCACTCTGAGCTCATTTCAGGTTCTGAATGCACATGTTCTCACTCATCTCCAGAGCTTGACCCAGATTGGGTTTTCCATCTGGAACCCTGCTCTTTCTCCATGTCCCTGACCTCCCCATTTTCTGTGGCTGGCAACTTCTGACCTTTTAGGTCTCGTTCTAGAAGGTGTCTCCAGTCACCCTTTCTCAGTGAGGAAGTCTGGGTGCAGTGAGCCCCAGGTGTCTCAGTGCATCCTCCGGGCCGCCTCTCCCAGTCCTGACAGTGTAGTAGTGTATATTTGCCTGTCCTGTCTGTGTTCTTGTTTCCCTCATTCTTTCCCTCTGCCTCTCACTGGGCTGTCAGTTCTGTGACTGCAGCTCTTGTGTTACCTTGTTCACTGTTGTGGTCCCAGCATCTACCGTGATCCTGGCACCTGGCTGGTGCTTACATTGTTCGGGAGTCTTTTTGTTGCAGGTGACAGAAACCTTGGCTCAAACTGGCTGTAGCAGAGACTATAGTATGTGGTTCTTCACTTCTGCCTGAACTGGGTTTGACTTTCACAGAATGATGATCAGTGAGGTCACCATTTCCCTTTAGGGAACCCTTCCGCCAGCGCAGACAGTGAGGTCAGCCTCCTGCTTCACTTGGATCCACCATTACAGTTTTGCACGAGCCTGTGCTTTTCAGATTCATTGCCAGGGCAATTCAGAGAGGCTGCCAGAATCCCTGAACTCGACCACCAACCTACACCATACACAAAAATAAATTCAAGGGGGATAGAAGATTACATATAAGTCATGACACCATAAAAGTCCTAGAGGAGAACATAGGCAGGAAAATCTCAGATATTCCACACAGCAATGTTTTCACTGACACGTCCCCCAGAGCAAGGGATATAAAGGAAAGAACAAACAGGACTTCATCAAAACAAAAAGCTTCTGCACAGCTAAAGAACATATCAGCAAAATGAAAAGGGAATCAACTATATAGGAAAATATATTTGCCAATGACACCTCAGACAAGGGTTTGATCTTCAAAATATATAAAGAACTCATACAACTCAACTCCAGGAAGACAAATAATCCAATTAAAAAATGGGCGAAGGACCTGAACAGACACTTCTCCAAGGAGAACATACAGAGGGCCCATAGACATATGAAAAATGCTCAGCATCATTAGCCATCAGAGAGATGCAAATTAAAACCACAATGAGATACTATTTCACACCAATCAGAATGGCCATCATAAACAAAGCAACAAACAATAAGTGCTGTCAAGGTCATGGAGAAAAGGGAACCCCAGTACATTATTTGTGGGAATGCAGACTGGTGCAGCCACTGTGGAAAACAGCATGGAAGTTTCTCAAAAAACTAAAGATGGGACTGCCTTTTGACCCAGCCATTTGCCGCTTGGATTATACCCTAAGAACCTTGAAACACCAATTCAAAAGAACCTATGCACCCCACTGTTCACAGCAGCACAATTTATAATAGCCAAGAAGCAACCTAAGTGCCCATCAGTAAATCAAAAATCAGTGGATCAGTAAATGAGTGGGTCAAAAAACGATGGTACATTTACATAATGGAATACTATGTGCAGCAGAAAGAAAGAAAGAGCTCCTATCCTTCGTTACAGCATGGATGGAACTAGAGAACATAATGCTAAGTGAAGTAAGCCAGGCAGTGAAAGACAAATACAGTATGATCTCAGCTATAAGTGGAACCTAATCAACAAAACAAACAAATGAGCAAAATATAACCAGAGGCATTGAAATAAAGAACAAACTGACAGTAACCGGAGGGGGTTGGGTAACGGAAGAAAGAAGGGAAAGGGTCGTTAAGGAAAATGTATAAAGGACCCATGGACAGGGCCAAAGCGGGGAAGGATGGAGGGTGGGAGGTGGGGGTCGGTGAGGCGGGGGAAGGTGGTGGTAGGAAAATGAAGAGAACTGTATTTGAACAACAATAAAAAAATGATTAAAAAAAACCTTTTGTTTGCCAAGTTGCCCGCAGCTTTCTTTGTTTTGTTTTTCAGAAAATTACTCTGTCTCACAAACTCTTTTGTGGCTATTTTTTTTTCCCCACCAGCAGCCAGCTTTTTCTGTAACTTACGTTCACGAAGGTAAATTTTACCTCTGAAACTGGTAACGTGGAGAGCTGAGTATGCTCAGCTTCCTCACTGTGACTCACAGGTTCCATTTTCAGAACCAGGAACTTAGCTTTGCAAGGACAAACTGTCAGCCGCTTTTTTTTTTTTTTCAGTGACAAGTACCTTTTAAAAGTTTTTTTTTTCTCGCCTTCACAGAACCTTTAAGATGCTCCAATTCCTTTTCTTCTCTGGGTCATGCCAGCAACTCTGTGGCTGGTTAGGTCAAAGAATGATATTTCTCTAGCAAAGGAGATTGAAATTGGGTTCTGGTGATTTTTTTCCCCAGACCACACCCTCCAGATGGTTTAAAAGAAATATCCATGTAAAGGTAGGGCAGGGAGAGCAGCATTACAAAAACTTGAAAACTTTTTTCTACAAAGACCAACGCCTTCCTTGTGCCAGCTCTTTCATTTCCAGGTGCTGAGATTAATGCTTCCAAAAATGAGTCTTTGACATTCAGTTCTTCTCCTCTAAATGAAAAGTGTTCTGTTTAACAACCTGATTCAAACTATATAACATGTAGAAATTATTTTTCCTTTTTGAAGAAAACTGGATAAAATGCTAAAATATTACCCTTTTCTCTTGAAAAATCTTTTCTGCCTTTGGTCATGAAAGCTTTTAAAATTAATGGAAAATTCCCCCATTCCTCTTGCCGTGGCTCAGGAGGAGAACGAGATATCGGTTTCTCTGTAAATAGCATAACAACGACCTGCCTGGTGTTTGAGGTTTGAACTGCTTTGATGGAATATATTTTCAAGCAAAAGTGGTGGTCAATTTGGATGAAAAGTGATAAAATTGAGTGGATTAAATTGGCTGTCAGCAGCTGAAATGCCACATTGTATGTGAAACTTTGTGCCAACAGCCTCTATGTATGTAGGGAATAAAATGTAAATTTCCTACAATATTTTTGACACATCAGAATTATAACAATTTTCTTTTTATATAGCACTTTACAGTTTCTAGATCATGGGTCAGCAAACTTTTTTCTGCAAAGGGCCACATAATAAGCATTTTGGGGGTTGTAGGACATGTAATGTAGCTGCTCGCCCTGCTGTGGTAGCACTAAAGCAGCTCTGGGCAGTTTGTAAGATAAGGGGCATCGCTGTGTTTTAATAAAACTTTATTTACTCAGTCAGGCAGCTGGCTGTAATTGGCCTGTGGATGGTAGGTTGCCAGGCTCTGACCTAGATAATTCTCCACTTCATCATGATGGAGGTGGTGGTGGTAACGGGATTCTGTTCTCGGAGTCAGGCCCTGTTCTATGTGCCTGCCACAGCCCGGGCAGTGCGCATAAACGAATGAGGGGTGAGGGCAATGATTGCCACTTCCCAGAGGAATAAAGTGAGGCTTAGCTGTGTTCTTCATGAAAACTTCATGGAAGTTTGTTTCTAAAAATAAAAATAAAAATCAACTCCACAGTTAAGGAGGCATGCTTCTATATGTTTTTTTTGTAATGACACTGTAATTTTCTATTTATTATTGTTGACGATTTTCTCTCTGTCATTTTAGAAAGTTTATTAGATAATGCCTTTTACAGAGCACAGTGGACTCTCTTGGAGCCACATTTTAAGGTAAAAGCATTTTGAAAGAAATCTCACCATTTTCTAAAAGCGTTTTTGTTTCAAGAGGATCCATTCTGGGCTCTTTAGGAGCGTGGCCATTGCAAATCAAAGGTAATAAGATTAGTCACATCCTCATGTCACTAGGAATAAAAGTAACATAATAGTTGGGGGAAAATACATGTAAGTAAAACTTTAAAAAAGAAAATTCACTTACCATTCATCCCGGAGATAATCACTTCAGACACTAGGGTCTGTTAAGACATTTTGTTTTTATGTAATTATATAAACATGGATGTTATATGTAATATGATATACTCAATTCTGACTGGAACATGCATTTTTGAAACTTGGAATCATACTTTCAGCAGCTTTATAACTTTACCACTGAAATCACATTTCTACTCCAGAGGCATTGTCGGCAGTTGGTCTAGTTAGCACCATTTCCAAGTGCATAATGTGACCCCCTAATAAGCTGTTAGATCCCCTTCACCTCAGCAGGCTTTGGTAGGGCAGGGAGCTGCCCTTGGTTAGCAGCATGTCTTCCCCGTGGGTTTGTGTGACTGTGAGGTCTAACTTTATGCCATCCAAAAGTCTTCAAAAACTCATTTTTAAGAAATGATGTTCATGAACACCTGCCTGAAGGTCATATGGTCTGTCCATGAAAGACCTTTTCTCCTTGAATCAAGCTAGATCATGGCCTGAATTGTTTGACTGTCTATAGAATTATTTTTTCATAGTTCATCACAAAGCTGTCAGCCTGTGTGGAAGGCTGCAGACCAGCAGCCGGTAGTGACCAGCCCACAGGTGTGTTTTTCTTCCACTTACAGAGATGGTCCACAGAATGTTCTCTTTTAATTGGAATTAGTTTGGCCAACATAAAAATCTAGATTTTAGCCTCACCCTAGAAAAACACTTGCCCATAGACCAAGAGAGACACATACAGCCATGTCCATCACATCGCTCATAGTGGCAAAACAGTCAACAGAATTCTCATGTCAGTCAACAAGAGAGTAGATTTTTTTAAAGGGTGGCATAGCATAGAAATCAAAACAACAATAAATATCTCCCCAAAATGTAGAATGGAACAGGAGATAGGTTAGGAATTCACACATGGGATAAACTATTCAGAAAAGCAAGGGGATTATAAACATTAAAAATCAGGGTAATCAAAAGGCAGATCCATTTTTAATTTTTTGAGGTTATCTCCATACTGCTTTCCACAGTGGCTGCACCAGTCTGCATTCCCATCAACACTGCAAAAGGGTTCCCCTCTTTCCACATCTTCACCAGCACTTGTTGCTTGTTGATTTATTGATGATAGCCATTCTGACAGGTGTGTGATGGTATCTCATTGTGGTTTTTATTTGCAGGTCTTGATGGTTAGTGATGTTGAGCATCTTTTCATTTGTCTGTTGACCATATATCTGTATGTCCTCTTTGGAGAAGTGTCTGCTCAGGTCCTTCGCCCATTTTTTAATTGGATTGTTTGTTTTTTGGTGCTGAATTTCATTACGTTCTGTATAAATTTTGGATATTAACCCCCTGTCAGATGTGTTGGCAAACATGTTCTCCCATTCCATGGGTTGTCTTTTTATTTTGATGTTTTCCTTTGATGTGTAAAAACTTTTTAGTTTGATATGGTCCCATTTGTTTGTTTATTTATTTATTTTTTGTTTCCCTTGCTTGGGGAGCTATATCCGATGAAATATTACTACGAGCAGTGTCAGAGATTTTGCTACCTGTGTTTTCTTCTAGGATCTTTATGGTTTCAGTTCTAACATTTAAGTCTTTGGCCCATTTTGAATTTTCTTGGGTGTGGTCTAAGAAGGTGGTCTAGTTTCATTTTTCTGCATGTATCTGTCCCATTTTCCCAATATCACTTATTGAATAAACTATGTTTAGCCCATAGTATGTGCTTGCTTCCTCTGTCAAATATTAATTGACTACAAATGTGTGGGTTTATTTCTGGGCTTTCTATTCTGTTCCATTGATCTGTGTGTTTGTTTTTATGTCAGTACCAGGCTGTTTTGATTACTATGGCCTTACAGTATAGTTTGATATTAGGTAGCGTGATTCTTCTAATTTTGCTCTTCTTTCTCAGGATCACTGTTGCTATACAGGGCTTTTTGTGGTACCATAAAAATCTTTAAAATGTTTTTTCTAGTTCTGTGAAATATGACATTGGAATCTTGATAGGAATTACATCAACTTTATAGATTGCTTTGGGTAATATGGACATTTTAATGACATTAAGTCTTCCTGTCCATGAACATGGTGTGCGTCCACTTCTTTGTATCATCTTCAGTTTCTTTCTTTAGTGTCTTACAATTTTCTGAGTATAGGTCTTTTTACATCCTTGGTTAGATTTATTCCTAGGTGTTTTATTCTGGGTATATATCTGGAGAAACCCAAAAGATTAATTTGAAAGAACATAAGCACCCCTATGTTCATTGCAGCATTATTTATAATCACCAAGAAATGGAAGCTTCCCAAGTGTCCATCAGTAGATGAGTGGATAAACCAACTATGGGACATTTACACATGGAATACTATTTGGCCATAAAAAAAAAAGAAGAAAAATTTTACCCTTTGCAACAGTGTGGATGGACCTAGATAACATTATGCTAAGTGAAATAAGCCAGTTGGAGAAAGACAACTACTAGATGATTTCATTCATATATGGAATCTAATGAACAAACTGAACTAGCAAGCATAAAAGAGAGAAACTCATAGATAGAGGGCAGAATGACAACTATTGAGGGGGAGTTTTCAGGGAAGGGATCTAGCAAAAAGGAAAAAGGACCCATGGGCATGACAGGAATGTGATGATTGCAGGGGGCAGGGGTGTGTATAAGGGGTTAAATGGCTATGGAAAAAAGACAATTAAAAAAGGCATCAGTAAATAGAGAAGTAAAAAAAATCAGGGTAGTGATAACAGGGAGACGTTCTTAAAAGTATTAGAAGCCTCTATATCTCAAGAGGCATACAGGTATTTGTTTTATTACTGTTATGTATTTCCTACATGTACGTATGAGTATGTGTTATTTACTCTTTTATATACTTGAAATATTTCATAATTGAAAAAACTGGGTTATGTGGAAGTGTTAGGCCCATATCCCTACACAGCTGCAGTTGGCTGGAGCTCAGTCTTAGCTTCCTCCTTCAGATGCTCTACAAACTGTTTAGCTTCTTTTAGTCCTTAACTACCTATTGTCTTCTCCTGTTCCCCTGGCCTAGCCTATTTTGCTCATTTTCAGTAGCATTTGAGCTTTTGCCCTCTGGCCTTAGTGTGTTAGGTGGTACAGCCTACTGAAAAATCACCATTGTATTTTCTGTGAGAATGTAGGTAAGAATGTTATTAATCACTCATGTTGTGTGTTCTGGGAGTAATCTCCACATGAGAGAAATTCCTCTCCGGTATACATGTAAGTACCAGGAATGATTCTCTTGACTAAGTAATCAAATCTTTGGGATGCTGTGAATGTTGTCACTGATTGTGTGTTCTTATTTGCCTTGTCTGCTAGGAAGCTCAGAGGCAAATGTGGGCTCATCTTTAGCTAAAGGGAGGTATTGTGGCATATATTTTAAATTTAACCTTACTGTTGGCTTCATCTGTTCGCCTGCCTCTCTTCTCTTTTTTATTTCCTCATGTTGTTTTAAAATAATATTTCATAATACAACTGTTTATGATAAGTGGCTGCATTCTTTTTTGGAAAAAAGAGAGGATATAAATTAAAACTCTCATTTTAGGGTTTGTGAGAACATTTTTGAAATCTGAGCTTTATTCAGAATACTTTATTCACAAAGCTGCCTTGATCATCTATTTCAGCCATGTGAGTTACTAATTTTCCAAGAATGAGAATATAATTAAAATACACTTAACGCTAAAATGCAACTGAACATAATTTGATCTTCGATAATTTAGAAAGCAGTTAAGGAACTTGCCGTTCCTCATGGTCATAATTACGAACATCAATTATCATAGTGTGACACTATAAAAAAACTGGTTATTTCAGCTTTCTGATTATTTGAAATATGTAGGACCTAAAATTTAGAGTCCTACATGCATGTAGTATATATAAAGATCTTTCAAGCCTCCACATGTGAGTAGTTCATATATGATGTTATCGCTGAAGTATCAGAAAAGGGGAGGCAGGTGGGTCATGGTGGAAAGAGTTTGGTTCTCCAGACATGTAGCAGGTACTGCCTATCACATGCTGAGTGTTGGAGAAGTCTTTGCCTTTCAGTTTGGTGCAAAATACAGGGGTGTAAATAGATACTGTTTTTTAAGCTGGTTAACACCTTGGCAGCACAGATTAGTCTCTTACTTTGGCACGAAGGGAATAGTGAGGGAGTCATTGTGCCAGGGGAAAGCACGTCCATTGGGAGGCAGAGTGTGGGTCAGTTGGGGCATGGAAAGACCTAAGAAGGCCTTAACCAGCCCCGTTTGTTTAAGGGGCTTATCTCCTTATCTATCCTTGTTCTCATGGTGAGGGAGGAGATGGCTGTGGTGGTGGAGGAGATGATGCCATGGATGGAGGTGATGGGGGAGGCAGTGTGGGGAGTGGTTGTGCAGGTGTCAAGTTTACTGAACATTTCTGTGGCTGACACTGTGCTGAGTACTTTACTTGTACTGTCCCTGTTAGCCATCAGAGCAGCCCTATGAGGGCAGATATGTTCTGTGTTTGCTATTTTATTTTTAAAATTTAAGTGTAATTGGGATACAATATTATATTTGTTATATTAGTTTCAGGTGTACAATCTAGCTATTTGGCATTTTTATGCCTTACAGTGTGATCACCTCACTCATTCTAGTAATCATTTGTCATCATGTAAACTTATCACAATATTATTGACTGTATTCCCCTTCACCTTCTCACCCATTCTCCCACCCCTTCCCCTCTGCCAACCTTCTCTTTGGTCCCTGTTTCTGTATAGGTCTGTTTTTGTTGTTTTGTTGTTCATTTGCTTTGTTTTTCTTAGATTCCACATATTTGTCTTCCTCTGACTTATTTCATTTAGGTCCTTCCAGTACCATCCATGTTGTTGAAGATGCCAAGATTTTATTCTTTTTTATGGCTGAATAATATTCCATGGTATTAAGATACATATGTACCATATCTTTTTTATTCATTCATCTATCAATGGACACGTAGGTTGCTTCCATATCTTGGCTATTGTATATAGTGCTGCAATTAATATTTGGATGTATATGTCTTTTCTATTTAGTGTTATGGGTTTCTTTGGATAAATACCCAGAAGTAGAATTGTTGGGTTGCTTGGTAGATGTATTTTAATTTTTTGAGGAACTTCCATGCTGTTTTCCTTAGTGGCTACAATTTACATTCTCACAGACAGGGCACTAGGGATCCCTTTTTTCCACATCCTTGTCAACATTTGTTATTTGTTGAGTGTTTGCCATTTTATAGTTGAGGAAGCTGGACATGTTCAGTATTATACATTCCTTGAGAGATGGGAATGAGAAGAGGTGGCCCAGGCCTGGGCAGGGGCCCATTCCCTCATCTCCATTAGATCTATGCTCAGATGTCCACTTCCTAGAGAGCCCTTCCCGGACCACCATATGTCACCCTCGCTTTTTTATTGACATATAACATACACAAGTTTAAAGTGTACCGTATGATTTGATCATGTATTTGTATGTGTTGTGAAAGGATCACCACAATAAGGTGAGTTAACACCTTCATCCCTTCCCATAATTACTGTTTCTTTTTTTGTGGTGAGAACTTTGAAGGTCCACTTCCCCTAACAACTTTCAAGTATAAAGTACAGTGCTGTTAACCATAGTCACCATGCTCCACGTGAGAGACTCAGGACTCACTCACTTTATAACTGGAAGTTTGTGTCTTTGACCACCGTCTCCTCCTCTCCCCCACTGCCCTGCCCCTGGTAACCAGCACTCTACTCTTCGTTTCTGTGAGTTCGGCTCTTTTAGCTTCCTTCCGTGTGTGAGTAATACCACAGTATGTATCTTTCTGACTTACCTAATAATGCCCTCAAGGTCCATCCGTGTTGTTGTACCAGTCAGGATTTCCTTCTTTTTCTGTCCATTCTGTTTAAAACTGATCCACTCACCCCCATGGCCAACTATTTCTATTTCTTTTTTCTGTTTTGTTTTTTCCATATTATAATTGGATCTACTCTGTCCATTGTGTGTGCCCACTGGAATGTGAACTCCATGAGGGCAGGTGTTCAGTCACTTCGGTTCCCTGCTGTGTCCCCAGTGCCTTAACCAGTGCCCAGCACGTGGTGACGCTGACTGGTGAGCTTGTGCTTTCTCCACTTCCTGTGGGGAGATGGGCCCAGTGTCACCAGGACATGTCTTTGCTAGGAGAAGTCACACATCTGGATTTTTTCTGAAATCTTAATTTGAAAATGGGCAACTGATTTTAATTGTAAACACCCGGGGAGCCTGACAAAACACAGTTGCTTGCTGAATTCAGCTTGCCAGCTGCTCACTTGGTCCCCTCTGTCAACTTGATGACTTTCTAAGCAGAAGTGTGACCAGATGAGGTTAAAACTTTGTGAAGATCACCTGCAGCAGTGTAATACCAGCACTGGAAGGGGGCAAGGCTGGGGCAGGACAGGCTTGTGCAGGAACCCCTCCCACAGTGACAGGGGTCCCAAGAGCACTGTGCAGAGGCCTCTCCACCTGGATATGTTAGGGATTGGCAGCAATGTGACAGTGGCAAATCACTTCTCTTTTCTGGGTGTGTTTTATTGTTTTCAGAAAGAACAGCGTACAGAGGGAGCCCAGCCATATCAGAGCCTGAGGCCAAAGGAATAGTCAGTTATACTGATCCTGTCTAGATTCACAATTTTGCTGTTTTGTTCATTATAGATTTTTTTGCATTACCTTGGTGTTTTATTCAAAATATTACATGAAAACATTACTTATGATGACTGAGGTTTTTGGTGCCCCCTTAAGTTTTGCACCTGGCTCCCCCCCTAAAAAGCAAATTGCTCTTGACATTGGATCTCATTTGGGCTCAGAAAAACTCTGGCACAGCACAATTTGCAGTTTCCTAATTGTGGTTCTCTGGGCTTCGAATAGGAGAAGACAATGTTTTCCATCTATAATTTGATAAAATCACTTGCCCTTTGCATGTGGAAAGGTAGAGTACTGACAAGCTGTAATGTGTCCAAATTTACAACAGGCCTTTAAATACATTTTGGGCTTTGTTGAGCTAGCAAAATCTTTAGCTGGAGAATTAGAACATTACAGAACCTTTGAAATCCTTGCCCTGTTCTGGCCAAGGCTGAGCATGTAAATGTCTGACAGTGTATTCCACCACCTTCACAGCCACGTTCCCTCTGGCTGAAATTGAAGGCACCTTTTGCATTTAATGATGATTGCTCTGAGTAAGCCCTCTGCTAGTGGCAGTGCACCCGCTGCAGTGCCCTGGCTTTTATAGATGGTAAAATATTTGATTTCACTCCCTCAGCACTTTGGAGATTCTTCAAAAAAGTTATTAGGGATTCTACAGCAAAGGACAGACTTGTTAGTTGAGCTGTCTTGTTAAACTCACTGGAAGCGCCAGTGTCCAGTTGAAGCACAATGTTTGCCTTGGTGGTGGAGGGAGGGGGAGGTAGGTAGAGTCACTGCTCTTCAAAGCTTTGTCCTAAAACCCAGCATTGAGGTTGTGGGAACAGGAGTGTGCCCAAAACGTGGCTGCAGGGGAACGTGACTTGTGAAGGGAGGGGTGTAAGGGGAGCAGTGTGGTGTGGGAGAGAGAGCACAGTGTCTGGAGATACCAGGCTGGATTCTCCACTCTGGCCCTTTTGGTGGTGAGTGGGTGACCTGAACCAGGCCCCTCCCCTTCTCTGCACCTCAGTTGTCTTGTCCTTAAATAGTTAATGAACAGGCTGTTCTGAGAATAGATTTCAAAAGAGAGCTCTTTAAACTGTAGCGGCTTTAATAACAGAAAAATTCAGGTTCAATTTCTGAGTACTCTTACCCATTCCCAGTTTACACTTTTTCCTCCATCAAATGGAGTAATGATGCCAACTGCGAATTGTCACAAGGATGAATGATTGCAGAGAGAAGGGTGGGATAAATGATGTGTTATGTTGTTAAGGAGATGGAGAGCATTATTTGCTCTACCATGCAACGAGGATGTCTTTCCTGTCACTAAATGAGGTGATGCCATGAACAGCTTGAGGAGTGGTGGCAGGCATGTGGAGTCATCACCACGTGCATGTCTTGTGAATGTTGAACGGGGACAGAGGCCTCTGAGAGCTACTCAGGGGCCTTTTTCTCACCATTTTTTCCTGTATTCTCTGTCAGGCAGGCAGCCCAGTGGGCGTAAAGGTTTGCTGGATGCACATCTAAGCCAAGAAGGGGCCAGAAGCCATCTGTGGTAGAATCCATGGAGGCCACTTGGGTTCCTGAGTGGTCCCAGTTGTGTAGAAGCTCAGAATGGCTCTGGTAACCCCGGAGGCCTCCTGTCAGAGCTTGGATTTAGTGTTGGCGTGCCTGTGCTCATGGTTAAAGTGGTGTAGTACCCCCCAGCTGTCACCACTCTCTGTGTCCACCTTCACTTCCCCAGTGACCGTGACCCTCTGACTCTTGGCCCACTGGCCACACCTGCTCTGAATGTATTTGTCAACCAGCAGGAGAGATGGTGCCTCACTGGCTGTGCAGGTACCTGGCAGGCAAAGGCCTACTGCTCATCTGTCCCCACCAGCTGACATCCTACCCCGTCCTCATTCATGGCAGCTGCTGGGACCTGCAGCCTCTGCTGTGTCCCATCTGATCAGTCTCATGAACGTTTTCCAGCAGGGTCTGCGATAGTCCTGGATTTGATTCATGCTTCAGGTTGCTTGTTATCTGCACGCGAGGCAATTGCTGCGGCACTCTGCTGGGCTCGGATGCTCTTCTTAGTCCTTAGACACTCCTGCTGGGTAGGTACTGTCATTATCTCTACTTTGTTGACTTACTGAGTACCCACTACATGTCAGTCACTGCCTGAGTGCCAGGGATTGGGAGTGACACAGAAAAAGATCCTTGACTTTGTAGGTGCAAGGCAGATTGTTGCAATGCATGGCTAATATTCACTATTGCTATTTACACAGAAATGATACAGAAATGATATTTCTAGATGGGTACAAAATTAAACTCTGCTCCATCAATTTCTCAGCTGGCGAATCTTGTAAGGGTTTATTTATCTAATGAGCAAAGGCAATAAGAATGCTGACAAGGTATGGTGATGATAAATGTGATTATGTAAGCTGTTGATTATGTCCAGGTACATTAGGAGATCATTAAACACCTGCTGTGTGTAGAAAGAGAAGAATGAACCAGGGGAATGGCAGGTCAGGATTGGCTGGGGACAGTGGGACAAACATGAGCGGTGACAGCAGAAACTGTTCAAAAGGAAGCCTTGCTATGATGAAAGGTTGTCTCTTTTGGGGGTGTTAGAATAGACAGAAATTGATATAAGATGAAATTGTCCACCCAGTGTGTTTGGGAATGATTGTGGTGTCTGAGACCCTGGAGTGCTGTTTGTGTACCTGGAAAAAGGCAGGTGAAGAGATGGGCTTCAGTGTTGACTATAGTTGTGTGCAGCTCACGAGACCTTCAGCTTGGGCAAAGCACTTTAGCTGCTGAGCAGAGAGGGTCTCATTCTGCCTTCAAGGGAGCCAGATGGGGGAGATGCGGATATACACTAACTAAACTCTAGTGGCCCCCAACCCCCTACACAGGGTTCTGGTTGGTCATATGTAACAATAGACTACAACGAGTGAGGGCTCTCTTGCTAAAGGCATTATGTGGTCTCTGCTCAAATGTCTGTCCCCCCAGGAAGGCCTTCCTTCCTGATCCTCATTACCAAGATAATCTGCCACCTCCCGTCATGCTTCTGTCCTCTCCCCACCTGCCTTACTTGTCTCTGCAGCACCTGACACACACATTTATTTGTGTGCCATCTGTCTTCAGCAGCTTGCTTGTCTGCTTTGTGAGAAGAGAAACTGCTTTGCTCCCTGTGTTATCCCGGGCCTACCACAGTTCCTGGCTCATAGTAGGTTCTTCACAGACAAGTGTTGAATGAGCGAATACTCTCAAGGACAATACTCCATTGTCCTCAGGGACAGTGAGGCATGGGGACTGACTCACAACTTTAAATCACTCATGTCGGTTATTATCTGGCTAGAGGTGTTCTTTGGCTTGGGGAAATTGGAAAAGTTTCCTTCAGGAAGGATGGTGAATTTGAAGGCTCTGACATAGGTGTCACTCAGTGCCTTGGTTACCTTGCCCTCAAATCCACGTGCATTCCCTTTAACCATGTGGCTGGAGTCCCAGCTCAGTGCTGGTTCATATTTTCCTTCATACTTCTTGAGCTAAATATGTGGCAGTCGGGGTTCAGTCAGAGAAACAGAACCATTGAGAAATATGTACATGTATATATTAAGGAATTTGATTCAGAACCAGGCCATACACACTTGTGGACACAGGTTAAGCAGCCTCCACAGGTCTGCTGTCTTCACATCTGGTGTTGGAGCTTGCAGTATCAGGAGCAGGCTGGGAGCCACACACGAATGATGCCCATGCCAGTTCTCGTTGACTTCCTGGAACTCAAACACCAGGCCCCTGTCATGGTGGTGAACACACTCCCCCCTGCTTGGGAAAGGGTGCCTCAGAAGGGGGACCCAGGGGAAGGTGAAGTATTTGCAGGCTCAGCTGTTGCTTCCCACCAGGGAGGTGAGTCCACAGATCAGCCAGAAGATGTGGGCACTACAAAAGGGCTGCTTGCTGCATCACTTGCATCCTCCAAATCTGTTCCATGACTGCCCTAACTAGAAATATACAGGAAAGGGACTTCTGGGAAATGTAGCTCAACCTAGCTAGGGGGACACATTAGAAAGCCACCACAAAATGCATACTGTTAAAATATATTAAAACCCTGAGAGGCAGCTTTGCAAATTGGTTAAGAATGTAGACTCAGAGGCCAGATGGCCTGAAATCAGATCCTGCCACCGCTGTGGACTTACTGTATCAGTTACCTGCAGCAGGTTACTTCAGCCATCTGGCTCTTAGTTTCCTTGTCTGCAAAGTGGTGATGAAAATAATACTTACATTGTAGCTTTGAAAGGATTTATGAGCTTTAAAAGGATTAATACATTTAATAAATGGGGAGTGCTTATCACAGCCTGACATATACATTAAGTGTTCCAAATATGAATAATAATAACAAAACAAAAGTGTTTGCCTCTGCACCACTTTAAGTTCTCTGTCATAGCAAAGATCACACTTGTACTGCATTTGGAGAGACTCATCTAAACACTGATCTCAGTGTCTGAACCTGAAGAGAGAGATGCAGCAAAAGGATGGCCCTCCCCCTTCAAAGACAAGGCTGTCATCCCACTGCTAGGTTATAATCCATGAGAAAAGGAAATGTATGTCCATGCAAAGGCTTGTATATGGATATTCAGAGCGACTTTATTTGTGATAGTCATAAACTGAAAAACCCAAATAGAGCTACACCAATCATGGTATGTCCACACAATGAAGAGAAATGAACTGTTGTTATATGCAATAGCATGGATGAATCTCAAAATCATTATGTTGAGTTAAAAAAAATCAGACCAAAAGAGTATGTACTGCAGTTCCATTTATAGGAAACTCTAGGAAAACACCTGTTGCTTGAGACTGGGGCAGGGGGAGGGGCAGGAGGGAGAGGTCACTAAAGGGCCCAAGGAAACTTTCAGAGCTGATGGATGTGTTCACTAGCTTGATGGTGGGGATAATTCCGTGTGTGTAAACAAATATCAAAACTCACCAACTACGCGCTTTAAATGTGTGCAGTTTTACTGTATGTCATTTATACCTCAATAAAGCTGCTTTAGAAAAAAAGCGAGGCCACAAGTGCTTAGGGCATGCTGGCCCCTTTTGGAGCAGTGCCCTACTTACTGCAGGAGAGAGTAAAATCCACCCATCCATTTACGGAAAAGTAATTGTCAGTAGCAATTCCCCATAGGGGAGTGTGTTATTTCTTAAATAATTGCTGTGGAAGGAGGGAAGGAGGTGTGTAATGAGATGAGGCTTCCCTGAGAGGGCTCTAATCTAGTTATAAATTGTACTAAAATGTAAATAAATATGGCTTCCTTTATAAGCAAGAGCTGGTCATTTATAATCAGCTCTTCAGGGAAAAGATGCCTCACTAAAAACTCCAACTTTTCATTTGAAACCCTGTCAGGGACTCAAGGAATCACATTCGGGTTTTCTGAAATTCCTCTGGGCAAGGGTCCTTTTTCCCAACACTTCCTGCTTCTCTTCCCAGAGGTTGCTGGACATGCCAGGGTGTCTATTACAAAGGGTACGAGAATCAAAGGCTCAGAAGAAGGCTCCTGGTTGCCTTTGCTTGTGCACTTCTCCCTGTTGGGAACACACCCTCCCATTCCTGGACATCATTTGATACCCTACCCAGGCATTATTTCCTCCAGGCAGCCCTCTGGACCACTTAGGCTGGGTTAGGTGCCTTCCTGGGTCCCCATTTCCAGTCTCATTCTACTTTTGCTCACCGGACTGCCCTGCAGTGGCTTCCTTTTATTGTCTTTCAAAAGGCTTTAGGGTTGTTGTACTTGCAGGTCCCTTTGCCTTGGAATGTTTTTCCCAAAGTCCTCAGCAATTTGGCCTTCAGCTCTGGGCTCTCACTTCCTTGTGAGGGTGTTGTTGACCTCCTGTGCTCACTGAGACTCATCTCAAACCCTCCATCTTTCTCTCTTCAGAATGACACAGTCTAAATTACCATTTTCGTGTTTTGTCTGTCTCCAGTTAGAATGTGAGCTTCGTGTAGCAGACACTTTGGCTGTCACTGTGTCCCCAGCACCTAGACCAAGGTGGGAAGCATAGGTGGCGCTTGTTTGAATGAGGGCATTGATTCAACGAGTTAATGGAGACGAAGAGGTTACAGCAGTGCCTGGCATGTAGGAAGCACTGTTTAAGTCTTTGTTTAAAAAAACTGCAACTGAGTCTTAGCATTTTTTTCCCTGTGAGCTTTTGAAATTGAGGTTCTTTGACTCTAATTGAAATTGTGATTGAGCAGAAAGAAGAAAGCCACAAGAGGAACAGAAGCCAGTCATGTCTCTGGCCCTTGATAGATTTTGGTGGATAAAAAGTGACATATGGCACCAGCAGGCCTGGAACACCAGATTTCCCTGTCTTCTGAGCAATCCTTGAGTGGTTTCTGAATTATAATGGAAGCAGTGTCAGCAAACCATGTGTTCTACCAAATTGCTATGGGGCTGGCATTTGACAGGTAATTCTGTTCCCTAATTTCCTGGACATATCTTAATTATGACTCATGGGCTTGCACTTTTAATTTCTCATTTTGTACTCCAGAATCTTGGGAGGCTATTCTCTCTGACTCAGGGGTGTGACAAAACCACTGGCAATTGTGAAGCAAAATGAAAGAAGCCCAGTGCTCTGAACTGGGCTTCAGTGGGGTCTTCTAATCAAGAGTCATGGGAAAATGGAGATTGTTGTGACGCCTTAACTGTAGTGGGGGCCTTGCTCTAGGCCAGGAGTCAGCAAACCTCTCTAATGGGCCAGATGGTGAACTTCTCATGCTTGCTGATTTGATGGTCTGTGTTTGCAAATGGTCAGCTCTGCTGCTGTAGCACAAAAGCCATCAGAGACCATATGTAAACAAAGAAGAGCAGCTGTGTTCTGTAACACACTGAATTGTATGCCCTGCTCCCCACCAAGTTCCCATGGTGAAACCCTAGCCCCCAGTGTGATTGTTTATGGAGATACAGGGCCTTTAAGGAAGCAATTAAGTGAGGTCATAAGAGTGGTGCCTGAAGCCAATAGGACAGGACTGGACACCAGGGTTGTCCATTTGCAGAGGAAAGGCCACATGAGGGCATGGTAAGAAGGTACAAGCCAAGGAGAGAAACCTCAAGAGAAACTACCTTGCCAATACCTTGATCTTGGGCTTCCAGCCTCCAGAACTGTAAGCAATTAATTTCTGTTGTTTAATTCCCCTAGGCAGTAGTCCTTTGGCAGTTCTAGGAGGCTAATACAGTTCCAATAAAGCTTTCTTTTCAAAAACCAGTGTCTGACTGTATTTGGCCCATGGCTTATGGTTCGTTAACCCTGCTCAAGGGGACTGTCCACACCAAAGAAATCAGTAGGAAGTTTTAGTGCAGGTATTCTGGACTAGGTGCTAAGGATCTAAGGGAATTGACTAGGCACAAGTTCTCTGCTGGAATGGAGGTTACATTCTAGTGGGGGAGATGGGCAAGCAAATGTGCAAATATGTAGTCAGGCTAATTTCAGATAGACAGCCAAGTGCTCTGAAGACAACACAGGTGATATGATTTGGGGGCTGTTAGGGGATTGGGGGGTGGGGAAAATGCTAAGAGGGGTCCTCTGAGGAGGTGATGCTTGAAATACAAAGCTCTAGGAGTGAAGTGTTCCCAGCAGAGAGCCAGCAAAGGTCAAATATCAGAGGCAGGGGCAAGCTTATTAGGTGATGGAGACTGACAGGAGCCCCAAGGGTAGAAGAATTTGGGGTAAATTTCCCAGATATGAGGCTGACTTGTATCTAGATTAGTGTTATGTGTAAAGGCCCCTTTTACTGGAGCCAGGGTCTTACTTTCTATCACCGCAGGGACTATCTTGCTCATCTCATGTCACTCCCTCCACACTCTAAGCTCCTCACTGCTGCACCCCCTGCCGCTCTGAGGTTCTGTTCTCTTTGGGCTCAGTGAGAGCAGGCATATCCTTGTATCTTCCTTCTCCTGGCTTCTCCGCATGCTTTTCCCTTTTGGCTCATCCCCACAGTTCTCATGTGGGTAGAATGGTAAGGGCAGGGCTGCTTCATGGTGACCTTGCAAGGTGGCAGAAAGTGAGCTCTTCCAAGGCCTTGTGGGAAGTTATTGGAGGGTTTTGAGCAGAGGCAGGCTTTAAAAGGCTCATTCTGACTGTTGGGTTGAAAAATAGAGCATGGAGTAGCGGCTGGGGCAGAAGCCCTGTGCCCCTGGGGGTTAGAAACATCACATTTTATTGTTTTTTATTATATGAAATTTGACTTGTACTCTTCTTGCCCAGCTTGCCTCCCACCTGCTCTATTTGGGAGAAATCTAATCATAGTAGTTTCTTTTTGTACCTTGACTTTCTGCAGGAAGCAGGGCCTCTCTAGGGAAGTCTTCAGGTCTGCAGTACATGGAGGTGGCTGCTCCTAGTGCACTAGGCGGGGGGCTCTGCTGGGGGATGCCATGCCCTCCGAGATGCATGCCCCAATATGTGAGGTATGAGATCAAATACCGTTGTTATCGCTTACCTCCTGGGCCTCAGTTTCTTCATGTGTAATATAGCCTATCCTCACAGCTTTGTTGGATTAAACAGAATCGTATTTTCAAAATGCTTCACATGAAATATGTAGTTGACAAATGCTGGCTTTCATTATTATAGGTTTGGGTTGTTATTTCAGCTGTCCTATATATTTTTTTTTAATCCTCACTCAAGGCTATACTTACTGATTTCAGAAAGAGAGGGATGGAAAAGGAGGGAGGGGGGAGGGAAGACTTGAGAGAGAGAGAGAAATATTGATGTGAGAGAGAAACATCAGTCAGTTGCCTCCTGTATATGCCCTAACTGGAGATTAAACCTGCTACCTAGGTATGTGCCTTGCCTGGGACTCGAACCTGCAACTTTTTGGTATATGGGACAGTGCTCCAGCTATCTGAGCCACCCAGCCAGAGATTGTCCTGTACTTTTTAATGAATATGTTTAGTTTAAAAATATTAACATAGAAATTGATTTTAAGTCATTTTTTTTTTTTTGAGCAAACTGACTCCACAGACAGATCTAGGAGAGCTACTTAGTTTTCCTGTAGGGCCTGAGATCACACTGGTCTGCAGAGTCCCCAGTTGAGCCATCACAGGTTTATTTATTGATGTTTTTTTCTCAGTGTGAGTATACCTTTCTCGTGGGCCTCTCTCTTTTCTCAACATTCCATGGCCTCTTGGGGGTCCCATTGGTTTACATTGAGGACAAAATCCTCAGAACCTCGGAAGGCAGAACAGCCCGTCACCACTGGTCCTTGGGCGCTCCCAAGGCAGGGCCCTCAGGGCTGATGCCAAGGCCCAGGCTGGGGCATTTGTGAGGGCTGGCACACGTGGTAGGAAAGCAAGAGAGTCCAGAACATGGCCCTTCCTCAGCTCCAGCTTATTCTTGTGCATTTAAATGGCAGTTATTCTGGGTGAGCAAAACCTATTTGCAATCTCAAATTGAGCCCTTCTGTTAATTGATTTTATCCCCCTCCTTCGCCCCCGTTGTGGCCTTGAAGCTCAAGTCCTGGCTTTTTATTTACCTCATATCCCCTGTATTAGTAGCCAGTGCCACGAGCCCAGCTGAGAGCTGACAAATGGTTCTCCTGACCTAGGAATCCATCTTGGGAAATTACTGAAACCTCCCAAGCTACCTAGACATCCATTTCTAAAGCCCCCAAAACTCCATCAGGTAATAAAAGATATTGAGGGAAATTAGAACAGCAGAAACAATAGCAGAAAAGTTTCTACCAGGACACAAGCTCTGAGTGACTTCACCCAGAAGGCTTTTTTCCTTTTTCTCCCTCTGATCTTTATGTAATCCTCCATAGTGGCAGGCACCTTCCAGCAGCATTGCACGGGGACTGCCTGGTGGAAGGCACAGAAAGCGTGCCACTATTCCAAATGCCTAAGTGAGTTTCCTTGGCAAAATTTTGCCCTTCACCAGCAAGTTACCCCATTTCTGCAGTTGTGCGGGCCCCTCCCTAATGGGGAACAAGAACAAAACTCCAAAATGTCTACAGTTCGACTGTAGCCATTCCAGCCTGCCTTCTCTGAAAGACATTTGTAAGGATGAAAACAGCATTGTTAGAATGTCACAAGACATTCATTTGCATGGTATCGTAGTAGATTTTAATTTGACAAGGAAACTGGGCCTAGGAAGAAGGATTAGAAAACCAACATGAGGTGATTTGGAAAAGATTTGCTTTGTAAAAATTAGTTAAATGCCTGGCAGCTCATCTTTGAAGGTTAATTGTGATACTGATTGTTAGGGAAAACGTAATTAATAATAACAGGAGAAAAACTACACTTCAGTAATACTAAGGTTGTGACAAGTACTTTATAAAACCAAGAATTCAACATTAAGTCTTAAAGTTGATCTTCCAACCTGTGGCCCATTGTTCCCAGGTGGTGAAGCAGATAAAATGCATTAATTAAATATTTGGGAAGCTCTTTGCTGCTGCTTCTTATTTATTATCTTGTGTAAAGCTGACATCTTGGCAATTTTGGAGAACAAAAGGATCTGTAGAGAGTTAGATTTGTTCTTTATTTTATCAGTAGGATTATATTTAAATATAATTTTCTTCCTTTTCTTTTCTTCTCTCTGGGTGTGAAGGGCAGTCAGGGCCAGCGATTGTCCTGGAAGGATAGAACTGGGTGGGCATGGTGTGGGGTCAAGAGTCTAGAGCAGCGATTTTCACCCAGTGAGCTGCAAGGATTTTTAAAACATGCAGTATCTGACTATTTAGTCAGGGGCACTGACCTTTTTTCCCTTAGACTGTCAAATAAAAAATGACAGCAGCCAACACAACGATAGCCAGTTGGTGTGAGTCAATCAGAATTGTACCTATTATTTGTCAGATTGGCAAAAATATAGTTTTTGGTGAGTTGCAGAATTTTAGTAATTAGTTTATGCATTTCATCCATGAGATGAAAAAGGTTGAAAATTGGTTACCTAGAGCAAGGTTGGCAAACTTTCTCAGAAAGGCCAGATAATAAGTAAGTGCAGCTTATAGACATGTGGGCTCTATTGTGTCTGTCTAACTGTGTGGACAGCCATAGACAACACAGACATGGGGGGCAGGGCTACGTTCTGATAAAACTCTCTGTGCGAACAGGGACAGCAGAGTTGGATCAGCCCCACAGGCTGTGGTTTGCCAACCCTAGCTTGAGTTGGAGTCAAGTAGCCAGAGTTTGAATCTACGTCTCTCCCAAGTCTGAAACTGTGGACAAGTGTCTCTGTAGGTTTCTCAGAGTAACATGGGGCTAATCACAGCACCCAGTCTCCTGGCGAGTTAGTGGAAGTGGCACAGAGGCCCCAGGCAGTGAGGAGAGCATATGCAGGTGATTGTGCCTAGTGACAGGGGTCAGTGGAGGCAGCCCCATTCAGTTGGAGGATGGAGCATTTATTACTGTGGGCCACTGTCAAAGGCACTTGGAGATGCCAGGCTGGGGTGGGACAGCTGCCAAAGGTGTAGAGAAATACTCGAGCTGCCTGTTAGGCTGATGGGATGTGGGCCATCCCATTAGAGTACTGGAGGGGCGATCTAGTTGGACCTGCAGGACCTAGCTCCTGTCGGACACCCTCTCCCTTTGCTCCCTGGGCCAGCAAAGCAGCTCCCTTTGCTCAGGATCTCAAGTCTTCTGTGTCGGTCACACAATCTCTTGGTTATTGTTGGTGAAATAACCCCAGACAGCTTTCTTGTAGATGACAAGGGTCTTTTTAAGCTTCTGAGCAGCTTTCAGCTTTTGCAGTAGGATGGGGCTTTCTCCAGTTTGAGGATATTGGGTGGTGTGGTAGTTTGCTTGGGCTGCCACGACCAAGTTCCACACTGGTGGCTTAAACAAGAGACATTTATTTTCTACTGACAATGGGGGCTGGGAAGTCCAAGATGAAGGTGTCAGCAGGGCTGGTTTCCTCTGAGGCCTCTTTTCGTGGCTTGTAGACAACTGTCTTTTCTATGTGATCTTCCCTTTGTGTGTGTCTGACTCCAGTCACGTTTGATCAGGACTCACTGTAATGACTTTATGTGACCTTCGCCACCTTCTTCAAAGACCCCATCTCCAAGTACAGTCACATTCTGAAGAACTGGAAGTTAGAATTTCAACATACGAATTTGGGGTGGGGGAACTAAATTCAGGCTATAGACAGATGGAATCTCTTGGCACCTAGAAGCAGGGAGTGTGTAAATGAAAGCGTGCAGAAATCAGCAAATTCTGGTCCATTGGTGTGTGCAGGGACGATTGGTCCTAAATTGTGCCACTTGCTGGGCTCACTCTGGAGGGGAGACTGTTTGGATTGGGTCCTAGCAACACTGGACTGAGAGCAAGGTGGACAGGGCTCTTCATGCCACCAGCCTGAGTCATGGCACCATCCTCTCGATTTCTGTAGGGCCTGACTATGGAGCTCAGGCCCACTGAGGGACTGTCTTCAGACAGTCACCTGGTGGTGCAGGCAGCATCGTGGAGTCAGACCAGCTGGGTTTCCAAAGCTGGGCTGCTCGCCGTTCGCCCCTGGGCAAGTCTCCACTTTCTGCACCTCAGCTTCTTTACCTGTGAAGTGGAGGTGCACAAACCTATCCTAGACTATTGGGAAGAGTTTGTGAGAACTGACACATAAAGTGTTTAGCTCAGTGCCTCCCACAGAGTACACCTCGGTAAGCACTAGCTGTATTCTTTTAGTATAGCTCATGCTTTTATTGTTTTACATTATTACTCTCAGCCAAAGATGTTTTTAGCTTGTTGGTATGTATCCCACTGTCTTTTAGATGCAGACTGTGTATTAAAGCAGCTAATTCTAAAGGGGACTCAGTGGTGGTTTCAAGTACCTTAGTTAAACATAAAGAAAATTCTTCCACAAGCGAAATAGCAAGTTCTTATCTGCCTCACATTCCCAGTGACAGTGCTGGCAGCAGCTCTGAGAAGATGAAAGTGTAGGCTATGGCCCTACGCCTGAGCCACTTGATTGTTGGCTGGGGCGCGGCTACAGACGCCCAGGCTTCCTGGAGCGTGACCAGTTCCTGGATGCCTGTGACTTGTGGTTGGTTCTCTGTCCTCAGAGGACCCAACTCTTGGGCTGGTTAGTCACCCTCCTTTATCCCACCACATTCAAGCCTTTCTTGAAGAGGAATTGTTGATGTCTTCCCTTGGGCTGCCTTTAGATGGGAATACATTTCTATCACAGCCCTGCTGACTTTATGTATGTGTGCCATTTGTTAGGCTTCTTTTCGTCCTGATTACCAGAAACTTAAGAAGGTTTAAGCATTGTTTAAGAAAAGCTTATTGGCTCATGGAACAGGCTACTCTAAGAGGGTGGCTTCAGGTATGGCTGGATATGGGTGCTAACATCATGCAATCCAGACAGTATCTCCCTGCTTCTCTCAGCTTGGCTTTCTAATTGTGGGTTCATTCTCAGTGGGCCCTTCACATGCAGTAGCAGAATAAGCCTTTCAGCTCTAGGCGGCTTTCATTCTAGCAGCTCACTGACTCCAGCTGAAGACCTGGGATGGAGTCCCACTGGCCTCTTGGGGGAGGACTCAGTAGACTGGGCCATCCAACCACTGTTGCCATGCACATTGGAGGTGGACAATCATGGTTTCCTCAAAACAAAATTGTGCTGTTACCAGTAGAGGGCAGGAGATTTTGGGCTTCCAGAAACAGTTGACCTCTTCTTAAACCCCTCAAGGGCAGGGAGCTCTGGCTTACTGGGTTTTGTGGTTGCAGCCTCTTATAGTGTCTGGCAAAGAAACACCAGGTGTTGAACAAAATAGTCACATGAAGATAATTTAAATCCTCACTTGGCCCTTACCCTCCTGATGGCTTTTGTGATTGTCTTTCAGTGGAATATATAATTTGAGAGAGAGTTCTGCCCTGTGCAGGGGTGTCCAACCTTCTGGTGTCTTTGCGCCACACATTAAATACATTGTGACATGTAATCACAAAAAAGTCTCATAATGTTTTAAGTAAATTTATGGTTTTGTGTTGGGTGCATTCTCAGCCACCCTGGGCTGCACATGGCCCACAGTCCAAAGGTTGGACACCCTGGCGCAGTTTATTACCCTGTACGGTAAACAGGAGCATGCGCTCTTTTAGGGTCTGTGTGTGTCAGGTGTGGAGCTCATTGCCCTGAAGAGTGTTGGCCATCTGGGGTCCACAGTTCACTGACACTCAGTCCTGCTTTCTGTCCCTTTGGAGGGTGGGATAGAGATGTTGGCACACATGTGAAGTGACCCTTCTCTGTCCAGCTGATGTTGAATGACTTCACTGATATTTTTGGACATGTTCCTTGTCTAGCACAGCCATCATTCTTCCTTTTCGACAAAAAGGCCTTTTTCCTGAGGGGAATCCCACCGTTTGCCGTTGTGTGTGCACCTGAGTGTGGAGCTGGGCCCATTTTCAGAGTACACTGTGTGCCCGCTGTCATTCTAGGTGGGGCGTGTAGTCAGTTTCCAGGCCCTGCCTTTTCTCCCGGAAACCATTCTAAATGGAAGTCGTTCCATTCCCAGGCCAGGCCACTTCACCCTTGTGATCCAAGTAGGTGTCTCCAAGCAGCAGTAACAAAACTGTAAGAATATATATCTTCCCTGCCCCCTCACTGAAAGGGATAGAAATTCCACTAATGAGGGCCTCTAGTGGCACCGGTTCTTATCCTCAGGTGCCACCTTGCTAACACTTCAGAATCAACCACTGTCTTCAATGAACTCCTAGGACAGAGCCTAACACATGCACTCCATCTCCAAACCCTGCGGTGGGCTAGCCTGGGATTATCCCTGTGGGGGCAGTTGTTCCCCCCAGGGAACATTGGACCAAGTCTGGACACATCTTTGCTGTCAAAACTGGGAGAGGGGTGGTTCTGGCTATGTGAGTGGAGGCCAGGGATGCTGCTACACACCCTGCAACTTACAGGACAGCCCCCACAGCAAAGAATTATTCAGCCCAAAATGCCAGTAGTGCTGAAGCTGAGAAACCCTTGTCTTATTCGTGTAGTACGTACATGCAAAGACACTGAGTGCAGATGGTTAATAGATTGCATCTGGTGATGCAGTGGAGGTGGCAGAACCAGGCTGGAATCCAGGCTGGCCTGGTGGCTGAGTTTCTGCTCTTCCTCACTGTGCTGCCCTGTACACAGTAGTAAAAATAACGTAAGATAGTGATGGTGTTGGCTACCACCTATCGAGCATTACCTTCTAGCTGTTATTGTAGGCCAGAGGTTGACAGACTTTTTCTGTAATGGGCCAGATAGAAAGTACTTTAGTTTGGTGGGCTCAACAGTCTCTGTCTTTGCCAGATGAAAGCTGCCACAGGCACTATGTAAACAGGTGGTCACAGCTGCGTTCAAGAAAAACTTTGTTTAGAAAAACGGGGCACAGGCTGGATTTGGCCTGCAGGCCAAAGTTTGCCAGTCATTGCTCTACATGGTTTTATGCGGTGTTTCTCATTTTCTGGGTTGTTCATTAGTCAGAAAACATGTGACATAGTTAGAAGAATGTAGATCTTGTTTTCAACAGATTTAGGTGTGAATTTCATTCCTGTCATTTATTTATCGTGACCGTACCACTCAGCTCCTCAGGCCCCAGACTGCATCTGCAGAATGGAGACAATAACACTGAACTTCTAGTGGTGTCAGGAGGCTTAGGAAGGGCCTGGCACCAAGATGTCACTTGGGAAACATTGGCCCCCTCATGGCCTTGAGCAAGTGACTTCAGCTCTCTGAGCATCAGTTGCCTCACCTATGAAATGGGCTTGGTGGTCATAGATAATAATAGCTGACAGCATGCAGGGTGTCTTTGGCCAGGCCTTCTGCAAGGAGTAAACCACTGACTCCTTCTGATAGCACTGTGTGTAAGTGGGCACTTGCTGCCATTTTACAGAATGAGGAAACAGTTCCGAAGAGTTTGAATAGTAGGCTAAGGTGACATCCTGGTGGGTAATGGAGCCGGACAGCTGATCCTAGAGCCCTGGTTCACCTGTGCATGAGTCTTTGGTCTCAGGGCCTGTGCCTGTGATGAGTTCCAGAGCTGTGACATAGACATCCTGGCTCTCAGTAAGTCACATCAAATATTTTTAGCAGTGGATTTGAATTGCTCAGTCAGACAGCCCTTTTTGATTGGCTGGTGGATGAGTTTTGGGGCGTGTCCATATTCAAAAGAAAAAGTTTGTCTTCTCTGTGTTTGCTTCCTAAGATTCCTGGGGTGGAGCCCTGCATACAGAACACGGCTGTCTGTCCACTCCTTCCCTGCCATCCTTACTTGCATATATGCCATCAGAGGATGACTTTACCACCCTCCATACGCTGGAGACAAGTTCAGTGTCTAATCTTTTTGGGGTCTGTGAAGCCCACTACAGCTCTTCTTTGGTTCCCAGCTTGTGCTTGTGTTGAGCAGGGTGCTGTGGCTCTCACCATGTATCTAGGCCAGTGGGAGCAGGCAAGGGCAGGGCCCAGGTGCCAGGGTCAGCTATGCCATCTTGGCCTTAGCTGCTGTAGCCCAGCTTCCCAGGCTGTGGGGCATGGACACGTGTCAGTCCCAGCACCTCCCATGTGGAGGTTCTGAGATTGTAGAACAGAAGAGATTCCAGGAAAGACTCTAGTTAGTACCATTTCCATGTGGTCCAGGTGGGTCCCCTATGCACAAATTGCTTGGGCCTAGCTGTGCCAAAGAATAGATACAGAGGTTGACCAAAAACTTATTTATTTTTTATTTACACTTTGTTTGTTGCAAAAAGCATTTGGGCAGCATATCTTACATTTAGTAGTGCTGGGTGTGTGAGCTGTTGCATCAGATACATTGTGTTATGGGTGCATTTCTCTTTGAGTCTTAGTTTTCCCAATCTGTGTAATGGGGAAAAGAGAAGACTAGTGCAGAATGTTGTTTTGAGAATTAGTAATTTATAGTATAAATGTTAATTACTTTTGTTGTTGTTACTGTTGTTGTTAACATTATTATTATGCTCATATTAGGGAAAAATTGATTGTCAGGGAAGGTGAGCTGTTAGTCTGGCTTAGACGTAAAGAGAGAGAGAGAGAGAGAGAGTGTGTGTGTGTGTGTGTACGCGTGCACGCATGAGCTTGTGCACATGAATATGCATGTGTGCACATTCTGACCTCATTGCCAAAAGGTTGCATCTAGTTTTCCCCTGCATGAAGCTCCATCATTTTCCATGAATACTGAGCAAATTCCCATTTTCTCTAGCCAAGATTGCTCATTAGTAGTCATGCCTGTTAGCAAAGTCTTGTTAAGGCAGTTTATTGGTGGTATCTTAAAAATGTATTACTCTCTGTGTATTCCTTTTGCCTGTTAGAATGACGACTTCAAATCCTCCCCCGTCCCAATCATGTTTAAGACCACAATCAGAAAGCTGGAGAAAGACAGTGCCCTGTCTCTGTTTTCCTCCCAGCCTGATCTCTGCTCTGGGCCTGTTCCCACCCTTTATTCTGCAGACTGTGATAATTTGACCAGAGGCAGTGACGATGAAGTGTTGAATTCAGAGCTTGTTCAACCATTCAACTTTTCATCAGACACCTGCAATGGATCTGGCATTGTTGCCTGTGCTGGGATTGTAGCTGTGACCTAGGGGTTCTCTTTACTCTTTTTATGGCACCTCACCAAATGATAAAGATTCCTCCTGAGCAGGTGATAAGGTCCTACTTGGACCATTACTTATAGCCCTCACAGAGCCTGCATTTGGGGGACTGGGTGTGAGGGTGAGCTTCCATAAGGTTGAATGACTTAGGGAAGAGAGTGTTTAGCCCAGTGAGTTCTGGTTGTTTTGGAGATGGCAACTGAGAATGACAAGAGCAGTTTCTGAATTGGATGCACCCAGCTCTTCCGTGTCCCATATTTGTCTTCCTTATTTCACAGTCCTGCATGCAGCCCCATTGGAATGCTTGTTGTTTCCTTCTGTAGTGAATGGCTCTTGTTCTTAAATACTTGTGTGGTTTAATTTTTGGACATCTTTTCAGGAATGAAAAAGGATGGATCATCCCTTTCATCTAGAAGGAAACATGAGGGAAATCACACTTTCAAGGCAGTATCCCCTCTGAATGAGCCCCTCCAGCTTTCCAAGTGTTTCAGCTGAGGGCAAGTCCAATGGAATGTTAAGTGTTGATTTAAAAGCCTAAGGAGCCTTGTGATCATTTGGATGGGCTGTTTTAAAATGAAGGCAACACAGGTGAACCCTCTGAGCTCAGGGCAACTTCCACAGCCTCTGCTTGCTGATGGGCCCTTGGATGGAGAATCATTAGAGGCTGAGGTCTAGGACTTTGCTTTTCTGAGGTTTCCCCTGTAGGTGGTCCCGCTTCAGGTAAAAATAATACTTGGCCGTATTTGAACATTACTGTGTGCTACTTACTGTGTAAAACATTTTACTTGGGTTATATCATTTAATCCTGATTCATAGAAGGGTGGAAGGGGACGTTATTCTGATTACAAAGGATTCTTCCCTTCAAAGATGAATTCATTTGCAGAATCCCTTTAAAGCAGAGATTGGAATCTGGCAAACTGGGTCACATCTAACCCCTAGATCTTTTTCATTTGGCTAATACAGTTTTTCAAATTGAGTTTATTGACAGTGTTGAACAACTAAGACATTTCCCATAATGTCTTTGATTTTTAATTCCTCTTGAAAACAAAAATGAAAAGATTCAACAGCAACAGGTGTGTGCTTGCCCAGCTGAGTAGCAGCTGTCTGTTTTTTAAGAGATGGTCCTGGCCACATCACTGCATCCCCACCTAACCTCTTTCTCTCATTGGTTTTATCTACCTGGTCCCTGTATACATTTTGTTGGCCCCTTATGCTTTAAATTATCGCCTCTCAAGTCTTTTTAGAGCAACAGTTTTTCAAATTTGATTTCATATATAAACTTTTGGACATGTCATTCATCCAGCATTCATTTGGCAAATATGTGCCAGAAAATGAAATCTTGCAAGATGCATAGGAGGTTGGTTGACTGTCACTTCTCAACTTTTTCTATGGGAAATGCTTCAACTGGAACAGCAGAGGAGCAAATGGGACCCTCAGCAACACTTCCCACAGTGGTGTCCTGTGAAAGTGTCTGCTTTGGAGATCTCCATAGTTACTCATGTTTGTTGTTATCTGAGATGGCTGGGTCACAAATCCTGTGGACTGTGACTGGAGACCCAGAAACTCCAGGCAGACTAGAGGCAGGGGAAGAGGCGATTCTTCCCCTGTCATCCTGACAGTTGGATGTGGAAAAGAACCTTTAATTTTGTGTGCAGCTGTTGCTGCATGGAGTATAAGAATTCATTTTATCAATCATAAAATCTCTCAACAGTGGTGGTCTCTAGTAATAAGGATAGCAGTAAGCTAATGCTATTCACATTCTTACTGCGTGCTACACAGCATGCTAAGTGCCTGACCCAGATTATTTCAATTATTTCTTGAAGTAACCCCATAAGATGTGTACCACAATCACCCATTTTACTAATGAAGATGTCAAGGCCCAACAACAGTCAGTACATGCTCAAGGTCACACTTTTGCAACTGGCAGGATCAGGATTTGAACCTGCAGTCTGACTCAACACCTCCATGCCCTTCTGCCTCCTGAGTACTCAAAGGAGTACATCCACGATGACATCTCTTTGGGTCTGTATGGATAACAGTGGCCAGGACACTTTATGTCTTTGTCAAACCATTATCACATTCAAAGAAGCAGCAGCTGGTGTTAGGGAGGTAGAAAAACATAAAACTTCCATTTTAAATTAAATTAAGTCAGATGATAACCAGAGACCCAGAGACATGGGCTGTTCTCAGAGTAGCTAACAAGGTTGAAATTACTTAATATTATTGTCTTTCAGCTTTTAGGGAGAAAGTTTTGGTATGGAGCTCACTATATAGGTAGAGTCAGTATATTCAAAATAGGCTCTCTGTCAGCACCCCATGATGGTAGGAGAGCCATAAATAAATTTGACTGCAGAGCAGTTTTTGGCAGAGCAGGATTTTTTTTAAGTAAGCTTATTAGCAGGTGACATGAAACTCTATTCACACTGCCCTGTATCTGTTGAGATTGGGCCGAGGAGGTTGGCACGATTCACTGGCTATTCCTTCTGTCGTGGTGACTGTAATACCTTCAAGTTCTGTTCTCTTAGCGAAAAGTAACTGGGATACTGTGTGTTCTGTTAGTCCAGGGGGTTTCCATTTAAACTGGAGACATTTGCTGTTCTTCATGTATTCTGCAGGGATGGCAGGTGACAGATGACTTGTTCTTCCATTTTAGACCTGGTACGGGGAGCCATGTTTTACCGTGGCCATCCCCTGAGGTTGGTACTGCCGAAAGCCATAGGAGGTCAAGGGACTCAACATGAATTGAGTACCAGAATTGGCGAGGCCCTTGAGAATTTGATCTTGATTTTATCTTCTTAATCATCCTAGGCAGCAGGTAGCAGTGGTTGCTTTTATAGACAAGGACACCGAGTATCTGGCACTGAGTCTAAATTATGTCACCTGTTCAAGGTCATAGAACTGGGTGATAGAGCTGGGATGCAAAAGTAGATCTGTCCTTCCAGAAGCCCTGTTCATGCCCCAGTGCCACGTTTCCCCCCGCAGCTGTTAGACGGGGATGTTTAAAGTACCTGCCCAGGCTCTGTCCGATGTGGCCATCTCTGAGCCAGTTACTCAGGGTACAGGTGGGATCAGTCCTGCCAAATGCCTGTGGGGAGGAATGGAGAGGGACCCTTTCACCTGGTATTTGGAATAGCTCCTCATCATCTGTATTACAGAAGTATCTTCCTTAGATCTGTCATTTGCCTACTGCAGGACTGGCTACATAATTTGCAGGGCCTAGTGCAAAATAAAAATGCTGGTCTTTGTTCAAAAGTTCCTTCCTTCTGCAGTCTTTCTCTTGATCATCCAGGGTGATTCTATTTGCTACTTAAACTTGTGCCCCCTTGGGCATGGGGATATGTTCAGGGCAGGTACACACTCTCACAGGAAGCTGTTCTGTGATCTGACACAGGGGGGGCATGTGCCCACACTCAGGCCTCTGTCGGGGCGGAATGTAGCAGCTAGGCAGGGGCTGGGAAGCCTCGGCCAAGAACCTGTGTGTCCTCTGCTCATGCACATGCTTTGTGGCCCCATCAGACTTCGTTTACAGAACACCAATTCAGAGATACAATTATTAAGAATCTCAAGATGGTAAACACAGAGCAACAAGCCCCAAGTGCAGTGCCTCCCTCACTGAGCTTGGGGCACTGTGTGTTCTCATGAAGCTAAACCTGGACCATTGACTTTGCTTAAGGTCATTTCCATGCTAAAGTTTTGACTTTCTATGTAGTTTAAGCACATACAACATTTATTTTAATTTCTGGGTTTCCAGGTTTTGTAAAGGCAAGTATGGGTTCTATTGCAAGAAGGAGAAATAAGTACTGGGTAGTAAATAGCAGACACTCACTGCAGAGATGCTTATGGCGGGTTAGAGAGAGAGAGAGAGAGAGAGAGAGAGAGAGAGAGAGAGTGTGTGTGTGTTATCAAGGAGTAAATGAGACATAGTGCCGTTGGGCAACCTTCATGTTATTTTTTGGTGTAATAAACTGCCATATTAGCTCAGAAGTGCCTGTTACATTTGAGCAATGTCCCCCAAGGGCACAGTCCATGGTACATGCAGTAGTTTCTTTGACTATAGTCGGCTTCCTCTAATCCTCCATCCCGACAGTTGAGAGAAGCTAATACCTCCCTTGCATCTGGGAAAATGGATAGCTAGTCTAGCTCACCATGGTCCCTTTCTAGTAAAACACCTTCTGACGGAGGCTCTGATGGAGAGTGAAGAATGGTGTGTCCCATGCCTCTTCCCTCAGCTGCTCAGCCATCCTGGCACCCAGGTTGGGGTGTCGAGGTGAGAGCTTCTCTAGCCCAACCTCCCCTCTGCCCCATCCCCAGTCTCTTGTTTGATTTCTTTTTTAGCCTGTGGAACCAGTGAAAGGTTGTGTGTCAACACCCTTTGCAGAGCAGCGAGTTGTTTTTAAAGACCTGTTTTATGTTGTTTTCTGGCTAAATTTACAAAGCTACTTATGTATATATTAGTCTGTCCAAACTGAAATCATATGCCAGTTCTTCCCCAGAATACATTGCTCAGAGAGGGGGCCCCTGCGAAGTTGCCCCAACTTATCCAGACTCATTTTGTCAAAGTAGTAATTTGAGGTTCAGGGTTGTGTGAAGGGAAGCTCCCCATTTTGGGAAGCAGATAGGCCTGGGTCTGAACCTTAGTAGCAGGGTGGCTTTGGCCAGACACTTCAGCTAAGTGCTCTCCTGTTAAATGAGGGAGAATGCTGCCTGGCTGATTGCGAGAGAATTCAGTGATGCAGCTAATAGACAGTGCTTGGCACATTTCAACAAATGCCAGCTATTCTTGCTAGTCCAGAATTTATGAGTGTTCTCGCTGATGTGGGGAGCCTCACTGCAGAACCTCCCAGGGAGCTCTCACAGGAAAAAATCTCCAAGTCTGACTGATGGTATGAAATCCTAACACTGGAGGGCGTGGGATCCAAAGACCTTCTGAGTAACCTGCTGACTGATGTAGAAATGTTGTTGATTTTTTTGTCTTTTCACAAATATTGAGTGCCTTTTCCAGGCACTTGTGTGTGTATGTACATACATGTGTGCATGTGAATGTATGTGAGCACATGAAGCAGACTTGGTCCTGCTTTTATGGAACTTCTGTCCAGCAAAGGGAAGAGACTATAAACAAGTCATCAACAACTAAGTCAGTCTAGGGGCATCTATTTCTGTGCAACAAATCACTCCAAGACTTGGTGGTTTAGGACACTTGAGTTGTTGATTTGTGGCTAAAGTTCCCCTCCAGCCTGTGTATGTCAGTAGTGATCACAGGCCAGTTCCCTTCTGGGTGTGCAGACAAACCTCGGTTCCTATCATATGGCCTCTCAGCTAACTTGTGGCAGCTGGCTTCATCAGAGCGAGTCGTGGAAAAGAAGTAGAGAGAGTGAATGCAAGAGGGAAGGCAGGCTTTTATAACCTAATTTTAGCACTGGTGTCTCAAGGCTTTTGTAATTTTCTGCTTGTTTAGAACTAAGTCACTGGGTCTGGCTCATACTCAAGGGAAAAGGATTACATGCAGGTGTGATGTGAAAAAGAACCAGGCTGGGAAGACTGCCTCTGAAGACAGGCTGGCCAGGGGCGTGGCCTCTCTGTGCACATGACATTTGACTTGAATCCTGAGTAATGAAAAAGAAGAGTGAGGAAGAGTCACCCCAGCAGTGTGAACAGAAGATTGAGGTGTTGAGGTAGGAGGAGCTAAAAGGATGGCATTGTGTCAGGCATAGTAAGTTAAAAAAAATGAGCATGTGATTAGGCTGAAAAGTTTGGCAGAGACCAGCCTCTGCCTAGAAACCTCTGACAGGGAACTCAGCGTCTTACAGGGCAGCCTGCCTGTTGAAGGGCTAACAGTCATCACTCAGGGAGTTTTGCTCTTATGTTGAGCTGGAAATGGTTGTCTTGCATGGGCCGCAGGTCCCATCCCAGTTATCTGTACTCAAAATCATGAAACTTACTGAATGTAGTGGGTCTCCTGTGTACAACAGGACGGTTTGGACAGCACGGGGGTTACACTGCAGCAATCATCCCTGACCCTGGAGAGCTTGCAGAGCCAAAGAGAAGGGTCCAGGAACAAGGCAGAGTGGCAGAGGCTGTTCTGTGGGGGAGACATGCAGCCCACTGGGAGTTGAGGGCAGACTAATTAGGTCCAGTTGAAGGGGTGGGTAGAGGCTTCTGGAGGAGAGACCGCTGAAGGTGTCTGGCTCATGGGGATGCAGGAGAGAGACCCTGCCTGGTAGAAGGAACAGACTGTGATCTCAGAAAAGCCATGTGTCGGCCCTTGTCTCAGAGAGTGATGGAACTGGAAGGTGGTTCAGGCCTGTGCAGGTCCACGCGGGTGACCTGGAGTATGGGGGAAAGTTATTAGATGAGGAAGGGCTCAGAGGTGATGTTATACTTGAAAATTCACAGTTGCCCCTGTTGAAAAGGCTCCAGAGCATTTTGTTGGCTTCAGAATTATCTTTCTAGTGTGGTGTGTGCTCAGGGAAGCCTAGAGCTGATGTGTGTAGGAGCTGGGTGCCCGCTGTTGTATTTTCTCCTCCTTTCTTCCTCCTTCCTCTGTAGTGCACGCTTGCTGGATTCAAGGCACTGTCCCTGGAACTTTACATACATAGCTTATTGAACTGATTCTTCATAACTGATTCTTCAGGTGAGCATCATGACCCTGCTTTGCAGTGCAGGAGCCAAGGCCCAGGAGTTCAGTCAGACTGCCCATTGCATATCAGGGAATAATGGAGGTGGGGTCTTTCTGAATCTTCCTGCCTCCAAGCCTGTCCCCTTTCTGCTGGCCATACACCTTCTTTTATTTTCCTTTTCAAAAGTCTTGGGTCAAAAGCATCCATTAACAATGCCAGAGTCGCCAGAACCCATGGAGCAGGTGTAGAGAAAGGCTTTGCTGTTGTGTGGAAGACCATCCTATGAGCAGACAGGCATGAGGGGCAGGCATTTCTGCCACTTCTCTTGATGGTTGGACCCCTGGGCTGCCTGCAATGATTGGCCAATCAGTTCACTGGTGTTTTTTTGGAGTATGAACTGTGTGCCAGGTAGGGTTTTTGTTTTCTTTTTTCAGTCTGTTGATTTTGTTTCTGTCCCAGAGAGAGAGAGCAGAGGACAAAACCAAAGTCACTGCCAAGTTGCACCAACTCCATTCTAGAGGGAGACCCTCACATGTAGAAAGAGAGTTAAAGTTTTATGCTAAATGCCACGGTCTGGGGAAGGCCACCGAGGCCACCGTCTGCGTTCCCACTGGTTGCTCCATGATCAAAGCCGTGCTGAGAGTTTGTGAGCAGGACCCAGGAGTCCAGGTCCAGCCAGCCAGAGAGGCCCTGCTGACCTGTGGAGAAACATGACTAGGCCTGTGATGCCCACCTAAGGTAGTGGATCCCTAGAGCCTCTTTCATCACCTTCCTCCTCTTTCCTTGAGCAGAAGAGAGTCCCTGAGCAAAGTGTCTCACTATCTTAGTCTGTTTGGGGGAGTGGCTTAAAAAAACAGATATTGATTTCCTACAGTTCTGGAGGCTGGGAAATTCAGAATCAGGGTGTCAACAGATCCATTTCTTGGTGAGGGCCTGCTTCCTCCATTGCAGATGACCATCTTCTCCTTGTATCCTCACATGGCTAGAGAGAGATCCAGCTTTCTCTTCTCTTCTTATAAAGGCATTGCCGTAGTCTGACTGTTTGTGTACCTCTTTGCCAATCCACATGTTAAAAACCTAATGCCCAGGGCACAGGATTAAGGGATGGGTATATGACAGGTGGTTGGGTCATGGGGGCAGAGTCCTCAGAAATGAGATTGGTGTCCCAATAAAAGAAGCTCAGGAGAGCTCCCTAGCCCATTCTACCAAGTAAGGACACAGTGAGAAGTCAGTAGGCTGTAGCCCGGAAGAGGCCCCTCACCAGAACCCAACCATACCGGCATCCTAATTTCAGACTGCCAGCCTCCAGAACTATGAGAAGTAAATTTCTGTTCTTTCCAAGGCACCCAGTCTGTGGTATTTTGTTACGGTCACCTGAGCAGACCGGGACAGGCACCTGATCCATTTATAAGGCCTCCACCCTCATGACCTAATCACCTCCCTCAGGCCTCACCCCACTAATACCAGCACATTGAGGGTGAGATTTCAACATTTGAGTTTTGGTCAGGGGACACAAGCGTTCGGTCTATAGCACTAACTTACATTGCAGGGAGAGGTGTGAGAATGAAGACCATTTACTATGGAAATAAGTCCTGAAGCTCTAATGTTCTGGATATTTCTTTTCCAACATTTAAAAAATGCTTATAGGTAAATTTTATTTCTCCCCCCCCCTCCACATGCCACACATATTTATTGAACGTTTACTGTGTGTCTGGCACTGGGGTACAGCAGTGGACGCAGCAGACAGAAGTCTCTGCCCTCCTGTTGCCTATCTCTTGTGGGGATGAAGTGAATACGAAGACATAGTCATCAGACGATGGTGAGGGCTATGTGAACATCAGAACAAGGGTAGAGAGTGATGGGGGGAAGCAGTTTATATTGGGTGGGCTTGGAAGGCCATACTGGTAAGATAATGCTGAAATAGAGACCCACAGTCAGGGGGAGGGAATGAGCCCAGAGGTCAGCTATCTGGGTGAGGAAAGCCCTGTGCAAAGGGGACAGACAGCATGTGCAAAGGCCTTTGTGGTTAAAGAACAGAAGTGAGGCCCATATGGCTGGAGAAGATGGTGGGGAGGGAGCATTGGTAGGAGAAGTGGGCAGAGCTACAAGGGCCTGGTCAGCTTGTATGGAATTGGCTTTTACTCTGAGCCATGTGGGGAGCTGCCTGCAGATTTTGAGCAGAGTGACAGAGCCACTGTGTTGACAGTGGTGGATAATGGGTAGGGGCAGAGAGACTGCCTAGAGGCTCTCGCAGGAGTCCAAGTGAGACAATGTGGAGGCCTGGACAAGTGTGCTGATGGAGGAAGTGGTGGGGAGATGGCTGGGTTCTAGGTTTGCTTAGAAAGGAAAGCTGTGAGAATTTGCTATGGGTGGCAGGTAGGCTCTGAGAGAAAGCAGAGTCCAGGATGATTCCAAAGTTACAGGCTTGAGCGAAGGGAAGTCTGTTCATTACTGTTTGGTGTGATGGAGAAGGCTACAAGGGGAGTAGGTTTGGGAGGAAAATTCAAGAGTTTGGTTTTCAGGCCACTTACTTTGAAGTTTTGGGTGTCCGTTGACGCTCAAGTAGAGCTGTTGAGTAAGCAGAATATGAGTCTGGGGTTCACAGTGGGAGATAGGAATTTAGCAGTTATCAGTGTACAGATGGTATTTAAAACCAGGGGACAGGCTCAGGTTATCTAACGCATTTCTTGAGAATCTCACTTTGGAGAAGAAGGCTTGCGAACATCTCTGAACCCATTTGCCCCGCTGTTTAATGGAAACTTGAGGGGCTGTCTGCCTGAGACAGTGAGAAGGTGGTCTTCCCGGCAGTGCGGGGACAGCTGCCTGCTGGGGAAACCCTGGGATCTGGCAGTCCTCACCCATCAGCTGCCACTTCAGCATCTTCCCTCATCATCCCAGCTCTGGAACACTTTGTCTCAGGTCTCAGGAATACAAGCATCAAGGAAGCAGATTTTGCCACAAAACTAGAGCCAAGTGAAAGTTTCTGGGACTGAGTAACTGTTGAGTAACACTTCCATAGCCCTCCCTCGGCTGCTTCAACTTGAATGTGCTATACGCTTAGGCCAAAGTCGTGTTCTTTCTGCAGCTGCTTCCTGGAGAGTCCATAAGGCACCTGCAGTTGGAGAGTGTTTGGTGCATCATGGAATGGATATATAATGAATTTTCTTTTTGGCATAAGTCAACTTCTATCTAAGTGTCTTGTTGGCATTCTCAGGTGGTGAGTCATCATGAAGGTGGGATGTTGATCAATTGGTTAGGCCAAATATCACCTTTTAACTTGCTGAAGGCAAAGCCTCTATTTTCTCTGAACAGGCGAGTGTTGGAATGTGGTCCACATCTTTAACCAGTGTGAGGTGATGTGTGAGACCTAGGGTTATGGGAGAAAGGTGGTGGGACCTGTCAGAACTTTGCGGGGTAAATAACAAGGCACCTTGGGCATGGGCCAGCAGAGATTCCCATCCTTTCTTGGTGACTTTCCACTGTCATATATTTCTAGTCACAGTGAAACTTGTCTTCTCTTATTGTAGTTTGCTGTCTATCAGATGCTGTGCAGTGTATCACAGGCTCTTAAGAGCTCTAGAAATTCCCTATCCCTGACATCCCATTTTACAGATGAGAAAACTGAGGCTCAGAGAGGTGATGTAATTTGTATGAGGTCACACAGTAGCATTCACACCATCTCTGCCTGAACCCCACAGCCTCTACGCCACTCCACTATGGGGAAATCAGCTACAGCTATGTGTCTTAGTAAAAATCATCCCAAACCTCTTGATTTCCTGGACAGCAGGGACCTGAGAGATGGGACTGTATCTAAGTCTCCTCTGTAGCCCACTCCTCCTCACCTTACACATGGGAGGCTCACGTGGAATATTTGCTCAATCAAAGAGTTTAAAAGAAATAGACTTAACAAAGTATTACCTAAGACCACACGGTGTTTCCCAGTGGAGGGAGGTTGTGATATTGTCCTGCAGCTCAGAGTCCCCTGAAATGAAGGTGTGGCCTGTGGAAAGAGGGATTGAACTCGTTCCCACCCTGGTCCTCACAGGCCAGTCTTAGGATTCTGCACAGACAACTTTTAGCTCCGAGAAAGGAGAAATGTACTGTAGTGGCTGTGGAAAGATGAATGGTAGTGAATTTCTTGTGATTGGGGTTGTTTAAGCAGACATTAGACAGTTACTTGGTGGCCCAGTTAATCAGGATTCTCTAAGCCAAATGACAGAAAGCCCCACTCAAACTGAGTTTTAAAAAATAATGAAGTCTGTTGGTTCATATAACCCTTGGATGTCCATGCAAGGGTTAGTGTAACCTCAGGCCCCACAGCATCCAGTGGTTAAATGATACAATGTGAATGTCCTCTTTTTCTGCTGTCTGTTTCTTCTTTGTGGTTCTTTCTTTCTTTCTTTCTTTCTTTCTTTCTTTCTTTCTTTCTTTCTTTCTTCTTTCTTTCTTAAAATATTTTATTTATTTACTTTTAGACAGAGGGGAAGGGAGGGAAAAAGAAAGGGAGAGAAACATCAATGTGTGGTTGCCTTTTGCGTGCTCCCCACCAGGTACCTGGCCTGCAACCCAGGTATGTGCCCTGACTGGGACTGCAAACCTTTGGTTTGCAGGCTGGCATTCAGTCCACTGAGCCATACCAGCCAGGGCTGTGCTCTTTTCTTAAGCAGCCTCTCTCTTCTGATGGTTTCCAATAGCTCCAGGCTCACATGCTATGAGCTTATTCTGGTGATAAGAGAGGTTTTCTTTTCCATGGAGAGATCTTTGTGGGCCCTTGAAAGTGAGGGATCCCAGAGGGATTGCTCCTGAGTCTTCCATTCTGTAACTATTTATGCATAGTATTTTTCTTTACCTCCATTAGAGGAACCTATATCCTTTGCTCATCTCTGCCAGGATCTTTTATGTAATTACCATCACATTATGAGAACTGCCCATAGTCTCTTTAAGTCTCTATTTTCTTACCAATAACATAGGAATAATGTCGTAAGGATATGTGGATATTACAGTGCAGGAAGGTTGATAAAAGATCTGGGACAGTGTCTGTCACATAGAATGCATCTAACCTATGGTTGCTATTATCACTGGAGCCCAATAAGAGAACTGTATTGTATTTGGGGCCCTCATAGAATGTAAAATACATTAGAAAGAGCTTTCTGGATCCATGCAATAGATGGAACACAAACCTTGGGATGGACAGATCTGGGTTCAAATTGTGGTTTCACAACTTGTTAGTTGAATGACCTTGAGCAAATGATTTAGTTTAATTTGTCTGAGACGAGTTTCCTCTTCAATGAAAGGGGTAAGGAACATGATACCTACTTCTCTTGGGTGTTGTAAGGCAGGCTCACACAAACTTATTTGGCCTCTGTGCCATTCTACTTACTTTCTGGTCCACTGTTGGAGAATTAGGGAGATTCAGAATTGCAAAGCTGGAGACTGTGTTAGTTAGGATAGGCTTGGTTCTGCTGTAGTAACAAATGGCCCCTGTCTCAGTGGTTTAACAGACTAGCAGTTTATTTCCCATTCATACCATGTGTCTAACATGGGCTGTCCAGGGCCAAGGGTGGGAGTGCTCTGCTGCATGTAGTCACTCAGGGATCTGGGTGGACAGAAGCTTCCCATTTTGCAGCCACCTCATCTGGAGAACATGACTTTCTCACTTAGTGTGGCGGGGTCACAGAGCAGCAACTCTATGCTGAGACTCAAAAGCGACATGTGTAACTTCTGACTGGAGCCCGCTGGCCAGAATATTTAAGTGTCTGCCCAGCTGTGCATAGGGGGCTGGGAGATGTGGGGAGCAGATTGAATGCCTATTGAGCATTAGTATCTCAGCTGCAAGGCCCCATTGGTTGTCTCAGTGTAGTGTCCATTTTAGGGCTGGAGCAACTTTGGGCTCCTGACTTCCCAGCCAGCCAGGTCACTTCTAGGTCAGTGTTTTCTGCCAGTAGGGAAAGAAATTTAGGCCTAATACTCCCAGCCTGATGGATGCTGCTGAAACTGTGAGCTCCCTTTTACCTATACCAGATGCTAGGGGGTAGGTGTGGTCTTGTTGGGCAACTGATGGCTAAATAATAGAAAACAGAAGAAAATAATTTTTAAAAGAGATTTATTCATTTATTTTAGATAAAGGGGAAGGGAGGGAGAAAGAGAGGGAGAAAAATGCAATGTGTGATTGCCTCTCATACCCCACACTGGCCCATGACCCAGGCATGTGCCCTGATAGGGAGTTGAACCCGTGACACTTTGGTTCGCAGGCCCATACTCAATCCACTAAGCCACACCAGCCAGGGCAGAAAAATCACACTTAATAAGCCACTCTTTTGGGGTCAGTTGAGGGGGGTGGAACACTGTGATACTGTTGTATTTATCTTCACTACATATGTCATGAGGGCTTGAATGACCCAAAGAAAAAGTTGTAAGTCCTGTGGTCCTCTGTGGAAGGAAGGAAGGTAACTGATGTTTGCTGAATGCCTGCCAAAGGCCAGGCCATGCTCTCGTTACTTAAATACATATGAGTTTAGTTACATCCCACAGTACCCTTTTGAGAGAAGAGGTTATGATCTCCATTTTGCCAATGAAATGGTGGAGCTTAGAAATGTTTAGAACTGTAGAGAAATAATAGCTTCTCCTATTCATCAGGCACAACCAGCCCCGTGTGGTCCCAGATTCAAACCCAGTCTATCTGCCTTTATTTTCCATGTTTTTATTTTATTTTATTTTTTACCATCCCATCTAGTCTTTCCATTATGAAGATTATGAAGCTTAAAGCAATTTAAGGGATGTACACACTTTCGTTTGTTAATAGAAGCTGTAAGAATCTGACACATAATTTCAGTATTGTTTATTGAACCCTAGTTATATATCAGCTCATTTAATCCTCAGAGCAAACCTGGGATGTACGTGTTTCTGTGGCTGCCATACTTAGATGCAGAAACTGAGGCTCAGAGAGATTGAATGACTTACTCAAGGCTGCCCAGCAACTGAACGGCAGATCAAGATCTCAAACCTTGCCATCCAGCTCCAAGTTAATCCACCAAACCACTACCCTACACTGCTCACTTATACTTGAGCACAATCTTCCTTCTGGCAAGTGTTTGTGAGCAGTTTACTACTTGACCCGAGGGAGTGGCTGTGTACGCCACCCTGGGAAGCAAGACGGCCCTTTCCTGAAAGGGGCTCTTTAAGCAAGTGCTGTTTGGTATGAGAAAGAGACTCTGGGGAGAAAAACATTTTTTGATGCTCATAAAATTTAATGTTTTTCACTTACTGTCTTTCTTTTGGAACTTGGGCATAATTTATTGAACTGTGTTTGAAATATGCAGGAGGTTCCTATACATTCTTTCTGAGGAAATATGATTAAAAATGCACACATGGCCTCCCCTGATTTCTGGAAGACATTAGAATATGACAAAGGGCCACATAATTTCAGAATTTACATCTTTATATGAAATTTTGTGCTCTCCAGCACGTGACACAATAAATATAAAAACAACACTTCAGGGTGAAATATTTTTAGAAGAAGACTGAATTGGGGAGTATGATATTAACACTTCCTTGGTCTGGCAACCAGTTCTCAGGAATAATAATACATTGTTCCATGGTGAGTCCCTACTGTATGCCAGCTGGGGACTCAAGTCAGTGCTGGTACCCTTTGCTTCTCCCACCAGCCCTGCCTGCTCAGCGTGACAGGTTCCCACTTTAGAGATAAGGAGATAGAGCATTCGTGCGGGGCCTTGAAAGTGGTGGGCCTGGTTTTGAACTTGTTCTCCTGCCTCCTGCTGGCTCAGATACTGAAGATGAATTTCTAAGGTAGGGAATATGCTGTTCCCAGGCCTTATAAAGTTGCCTATGGATGAGCTAATGTAGGGACAATGCTTAGTCCTGGGGCCAGCACAGAGTATGTGCCCAGTAAATGTTTGTTTTTAATGGTGACGTACTCTCCCTCTCCCTTCCCCCTTTCCTTCCTCTCCTCTTCCTCCTCCTCCTTCTTTTCCTCCTATTCCTCTGCTGTCGCCTGTACAGCAGGCTGGAGAAGGCTTTCTGTGCTGGGGAGACTGAAGAGGCCAAGGCTGAGTTGCCTTCCAACTCTGGGATCCTTGGAAATCAATAGTCATTTCTGTAAGCAAGCCTGTAACAGCAGTGCTTTAGAGAGGAGAGGCCAGCAGAGCCTTTTAAAGTAATTCTTGACCCATTTTCACAAGCCCAGCTAAACACAGTGTTTTATACTTGTAATAGATTATAATTACAACCTTTGTATGGTGCCAGCTAAACTATATTATCTGCTGTGTTACCAGAAGAGAATCTTTGGCCTCTTACCTTTCGTTGCCCGCACCCCCACCCCACTGATCCAGCAGGAAAGAGCAGCCCTGTAAGTATCTGATTTTGTCATCAGCTTTGGCAGCAATCCCATGTACGACAAGTGGAGCTGGGTGCGATCCTGTGCTTCCTGCCAGGACTGTGACCTGCCAGGAGACAGCATTGTCTCCTGGTGCATGGCGGCTCAGTGCTGCAGGCCACACTTTCTTCTGTGGGAGCTCTTTGTAACTGGGAGTGTGTGTCTGGGTGTCACCTGTTGGAGTCATCTCTGTGTAGCTCTGGGAAAGCGTTCTAACCCCTTGGGACCTAAGTTTCCTTCCCCATAAAATGGAAGCAATACTAGCACCTAGCATAGTATCTAAGGCCGCTGTATGCCATTGTGCATGTTGTATATAGTGCACGAGGCCATGTGGCTCTGGGACCAGTGGGAGCTCTATCCAGCCCATGCTCCACTTCCTTCAGCCTAGGCCCCATAGCCTGTGGCCACTCAGAGAGGACACCTTTTTCTTACTTGTACAGAAGAGCCTTTATCTGTGGCCCTGAAAGTACTTGGCATAGTAAGTGCCCAGAAAACAGTAACTGCTATTACTACTCTTGAGGAGTCATTTATGGAGAAGAGGGATGAAGGGATCACAGGAGGTGGGGACTGAGATAGACTGAGATCTGAGTTAAGCTTTGAAAGGTGGGTAGGGGTTTAAGACTTTCGAATGGGAGGGAGGAGGAGGTGGACATAATCTCATTTGTCAGTATTTCCCTTTAAATATTTCCTCCCCTCCCCTTCCCACTGTGCCCCTGCTGACACTGCTTGTATGCCTTGCCACTAGCAGGAAGCCATTGAAAGATATTTTTAAACTCTGAGTTATGGAGAAATTTTAACGTATCTCAGTGTACCCATTGCACAGCCCCATCCAGCTCCAGCTCCCAAGTCCAGTCCTACTTCATGCTTGACCCTCTGTTACCCCCATCTCTATTATGGGAGCAAGTTGCAGATAATGTATCATTTTATTTGTCAAAATAGTGAAAAGTTTTAAGTAGAAAGGGACATAATCTGGTTTGGGCTTTGTGGGGGCTGTTTGAGCATCAGCCTGGGGGTGGGGTGGAGGATGAGGGGGCAGCAGGAAGGCAGTGGGCAGGCTGTCACGTTGTCTAGGTGGTTTGGAACCAAGGCTTATGCGACAGGATGGAGGAGAGGGGGCAGATCTGAGTGACATTAAGGCTGTGTATTCTAGAGAACCAATGGCACTTGGCGATTTTATTGGTGCCTTTTTAATGGTATAACAGCTAACAGTTATGGACTGCTTAATGCATGCCCGACTCCAAGCTAAGCACTTCTTACGTATGGTCTCATTTAAATCTCCTAAAGCCCTGGGAAATTTACACTATTATAATCCTCATTTTATAGATGAGAAACTGAGGCCCAGAGAGGTAAAAGCAACTTTTCTGAAGTCACAGCTACAAAGGAGGGGAGGAGGGTTTTAATCAAAGGTCTCCTGGTTCCGGAGTTCCCGCCTTAAACACTGCACCTTGCAGTGTGTGGTGACCCTGCAGCAGGACGGGCGACAATCGACAGGAGCCTGTTTGCAAAGCCTCACAGCTGTGCACTGCCTCTTGTGTTCCTACATGACTGTGTCTTTCAGCAGAGGGTTGGAAATTCTGGTTTGTCTTTGCTTTTGTCTTCCATCATTGCTTATTTGTCTCAACCCCCAGGAAGGTGTTGGCTGCTATTTTATTATTGCCATTTCTGTATGTTCTGCCTTTGCTCCTTCAGGGCCATTAGTGGGAAGGCAGGAAAGCAGAGGTGTTGTCTGGGCTGTTAGCTGCTATTGCTCTCTGCAGCCTGTTTGCCCAGCTCACCTCATGGATTCTCTGAAAGGTCACACATCAGGAGAAATGAGGACCAGGTCTGTTTTGGAGCTATAACCACCGTTACCTAAATATCTGTTTCTCAGAGGCATCCCATTATTAATTGAGCTGTTGTTAGTTCTGGGTATTTCTTTGTCCATTAAAACATAATCTCAGCCAAATGTTTTTAAGTAACTCTTCTCTCAAGCTCCGTGTTGTAAGCACAGAGGGACTTGTTACAGAGGAGAATAAGGGAGCCTCATTTAAATGTGGACTTACCACTGGGGTTTCCTTACAAGTGTCTCCTGAGCTCGGTGGCTCTACAGAGAGAGCCCACATAACACTGCCAGGGTGGCACTCCACAGTAGATCTGCCTTGCTGGCTTCCAGTGAGAGTGTCACTTGGCGGCTCTGCCAGGTGCTGTCGAGGAGGATCAGTCCCAAGATACCAGAGCTTCTGCCTCATTAGGACAATCCTCAGCAACCCCTGAGGTTAGTCCCACGTGCAGCTCAATCAAAGCAAAAAGCAAAATACAGGAAGAGAGTAACTGGAGGGGCTTCAATGATGTGAGATACAGGGTAGTGAGCTCCTGAGTCAGACTGACCCCTTATGGCAGACCACTGATGTTGGACACTCTCCCTTTCTGAGCCTTGCTTTCCTCATCTGTAAAATGGGCATACAGCTCTCCCTCCAGGTTGCCACGTGTGCTAATGTGTAGAGCACCTTGAATGCTGCCTGACCCCAGGAAGTGCTCATTATGATTATTTAAGGACCACCGTCTGTGGCAGGCACTGGGTAGCCACCCACACTCTTTCATTTCTTTGTTCCTCATGGTAAACCTGTGCAATAGAGGACAATACCCTCATTTGACAAAGAAGATAGCAAGAATCAGAGACTGAAATTATTTATTCACGGTCACACAGCAGTGAGTAGATAAGACCTACGTTTGACCTTCACATTCCTCTTTCTACTATGTCCTATCTGAGGTGCCCCCACTTACATGACTCCTGATGCTGAGCATCCCAAAGTAATACCCATCGGTCCCCTGGAATGTCTTCATGTTAGAATTGTCACTTAGAAACTGGCTTCCAAAATGTCTTCATATGAAGCAAAGACACTTTGAAGAAGGTTCATCTTTGGCTGCTGGAGTTTGCAAAATCTTCTCTAGTTTCTCCTTTTGCCCTTGAATCATACAGGTGGGACTGACTACTGTGGGTGCCCCTTCTCCTACTGCCAGCATCCCCCCAAGGAGTATGTGTGTAAATTGGCCTGTACCAAGTCAGGGTGGGCCTCTGGGATCTCAGAGGACAGTGCGAGCAGCCCAAGGCGATGACTTTTCGTGTGTGTGTGTGTGTGTGTGTGTGTGTATGTGTGTTGTGTGTGTGTGAGAGAGAGAGAGAGAGAGAGAGAGATATGCCAGCCCAGCTTGTTGGTGATGGTGCGTGCTGAAAGGCAGGGTAGTGAGCCCAAAACAAGGACTCAGACATTTGAATCCCAGTTCTTCTTGCTTTGTGTGTGGCCTTGGGCAAGGTGTTTTCCTGCTCTGTGCCTCAGTCTCCTTAGCTCTAAAATTAGAAACAGCACTTACCTCCCAGGGAGCTGTAGTATTCCAATGAGGTATTTCACTGAGAAAAGGTAGAGCAGCCCAGATGCAGAGTGAGTGTGTTCTGAGCCTGACCTCCCGTTCCCCACGGCCCCTGTGCAAATACTTTCCCATTTCTCGTCTTTTATGAGAGTCTCATGACTGTGCCCCACTCCTATGAAGGCACTGATTGGATTTGAAAGCAAAAGAGGTGGTGTACAGTGCTGGCTCTGTGAAGGAATAAGCTGTGTGGCTTTAGACAGGGTACTTAGCCTCTCTGAAACTCGGTGTCCTCCACCCTAAAATTGGCAGTGTTTCTCTTCCTGGGTTATCTATTTGTTGTCTGATGGGTCACATGATAGAAAAGACATGGGCTTTGGACCATAACAGCTAGAGTTCAAATCCCAGCTGTCACTTACGAACTTTGTAAACTGGGGCAGTTTGTTACTTAGTCCCTGAGCTTCACCTTCTTCCTCTGGGAAATGGGCATGGCCAGGCAGCTGTTGGAAGGGCTCAACAAGCCAGGGTCCAGAGGGTGATGGCAACTCTAATTTTCAAGGACTTCCATGACCTGCGTCCTGGGCTAGGTCTGAGCTTGCACTATTGCACTTGATTTTTAATTTTCTTAGTCTTCAAGCCTAAATTGACACTCTACAAGAAAACAATGTGTATGCATCTAAAAGAACAACATATATCGATAGTGTTAGTTCTATCTTATTTTCAGCTCTCTTAAAATTTAATCCCAAGTGCTCATATTTTGGCTTTTTTATCATTATTCATCATTATTTCTAATAATTAATCAAGACATCATTTCAGATATACCAAATGTATTGTATATAGTTGCTTCTCAAACTGTCTGTGGTGAAGAACCCACTTAAATTTTTTTTCCAATTCATTGCAGACTGATACTTTTGCAAAATACTATAAAAATCTAGGAAAATTACAGAATTCCTGGATTTCACAGCAACATGAAATTATTTTAAATGTTTCTAAATGCTTAATGTCAATTTCTGTGCTTGTGTCAGACTGGCAGCGAACAGTGTGCATCCCAGCCCCGGTTCACAGACCTCCTTGGGCAGCACTGCTGCACACTAACTTCCGTGCCATTGCCAGGATGAACAGTGCTGCACGTGCAGCTGCTGTCTGTCGTCTGCTGTTGGCTGGCAGACTTGACGTAGTAGTTCTCTGGCCTATGGCTTCTTTGCACCAGTGAGAATTCAGTGGTTGAGAACTGACAAGTGGAAGAGCTCCTGTGACATCCCTATCTTGCATATGAAGATCTGAAAAACTGGTTTCTGAAACTAGGGGATGCATCAGTACAGTTGAGACTTCAGTGTGTGAAATCCTTCCCCTTTGTCTTTACCAGTGGTTCCAGAATGCATCATCATGGTCACTGGGGCGCTTAGACTCCTCCCCTTGAAGGGAGGCCCAGAAATCTGCATTCCTCAGAAGCACTCCAAGTGACTAATGATCAGCTTTCTTGGGGCGCCACTGGGCCACACTGTTTTACTCTTCTCTCCTCTGTGGGACAAACTCAACTCCTGAACCCCTGAAGGGCTTGGCTTTCTACCACACCCCAAGGTAGAGTTCGAAGAACACAGACAGGGGACTACCCTTGTCCTGCCCGCTCCTGACTCCCTGAGCCTGCAGACCTCATCCTTAAGGAAGGCAGGCCCACCCTGCAGAAGGGTTGCGAGGCTCACAAGAGCTGATGGATGTAATGCCTGGAGAAGGCCTGGCACGTAGGTGGGTGCTCTAAGGTATGTTAAGGCAAATGGGTGCTGCTGACGTTTTGGTCTTTACTGAGGCAGGTGCAGTGTCACCATCACAAAAGGAGCTTCCAGATCCTCCCCACAGCCAGTGTAAATGGGACCAAACACTTGGGCATTTTATCTAAGCCAGGTAGATTCTGAGGCACCCAAGCGATCATTCTTGGAGAGTTTGGGTCTATGACCAAAAGAGCCTCAGTTGCTATTAAAGTTTGGAGGTGGAGGTATCTTGATCTAATTAATCTGGAAGCATGTAATTAGGGAGCCAAAGGAAGGCAAAGCATGATTTACTTGAATATGATTAGATAGAACATTCTGATATGAAAGGAAGTGCCAGAGGCATTTAAAAACATTTATAATACTTTCATGATTTGGCAGGTAATTATGATAATTTCTGAGATTTTCACAGACTTAAAAGCTTTTTCACAGCCACATTATTTTGGGAGATCATCTTCTCTGATGCTCCAGCTGGAATGTATTACTCAGTCTCCTGAAGCTCCAAAGGCATCTTCTAAAGTTCAACTCAAATGTCACCTTCTTGATGACCCTTTTCCTCTACTCCTCTGCCAGCAATACCAAATAGATGTCATTTCATAAGCCTAGCAAATCCATGCACTGGTTGATTAGTTATGGCTGCCTGGGTGTCTTCTTGAGGAAGGAGTGCTGCTGTTGATGAGAGATGTCTGCCAAGGGCAGGGCATGGGAGAAAGTAGCTGAACCTGACATAGTTCATCAGTCCCCAGTGGTTGGATATTTTGGTAGGTTCCCACCATTCGGAACTAAACTCCTACTTTGAATGCATGTGGAAATACATGGGTACCATAACCCCTCAGCAGGGACTGGCCAAGTCACAGATGAAGGATTTTAAAAGTTTGGTAGTTGTTGCCAAATAGCCCTGTGACTTCTTAAATTTTTCTACCATCTTCTCACTAGCCTAAAGGATGAAACCCAAATGGTGATTGATAAGCATTCACACCTTATTAATTATGAGTGTGCGCTTTCCAAGCACAGCTTAGGAACCACGTCTTTTACCAGTCAGGTCTTCTCCTTGGGCCTTTCAGAGAATCAAGGCTCCATTCTCAACCCTTTGGCCCATGTTGGTCTGTGTGTGAAGCTGCATCAGCTGTGATCAGTGTATCTCCACTTGGAATTTGCTTTTGATTTGTCACTGTCATTAGTGTTGTCAAATGGCACCTCCTCAACTACCTTCAGATTAATTTTAAAGGAAATAAAAGGCTGAAAGCAGGAAGATACACGGCAGCTACTCAGCACTGAGCACTGATGCTGCCAGAGCACAGTGCGTGCCCGCACCATGATTCAGGGCACAGATCGGCCAGAGGAGGCTGCCTGGCATGAGTCAGGGCCCAGTAGAGAGGTGACTTCTCAATGTTTTCTTTGGAGAGCCCTTCCCTGACACGCTATCTTCCTTCCACGTCTTCCTCTCCCTGGGCTCTAAATGATTTCACCTTAAGGATGTGAACCACATGACTTTTCTGTCCCCCACCAGCACCAAGAACAATGCCTGGCATATGGCTAACAATTCTGTTGGTGACATTTCCACTTGGGGAACAGTGAGTCTCTCCACAGCTGTCTGAGCTCCTTGGTACAGAACATATGGCCCCTTTCCATCTGGCTTCTGGAGACCTTCCTGTTCTCCTTCATCTTCTTTTATGGGATCACTCATCATGCAGAACCAGCTCTCAGTCACTGAGCATTGGCCAGGCCCAGACATGGGACTGGGCCTGCTAAGAGCAATAGCTCACTTCCTCCACATAGTGGCTCAGTAAAGTAGGGATGGCTTTTAATTCCCATTTTGTAGGTGAACAGCCTTGAGCTTATAGAGGTTAAATGACTTATACCAGTGCACGTTGTCCATAAGTGATCAAGCACAGGCTTGTCTTACACCAGAGTCTGAGCCCTTAACCAACTCTCTCAACTGCCTCCCTGTCAACCTCTGTGCCTTTGCACCTGGACTTTCCTCCACTGGGCACACCTTTCTCCTCTTTGCCTCCTGGGTGACCTATAGCTCAGCAGGTTTACAGAACATGGAGGATGGAGTGAAAGTTAGTAAGGCACTGGAAGGGAGTGGGTAGGAGATAGGGTTAGAGAGGCTGGTGCCAGATTTTAAAGGTGTTTGTATTCTATCCTTAGGACAGTGGGAAGCATTGAAGGTTTTAAACAGCAGGTGACAATATCCGATGTTGTTTTAGAAAGATCACTCTGCCTGCTTGGCAAAGAATGGTTTGGCAGCACGTGTTTTCTCTCTGCCCTATTTCCTGCTGTAGCAGTTGAAAATAAGAAATGAAGGTTAGATTGGACCTGTAAGTGCCCTCAGAACCTAATAGAAATTCCAGCTGGCAGTGGTTGTGTAGCCTGCTGTTATTTTTATGATAATGGAAACTATTTGTGATCTCAGATTCCTCTTCTGAGGCTCACTCTAAGTTTTGAATTCATTTCTACTTATTCCAGAGTTTGGAAAGAGTTATTTGAGGAACATTAAGCTCAGTATGGTTTGGGTAAGATGAAAGCTGTTTATGTCAGTGGCTGTACGGAGGGAAATCTAGTACAAAAATTCAGAATTTCAGAGCTAAGCTTAATAGCAATGAACATTGCGATTTTAATGGCTGCTGGAAATTATTTCATCACATTTTGTCTCCTTGGTACCGTCAGATTCCCCCCCCCCCCCCCCATTCCCTAGTGAAAGAAAGTTTTGTCTGATGTGGTCAAGTCACTTTTCTGGCTACAAAAGAGAAGTAGCCAGAAAAGGGTTTTGACAGCTCCTGATACACACTTCTTGAAGCTGGGATATTCTGATGTTTTATACATCTATGGAAAATTGTTTTACATTCTGTCTCCCACTGCAAAACAAAATAAAAACAAAAACAAAGCAAAAACCTGCTTTGCTTTGGAAGTGAGAATGACATTTATTTAAAACTTGAATTTTGTGGGGACATATTAGCAGGTATTCAGCAGGAATATTGCCAGTTGTGTACTTCCTGCTAACTGTGGGGTAACTGGGTTCTCAGCGACGAGGAAGTTTATGGAGGGTGTATGTGATTACCGTGAGGAGAATCTGCACAGGCATTATAAGTGATATTGTATTTATTTGTGAAAGGCCAAAGGAAGATCATAAGCTTTTTTTTTAATACAATAGGAGTAAGGCAACTGGAGAATATTAATTTTAGGTCTGTACAATGAAAAACCTGTTTAAAGCTCAGTGTTCTCCCTTTGTTAATTGCATGGTTCTTGCAGCGTCTTTTGTGCCATTTCCACTTTGCATTTCACACTGGTTTGAAAGAGACTGCCATTTGCAGGGTGGGTCTTCCCAGGAAAAGGTAATGGAAGCTTCAGGATTGTAATTGGGAGCCTGATAAATTTCACATTGGTTGCACTGTGGCTTCCTTTAGTTCCATATGAAGAGTTTTCCTTCTTTTAAAGAGTCTAAATGGATATCCTGGCTGATAAATGAAAGAGTGCACTTTATTAGGAAACTAAAAACTAAGGGAAAATAGAAAGAATAGACATTGATGAATATTAATATTCTGCTACATTTACTTTTTTGCCTTTTACCTTTTACATAACAACATATCTAAAAATAAAAAGGAGGGCTCCCCTTTATTCCTCCCGAGGCATCAAGACTCAGGTTAATGGTCCTTTTTTTCTAAAGCCTCTCCCAATATCCCTTCTTAGTTCTGATGTCTTACATGTTACGTAAAGTACTTATTGCAAATGGTCTGATATTTATGCATTATATAGGGCATCATAAGTGCCTTGACCATATAAGATATCTTTGTGCTTTTGGTAAGTTACAGATAGAAAGATCTGTTGTTCATTCTACATCATAGATTACCTTATAGCTACTACCATTTTTATTTATTTGGGGTCAGCCAGGGATATTGCATGAATGTAGAAAACTTTGAGAGCTCACAGTGGGGCCTAGCGGGTTACATCTGGGCACAGTGGAGAGGTAGGATTGTGGCAGGTAGCCCAGTGGTCAACGGCTAGGGTTCCAGGGTCAGTCCTTCATTAGCTTCATGACCTCAACCCAGTGCCTTAAACTACAGCATGTTTCTCTTCCTGTAAGGTGGGAAGAATATTACCTGCCTCACAGAGCTGGTGGAATGAAGACACGATGCCTGCACAGGAAGTGTTTCCTGGCATAGACTAAGCAGTGACTAAGGGGTGGTTGTGCTGCTGCACCTGTGTCTGTCACCGTCACTGTCATCATCTCAACAGGCTCTGGTTCTGTTTTCTTGGTTTTCAGAGCCAAGGCCCTGATGAACAGAAATGGTCAGTTATTCTGCTGGTGCCACTAGCAGGGAAATTCTTGACAGACGTAACTCAGATTAGAAAGCAAAGTGTTACTAGAAAAGTATTCATTAATTAAGAATAAAAGCGTAAGGTACAAAAATGACCTGATACAGTCATGTTCTGATCATAAACTGTGGGCTGTTGATTCCATAGTGTTAAAGTTAACCAAGTAGAAAAATGTATTCAACTTATGGGTGGATTTGCGTAGCTCGTAGGTAAGCCGTGTTATGTCTCCAGCCCAGACAACCTCCTGATGACTTGCTGATATGATAAGTGGGCCCAGAGCAGGTGGGGAAGTCCTGGGGGAGGGTCTTCCCCCTGAGCCTCACTGTTCTGTGCTTGTGTGTTCCAGGTGGCAGAGATGCATGGTGAGCTGATTGAGTTCAACGAGCGCCTGCACAGGGCCCTGGTGGCCAAGGAAGCCCTCGTGTCCCAGATGAGGCAGGAGCTCATCGACCTCCGGGGGCCGGTGAGTGTTCAGGAACATCTCGGTCTTGCCATGGTGCCCAGTCTCTGTCTGTCCACCCAGCACTTCTGTCCACAGCCCCACAGTTTAGTTTGTTGGTTGTTAGCAATGTCAAGGATATGGAAAAGACCAGAGTCTAAAAGAGTGAGCATTCATGTACCTACCATTAACCTTAAAGACATTTGCCTTATTTTTAGGTAGGAGGGATAGAATAAATAAAATAAATGCTACAAATTCTATTGACACTGCCTCTGCAACATTTCATACCCCTGCCCTCAGTATCAATAGCCTTCTCCATATTTTTATACTTTACTACATAGATAAATTCTCACGAGCAATAAACAATATTGGTTTTGTGTAACTTTTACTTACATGGTGTTACTTTTACATATCTCTTTGCTCCTTGTTTTTGTTTGTTTGTTTTTAATTCAATACTAGGTTTGAAGACTATCCTGTATGGAGCTAGCATAGAGATTTTAAACTCTGGGACCCTTGATAGTTTAAGCTGTATAATTATTTGGGGAGGGGGACTGTTCTATGCATGTAGGATGTTTAAGCAGCATTCCTGACCTCTGCCCACCAGAGGCCAGTAGGACCCATGCTGTCCTGGCAACCAGAGATGTCTCCAGACACTGCCCAATGTCCCTTGGGGGCAAAGTCACCCCTGGTGGAGAACTCCTGATCTGGTTCATTCACTTTCTTGACTTTAGTTCTCTGCCGAATGAAACACCACATATCTTTAATCCAGTCACATGTCCACTGATGTTAGATTGTTGCTAACGTTCTGCTGTTACAACCATGATGCTGAGAGCATCTTGCCCTTCTGAACACATTTATAATGGGTTCTTTTTCATTTAAAACAAATATGAAATGACCAGAGGTAGGCAGATTAGTATAATGCATCTTGTGTATCCATTGTTAAGTTGAATTATCATTAATCCTGATTAATATTTTTGAAGTTACCCATACCTACTTCCCCTTCTGCATTATTTTGAATCAAATACTGAGTGTTAGTTTATCTACAGATATCTCAGTGTGTATATGTGTCGGGGGGTATTAAAAATAAGAAAATATAAGTATGATATCATTGTCATTCCTCCATTACCTATAATTCCTTTGTTGCATCAAATATCAGTGTTCAAATTTACTGTCTCATAATTTTTTATAGTTTTTTGAATCACGAGGTCCAAGTGTTAAATTGGTCATGTCTCTTAATGTTTTTTTTATTGTTTTAAATGGTAGTAAAATATACATAACATAAAATTCACCATTTTAGCGATTTTTAAGTGTACAGTTTTGTGGCATTGGGTGCATTCATGGTGTTGTGTCACCATCACCACCATCCATCATCTCCTGAACTTGGAGTTTCATCTTCCCCAGCTGAAACCGTATACTCATTCCTCCCTCCAGTAACTCCTCATTCCTCTCTCCCTCCATTCCTCTCTCCCCCCAGTCCTGGAAATCATTCTCCTTGCTGTCTCTATGAATTTAAATACTCTCTTATATTTCTCTTCATTCTGTAGAGCCCTCTTTCATCTCTCTCTTTATAATTTATTTATTGGACCCTGGGTCATTTTACCACCTGATTGCATCTCTAATCAGTGCTATTTGACATGTTGCTCGGGTTAACTGTATTTCCTTACATTGGCTTTTGAATCTAGGAACTTAGATTCAGGTTTAATTTTGCTAAAAACATAATTCTTATTGGAGTGATGTTTTCTTTCAGGAAATGCACAGTATTTACTTGTCTGTCTCTTTTTTTATCTTAGTAGCCATTTATTATCTCTTCCTATATCTGTTCATCACACAAATGTTTCCTTCAAGTAAATGCCTTAGTGTGAAATTCCTGAGTTGTAGGGTACTGTGTCTTAAACTGCACCAAGTTTTGCCATATTGTAAAGCAAAAATTCCTATCTGTGATCCCTCTATCAGTGGGCAAGTCTTCCTTTCAACACATTTATTTTCCTACTAAGACATTTGAGTGTGAGGTGGCTTTAACTTTTATTTCTCTGTTGACAGATAAGGTGGATCATCTTTTCTTTTCTTTTTTTAAATTTTATTTATTTTTAGGGAGAGGGGAGGGAGGGAGACAGAGAGAGACAGAAACATTGATGTTAGAGAGAAATATCAATTGGCTGCCTCCTGTACACCTCCAACTGGGGACCTGGCCCAGACCCCAGGCATGTGCCCTAGACTGGGAATCAAACTGAGACCCTTCACGGGCCAATATTCAGCCCACTGAGCTACACCAGCCAGGGCTGGACTGTCTTTTCACTTGCTTATTGCCCATTTGGATTTCCACCTCTCTGAGTTGTTTCTCATGGTCTTTTGCCCATTTTCTTTCTATTGGATTCTGGTTTTTTTTTTTTCCTTACTGATTTGTAGCAGTTTATATATATAAAATGTTCTTTATTTATACTTGTTGTAAATATTCCCTCCCAGCCTCCCAGGCTGTGGTTTAATCATTTAATTTTAATAATTTCAAACATATGTAAAAGCAGAAAGAATCATTTAATGAATCCCCATCACTGAACTTTAATAATAATCAACTGACAGTCCTTCTTGCTTCATTCATACTGAATGCAGTCATTTCCCAATATTTGGATGCCTATTCAAGCCTGGATATTTTATTCATAAATATTTTAATATTTATCACTGAAAGATACTTATAGTACTATTATCATATCTAAAAAATGAATGTTAATTCCTTTATTATGAAACATCTAATCAGTGTTCAATTTTCTCCAATTCTCTTAAATTTTTTTTCAATTTGCTCTAGTCAGAATCCTAATAAAGTGCATATACCACACTGGGTGATAGGTCTCTTCAGTCTGTTGTCATCTGCATATTCCCCCCTATATTTCTGTTTTCTCTTCTCTTGCCTTCTTGCTGTTCCTATTGTAGGAACTTGGCCCTTTGAACTGTAGGTTTTCCTAGTTCGGATTTTGTTGATTGCAACCCTATGGTGATGCTCCCCGTATTTCTCTGTTCCTTGCCTTCTTTTGGATTGGTCACAAGCTCTGCAAGTGCAGTGAGTTTCATGTTTGGTTTTCTGCTGACAGAGGATGTGGTGTGTGCCTCCACCAGGAGGTGCAGGAGCGCTGGTTCCCGTTGGACCCTGTTTGTTTACGTGAGGCCAGCATGTTGAATGTTGCTTCCTGTGCTCGAGGCCCTACAGCAAGTCCCTGATTAAGTTTGTTTTCTAACCCCTCATAATTCAAGACTTTGTATAAGCCTTTGTAAAGGGATTTCTTTAATTAGGGAGATGCAGGTTTCCTAAGAAGGAAACACATTTAATAAAAACCTATTGTACTCTAGGACCCCTTTGTGGGAGGTGATTTTATCTCTGTTTTTTAGGTTGGCTGAGGCTCTCAGAGGCCCCACATCTTTCACTGAGTATGTTCACTGGATTCAAACTCAGGTTTAATCACAAAGTCTATTCCCTTTCTTCACATTTCGCCAACCCTAGGAAATTGGGAGGAGCACTTATGAGGGGCTTTCTTGTGTTACCCACTGACCTTCTGAGCAAGGTCCTGAGCCCCTCTGCAGTGGCCTTCCCAGTTTGCCCCACATTAAAGCCTTGGACAGTGTCTAACGTGGCTCCTCCTTTCACTGCAGCTGAGAAAGCACAGTGAGGCTGTGGGGATGGAGAAGTCCCGGTGCTGACCTCAGTTTCCCAGTGTGAGTGGGGTGGGCTGTGGGCAGGCAAGCCTCTCCTGCCTCCCTACTCAGTTCCAATGTCCTGACACTCTCCAAGGCCCACCTTACCGAAGAGGGACCTGATGGCAGGTAAGAACCAAGGAGTGGTCCCATTCGATAGGATAGGTCCAGTTTAGACTCTGTGGGAGGCTTGTGTATCCTTTATGCTGAAAGAAAGAAGATGGATGAGTACTTTCACTGTAGATGCATTTCCAGAGAGCAACTTCAGTGCACTATTCTTCTTGTGAACCATAAAAACAATAAGCCAGCTAATACAAATCAGCACTTCTAATTTTAATAGCTAACATTGTTTACCAACCGTAGCAGTAATTGCTGTTATGATCCCATTTTGCAGAAGAGGAAACTCAGAAATGGAGTAACTCAGCCAACATCACACAGTGGGAACTGGCAGATCTGGATCTGTCTGCCTTGAAAGACTGGATTTTTCTTTAAACAGATGAAACTTAGAAAATTTTGGACTCTTGACAAAACTCATTACACCCATGCTAAACAGTCAAGTAGTATAAAAGGGAATTCGGTGAAAAATAAATCTCCCCCATCCCTGTTCCCTAGTTTTCCTACCCCGAGGTAATACCAATGACTAGTCTTGGATTGTCTTTCCAGACACCCCCACATTTTAGTATCTAGTAGTCTACTATATTCACTGTCCTAGGAAATTGGGAGGAGCACTTATATCCATTCTGTATGTTCTGTATATCCGCCCCCACCCCACTGCCGTGCTAACGAATACCTTAGAGATCTTTTTATTTTTCTTTACATGTAGATCTTTGCCATTCTTTTTAAGAACTGTATTGTATTCCCTTGAACTGACAATATCATGATTTATTTAACCAGGCTCCTGTTGATAGATAGTGAATTGTTTCCCATTTTTATTTTTACAACAATGTTGGCATAACATTCTTGTGAAATCCTACATTTAGATGAGAGTGTCTGGCAGCAGGTGTTGCTCAGCTCGGTGGGTGAAGCCCCAGAGATCTTGTCTTGCAAGACCCCTGGGCACCGGGGAATACCACCACCTTCTTCCATCCTCCATCTGTTGCAGGAAAACTTTTCCTGCGAGTCAGCATCCATCAGCAATTCATGATTTATCAAGTTACATCAATGTATCAGGTACATATTAGGTCATCACCTTCATTCTCTTACTTAATGTTGAAGACAAGCCTATGAATCAAGGGGGATGATTATCTTCTTATAAATATGGTAGCTGAGATGTAGAAGGGTATAGATATGTCTTGCCAGGCATCTCATAATGCTCCACCACAGTGCTAGGCTCCCAACACATTGGTTTTCTTCTGCTCTAGGCCCTTTCTTCCTCCCTCTTTGGGGCCTCTGCCCCTGCTGTTCCCTCTCCCTGCAACAGTACTCTGGGCACAGGTAGCTCACTCCTTAGTATCAACTCATCACTTCCCTCCTGATGTCCTGCCAAAGTCAGATTTTTCATAATGAATATGATGCTTATATGTATCTCTCCCTTCTCTTAATGTAATTTGGCATCTCTCAGTGATTGGTGTCTGTCTCCCCTGCACCATGAGGGCAACTTTCATGTCTCGTTCTGCTACCCTTGAGTCCTAGTGATCCACGAGGTAGGTGCTCAGTAAAGGTGGGTTGTCTCACTGAGTGAATGAGCGAGTGAGTGAATGAATAGATATCACAGGTAGTATGTGATGGAGTCCAGATTTTTCCTGGGCCCCTATGACATGCAAGCCCACCTTCTCTCCTCCATGCCACACTCACTTTTGCTTCAAGTCTGCATGCCCTTCAGGATGTCTGTTCTCACAAAGTCAGCTCTGATCCTCATGGGATTCTCTCCTGGGGCAGGTTACGATAGCCAAAGTGGGGAGAGAGTAAAGCTGTCATTAAGGGCCTGAAGGCTGTTGGGAAAAGCTAGCCATTTCTGCAGTGGCCCCAATGGGACACCTTGACCTTATCGTTACTGCTTCAAGCCCACCCTACTGCTCTAGAGTCAGACAGCTGGGACAAAAGGAAGGAGGAAATTTCAAGTTCAGTTGCAGATCTGGAGCCTTATCTCCCTTTTAATTGTGAGAGGCATTTGTCCTGGGAATCTCAGCCTCTCCTTTCATTTCCTCTTGGCCTGACTCTCTGCCGACCCTGGATGAGACTCCCTCCCAGACCAACAGTGTTTGAATGCCTGAAGGGTATGGAATCCCTAGTTTCCTCTTCTATGAAATGGGAAGTCACATGGCAGCAGCCTCATTGGACAGCTAGTTAAGACACTGCCAGTAAAACAGCTCAGTGGTGGGCAAGTGGTAGGAGCCCCACCCTGTTTTTATCTCTGAATCCCCAGTGTGCAGCACTGTGCCCTGCACACAGTAGGTACTCGCTGAATGTTGGTCAAATGAGAACTTAATTTAACTTATTTTCATAGAGCAGAAAATGACTGCATGGACAAAATAACACTTTTTTTAAAAGATAGGCATAGCCCTGGCTGGGTGGTTCAGTAGTTTGGAGCATCATCCCATACACCAAAAGGTTGTGGGTTTGATTCCCAGTCAGGACATATATGGGAGGCAACCAGTTGATGTCCCCCCCTCCCCCCCACCCTGCCCCACCACTCCCACCCCACTCCCACCCCACCCCCAGCTCTCTAAAAATCAATAAACATATCCTTGGGTGAGTATTAAAAAAAATTAAAAGATGGGCACAGGGACACAGTTTCTTCTTAGTGGTACCTTTTTCTAATATTATAGACTTTTAAGCCAAGTCAGTTGTTTTAAGAAGGAGTTTGGGAGTGAGGGTTGACTTTTTTCCTTTTTCTTTTTTTGAATGTGGTTTTTAGGACTCTATCCTTATTATTTTCCCCCATCTGGTATAATATGTGAGTGCTGGAGCATTTTGTTTTTGTTTTTTACCTTTTAGCTAGATTTGATTACAGCCCTGAAAATTCTCTGGGAGAAGAGTTCCTGTTTTGAATAATAAATGGAGCCAGGGAAATCAAATCTGTAACATGTGAGATGTAGAGGTCAATTAAATCCACAGCACAGGGAAAGTGGAGAGTGAAACAACTCATTAAATGCAGGTTTGTTCCCATAGGGGAAGGAAACTTGGTCTCACTTTATGTAATTGAATTTGGATTCCTCTTTTCTCTGGTTGGTCTCTGTTCCTGAGTACCATTTAAGTGGCTCACCTCTACTTAAGCAGAAGAGATGGCCCAGTGTGGTCTGACTTGAGGTCTGTATAATCACTACCCTGACTCAAAGCATCAACCTGTTGGTTTATTCCTCTAGTCACTGCTCTCACCTGTCCCCTCCCTGGTCTGTTTGGTGAGGGAGCCACCTTTTGTTAGTCATTTACTGTGTGCTTGATGTTGGTCTCACTCTCAGAACAGCTCTGTATAATTTATTTATTAGATCTCATGTTCAGTTGAGCAAACTGAGGTGCAGATTGATGTCATGATTTGCTCCAAGGCATGCAGCTTCCTGGTAGCACCAGAATGCAGATCCAGGACTATCTCATTCTTTAACATGATGCTGCTTATGCTTTCCCTTCTTTCTTTCTTTCTTTCTTTCTTTCTTTCTTTCTTTCTTTCTTTCTTTCTTTCTTTCTTTCTCTTTCTTTCTTTCTTTCTTTCTTTCTTTCTTTCTTTCTTTCTTTCTTTCATTCATTTCAGGGAAAATAGAGTGTCATTTTCTCTAGGCACAACACTTTGGGTGGTTTTAAAGATTGAGATCCCTGATGGAACAAAATTGAACAATGTTAGATTAAAGGGTTTTCTGTAGGTTTCTTTGCTGTAGCACTTCCCTCCAGAGTACCTCATGGCTCTCCAAAGGAAGTAGATACAGCATGCATTATATGCATTATTTCCCACAATTATTTCCCCAAGGAGCATCTTTTCTAAGATGCTTTACAAGGAATGCATTTGGGAGACATAGGGCCAAGTTGCATATTGTGTAGTTACCCATGCACTGGCTGGCAATGGCTGGCAAGAAGGCCATGGAAGCCTAGTTTATTTCATGAGCCTTCCTGGGTATGGGATCCGATGGGCCTGGAGGAGAGGAGGTGACATTGTGTGGGGCACAGTGAGCCTGCCCACAGTCTACTGGAGGTGAGTGACAGGCTGGCATTCAGTCCAGCTGGCCTCCAACTCACTCCCCAGTTGGCCTGGGTCTCAGTCAGGTTACAGCACTGGATCCCCAGCATCTTGGGCCTGTTTCACATTGCCTTTCAAAGACCCGGTTGTTTTGGTTTTCTCTTGTATTCTCTGTTTTCTCTATTTTGCTCTGTTTCTCTTTTTTACTTGCCTCTGTGTGCTCCTCTCTTTTTATTCCTCTCCTGCTATCTACCTCTCTCTCCCTGCTTCTCTTGGTTTCTCACTCTGTCTTTTCCTTTTTGGTCTGCCCCTGTCCGACCTTACCTTGGTCTCTGTCTCTCACTTCCTGTGTGTGTTGGTCTCTGTCTGCCTGTCTATTTCTCCCCCATGCCTGAATCTCTTTCTCTGTGTCTGTGTCACTCTGTCTGTTCCCTTACCACTGTCTCTTATTTCCATAAACATTTTACATCATTCTGTGATGTACTGATAATTGCTGTTCATTGCAGTTGTCTTGGAAAAACCACAAATCCTTCTGGCTTCTTTTTCATTGTCTAAGACCTCTGTGTTTTACGTAAAGTCCCTGTGATGTGGCTTCCGATAGAATCCACTTCCATGAAAGCCTTTGCAGATTCTCTCCTCCCAAACCCTTGGCTGACCCCTTATCTGTGTTTCTGTAGCACTTCGTGCTCCAGTATTTGTCACTCTGTATAATCATTTTATGCTGAATTTTCTTTTTTTCACCTGTGGACTGAGACGGGGACTGTGTGTTCATTTCCTTCTTCTCAGCGGCTGGCACAGAGAGTCACCCATGGAGCATATGATGTATAAATCTGACCATGCACCTGTGGTATCTATGGTAACACTCTGTTAGCCACAGTGCTGGATTATCCAGAAAGGGGCCTTCCTGGATCCTGCTGGGTAACAGAGACTTGCTGTAAGCTGTTTGGTGTTTCCATAGGTCACCTTCCCACCACTGTTGAAATAACTGAGCTGGTGGGAGAGAAAGACAAGCAATTTAAAATTCAGGAGTGAGATAGGTGGAAAAACTCGCCCCAGTTTTGTAATAAGGTTCACTTTGAAATAAAATGCTTCCTGGGACTTTCTCGGCATCTTTAAAACCTTTAGAGAAAGTGATCTCATCTGAAAGCTGATGCTATTTAAGTAAGGAGGCTTAATAAGAGATATATTTTTCAGCTGGGTGGCACTTGCTGAATATCTAATGATCAAGTATCAAATTGTCTGTGGTCCCACAGCAGCTCTAAACATCACATTCCAGATTATAAGTGGCTTTTTAAATCAGCACTTGGACATTGTGTTTTAATCGTCTACTGTCTTGAAGGAGATTATTTTAAAAGTGCCATTTAAGAGAGGCTACTAAAAACATGTCTCACATAGAGGCTTAACTCAGAAATATTAGTTTTTGACACACAATCATTTGGAAAGATGCTTGCAAAGTGCACTTTAAACTTAGTGCCAGTGAATAAAAGCTGCTCTTTAGGCCCACCCACAGTTTCCTACCCCACGTGATCACATGCTTCTTGAAGTTAAAGCAGATGCTTCCTAGACCCCAGAGGGCTCCCAAGTCACTGGTCTGGCTTTCTACATGTGCTCATGTTAAACTCTTGTCCATCACCCAGCATAGTTGGGTTCCACCGGGGAGCTCTGGGGGCTACAGTGTAGGGTCAAGTGGGCAGAACCTGGCTCCGTAAGGCTTCCGGGTGTGGAACTTTGAAAACACAGTTCCATTATGATGAGAATTTTGTGTCTATTGGCAAATGCAGCATGTGCTAGCTGCCTCAAAGCCAATCTCATTGCTTCAAATAGGAATCATTGGCAAGGTACGGAATCATCAAGATTTATATACTTTCTGCTCCATGACAACCAGCTGTGGGTTGAGGGAGGCATTTTCTGCACCTGCTCAGCCTGCCTGTTGGTCACTTGGGTTTTTTGTGATGTCTTATAAAAGTATGGGGGCAAAGACAGAATATGTTTGGTCTGACTTGTGTGTCTGTGGTTTGACTTCTTGTGACTTGGCTTGGAGACTGAGGTCGAAAAAAAATAATCCTGAGACCTTTCCTGTCACAAACTCTGAAGAAGTGTAAGCAAGGCCTGCTCTTATTTGTTTAATAAGTTAGCTTTGATCTCTCTCTTTGCCTTCTATGAAAGATATTCCCAGACTCCACCCCCTCCTCTCCCAAGGTCCCCCAAGTTGCAACCTCAAGACCCTGCATTGCCTGGCTCCTGACTGCTGTATATTTTATTGGCATGTAAGTTTCTCAACAGAAAGTTATTAGCATGGAAAAGTGGTTCCTGTGACTAGGGGGACCACATGGTGCTCCTGTACAGGCTGCTCTGGGACAGGCTGCCCTGTCCATCCCTTGTGGTCAAACTGTAGTGCTGTCCTTGACCCCGTCTTCTTCTTTTTGTCATCCTCAACACGTAGGCTCTCCCAGCCTCTTCATTCTGTCTCCACCCTGCCTTGTAAATCTTACTGACCAAGACTATCCATCTAAATCCTAATTTAATGTAATTCTATTTCTTCTAAATTAGAACACAGTAGTTCTAAGAATACATAATAACCACATGATTATACTCATAAAAACCCTCTGATTAGGTATCTATACTTATTACTTAATATTTATTATTGATAATCATTTCTCCATAAGGGTTCCCTTCTGATTAGTCTTTCCTTCTCCACCAATTGCATGTGACTTTCTACTTTTTTTTTTTTTAGATTTCTTCCTATTTTTTATAATTTTTTTTAAAGGCCCATCTCTGTTTCCTTCTCTCCTGGCCCATCATTAACTTAGTGTTGAGTTTAGTTTAGTGACATTTGGACATCAAAGGGATCTTACAATTTGTTCTGGAAGCTGTCTGCATCTCCTTGACGTGATTTATATATCTTCCAGGAGAAATAAATGCTTCTTCTCCTGTATTTTCATAGAGGTTAAGCCCCTGGCCAGCTTGTTTGTGGAATCCAGAGCCCATTGTGTATAGATTGTGCTACTGTCTCTTTCAGGAGACCAGCTGGTTATGAAATTGGATTGGAACAGATACATCTGGATAAAGAGATCCCTGATTACAGTGCAAAAAGCCAAACCATTGGTTCCCCTTTTTCTGTTATTTTAGAAATGACCTCTTCTTGAGGGATGGGTGCCACCCTGGAGTTGCCTATGAAGTGTCTAAGTCTTCTTGTCCCTGGGGCCTACAGAGCTGCTCTGGTTTTAAGGATCATGATTTTGCTGACCAGGATTCAAATGTGTTCTCCCAGATACTAAAAATCTAAGGGTCTTGTCCACACCCAAGTGGGTGGTTGTAGTTTGCTGCATGACTGATGTGGCCAACCAGGCATCTGAGATCTGACTTGGCCAGGGCTTTTGAAAAAGTCAGGGAAACCTCAGGCTCCCTTAGATTTTTACTTATTTTCTGGACAAGTGACTTTCCCCCCTGCTGTTTGGGAGTGTCATCATCTTTACTGACATGAGTGTGTGTGTGCCTCCAATGGGAATTGTCTCCTGCCCCTGTTACTGCAAGGCTCACAGCTAGCTCCTGTTCCCAGTGCATCGATACAGTGTGGAAACATGTTAGCTTTGTTTTAAAGAGAATCTGACAGATGCTGAAATAGGACTTGGCTTCCACCTGCTTCCTCACCTCTCGCTATTGGCCCTTCGGCCACCGAGTTGAATGCCCTTTACCATACCCTTCTACTTGCAGTGTCTTGTTTCCCTACCTTTTGTCTTTAGAAAACATGCTTTAAATTTTTTCTAAATTATATAAATCACTGAAGAATATATTTTTGAAAGAAATAATGTGCAACTAAATAGAGTACAAAATATGTGTCCTTCTCCCAGAGATCTCTGTAATGGTTTGGTATATGTCCTCCTGGATATTTTTGAGGCATTTACATACAGAGAGGCATATAAATGACTCATATGTGGGATCCATATAAATGATCCTTATATGGTACTATTCATATTGTTGAGATTTGGCTCCCTCCATGTGTTGGCTTCTCCTTCCTTCCCACTCTCCCCCATCCTTGAAGGCCAGCTCATTCTCTAAGGAAGCCCTTACGGGCCCTGCCAATACTGACCTGTTTCAACTTCCTCTAAATTGCTCTAACCTTTTCCCCTCTGGACTACCCACTTTATCAACTTTTTAAATGCTGTTCTTTAGTTACTAATGAATTTGTTCAGTTGAACTATATCCAGTTAACTCTCTCCATTCCAAAGAAGTTTGTTGATCAATGGAGGGCACACACACATTAGCATGTGACTGCAATGGGATAAAGTGAGAGTCTGGCAGAATATTTTGAAACATATTTGTTGAATTAAAGAATGAACAAACAAAGAAGAAATAGAGTTATGTCAGTTACTGGGTATAATGGTGACACCATGTGGCTTAATTAACTGTGCTGGGACTGGTCATGGAAGGCTTCAAAGAGGAGATGTTTGACTTGGGTTTCCAAGGATGACTAGAAGTTGGCTGGAAGATGGGCCTGTTATGTTAGACAGAGGGAATGGTGTTATAATCAGCATCATTTGTTCATGGATAGTATCAGCCACTGGTTTTGTGGGTGTATCTTTTGGCTTCTCCCTCAGATAATGATGTCCTCAAGAGTGAGAGTGGCATTTACACTCCATCCTACCACCCTAGGTAACATTACTGAATGCCTTTTAGATACCAAATCCTTTCCCAAGTGTTCTGTAGGTAGCAGCAAGCCCATGATATAGGTGCTCCTGTCTCCAATTTAGAGATAAGGAAATAGGCACAGTAAGATACATAATGTCCCCAAGTCCTTGTGACTAGTAAGTGATGGTTTGATAGGGTATTACTTTTGCAGAGCCTTCATGTCCTCATCTTTATATAGAACTGGTGATGCTCACCAGAGTGAGTTGTATGAGGTTTGAATTAAATGAGAAAATGCCTCTGACCCAAAGTGGAAGGTCAAATACCACTTTATTATAACCCTCAATAAAATAGCACCCTGCTTTATTTTCCTTCATGGCACTTATCACTGCCTGGCATAGAGTTGTTCATTTGCTGTTTCCATCTCCATCCATTTCATATTTGGCTGTGTCCTCAGTGCCTGGTAGAGAGCATTAAATATTTGCTGAATGAATGAATGAATAAATGAATGAATATTGCTTTCCACTTTTCACCATAGCACTCTGACTATGGATGCCCAGAAAATAGTTAGTGAATTTGACTGAAACAAAATATTCTGTGTCAATTCCACATGCCAACAAGGGACCATGAATTTACTTGTCACAAGATGATCAGCATTGCTGTTTTCATTTTTTATTTGCTGTCATGTATAAGGAGCTATCATATGTCTCCCACCCTGATTTTCCTGATGTCTCAGTTTAAATGGTTTCCAATCTGGCTATGAAATTATCCATCAGTCACAGAAAGAATGTGGCTGTCAGAACAAACCAGAGCTTATTTGGAGAAGCTATTGGTAGAAGAGCAAGACCTGACTAGAGAAGACTTGCCCTCTGCCCCAGGCCCCCTCTGGAATATCACTTCTACCCCTGGACAGTAGTCTGATTCTTGCCCATCCCCTAAGGTCCAATAAGGATGACACCTCGTTTATTTACTCACTGGATGCAAAAGTAGCATCCTCTGTTGTCAGGTGCTGACAGCCTTGGACTGTCCCCTGGACCCTCACAGTCTGCAGCGTGTGGGGGGAAAACACCTACCCGAGCTGAACTTCGAGGATGAAATCCAGGTCCTGGCCACAGCCTGTACCTACAAGTATCTATTGCCCAGAATCTCTGTATTCTGAGAGATCACACCATGGATGGAGGATTTCCCAGGGAGATGGTTCTACCTTGTCTCTAGATCTGTGTAGCCTTGATGGGAGGAGGCATGCTTTCAGATGGTTCAAGAGTCAGGTGTAAATAACATGGAGTCTGCCAGCAAGAAGTTGTTTCCTTTGCAGTTTTGTTTCAGCTATGCTGGTGCAGGGCTAACATGTCTTTCCTGCTTCTTAGATGCCCTGACAAAGCGAGAATGGGCTCAGGAGCAGGGTGCTGGTCAGCCACGGTATGTAGATGCCTGGTTGCTGGGGTTCAGCCCAGGTCAGCTGAAGGAGAATCTCTGAAGTGGGACTGACGTCCCAGGTGCCTCGGGTGCTCTGACGCAGCCAGGTTGAGAACCACTGACTCTTAGAACACAATCAAGTCTGTTTTCACTGGATTCAGTTTGCTTTCTATATATAGCAAGTAAAAGTATTTTTCCATGTGCTAGAGTAATCTCCTTTTTTAAGTACATTTTATAACTAAAAAAGGTGAGGTGATTTAAGAAATAACATTAGTAAACAATAGTGTTAAGTGGTATATGAATGTGGCTAAATCGTGTTGGTGCCTTGGGATGGGCTGAAGTTTGGGAAATACTCCTATAGGCTTTATCCCAGCATCAAAGTTGGAGGCCCCATTATCCTGACTCCATAGAATCACTGGGAGTGATTTGGTGGTATGCCAATGATTTATTAAGAGATAGCACCAGAAACAAATACAGAACAAAACTCATTATTGTTTTTAGTTAGGGGTTGTACTTGTTATCTATATCACCATAACAAAATTGTCTCAAAACTTAGAGGCAGAAGCAACATTTTGGAATAACAACATTTATGACTTCACAGTTTCTGAAGGTCAGGAATCCAGATGCAGTGTCACTGGTCCTCTGTCAGGGGTCACTCACAGGCTGTAGTCGGCCGTCGACATCTCAGAGCCTCACTGGAGAAGGGCCCCGCTTTCATACTCACCCATGTGGTTGTTAGCAGGACTGTTTCTTGGGGGCTTAGACCAAGGGCCTTGGTTCTTCCCCGACTGCTGGCTGGAAGGCCACTCTCTGTTTCTTGCCACCCCAGTTCATCATGGCCTTTTGCTTCATCAGAGTGAGCAAGCCACGAAAGCCAGAGAGGGAAAGACTGGCAGGACTGAGGCCACAGTCGTTTACTGCTCACCCTTGGAAGTGGCATCTCTTTATTTCTGCTTCGATCTCTTCCTTAGAAGCAAGCTATTAGCACCCACCCACCCTCAGGGGAAGGGGGCTATTATTCTATATAATCCACTACAGGATGTGGATGCCAGGAGACAGGGCAACGGGATCTATTTGGAAGGCTGCTTACCACAGGACTGTGCTGAAGACACCCACTAATTCACATTTTGTCACCTTTGGAGCACCCATGGGAGAGAGTTCCTGCAGGTCTCAATGCCCAAGAAGCTGTGCTGCTTTTAAGCAACACTAGTTACCTGTGGACAAAGGGACTTAGAAAGAGGTTTCATTTCACTCTTTGGTCACAAGACATCTGAGTCAAAATTGCTAATTGCTGCTTCTCTTTAACTGATTGTATAGAAATAACCTATTGATTGGAAGAAAATGTGTGATATAGAAACTCTATTGCAGGGTATTTTGCACACTGACTCTCTCTGGTCTGTCTTTCAGTGATACTTCTATTTTATTTCCTTCATCTCTTTGCCTTTTCTTTTTGCATTGTTTTATTACAGGGAATTGTATATGGTCTCACATGCCTTGGAGTTTAGGGGACTTGGTATCTGTGAGTTTTACTCTGTCTCAGGGTGGACTGCAGGTTCCTGAGGCAGAGGCGACCAACACCTGTGTTCTCCTGGTGCCCGGGTTTCCAGCCAGAAAAGCCCCCGGTCAGCTGGCATGCAGGGAATTTACCGCTCCTCAGAGCTCCTGGAGCTCCTCAGAGTCCATAGCGAGGCCAAGGTTTCCTGTGTTCTCCAGCCCCCTCTGCCTCAGTAACAGCATGGTTCTGAACAAGGCGCCTCACTTCTTTGAGCCTCAATTTCCTGTCTAAAAGATGGGCTGGAGAATTTCACGATAGGCTGGGTTATGCTGTAGGAACCAACAAGTCCAACGTGTCATTACAGAAAACACAAAAGTTTCTGTCTCATTCATGTTACATGTCCTTCATGAGTTGGCTGGGCCGCTGCTCCATTTTGTCGTCATTCTGTCATCCAGACTGCGGTAGAGGGACAAGAGAGCCTGGACAGGCACATGCTCTCCCTCAAAGCCTCCTCCCACATACGGCACACACCACTTCTTTCTTATTTCATTGGCACAGCGAGTCCCATGGACAGATCTCCTCGCAGGTGGGTGGGGAAGTGGTGTTACCAGGCACCCAGAAAGACCGGAGTTATTTGTGGGTGACCCTGATAACTCCTACAGGTGACAGTCTACTCAGCTGTCAGGGTGGTTATGAGGATTCAATCAGATAATACATGCAAAACTCTTAGTGCCCGACACCTGGTTAACACTCACTGAACAGTGGTGCCGGTGGTGGTTACGGAGGTCGTGGTAACGGTTCAGGTTAGAGAAGTGAAGCTTACCCAGGGACCCACAGTTTACAAACCTTTGTCTCACTGATTTGTTTAGTCAGTCCCACGTATCTTATTGTTTCTCACTTTCCTGAGTTCCAGGTACTGTCCTTTGAACTGGGAATCAAAGACAAGAGCGATGTGGTCTGTGCCCTTAAATAGCCCGTGGTCTCCTTGGTGGCAGGGACTAAGGGATTCCCTCTGGGTACTTATTTTCAGGGCTCAGCCTTCCTAGGAAGACTTATAAAATACAATAAAATAAATGCTGAAGCCAGAAGGGATAATCATTTCTGTATCAGTCAGGATGTTTTCAGCAGTGGAAACAGAGAACCCAAGCCAAGCTAGTCTTAGGAAAGCAAGGAATTGTTGCATTGGGGAACTGAAAAGTTCAGAGCAAGGCTGCTCACCCTCTCAGTAATTGGGAAAGAACAAGACTGTCCAACATTGCCAGCAAATCCCCCAAGTTTACTCAGATTGAACCAGCTTAGTTCATTGACCAACCTTGAGCCAGTCACTGTGGCCACAGGGATAGGATATGCTGGTTGGCCTGAGTTGTGTGTGCTCACCCTTGGATCAAAGCATGGTACTCACTTCACACAGATCTGTAGTGAGACTGATTTCCCAGGAACGGAATGTGTGCCAGGTAGCAAACAGCCACAGTCCCCTCTTTATCCTGCCCCTCCCTTTTCTTGGGTGAGATGTGGCAGCTCAGAGCAGGGAAATGATTGTCCTGATGCCACTCAGTGTGTTAGAACAGAGCAGGGGCCAGGCTGTGGGTGGAGGATCGTGCCTCTTGCTGCTTTGACTCAGTTCTAAAGACAGCTCAAAAAGTGATCAGTTTCAAAGGGGTTTAGGGAAACATTGTACTTGGGGAGTTGCAATCATAAAATGGATGTTAAATTGCATCATGCCTGCCATTTTTAATTAGCAAAACCTCATTATTTAGTTGTTATTGATAAAAGACAGATTGAAAATCAGGCAGATTTCTCCCTGGTGAGGAAGCTTCTTGTGTCTAATTTCTGTAGGAAACAGGGTTTAGGTGATTGGCTTCCTACGTCATCAGTGCCAGTGAATGGGGCGCCCAGTGGTGATGAGGCCACTGTTTAGCTGGTTGTGGAAGCCACTGCTGGGTCGAGGGGTTGGCTGGCGCTGTTAACTTTGACGAGTGTTTCTGGAAGGTACTAACATTACTGCTAGTGTTCATTGTTGAATATCACAGAGCAAGTTGTCCAGGAGGCAGGTTCTGAAATGTACCTTTTTAGTGTCCGAGAACAGAGAGTTCAGCTCCAGGAATTCTTTCTCATTTTCTGCTATCAGAGCTGTAATCTTTTAGTCTTGGACAATGGAACTCCTAAGGCTAATCAAACTGCCTGGACTCTTCTGTGAAATTTATTTACCCGCCCACCTACCTGGCATTTCCTAGAGCTGACAGCATAGTAGATCAGGTTGGGAGAGTGAATTTACAAAATGATTTGTGTCTCTAGTCATTGTGTTCCTCCTGGAAGAACATGTCCTCGAGCCATCCCCTGTCCCCAGCCTTCTGAAATGATCTTCCCTACCAATGAATAACAAACACCATGACCCTACCTTACTCATTCCTTTGGAGGATACTGAGCACCTCCTCTGTGTCAGTCACTGGGATACAATAACCAGATGCTGTGTTTCATTCTTTCACTCAATCCATAATAAGCCTAGCAGCGGAGTTCTATTTCCCCACTTTATAACTGAGAAGAGTGAGGCTCAGAAAAGTCAGATGCCTTGGTTGGGAGTGCAAACTCAGAGTGCAAGCCTAGATCTTTGTAAGTGTGAAGCTGTGCTCTTTTGAGGTGGTGTTATAGCCCAGTGTGGACTCCGCACCACACACTGCCTGGTTCCGCTTCTAACTCTGCACTTACAACCTTATGGCCTTGGCACGAGTGAAATCAACTCTCTGAACCTCAGTTTCCCTGTCTGTAAAATGAGGACGATCATAGTATTGACCCATTAGGACGATGATCTACTTAAAGTGTAATATGGCCTGGCACCGGGCAAGAGCACAAGAAATGTAGCAAAACAATACACACTCTCCCAACAGTTCTAGAGACTAGAACTCTGAAATCAAGTAGTCAGTAGGGCTGTGCTCCCTCTGGGTGCTCTAGGCAAGGATGCTTCCTTATCTCTTCTAGCTTCTGGTGACTCCTGGCATTCCTTGGCTTGTGGCCACATCATTCCAGTCCCTGTTCTGTCTTCACATTTCTTTTTCCTTTTTTAAAAAAGATCTTGTATATTTATTTTTAGAGAGAGGGGAAGAGAGGGAGGAAGAGAAGGAGAGAAACATCAATGTGAGAAACATTGATTGGTTGCCTTACGTACCCTGTCCAGGGACCTAATCCACAACCCAGCTGTGTGCCTTGACCAGGAACCAAACCAGTGATGTTTGGTTTGTGGGACGACGTCCAATCAATAGAGCCACACTGGTCAGGGGCCATGTGCCTTTTTCTACCTGCATGTCCCTCCTTTCTATGTCTCTTATAAGAACTCTTTTCATTGGATTTAAGGCCAATTTGGATGATTTAGAATGATCTCATCTTGAGATCCTTAAGTACATCTGCAAAGATTGTTTTTTCAAATAGGTCACATTTACATGTTCTGGGGCTTAAGATGTGGACATATTACTTGGGGGCCTCTGTTTAATCCACTATCAGTGCTATTAAAAGAAAAAATGTTTAGAAGGCACAAGTAGTACATGAGTACATTCTCAATGGGAACATTCAGGTGCTAGGTTAAAATACCTTTGGCCATCACCCTCAATTCCATATCCCAGTCCAGAGATAACCACCCTGATGTGTTGGGTGCTTATCTTTCCAGACATTTCCGTTTGGATAAAAAGATACATGTCATGGATGATCACCTGGGCATTCTTAGGTGAGTTAAGGCACAGCCTGGTACCTAGTTAGCTTGCAGCCTTATAGGGACATAGAAAGTAAACTGATGACCTTCGTGCATGTTAGAGGTGCAAGTACTAGTAACCCTGGGGACCCGTCAGGAGCAGGTAAGAAAGCCCCTCCCCACACTGAGCGAGAGGCAGTAGAAGTCTGCCGCCAGAGGACCAACCACCATGAGGCTGTCACTTCCCTCCTCAGGACTCGGTTTCCTCAACTGTAGCAGAAGCCAGCTTGGAGTGGTTGAATGCTCTCATCTCATTATTATAGGCCTAAGTCTTTCAGTAGAGATTGGCTGAACATTATTAACAAGAATAACTTTATATTAGCAATTAAGCCTAGTAAAAGTGTAGAAGTTGTTGATTAGTACTTTTCTTAGAAGTGAACTTTAAAAGAATCTGTTGATAAAAGGCAATGGGTAGAGAGGTTGGCATATTCTGTCGTGTACATAGCCAAGATGGGTGTTTGTGTCTGTCTGTCTTCAGCAGCCTCCTGGCTTTTCCCTCTTGCCTGCCTCCCAATCTCTCTGCAGCCAGAGTGACTTATTTTGGAACGTGAGCTTGCCCAGTCTCTCCCATGCTTAATTCCCTCAGTGGCTCCCCTGGATCTGAACAGAGACCAGAGACAGGCTGATTTCCCTCCGGAGTCAGCCTCAGCTGCTGCTGCCTTTCCTCTAAGCCATTTTCCATATCTTCCTCACAAAGAGAGGCCTGTTACCCCAGTTCTGCTCGGCAGACTTTTCACACTGTAATCATATAATTAATAGTGTTGATAGGTTGTTTAAAGGCCATCTCTCCTGATGGATCAATTGCTCCGTGAGCCTCAGGGCTTTGTCTCTCCTGCCCACTGACACCACCCTGGTGCCCAGAGTGTCTGGCCCAGGCGAGGAACTTAGTATGAACTTGTGGAGTAAATACTTGAATAACTGGAGAGCCTGCGTGTTTGGGGAATGGAGCAGTGGTAAGGGCTGCAGGGCCTCAACTACTGGTCTGTTCTGTCTGACACCCTTGAACTCTGTCCATGAATAATGAGAGTGACTGCTGTTTACTAAGCAGCTGTCTTCCACCAGGCGCTGGTCAAGCATGGTTCTTGCAGGATTGTGTTGAAGCCTCACAACCACCCTGCTTGGGCCACTTCTGTTTCCCCTTTTTACAGGAGGACAGGGAGGCCCAGAGAAGTGTGCTGGCTTGTTCTAGGTCACACAGCCAAGCTCAGTCCCAGCCGGCCTAAGTCCCAATGCCATCCTTAAAAACAAACAAACAAAAAAATTAAAGTATTTACTTAGAATGGGAAAAGAAATCACAATACATTATCATTTTTAAAGAATTGATAATTACCACCAATATCTCAGAATCCAGAAAAATATAATAGTTTTATTAAATTCTAACAAAATTCTACACTATTTCTATTACATTTTAAAGCTGATAGTCTTAAATATAGAGGCTATACTCTGATTGCCTCTTTATAAGACAATGATATTATAATATTTTCTACACAGAAAATAGAAAAATAATTCAGTTGTTTTTCTATGTGGTTGATCAAAACATATTTTTCTACCATATATTTGAAAAATGTAAAATAGTTATATGAAAGATTTTCACAGCAAACACCTATATGCCTATCACCTAGATGCTAGCATTCATATTTGACTATATTTGTTTTACCCTCTCTCTCCCCCTCCCTTTATATATTCATCAATTCATTCCCCCCCAATTCATTTTAAATTAAGTTGCAAATATTAGTTTATATTTCTTCCAAAATTCTGAAGTGTGTTTTGTGGAGTTTAATATTTTTGTTTACATTTTTTTCTTTTGCACTAATATTTATACACAATGAAATGCACACACTTTAATTGTATGCTCACTGAGTTTTGACCAGGGCATAAAGCCGTGAAGCCTGTATTGCTCTCAAGGTGCAGAGCATCACCACCATCCCGGAAGGTTCCCTTCAGGGCCATCCCCACGCCACCCTCCCAGAGCCAATCACTGGCGTGGTTTGTTTTGTTTCCCATTGTAGACATAATTCATTTTTCTTTTAACTTAAAATCTCAAGGTCGTTACTTATTTTTCAAAAGGGCAACAACTTGTGTACATGGTAAAAATTTACAACATATAAAGTTTTACAGTAAAAAATAAATCTTCCTCCTGCCTCTGACCCCTTGCTTCTCACTGCCCTTCCCTCAAAGTCATCCACACTTGGCCGTTTCTTGTGTTTCTCTAGAAATGATTAATGCAGATCCAAGCACATAAGCACATCTGTCTCCCAGCTTCTTCAGGACAATAGAAGCTCATCTGACATAGTGTTTGGTGTCTTGCTTTTGTCATTTGCCAGTACATATTAGAGCTCATTCTCTGTTAGCAGAGGAGATCTTTGCTATTCTTTCAGTAGTCACACAGGCTGGCTCTAAGGGTAGCAGTGTCTTATGCAACCATTTCGATATTTGTTTCCAGGCTTTTATTGCCATAAATGGTATTGCAATAAATGTCCTTGTATAGCTGTCTTTGTACATATGTTGTTTGTATATCTTAATTACTGGAAAAGAAATTAGATTTCCATCTTAGTAAATGAGACAGTTTGCTCACACTCCTTCCCTCTCATGCCTGTCCCTCCTCCAACCATTCATTGACCCATCTCTCCATTTGTACATCTCTGTGTCTGTCCATCCAGTGGGAACATTCTTCAGGCAATCAGTGTGACCTTCATACTGCCTTGGGCTCTGAGAATATTGTCCTTGAGACTCTCAGTCTTTTTTTTGAGAAAACCAGACACATCAAACACTAAGTCACAGAAGTGCGATAGTATGCATTTGAGTAAGCTTCCAGAGCTACCCAGAGAATAAAATAAAAAACTCTTTAAAACTTGTATTTGCCAGTTCTTTACTCCCAGCAGAAAATCTTAGCTCTCAGATGATTTTTAAACCACATGTGGCTCTGATACCTCTCTAATTGCATACTATTTGTAAAACAAAAGAACAAATTAACAAACAGACACACACAGAACCCTGTAAGTGGTCCAGACCCAATGCCTCCTGAAGGCAAGGGAAGCCCAGGCCTACTTAATGCTCCAAACCTGGGCCTGCCTGTCCTCTGGCTGGGCCCGCCATGCTGGAAGACAGAACTGTGGCCCTTCACATTTTGTTCCTTATTAAAAAGTGAAATGAGAAAGCAAGGATGTTGGCGAGATGGAAAATAGTTATCATTTTTGGCAGTGCAAAGTGAGAGCTAATTGCTTAAGGGAAGGCTGTTTGAAAAGAGGGATGAGTGAGAAAGGGACTCTGAGAAACATAAATTACGGTGTCATTTCATGACTGGGACAAAGTTTTGCTGCCCTGTAATGTCTGCCTGTTGCCTTTTCTTTTGAGCAGTGAATCTGAAGCCCTGCCATTAGGAGAGAGACAATACAATTCACTTCCTTTGGTTCTTTGACTCTCCAAGCTCACTTTTCCTTATCATGCAAGAAGACAGCAAATTTGCTACAAAGCAGTTTAAAAATGGACTGATATTTCAGTGTGAAAACAACAGCTTACATTTTGTCATTCATTCATTTAATCAGCCACAGATGTCAATTCAGTGCCCACAGTGTGCCAGGTGCTAGGCAAGGCCACCATGTGTCACTGTGAGAATAGATGTGGAAGCTGCTGTCCTTGAGTTCCCAGGCAGGGACCAGTACGCAGAGAAACCAGCGTAGAGTCATTGCCAGCTGAGCATGTGAACAATGGATGGGTGCAGGGAGAATCTGTTTAGTTTTGGTGGTCAGGGGAGGCAGCTTATAGGAATTCATAGTTTAGCTGGGACTCGAGGATGAGAAAAAAGCCAGCCACACAAAGAGGCTAGGATAAGAGAGGAGGGGGGCATGACTCACGCTAATGCTTGCTTCAGAGTACTTGAGGATTAAATGCCTGAATACATTGGCACAGTGTGGGTGTTCAGCACATGTTGGTCCCGCATCCCACCGTGTTTGTTGATTCTTTCTAATAAAACAGTCAGAGACTGGTTGTCATGGCATAGGCAAGGAGGACACCAAGGTTTGACATGGAAAAAAAGCCGGGGCTTCCATGGGGGAAAACCCTCCACCTTGGACTGGGCCAGGTCTATGCCTTAGCCTCCAGGCCTGGTCCCAACCAAAATCATCCTGTGGTGACAGAAAACAGGCTTAGGGTTTTAGACCCAGTTGTGCACCTGTGTGCGTGTACTCCTGAGTGGTTGAGTCCTTCCAGACTTCCTTCAGCCCATCAGAGTCCTCCGCATCATCTTCTGGGTTTCTTAGTGTACAGATGCAAACTGCAAAGAAGGGGGACTTTGTAATGGGAGGCAGTATACCTCAGTGTGAAAAGTGCAGACTCTGGAGCCAGGCCACCTGCATTTAGATCCCACCTCTGTCATTTACTAGGTGAATGACCTTGAACAAGTTACTTTTGGGACTCACTATTGCTATATATCAAACCACCCCAAACCTTAATGACTTAAAAAAAACATGTCTGTTTTCTCATCTCTCATGATTCTGTGGGCTGACTGGGCTCCGATGGGTGGTTATGCCACATCAGAACATGTCAGCTGGGGCTACAGTCACCTGGGGCCTACCTGAGCTGGGTACCCAAGGTGGCGCTCATTCATGAGCAGGCAGTCCTGGCTGTCCTCTGGTATATCAGATGGGATTGTGTGCTTCTCTTCCTGGAGTCACTGAGGCTGATGCTGTAAGGGACCATGTGCTGGGAGATCTGGGTGGGGCTTATAACATCTTTGCTACCTGTTTATTCATACTCATCACTCTTGTCCTCACCTGTGAAACGGGGGTGATGCCGCTTCCCCAGGGCTGTGTGGAGGAGGATGTGAGAAGGTTGTCCTATGAAAGCACTGTGTAAAGCAGGAGGCCTTTGGTGATGGTGGTTTTGATGTGTCTGTACACTTCTCAGGACTGGAATGCAGGCATCTCCAAGGAAGGGGAGGGTGCCCTGTCCTCCTTTGCCACACCTGCCTGGGCCCTGATCTGCCAATGGGAGGGGGATTAGTTTCCCCCCCAACCTGCTCCAAATGGCAGAATCAGCAAGTAGCTGATTCTTTCTGTCTTTCCCTCCTTCCTTCCCGTGCCTCCCTACCTTTTCTTCTTTTCTTCTTCCTTTCATTCTTTCCCCCAACTCTTCCTCTTTAAATAAACATTTATTTAGAACATTGGTCATTCTTTGTGGCAGGACCTCAAGTATTTAAACCCTCTTCCCAGGTTTGAGGAATTCCAGATCGGAGTGTCAGGATGGCCCAGTGTCGGAGCTCCACGCTGGCATTGTGAGGTGGCTGCTCTTGTGAGGACAGTTTGTGGGAGCTTCTTTGTGATGCAGCCCAGATGCTAATCCTTTGTGGGTCTTGTCTGTCCCTCCAGTCCTTGTGTGCGCAGCACCTGGGCTGTTTGCTTCAGGAGGATCCAGGCTTCCTGGCACCCTATTTCTCCAGTAAGGGGCTCTGCCTTTTCCGGCACCCACATTCTGCCACATGACTTCCCAGGCCGCAGGCCAGATGGAGAGCTGCCTGCCCTGTGGGTCAAGTAGAAGTGAATGAAGACAACCATGCTGTCAATCACTTGCTGATGCCCTGTGTGGAAGGTGAATCAAAGAGAGGACTACATCCCAGAGCTGTGTCCTCCAGATTTCCTGGGGCTTCAGGAGCTCACAAGGGATGTTTGTGGCCAATATCAACAGAACATTGATTTTTCTGATAAAATGCTCTCTGCCCCACACTTCTTTTACTGCCAGGTGTGAAGTAAGACCAGTTTCCTGGATGATTACTGTGAACCCCAGGTGATATCTAGCACCAGTCTGTGCAGATAGCAAGAAAAGACAAAATTTTCAGATGTTTAGTGAATTTGGCCATCAATTATCATCATGCAGTTGAGCCTGACCTGATTTTCCATATACATTCCACAAGGTCAGAAAGTTCACAGGGTTTTTTTCCATCCAGCATCTCCAGAGCTCTTGTAGACACACAAATGTCTCCTGGCTTGCCAATCCCATTAATACCACACAGCTAGAAGAAAAGCTTCAAAGTTGGAAGGATTTAACAACTCTCAGATACTTATATCCACTGTCTAAAGGTTCCCTAAGAATCAGCATCTTGAGGAAAGGTTGATCTGTCAGGAAAATGCCTTCTTCTTAGAAGTAATCATTTTTGAAGAGGCTCTTTGTTCTCATTGTAAGGTGATGTCTGTCCTTAAAAAATACTTTGTCTTCTGCTTTTGTCCTTCTGGTCACCTTCCCCTTCTGCATCATGGGTTAGACACAGTCAGAAGCTTCCTTCTCATGATGGGGATTTCCTGGATATGAGCTTGGTTCACTTCCAGTCTGAAATAAGGCCGCATTTCCAGGTGATTATGGGCATATGGTGCAGCTGGTGTCTTTATGGTCCCTTCTCTGATCTGTTTACTGCATCTGATCCTCTTATCCTGCCAGGATGGATGCAGGTGTGGAAGGGGAAGCTCAGAGGAGACAAGAGGCTGAAAGCCACCCTATGGCCTGCCAGAGAAGACTCTAGAGTCCTGGCCTTTTCCCCCAGGTTCCCACTCCTTCAAGGAGCTAGTGTCTAGAAGGTGGTGTGCCTTCAGGGCCTTCCTTTGCCCTTTTCCTTCCCTGATGCGTAAGAGCTTTTGAAGACAAAGTCTCTCCCGTCTGGCTTTCTGCATTCTAACCAAATGCATTGGTAGGGGAAAGAGTTGGAAAAATGTATTATTTACTTTATGTAGCGATATGATGCATACTTAATACATAGTGTGCATCTGTTGTGGTTACACAGTTAATGCATTCTCATTGTTCAAATGCATAATCCAGATTCATCTGACCGCTCTCTCAGAGAGCTCCCCCTGTCACCTTTTGGATCTGTTTCATTCTTTGTTGATTCACATGCATTGTGTGTTATGTTTGGAATCACACAGAGTGGTTGCAGTCTGTAGCAGCTTTTTATTAAACAGAGACCGGGAGCTTTTTTCTATGACATTAAAAATTGATCAAAAGCACTCTTTTGGTGGGAATATATACTTTCATTTAAATTTTGGGGTGGTAGTGCATTATTTAAAAATTCAAATAATATAAAAGGATGTTCAATATATAGCCTCACTCCCAACACCATGCACCAGCTGCTGGGGCCCTCGCCCCCAGGGCCCACAGGCTGCCCCTTTCATTGGCATCTTGATTTTAACTGCTATAGCTTCTTAATGCAGGACAAACAAATACAACTTCGATGTTCTTAGTTCTTCATGTTTGCAGCCAGGATAGTGTATTAGAGCCACCCACTACACAGGCTTTTGCTTTCACTTAGTGATCTGCCTTGGAGCTCTTTTCAAAACAGCACATGGAATGCTATCTTACTCTTCAAAAGCACATTTCATTTTTTAAAAAGCATTTCAAAAGTTATTCTTTTTTTTATCTTATAGAAAGATAGCAAATTAAAAATAAGTCTTTATTCTCCTAATCCCACCTTTAATGTGTTATCGATGATAGCCACTGTTACTATTTCCTTGTATGCCTTTGCAGAATGATTTCTATGCTTGCACTCTCATGAGTGTGTGTGCACCCCAGTTGTAACTTGGCTATCTTATTTAGACATGCCATTTTCTTGAATCATCCCTCTGTAGTTGGACCTCTGGGCTGTTTGCTTTTTACTTGCCTGAGCAGTGGAAAGAGAATGATCTTTGGTGTAAATGTTGGTGCCTTTGGTTGTTTCTTCTCGATAAATTCTTGAGAGTGAGATTCTGGATTGAAGGATCTTGGTACACACAGCCTCACAGCTTTCCTAGTGGATTATACCATCTCTCCTCCCAGCCACCCACACAAAATGACAGTCACCTTAACAGCAAGGCCACATGGACCCCTGCCCCAGCCCAGAAGTTCCTAATCATTTGAAAATAAAGTTTTTTTTTAAGTGGCTGGGCAGGTTTCCTCCTTGTGGGTTTGAAGGAGTCTCTCAAAAGCAGATTCTTAGCAAAATCTGCTGCCTGGAGCCCAGTTTAATCACTTAGCTCCATGCATCTGTAGAGGGTGCAGGTTGGGTCATTCTGCCTCTGGGCTGCCACAGATGAGGTGAGAGAGACCCCTTGGGCTGGCAGGACAGATTCGTGTCTAGTGCCAAGGATAACATGACATACTGCTCTTACTTCTCAATAACTATTATCTCATTATTATGGTGCACAGGTCAGTTATTGAATCCTTTCTAACTGCCAGGCACTGTCTTGCATGCTCTACAGGTATTGACTCACTTTGCCCTCAGAATAACCTGTGACTATTACTGCTGCCACACCCATTTTATAGACGAGGTCAGTGAGACACAGAGAAATCAAGTGATTTGCCCATGACCGTACAGTCGGGAAGAAGTGGAGCTCGGATTTGATCCTGAGCCATGTGCCCCCACAGTGCAGGCTCCATGGTCACTGGACTCTCCTGCCTCTAAAGGGAACCCACTGTTTCTTTAAGGGGTACCTTCTTGTGTCTTCTGAACCACTGTAAGGGCAGAACTTTTGGCTAAAAGTCTCACTTTCTCCTTTCCCATTTCAGCTGGCTTTTCCTCTGTCTGGGAGGGTTTGTAGCAGAAAAACCTTTGAAATTGGACAGACCTGGACTCACATCCACTTCCTACATGTGTGTCTGTGGGCAGCTTTTACAGCCTCCCTGAACCTCACTCTCATCTGTAAGGGCGATGGGGGTGATACCCACCCCTGGTGTTGTCATCCGGACTGATGAAGATTGTGATAATCTGAAATTGCTGACAGGTACAAAGTGTGAAGCAACAGTTCCCTTCCCCTCACTACCCTGCGTCCTTCTCTGTCCCACTTGGTTCTTCTTAGGTTTGATCCACATTCTTAAGTTCCAGGCATTTCAGATTTGATCAGCTCAAAAAAGGAAATGTATTCTCTGGGTGTGATCATGTCATCACCATTTATCGAGCATCAGCGTGTGCTGGCCATTTTGCTGTCTGCTTTATGTAATAGGTGCCACCGCTCCAAGCAGTTTAATTTCTTTCACTCAGTCATGTTCTCGTGCAGCCCTTCTGAGTCAGGAGAGGAACCATGTCCTTGTGCCTTGAAGTACTTACATGTTAGGAGGGGGTAGAATGGAGCCATTGAGGGGAAGGCATGGGCTGTTTATATTTATGCCTTGGGTGTGTGCCTGTGTGTGTGATGTTCATCTTGGTGACAATGGATATTTTTTCTGCTGTTCGTTTGATGTCTTGCATCTCAGATTTTAACTAGGCCTTTACAGCTCCAAAATTACATGCCTTTTACATACCTGTGATTATCTCAATAGGATTAACAGCACCTTTTTCTATAAAGATAATTGAGATCTCTCATGATGGCATAGTTTTATTCCTGCAACACCGTCTCTAACCTTCCTTCCACAGAATCTCTCACTGTTTTCTAACAACTGCTTTTTCACATCTATCTGAACAGGAAGTGTTCAGGGTTCACTGAGAGGCAGGATTCTTTTATGATTATGCAAACTGTGGTAACCATGATGTGTTTTCTCTCTCTCTTTTCCCTCTCCTAATGGTAGGTGCCTGGAGATTTGAGTCAAACATCCGAAGACCAGAGTTTGTCAGATTTTGAAATGTAAGTCCACAGAGTCTGCTTATGAAGGGTCCTTTAGAAATAGGACTCTGCAGTTTGGCTTGAGTCCCAGAAGGCCCACCCAGGGAACAGAAATCACTGTTTAAGTCTGCACAGGCTGGTTTGGTTATTGTAAAGGAGGGAAGCTGTTCTCCTGCTGGGCAAGTCTGGCCTTCAGAGGTGTTTTATGTTTCCCCTTCAGTATTGAAAAACACGGGTTTTTTTTTTTTTTTTGGCTGACATTTAAGAGTTGGAAGATATCACAAGAAATTTAAATTTCTCTATTTTCTTTAAAAGAAGACTCAGATCCCTACAAGGCCACAGTCAGAGCTGAGCAGCAGCTGCCTCCTTCTCACAGTGCAAGTGCTCCTTACCTAACCGCAGCCCCCACCTCTCCCTATTGTCTGACTTTATCCCACCACTCATTTCATTGTCTGTATGTCTCCTGTAATGATCTGAGTTTACAACCCCAGTTGGTTATTGGAAACAATGGTAGTTCAGCACATTGGTCTAATTTTTTATTGGATTTAATTCTTCCTTCTGCCTCTGCTGATGACCCCTAAGGGATTTAGTTGGTCTTTAGACTGACCATTTCTGATCAGGTTGTCTTGGTTTTCATACAGGTAATTCCACTGGGCTGGTAAAAAAAAAAAGTGGAGGGGGTCCTGGATTAAGACAAGGCAGTATCCCTGCCTCTCTCATTCACTTGCATGGAGTGGAAAAAGGTTCAGCCTCCTGAAAAAAGGTGTCATCTGGGAAAAGCCCACCTCTGGAGATAGAGGGCAGGGTATGGGACAGAGCCTTGTGTCAGAGTTAGGCTGGCCTGTTGAAATCTTAGCTACAGGCCTCACATTACTGTGACCTTGGGCAAGCCAGTTAATCTCACTGGGCTTGAGTTTCCACACTCATAAGATGAAGGTCATAATGCCAGTCTTGTAGGGTCATGGGGGTGACTAGAGTGAGCTTAGAGTAACCAGGGAGGACATCAGGAGGCCTCTCAGTGCTGGGGTGGCTGCAGTGGAGGTAGAGGCGGCAGTTAGGTTGGTAGGATGAGGAGGTCAATGTGGGTAAAGGTGAAGGAGGAAAATCAAAGGTGAGTTGGCCTCCCATGGGTCCATGAGTGAGGTGAGTTCAACATGAAGAGGATAATGGAATGGTGGCCTGGTAGAGGGCCAGGGTGGGGACAAGCTGAGAAGACAGATGAAAGCTATACAGGAGAATCCCAGAGACATGTCAGCTGTGACCAGAAGGGACTCATTATTAAAGTAAGAATTTATCACGCACCTACTGCAGGCCAGTGTCATGTCAGGTCCTTGATGGAGGGGATGAATAAGCCATGGTCCCTGCCCTCAAGCAGCCTCTGCCCGTCCAGTCACATCATCTCTCACCCAGAAATTTGCAGCCTCCTCCCACTTGTTTGCTTATCTCCACTAATGCCAGAGGGATGTGTTATTTCTCCGTCTCAGGACGGAGACCCAGATCTTCCTTGTAGCTTGCCATGAAGGCCCTTGCTGACGTCTGGTTTCTTCCCCAACCCTCTCCTGTCCTCTCCCTACACACCAGCCACCCTGGCTGACTCAACATCTCTAACTCACTTGGTCTTTCCTCTCAGGATCATTATTTTCGTAGCCCACACTGCTGTAGCATTTTCTCTACACTAGGCATGGTTCTAACTCATTCCCTGCAACAACCCTGTGACATCGATATTGTCTGCAGACGATAGGTTTGGGCCAGGATTCAGGCCCAGGCAGTCTTGATGTAGACTCTGTGCCCTTCACAAATGCTAACGCCCTTACTGGAAGCACCATTCCCGACTCATCCTCTGCTCCCCAGCTTGGCTCCCTCTCAGCGTCCCTGAAGCCCTGCCCAAGCACTGCTTCCTGAAAGAAGCAGGACCCCATGGTGTTCACTCTTCTCAGAGCTGGTGTTCCTTGGTAGCACCTACCACAATGATAAATTAAATAACTTCTGTGTGACAACTATAAACATATATGCACCTAGCAATAGAGCCTCAAAATATATCATGTAAAAAATGGACAGAAATGAAAGGAAAATAGTTTTATGGTAATAGTTGAAGACTTCAACACCTCATTTTCAATGATGGAAAGAATCACTAGAGGGACTAATAAGAAAATAGAAGATTTGAATAATACTGTGGAGCAGTTAGGTCTAACAAACACATAGAGCAGCCCACCAAACAGCAGCCTTCTTCTCAAGTGAATGTGGAATATTCTCCAGGATAGATCATAGGTTAGGCCACAAAACAAATCTCGTTAAGGCGGAAGTCATACAAAGTGTCTTCTACAACCACAGTGGAATATTTTAATGGGGATTTGTCTCTCCCTCATTATAGTGCACACTCCATGAGGGCTGGGACTGTATCTGCTTTCTTCACGGGTTTATCTCTAGTACCTAAATAGTACCTGGCACATGGCACATGGTAGGTTCTCAATAAATTCTTGTTTAATGCATGAGTGAACAAACAAAAGAATGTGTAAATATCTAGGAGGCAGATGGCTATGAAAAGAATTGGTTCTAATACAGTGTGGCAAATGCTTTGAAAGGGAGAAACGTTTAACCTAGTTGAGGTCACCTTGCAGTAGCCCTGGGAGGTTGTCCAGCCCTTAGCAATCCAGAAAGGTTAATGAAAACCAGAGTGTGAGTTACACTTCTGCACCACCCCCCATACCTTGACAGGGGAGCACTTTAGGCACTTGTATAATTCCGGGGACCTTTACAGAAGACTGTCATTAGATAAACCAATTGGGTGGCTCAGAATTGCAATTTGTATTTGCAGCCCAGGGAAGTGATCAATAGGGCCTATTTTGCCCAATGAAGGAGGTCAGCACCTCAGCTGAGAGCTCAGGAGAAATGCTGCTTCAGGAGAGGACTATTTCTTTGTGGAAATAAAATGCTTTTTATTCTAAAGATTGTGAGACATATTGAGTCATGGAATCTTCCATGATCAACATCTCAGGTTCCAAGCACAGGAAGCTGGCGAATTTTTATGAGCTGCTCTTTAGAGAGAACGAGAACTTAGGGAAAAGTGTTAAGTGTTAAGCCCTGGAACAGCTCTAAGCAGAGGCAAGAGCTGGAACCTTCCAGCTCTTCCAGAATTGCACAGTACTGTTTTGATAGCTGTTACGATTGATCTTGAAGTTTCAGCTCCTTCAGTTAAACTATCAGCTCCTCCTGAGCCGGATCCAGCCTGGTGGAAGTGTGGCGGCGGTGGTGGGTGTGTACACCCAGTGACTCATAAGTTCAGTTTAAAGTCTTCACAGAAGGCAAACCTGTCACAGAACCAAAATAACCCTTGAAAGTTCCTTAAATAGCTGGTGAGGGTTAACTGAGATAATATATACAAAAGCATGGAGCCGTAAGTTGTTAGGTACTTGGTAAAGGATTTTGTATTTGAATTTAAATCTTATTTTATTTGAGCCTTACACAAAGTTTTTGTTCGTGGACAAGTTGAAAGAGGGCTCCTTGCGCCTGGCTTCCCGGCATCCTATCTTGTCCTCTTGGTGCCTCCACCCCAGCAGCTGTCACTCTCATATCCATGGCCGTTGGTCTCCTGAGGTCTTTCATGGAGTCTCACCTCACAACGGGGGGCCCAGGCTAATGTGAGCACAGTGAGGAGGCCCCTGTGGGTGCTCCAGAGACCCTATGGGCATTCCCACACATGACCCTCCCAGCCTCACAGAGGCTACTGGTTATTATCCCCTTCTTCAGATGCGCAAACTGAGGTTCATATAAATTGTGAGCCATGGTTGCTGAGAACTGGAGGGCAGCTCTTTCTCATTCCAGAATATAAACTCCATAGACAAATTTAAAAATACACACACACATATATCTAAGTCCTTTAAAAGTAATTTGTGGGATCAAGTAATGAGACTTACTCTGGCCCTTCACTGTTACATGTTAGAGATGTCATAAATTGTTTGTGCATAATTCCTCTTAGAGGAAGAGATAGCCTCCCCTTTTCTGTAAATTGAAATGACCAATTTTGATTTTCCCTCTGGTCAGATCCAACCGGGCGCTGATCAATGTCTGGATCCCATCCGTGTTTCTCCGGGGCAAAGCAGCGAATGCATTCCATGTGTACCAGGTAAGCACCTGGTTTTCCAGTGGGCCTCCCTGCCAGGGGAGAACAGACCCTTGTGTGCCATGCTGTGGGTTTTTTTTTCCTCCTGGTAGTGGAATGCCGGTGCTGCCCTTAGAAGCCACAGCCTGCAAACAGCAGCATTCCAGCTGCATTCCTCCCCTGAGGAAGGGTCCTTCACTGGACTTCAGGGAGCAGGGCAGAGCTTCTCACGCCAGTTAGTCCTCTTAGTCAGGCCATGACCCCTCGGTTCAGACTGCTTGAGCAGAAATGGGATTTGTTGGCTTCCATTTGCCCTGGAAAAGTCCAGGCACAAATCTGGCCTCCAAAATGACTAGCCCTGTGTTCAGGGATCTGCTGCCATCTCCTGTTTCTTCTGCTGAGGCATCCTTTTCAGGCTGGCTTCCATGGGTTGATGAGATAGCTTCCAGCATCGCCAGACTCTGAGCCCATCAGGGTGATTTCAGCCAAGTCCCCAGCATTTCTTATGGGTCTGTCTTATATCTCAAACCCATCTCTACAGCTTGGGATTGGGTGATAGATTTCTGTGATTGGCCAGGTTTGAATCATATGACCACTATGTGCACTGGGTTGGAGTAGACCTTATTTGACCCTGCGTCTGAGAGAGGGGAGATGTGGTTCCCCAAATGTAAACTGGGTTACTCTTCCCAAAGAAGGAGCATCAAGTAGCTGACAAGCGAAAACTGCAAACATCTCCTTTACCTCCTTAGGGTAGAGATGGCCACCCCCTGGGTGGAATGAGTGTCTGGGAGTATGGGACCTTTGTCTGGTATGGAGGTGCTTTTGTCTCAACAACTGGGACCCCAGTTTTCCATCTTTTCTCTGATTTTGTGGTGCCTCTTCCAGCCCTGCCTACTGATCTTCGGTTTGTCTTTCCTCTTTTCCTTTTTTGCCTTGGATCCTGATTTCCAGCTGTTGGTGTTCACTTGTCCTGGGACTGTTTTGTTTTCAACTCTGACTCATAGCTGCTTCCAGTTCTACTATCTTTTTGTATCACAACAGTTTTCATTAGGTTTTGTTTTTATTTCCCATAAGTTCTGCAAAAAGCCATGAGTTTTGTTAATTTTCACCTGAGGATATACTTGTTGTTGAGAGAGAAAGTGAGAGGAAGGGAGAGACAGGGACAGAGAGAGAGAGACAGAGAGATGGAGAGAGAGACAGAGAGAAAAACATCGATGTGAGAGACAAACATTGATTGGTTGCCTCCTGTATGTGCCCTGACTGGGGATCAAACCCACAAGCTAGATATTTGCCCTGACTGATACTCAAACCTGCAACATTTTGGTGCAGAGGAGGATGCTCCAGCCAACTGAGCCACCTGTCCAGGGCAAAAAAAAACAACCCTTGAATTTTGTTACCATTTCTCTTAGTGGAGAATTGACTCATTGAAGAAGCCTCCTCAGCTATTAACATATTTTCCCCAGACACTGGGATGGTGAAAAAATGACTTTGGACTTAAAAATAAAAGCCCTTGTTTCAATTTTGTGGCCTTAAGTAAATCTTAGCTATCTCATATGTAAAATGCAAATAATAGTAATGCTTACCTTGGAAAACGAATCAGCATTAGAATATAGTGCCAAATAGTCACTTGGCATTTTTTCCTTGTCTTCCAAAATGATTGCTGTGTTTGGACTCCGGTGGCAGGTCTGGTGGTGGACATGTGTTATCAAGGAATGAGCATAAGTATGACACACATATGTTACCTAAAATCTTATGGGCAGATGATTTTGGCAACGAAGCTTGCACTAGAAGGTCATTTTATCTTACTTACTCTATATTGCTATCAGTTCTTAAAAAAGAGAATTAGATATGACGGATATCTGAATATCTTGTCTTTCTTTCTCTTTTTATACCACACTCCAAACAACAAACAAACTTTCCCTTATTTGAATGCCCTTCAAGTTCTGCTTTGCAGTCATCACAAAGCTGAGGATGAGAAAAGTGAAGCAGATGGCTTTTCTTTTTTCTTTTTTTTAACAGTGCAGTGAAAATGTGATATCATTTGAGAGGTTTCCTTCACCTGCATTAGGACTCTTTTGCCCAGCCTTTACCCCTGGACGTGACTTGGCAGGCTGGAGCTTCTGAAAGTCTGTTATGAAATGAGACGGGCAGAGAAAATATTCCCCTGCCTGGGACGGTGTGTCCACACAGTCACAGTGGTGTTCCAGCCACTCTGTCCCCGTCCACTGTTCTCAGGACGTTCCAGTGCTCAGAGGACATGGCCCCCATTTCACCCGGCCACAGGCCTGGCAGTACCCGAATCTCTCAGCGCATCTTCAGCCTGAGGCCTGAGCTCTCAGAAATCTTTCTTGATGTTGAGATGTGTGAAGCAGCGCCTCTTGAATGCAATTGTTTTTCTCCTTTTAGCTGATGATGCTTCTTCTGCTTGGTGCCTCAAGAGCAAAATCTGAGCATGAGTTTTGAAGCATCTTAGAAAAGCTTTGTTACAATGTTTTCTTCTTGTTTCTTTTTCTTTTTTAAATCATAAATGATATTGGATAAAAGGTGACTTACTCAAAATACTGGTAGCATTAGACATTATTTTTCTTCATTAAAAATGCATTCTGTATAATTCTATAAAAATAATTTCTAGAGAAACTCATAGAAAAGAACAATAAAATAGAAGTAAGAAATAGTAGAGTCAGAGAAAATATAAACTAAGAGAATTTCCATTAAGGAAGCAGTGGAAATCATATATAGCTCTCATGAAATTCCACACAGTTGCTCTCATTGATATTTGAATTTCCTATTAATGTTCTGACAGCTAGTGTGAAAATGGACATGTGACTATTTTGAATAATCCCATTGCTAATGAGAAGAAAGTAATAATTTCCTCAAAGGGAGGTTTAAAAGAAAACTCCACGCCTGGCTTTAGGTTAAACAATAATGAAGGATATTGTAGGCAGTCCCCAGTTATATCCCCATGACAAGTCCCTGTCCGGTTTTATAAGATCTCCCTCAAGGGAAGCAAGGGTATCACCTGAAAATGAACATAAGTTCACTTGAAGAGCCAAGATGAAAGAAAGGGTCAGCATGTGTAGTTTCCTCAGTAAATCTTTGCTGCCTAGTATGACAGCCAATAGCCACACATGGCAGTTTAAATTTCAACTAATTAAAATGGAATGATATTACAAATTCAGTTCCTCAGGCACACTAGCCACATTTCAAGCGCTCGAGCGCGGCATGCGGCATGCGGCTGCTGCACCGACAGTGCAGATCTAGAACACTTCCGTCCTCGCAAAAAGTTCACTGAATGGCCACACTCTGGAATAGTCTCACAGAGTGGTGGGAAACCAGATGGCCTTACGTGTGCTTGTGCGGTTTCAGGAAGACGGAGCTTGGACATTCAGTACAAATTCTGCAGGGAGAAGGCCACGTGCTTTTCAGCGGTGTCATTGCTTACAATTACCCAGAGGAATACATCTCTGAGTTGTCACTGTGCCTCTACACGCTCTGTTCTTTCTTTTCAGTAAAGACAGAGGAAATAGCCCTGGCTGGCATAGCTCAGTGGATTGAGCGCGGGCTGGGAACCAAAGTGTCCCAGGTTCGATTCCCAGCCAGGGTATATTCCTGGGTTGCAGGCCATAACCCCCAGCAACCGCACATTGATGTTTCTCTCTCTCTCTCTCTCTCTCTCTCTCCCTCCCTCCCTCCCTCCCTTCCCTCCCTAAAAATAAATAAATAAAATCTTAAAAAAAAAAAGAGAGAGATGAAGCTGACATCATTTAAAAAAAAAAAGACAGGAAAGCTCAGGATCAGCGCCTTTGGCAGGCAAAGACTTAAGTTTAATCAACTACTTGTTTTCATTGTATTTATTTTTACATTTGCTTTCCAGATATAGCAGAGAATTCTATTTTACATTTGCCATGGTGGTATGTAATTCCCTTTCAAAATAAATATAAGTAGAAAGTGATTTAGCTTAAAGAAAAATAATAAATGACAATAGTGAAAACAGCAAGTTTAGGATAGTGCTATGTGAATAAATACCTGGGAAACACCAATCTAAAGGAATGGATAGATTGGATAAAATCTTAACAATAGTAATACTACTAAGTAGCAGCATCAGCTGCCTCACTGGTCTGTATGTGTTACAGAAAATAGCTCATTCAGTCCCCATGACGATCCTGTGAGGTGAGAGCCCTTATTATTCCCATTTTATGGATGAGAAAACACAAGCACAGAGAAGCATCTCATTCCATAACATGTTTACATTTTTTTTTTTTAGTCCAAATACCATTTCCTGACAAGGTAATCCAGTTTGCAGATTCCATGAACTCTTTAAAAATCCAAGGAAGAGCCCTGGCTGGTGTGGCTCAGTAGATTGAGTGCTGGCCTGTGAGCCGAAGAGTCGCTGGATTGATTTGCAGTCAGGGCACATGCCTGGGTTGCCGGCCAGGTCCCTGGTTGGGGGAACACAAGAGGCAACCACACATTGATGTTTTGCTCCCTCCATTCTCTTCTGTCTAGAAACAAATAAATGAAATCTTTTTTTAAAATCCAAGAGAGAGATGGAACGGTTGCTTTATGCTTAAGGGACGGTCGCAGCCTGACCACCATCCTGCCTGCACGGCTGTCCTCTATATCCCTAACACGGTGGGCCAAGGGCATGCCTGAGCCAAGCCAGGCATTTCGGTGGTACTGCTCTGGTCCACTGCAGACACAGTGCCATCAAAGCCCCAACAATTCCAGAGCCAGGCTGAGGTGGCTTTGCTTTGGAAAATTGTTAAAGTAGCTACTAGCTTGTGGTGACTGCTCTAGCCATAGAAGGGCTCCAGGCATGCTCCCTTAGAGCCTCTCGTTTGAGCTGTGTCTGGAGACTGCCAGTGAATCCATCTGGGCACTTGGAAAAGGTGCTCTTAAGTGCCAGAGGAACTGAGATTTTGTACTGGGACAAGGTCACAGTCATATTTGTCACAAAGGATTCTGACAAGAAGTGCTGTGGCTGCACAGGATGGAATGTACATTATTAACCAAGGGCTGTGCCTCTGTAGACATGGTTTCCATGCTCTGCTCCTGGGTTCTGAGATGGGGGCTGAGGCGTGTTCTGGTTCTGAAAGTAAGACATGGCAGCATTTGATCAGGTTTCTGAACAAGTAAAACTGGTGTCCAGAACATCCTCATTTAAGTTTTCGTCCATGAATATTTCTTACACTTCTGGACCACACTAATGCATGGCTGCTGGCAGACACTAGCTAGAGATAAAATGATTAAGCATCAACAAGTAAAGTGTAAGAAACAAAGCTCAGTCTATTCACTGGTCTCCCTCCCTCCCTCCCTCCCTCTCTCCCTCTCCCTCTCCCTGTGTTAACACAATTGTGCTTCTAGGTTTGATTTTCTTTTACTTCTATCTGATATAGTTACATCTGTTGTTAATCATTTAGTTCCTAGTTTCTATGTTTGTAAATGTTTGATGTTATTCCACAAATGCCCTGGTTTCCAAATGAATTTGAGGTCCACTGTCTTAGTATCCTACTGTGGTTGTTATAAAGGCAGGCTAGACCTTAAAACAACCCACATATTTTTTTCCTTCTGCAAATATTACAGCCACTAAATTGGTCTGAATGCTTAAGTCTTTCCATTTGAGAAGAGCCATTCACTCTAAGTACAGCAGGAATGAGACCTCTGAGTGGGATTAATTTCAGCCTTTGAATTTAGTCACCAGAAATACTGGCTACTACTGTACAATAGTCCATTTGCACAGCACAACTAATTAGGTCTCCTTTGTAAAAAGGTTGCTTTGTTTCAGCAGTTTTGTCCTTCTAGAGTAAGTCCCCTTTGCTAGAGACCCACAGGCTTGGCCTAGAGGAAAGGTGGTACTCCAGACACGGTCACTGAGTGTTTGAGGTCTCCAGTAGGTTGCCTGCACCCCCAGTAGGAAGTCCTGTAGCCTAGGCAGTTATTTTTAAGGTTCATTCTAACCAAACACATTTATATATATCATGCAGGGAAAATCTATTATTTTTCCTGTTAATAATAGATTACAGGGTCCAGGTAGTCTGCACAAAGCTACAGGTACTTTGGAGGATGGTGATGTTTTTGCGCTTTGCAGTTTTGGGTTTCTCAGTTCTTCCTTTTCATCTTCTTTTCTAAGAAGGCTTACCCCTTGGGCCCTCAAGTTTTCTTGTACCTACGGCTCTGCCTTTATGCTTTCTGAATATGTAGCTATGTGGAGAGGAAGGAATTATTAAGTAGAGAAGGATGAAATGGTTGTGCCAAGTGCAGAAATGGGGGCCACTGCTGCAATAAACATGCCCTCTGCAGAGCCTCTGCCCTAGAAGGTACCATGCCAGATTTGGGGAAACAAGGACACTTCAGAAGCCGGAGTGATTCTCTTATTCACCTCTGGTCCTTTCTGCCATACCTGTTGTGTGCAAAGCAGGCTGGAAGGGCAGCTATGGGCTGTGTGATTTCTGAGTTTTATTCCAGCCAGTGTTACCTTATGTGCTGCATGATAAGCAAAACCAGGGAGCCTTTGCCTTTGTTCTTGCTCCTTCCTTCAAAATTTCTCATCCCACAGAGTCAAGCACCTCAGCACCTATGAGGGTGACAACCTGTTCACCTCCAACTGTTGTGGGGATGCTTAAGGCTTCCGGGAAAGCCTGATATAGGTAAAAAACTAGCTCCCCACCCCCATACCAAAAAAAGTCTGTTTTCCTCCCCCTGGATATATGTGTCACTATTAGTTTTTGTTACTGTTTTTAGATTTTCCAAACAGGAGGAACTGACTCCCTAGAGGCCTGAAGGAATTGATGCCTAGGCCCCAGTATATTACAGTTTTGCCAGCTGTGTTCAGTCTTGTTTAGCATTTACTCCTTGTTGAGTAGTGAATTGGACCACTGGCATTATTCACCAGTGTCTCCAAGGTGCCTACACATGATTCCACAGCACTGTCACCCTCTCTGCCACCTCCCCCAGGGAGGCCACCCCATTGGCATCACAACTTAACATGGTCTTTTTGTCTGGAGCCATGAGCCCCACAAATGTGCAGGTCTGGCTGACCTAAACACCTGTGTATCCTGTTTCAGTTGCTGAATTTAGAGCTGGGGCTAGCCTCGGGGGGTGGGGGGCAGGGCAGGGCACCACCTCAAAGTCTAGTGTACTGGCCTATCTTTTCACTGTGTACTGCAACTGGTATTTGGTTGTTGTTGATGACTGTCAAGGAGGTCTTCTGCTTCTGGATCTGCTTTGTAAAATCTCTATCTTCACTAAGGCTTTCTCTGACTATGAATTGGCAAGACTCCCATGTTGGACTTTTAGGACATCTCTGTTTCTCATTTGGCATAGAAATGGGCTCTAGTGAATTTACTGAACATTAAATACAGGCATTCCTTGGAGATATTGCAGGGTCAGTTCCAGACCACTGCAATAAAGTGAGTCACATGAAATTTTTTGTTTCCCAGTGCATATAAAAGTTATGTTTACACAATACTGCATGTAGTCTATTAAGTGTGCAATAGCATTACATCTAAAAAATGTACATACCTTAATTAAAAATGCTTTATTGCTAAAAAAAGGCTAATCATAATCTTAACTTTCAGCAAGTTGTAGTCTTTTTGCTATTGGAGGGTCTTGCCTTCAGTTTGTAAAAAACACATTATTTGTGAAGTGCAATAAAGCAAGTGATGCCTGTACTGTATTGGGAATGCTTTTGGCTGCAAATAATAGATTAACACACTCAATGTGATTTAAGCAATAGGAGTAAATACACATGACAGAAAGTTGGGGAGTGAAGTGTTTGATGGCTCATGGTATCAGGGCTCTGGGCAAGCCTGGCTCTTGAGATTCTCCTGTTTCTCCCTCTCGGGCCTCTGGAATGGTTTCCAGAGCTCCTAGCACTTTTTCATTACAAAAGAGTGTTCATGTTGGAAGGAAGGGAGGTGTTTACTTACATGTGTACTTTTATCAAAAAGGAAAATCTTTGCCCAGAGCCTTCCTGTGGCCTTCTTTTAGGTTCCACTGACCCAAGGGGAGGTCCCATAGCCTTGCTGTAGCTGGAAGGGAAGCTGGGAGAATGGCACCTGCCCATCTCAGTGTCCGAACGGGATGTGGGCTCAGCTGGCAGGCAGATCAGTGGGGCGCTCCCATTAGGTAGGCACCCAGTGGCCTGTGACACAGGCACTTTAATGTACATTGTCATTTAACCCTTTCAGCCACCTTATGAGGAAGGCATTGTCATCACCCCTGTTTTGTCGATGAGGAAGCCAAGAGTCCACGAGCCATGCACAGGACCTGCCTTGTTCCTCTCTTTTTCCCCTCCATGTAGCACACTGCCCACCCCATGGACATAGCCACCACTCTGTTTCAGTGGAATGAACTCCTTTTCAACACTTTTTTCCTCCAAGGAATACTGCCCACAGTTTCATTGACCCATCACTCATTGTTAAAACTCCCACGAGCAGTTGATATGGTGACAAGGTAATATTCTCATAGAGTAGAGCAAACTGGAAGACCAGAGTGTGGAATTAATGGGTCCCTGGGAATTTGAGAAATTCATTAAAGCAGAGACTTTCAACCTAAATTTATAAAGTTGTAGAGCATGAGAGTTTGAAGGAAATGGAGAGCTGAGCTCTGTGAGTGTGTGTTTTGGAAGATGTAGTCAGTGTTGTAACTTTATATTTGGAAAGCTGAATAAAAAAAAGACATGGGCTTTGGGAAGCAATCTGTAGGTAGAGATAGACACACCATCTTGGTGGGCAGGACATCCAGGTTTGACTCCCTGGAGCTAAAAAAGTATTGACTTTTTAATATGGGGAAATCAAAATAAGTGATTTGTAAAGATCCTATCATATGCCAGTGACACAGAGTAGAACAGATATGTCGCCTTTGAGCCTTTTGTCTTTCTGCTGTGTCTGAGGGTCACCTTACCCTCTCTCCATGGCCCCAAATAACCCAAGTTTTACCCAGAGAGCTGCTCAGGGTACTTATTAGGAGAGTGACTTGGAAGGTAAGAGCTACTAAATCTGCTTATCATGGAGATCAGCAGCTTTTGTTTCTTCTCTGTTCTGTGGTCGCAGGTGCCATGAGTGTCTGGACTGAGTTGGGAAGGGAGGGGTTAGGCTGGGCAAGGTGTATCTGTGAGTGAACCAGCCAAGGTCTAATGGGGCAGGTAGATGTTAATCATGACAAGCACTGGCAGTTTCAGACAGGGATGCACAAAAGCAATGGTTAGCTAAGTCTTGCTGACATAGTGGTGGTGTCTCCTAATTGCAGGTCAACTACTTTAGCAATAATTACTATCATCCTGGGAAACAAAGGCACCAGGGGGCACAGGGCAGGGGGTGGTGACAAGGAGGGCTGCAGGAGTGGAGATCAGAGCAGTGACCTAATCAGTAGAGACCAGAGTGCAGTGATCTCCACTGGGAGGCCTGGAGTGAGAAGGAGTGCGCCAGGTGAAGTGGAAGGCGTCAGGGAGAGTGTTGCAGGAGAGAGAAGCTGGATGTGAAAACGCAATCTAGAGAGGCTCTGTGGAAAGAGGCAGGAGGCATTCTGAGGGAAGGCAGGAAGGAGGAAGTGAGGAGAAGCCAGCCAAGGGGCAGCAGGCAGAGTCAGTATTTTCAGGTGTCCTTGGTCTCAGGCAGGCAAGCTGCACAGGGAGTCCAGAGCCCTGACTGTGTATCTTGGCCAAACCAAGGGAATTTGAGAAATTCATTACCTCCGCAAGCCTCTGTCTCCTCCAGTCCAATAAGATGGTCTCTGGGTTCCCCTGAGCTCAAAGTCATCACTTCCTTGCTCCAGCTGGAGCCGAGACTCCCAGACCCCCAGAGGAAACCTGCCCAGATCCCCTGCTCCAGGCCTGCTGTCCCAGCTGTCTCAGCTCCTCTTTTGATGGAGAAGCTGGGAGAGGAAGGGACAGTGGCACCTCTGAGGCAGAAAGGTGGTCAGTTCTACTCTGCAGTGCAGCGGGAACAGCCGTGTCCCTCCCTCCCCTCCCTATGAATGATGGGTGGGTGGCAGGGGTGAACAGGCACAAACGCTAGACTGGCCACGTACCCGGCGCCATGGCGCTGGCCCTTCTTACATAAGCCTGTGGCTGTCAGAGCAGCCTTGCTAGCAGAGTTACCATCTTTACTTATTGTTTGCAGATGGTGGTGTCAGTTTTTCTAAGCCCACCTCAATTTTTTTTTTTTTTTTTCAAAATGAGGCAGGATGTGAATAATTGCACTGAGAAGTAAGAGAGGCGTTTGGAAGTCATTCTTTTTCCATTGTGGTGCACTGCATGTGACTTCCGTGGGCTCTCATCAGTGTGGTCACTATCCCACCTTCACCTCCACATTAGGGAAGCAGAAACCTAAGAAAGAATAACTTGGCTAAGGCAGTCACCTGGTTTTCATCCAGTAAGTCTCTCTTCCAGGTTCCCAGCCATGGGCAGCTGGCCCTTTTCCATCCTGAGATTTCTGGTGAAAGGTGAAGCCCTGACAAAGACATTTTCCAGCCTGGCTGTTGCTTTTCAAAAGCCTGAAGTTTTTGTTTTTTTTTTTTAAAAGAGAGACTGCATTTTTATTGGCCTGAGGAAACAAGTAGGGGCTGGGAGAAGGAGCTGAAGTGTCAGGTGGTAGGGTGCCAGGAGAGGCAAGACCTCCAGGGCTTCTGGGGCCCCAGCCCACCTTGCGTGGCGAGGGGGCAGAAAACCAGGCAGGACCCTGCAGACTGGCGGCAAGCATGCCAGTGACTGCAGGTCGGAGGCCCCGCCGGGTGGTCTAGGTACCATACCTGCACACTGTCCTGTATGCCAGGGACAGGGGCGGGATCCCAGTAATGGCTGAGGGGCCTTCCCCCACTGACTCTGCAGGACTGTCCTGGACTCTTGATTGAGATGCAATCAACAGTTACTTCTGGAAACCTTGACTTTCATACCCACCTCAAGCATCATATGTTAGAATGAAGTCTTGTAATTACGCAGGAAGGACAGGTTGTTGCTTCTCCCTCACTACCTTGCCTGAACAAAATACAAAAATTAAAAAAAAAAATTCCAAGATGAGTTAATTCAGCCATGAAGGTCTCCTCACTGGACGGTTGATATTTGCTGCACAATCTAAGGCCTAGTGTTTGCATCCATCAAACCTGATGACAAGGGTCGGCCTGTCATCATTTGCAGCAGAAAGAATGAGGTGCCCAACCTCCCAGGACATTATCTTGCTCCTTCAGGGGATGAAAGGAGGTCAGGAGATGGGACTTGGTCAGGGCTGACAGGTAGATGGATTCTTCTCCCCATCCAGTCTCCACAAGAGAAGATGGCACATTCTGTAAATTACCACGCTGTGTGCCTGCATGCTGCCTAACTTGGGCCAGAAACGCCCGGTCCTTCCTTTAATACCCCCAAATGTTGTTGTTTTTTTAATGAATTAGTGAAAGCAATGGGCATTAAATCCACATCTTCCCTGGGGGAGGACATGACAGGAAGTCTCTCAGGAATCTTGTCTGGGGAGCTTTGGGGATGAAGTGGGTGACCACTTCCCAGCAAGTGGCCGGAGCTCCCTTTCTCTCCCTGCCCCTCACTGCCTGTCCCCTCCTTGGCAGGTGTGCTTGGAGGCAGGGAGCTCTTGTCTCATCCTCACCCCTTCATGCTAGCCTGTTGCAGATTAAAAAAACAGAACAGGCAGTGCTCTGCTCACAGATTCTGAATCAGAAAGGCTGCTTGCTCATGGTTCCTCCTTAAACACTGGTGTCTCTGCTTTTCTTACACTTTTCCTCTCCAGTCCTCTTAGCACAGAGGCCAGGAAAGCCCAGGAGTTTGGGGTCATAGTGCAGTCATTTATTCATTAATCAAACACTTGCTGAGCTCCTCCTGTGTGCCAGGCCCAGTGTTCAGATTAGCAGTAGAATGGGCCCTCCCTCCAGATTGACCAGCCCAGCAGCCTCCTTGGGTACTGGAGCTGCCTGTTCCACATTAGACAGTTGTGGGCACTTTGCATTCTACTCCAAGATCCATCTGTATCTTATTTAAAAATTGTTGCATTTTCCCCCAGCTGGTCTATAGTGAAAGTGGTCTGGGTTTCAGGTGTTTAGTCAGACTTTGCCCCACAGCATGCCTCATATTCAGAGTCTAGAGGGCCTTGGTTCCAGAATGAGCTCTGATGGAAGCTGCCTGCTTCCAGAGCATACTTGCTTCTTTTTCACTGTCTGGCTCCTGCCCCCTCTCCCTGCCCCCGTAGCTCAGCATCTGCCTGAGGGCCTCGAGGTGGCGACCTCCCTCTGGGATGCCTGATAGGAAGGTGGGCAAGGATATGAGAATGAGGGGAGGGCTTTTTTCATTTTCTTCCTTTCTTTTCTTTGCTTTATGATTCTTCTTTTCTCATCGTTCTCCCCCTCTTCTCTTCCTCCTTCCTTTTCTAGTATTTTCCTCTTTTTTTCTCATTCTGCTTCCTTCTTTTCCTTCTCCTTTCCTCACTTCATCTCCCTCTTTCCTCCTTGTCCCCCTCTCTTCTCTCTGTTTTCTGTTTCCTTTTTCTCTCTTCCCTTCCTGCCTTTCTTCTCCTTCTTCCCCTTACCTTCTCTCTCCTTGCCATTCTTCATCCTCAACTCAGAGAGGAAATTTGTAACTCCCTGTGTCTGCCCATTTTTCTCATGCCCTGGACAGAAAATTTCTATAGGCCAAAGGTAGGTGACTGTTTTCTGCCTTCAGTTGTTGGATGGCTTCTTGGGTTTGTCTTTCTCTTGGTTGGGCTGCATTGTTGGATGTTGAATGGCGTCCTTGGCTTCTACCCAGAACCTCCCACACCCTCTCCTTAGTTGAGATGACTCAAGATGTCTCCAAACATTACAAAATGTCCTCTCGGGGCATGACCACAGGTTGAGAGCTGCTGCTTTACACGAATCCATTGAATGCTGCTGCGGTTTTATTTTGTTTTGTTTGATATAAATGAGGTCATATAATACAAGCCTTCCTCCTCAGTACATAGACCTCTCTCCTCCTTACTCTTCTTAAACTTCAGCATGTAGATTATTTCCTAGTGTGAGTAAATCATTATTTATGTGACGATTCTGATGATGGACACATAGGTTGCTTTATTTCCTGACCATCACAAACAAAGCCGCCAGATTTGTCCTTGTGTAGACTCCTTGTATACATTGTACATCTTTCCTGGGATAACTAGCTAGAAGTAGATTTGATAAGGTGAAGAGTATTGCATTTGTATTTCAATAGGCCCATCCAAATTGCTGTCCCAAAAGCTTGAACCAATTTATCAACAGGTAGAGGAATACTTTGTCCCCATGTCTTGGCTGACATTGGATATTCTCAATCTTTTAAATTATACCAATATGATAGGGGGAGAAATTATATTTCATTAGTGTCTGAATTTGCATTTTCCTGATTACTTGTGAGGTTGAGCATACACCTGTGTTTTAACTTGTCATTTGTATTTTTATTTGGTGAATTGCCTACTTGTGTTCTTGTCCCATTTTTCTACAATATTGTTCATTATTTTCTCATCAATAACTATCCTTTGGATAGTAATTCTTTGTACTATGTGTTTTGGTCTCTTACTTGTCATTAACTTTACTTTTTAGATTTATTGAGTATCCTTTTGTTTCCTGGTCTCCAAAGCTTGGGAAGCAAGGAATGTCTTGGCTGACATGCTCAAGTACTGTGCTCTGTTTCGTTTCATTGTTACAATAGCCCTGAGCTTTTGTAGACACTCTTGCCATTCTAGAGGTGGAGAAAGAAGATGTTCAGAATGGACAGTAAGTAACTTGTTCAAGGTTATAGAGCTCAGAAGTGTCAGGCAGAGTCACTGCTGGTCTCCCTACACCAAGGGTAGGGTTTTTTACCTGGACTCCTAGCTGCTCTCAGTGGACAGAATGGAGACCAGTGGGCGAAAGGTGGAGAGAAACAGGTTTTGGTACATCTGTCATTCTCTCCTATTGTCTGCTCATCTGCCTGTCTCTTTATCCAGTTGTCCTGCAGTGGACTAGGTGGGATGTGGTTGTGAAGGATAGAGACACAGTCTCAGTTATTGACTATTTGATTTAAGAAAAATTGAATGTGGAAAGCTATTCAAAGGCAGGTGGTCTTATCAAGTATTGATCGTGACTCCCCAGCCACATATGACCACTGTCCCATGCAAGAGGGACAAGATGACCTCTGCAGCCCCTTTCCAAGTTTATATGGTTTTACAGACTTTACTGACTCTCACATCTTCCTGGTCTACATAGGCAGAAAGGAACTCTAGCCACTCTCCATCATTGCTGATTTCTCTGTCAGAACCTGAGAAGTAGGTACACAGGTACCATCCATCTTGAAGCTGATCCATCTGCTGGAAGCAGCCAGAATACTGACTGACCCTTTGCCTTGCACTTCTTGTGGGAGAGCTCTATTTGAGTTATTTGCAGCCATGAGAATTAGAACTACAGAATAAAGATTTACCTCTACACCAAGGTGCTCCAGAGAAGGGGGTGTATCTTTTCAAAAGCCAGAGACCTAGCTTCTCATCAAGGTTCTCTTGATGCCAGCATGGCCATGGCTATTACATTTATGTCCCTAGTCTGGCCCTGGCCCCTGGTGTGCCACCAGGTATGGGCCATGACCGACAGCTCCACGAGGCACTGCTCACCTCAGAAGAGGTCAGCTCTGTGAAGCCTCAGCTCTGTGTCAGTTTTGTTTGTGGCCATATCCTCTGTACCTAGAACATGGGAAGCAAAATCATTACATATTTGATGAGCGACTGAATGAATGAATGAATGAATGATGCATTCTAGTGGGACACACCTGGTTTGCTGCCTTCATGTCATACTCTTAACTTCAATTCTCCAACCATAGTCTATCCAGATAGGAACCTCCCTCCAGAGTTCTCACTTTGAATTTGGCATGAAACTCTTTCCTGAATTCTCAGGTCCTCCTGGATCATTTCTCTTATCATTCAAGTTCAGCCTTGCCTCAGTTTTCTCACCAATTCAAAATAATTTTTCCATTGTTTATAACTGGCCCAGCCCTGATTCAGAAAGTTTTACCTGCCCCAGATATTATGCAAGGTTGTAGTTGAGTAATGGTTTAGTTTCCCTGGAGTTCAGTGGTCAAGGGTAGCCCATACTTCTCAGCTATCAGCCTAAAACTTTCCCAGAATTGCCTTTACACACTCAGGGCCCCTGTCCCAGCACCTGCTCCAATACCATAGGTACTGGGAGTAAGAGTTCAGGATCAGCAGAAGGGCCTTTATGAAGGATTCATTGAGCTCCTCTTGTGAGTCAGGCACTGTGCTTGGTCCTGGGGAGACATCACCAAATGTTGCAGACATGATTCCCTCACACCCCCATTGGAACTTACAGTCTTGTCAGAGAAGAGACTTTAAACATACTAATGTAAAGGTAATGTACAGATAAATATATAGTTACAAACTGTCTATGTACTCTGAAGGAACCCTAAACAGGGCTCTAGAGATTATGGGAAGGGACTCAGTTAAATTGGGGATAAGGAGGGGATCTTGAGGGCATCTGCTCATTCCTGAAAGATGATTTAGAGCTAAATAAGTAACAAGGGGGAACATTTCACACAGAGGAAATGGTACATGCAAAGCCCTGAGGCAGGAAAGAGCACAGTGCACCAGAGGAATTAAAAGGCTAATGTGGCTGGAGTGGAGCGGTGAGTGGAAGAGAAGTAGGAGATATGCTCAGGGCACTGCAGGTGGCTGGATCTTCCGAGGCCTTGCAGGGGAGTCTGTCTGTCTATCTGCTTATCCATCCATCCATCCATCCATCCACCCACCCACCCACCCATCCATCTATTGACCCACCCACCCACTTAACCAACCACCCACCTACCTGCCTACCTAATCATGACTGCAGGAGACCAGGTGAGAGAGAATGGTGGTTTATGCATGCCAAGTGCCCGGGGAGAAGAGAATAGGTGATGTGTCTGAGATATAAGTTTATCAGGGTTTCTGAGTACCTGACATAGTGGTTCTAGTGTGGGCTCTAGAAATAGTCCAAGTTTAAACTCAGATATGCCACTTAGTTCATAGTTGGAATATTTGGAAGACCTTTTATGATGGAATGTCTGTTATCTTGTCAAAGTGACAGTGTTTCCCCTTTAAATAGGGTTACTGCTACCTTCACAGGGCTGCTGTGAGCAGTCAATGAAAGCATGTTGCTAAGGCACTTAGCATGGTACCTGGCCTATTTGGTGAATGGAAAGGACCCAGAGAGTGCAGCCACTATCACCATTTGCTCAACCAAACAAGCACACACCACTGTGTGAACACATGTGCCGGTGAACTGAAAGAGTGTGTGTGTGGTGTGAGTCTTTACATCAGATGTGTGTATTCATAGACATACAGTGGCCCAGCATCTTAGAAACATGTTCCTCTCTAGCAGGGAACCCGGATCCCATACTACCCTAGTTTTCAGTTGAGTTGGTGTTTGGATGCAAGTGTCTGCCCATCCCTCCTTTGCTTTTGGACTGAATTGAGACTAGAAGACCTAAACCAGTCTGGAGTTTCTGAGCTGGGTGATGCTGAGTTGCAGTTTCCTCATCTGAAAATGGTGACACTGCTCAGCCTGATGTTCACCCTTAGGTTGTGGGAGGCAGCAGGTAGAAACAGTTTGCAAGCAATTAGGCAGCTGTTCAAATGTCAACTATTGTGATTTATGTTTATGTGATGAATGTTTTCCCAAGGCCTACGGCACAAGAATAATAATTATTTTATTTCTGTGTTAAAAAAAACAACAACCTTGTGCATTGGTGAGTAAATGCCTCTCCTAGCTGGGGTAAGCTCTTACAGTCTTCTGAACTTGGATTGTGCTGGCCTTGAGAGGGCTGTCATCTGAACTGAGGGGCTCACACCACTAGGGCTTTTGTGGGGTTTTTAATTTTTTTGTCCACTGTGCTGTCCTTTGAGCCTTGGTTTTATAATAAGGTAGAAAGGGTGGGGCTGTTGCTTTAAGCTTTGGGTCTATTTTGCTACCCCTTCCAGATACAGAAAAGCATTTGAGTCCAACCTTTAAAGGTTATCTCCTTGTGCCGCCAGCAGACTCATCCCGAGAGACTGTGAATTCCAGCTCCTTGCCAGACTTCCCAGCAGAGCGAAATTCTGTCAGACTGCTCTGGCTGTCTGGAGCTGGAGGAAGCTACTCAGGTTGGCAGTGTGTGGAGGCTGATTTGCAGGGTCCAATGGAGAAGAGTGTGTGAAAATGTGTGGTGTCCAGGAAGTTTAGAAGGCTGGTCCTCTAACTGTCACACAAGATAGTGGAGTTGGGGTTGTGATGCTGCTGGCCTGCCGTGGCCCAGACTACAGGAGGCAGGTTGGAGGCAGAGAGCTAGGGCAGACTTGGAGGGAAACAAGGTTTGAACAACTCAGTTGCCAGAAGGTGAACAGAGAAAAACAAGCTGCATTTTGCAGCATCTGATTTAGGAGAAGCTACATGCTGGACTATGGAAGTCACTGAATCATGTTACCACATCTGCCCCTCCCTTGCTTGTTTTTATATGGATCTATTTATGAAAAAAAGGACATGGGAAATAGATACATAAGGCCACTGTGAAGAGTAAGTGCTAATATTTATTGAGCCTTTCACATGCATAATTTTGATTCCTTGCCACCACCCCATGAGCGGAAGTATCTTCAACTCTATTACAGAAGGGTAAACTGAGATCAGAGAAGTATAGTAACCTGTGCAACGTAATACAGCTAATGAGTAGCAGGGCTGGGCTCTAGATGACCTTCCAGCTCTCTGTTCTTTAAGAGAAAAATACACCTCTTTTTCACCCGAGTTTCACTAAGCAGGAAAGGAGAGAGTGTGAAAAAAAACATGAGGAGGTTGGATGGTTAGTTAGGAAGAGGATGGTGATGTTTTGTGGTAGGTACAACAATGGTGATGGTGTTGATGGCTATGGTTGATGGTTGATAGTGATGGCTGATGAGGATGATGATGATAGATGATAATGACAAGAATGGTGATGGTTGATGGTTATGGTGAGGATGATGATGGTGGATGATGATGGTTAATGATGACAATGATGGTGATGGCTGATGAGAATGATGATGGTAGTTGATGAGATGATGATTGATGAAGATGGTTGATGAGGATGATGGTTGATGGTGATGAGGGTGGTGATGGTTAATGCTGATGGTTGGAAGGATGATGATGGTGGTGGATGATGATGAGATGATGATTGATGATGGCAGGAGCTATGTTTCCTGAGTGCTTCCCATGTTCCAGACGTTGTGCCAAGTTCTCTCCATGTTTTATTTCCTTAAACTCTCACAGTGCTCTGATGGGAAAGTTCTAGTTATAGTTGTAGGAATAAGAGGAAGCTCATATTTTCTTTGGCTACCCTGTCTGTTTTCAGGAAAAGCAGATCAAGAAAGATCCAGGATTCTTTTCATCATCGAGAGGAAATTTTCTATACATTACAGTGGGTTTTTAAGTATTCACGGTTAAGGGCTTAGCAGAGCCATGGGAACTGAAAGGCCTGTTTAAACCCCAGACCTCCTTTTGGACCTTAGTTTGTACTCTCTCCCTGACTAGATCTGTGCTGGGACTTGCTAAAAGCACCAAGTGGGCTGCTTTGAACTTTTACCCTCTTGGCTGTTAGGAGTGGTATACATCACTTTGGACTTCTAGGTCTTTTCATGAAAAATTAAGAAGCTGTAGCTAGCTGTAGCTTGGCTTCTGTTAGTCTGGTTTTTAAACCTCTTGGGCTTTGGAGCTCTATTATTTACCAGCTGTGTGACCTTAGGCAAGACACGTAACTTTTGTGTGCCTCATTTTCCTCATCTGTAAAATGTAGCTGCTGACCACTTCATGTCTAGGATTGATGAACCCTAAACAACCCTAGGGTTGATGTGAGAATCAAGTGAGACACACAGGAAAAGTGCCAAGCACAGTACCTGGCACATAGGAGATGCTTAATGTATCTACTCTCTGTTTCCATCTTACTGTCAGACGGCAGTACTTACCTTTATTTATGTGCTTGTTTATTATCTGTCTCTCACACTTTCTCCATGAATGCTATCTTATTTTTCTGCTGTGTCCTACTACCCAGGCCAGTGCCCATCAGTAAATGTTTATTACACGAAAGAACAGGCAAACATACCAACTCTGTCCAGAAAAAGTCCAGCCATTGTTAATATAATGAGAACAGTTTGCATGACTTCTATGTAACCTGGCAGCCAAGGAGCATAGACTGGAATGTGCATGTGTGAACAAGGACAACTTCACTATACTAGTCAGTGGGGGTGGTAAATGCCACTGAGTGAGCATGTGTACTGTGTGGCCATCACATTCAAAATAACTGAGTGAGCAGAGCAATGAATCTGCATCAAATTTTTCATTAAACTTGAACGTTCCTCCATGGAAACCATTCAGATGATTCAGAAGGCCACAGCTATGGGCAACTGGTGATTGGCAGTTTCATCATGCAATGCACCTGCTCATGCATCATTGTCTGGGGCAGATTTTTTTAGTGAAACATCGAATCACCCAAGTGACTCAGCCTCTTTACAGCCCAGGTTTGGCATGCTGTAACTTCTGGCTTTTCCCAAAACTGAAATCACCTTTGAAAGGGAAGAGATTTCAGACTGTTGATGAGATTCAGGGAAATACAATAGGACAGCTGATAACGATTGGGAGAACTGTGTGAGGTCCCAATGTGTGTACTTTGAAGGGGGCTGAGGCATCATTGTCCTGTGTACTGTGTCTCTTGTATCTTGTATCTTCTTCAGTAAATGTTTATATTTTTCATAGCACTTGGCTGGATACCTTATGGACAGACCACATATATTTACATGCATTAAGGAAACAAGATACTTGCATTATGAGTCTATACATGTGGGCAAAAGATGAAGCTGGGAGGTGGGCACAAGCCTTGTGCCTGGGCTATTCATAATTTTCCCCATAGACCATGAGCTCCACAAAGTGAAGCTACAAGGTATTCTTCTAAACTGGTTGGAATCAGGACCACAGGTAGTGTTGGCTTTGCATGTGTCCAAGTTAAAGTTTCATAGGTGTGATTGGAAGAATTCACTTAAAAAAATTTTTTTTAATGTTCGCACAAGAATGTGTTTTATTGGTTTTAGAGAGGGAAAGAGGATGGAAGTAGGGGTGGAGAGAGTGGAGGGCAAGGAGAGAAAGAGAGACAGACAGACAGACAGACACTGATGTGAGAAACATTGATCTGTTGCCTCCCATTTGTGCCCTGACCGGGTATGGAACCCATGGCCTAGGTATGTGCCCTGACCAGAATTGAACCCGCTTGCTTTTGGTGTACGGGATGATGCTGCAACCATCTGAGCCACCTGGCCAGGGTAGAAGGGTCCACTTTTAAAAGGGTAAAGGGTGTTTTTAAAATTTCAGAAGCCAACTTATGTTTCCACATGGCAGTATGGTGAGTCCTTCAAGAATGGAGTGTGGAGGCCATCAAGGGTCTGGCCACTGCCAGACGGCCCTGTTACCACTTTTTGTTCTTTGCCTTGTGCAGAAACCTGTGTGTGTACATGTGAAGTGTGCTTTTTTCTGTCAGTGCATATTTTACAAAGAAAACTGAAGAGATAATTTCATTACAAGTGGTGTTATCTCTTGAATGTGCTGATAACATGAAGATGAAGTGGTTTTTCTTAGGGCCCCTCCTAGGGCAACTAGAGTCTTAGTAAGCAGCCTATTTTGAGAGCCAGAGACTTTTGGTACCTGCAAATTATTACTAATAACATCTAAATGCCTTTATTGGCAATAAGAGGCAGGAAATATATAGGAATCTAGGGGCTTAATTTAATGTGAAGTATGCAGGGAGAGGAGCTGATAGCAAGCAGGAACTGGGAAATATTTAACCTGATTATTGAAACAGACCTTGTATTTTAAAGTAGGGTCCTGTCTCTGGGTGTATTTGTAACATGTATTTCTTCATTTCTTCCCTTCCTTCCTTACTCCCCCCTCCTTCTGTCTTCTGTTATGGATCAGGCACTGTGTTAAAGATTGTATTATAGTTTGGGAAAGTGCAGATTAAGTTCTTGTCATCATGAAGTTAGAGTCTACTGGGGGGAAAACACATATTAATTAACCACATAAATGAAGGCAAAATAATAGTCACAGCACTGCCATCCACAGAAGAGTGGATAAACTGGTATGTATATCCACATATTAGAGCACTGGACAGCAGGGAGAATGAAGATCTGTAACTACATGCTACCATATGGGTGAATCTCCTAATATTGAATGAAAGAAGCTAGATACAAAAAAAAGAAAAGAAAAATACACACCAGGTGATTGCATTTATCTAAGTGCAAAAGCAGGCAAGACTAATCCATGTATTCTGAGGTGCTGATTGTGGTTAACAGGAGAAACAAGCTTGACCAATGTGCCATTTTGAAGTTCCCTTGACCACCAGGTCAGCCATGAAGAAGATCAAAGGCAACAATCCACTGTGTTCATTGTGGACATCAAGACTGATATGCATCAGATCAAACAGGCTGTGAAGAAGCTCTTAGATACTGACATGACCAAGGTCACCACTATGATGAAGCCTCAGGGAGAGAAGAAGGCATACCTGAACTGGCTCCCGACTATAAAACTTCAGATGTTGCCAACAAAATTAGGACCATCTAAACTGAGCCCAACTGGTTGATTCTAAATATAAATTTTTCACCATTAAACACACACACACACAACTGGGCCCTCTGGAGGCCTGGTGGTGAGGGGAGTGGCTGATGGGGGTTGTACAGGACTCAAAGTGAAAGTGGAGGGACCAGGAGAGAGGAGAAAGCTGGGTCACCACATACATGTTGAGAAGCCAGGATGGAAACCTGAGAGGGGCAGGTTGCAAAGAGGTTAGGCAGAGTAAAACTGTTGCTAGTCATTAGTTCAACAGATGTCATAAGGCCACAGCATCCCCCTTGAGGACCCTAGCCTCTAGATTATCACTCATGTATTTATTATTTAGTCGAGGGAGCAGCAAACTATTTTGGCTCTGAGACCACAGGGCCCATGGAGGAAGAGGACCAGAAGCTTTGGTTGCACAGATAGCCCCACTGCACAATTTCAGTTGAGTAGAGTCCACTCTAACTTCATTGACCAAAAATGGGAGAGGATGTCCAGTAGGGGGAGAGGCAGACAGAAACAGGGGGAAAGGAGACAAAGAGAGACAAATAGCACGCCCAGCCCAGGTTACATCCTGGGGAGGCCTGGAGCCGTTCTTCCTAAGGGCACTGTCCTGGAGCACACTTGGACGATGCAGGTGGCAAGGACCTGCTCTTCCCATGGTCAGACTTCATTTCTAAGTTCCTTTCCCATTGTGAGCATTTGTCTGCTTAAAGCTACATGTGTTTTGGTACTGCTGTCTTCCACCCTTGGGCACCACTGACACAAATCGCCATCTCTGTCTCAGCCACAAAATGTGATGTGTTTTCTGCAATGCCAGCCTGGACTCTCCTGCAATGGAGCCAGCTGGCACCTACAACCACCACCCCAGCCACATCCTGCCAAGACCTTCAAGGCCAGAGACTTTTTGTAATGGTTTTATATAGTTTTTTTAGTCATTTAAAAAGTATTTTAATACTTTAGTATATCTGTCAGCTGAGGCTAAGTTATACCATTGTGATAAACAACCTCCACATCTCTGCAGCTTCCAACATTGTTTATTACGTGTCTGTTTCTCACTCATGCTGCATATCTGTCCATCGTGGGTCGGCTTTGGTTATGCTCCACGTTGCCTCTGTGCTAGGATCCAATACAAAGCATCTGCCCTGAACTGGGGCACTCTGCTCTCCTGGCAGAGGGAGAAGGGAAGATGGCAAACCCTGCTTGGTTCTGAAAGCTTCTGCTCAGAAGTGACACTCAACACTCCCATAAGATGCCTGATGGGAATAAACCAGTAAGAATTTTCCTCTCATAGGAAGGGGCCCTGCTGAGAGGAAACCTGGTTTATCTGGTGGAGCAGTAATCCGATGTACCTCAAAGTGAAGGGATGCTCATTGTAGAAAAATCGGGAAAGGGAGTGAAGTATTATGGAGCCTTTAAAAGTGATGATGTAGATCTTTTATGTCAGCTTGAAAGGTTGTTTCTTAAATATGATAAAATAAGGAAAAACAGGTAATTAAGTAGAATATGTAGCTTAGTCCTATTAAAAAGTAATCCTCAACATTTGAAATGTGTACAATAGCACAGGAAGATAAAATGGAAAGATTCAAGCAGATGCAGCAAACCTGATGTCTGCAGAGCCCGGGCAGGAAATGAATCAGTCAGCTGCTTCTCAGCACCAACTGATTGTCACCATGCAGAATTTGGGCTCTGTGTCCCCTGATATTTCAGGTTTTCAAAACATGGAAATCTGGATTTAAATATTAAAACCTTTTATTTTACCTTTTTTAATGTCTTTTTTTTAAGATTTTATTTATTCATTTTAGAGAGGGAAGGGAGGGAGATAGAGATAGATAGATAGATAGATAGATAGATAGATAGATAGATAGATAGATAGACAGACATCAATGTGCGGTTGCTGGGGGTTATGGCCTGCAACCCAGGAATGTACCCTGGCTGGGAATTGAACCTGGGACACTTTGGTTCCCAGCCCGCGCTCAATCCACTGAGCTACGCCAGCCAGGGCTTAAAACCTTTTATTTTAAAATGTTGGCAAGTAATTAAAAATTTTAACCTGCATGGACTACCATTATTGCACCTTCTGAACCAAAAAGTGATTTTCTCTGGGTATTGAGATTTTGTATGATTTTTCTCCCCCCTTTTACTGATCTGTTTTCTAACTTTATCACAAAACCAGGCATTTCTTTGTGACAAGTAGTGATGGAGAAAACAAACAGGAAAATCATTAATAAAAGGAAAGATAGATTTTAGCTATAGGAATTGCTTTTGATTTTGTAACTCACTATTCAGTGGGCTGTTAATAAAAAAAATAGTTACCTAAAGTATAGACTGTACTTGGAGCTGCTTAATGTTAATAAAACTGCCCAGGACCCGTGTGTGTGATCAGGTGGTCAGGAAAGGCTGAATCCCACAAGGTCACTGGGTAGAAAGCTCAGGGGTCCTCCTCGGTAGCTTGCTGACCTCAAGCATCAAGAATCTGTGGGCTGGCTTCTATGGACACAGAGCCCGGTGATGTCTTAACTAAAAAAGACACCAAGACTGGAGTGATGCAGAAAGAAGCCAGCTATTTTAGTGGGAGAAAGGAGCTCTGTTCTGAGGGCAAGTTCCCAGAAGAGTTGCTAAAGATAATGCAGTTAAACACTTGGACTGCCATTTCCCAGTTATATTTAAAGTATAACTGCCTGCAGTTGCTCTATTTACCTAATGTGTCTTTTGCCTTTAAGAATGCAGGAAATGGCATAGAGTGGGAAAGAAAATTTGTTGGATGTGAAGTGAATGTAGAAGTAAGCTTTAGATTCAGTGTACACTATTGAATATTCAGGGTTTGTTGGGGTGTTTTTTTTTTTTTTCATTTCCCCCCTCCCCAACTGTAATTCCCTGCTTCATCACCCATCATGCAAATGTGATTCTTATGCATTTTCTAATGTGACTCTTTCTCTAAACAAGTAATCAAAACAAGGTTTTGAGCTGTATTTGAGCTGCAAATAAGTTTAGTGTAAAATGCAATTATTCGCCTCAAAAAATCAACAGAGACAATTTGGACATTTGAAAGGCTTGAATTACCCTTAATCAGAGCTCAGGATGACGTCCATTCCAAGGATTAAAATAAGCTAGGACTCAGCCCCACTTGATAATAGCCAGTTTAAAAAAAAAAACACTTTAAAAATGCTAAAAGTAGTACATTTTGATTATAAAAAATAAAGGCAAGCTAGAAAGAAGGAAAACAAATGACTCGTCATCCCACTACATAGATACAATCACAATGTCTTTTTCTAAGCCTTTCTCTCTGCATTTGTTGTCTAGATGGAGTCAGCCCACATATGAACTTCTGTGTTTTTCTTCTTAATTTAACATAATTTTCCCATGTTACTCTACATTTTATGTCAAATCCATCTTTCACAGCTATATGCTATTCCACCATAACAATGTAATATGATTTCTTTGATCATTCTGTTAGAATGTAAACTAAGGCATATTAAAATTTTTAAGAATCTATTTGAGCAACCACAGCACCAAATCGGGTAGCACCAAACCAGAAGTGGCTAAAGCGCTCCACCAACAGGCTCTAGGGGCAGGGTTTGTGCGGAGGAGATGCAGAGACCAAGCCAGCTGGATTGGCTGCAGCTTAAGTGATTGTATTATTTGGGAAAGCCTAGTAGCTGTTTGTGACTGGTCTTTGTTATTAACTTCATTGGGGTAACACTGGTTAATAACATTGTATAAATTTCAGGTGTATAACTTTATAATATGAATCCATATACTTTATTGTGCGCTCACTACCCAAAGTCTAGTCCCCTTCTGTCACCATGTATTGGACCCCCTTTACCTTCTTCTTCCACCCCCCACTCTCTTGCCTTCTGGTGACCACCATTCTGTTTGTATTTATGAGTCTGGTTTTTTTTTGTTTATTTGTATGTTTGCTTTGTTTGCTCATTTGTTGCTTTGTGCTTTATGTCTTATGTATGAGTGAAATTAAATGGTTGTCCTTTTCCACCTGACTTGTTTTACTTAGCATGATACTCCCAAGATCCATCCATCCATCACAAATAGCAATGTTTTACTATTTTTATGGCTGAGTAGTGTTCCATTGCATTAATATATCACATCTTCAGACACTTAGGTTGTTGCCACGTCTTGGCTATTGTGAATAATGCTGCAGTGAACATAGGGCTATTATCAATAAGGCAAGAAATAAGTGTTGGAGAGGATGTGGAGAAAAGGGAACCCTCGTACACTGCTGGTGGGATTGTAAACTGGTGCAGCCACTGTGGAAAACGCTATGGAGGTTCCTCAAAAAAAATGAAGAGTAGAGCTACCATATGGCGCAATAATCCCTCTTCTGGATATCTACCCAAAGAATTAGAGAACACTTACTTTTAAAGATGTATAGTTGTTTTTCCTAACCCAAAGCATTTACAGGGCTTCACTCTGGCTTAGGTTTCGGTATGCATATGTAGGCGACCAACGCATTTAGAGCTCCTCAGTCTGATGGCCTCCGTGTCTGATGAACAATTCTTATTATTCAACATTTCAGTTTTCCTCCAATTTCTCATCCTGAACAGTTAGAGAGAACCACATTATTCTCAGGCCTGTTCTGTATTTTAGATTCTTTTCCAATTAGGTCTGTGGTTGGAGAGGGACAGCACTGTGTTGCAGTAGAATGGGCACTCACTTCTGAGTGGACACAAGTTCCAACCCATCTTGCTTTGTGACCACAGGCAACTTACCAATTGCCTCACTTTCTTCATCTGCACAGTGGGGCAAAGATCACTCAAACTTGTAAGGTCCTTACGAATAAGGAATAATGACTGTGAAGTACCTGGCCTCTGGGGAGCAATCAGTTAACTCAATACACTGCGGGCTACAAGAACAAAGATCTGATCTCCAGTGACCTTGAAATCTGACACACTAGTTTTGGAATGGGGTCATCCCTGAGTTTATATCTCAACTCTGCCCTGAGAGAACTATAACCTTGAGCAAGTTAGATAACACCCCTGAGCCTCAGTTTCTTCATTTGTACAAAGCTTACAAAGGGATTATGAGATTTAAATGAAATTAATAAAATGAGATTATATGTTCAGCACCTTGTATATTTGTATATTCCCTCTACTATAGCTCATACTTAGTGCATGAGAACAATTATTATTAGTTATTATTATTTCTATCATCCTCATCTCTCTTTTCAGTGCTGTAAGTGAACTTTATAAACTTGCTATGGGAGAATATGAAGACACCTTACTCTATTTGCCAATGGTGTCAGGATGTTATAGAAACTTCCAGGAGGAAGTGATACCTGACCTAGTCTTTAATGCTAAGTTGGGATGAAGCTGATGAGTGAGAGAGGCAGAGGGTCCCGCACGCTCTTAGGCCCAGAGACAAGAACAAACCAGGGGAGAAGGATGATTAGAGGAATGGCCAAGATCAAAATGCAAGTGCCTAGTCAGAGTAGACTCTGGGAACATCGTCCCAACTAGCTGAGCTGTGGAAGTGTGGGAGGAGGAGAGTAGGAGAGTATGAAGTTCTTCCTGCTGTCTCATTCATAGGAGATAGAGCCTCCTTTTATTTTCTTACATTGCTGTATTGATCTACAGTATATGAGTGATGCCCTCTAGCTCTGTAGTATAATGAAAAGACTCAACTTTGATGGAACATATCAGAAAGTGAAGTACTCGTTCCCCCTTAAAAAATTGAACTTTTAAACACTGTTTCAGAAAATAGGTCCTTGTGTGTGATGTAAAGTCCCCTTATTTTTTTCTCCCTGAGTTGAACAAAGGTATGAAATAATGGAATAAACACTTTCTGCTTTGGAGTGGTAAGAATTCAGAGGCACTGCCCTTGTGACCAGTGTCTTCTGAGCCATTTCCTACATGCTGGTACCATGAGACCTGGTAGTGCTCACAACTACCATGAGACCTGGTAGTGCTCACAACTACCATGAGATCTGATAGTGCTCATATACCTTTCTGGAAATTTATTCATTTGTTCATTCATTCATTTGTTTTTTTTTCAACCAGCCAACCAAGAAGCCCACCAACAAAGATTTATTGAGCACCTTCTGTGCCAGAATTCTTTGCCCTGAGGATATACTCATGAGCCAAAGGGCTAAGATCCCTGTTCCCATGGAGCACATATTTTAGTGCAGAGCTCAGTAAACAAATAAGCAAACACTGAAGTTTCATTTAGTGATTAGTACTGGGTAGGAAATAAAATGGGTGATGGGGTGGAGGGGCCTGGGGAGTACTCAGGTAGAAGCTGTTTCAGGTAGGGTCATCCTGGGAGGCCTTTCTTTGTTGGTCTGTATGAGACTAAGTCCTTGGGCTTATTGGCAACTGAGTAAATTGGTCCTCCCCATTCACAGATTCAACAGACTATTATGGTTACTTACAGCTCAATGTATGTCTCTGTTTTCTAAGACTTGAACCTTATTCTCAGGGAACTTTATGGGCTGGTATATGCATTTTGGGGTAAATGCTGTTGTTGTAATGCCCTGTGGTAAGTGAGGGGAGAACATCAGGATTATAGAAGTCCACAGTTAGGGCACTAAGCTCATGCTGGGAGGGAGAGTGTTCAATCAAGACACATCTTTGGGAAAATGATTCTTGGGCTGGGGGAAGGATGAACAGACCAAGAGGGGTGGGCAGGGTGTCCCATATGGAGGGAATGACCCAAAGCAGGAGCCGTGAAACAGCACGTGTCAGAAGCAGCACTACTGTACTCATGGCTACAGTTCACATGTTCTAGGCCCAGAGTCACACCCTCTATTAACTGTGAAGTCCAAGTATAGGGCAATGTTAGTCTGGATCCTTTGCTGGCCAATGACAGGAACTTGGTTAGTTCAAGTGGTAAAAAAAAGGTAGGGGGGCAAGAGAGCTCTTGGTTTATGCAGCTAGAAGAATTCTATGGAAGCTCAGTAGTCTAATCCCTGGGCCCAGGAAGCTGGACTCACCACCTCTGTGACTCACTGTATCTCTCTCCTCACATTGCATGATGGGCATTCTTCCTGGGTTAGGAAAGCCAGTGGGCAGAGAACTTTCTCCAAAGCTGTGACCATATATCAGTCTTAGGGGAGAGCTTTGAAGAGTTCCCTTGGTAGGATATGGCCAACCCATGGACATGGGACATGAGGTGGTAGCACTGGCCAGGCCTAGGACAATGCCATGGGGCCGCAGTGCCTTCAGGATGATATGGAACAGGGCCTGAGGAAGGGGTCCCAAAGAGACAGAACCAACCATGCTCCTCTGAAAAGTGTGTCTGCCCTATTCCTCTTTGACCCCTGCAGAGGTCTACTCCCACTGTGGGTAGTTACTGCTGTCACGTCTTGGTGAATGTGAGCTACAGCCTGGGTAGCTTTGGTTAGTTAGAAAAGGGAGGGGAGAAATGGCTTGGGGGGAAGCAATAATCTACATAATGAGCTTCTCTCCTCCATTTTAATGTCCACTAATTGGAATACACCCATTAGTAAATCTTCTAACAGGAAAATGAGAATTGCAGAAATCAAAGGCCCCCTTCAACTTTCTGGTGTGTGCATGAAGGCATTTCTAGATCCCAGAACTGTTACATAACATGGAATTTAGCAACCCCTGCCCCACTCTCTTTGCACTTTCTTATTCCAGCCATAACCATCTTCATTACTGATGTTTGCCTCCTGCTTGACTCGCCTGCCCCCTTTTTTGAGGTCCTCATGTTGGGCCTCCTTTTAAATGGTCCCCCCAAACTCAGTCCCTAGATCACGGGTGATGAGCGAGTTTACAAGGCACCATTTATTTTATGTGCTTTGAAATGGGAGGGCCACAAGAGTGTGGGCCATGTGTCAAACACTTGGTTTCCAGTTCCATCCTGCTGACATCCTTCCATTTTTAACAATACCTGTAGATGTCTCTTGGGAAACAGACATTGAAAGACACAGTTTCAGACACTCTAGTTTAAGTACATATTTCTCCCCTTGAGGAACAGAGTTCCTCCCAGTGGCTCCGCTTAGAAGCATTATCTGGGTCCTTGGCTGTGGGTTTCTGTTAACACTTTGCTGGAGCTCTGTGCAGGAGCTGGCCACCACGTGTTGAGGATGCTCCTGCCCAGTGCCCCTGAGCTAGTTACTGGGGTTCAAATCCTCCTTGCTCATAGCACCTGCTAGGGTCAGGTGAGAAGAGGGGTCCATGGTCCTCAGCCAGGGGCCACACATGAGCCAGGAGTTTTATACTGAGTTGAAGCCATCTCTCAGGGTTGATTTTTCCAAGGGTTAAAGCTGTTTTCTGGGAAAGCCCAAGCACGCTGCACACCCTACTCAAGCCCCTCAATGAGCAGCGGCACCTGAACAGGCAAGGACCCTGTCCCCTGCTTGGACCCAGGTGTCAGTTTCTGGACAGGAGGCAGGGGGTTAAGGAGCTCACAGACAAGTTTCTATTTGGAGAGAGGGGAAGGAACGAAGACAGGAACACGGCACCGTTTTTAGTACAAGGAGACGTGACAGCTTGGCGTGAGCGCGATGCGTGCCATCTCCGTTCCGTGTGGAAGGTGTGGTGCTGCCGGTGGAGTGGGGAGTGAGCACCTGGCTGCCTTCCTCCCCACCAGATGCCATTTCAGCAAGATGCCTGTGCTGCTCAGACAGACGTTCTCCTTTCCGACTGCTCAGGTGTCGGCCTGGCTCAGAATTCGGGGCGGCCGGGGGGACTCTCTGAGTTCCAGTTGTGTCTGGCAGGACTGTGGTAGGCCGCTGGCCTCTGGCCTGCAGTGATTTGGTCATCACCCCAAGGAGGCTTTGGCCTAGGTGACCCTAGCCATGCCCTGTCACTTCTCTGGGCCTCCCTCTCCTTGTCTGTGACCTTGAGGGTTAGACAAGGGCGACATCTCTGAATACGTGAAGGGAATGTATCATACCTGAGATTCTGAAAGACCATTTGTATTCCTGCTTAGCATGGGACACACGGACAAGGTGTCCAACAGACCTGTTATTTGTTTTGTAAAATGCCACTGAAATCTGGTATTGTTTCACCATGCCAAAATTAATGTGATGTATTTTTTTTTCTTCCTCTCTTCCTATTCTTTTCTTCCTTTTCTACTCTATTTATTCACTCACTCATTCATTCTCTTTAACCACTGGCAGCTGGGCAATACTGTGTTAAATGCCAGGGATGGAGCAGATGGGACTGGCCTGAGGGTGGGGGTTGTGGGGTGGGGATCCCATGTTTGGGCCATTGTAGTGCAGAGGGTCAGGTGTGGAGGGGGAGGAGTCCTGGGTTAGTGAAGTGCAGGAGTGTGTTGCTTCTGCCAGGTCTGAGAGTCAAAGAGGCCTTTGTGGAGGGCTGGTGTCACCTGAGCTGAGTCTTAAGCCACATGTCTGAAATTGATTGTCAGAGAAAGTATGGGGAAGGGTGGGGTTGGTGGTTAGGGTGACATCTCTGTCCCTCTGTACAGCTGGTTAACCAGTCTCATTCCTTTTCCTCTTACCCTGGCTCCTTCCTCACACACAGGTGCTTTCCACCCTCTCCCTCTCCCCCTTGCCCCCCAGCCTTAGGCCCAAAGGCTCCCGGAGGTGCTAGGTGCACCCTGATCTATTCCGCCCATCTTCCCCTTGCAGGAAGATACCTGAAACATGTACTCTAGCTGCTAGCACTTGATGTTCTGGTCTCTGGGCGAACAGGGCTGGCCTTTGGGGGCTCCTTTCTCCCCGGCATACAGCTGCCACTCATGCATGTCCATGCTGGGAGTCCTGTAGCTCCCCAGAGTCCTGGGCTTCAGTAGTCAATTTGCTCACTGCCAGGCCCAGTTCTGCCTGGTGAGGCTCCTCACCCCCAAGTAGGGCAATTGCAGAGCCTTGGGTTTAAGAACACGGGGCTACTGGGAAAATTGAGAGTTTACTGTCACCCTTTTTGAGCAGCCTCATGGACTCTCCTTTTGGGCTGGCTCCCGGAGCCTCCAGGCTGCCCTTATTCTTACCTGGTCAGTGGGATCAGGTGTATAGTGGGTCTAGGCAGCTACCAGTCCTATGAGGCCTCTGGAGCAGGCAGTACACTGCAGACCTGCCAGGCCCTCCTCGGTTTCCAGCCATGGAGGCATCATGTGTCTTTGAGACCCTTTCACCTAATGTATAAGCTCAGCTGGATTCTGTGATCTCTGCTTCTTCCCTTTCTTTTCTTTCTACTATTGTTCTGTCTCCTTCCCTTTCTACCACCCAATATTCCCTCCCCTTTTATGAACACCCTCTCACTTTAATCCAGGGTCCGTTTCTGATAGACAGACCCTCCTTTAACTGATCATTTGATCTCAACAAGCACCCAAGCAGCCCCTGTGATTACCCAGCAGCTCCCAGGAAGGGTCACAGCACAGATCTGGACCCTGATCCAGCACAGACCTGCTGAGTATGGCAGCATCATGCTAGGTGTCAGGCACACTGCAGGGAGAGAAAGCAGACATGGGCCCTGTTCTCACAGGCCCTGTTCTGCCCTTTCACACAGAGGGTAGAGCTCGTCATTAAACAAGGGATCGTAATAATGTATGTGCAGTGGAAAACTAAGGGGCTGTTCATAGCAGCAAGGACCACAGTTCTAGCAGAGCATTAAAGTCAGCAGAGGCAGTGAGGCAGTGCCTGAGTCAAGAGCTGAGAGCTGAGTCCCAGTTAACCAGGTATAGGGGTAGGAGGGTGTTCTAGACCCAGGGAAGATCCTGGACTAAGGTCCTGGAGTGGGTGGGAGCAGAGCCTTTTGGAGGAACTAAAAGGAGGCCTGTGAGGCCAGAGAGAGAGGTACAGTGAGGGAGTGGGAGGGTGGGGTGAGACTGTGCAGAGAGGAAGGCAGGAACAGGGTCATCGGGCCAGCCCTGTCAGGCCTTGGATTCCCTCACAGTAGCAGGATGGCAGCTCAACTCCTGGGGCAGTGGCTGGATAGAGGAGCAAGGCGGCTCCTTTCCTTCCTCTCTCATCAACTGGAGGGGCCAGTAGACTGCTGCCCATGTCCCAATGGGCAGTTTGGGGTCACCTGCTCTTGCCCTAGTTATAGGAGCTCCTGGGAAAGTGTCTGTCATTTGCAAGCTCTTCAGTGACTGAGAGACAGTGGGCTGGCGGCCACACCTGTCAGGTGTGGTGAGCAATAAAAAGGCACCCACAGCTTATGCAGGGAGCAGCAACACCTGATTTGCAGGTGTGGCATCAGGGCATGGCTTCTTATATAGCCAGGTACTACCAGTGTGACCTGAGTCCATTTACTTTACCTCTCTGAGCCTCAGTTTCCCCTTTTTACATAGCAGCAGTAATACAGCCTCACCGCTGCATGGGGGTAGGAGTGCTAAAATGGCTGGTATACAGTAGGTGCTGCCCAGGCACTTAGTCCTGGTTTCCTGGCTGTCTCCTGGAGCCTGGCAGGCAGGCTGCGGAGGGCACAGGGGAAAGGCCCACTGGCTGGCTGATACATCCAGCTTGTGTCGGTGCAGTGGGCATGGGCTGACATCCCCCTCTGCCTCCTCCAAGTGCTGGCCTCACTTTCAGAGCCTCACGTCTAAAATGGTCATGTCACCACCCTGCCGGGTTGTTGTAAGGCTGGTGCTGTGAGGGCCTCAGTCGGAACACAGCACAGAACAGGGATCAGCCACTGCTACCTCCTCTTTCCCCCTGACCCTTTCTCTTCTCTCACTTAAAAAAAAAAAATTAACCTGGCTGGTGTAGCTCAGTGGATTGAGCGCGGGCTGCGAACCAAAGTGTCGCAGGTTCAATTCCCAGTCAGGGCACATGCCTGGGTTGCAGGCCACGGCCCCCAGCAACCACACATTGATGTTTCTCTCTCTTTCTCCCTCCCTTCCCTCTCTAAAAATAAATAAATAAAATCTTTAAAAAAAAAACTCCAAAAACTGAGAATAAAGAAAACTCCTTTAAAAAAATGAAGACAGTTCATATGATAAAATTCACCTTTTTAAAGTGTGCAGTTCAGTTACTTCTTAGTAGATTCACAAGACTGCAAAACCATCATTACTACCTGATTTCAGAACATTTTAATCACACTAAAAAGAAACCCGGTACCTATTAGCAGTCACTCCCATGCTACCACCCCCAGACCCACCCTGCTTCCTCACCTAACCCCCAGAAACCAGGGGCCGACTTTCTTTCTCTGTGGGTTTCTGTATAGGTTTGCCTTCTTGTGACATTTCATGTAAGGGGAGTCACGTTACCATCCGGCATGTGCCTTCTGTGTCTGGCTTCTCTCATTTAACATAATGCTTTCAGGGCTCAACCATATTGGGACCGTGCCATTCCTCTTTGTGGCCAAATAATATTCCATTGTCTCAGCCACATTGTGTTTGTTCACTCATCTGTCAATGGGAGTTTCGTTTATTTCTACATTTTGGCTATTATGAATAGGGCTGACGTGAATGTTCTCATACAAGCTTTGCATGGACATTTGTTTTCAGTGTCTCGAGAATACACCTAGGGGCGGGATTGCTGGTTCTTATGCCAGTTTCCTCGGTTTTGTTGAAAATGGCCATTCTGGTGGCATGAAGTAGTATTTCATTGTGGTTTTGATTTTCATTTCCCTAATGGCTAATGATATCAAGCATCTTTTCATGTGCTTGCTGGCTATTTATATATATCTTCTTTGGAGGAACGTCTTCAAATCTTTTGCCCATTTCTAAGTTGTTTTTGTTTTTAATTTTATTTTTGAGTTTTAGGGGTTCTCTATAGAATCTGAAAATAAAGCCCTTATCAGATACATGATTTGAAATAGTCTATTCTGTGGTTGTATTTTCACTTTGCCAGTGGTGTCCTTTGAAGCACAAAAGTCTTTAATTTTGATGAAGTTCAATATATCTTTCCTTTTCTTTTGTTGCTTTTGCTTTTGGTATAACTAAGAATTGTTTGCCCAATTCAAAGGCCTAAAGATTTAGGCCTACATTTTTTTCTAAGAGTTTTGTAGTTTTAGACATTACATTTAGGTCTTTGTTCCTTTTTGTATCTTGTATGATGGAAGGGTCCAACCTCATTCTTATGTTTGTGAATCTGGTCATCCTCACACCACTTGTTTAAAAAGGCTGTTCTTTTCTCCATTCGGACACTCCTGTCCAAAATCAACTTAGCATAGATGAGTGGTTTTATTTCTGGGCTCTCTATTTTTTTTTAACTTTTAATTTATTACAATTTACATTCAGTATTATTTTGTATTAGTTTCACACGTTCAGCATAGGAGTTAGATAATCACATACTTTACAAGATGATACCCCTGATATTTTCTGTGTCCAACTGGCCCCATATGTAGTTATTGCAATATTATTGGCTGTATTCCCTATGCTGTACTTTACATCCCCATGACTATTTTGTAACTACTAATCTGTACTTCTCAAACCCTTCACCTTTCTACCTAGTCCCCAACCCCCCTCCTCTCTGGCAGCCATCAGTCTGTTCTCTGTGTCTGTGGTGGACTGTCAGTTCTGTTCCAGAGATCTATATGCCTCTGCTTTGGACAGTGCCACACTCTCTTGATTCCTGTGGCTTTTAGAAAGTTCTAAAATCAGCAAATATGTCTCTCTTCTCCCACTTTCCCCCATTTCTTGTCCTTTTCTCTGCTCTTCCTTTTCCTCCTTTGATCTTTTCTGTGTTCTTTAGAGTTTAGAGTAAGGGCTCACTGTCTTTTCAGTAGAGGGCCAGGCTAAATATTTCAAGCTTTGCAGGTCATACAGTCTTTATCTCAAGATCTCAACTCTGTTCTTATAGAGTCAAAACAGCCATAGACTATATGCAATGAATGGACATGTCTGTGTTCTAATAAAACTTCACATTTTTATTTGACACTGAAATTTGAATTGCATATGCTTTTCACATGTTAAAAAATTGTATTCTTCTTATGACTTTTCCCCCAGCCATTTAAAATGTAAAAGCCATTCTTAATCTATAGACCATCAAAAACAGACAACAGGGATGTCAATCCGTGTTTGAGAGGCATGAACCTTGAGGGAGTGTTGCAGAGGAAGGCAGAGCATCCCCCTTAATCACACATGGCCCTGGGCCTGGAAGCTGATCAGTAGACCCTGCCTGGGACAGGGCAGCTCTGCACTGAGACGTCACTGCCCCTCCCTCCCTCCCTGATGGCTTCATCAGGCCCTGCCCAAGGAAGCAGCGAGCCTCCATGCAGATACTCTGTCTGGTAAACTAGCAGTAATGATCGCCAGCAACAGATTTTCCCTTCCCTTCAGGGAAAACCTCAGTCCTCCTTGCCCCACAACTGATCCACTCTAAATTTTGCTCAGGAGAGCATGAGTTTTCAAGCCGGCACAGACTCTGTCAGACGCTGTCTTGTGAGACTTTGGTCAGGCTAGCTAGCCTGTTGGAGCCTCAGGTTTTCCTCACTTTGAAAAGGGGCAGTCGTGAGCACTCAGGTCTTCACACAGTGAATGCTTCATAAGGGCTAATTGCCCGTTGGCTGCTGTCATCACTGCATTCCTTGTTGTGACGGGTGGTGATGAAGGTGGCCGTATCCAGCATGCAGCAGTTCCCTGAGCCCATATCCTTACCTGTGACATGAACAAAGATATTCAGCCACTGGCTGTGGATCCTGGGGAATAGTACGTATCTGCCCCTCTTCTTTGGCTTGAGCTCGATCAATGGGTCTGGGGAAATTCTTATTCTGTACCAGAGCTACTGGTACAATAGGTTTGGGGCTTTTCTCTGACTGTACCTGTATAGCTTTCCTGGACCTTTGGGTGAAGGAAGACATTTTTTCTCCCCTGGCTCTAAGCCCCACTCCCAAGCCATAGGCCTTCCCTTTGTCCCAGCTCCACCCTGCACATATCTTTCCAGAAGCTCATTCTGGATCAAGGGCCAACAAACTATGTTCCGTGACCACATTGGCCCCTGACATTTTTTGTAAATAATGTTTTATTAGCATGCAGCCATACCCATTCACGTATGGCTATGACTGCTTTTGTGTGCATGTGTGTGTTTCTTTATTTTTATTGCTGACACTGTTACAGATGTTCCTATTCCCCCCACCCTTGCCTGCCTCCACTCAGCCTCCCCCCTTCCCTCTGGCCACCACCACACTGTTGTCTGTGTGCACGGGTTATGTGTATATGCTCTTTAGCTAAGCCCTTCCCCTTCTTTCATTCAGTGTCCCCTTCCCCCAACTCCCCTCTGACAGCTGTCTGTCTGTCCCATGTGTGGGTGCTTTTATGCTACAGTGGCAGAGTTGAGTCTTTGGGGCAGAGCTCATGTATTCCACAGAGCCCAAAATATTTACTGTCTGGTCCTTTACAGAAAACATTTGCCACCTGTGCCCTCAATGTCTCTCTTCAGGGCTCTCGTCACTGAGGCTTCCTCCATTTTGCACTGGCCCTGCTGTGCAGTGATGGCCTGTTCCTGTGTATGTCTCCCTATCAGACAGAGTTCCTTGAGGACAGTGCTTCTTTCATCCCAGGTCCCTGTCTCTCTCCCAGCACACACAGTAGGTACTCAGTAACTGTGAGATGGATGACTGGCTGGCTGAATGAATGGAACAAACATCGTGAATATTGGACTAAGATGGAATTCTTCTTGGATAAAGCTAAGCTCAGCTTTTTCACCTGCAGAAATACGATCTCAGTGTACACTCGGTCCAAAAAGTGTCCCTCCCCAATCCTCACAGAGAGTGGGTATCTCTAACAAAAGTGGCTGACCCTCAACAACACATCTCCTGTGTGCCAGGCTCTGTTACTCAGTGCTTTAGGGACATTAACCAATTCCAGCCTCAGGACCACCCAAAGAAGGAGGTACTATTACTATTTCCGCCATTCTGCAGATGGAGATGTCGTACACTGGAGAGGTTAAGCAGCTTACCCAGGACACCCAGCTAGTAAATGCATGTGTGAGGGAAGGGGCTGCACTCAAACCCATCGGCTGAGCTCCAGAGTCGTCTGCTCACGATACACATCCTGCCTGCCGCAGCCCTGGATGTGCTGTTGAAACAGTAGCTTCTCATTTCATTTGTCTGAAGATGGGAAGCTTTTTTCAGCTTCTCCACTTCAAATCTTAAAAGCACAGAACAGCCAGTAATTGTTCTTTATCATGTTGTAGCATATTTAATGCGTTAACCTCCTTTAATTGAATGGGTAATTCAGGATTGATCCAGCGCTCCAAGAGGCACCCATTGTGTGTTCGATGAGCAGAGAAGAGAGTGGAAAGAGCTTGTCAAGAACATTTCTCAGAATAGGAGCTAGCAGGAACGATTTTCTGTGAAAGGGCTGGCCCTGTGGAAAGGACTCTTCGCAAGGTTTCATGGCAGTGGAGCTTCTGGTGATTTTCAAAGACCTCAGGGGTCCCCTCTTTGGAAGTCTAGCAGTAGGTTGGCCAAAGTAAGAATAAGGGACAGGACCCTTAAAGCAAAATCAGGGTGCTTTAACTATAGGAATGGGGAGTGGACAGACTGGGAAGAAAAACAAAATGACAAAATAGAAAGAAAAATGGCCCCTGCTATCATTGCCACAGGAACTGAACTACTGTTGTGTGTGTGCGTGTGTGTACATACAGTCATTTTGTCCTTTCTTATTTGTTCTTCTGTTCACTCCTGCAGTCAGTATACTGATCACTCCATTAGGTGCTGGGTATGCACTAATGAGCAAAGATCCCTATCCACTGCCTTTATGGCAACTTGGCAGAGCATCCCAGAAGTCAGATTTGTTAGAAGGATGCTACCAATTGAGACTCCAGGCACCATTAAATGAATTACATGGCGTTGGCACCAGGCTGAGATGGCTGGACGTTTCATCTCAAAGTAGGAAAGGATTTACCTGTGCAATCTGAGGACCTAAAGTCTGTTGGCAGAAACTCTGTCTACCTGAGACAAGGCTAGGATGAACAATGCCAGTGTTGGCTTCCTTCTTAGATAAGTATTAGAGTGAACTATTGAAAATTTCATTTTTATAGGTCAAAAGGAACAAGTATCAGCATTTCATGTGGGCAAGCCTAACTTAAGTACCAGGCTGGTTGTGCATGCAGGCAGCACCCCTCTTTCTTGTGGGAGTCATGTTGAGCTCTATTCAAATCCATCATGGTGGCTTGCACTCTTGAAATTCCTGAGGGTAGCCTCCTCTCCCAACTTCCCAAGGTCTTGAGAAAAACATCTCACATACTTATATTCCATCCATTTATCTTCATGCTGCTATTATATCTTTAGAATTTAGGTTCTTTCTGCCTGGATTTGCTCCCCTCTCCTCTCCTCCCACCTGTCCTCCAACATCCAACTAGAATTCCCTTGGTTGGCTAGATGTCACCTCACCCTCTTCTCTATCCCCATGACACTGTTTGAACCTGCCTCAGAGCATTATCCACAGTGAGTCTTAAGTGGCACTGATCTGGGCATGTGCCAGGCAGGAAGGCAGGCTCTGGGGCCCAACTGCCTGGCTTCATCATAGCTGGTCCACTGCTGGCTCTTTTTCCTTGGACAAGTAACTTCACCTCTCCCTGGTTATCTCTTAAGTTTTCCAATGAAAAGGCTGTTATTTCTTACATCCTGCTTTATTAAATATATCCCAGCAAGCCACTTTGCATTCTTTATTTTAATAGGACAGGATATAAATATTCTAAATACTACAGACTAGCACCATTCCTTGAAATAAAACTGTGATCCTAAAGCATTCGCATATTTGGCGAAGGTCTACAGGGGTGTCAACATGAACTGCGAGCACCTTTGGACTTTGTCTTTTTAAATAAATGGGTAGAAATACATATTAGTGGGTATTTGCCATTAGCAAAATTATAAAAATCAGAAGTGAAAACTTTCCTGGTGCCCGACCTAGTCCTGGATACCCTGAAGACTTTCAGTTGATACTTGTGGATCAGTTTTTACCTCCTATCAAACCTCATTTTTCAAACAAAAGCCTAGAGAAACTACTTGGAAAAGGTGATTTCATATATAAGGAGACTGCATGAAGTAGCAGCCTGCTCTCCTCACTCTTAAAGCATTTTTTTTTTCTTATTGCTATGGCAGAGTCATGGAAACCAGCTGGCCAGGAGACCCAATGTAGGCATTCTGGAAGTTCCCAGCCTCAGTTGAGATGCAGGTTAGACAAGATTGTCACCTCATGAGATATTTTTCAAAGCTTTCTCCTGAGATTGTTTTTGTGATGTGACCAATTACAGTACTTCCTTTTACTGAGCAAAAGCTAAAATGGTCCCTCCATTCACAGAGCATTCCCTTCAACCTGTGCCCTGCCCCTATCGACATACTGGAGAGTATTTCCACTGGTGGCACTGTTGTCAGGAAGGGACTAAGGAAGTGCTTTTGGAACATATGCTTCAAATGGTTACCTAAGATATAAACCTCCCCAGATCAGCAGACAACAACTGAGACCATCTTCATCAGCCCAAGTAAGCCCAAAGACTGGGTCCCAGGATAGATGGGAATGATGAAGACGATATTCTTGAAAGTATACTTGTCATTGAGGGTATATGATACCTTTGCCTCATAGTAGCCCTACAAGGCAATAGCAGTAATAACATCATCCCCATTGAAGAGATGAGCATTGAGATCCAGAAAGGTTAAGCAAGCTGCTAAGGCCACACAGCTTGTAAGTGACAAAACCAAGACTTGAACCTAGTCAATTTTAATGCAAGGCCATGTACATTTCCTGCCAACTACCTATGGCCACCCCAGCTTCAGCGAGCCACCCTGATTACTATTGCTGAAATCCTTGTCTCTGTCAGAGATGATGGTGACTGTGGCAGACATCAGCTAAGCATTTGACAACATTTTTATATGATTCTCATGATATATATTTATATGCCTTCATTTATGACTGAACATCTTTTTCTTAAAGTTGTTCAAGGTAGTTAGGAACTTTTTTTTTAAATGTATTTTATTGATTATGCTATTACAGTTGTCCCATTTTCCCCCCTTCACTCCCCTCCACCCTGTACCCCCTCTCCCACCCACGTTCCCCCGCCTTTAGTTCATGTCCATGTGTCATACTTATGAGTTCTTTAGCTTCTACATTTCCCGTACTATTCTTGCCCTCCCCCTATCTATTTTCAACCTACATTCTATGCTACTTATTCTCTATACCTTTTCCCCCTCTCTCCTCCTCCCACTCCCCTGTTGCTAACCCTCCATGTGATCTCCATTTCTGTGGTTCTGTTCCTGTTCTAGTTGTTTACTTAGTTTCTTTTGGTTTTGCTTTAGGTGTGGTTGTTCATAATTGTGAGTTTGCTGTCCTTTTACTATACATGTCTTTTCTTTATCTTCTTTTCTTAGATAAGTCCCTTTAGCATTTCATAAAATAAGGGCTTGGTGATGATGAACTCCTTTAACTTGACCTTATCTGAAAAGCACTTTATCTGCCCTTCCATTCTAAATGAGAGCTTTGCTGGATAGAGCAATCTGGGATGTAGGTCCTTGTCTTTCATGACTTGGAATATTTCTTTCCAGCCCCTTCTTGCCTGTAAGGTCTCTTTGGAGAAATCAGCTGACAGTCTGATGGGAACTCCTTTGTAGGTTACTGTCCCCTTATCTCTTGCTGCTTCTAGGATTCTCTCCTTCGTTTTTACCTTGGCTAATATAATTATGATATGCCTTGGTGTGTTTCTTCTTGGGTCCAACTTCTTTGGGGCTTTCTGAGCTTCTTGGATTTCTTGGAAGACTGTTCCCTTTGCCAGATTGGGGAAGTACTCCTTTATTATTTGTTCAAATACGTGTTCAATCTGTTGCTTTTCTCCTTCCCATTCTGGTACCCCTATAATTCGGATGTTGGAATGTTTAAAGGTGTCCTGGATGCTCTTAAGCTTTTCCTCGATTTTTTGAATTCTTATTTCATCATGCTTTCCTGCTTGGTTGATTCTGTCTTCCTTCTGGTCCACTGTATTGTTTTGAGACTCAGATTCCTTCCTTTCACTATTGGCTCTCCTCCGCGTATCTTCCTGCATCTCTCTTATGGTAACCTGCATCCTTTCATCTAAATTGTGCCCAAAATCAGCCAATTCCATGAGCTTTCTGATCACCAGTGTTTTGAACTGTGCATCTGATAGGTTGGCTATTTCTTGGTCACTCAAAAGGATGAGTCCTGGGGGATTGATCTGTTCTGTTGGAAACATGTCTTATGTCTTTCCCTGTCTCTCCTTTTTTTTTTTTCGGTCTGGTTGCTCTTGTTACGGTGGGGGGTGGAGCCTTAGGTGTTCACCGGGGCTGGGCACCCCGGTCGCTAGATTGTGACGTTATATGTGGGGGCGGGGGCAGGGGCGGGAGCGGGAGGGAACAATGGCAGTAGTTCCATTCTCCTGGGCTCAGACCCTTCTTTGGGCTCCTGGGCTGCGAGCTCTGCCCTGGTCCACAATCACTGCCTCACTGGATCCGCCAGCTGCAGCTTGGGTACTCAGGGATCACCGCTGCGTTCTTGCGCCCCGATAGCTGTCGCGCCGATTTCATGCCAAATTTTCCCCCGACCTCTGCACGCCACCGACCCGCGCCAGCCCCGCGCCTGCCCGGCTCGTTGTCTCCTACCGGTCTGGATGTATGGGTCTACTTCAACTTCTTGGCTGTCCGACTTCCATGCAGATAAATCCTCTATCAGTTCTGAGTGATATTCTGTCTATAAATTATTGTTGTTCTAATCTTGGTTGTGCGAGGAGGTACGGTGCGTCCACCTATTCCTCCATCTTGCTGGAAGTCCTCTCTCACTTCAGGAACTTTTTTTAAAACACCAGTCAGTGATTTCATTTGACTTGTAATTATCTATCATTATGCCATCTCCTATTTATGTGCAGCCCAACATCTGGCAAAATACTCAAGGTTCGGAGCTGGGGAAAGAGAAGGTGATTTTTTTCCAGATAATTCTTTTGCCCTCATTGTTGCCTGGAAAAGCCTGATCCTATGATAGGACCTCATCCCATTCATTAAGACATCAGTCTGCAGTGCTAATCGTAGAAGTGGCTGCCCAATGCCCAGAGACACAGCTGAGATTTTCCATAAAGCATGTGGTTCATAGTCATGTCTGTCTGTCTTTCTCTAACCCATTCTGATTAGGTTCTTTGAATAGTAACCCCTTGCATCCAGTCTTGCCCATTTTCTTCTAATTAAGCATCTTCCTTTTCCTTTTAGTCAAGAGTGATTTGCTTGGTTTCTGTATTCACTAGACTCTACCCAGAAGGACCAGTTTGATTTCCAGATATTGGCTATACAAGGTATTTGAATGGTTGTTTGTTGCCAGGATGTTGCCAGTGGAGCAAGATTGAGTTTTCTTTTTAAAAAAAAACAAACATTTTCCAAGTGACCTACTTACTGCTATGTATGGTGCCCCAAACCAGGGATAGAGAGATGAAGAGATACAGGTCCTTACCCCTGGGTGGTGCTCAATCTAGTTGGGGGTGCAGAGGAGATGGGGACAAAAGCAGGTGGGGAAGGACACGGATGAGGTTGGCCTAGAGCCCCATGGGAATATGAAAGTTGAATACCATTAGGAGTAGCAGGAGAGATCTGGGAAGACTGTTCCAAGAAGAAGATGCATGAGACTTGCAAGATGAGTAGGACTTGGTCAGATAAAGGTGGCAGGGTGGGGACAGGTAGAGTGCACAGGCTGAGAAAAGGTATAGCAAGGACAGGGAACATGGCGCAAATGGGGAGCCCAAGTTAGTGGGTTCAGTTAAGACACCAGTTAGTGATTTCATTTGACTTGTAATTATCACTATGACATCTCCTATTTATGTGCAGCCCAACATCTGGCAAAATACTCAAGGTTCTGAGCTGGGAAAAGAGCAGGTGACTTTTTCCAGATATTTCTCTTGCCCTCATTGTGAGGGCAAGAGAAACTAGATGAGGTAGTGCAAGGTGGGTAATGAGGTTTGTATCTAGCACCTTCCTTGGAAGTGGCAGAAAACAACCCAAACTGACTTAAACCAAAAAGGAATTTGTTACTTTCTGTAAGTGAACAGTCTTGGAGTAGTCTGGCTTCTGGCACAAGTTGTTCAGTGGCTCACATGAGGTCCACCTGCTCTCAGCATTTCCCCGCTCTGCCCTCTGTGGGCACATCCTTAGATAGGTTTTCTTCTCATGGCAGAAGTCAACTGTGGCAGCTCTAAATATGATCAACTTGACTCCAAGTCAATGAGAAAAGAGTAAGAATCTCTTTCCTGTTAATCCCAGCAGAAACCTCATCAAATCATGGAAAGCTGTGTGCCTATTCTTGAACCACTTGCTGTGGCCATGGGAATGAGGGAGTGAGCTAATTGGCTTAGACCTTGGTCATAGATGCCATTCAGAGTGCACAGTGTAGGGGAGGAAAGACAATGGCTTCTCAAAGAGCAGTCAGGCCACAGTAGCCAAAGATGGCACTATATATACCATCTGGCCCATAGCAGCCCAGGTCCAGTACAGGCTAGCAAAGTGAGCTTTGTCTGCTGAGCTGAGGAGCTTGGGCATTGTCCAGAATATGACTAGAAACTTGTAAAGTGTTTGAAAGGGAGAAGTGACATGTGTGGTTAGTGATTTAGGCCAGTCATTGTGGCAGTGGGGAAGATGAGGTTGATCGGGGGCTCTTTGAGGGTCCTGGAAAGAGTTGATGAAGGACTGAACTTAAGAGTGGAGAAGAGGAAACAAACCCAGAACACACGAGGAGGTAGAATTGGTTGGACTTGGCACACTCATTTTTCTGATGATAAAACCAAGTGGAGCTGTACTGAGCAGTCAAGTTGGGGGCCTAGTCCTGGGAAATAACAAGGTTTATCCTCATGATTTTAAACTAACTACTTACCTTCCCCAAATAAGGGAGGAAGTTGATCCACTGCCAAAACAGTAACTACTTTTGTCCTTGAATCGGGAGATCTCCCAGAGTACTCACTGTGATTTTTATTATTCAACAACCCATTACGTAGTGGCCCCCAAACTCTTGAGATTTATGTCCTCATTATTCTTCACCACATTCCTCTAAAGTATTTGTTAGGTTCATAAACACCATTTCAGGGCTCTGGGAGAAAATGGAGATGCACTGTAATAGAAAATTAGCTTCCCTGCCAGCCCCACTGGGTTGAGATTTCATTTCCTTTGACACTGTTCTTGGTGGGGGGAGAGAGGAGCCTTGGGTCAGGAGTGTTAGTAACTAATCACTGACTGGTAGCCTCCCCACTGTGACCCATCATTTAATGATCTGGTGGTGGACCAGTGTGCAGGATGACCTATAACCCTCTCTGTTTTATTTACCAACAAAAGATATCCTCTGCAGCAGCCTTTTGGCACTAAGATAAATATGAAAGATCACCAGACAGTGATAGCATTGCTTCAAGAAGCACATGATTTCAAACCCAATGGCCTTGCTAGTACCTCTCACTCTTCCTGTCCTAAAACAAGGGGGCCATGTATCTGACCATGCACCAGCAGCTTTAGCCATTCAGGTCTTTTGGGTTGTTTTAGAAAAGGCTAGTTCACAGCTGTTTGATTTTGGGCAAGTTATAAAGCCACTCTGAATTTCATTTTTGTCATCTGTAGGTTAGGTGTATGTGTACCCATTTTATCAGATTGTTGTGAACCTTGATGATATGCAAGATCAGCTTTAAGATGCTTAGCACAATTTCTAAGTTGTGTGACCCTGGGCTTCTCTGAGATAATGTCTCTTAATGATTCTCCTCCGGGAGTGATTGTGCCCCTATGGGAATACTTGGCAATGCCTGGAGGCATTTTTTGTTTGTCACAGGTGGGGAGATGACACTGCATCTAGTAGAGAGAGGCCAGGGGTGCTGCTCAATATCCTACTGTGCACAGGACAGCCCTCCACAACAAAGGGTTATCTGACCCCAAATGTCAGTCAGGTGAGGTTGAGAAGCTCTGATGTACAGAAATACTTAGTACAGTGCTTGGCCCTGAGCACATTTTCAATAAAGGTGCCTATCAAATTTTGGGTGCTCTGTGCCAGATTTAGAGATGCACAGATCCAAGACACACACCTACTGAGTGGTGGTGATAAAAGAACCAGAGTTCAGAGGTAAGGCACTTAACCCAGCCTGGGTGGCAGGCAGGGGTGAATGGGGGTCAGGGACCACAGCCTGGAGGAACTGAGTCTTGAACTTTCCATGAATCCATTTCTCTCCTCTATCTGGCCTGGTTGATGTCAGAGCTGGGGCACCAGCCCTGGGGACAGGGATGCAGAGATAAGGTGGCCTGCCTGTGTGGCTCCTGGACCCCCTGATGTCAGTTACATGGGCCTGTGGGAAAGAGGAGAGGAGCCAGATGGGGAGGGTGCTGGCAGATGCAGAGCTCCAGGACAGGAACTGTCACCTCTGCTCCAATCGGAGATCGCAGCTCTGTCCTTTCAAAGTTGGGTTTTAAAATAAAGTTGCATCTTGTTCTGACGGTAGCTGTCACTTCTTTTGTTACTTTTGAGGCTGTTTGTTAGTAAAAGGCATAATTTGGGGCTTGGAGGTAGTCTTCATTTTGACAATTTGCTAAGGACCCACTTTCTCAAGGCACAGGGGCCCTAGATGCAGAAGATTCTTAGCAAGACCTGGGGCCATGTCACCTAGTGGCAGCATGTGTCTCCCTTCCCACCCCCTGTCACTCACCTTCTGCACAGATGTAGACACCAGAGTACAAATGCAGCATTTCCACGGTCAAAATGACCCCTAGAAGTCTCTTAAACAGGAATGTTGAATACCTGGCTGTCCCCATTACCATGTTCATGGCAGACTTTTTTTTAGTGAACCCAGACCCATTCTCCGAATCCCCCTCCACTCACCCACTGTGTTCCCCAGGCAGCCACCAGTAGTGGGCTAGAGTAGGCATGCAAGTCTAGACTTGGGAGATCTGCCATCCTTGTTCTAAATCCTTACTGACTGTGTGGCCCTGAGCATATCATGACCCTTCCACGTTTGTTTCCTCTTCTGAGAACTGGAGATAATAATACCTACTTTGCATGTTACGAACACTGGAAAGGTAAAAATATATAAAGTGTCTGGTACAGCTCCAAGTATTTAGTAAGTGCTCAATAATTATTCATTGTCTTCCTGTTTGCATACAACTCATTCTTCAAAGACTGCCGTAGCACTTATGGTCCATTTTATTTCCACCTGATATTGTCATTTATCTTTTTCAGCTTCATTTTTCTTAATTGTTAGTTGGATTGTGGGCATTGATAGAGCAGGAATGGTGTCTTAGAATTCTTTCAGACCACAGGCCTTCTGTCAAGAGAAAGTAGTTGGATACATGGGAATGTGGCAATGATTGCTAGTTGCTTACCCAAACCATTCATTTCTCACATAAATCTTAGTAACAGAGCCCTGGGTAGGGTGCCTAAGTGGAAAACGCCAAATCTCCTAGCTTCCCTTGTAGCTACTGATATCATGTGACTGATATGGTCTCTCCCAGTCAAAGACCTTACAATTGAGAACTTTCTCTTTTCTTGGTCAGCCTCAGGCCATCTGAAAAATGGAAGTTTAGCCAACATCTGCTGTGTCTGTAAATGACCTCTAGGTGGCGGTGGCTGCCTGCTGCCGCTCTGGCTATCAGTGCCATGGCAACGAGAGGTCCTCTTTCCTCCACAGCAGCCAGTGTTCCTCTCTTTTCCTTTTCTGAATTTTAGATCCAGGTCCTTACCTCCTTCTCTCTCTTATCCTCCATGCTACCCCTTAGACTTCCCAGTTTCCCCTTTTGTGAAGGTCATGTATCTTCTTTACAAAGTCTTTATTTATACAGGGGGCTGGATGGGGTTTCACACCCAGAAGTTTGCGTGAGTAGACCTTGGTCCTGCCTGTCAAAGTTATTAGTCCATTGCTCGCTGTCGGTCACCAACAAGGATAGGTGTGTTTCTGTGGATGTAGGTGACTGTGTGGAGAGGGTGAACAGTGTGCCTGCCTTTCCTCCTTCCAGCATGCCTTTTTCTTTCTTTCCTCCTCTTCCTCCCATTTATCCATCTATCCAAAGATCCAATCATCTCTACATCTACGTCCCCACCCATCCAACATCCGTTGAGCACCTCTAAGCCCTGAGGATTCCCAGGGGTGTCTCACCCAGGGATTCTTGTCCTTAGAAAATTTACCTCCTGGTAAACACAGAAAGACATGTAAAGTGCACAAATGCATATCCAGTGTTGTTCATCATTCATTGGACAGTGGTTATAGGGCATCTATTATTTTCCAGGCACTGGTCTGGGTAGTGGAGCATAGTGAATAAGATTTGTGGAGTTTGGATTCTAGTTGAGAGGAGACAGAGAGCAGTCAATAAATAAATATGTAAGAAAATTTCTAATTATGCAAAATGCTAGGAAGAAACATAGAGTAATATGGTAGAGGATAATTTGGGGTTGGGAATATGATGAAAGCTTCTCCAGAGTCCAGGAGGAAATCAGTTGGGGAGGGTAGCAGGAACTGAGTGAACTGTCTTGGGAAATGTGTGGGGTTTTGAGAGAATGGCATTGCAGGCAGAGGGACTAGCATAGAAAAGACCACACGGAGTGGAGCACTTGGGTGGGGGCCAGGGCCAGGGAGAATTCAGGGATCTCTGGGAATGTGGCCCTGGCTGCAAGATGGAATGTGAGAGGGGATGGGGCCACTGAGGCAGGCGAGGAGAAGATAGGGAGGGACCTCATGTGCTTTGTCAAGAACTTGGTCTTCCACCTGCTTTCAGATTTGGGTTTGTGGTGACCTAGCACTCCACTGAGGTACTTTAGCTCACAGCATGGAGAGAGACAGGTGGGGCCCGAACCCCCTCCTTGCTTTGTTGGAGCTGTTCAGCCTCCATCTCTTATGTGTATCAGGTCTACACATAGGATGTTGTTTGAAAAGGGGGTTTGGTAGTAAAAAAGATGCTTGAAAACTAAGAGTGGGAGTGGAGAAAGAAACTTGAAGATTTCTAAGTTGAGCGCAGTTATTAACCATCTGGGATTTTGCTGTCAGATCTGGCTCTCTGAGCCTTAGTTAATTTGTCTGTAAAATAAAGAAAACAATAGCACCTGCCTCTTGGAGTTTTTATGAGCATTAAATATGGCTACAGTAAACTGCTCAGTAAATGGTAGTCATCAGATTTAGTATTAATCCTCACACGTCTTTTATTTTTTTCTACTTTTCCAGTGTTTAGCATAGTTCTAGATACACAGCACTCAAAAGATGAATAAATTAATACTAGTTGATATTTTTCAGAGGAAAGAGTATAAGCAGTGACTAAAACGCTCAGACTCTGAAGGTCAGGCAGACTGAGGCGTAAAATCTCTGTTCTGCAACTGCCTAGCTGTGTCATGTAATCCTCTGAGCCTTAGTTTCCTAGGACTTCTGATGATTAAATAAAATGTGTGGAAGCATTTAGTACAGTGAAAAACAGTGACCACGTCATAAGTTCTCAGTTGAGTGGCTTCAGCTTACCCAGTTTCACCAATTGTAGCCTAGTGTATCAGTCAGCTATTGGCTCAGTAGTCTGGTGTAACAAACAACCCCCAAACCTAGCAGGTTAAAACAATTTATTCTTGCTCATATATCTGCGGATTGTTTGGAGGTTGGCTGATCTAGGCTGGGCTTAGCTACATTGTGCAGCTGGTCTCCCCTTCACACATGTCTCTTCCTTCTTGGCCCAGCAGACAAACTGAGACATGCCCTTCTGGTGAAGGCAGAGGTGCAAAGACCTGCCCAACCACTCAGTGTTTCCCAAGCCTCTGCCTGAGTTATATTTGCTTATTGTCTGTTGGCCAAAGCAAGCAAGATGGCCAAGCCCAAAGTTAAAGAACGTACAGTCTGACTCTGGTGAGAGGGACTAAAAAGTCACATGGTAAATAGCATGGGGTATGTGGAGTGGGGAGAACTGGGGCCACTAAGTCAATGTACCCCAGGAGGCAACAGAGAAATAGAAAAAAGTGTAAATAGTGTAGCTACCCTACCTTTGTCTCATCAAGTACCCTCAAAGAAGCATAAGATAGGAGGCAATCTGCTGGGACTTTTCTTGGCCTTACATGTAAGTTGCTCCCAGAGTGTAGTGCTAAAAGATCTGCCTCCTTTATATAATTAAAAATCTTATGAAATTACATTTCACAGATAACCCTTTTACATTACATAATACTGTGCGCACTGTACATTTATATAGCCAAATTACTGTTCAGGGTTGTATACCTAGCCAAGTTTACTGTACTTTATGGTCAGTGTAAGAGATTTCTAGGTCATAATTTTGAGTAAACTTGCTTTTTTGCTTCTGGGTGGATCTTAAAACATAAAGTTCAAGTTTACTTAAATGAACTCTTTTACTGAAGGTCCATGACCCCTTACTCAAAATTCTTGAGGTCGAAATTTAAAATACATATTTTCATTTTTCTTTTCTTTTTGCATTTTAGAAAGGAATAGGATTATAATATTGTAAGTAGGTCTGGGGCAGCACCCTGTAATCAAACACTTCAGTATTTCTACAGTGAAACAGGACCATTCACACTCAGTGGGCTGAATTGAGTTTATAAATACCCTTAATTTGGTTCAGTCAAGTTTTGCCAACAAATTAGTTTGCACTAAACTCATTAAGAGCCTTTTGGTTTTCAGAACTTTTTGGATTTGGGAACTGTTAATGGGAGTTGTGGGTGAAGGGTTGGGCCTCGCTAACATTGCTGTTGTTGGCTTTGCCGCTCAGTGACACCCAGCCCCGCCCCTAGGGCCAGCTGAGGCCATTTTTGCACCCATGTCCATTGGGTCAGCAGGTACAAGATTCGTGGTTAGCACAGCTCCTGCCTGCAGGCAAAGCTGGTCTGTCTGTTGCTGGCACTGTGGGCTCAGATGCAGGTTTGGCAGAATCTCAGGAAGAACCTGGAAGAAGACTCTGGTGCTTAGCTGCTAGATCACAGCAGGCTGCTGGGCCCTCAGCTGGGTTTACTGGTAGCCAAAAAGCACAGGCTTTCCTTCTGCCTCACCCACTCTGCAGTTTGTCTACCGTCACAGTGGGGGGTGGGGGCTTGAGTGGGCAGCTAGGATCTGGGCGTGAGGGGGCTCCTAGAAGCAGGGCAGCAAGTGTCTTCAGTGCAGTGGGGTCTTATTTGGACCTTTTTGGAGCCAGAAGTACCCTCTCCCCTCTCAGAAGGTGTGTGTCTCCCTCTCTAAGGTGGAAATGTGTCACCGGCCCTTGGAGTTGCAGCAGGGAGTAAATGTGAGTGGACAAGTGGACGTGCGACTGCCACTGAGCGCTGGCCCATAGGGGGCACTGCAGCACTGGGTCTTCAGGGTGGGCTACTTAGGAACTCAAGTGCTCAGACCTGGCCTGTCACCACTTCCTCACTGTGGTGGCTGGTTGGGCCCCGGGACTTCCTTGAACGAGCTGAGATAATCTGTAAAACTGTGTGTACCTGGTGGGTGCATACATGTGTACATTCACCTAAGGGTATTTGTATGTGATTGTCTTTTTCCAGGAGAGAATCCATAGGCTTTATGAATATTTCCTGTGGCCCAGGAAAGATTCCAAATACAGGGAGATGTGCCAGGGTAGATAAGAGCTGCTCAGGAGGTCCCCCACACAGGAACTCCCCCACATGGGAACTCCTGGAATGCAGGGGACCTTCATCATCTTACCTGCCAAGGACCTCTAGGGAAACTTCTTTGTGTGTCTCAGTGCTAAAGGAGTGTTTGAATCAAGTTGGCAGAGTTCACTGTGACCACTCCTTTGCCTTCATGCCACCCTACTCAGTGGGCAGTAAACTGCGATATCAGGAAGACCATTTTTCTCCTTTTCTTCCCCATACCAAGTAGCAGTGCAGTCATAGAGTCGAGTCACACTGTGTGTCCATCTAATATTTAATGAGAATTCAATCCCTCATAGATTACTACTAGTAATATGGTAGACACGTGCCATGCATTATGTCATTAGGCTGTGACAACAACTCTGTGAGGTAGTATCCCCACTGTACAGATGCTGAAACTGAGGCTCAGAAAAGTTATGTAGCTTGGTCAAGGTCCAAGCTGGTTGGAACCAGGGCTTAAATGAGGCAGCAGATCCCACAGCCTGGTATTTTAACCTTTGCTCCTTGGAGTGCAGCCCTCCATGCTTGGTTTGCTGGGCGTTGCAGACACAGAGGGTCTAAAGGACACACATGCTGTTCCTCTAGGACCAGAGCGCCTTCTCTGCTGCTGGGTGCTGTGGGGGAAGAAAGACAGATTGTGGGCTGGACAAGACAAAAGTCCACCACTGCTGCCTCTGGGCAAACCCCATTCACATGTCAATTAGCTCACATGAAAGATGCAGATGACCAGATGACAACTACAGCCCCTACCTTAGTTCCTGGCAAGTGTGAGAGGTGGAAAAATGTTCATCACAGCCCCATCTTCCGTCTTGGGCATCAGGAACTTTGTTTTTTAATGCGGTCTTCTGGCTGTCTTTAGGAGGGAGAAATGATTGCATGGAGCATATTAACTGTATCCAATGTTTGTGGTCTGCCTGCAGGCAAAATCTGGTTGTGTGGGGAGGTGAAAGAGGGTGCTTCCTGATGACTAATATGTCTCTCTAAATGTACATTAGAGAGAGGCGCACCAAGTTCTCATATCACATCTGAAATGTTCTATTTGTTTTTCATTACTCTGAAATGATTACTGCAAAAATTCTTAAATTGGATGCTTTTCAAAGAGGAGGCTCAAAGGCCTGAGCACAGGCTTGCAGCTGTGTGGGGAAGAGATGCATCTGTGCGCTTTGGGTGGAGCTTCAGAGGCTTTGCCTCAGTTCTTGGTGGCATGTGAAGAAACTTGTAGGCCTGCCACGGTCTCTCCATAGGCCTGCGTGGAGCTGAGTTGGCTTTTGGTAGCATCTCTGCCTGAGCATGATGCCATCTTCTTGGTGCTAGTTAACTAATGTCTCCTACATACATTTCAGTGGGGAATGGGTCCCCATGATGCCAAGACAAGGATGCTGAGGCTCCCTGAAGAAACCCAGAGACCTTGAAAGAATGCACAGGAAGAAGAAAAGTCTGGTCTTCCCACGCCTACCAAGTCACTGTGCAGTCTTGTGTCAGTGACTGCCTGGGAATTCGTAGCTATGTGATTAAGGATCAGTTCTAGCTGGAGAGTCCAATATTTATTACCCACATTTTGTTGTTGATGTTACAAAGTCACTGGTCATCCTGTTCCTAGAATGAGGAGGGAAGTATCTGTGGTCCTGGTATTGACTCAAAGGTTCCCCCAGCCCACAGTTACCCAAGTCCCTGCCAAGGGCACCAGAATAAGCTTTGCTTTATTGTGTGAATACTTTGAGTGCCGAGGAGGAGGTATCCTTTGGGTGTTTACCAATCTACTTATGCTTCTCTGAGAATTGCCCCTCTGCCCACATACGCAGGTGTGTACTATAGTTCACTGGCTAGAGTGGACACTCACCCAGGGGAAAACTGTCAAGATACAGGTCTTATTACATTCTTTTTTGTACTGAGTTATTTTGATCACAAGTGGCAAAAACATCATCTTAAACTGAACAGTTTATTGGCTCATGTAAGCAAAGAGTTGAGGTGTGCCTCAATCTGGGGGCTCATTCATTCTCCCTTCCTCCCTCCCTCTCTCTCAGTTCTGCTTCACTCTCTAAAGGTTTTATTTTCTGGTAGGCTCCCTGCCTGTGGTGTCACTTGCAGCCCTGAGCTCACATCCTCACAGGCCGAGTATAACTAAAACAGCCCTCCTCCCCTTCCCTGGCATGCAGGCTCCTGAATGGCCTGACCAGGATGACATGCCCCTACTGTGGGGCACGCAGGGCTTTGATTGGCCAGACCTAGATCTTGTGCTTGCCTCTAGCATCAGAGCTGGAGTGGGATCCACAGGAAGCACAGAGACTGAGGTTGGGTAGAAAGTGGGTCCCTAGAGGAGAATCGAGGTGCTGCTGCCTAAAGAGGGGGTATGAATGCCAGACAGAGAGAATATCTGGTGTCCATTGTAAGGTGTCCTGGTGTCCTGGAACATCTGAGACTGGGAAGGCACTGACTGGGTTGGTCTGAGTGTATGGGACTGAGCTTGACTGGTATTGTGTTTGGACCATGAGCTCAAGACACAGAGGCAGTGAGGCTACAGAGAGAGCAGAGTTGAGTGGGAGCACAAGGAGAAGCAGAACGTGGGTGTGCAGCTAACTGCCCTGGTTCTGCACAGCTTTCTGGCTCCTGGTCCAACCCCTCAAGGAACCCAGCAGCACTGCCAGCCCTTAGTTCTCTGAGATACCTTTATATCCTTCCAGTAAATCTCCATTTCCCCAAAGCCACAGTGAGTTGGTTTTTCTTTCTGGCAGTCAAAGAGTCTGTGACTACAAAGAGAGGGACCAGGGACAGCGTTAGTCTGGCTCACAGGGTTTCTCTCCAGGACAGAAGCACCTGGCTCCCAGTGGGGATTGATGCACGTAGATCAGAGCCATGGGGAGCAGAGCAGAGCCGGGTGGGAATCAAATGGTACACGTGAGATACATTACCAGTTCCTTAAAGGACCATTAGCAGTGGCCAGAGGAGGAGGGTCATTCTTAATTATATTAGAAAGTGACACCCTAATGGCCATCCTTGCTGAATTACTGCCTCCCTAGCCCATTTGCTTATGCAAGAGCTGCTGGTCTGAGTGGTTGGTACCTGTCACTCAGCTCATGTTTGGAGGCCAAATATATGCAGCTGAAACTCCTTATTCAGTAGGGGATGCCCCAAACCATCTTTTGGGGAGCAGCCATTTGGTGCCTTCTAAGTTTGGTGCACTGCTCGCCCAAATGCCAAACTATTTTATAACCATTTTGTTTTTAGTAATTTCCTATTCTCAAGAACATTTGATTTGCAAAGGTCTTGGTATAATCAAGGAAAGTAGAAAACTCCTGCTGTAGCTTTGCCTGTACTGCCCTCTTCCTGCTGCTCCTCGCTCCCTTCCCAGCTGCTCCCTATCCTTTAAGGCCTTGCTCAGACATCACCTTCTCTAGGAAGTCTTCCCTGATGGAGGGCATTCACATGGCATTCCATGCTGCTTCTCCTGTCTCCTGGCCTGTACTAATAACACTTACTCTGCTGAACTATAGTGTTGTCTGTTTGTCTGTCTGCATCACTAATGTGTGAACTTCTTTAGAAGCAGGCACATAGCTTTTGTTATTAATAGCTAATTTTTTGTTAAATATTTACATGCCAAGGGAAGTGGTTGATCTTAAACACAATTCTAGAAAGTAGATACTAAAATTGTCCTCATTTCACATTAAGAAATGAAGGCATATGGAGAGGTTTAGTAAATTACTTAAGGTCACACAGCTAATAAGAAGGCGAAATCAAGGTATGAACCTAGGCAGCCTGGTCCCCAGCGTGTGCTCATAATTCACTGCTCTAAACTGTTGGTCCTCTGTCTATTTCCTTGCAGGTTCCGGCACTTAGTAGGTGCTCAGTTAACACTTGGTAACCTAAAGTGGATTAAATACATATGTATCTGAGCTCAGGCTTATAAGGACATTGTCAGAGGTGGTCTTGCTTCTGTTATGGCTGTGATGAGAGTTAGAGACAGGTTTGGTTTCCCTCACAAGAGCAGTTTCACAGTAAGAGAGCAACTTCTCACCAAGGCCCTTGTCTCCAGGGCAAAGATATTGACTGCATTTTAAAAACTTATTTCCCGCACCTGCAGCTTTCTCAAAGGCACTAGCTCTGAGAATATAGGTGAAAAGTAACTTCCCATCTATTACAGCAATATCGACAGCTGTTTGGGGCTGAAACGGTTTGGAACATCAGATCTCCCAAAAGGGTTTTTCTTTCACATTTCTTAATTTTGGAAGAATTCAGGCACAGCTGGAGATCAACATCACAAACATCTTGGTCCCCAGTGCTGGCTTCCCATTGGTTGCCCAGCTTGTTCTCCTGCCCCGGGTGGGCTGGGCCGCCTGCTCCAGGTCCCAGCAAGCTCTCACACCCCAGCCCTGCAGCCGAGGTCAGGGCCGTGCTCCTGTGGTCAGCTCTGCGCCCCTCCTCACTCTGGGAGGTTTCCTCTTTGTTCCTCAGTGACAGACATATTCCTTTTATTGTCAGATGTAGCTGTGTATTTCAAAATACAGTGGTACCCTGGTACTCATCATTAAGTTGTGCTGGAACTTGTGATGAGTACTGAAGCCAATGAGTACCGAGGTATGACTGAATCTCTCTATTTTAACATGTGTCCAATTATATTTGGAGTGAAAGGGTGTAGAGTATGCATTGTCTTCACAGTGCCCACCATAAGTCCCACAGACTTGAAAAATACCCTTTAATTTTTCTATTACCAAAGTCAATATTTAATAGAGGAAAGAAATTTGGGAAACTTGGACAATGATAAAGAAATCATAAAGACAGTAAAAATCTACCAACAATCAAAAGTAACCAGTGTTAATGCTTTGATTTGAATCCTCTGGTCTTATTTTTAGGAATAGAACTGCACACATATTCACATGAGATTGGAATCATACTTATCGATATACATCATAAGTAGTCCCTGAATTAAACTATTTAAATGAACAGATGCCCAGCTTCTGCTTCCCTGTGCTCCCCACCCCCCAGGAAGACTTGGCTGATATTTGTGTCAGCAATGAGAGAACCAGAAGACTTGTATACTTTCCCAGTGAGTTTAAAACTGTAATTTTGGTGCTACAAGCAAACAACCAGCTTTTAGCAAATGAACCTCTATTGCGGCACACATACCTAAGGGGGGATAATGTGCATGATACAAATATCCAGACTGCAACATGTGGTTGCAGGATAAAGTCATATTTCCTTTTAAATTTCCCCAAATATGACCATTGGAGCCCCCAGCAGCTTGATTGCCAGAAACTAATTCCCATCAAAATGGGTCTGGCCATTTCTGAGTTCCCCAAGGACTGTGATGAGCACTTGGGGACCGTTGTGACTTTCTCCGTGGCCCCTGATGTTGCTGGCCACACTGATGATGACCCTTATTAGGCAATCAAGCTCCTGAGCACAACTGCCCACTAGTGGTCACTGCTGCTGTGGCTTGGGATGGGGGAGGGGCACACTGCTTTCTCTGCTTTGTTCCTCAAACCAAACTATGACAACTGACAGCTGAGCCTGTTTCTTATATCCTGCAGCACAGCTGAGGCTATGCTAGAACAATGCATAAGACGGGCCAACCACGCAGGGGTCCTGGCAGAGAAATACAATAGGGTGGGAACTCTCCTTTGCTGCCGCTGGATGCAGCTACCCTCAAGTGCAGGCCCATCTTTGGGAGTCTCTGAAAGGTGTCTCCCTGCTTTATTTCTGGTCTCCCACTCCCTTGAAAGGTCAGCTTCCTGCACCCCCAGGGGAGGGTTCTCCCCAGAGCCCAGGGTCAGCAACCGTGAATCCCAAGGCACCACAGTACCATGCTGTCTCCTCTTTAATTCTCTGGCAGGGGCAGCTGTGAGCAGAGGTTGAGGCTGAGGGGGTTGCAGGGGGTGTCTGGTAGAGCAGAGGGTCCTTAATGGGCCTGAGGGGTGTGGAGACTGTTCCCATGAGTCCTCTGTGAGAGCCCATCTGCATCTTCATTGCAAGTGGTGCTGTCCATGACTTATTGAGTCTTGGACTTGATTTGGGAGTTAGAGGGTGGGGACCAGGGCCAGGGTCAGGAATTCAGCCAGTCAGGGGGACCAGAGTCTCGGCCTCTTTCACAAGCTTTCCTGGGTCTTGGGGAGGAGGTGGTGGACAGTAATGGGAAGACCAGGGCTCCCCTTCTGACTAGCTCTGTGTTGGACTAGTGGCTCAGCCTCAGCAAGACAGAGTGTCCGATAAAGTAAAAATGAATGGGTAAACCATGGTTCATGGCTATGGCATTAAAGCAAAAAGGTCTACTCTCCTCTTACAGACTTACACCTATGTTGTCCCTCCAGTAACCTGAAAGTGAGTGAAGGAACACTTGTTTATATGTAAGTGGATGTAAATGGTCACTGCTCACTAAAGCAGCCCTCTGTCTCTCATTATCCCCCTCCAAGTTCACAAGAGCTGTAGCTGGCAGCCCCATGCTCCAAGCAGCCCAGTCATGGGTTGGACACACATCCATCAAGCACACCCACAGATGAGGATGGCAGCTTCCTGCTTCCATGAAGCTGAGAGGGGCAAGGCCAGTCAATGGGAACCTGCTTGGCAGTGCTCTAGCCAACATCAAAGCCAAGAGCCTGTGTCCACCGAGACCTGTCCATCCATCTACCAGTCATTCATTCCATTCTTTTCAACACTTGTGTTGGTACACATATATTGGGTGCCTCCTTTGTACTGGGACAGAGGGTACAGCAGTGGACACAATCACCCAGACCCTGCCTTCAGGGGGCTTATCCTTTTCGTTGGGAGAGACAGACAATAAGCAGTTCAAGAATTGAATGCTTAGCATGCCAGATGGTGGTTGAGCCAGAAGCCAAAGGGAGTGAGGGGGCAAGCGTTCCAGGGAGAGTAGCAATGCAAAGGCCCTGAGGCTCCCCCCTCTGTTTTCCTGGTACATCTGAAACTTGGCCCCATCTGCCTCCAGCACCCTCTTATATCCCTCTTGTTCTGGACCTCGCCCTGGGCTCCTTTCAGTCCTCTCCAGGCTGGTGCCGTGCCCTTTGCCCTGGAGCTGTTTCCCGTGCAAGACTGGTCCACTCTGACTCACTGTTTTTGTCCCAAGTCGGACACCCCTGCTCCACTCACCCAACCCCCTCCCAGGCCTAGTTCTGCTTCAAGAACCATGCCCCTGTCCTTACAGTCTTGTCTCTCCCGGAGATGAGAGGTTTGTGCATATGGTGATTGGCATCAGGTCTGCTGTTTGATTGGCTCTCTGGCTGACTGTGGGCTCCAGGAGGGCAGGCATCATGCCCAGTTTTGTTCTCCACAATGTCCCCAGGGCCCAGCCCTGAGCTTGGCACATAAGAGGCACTGGCAGTTACCCAGGGAAGGAACACCCAGTTCTGCTTGGGGTCCATGGGGCATGGGGGAAAGAAGAGACCTGACCTGGGCAGGGTCTCAAAGGAAGTGTAGATGCCCTGAACCCAGTATCCAGCTCTTGTCACCTCCAAAACCAATCAGGTGTAGTCTGGCGGGAAGGTGGGCCATGCTGCTTTCAGAGGTGCTGAGATTGGTGTCAGATGTCTGGGGCCAGTAGAGCTTATGCTGGACCATGGTGAGTGTGGTGTGTTCCAGGATCTTCTCCCTGAAATGAGGAGTCTGCATTGAGATGGTAACAGCCCTGATCAAGGGAGAGCAGGCACTGGGCTGGGTCTTTCCCATGTCTGAACTGCTCATCCCTCTTTAGAAGGTGTGTGGCGTTGGGCTGGCAATTCTCAGTAAATAATGCATTTCTACCTTTACTAGTCTGCCCATTTCCATAACCCAGTGAACTGAAAAGTCATTTTTCTCTGGTTAAGTTTTTCATCTTATTCTTGGCATTTGGCTGCAATGATATCACTCCCTCAGCATGGTCATACAGTAATTCAGGCGTTTTGTTCTAGCAATGAGGACACTTATAGTTAATAACACATGAAGCCATTTCATTAAAAGGAAAGTTTTGTTAGGATACATTAACGCAGGCTGCCAACCAAAACACAAATCATTTCATTTCTTGGATATTAAGGAAACAAAATGAATTAGGAAACTAAAGCCATTTTTAAAAGAATCTTTGTTATCTTAATGCCATCAACTATCTTTAAATTTAACTGTCTGTGTAAAGGGCATCAGAGCTTAGAGTTTAGAGCGCTGGTTTTTCTCTGAGATGGAGACAATGCAGCGTGTGGCTTGTGTAGCATCACATAAGGGCTGGCTCTGGTTCTCCTCCCTCCCTGGATCATATTCGACACATTGCTCTGTTGTTCCAAGTCTCTGTTTTAAGGCATATAAAATTTCAGGGCTTTTATAAAAATTGTGGATGAAATGTCTGACACATGATAGGTGCTGCTAAGTGGTGTATCATCTTCTGTAAGTCTAGGCACGTTATCGTAGTTAGTGCTAGCTTTCACTCTTGACTACCACAACATGAATAAAAATGTGTTTGTGCCCTGGCCGAGTGGCTCAGTTAACTGAAACTTTGTTCCACACACCAAAAGGCTGCAGGTTGGATTCCTGGTCACGGCACATACCTAGGTTGTGGGTTTGATCATTGGTCAGGGTGTGGATGGGAAACAACCAATTGATGTTCCTCTCACATTGATGTTTCTCTCTCTCTCTCTCTCTCTCCCCCCCGCCTTCCATCTCTCTCCCCCCTCCCTTCCTCTCTCTTTCTCTTCCTCCCTCTCTTTCCTCCCCCTGCCCCTTTCCTCTCTCTCTAAAATCAATAAACATCCTTGGGTGAGGATTAAAAATTAATAATAAATAAAAATTAAAATGTGTTTGCTTCTGAGGTGGAGGAGTTTGGTTATTTAAAAAATCATCTGAATTTTGAAGTGGAGAAGGATGCATTTGATCTATGCTGCAGGAAGCAGGGACAGCTCGACGTTTTGTTTCCATGCCAGCGGTGCATAAATGAGCATTTATTGCAGTGTTTTTGCTGCATTCATATCAGCAGGGTTCTCTGTAGAGTCTGATCCTTGCAGAATTTTTCAGCACCAATCAGGTGTCTCCTATGAGGTCCCCTCTTGTCAGAGAACTTTGGTGCTTGTGTACAGGGGCAGTATAAATAGCAGGCCCTCCTGCCGCCAGCAGAGAGGTGTACCAAGCTTGTTCTGAGTCAGAAGCCCAAGGAACACTTCCCAGGTTTTGTTTTAGTGCTTGAAAATCCACCCAAGAAGGTCATTTACTAAACTCTGCTGTTTCTGTTGACAGTTTTTTGGAAGCAAAGGGGATATTTAACTGCCCAGCCCACAGACTGTATTCTGTTTGTGTTTCCTCGCCTGCCTAGCATTTGACAATTAATTAGGCATGGTAATTACCTGCTTTAATTTCGTGATTACACATCCTATAATTACCCCTAATTTTGTAATAGGGAAGTTCGTGTACACAAAGGCAGATGACAACGAAGGTGAGGGCGTTACAATTTTACAGCTGCCACTGCGTGCTCCCTGCCAGGCATGGCACCTCATAGCCACCCAACCAGATCAGTGCTGTCCCCATTTCACAGATTGAGAAGCTGTGTCTTGAGGTGAAATATGATCCTCAGGGTCCCAGCTGGCAAAGGGAAGAGCTAGAGTTTGAACCCCGGCCTCTCTCCCTGTGCAGCCCTTGCACTGTGCCGTTCTGCCTGTGGCATGCTAGGCCTCAGACGCGCCTGAGCCCCAACGACTGCTGGCTGGAAGCCCGCGCGGGTGCCTGGCAGCCCCTGAAAACAGGTCTGGGACTTGAATTGACTGAAAACAGCTTTTACATTTTCATTCCCCTGCTCCTTGTGTCTCTTTCTCATTTTTTCTCCTTTTTCTCCTTTTCCTCCTCCCTCCCTCTCCTGATTATTTGATAGATTGATATACTCTATACATATGTTGATTTATATAGATATGTGTGTTTCAGAGATAAATTTTACCCCAGAACATGCAACATTTGATGATTAGACGTATTAACAGATATAAAGAATGTTGTCTCACACGTAATCACTCAGTTTTCCTCCCGCCCTTAAGCAGCAGCTACCAGCTCTATCCTCATTTTCCAAATGGAGCATTGAGGCCTAAAGAGGGGAACTCACTTACCCAGGATCACTTGGCTAGCAAGAGGTGGGGCCGGGATTTAAACACAGGTCTGCAGAGGCCAGTCCAGCCTCTGGACCTCCTCTGAACGCTGACACTGGCTGCATGTCATGTCCATGTGGGTGCTCACCCTCTACAGTCCACTGTGGATGCCCCAGGACCATAAGTTAGGATAAAAGCTCACACTCCTGAGGATATCGAAGGCATGGCTTTCCCCCTACCCTTCACTTGTGCATTTAAAATTAGGTTTAATATGTCAGGTGCATAACTCTTAAGTTTTTAGTTCAATTTTTACTTTTGTATATACTTGTGTAACTACTGCCCAGAAGGCTCTTTATGCTTTTTTGTATTCTGTGTAAGAATCCTTGCCTACCCCCAAGGTCTTTAAAATATGTTTTCTCCTAGTAGCTTCGTGATTTTACCTCTCACATTGAGATCCATGCTCCCCAAAGAAACTAGCACAAAAGCCATGCTCATGAATGCTCATAGCTCCCTTACCTGTAAGAGTCCCAGCTGGAGATAGTCTAAATTCCCATCCCAGCAGAATGGCTTAACACACTGTGGCGTGTTTGTACAGTGGGATACTATGTGGCATCGAACAAGGACAGTTGAGTGCTGTGCCCACAACATGAAGACATCTCACAAACCCTGTATGGAGTGAAAGAAACCAGACATAAAGGAGCACATTCTCTGTGAGTCCATTTAGATTTAGTTCAAAAACAGATGAAAGAAGTAAGGGGTGGAGTGCTCGGCAGAGCAGGTGAGGGGCAGGAGGGCTGATAGGAATGCTCTGGCAGGTGTTTCCAATCTTGTAAAGAAAGCACTTCCCAGGGGCCCTGTCTACACAAGAGTAGTTCTGGATTCGATTCACTGATGGACTAAGGTCTTGCTCTTTCTCCCTGCTAACTTCTACTTACCCAACTGTTATCACAGACATTACTGGGGTGATTCTTCCCAGTGGAAAAGAAACCTAAAAATTCAAACTTCCTCTTAAACCAGGAAAGGGAGGATTTGCCCTGATTCCTGATTAAAGATATTACCCTGCTATTTTTCTTTTGCTGAGTCAAAGAGATTGGACCTGAAAGGCTTTTTATTGCTTGTTTTAAAAGACAACTTGGTTTTGCCAGAAGAGGTCAACTCTTTTTATTCCTCCAAGGAATTATTATTTTTATGGCTCAAAGAGAAGGAATGGGTGTGTCAAACTTAATTTGGATAGGAGAGCCTTTTAAAGTTGAAAGAAAGAGGGGAAGGAAGGGAGGGAGGAAGGGAGGAAGGAAGGGAGGGAGGAAGGGAGGGAGGAAGGGAGGAAGGAAGGAATTGTTAAGCTCCAGGAAGGAGCCTAACAATTTGGGGCATAAATTCTTTCAATTCTGTAGTGAAATAAGTGCACAATTTGGTTTAGTATAATTTAAAAGGAAAACTTAATATGCAGAGAAAGTTTTGCAATTTTGGATGCTAAAAGCAGTGCTGTTGAGGGTGGACTGTTCATGTAATTTTGGGTGGTTTCAATGGCATTAGAATAGAAGGAGCAAGTGCAAATGGAAAAACACATTGGAGAGTATTCTGAGGATGCGTGATCTGCTCAGGAAAGGGACATTGGACCTCAGAGGAATCATGCACCCTCCCTTGGCAGCTGCTGTCTCCAGCTGCCAGCATTGCTGGCTTGGGGCTTCTGGGCTTTGGGAGCTTTGGTTACTGCAGCAGCATGCTGTAATAGAAAGTATTGGACCTTAAGCGCTAGACATCAAGCAGACCTGGTTTCAGGCCTTTATCTCCTCTCAGGTAAGTGGCACGCTCTCTCTGAACCCAAGTGATCACCTGTAGAAGGGGCAAGTTCACAGCTTCTGCTTTGCAGATTAACTGAGGATAAAAGGTGAGGCATGTGAGTGCCTGGCATACTTCCCACACAATAGGTGCTTCATAAATGGCAAGAGTTAGTGTTGAAGGTATTTATATTTTAGTGGAGGTCTGAAAAGCATCATTTTACTGCTTTGGCTCTGGCAGTGGGCAACTCCACTCTTGCTGAATTTCTCCTAGAGCTCTCTGACTTTGACTGTCAATGGTAGACATAGGGTTTGATGAGCATCCAGACAACAGCAGGAAAAAAGAACCCGTGGGCTTGACCTGAAGCCCCTGGCTGGTGTCCAGGGGCCCTGTGATAGCCCCCCTCCCCTCATTATCAGATGGCCTCCAGATGTAACAGAAGCTGGTGCCACGCCTTTCACCCTTGAGAGGCCTCGGTCTAATGGTGCTGGCAGAGGCAGGAAGGAGGACTATCACTGAAGCAGATGGAAGCACCCAGAACCCTCTCTGCCCCTGGCGAGCATCAGTGCTTGCTGCCCAGTGTTTCTGGGAGACAGGGCCATTCTCAGACAACTGAGCTTTGAAGAGAGAGGCTCCAAGGACTGTTCTGCTGGCTTTTCCTCTTGAGTATGAAACCCTCCGAAATAAACCCAGGTCGGGCCTCCTGCCTCCTTCCATGAACACTTGGGTCTCCTCAATTAAATGAGAGTGGAGTGAAGTTAGAATGAGACCCAGTGAAGTACTTGGAATTTATAAATCACCTGAGGATTAAGGACCAGAACTTGAGGGCTGTAAAGGGATCCAGAGACCCCCTGGTCCAACCCTGCATGGTACACATGGGGAAACAAGGCCTAGAGGAAGCAGGGGCACCCCCAGCAGCACACATGGTGGTCGGGAGGTGCCCCAGCATCCAGCCTCAGTGGCAGAGCTGTTTTCATGGAACCTGACAAATAATACATTTGGGGTGCATATTGTGGAGCTTTGGCAAGAGGGGCATTATAATTTGTATTTTTATTAAATAATTTTAATGACCCACAGCATAATTTGTACTAAGCCCCAGGACTTGTGACTCAATGGCAATCTGTATATTTGTTCCTTACCAAGCAAAAATTCTATGCAGAGGTTGTAAAGCTGAGACAGGGTGACTTCAATGGCAGTGCTTCACAAAGGTTGCAGAAGTTCATGATTTGGGTTATGATGATGGTAACAGCAACAATAATTAAAGCAACAGAGGGACACTGCGGCAGGCCAGGCATTTTTATGAATGCTTTTGTGCATCCTTCTTTTGTATTCTACCCATTTCTCAGATAAGTAAACTGAGATTCAGAAAGAAGCCATTTGCCTGCCATCCCATAGCTAGTAGGTGGAGGAGGTGTGGGCCTCTAGGCTGCGGCCACAGTGCACGGACCAGTCATGGCTGTCCCGATGTCTCACTGCAGCCCCATCTCTGTCAGCCACACCACTGGAGGGAATTCCTGGCAGAGCTGACCCAAGATCAGAGATTCCCAAAATCCAGATCTTTGTTATTTCCCAGTGACAACCTAATCAATAAGGTGATTTTTTAAAATGTATTTTTATGAAGCATAATTGACATATAACATTGTTAGTTTCAGGTTTACAATACAATGATTATATATATGATATATATGTTATAAATGTTATATATGATATATATGGCAAAATGATCCCCACAATGCCTAGTTAATATCCCCAATAAGGTTATTTGTAATTAATTATTTATTTATGTATTGAACGCTCACGTGGCATCTTCTGTGTACCAGGCCCTGGTAAGCCCAAACCATGTGTGAACTCATTTAATCCTCCCAAACCCATCGAGGTGGTGGGGATAGTATTGTCATCCTTATTGCTCACAGGAGGGAGTGGAGGCACAGAGCAGTGAAGCGCCTTTCATCAGGCACACAGCTAGTGCAGCAGAGCCAGGGTTTGGATCAGGGGTTTGGATGCAGAGTCTGTGCTCTTAACCACCCCCATGTGTTGTGCCTCCTATTGACCTCACTCGTATGTTTCTGAAAGGGTCTTCCCCTCCTTCCTGCTCTGGTCATCACGCCCATGAAGTTCCCTCTTCTCCGGTGGTTTATTCATATCCTCAGTCAAGGTGGCTTCCCCTAAGTCATTGGTCCATTGGAGTCAGACCTGGGCACACCTCCGCACAGTGGACAATAGGGGATGAGGAGGAGGCGTTTGTCACACTAGTCCATGACTTGTAAAAGGAAGGGTTGAACTAATGGTTTCTAAGCTCCTTTCTAACCCGGATCCTTAAGTTCTGTGTTCTTGAATGCCTGCTGTCACCCACAGCAGGAGATACAATAAGCAGAAAACTGGGAGGCCAAGGGATGCTCTTTCTAGGGCAGGGTGTTTGGTCTGATCTGAACATTTTATAGAATGAAAGAAAGCCAGGCAAATTGGCGCCACCCTGGTTGTAAAGAAGCTTTTAAGAATTTAAGAAATTAAAGAATTTTACAGAAAATGCAGGAAAATGGGCACTCTGCTGATTTACCAAAGCAAGGGGCGGGGCCTGAACCAAGGTGGTTGTGATGATGCAGGAGCCTTCCAAGCCCATGGCAGCTGCCTACATCCCTTCTCCAGAGCCCATTTGGCACCCTTCTTGGGCAATCAGTAAAGGAATTTGAACAAGGGGGACGAACATGTTGAATGGGGCAATCCTCTTGCTAGAAGGATAGCAAGAGGCCTGTTGTGGTAGTCCCAGCAGAGATGTACATAGCTCTGGGGGTGGGTTTTGGGGGTGGTGTGACAGGCCCTATTATTTAGTACTTGGATGTGAGGGAGAGGGTCAAGAACAAGAGTAGTCAAACTTGATGCCTAGATTTTTGGCTTAGGCAACTCAGTGGTCTGTTCACGCTGAGAGAGTGAGGTCCCAGGACAAGGAGGAGCGGGTTTGCGGTTCAGGTACTGGGTTCAGATGTTGACATAATGTGTTTTATCAGGTCTGTGTCTGGCAATTGTGTTAGAGGTCCAGACTAACGCTATAGATGTGAGAGTCATTGATGTAAAATGAAATGTGCAGACCCGAGAGTGGATGCTTGTGTAGGGGGAGGAGGGCCCCGGGTGAGACCTCCGCCTTTAAGGGTGGGCAGAAGAGGATGTGCCCTCATGGAAGGCCAAGAGGGGCCGTCGAAGCATTAGGGGACTCAGTGCTTTCACAGAGTGTGTTACAGAAAATGTAGAATCAGAATGCATCACACACATTAGAGGTGATTATTTTTATCATTATTTTCAAGGTTTTTTAAGTATGTATTCACATTCACTGGTTGCAGGTTGCAACAGCCATTTATCACTGGAGAATTTATTCTCTAGGCTGTTCTTAACTGATATAATTTCTAAAAATGCATTTGCTCTCTCTCCCACTTCTCTGGTTTCCTTGCAGGGTAGTCGCTGTGTGTCCCTGGAAGGTGTCAGGGCCTGTGAAGAGCTGATGAAGCAGCTCTCACATTTTGTACCCCCAGAGTGTCCTTTTGGCCATTACAACCTGATTAAAATAAAGATGTTTTGTGTCCTAGTCATGCTCATTGCATCTAGACATGACCTTCCATCCAGCTGGGCTGGTGTCTGATCCCTCCCTCCTTCCCCAGACTGAGTTCCATCCACCTCCTCTGTATGGAGGTCTGCATGGTCCCAGACACAGCTGCACTGCTTCTGAACCTGAGGGCTGTCCGTACCTTGGGAGGAGGTGCTGTTAGTCAGCTCCATTTTATAAACGGTATAGCCAGAGAGGAGAAGGAATAGCCTGGCTGTCTGACACACCTAAGTCTGTGCTGTCTTAGTCCATTTGGTTGATATAACAAACTGCTATAGACAGGGTGGCTTAAACAACACACATTTCTCATACTTCTAGAGAATGGGAAGTCCAAGACAAGGTGCTATAGATGTGGTGTCTGGTAAACACCTGCTTCCTTGTTCGCAGGCAGCTGTCCTCTCACATGGCAGAAGTGGAAAGGTTGCTCTCTGGGTCTCTTCTATACGGGCACTAATACTGTTCATGAGACCTCCACCCTCTTGACCTAACCACCCTCCAGATCCTACCTCCTAATACCTTCACTTTGGGGGTTAGGATTTCAACATATGAATTGGCAGGGGCAGGGGGCTGTGCACAAACCCTCCAACCACAACAGCCACTCCTTAGAATCACCAGGGAAGCTTTGGAACACTGCAGATTCCTGGGTCTCAGATGGTTAATATAGCCTTTCCAGGAGCTGGTACTATTTGGAAAACACTGCCCTTCTCCACACTGGGTCTTGGATATATTGGTGAAAAAAAATAACAATAATAAAGATTTTCCAAATATATAGATCAATGGTGAGAAAAATTTTATATATATATCTAAAGAAAGTAAATATTTTAGGTATTTAGGCTATATGGTCTCTGTTGTTATGACTCAGCATTGCAACTGTATTGCAGAAGTAGCTATAAACAACAGGTAAAAAAAGGTAATAGGTAGCTTGGCCCACAGGTTACAATTTGCCTCTCCAGAGCTAGTTAGTCTTGTGCATGGTGACCAGATAAGTGATTGAAGTTGCCTTCACTCTGTGAGGGGAGATGGGTATAAATTCTTATACAAGGGGAGACTTGTATAAGAATTTACTAGCAGATATAGCCATTCAGGATATATCAGATTAAAATTGCATTTGGCCACTAGTACAAAGTCCCTTAAAACATTAGTTTGAACAAATTAAAGATAAATATTTCCCTTTAATTGAGATAAATATTTCTGTAGTAATTAGTATGGTGACTTCAAAATGTCATAGAGACCCAAGGTCCTTCTGTCTTTTTGCTTCCATTCTCATGACAACCTCATGATCAGAAAATGACCTCTGGAGCGTCAGTCATCACATATTTTTGAGAAAGAAAGAAAGAAAAGGACAGGGGGAAGAGTGGGGGGAGGTGGAAAGGCACTTATTGGCTGAGTCAGAATTCCCCTGAGAACTTACTTAGAAGCCCCAAACAATAATTTTTGTTTACATCTCATTAGTCACTCTTCTCTGTGGAGACAGAAAAATCTAGTTTAATTCTTTTTTCTGAATACATTGCTACACCAGAAATATTGGGGGGAAAATGGATACTGGGTGGGTAAGTAGCACTTGTTATCGATCAAGAACATTCAAAGAATGCCCACATCAGCCATAATGAAGTGCATTCCCTTAACCTCTGCTAGGTGTATTTGCTCACTGATTAATGACGTCTCAGTGTATGGAGATGTGAACCTGAAGGCCCAGTTCTCCATAACTACCAGGCCATTCCAGATGCTTTGAGATCTAATTCGTACTTCCCTGTTATAAATCAAATACTTGCATAACTGTGATCACAATCCAATCAGCCTTTATAGCACTGCTCGGACACCCAGTGCCAAGAAAGCTTTTGAAACATACCTTTTCCTCTTCGGGCAGCCTGGGCTGCTAGAAAGTCCTTGTCTGCTGAAATTTGTTTTCCTTTATTTTCTACCTGCTGGAAGTCTGCTTCCTGGAATCACTGGCACGTGTTATCTTGGTCTTTCTTCTTTTCATTCCAGGAATGTGGAAATCTCTACTCCCCCTCCATCCTGAGGCTCAGGCTGTCATCCTCCAATGTCTTTTATCTTTCGTCTGATAATTTGGCTATAATCCATCTCAGAACCCAGTGCTTCTCAAACTTGAAAGTGTGTAGGAACCACTTGGGATTCTTATTAAAATGCAGAATCTGAGTCAGTGCATCTGGGGTGGAGCCTGAGATGCTGCATTAACATCTTCCCATGTGGTGCTGATGCTCCTGGTCCACAGCCACACTCTGAGTGGCAAGTGATTGTGGGTCTTGCAGAACATATTTTACTTATCTTTTAGCAGGTGGCAACCAAAACCTAACTAAGTTGGTTTGGTTGATTTAGAATAGAACAAGACTTCAACCCTTTATTCTAGAACTTACCATTTGCCTTTAAATGAGGCCTGAAGATTACATAGACTTTTTTAATGACTCTCCCACATCATTTACTTGGCTTGAACTTACTGAGATCTATAAATCTTTGTCCCACAGGCTACTGCTGGGCTGTACTTCCCTGTCCTATACTTACGATGTTGGTTTTTTTGGATTTTATGACAGGCCCTGACATTGAACTTTCTGCATTTCATTACATTGGATTAGACTCATCTCTCAGGCCAGTTGAGGTCACTTGATATCTGTCACCCAGTATATTTACTGTCTCTCCTAGCTTGGAGACTTCTAATAAACTCAGTAGCCTCTGTTTCTCCATCTAATTCCACTGAAAACTTTGACTTATTAACTGTAATTGTTTGGTTTAAGTCTTCCTTTCTTTGTCTTGTTCAAATACTGTGAGAGACCCTGATGGTTGCCTAACCAAAATTCAAATACAAGATATCTGCATTGGGGATGCTGGGTGGTTTTCATGTAGAGGCAGAACTTATCGTCACTTTGAAATATATAGTTGTATGGTTAAAGAGGCTTTAAGATGTGTGCTGACATTTACAGATTGCAAATTACACTGCCATTTATCATTGGGACTTCACTCTTTATGCTGTCCTTAACTTGTGCAGTTTTTACGATGTATTGATCTTGCTCCCACTTGTCTGTTTCCTTTGCAGTGTGGTTGCTCTGCGTGCCTGGAAGGTTCCAGGGCCTGTGAAAAGCTGCAGAAGCAGCTCTCACATTTCGTACCCTCAGAGTATTCTCTTGGCAGTTACAACTTGATTAAAATAAAGATGTTTTATGCCCCATTGTGTTTATCCCAACTGGACATGACCTTCCATCCAGCTGGGCTGGTGTCTGATCCCTCCCTCCTCCCCCAGACTGAGTTCCATCTCCTCTGTGTGGAGGTCTGCATGGTCCCAGGCACAGCTGCACTGCTTCTGTACCTGAATGCTCTCCACACACCTTGGGAAGAGGTGCTGTTGGCTCCATTTTACATATGAGGAAATGCATAGCCAGAGAGGATGAATAGAGTCTCACCAGCAGCTCGTCTCTGCTACAATATGGCTGTGACAAAAATATGACTAATGCGTTGCTGAGATTAAATGGGGGAATGATATACAGCATGTTGATCCTGTAGCCTGCGTGATTCGTCATTCGCATGCCCACTTGTTCACTCTGTAGTACTGAGTTCCTGCTCTGTGCCTGGCACTGGACTTCCGGTGGCAGGGGACACAGTGTGGCCATGTCCTCAAAGAACTGTTTTCAGGAGTGGATCATTGCCGAATGCCCATCCTCTTATAATGAAGTTTTAAGAGAAGTCTCCATTTTCTTTCTCTTTCCTTTTTTTTTTTTTTTTTTGACAGGTCTACATCCGGATAAAAGACGATGAATGGAATGTCTATCGACGGTACACAGAGTTCAGGAGTTTGCACCACAAGTTGCAGAACAAATACCCTCAAGTGAGAGCCTACAACTTCCCACCCAAGAAGGCCATTGGAAACAAGGTACCATCACCATGGGGAGCCGGGCAGCTCAGCTCCGGTGCCTACATTGAGGCAAACTGTTTCTTTTTCTTTCTTAAATTCATGATTTAAACACACAAGTGATGCAGGCATTCCAGGGGTCTGGGGACCTGAAGGTGTGAGACCCACTGTGGGTTCTTGGCTTCACACAGGGAAAAATTCTAATAGGAATCAGCATAGAGTTTAGAGTGAAAAGGACTTTATTAGTCAAGCAATGGGAAAGAGAATGGGCTACTCCACAGGCAGAGCAGTCCCCTGTTAGTGGGATTTGCTTTTATTGAGGCTCATTTAATCTGAGGGTAGGGCATGCAGTAAGGAGGAGGAATATTTAGAACTTTGGGGGGGGAAAGGGTGGAGATTTCTTGGAAGAGGCCCATCGGCCATTTTGTGTCCTTACATGGGCTTTCCACTTCCGATCACGGCGCAGGGCGTGTTGTTCAGCAAGCGTGTTGCAATGAGTGTATAATAAGGGTAGGGGTCACCACAAGCTGAAATTAGTCTCTGCGTTGGATCGAGCTGGTCTTCTGCTGGTTCTAAGCTATAAATCCTAACTCCTTGATAGCCCCTGTAGCCCTTACTGATTACAGCTGTTTTGCTACATATCCTATCTCACATGTTCCTCCTATAAACATACAAGTCAAAAGCTGGTAAATATAAGAAAAAAAAGAAATAGTCACCCATAATTCCACTACCTAAAGACAATCACATTGTGTTTTGTTTGTATACATCCTTTTATATCCCTAGGGAAAGGGATGGCAAACTTGTTCTCTAAAAGGCCAGAGAGTAAATATTTCTGGCTTTGTCACCATCATGTTTCAGCTGAAAATCCTCAGCTCTGTCCTTGGAGTGTGAAAGCAGCCACAGACAGGGTGGACACGAATGGGTGTGGCTGTGTGCCAATAGCATTTATTTGTAAGAATTGATGGCAGCTGGATTTGGCCTATGGGTCAGTTTGCTGACCCCTATTTTGGACCAAAAAAATCTTTCCTAGTTTCCATCTATACTTCTTATGCTATGCATTTGGACTTATGAATGTGGAGTTATTACCCAAGCACAGCTTTCTCAAAAGAGTTCTGTTTTTTGTAGGGCTACTGCCTTCACGAGACTTAATAATGTATAATGATATAGTTTGTTTCTGTGTATGCATCCATGTACCCTGGAGAAGGGAGGCACTAATTTTCCACAAGTTTTCTGGTTGATTAATTTGCATTCATGCAGCACGTGTTTACTGAGCACCTAGTATACGTCACGGTGCAGGATGCAAGAGTCCAGCACTTCAGAAGACAGGACTCAGCGTAGGGCCCTACTGAATGTCTGTTCTAGCCAGTTGGCATCATTTTGTGGTTTCTCATGTTTGCTTAGAGCAGCAGTTCTCTGTCTTGGTGGCACTTTGGATCACTTGGGGAGTTTTAAAAACCACTGAGACTTGCTCATCTGCCAGCTCCATTCTGATCCATTCTGATTTAATTTGTCTGGGGGGAAGCCTGGGTCCTGAGGGGTTAAAAAGTTCTCTAGATAGTTCCAATATGCAGCCAAGCTGGTGATCCCCTGTGCCTTGGAGTCAAGTTGATGATGGATATACTTCAACAATTGCAATGTATTAACTAGCTTGTTAGGGACAGTTCAGCCAGGTGAAGTAAGGTCATGACCGTTCTCAGGATATGCAAGAAATTGGGCCTTGTTTAAGAAGGATCCCTCTACCATAGTTCTTAAAGTGTGGCTCCTGATTAGTAGAAACAGCATCACCTGGGAGCTTATTAGAACTAAAGATTATCTGGCTCCCCCAACCCCAAGCCCAGAAATCTGGGTCAAACAAGCCCTCTGGGTGGTGCTGATACACCAGGATGCATGAGAACCACAGTGCCATGTTGAATTGACAAAGCCCCGGGGTGGATTCCACAAGCGACAGATTTCCTAGTTTCTCTCTCGAAGAAGTAGCTTGCTAGAATTTCCTTCCATCTTTTTTTGTAATTAAAATTTTTTTTCACTTACAGTTGACACTCAATATTATATTACTTTCAGGTGTACAGCATAGTGGTTAGACATTTATCTTATAACTTACAAAGTGATCACTCTGCTAACTCCAGTACCCATCTGGCACCACACATAGTTATTACAATATCATTGACTATGTCCCCTATGCTGTACTTTACATCCCCCTGCCTATTTTGTAACTGCCAATTTGTACTTTTTAATTCCTTCCCCCTTCTCACCCATCTTCTACCCCCTTCTCATGGCAACCATCAGTTTGTTCTCTCTGTATCTATGAGTTTGTTTCTGTTTTGTGTGTTCATTTATTTTGTTTTTTTAGATTCCACATATAAGTAAAATCATATGTCTTTCTCTGTCTGACTTATTTCACTTAGTATAATACCCTCTAGGTCCATCCATGTTATCACAGATGGCAAGATTTCATTCTATGTTACATATGAATAATATCTCATTGTATATATGTACCACATTTTCTTTATCCATTGGTTTAGCGGTAGACACCTAGATTGCTTCCACATCTTCATTATTGTAAGTAACAATACTGCAGTGAACATTGGAGTGCATATATCTTTTTGAATTAATGTTTTGGGTTTCTTCAGATAAATACATGGAAGTGGGATTGCTGAGTCATATGGTAGTTCTATTTTTAATTTTGTGAGCACTCTCTATACCGTTCTCTGTGGTGGCTGTACCAATTCACAGTCCTACCAACAATGCACAAGCATTCCCTTTTCCTATATCCTCACCTATGCTTGTTCATTGATTTATTGATGATAGTCAATCTAACAGGTGTGAAGTAATAGCTCATTGTGGTTTTAATTTGCATTTTCTCTGGATTTCCTTCCATCTTAAACTTAGAAAACCAGAGCAAGAGTTTCCATAACCCACTCCCAACACCTGGAAGTTCCACAGGGAAAGCTATTACTGATGCTATGTTTACATAATCATAGATTTTGATGTTTAAACCAGATTAGAAATCTGATCAATGTCAGGGCCTGTTTGATCTTAATTTAAACAGTTATAAAGCAGTTTATCTCAGGCCCAGAATTCATCTGTCACTCCATTTTTTCTGTTGGAAAAAAGTGGAGTTAAGCTCATAAAAATGGAAGACTTAGAAATTCTATGCTTGTTCATAACAAGGAATACAATAATTCTTATGAAAAGAGTGGGAGAAATTATATACCAATTTAATCTAATGACTCATAGGCTCATACAAATCTTGGGACCCATCCAGAATGTCTTAAAATGTCATAAAACAAAAGTCTGCCTAACCATTCTGTTGTGATTGTAAGATATTTTCACTTGCAGAACGCATTACACTGAAGCAGCCCTTCCATGGTACTTCCTTCAGGGAGCTCGGCCTGCCTGTGTTTCGCCAAGGGAAATTAGTCTAAGGCCGAATTGGGTCATTCACAGGGTGAAATGCCTTGCATTGTGCATCCACTTCCTGTGGCTGCTGTAACACGTCACCGAACATTTAGTGGTCCAAAACAATGCAAATTTATTTTCTAAGCTCTGGAGGTCAGAAGTCCAAAATTGGTCCTGCAGGGCTAAAGTCAAGGTGTCAGCAGGGCTGCATTCCTTCTGGAGGCTCCAGGGAAGGATCTGTTCTTGCCTTTTTTAAGCTTCTTGAGGCCACCCACATTCCTCCACTGTGGCCCTCCTGAGTCTTCAGAGCTGCAGCCACATGACTCTGACCTCTGCTGCTGTCAGCATAGTCACATCTCCGTCCTCAACTCTGTCCCACTTCCTCTGAAAGGGACCCTGTGATCACAGTGGGTCCTCCCCAGATCACCCATGATAAACTCCCATCTCAAGATTCTTACCCTAATCACACCTGCAAAGCCCCTTTGGCCATGCAAGTTAAAAGACCCACAGGTTCTGGGATTAGTATGTGGACATCTTTTGGGGCACACATTGCTGAATGCTTTCTCTGAGAGTGAGTTTCCCCTCTGAGGTGGGGTCATCCTCAGCTCTGCTTTAGATTCTCAAGAACATTGTCAATTTTGGGAACAACTTGGAACAGCTGCAATTTCTTCTTAAGAAATCTGTGACAGTAGGGCAGCGTCCCCTGCCCCTCACTTCTCCTCCCTTCCCCTCCCTTCAGTGCAGCTCTATTCTCAAATAAGTGAGCTTGGGAATGCAAGGTACCATCTTGGTGGGCCCGGCCCAGTGATGACTGGCTTATACCAATGCCCCAGCTGGTTCTTAGCCAGATCTTTGGTCCTGCTCCCTGAGGTCAGGGGTGGATCTGACAGTTTCCTCTGTGGCTCAGGAATCTGACAGCTCATGAGGAGTCATGGGCCTGTACCTCTTACAGTAGCCTGTGCAGCCATTTAGCCTTTAATTGGCTGGTCATGCCACAATTGTACTTTGATTCAGCATTCAGCTACGACATACCTGCTTGGCTGCTACCCAGCACAGCTCTGAGGATCCATCTGATTTTCAGGTATAGATTCAGTCAGAACATAGGACTTCAGTGCTCAGCAGAGGCTACCAGTGAACTCTGCTAAGAGATCAAGCTTGTGCTGGCCCTAGCAGGGCCTAATGGCTCAGGATACTTGCTTTGATACCCTGAGAACCAGTTCTCTAGAGAGCTTGATTCTAAATTGAACCAGAAAAATCTACTAGATCAGAATCTTTTCTTTGATTCAGTCACTTCAAGAATGATGCACTTGGCACTTGGACCATTGGGTTATATACCTTGCTGCTCTAGGCCTTGGATTTGTTAAATGAATCGCTACAGAATCCACAGACCTGGATGGTACTCAAGGACATATTAAACAGAGGTTAGCCTTTTTAAAATCATCAGATGAGTATCTTTCTAGCCTGAATTTCTAGATATACCCCAATGATGCCAGTTACAGAAGCAAAGTGTGATCTCAACCCGTTTGAATTTTTAATTGATAAAATTAGTGCAATGTATAGTTTGTGTATAGGATTTGTCTATACCAAAGCATTTCTTTTGCCCTGGTAGGCCATGCATGTGTTTAATTGTAAATGCACTGATGCCCAGAGTACTCACTAGAGATAGTCATGCCTTTGTGTACCACATCAAGCCCTAATCTTGTTAAAATACTTACCTGAATAGCAGCCCACTACTTGATGAAGTTTATTCCTTTGTAACTGTGTCAAGCCACAATAGTTGTATATTGAAATTACTCATTAATGTTTAAATATCACTGACAGGCTTGTATCAGTCAGGATAGGCTTGGTTAGTCTGAGTTAACACACAACTCCATGACCTTGGCAGACCAAACTAACTAAGTTGTGTTTTTGGCTCACACTTCATGTCCACCGGGGGGTGGCTGGGAGCTCCACTCATCATAGTGTCGGGGCCCAGGGTGCTGGAGGCTGCTGTCTATGTGTGTGGGGCAGCAGGAGCAAGGGACAGAGGCAGATCAGATGCTGATTCTTCAAGCCTCTGTCTGGAAGTGACACATGTGAATTCTACTCACATTTCATTGGCCAAAGCAAGTTACGGGGCCATGTCTAATGCCAAGAGGGCAAAGGAGTCCACTCCCACCCTGTGTGGAGAAGGAGAACCATAATCTCTATGGGCAGCTTTCCTGACCCCCACAGGAGGGTACTTCTCTTGAGCTGCATTATTGAGCAGGATTGAGACAATAAGATTGCAGAACTTCACTAATCCAAGTCCTGTGGTCTCTACTTCTAAGTCACAGGTAGCAAACACAAGGCCCATGGACTGAATCTGACCCCCCACCTTGTTTTTTCCAGCCTGGCACCTTGTTTCTACCTGGCAGCAGTGCCAAGCTCTCACTTAACTGTTAAGGAATAGTTAATTTACACAGTCCTAAAATTACATTCGGCCCTTTGAAGGCAGCCTCGAGGCTGATGTGGCCCCCGGTGAAAATGAGTTTGACACCCCTGTTCTAAGTAATCCCAGTTTAGCTGCTTCCCTCCTTCCCTGTTTAGATGGTCCTAACTCAAGCCACTGTCATCTCTGGCATGAGCACTTACAAAGGCTGCCCTTTTCCACTCTTGTCTGACTAACAGTCTATTTCCCACACTGTAGCCACAGTGAGGTGTGCATATGTAAATCAGATTGTGTCACTCTTGGTTAAAGCCCTCCAGTGGCACCCATGGCAGGTGAATTTAGGACTCTTTGCTACGGCCTGCAAGGTGTCCCTGACTGTCCCCTACAGCCTCCCCTGTCTTACTTATGCCCCACTCCTCTTCCTCTACACCCAGCCACACTGACCTCCTAACACTTCCACGCTGTTGTCACATCGTGACCTTTGTGCCTGCTGTTCCTCTGCCAGGAGTGGCTTTTTCCCAGTCTCTGCGGGGACAGCTTCTTTGACTCATCAGGTATATGCCTTTCCTGACCACCCTGGCTGCTCCTCAGTCACTCTGTAGCCCGTTACTCTGCGTAAATTTTCCCCTAGCACATGCCAGGGCTTGAAATGATTTATTTGTGTACTTGAGTATTATCTGTCTCTCTGCACTGGAAGTTCACAAAACAGAGCCTGGGTCTGTTTCTTCTCACCACTTTCTCCCCAGCTCCTAGAATAGTACTCGAGATATTTACAGCCTGAATTAATGAATAAATGAACAGAAATCATTGGGAAAAGTTTCCCTTTTATTTTCTTCTTCCCTTCACTGGGCTCTTGGCGCAAACTCAAAAAAAATCTAAATTCTGAAAGTGAGTAGAAGTACTTTCAGGTGACTTGGGAGGTTGTTCTCATTCCACTTTTGAGTGAATACTTTTTGCAGCCTTGCAAAGAGGCTGCAAGACTTTGGAGACAGGAGAGATGGCTCTCTAATGATCCGGGGGAGTTGCCTGGATAGCTCCCTGTCCAAATGGACTTTGCCAGCATGAAGGTTAGGTAATAATAGACTCATTTTTGATGATGCTACTAAAGTCTACATTATTGCTCAGGGAGCAAATGAGGATTGAGAGACTGTCATTCTTTCTTAGGATAATGGCATTGGTCTCCAAAAGTTCATTTGGCATTAAGGCAAGGCAAATCACTTCCCCCACCGAGCCGTAGATAATTCAACTTGTTGGAGAAATTATGCATTAAAATCCTCATTAAAAACACATACACCAGTGTGTGGTGAGAAATCAACTGGCACTCACTGAGCCATGGACAGTGCCTTTGCAGCTCCCTGGGAGCCACAGCTTTAAATGAAGCCCTGGGGATGGCAGGGCCCCAGCAGTGGAGGGTGGATGGATATAATGGTGGGAATGAGTGGGTATCTAGAAGAATGCTAAAGCTGATTAATTATTCTATTTGGAAAACATGTCCAGAGTGTATGGGTGTCCTGTTAGGTACAGAGGTTACAACGATGTACGGTTCTCATGGAGGAGAATCCTGAGCTGGAGGAGTGTCCCACTGTGCTCTGGAGAAGAGTGAGGAGGGGAAGCAGAGCTGCTTTCTGCAGGAGGTGAAATGCTTAAAGGGCCAGCAGGAGCCTGAATTAATCTCACAAGTGGGAAAGTAGGGTCAGTGCAGGAGACATCTTTTCCTTCTGTGTACCCTTTTTTTCTCCATACATCTTGTATTAGTTTTCCATTGCTGCCATAACAAATTACCACAAACCTAGTAGTCTAAGGCAACACACACTTCTTTTTTTTTTTCCATTACCTGGCCCATCTGTCAGGGCCTCGTCAGCAAAAGGGCCAGCTCGGGCTTATCTCATGTCAAAGCCAGCCTGGTAAAGTGCAATATCCTTTTGGCTTCTGGGTAATTGAAACGAGTTTGGGTATACTTTTCAAAATACTTAAAAGTTGTAAAAAATTAAAAAGTTTGAAGTTTTTAAATTACTTTATTGTTTTTCAATTACAGTTGTCTGCATTTTCTCCCTACCACTCCCGACCCCAGGCAAATCCTCCTCCTTCCCTTGCTTCCATCCTCTCCCTTGGTTTTGTCCATGTGTCCTTTATAGTAGTTACTGGAAACCCTTCTCCCCACTGTCCCCTCCTGCCTCCCCTCTGGCTATTGTTAGATTGTTCTTAATTTCAATGTCTCTGGTTATATTTTGTTTGCTTTTTTCTTTTGTTGATTATGTTCCAGTTAAAGGTGAGATCATATGATATTTGTCCCTCACCACCTGGCTTATTTCACTTAAGCATAATGCTCTCCAGTTCCATCCAAGCTGTCGCAAAGGGTAGGAGCTCCATCTTTCTCTCTGCTGCATAGAATTCTATTGTGTAAATGTACCAAGTTTTTTTGATCCACTCATTTACTTATGGGCACTTAGGTTGCTTCCAGCACTTGGCTATTGTAAATTGTGCTGCTATGATCATTGGGGTGCAAAGGATCTTTTGGATTGGTGTTTCAGGATTCTTAGGGTATAATCCTAGCAGTGGAATTGCTGGGTCAAAAAGGCAGATCCATTTTTAGTGTTCTGAGGAAATTCCATACTGTTTTCCACAGCAGCTGTACCAGTCTGCATTCCCACCAACAGTGCACTAGGGTTCCCTTTTCTCCACATCCTCTCCAACACTTGTTTGTTGAATTGTTTATGATGGCCATTCTGATTGGTGTGAGGTGGTATCTCATTGTGTTTTTAATTTGCATCTCTCTGATAGCTAGTGATGCCGAGCATCTTTTCATATGTCTCTGGGCCCTCTGTATGTCCTCCTTGGAGAAATGTCTGTTCAAGTCTTTTGCCCATTTTTCAATTGGGGTTTTTGTGTTCCTGGAGTGGAATTGTGTGAGTTCTTTTTATATTTTGGAGATCAAACCCTTGTCTGAGGTATCATTGGCAAATATATTTTCCCATATTGTTGGTTCTCTTTTCATTCTAATGCTGTTTTCTTTAGCCATGTGGAAGCTTTTTAATTTGATGAGGTCCCATTTGTTTATTCTTTCCTTTATGTCCCTTGCTTTGGGGGACATATCAATGAAGATGTTGCTGCTTGAAATGTCTGAGATTTCCCTGCTGATGTTTTCCTCTAGGACATTTATGGTGTCATGACTTATATTTAAGTCTTTTAGCAACATACACTTCTTACCTTTATAGTTCAGCAGGTCAGAAGTCTGCCACAGTCTCATTGGGCTAAAGTCAAGGTGTCAGAAGGACTGTGAGCTCCTGGAGGCTCCAGGAGACAGTCTGTTTCCTTGCCTTTTCCAGCTTCTAGGGACTGCCTGAATTCATTCCATGGTGCACGGTCCCTTCCTCTGTTTTTAATGCAGCGTGTCTCTGGCCATACTCCATAGTCACATTTTTCTCTGACCACAACAGGGGAAAAGGTCCTCTACTTTTAAAGAGTGTGATTTGACTGGGCCCACCCTGATAGCCCAGGATAATGTCCCCACCTCAAGGTCCTTAACCTAATCACATCTGCAAAGTCCCCTTTGCCATGCACAGGTCCTGGAGAGCAGGATGTGAATATCTGCTGGAGAGAAATTATTCTGCTGACCTTACATTGCTCTTTTGTTGCCTAAGATACTGAACCATTACTATTATCTCATTTACAAATGGGGAAACAGAGGCAGAGGGAGGTAAAGTGATTGGTCTAAGGCTAACTCACTGGCAGTGTCAAGGCTAATATGTAGGCCAGGCAGATGCCTACAGAGCGCCAGCCTCCACTCTGTCACACACAGAGACCTGCACACACCACCCTGGGGAATGGGTGAGTGAAGATTATTTAGCCATTGTCCAGCTGGTGGACATTTCCATTGCCTCCCTAAGTCAGTTTTGCAACCTCGGTGGTGTTGGAGTCAGGGAGCAAGTGAAGCTGGGACCTCTGATTTCCTCTCCCTTCCACTGAACCATCCACCCTTCACCCCCCACCCACTCTCCTTTAGGGGTCATGTTTAGAGTTAGGAGCTGTGCCTCCTTGCCAATCTGCAGACTTATAAACTTCCTTGGTAAACCTAAGTGTAAGAGAGGGTCATGTATTCATTCATTTATGCATTTATTCATCAGCAGGACTTTACCAACTCTGTAAGTAAAAAATGAAAAGCAGAAAAGAAAGGAAGGTTCCTACTGCTTTACAAGCTGTGTGGCCTTGGGCAAATTATTTGATCTCTCTGTGCCTCAGTTTACCCTTGTATATATCATGGGTGGGCTGGTAGTGACATGGAGCATCTCCTCAACATAAAAGATGCTGGGACTCTGAGCCCGTGCAGGAGATGAGCCTGACATAGGTGGTTCATCCAGGACCCTCACACTCTGAGTTCCTGTGTACACTAATACCAGCCATCACTTTCCAGGCTTGTCATGCACACCGGAGGCTCTGTGTTCATTTTGTCATCATGCAGTTCTTGTCAAGCCCATATAAAATGTCTTAAAGATGAGGAAACTGAGCTCAGAGGCTTTAAGCATTCTTTTTTTTTTTAATATTTTATTTATTTATTTTTAGAGAGGCAAGGGAGGGAGATAGAGATAGAGAGAGAGAAACATCAATGTGTGGTTGCTGGGGGTTATGGCCTGCAACCCAGGCATGTACCCTGGCTGGGAATCGAACCTGCGACACTTTGTTCGCAGCCCGCGCTCAATCCACTGAGCTATGCCAGCCAGGGCTGGCTTTAAGCATTCTGCCCAGGATCCCGTAGCTTGTATCAGAAGTTGAGTCAGACTGGTGCTACTGTCAACTGTGCCATCTGCCCCTTGGTGGGGAAGCCCCGTAACCCAACACCTAAATCTGGGAGCTGGTAATGCTGCAAGTCACACACAACTGCAGGTTTCCATGTGGAGATGCAAAGAATCAGGGAATTCTGCCACAAGTGCCCTCATATGGAAGAGGACCCACAAGGAAGTGCCAGTACCCTCACCTACGTGGAACGGAGATGTGGGAGCTCAGACATCATCCTTTCCCAGTTTTCCAGAGAGGAAGTTGGGAGAGAACAGAAATTCCAACTGAATGAAGCTGTAAACTCAGGCTCATTTCTCATTTGACACTCTGCCAACTACTGTGTGAATAGTCGTGGTACTTAATGTATTAAACAAGAAGAAGAGAGGGATTGGGCTCACTATGCATTACACATTTGTGTTTCTCTTTAATATGGTAAAAGCCTCTTCAGACATTTGCCAAGAGAGCAGTTGCTAAAGTCACCTTGCCAGAAAAATTGTCTCAGGAGACAGACACCGACGCCCCTCAGCAGGCCTAGAATGTGTGTGTCTGGATCCGTATGTGTATGTATTTAGTATGCAGGGCCTCTTGGGAGGACTTCTCTATAGTATCAAGTTAATATGCAAGAAAAATCAAGGTCATTTTATAAACAAATAACCTGGGGCCAGCAACCAGCAGTGTCTTTGCTGCTCTGTTTCCATCCTATGTGTTTCTGGGTAGGGCCCAAGGGACTCATCTTGGTGGTCTCGGGCCACAGACCTTGCAGGTCCCACCCTCCTTCAGGAAGTCTTCCCTCAACTCAGAGTGTTAGCTGTCCCTCCTCTGAATTCCTTTCTCATACCCTTTGGACTCCTTGATACACAGTTCTCTCTCCTCTATGTCCCCATCCATTAGAGAGCAGTGGCAGGTCTGTAGAGCCTGTCTTTTCAGCAGCTCACAGCATCTTTGTCTTTTCAGTGCCTGGCACATAGCAGATGCTGGTAAAATGTGTTTGATGAACAAGTGAACTCCAGGTACATAGAAATTGGCGTGTGATGCCAGTTAGTATGGCTACCAATTCCCCCTCTCCCCAATTCTCTTCATTAACTTACAGGTCTTCCATCGTTGTTCATAGGAAGATGTGCAGGCCTTCCCTACCCAATGGGTACTGATACAACACTGCAAATATTTGCAGGGGGTTCTAAAAAGAGTTTGCATTAGCCATGCCTGGTCATAAAAATGAGTTATTTGACACATATGGGATCTGACCTTCCCAATCCCACAACCAGAATTGGCCAGCTCCCCTTATTTCACTCATCTCAGGCTGAGCATGAGGCCTCCAGTGAAGCATGCTGAAGCCATTGGTTTGGAAATTGGCATGAATTATAAGACACTTGACTCTCTGCTGGGCATTAAGTGTTGTCCAAAATATTTCTGAGGCTGTTAAATTGCTTGTATGTCATTATTTAATCTCTCCTTCTAGCTCTGAAGGCCTTCTTAACCCACATTACATCTGTTTTTTCCCTTTTCATTTTTGGACAGCTGATTAAAATCACAACCCAGAAGAGTCCTTCTTAGCTCTTATTCTCTTCTTGAATAATTGAGAATAATTGCCACCTTCCCCTTTAGTACTCCCATTAATATTGAGAATTGTGTATTGCAATCTTGGTTTATCTAAGCAAGCTAGAAAAAAACATTTTTAATTTCTCAGGTTGCCATCATTTTAGTTACTTTCCTGTCACCAGGTCTCTGGGGTTCAGCATCCCTTGTACATGGAGGAAGTGGCCCCCTTCCCCTGAGGTTCTCTGCAGTTTCTCTCTTCCTGCACATTTTTAGAAGCCATGCTTCTATATTGCCAAGAGGTTAAGAGTTTGGGTAGTGGTGTCTTACTGGCCTCAATTCATATCTTGTCTCTGGCAACATTGGCCATGTGACCTCCAACACGTCACTCACCCTCTGTGATGCTCAGTTGTCTCAGCTCCCACATGGGCCGACGGTGCTTACCTCGCAGGCTCTGGAGACCATCCAGTGAGTGCTGTAAGTTAGCTGTTTAGCATAGCACATGGCATCTCCTGAATCTTCAAATGCTAGCCTAAAACAATAGCTCTGTAGAGAAGCCTTATTAATCTAGTTTCCATTCTTTTATCATTTGTGATAAGTTTGACATACACAGGCTAGATTCTTCTTTCTTCCCTGCATTTCTTGCATCATTTTGGGTGGTGGGTTTTCTCTCTTCCCTTCTTTTTTGGTTATTGTTTAAACTGAGATATAGCACCTTCAATCTTAGGTGTACAGCTTGATGGATTTTTATAAAATGAGCACACCTTTACAAATAGCATGGCGACCAAGAAATATACCATTAACAGAGCTCCAAGCCTCCTCTTGTCACTCTCTCCCTACTAGGTTGTTCATGATCCTGACATCTAATCCATAGGTTAGGTTAGCCTGTTTTAGGATTTTACATAAATGGGATCATATAGCATGTATTCCTTTGTATATGGTCTCTTTCTCTCCACATCACATCTGTGAGATTCATCTAGATCATTGCAAGTAGCGGTTGTTTCTACTGTGTGGTATTCCATTGTGTGGCTATACCACAACTTCTTTATCTCTACTGTTGATGGATGTTTGGGTGGCTCCCAGTTTGGCCCAATTTCACACAGTGCTGTGATGAATATTCTTGTCTTCTGGTGGCTGTGAGCCTGACTTCTGTGATTTTATACTTAGGAAAGGAATGGCTGGGTCGTAGGCTGTGTGTGTGTTTGCTCTAGTAGATACTGCCAACGAACCTCCAAAGTGCTTATACAGTGATATGAAGTTTACAGTAATGCTTTCTTAAAGGAAGTGGAAAATACAAAGAATAAGATAATAAGCACCATAATAGCAGCCTAGCATGAGCAGCTATTCACATTTTGTCATATGCGCTTCTAAACTCTTAAATTTTTATTATAAAATTGATGAGTTCAAAAACTGTTTGGAGCAGTAGAAAAACATCTCAATAGATGTGTTACCTCAAATGGAGAGTACTTTGAAGGTGACTAAAGTTTAAACATGTAAGAATTAATACAAAATTTTTTATAGATGTTTGGGGGTCCACCCTCGTAACTCTTGCCTCCTCCTCCAGGAAACTTCTCTTGCTCCCCTCGCAGTAGAACCCACCGCCCCATCCCCCTGCTTCCTGCACCCCATTCCCTCACAGCCCCCACTATGGTTTAGTGCACACACTCCACGTCTGGTTTTCCAGAGGAGTGACAACTTCTCATCGCACTATATACACCAGCACACGGGTATGGGACTTTTGTCAGCAGAGGCTGGATTTGGGGTTATTTATACAAAAACATTAGATTGCATTCTTTAATACAGACTCAAAGTAAAACCTCTGCCCAGCTCCTCTCTCTTAAATGGGGCCCAGAAATCTTGGAGTGTCCTAGAAGTGTTGGGTACAATTTCCTTTGCTGCTTTGGAGAGCCATCATCTCCACCAGTTCCCAACTGTGTTAAGCCTAGCCACTCCCTTGGAACTTTCTCATCATTAATTTCCCAGCTCTTCTGCCTTCTGAAGGAAATAGAAGTTCTTTCTTATAAATGAGTTTAGAAGCTTTTTTGACTTAGTGCCTGATCCTCTTAAGCCCATGAAAGTAGGACTGTTTGGTATCATAAAGGAGCCTTTGATACTGGCTTTTAGCTGTCCCTCATGTACTGGGCAGCCTGCCCCTCACAGCAGGAAATCAACCAGCCTTTCTGCACATCAGCAGTGCCCTCTCTCTAAGAATAGCAGCCATTTATTGAGCACCAACTACACACCAGGCACCATGCCAAGGGCTTTGCCTGCCCACTCTCCCAACAGCCTGGTGGCCCGGAAATGGTTACCCGTGCCTCACCTCATGTGCTGTGCATTGCTCCCTCTTAGGTCTTGACCCCTCAAGCTCTTTCTTGCCTCAGGGCCTTTGCACAGGCCGTTCCTTCTAGAACTCCTCATCCCCCAACTTTCCTGTGGCCAGTCTTCCTCATCTGTCAGGTCTTAGCTTAAATTCTTCCTCCTTAGAGAACCCTTTCCCAACTACCCAGAATACATGATCTCCCTCCTTTATGGCTTCCTTGGCTCCTTGTTTTTTTTTCCCTTTGTAGTATTATCACATTTTGTAACTATAGTTATTTTCTTTAAAGCGGGTGTGTGTGTGTGTGTGTGTGTGTGTGTGTGTGTGTGTGTTGTTGTTGGCCAGGGTAGCAATTGAAGGATTTTAAGCAGAGGAGCGACAAATTTCTGTTTGTGTTTTGGAGACACTGCTACCATGTGGAGGATAGCTTGATGGGTTAAGCAGGGAGACTCGTGCCAGTATGTAGGCAGAATGTTTGCATCTGGTACCACTGAGGTTTGGGTTAGTGCACCACCATTGTAAACTGAAAAGGGTAATTACCAGACTCACAGAGACATGGGGTCCAGCCTGTGGAGATGGACAGCCTGCAGAGATGGTCTCTTGTAGAAAAGACAGACTTGCATAGGTGACTGTATTCTGTGGCACAGTGGTCCTATAATCATGCTGTGTCAGCTTGTGACTCAGGCACATTCCACCTGAGACATGGGTTGTGTTGACGATGATAATGGTGGTAATGAGGTTCGCAGTGACAACAATAATAATAAACCCATGTCTGCAGCCGAGTCCACAGACTCCCTAGCAAGGGAGGCTAGTCTTTCCCTTTATCTCAGATTTCCTGTGGAAGCAGTTGGCAGGAGATGCATGGGGACTGCCTCTTAGGTGGAGCGTGTGCTCCCCAGGTCTCCAGCCTGCCCTGATCCACTCACTTCCTAGTCCCTCAAGGCTTTCCTGCTTGTCACCCCAGGGAGTTCAGGACTGACTCCTTAAAGGGATAATTTTTTCTTCTGAACTTTGAGGAATTGAGTAACGAAGGAAGGGAAGGGGGGCATTCTATTCAGGGGGAAAGGGGCATCAGCAAAAGAGCAGAGCATGGAGGATTAATGGGGTCAAGTGTGTGCTGGATTATTTATGTCCCTGTGCTCTCCTCACCTGGGCACATAGGGGGTCAACAATAACCTTGGCCTTGGATGAAGCCCAGGTGAGCAAAAAGCACAACAGGAGTAGGACCCTGGGCCAGGTGCCTTCTCAAGACTTTGGACCTGCCCCTTCCTTTTTCCTCTTGGGTCTCTGACTTCGGAGAACGGAAAAACTAGCATTCTGTGAGCAGAGCTGACAAGATTCTGAGGAGTCTAAGAGTTCTTGTCAGAAAGATCCTTGAAGCAGAACAAAGTAAATGGAAAGCCACATTTATTTTTAGATAAATATTTCTTCATTTTTTCATTTCACAAATCTTTGTTGGATATCTACGGTACACCAAGTCTCATGGCTACAGAGGCAAGTGAGATGTGTGTCTTGCTTTCAGGGAGCTCACAGGTTAGTAACACACTTGAGAGATCTCCCCCCCCAGTAGGTGCTATGGGGGAGATTAAGTCAGGATTCTGTGGGAACATAGCATCTAGGATGCTTTCTACTGCAAGTGACTAAAAACAAAATCAAACTTTTTAATTTAAGAAGAGGATTAACTGGCTTGTGTAACTGAGAAGTTTAGGGCTGACTTCAGGTATGGCTAACTTTAGGAATGGCTGGATCCAGGAGCTCAGTGACATCATCAGACATCAGTATGTCAGCCCGTCTCTTTCTCCTTTGCTCACTCACTCACTTCTTGTCTGTCTACCTACCTGTTTCTGTCTCCACCTGCATTTTTTTCTGTGTTGGCTTCATTCTTAGGTTGCCCTCTCATGGCAAAGATGGCTACACACCTCTAGGCTTTCTTAATATCACCTTAATATCTCAGGCAGAAAGAAAAAGTCTTTTTCCCAGTAGTTCTGGTCTCAGTGCTGACAGTCACTGGCCCAGCGTGAGTCCTGTGCCTATCCCAGGACCAGTAATAATGACTGTGATTAGTCAGGTCATGTGCATGGGTCAAGGAGTGGGACCAATCCTATTCCAACCTCATGGCCTGAGAATGGGTCGTGAGTAGGTGAAACAACAAAAAGAACCAGCCTGGGATGAGAAGGGAAACAGAAAGATCAGAGATGCTTCAGTAGAGAGGTGTTATTGGAATTGAGCCTTGAAGGATGAGCAGGATCTGGCTGCTGAGTGAGATGGAGGATTCCAGGCAGCACTTCAGAAGGCAGAGTTCCTGAGCAGCAGAACCTCCTGAGGTCTGTGATGCCTAGTGAGAAAATGGCATGCACTGCACACACTGGGTGCATGTGATGGGGCACATGGCATGTTAGGGCTATGACTCAGAAGAGCCAGGCAGGGACAGTTACTTTGCATGCTTATCTGAGGAGTTTGGACTTTTATCCTGAAAGCAAAGAAAAATGGCATGGTTTTTTTGTTGTTGTTGTTTCTTGTTTTTTTCTAAAGATTTTATTCATTTATTCCCAGAGAGGGAAGGGAGGGAGAAAGAGAGAGAGAGAGACATCAATGTGTGGTTGCTGGGGGCCGTGGCCTGCAACCCAGGCATGTGCCCTGACTAGGAATTGAACCTGTGATGCTTTGGTTCACAGCCTGTGCTCAATCCACTGAGCTACGCCAGCCAGGGCAGAAAATGGCATGGTTTTTAAAAATGGTTTTGCATTTGTCCTGCCTGGGTGGCTCATTTGGTTGGAGTATCATCCCACACACCAAAAGGTTGTAGGTTCAATCCCAGTTGGGGTGTGTACAGGAGGCAACTAATGGATGTTTCTCTCTCACATTGATGTTTCTCTCTCTCCCTCCCTCCTTCCCTCTCCCTCCTTCCCTCCTCTCCTCTCTCTAAAATCAGTAAAAACATATCCTCAAATGAAGATTTAAAACATTGAAATTAAAATGTTTTTCATTAAAAGAAAAAATTTCCCTCAGGAAGCAGTGTGGAAGGTGAATGGCAGTAGGGGAGACCAGCCCGGACAAATGCCCAGAGGGCTATAAACATTTCAAGAGGAACATCATTTACTTACACATCCATTTATTCAAGGAATTTTTCTTGAGCACCTACTATGTGCCAGCCACTAAGAATATAGCAGGGAGCTAAACAGAAAAGCCCTGTTCACATAGGGCTTACAATTTTTGGAGGGGAAGCAGATGATATACACTTACAAACAAACATATAGATAATTATCTCTGAATAACACAAACTAGGTAAAAGAGATTTACCTCTAGGACTGTCATGGAAAGGTTATCCAGGTCATAGGAAGTTTTACATTATAAACTGAACAGTATGGAATTTCTTCAACCTGCAAATTTATATATATATATAATTTTGTCCACTGCTGCCAACCAAAGTAAAATTATGTAGCTGCCTTTGAAAGCCAAAGGTAAAAATAGAGATGGTAGATTTTCATCTAGCAATGAACTATCACTTGGACTTGACCTCCTGCTGCTTGACTTTCAAAGTGCTTCTGTGAGCTGGGTAATGGATCCGTAGTTCAGTTTGGACAGGTGCATAAATCTTTTGGTGAAACTAGAAAAATGAGCCAGACTGGCAGACCTGGCATTCTAGATTAAATGGTTGATCCTCATTTCTGCCTTCCACCTGCTCCCCTTGCCCTCTGTTCATTCCTCCCTTCTATAGAGGGAGATGCCCGCAGAAAGCCCAACCTGGAGTTTTGCATAGGCATTCTTCAAACTAGAGCAGTAAATAAGAAATAGGTTTGCTTTCTGGGGCCTTCTCATCAGTAATACCATCAGTGTTCAGGCAGGTCTGGGGAGCTGTAAATCATGCCTCTCACCATTGCTTTGGTAACAGTTGAAGATGCCTCAAATGCACTGATTTTGGAAATAATTGGATATAACTTTTCCCTTTTCCAATGGGTTAAGCTTCTGTAGCCATGCTACAGATGAATGATGGGTGTGCCAATAATGCCGGCACCCAAGCAGGGCAAAAGATGGCTGTATCTTTTCCAGAGTCTCAAACAAAGTGGTAACTTACTGCCTGCAGGTATCCCTTAAGTCTGTATTTAGGCCACATTGCACAGCTCTGGGCAGCACCATGGACAGTTCCTCCTCCTACTCTGGATGTGTATCTGAATCATTGTGTTTAAACATATTCAGGTGTTCAAACCACAGCCCAGACCTAGTGGATTAAAATCTCTAGGGGTGAAGCTCTAGAATCTATATTATTGAAAAATTCCTGGATAATGCCGACAAGGCTGGTGTACAGATCAAGGCCCATGAAGAGGAAATAATATGCCTGAGGTTACATGGTAAGGTATTCAGAGAGCCAGGACTGGAACTTCTGTATGACCTCATCAGGCTCCTTTACTCTCAACTTTGTGCTGTTATGCAGAGGAGCAAAGCCCAAGTGGCAAATGTTTTTATGAGTTGAAACCAGGCTTTCCAGCCAAGATCTGGCTTGAGATTAATGAGATCAACTAGGATGTCAAAGCCCTGGCTGGTGTAGCTCAGTGGTTTGAGCACGGGCTGCAAACCAAAGGGTCACTGGTTTGATTCCCAGTCAGGGCACATGCCTGGGTTGCAGGCCAGGTCCCCAGTGGGGGCCAGATGAAAGGTAACCACACATTGATATTTCCCTCCCTCTCTTTCTCCCTCCTTTCCCCTCTCTCTAAAAATAAATAAAATCTTTTAAAAATGTTTGTAAAAATAAGACCTCAAAGAATGATTTTAAACTTCTATCTTCTATCTCTCCTTTCTGAAAATCTTGCCACTTAAAGTGTGTACTGTGGAATGATGGTATGCGCCTCACCTAAGAGCTTGTTAGAAATGCTGGATCTGAGGCCCTACCCTAGTCTTACTGAATCAGAATTTGCATATTTAACTGGTTTCCCAGGTGAGTTGTATACACATGAAAGTTTGAGAAGCACTGTTCCATGTTATTTTTATGATCACATCTGACTCGACCCTTCAAACAGAGCTCTTCCCCATCTCCTCCCTGTCCCGTTCACTGTGTTCCCCTCCAAGGCAGAATATGCTGCTTAGATTCTCAGGGGGTCATGTTCTGAGCCATGCCTGTTGGTGAATAGAGCTAATGTGTGTTAAATGGGTAAATCAGGATGTGCCTGTGTTCAGTCTTACCCTCCCAGCCTGAAACAGGCAGCTCCACAGAAGCAGACTGGCTCTGTCCCTCACTGCTTTCTCTTCTTCCTGTGTGATACCCATTCACAGCCATTCAACACTTGTGTTTAAGGTGGTGGAGAAAGGCAGATATGGTCCCTGCCCTTGTGGAACTTTTGATTTAGCAGGGACAGGCATTAAACAAATAAACCCTTAAATAAAGATATTTCTAAATGGCACAAGTTTTTATGTTGGAACGGTGCAGGAAGCTATAATGGAGAGAACCTGATTTAAAGGGTCCAGGCAAGGATACAAACTGAAATATGGAGGCTGAGTAGAAGTTAGCTAGGAAGCAACTCAGAAAGTATGTTACAGGCTAAGGTAGTGGCGTCAGCAAGGAAAATGCAGGCCTGCAGGCAGTGCCACACTGGGCATAGGGTGAGTGAGACTCTCTCTCTCTCCCCTCACCCCCTTCTCTCTCCCACCACCTCCCTCCCTGGCTCATAGAGCTTTCCATTTCATTGGAATGGAAATATTCTAGTTCTTGGTCAAAATATGGGGTCTGTTTTATCACCGGGCTGAGGACTGCCTCTGATCCAGGCAGAAGACATGGTCCATACAGATATACAAGGTTTGCAGCCAAGGCTTCCAACTGAGAATCAAGTCTGACTCAGCCTTTTGTCACCTCCTCTGGGCATTTATCTCCCTTGGGACTCGAGGGGTGGGAATGAGCTGGTGGATCAGGGCATGGGTTCTGGGATCAGTACACTTGGGTTTGAATCCTGACACCAGTGCATGCTAGCATGTCACCTCTATGTTGCCTTGGTGTCCTCAAGTGTAAAGATACTGGTGCCTCCCTCTTGAGTTGCTACCAGGATCCAGTGAGAAAATGCAGTGACTAGGCTTAGAACACTGCCTGGCCCACAGTGAGTGCTCTCAGAAGTTGCTTGTGGTAATTACAAGGCCATTTCCTAGGTCTCCTGGCCATATTACCATTTAAAAATTTTTTTAAAGATTTTATTTATTTATTTTTAGAGAGAGGGGATAGGAAGGAGAAAGAGAAGGAGAGAAACATCAATGTGTGGTTGCCACTGAGATTCCCCATATGGGGGGCATGGCCTCTACCTCAGTAATGTGCCCCGACTGGGAATAGAACCTGTGACTCTTTGGTTCTCAGGCCAGCACCCAATCTCCTGAGCCACACCAGCCAGGGCCATATTGCCTTTTAATTCCATCCCCTTACCTCCCCATTTTCCTCCCCTCCCCACAGCGGGCAGGGCACTCCACTGGCTCACTTGGGGGCTGGGCCTGATCTAGCCCATGAGTTCTAATCCGAGAATCTGAGGGTAAAATTCAAATGATCAAAATGAAAATAATTATACTCTTATTTTCACTAATATCTAGCTGAAACATGATTTTAGGCCACAAACCATAATAGTAGTCATGGAATCTGACTTTGTCCCCAGTAGAAATCAATTGTATGTGTTTGCATTTCACATGACTGTTGCTGCAGTTGGCTTCAGATGTCCTTAAAGCTCATCACTGCTTTGAAATGACACTAGATCATGTTATTTAATCCCTCCACAAAGAAACACTAGCATTGCTTTATCACAGTTTTGATAACTCTGCTGAAATATAAGTGCTTTTCGTTCTAATCCTATGTTTTATGAATTTAAAAACACAGTTCTGATAAAGGGATGGACGGTGGGCTTCAGCAAGGCCACAGAGAGAGCTCAGGGCCCTCCCCCATCCCTCCTCCACTGCTCCCTGCCCTGGCCTGCACCACTGCCCGCCACCGCACTTGGCAGCTGCCTTACTCTTTCCAGATTCTTCTCCCTAGTCTTTCCCTGCCCAGTTCCTTTTTTGTGTGAAGCAGGTGGTAGATAAATAATTAATAGGGCAAGAAGACTCATTGGAAATAATACAGCTCATGTTTATTTTTGAGCAGCTGAGTTATAGAGCCCTGCTCTAGATGGAGGAAGTGTCTTTGGCTGAAAGGAGGCACGGTGAGGTGGCTGGAAGCTGCTGCTATGGGAGGGATATGCTTTTCAGAGAAGCCTGTGCACTGAGAGAGTTGGGGTACTGGGGGGAAAGGGTGACCCCAGGGGGAAGCCCAGTGAAGGAGAGAGAGGTCTATGACCTGAACAGTCAACAGTCACAACCAGTGGAGGATGCCAAAGAAGACTCGAAATTTCAGTGAGGAACTTAAAATCCTCCCAGACTGACAAAGGCACAAGAGGAATTTTGTTTATAGGACTGAAAAGAACAGGAATGGAATCAGCTTCAGGCATAGCCGGCCCCCAGGCCCCTCTGATCCTATCAGAATTTCATCTCTGGGCTCCTTCTTTCTCTCCTTCCCTCTCTCCTTTGCATTCTACTGTGCTGGCTGGCTCCATTCTCTGGACAGGCTTTCTCTAAGATAGAGCCTCTGGCAGTTCCACCCCAACAGTTTCAGCAAAAATCATGGGATCAGATTTCATTGATCTGACTGTATTATGTGCCCTTTAACATTTTTTAACAGTTTCACTCTACTTTTTATATCTACAGATTTGCCTACTCTGAAAATTTAATAAATATGGGATCACATACTACATAATCTTTTGTGACTGCACAAAACCAGAATGTTTTCATGTGCTGTGGCCTGTATCCATGCTCACTTCCTTTGTATTGCCAAGCGCCATTCCATGGCACACGTGTGCTGCACTTGTTCATCCGTGCATCAGCTGACAGACGTTTGGGTTGTTTCCACTCTTGGGCTATTATGAGTATTTTTTCGATGAACATTTGTGTGCCAGTTTCTGTGGACATATGTTTTTATTTCCCTTTTGTTTTGTTTCATTCCTCTTAGGAGTGAAACTGTTGGGTCACATGGTGATTCTGTTTAACATTTTGAAGCAGTTTGTTTTCCAAAGTAGCTGTTCTCCTGAGTCCCGTGGGCCTTTCTAGCAAATCACTGAACCCAAAGAGAAGGTCATGGGAATGTCTGATTTTTAGCTGGTTGGTCAGAGGCACCAAGCTGGGGTCTGGAGAGTTAGAGAACTGGTTGTTATGGAAAAGAAACCTGCACATTCAGTGTCAGAAGTATTGCAGGTAAAAACTGTCTGGTTTACATTAAACTCAAATGGCCTACACGGTAGAGCTCCTGGCCTCTCCATCTCTTATCCCACCTGTCTCCATGGTGGAGGCACAGGTGGGTTTTGTTGTAAATTTCCCCTGTGTAAACACAGGAGCAATGTGGGACAGCAGAGTAACTGGGCCTGGAAACTCTGGCTCTGATCATCCTTGTGTGACCATGGGCAAGTTAATTCATATCTCTGAGTCTCAGTGCCCTTATTTGTAAAAGGGACATGCCACCCCTTCCCTGAGAAGCGTGTTTTTGAGGGATAAGTACAACACTGTATTCTGAATGTTTAGGCACAGGCGAGTAAGCTAGGTGCTCTGTCTACAGCAGTTATAACCAGGGGCAGCTGTCCAAGGAACTGGCACCACGTTATGGTCCCAGCCTTGTTCAGGAAGGCACACGGGCTGCACCTTCTCCCAGGGTGTCTGGATGGTTTCTGTAGAAAGGTGCCTGACCTTCAGAAGCGCAGAATTGCCACACCCTGTCAGCAGCACTGCTAGATGACCTCCAACGGTGGGGTGGAACCAATCTTGCAGAGATCAGTTTTTTGATCAGTATTTACTATTGATGTTTTCTATTGCTTCCAGGTGGCCTGTAGATATATTTTCTTTAGTCTGCACTGTGATATTTAAGCATTTAGATTAGCTGCCAACTGATTTGAGAATTGAAAGATTTAACCTAATAATCCAGATTTTCAGCTTCCCTTAAAAAGTGGGAGGAGTTGGCACTGCGGGCCCCGCCTCCTGTCCCCTCCCCCAATGGCAGTGGTCTCCTGGAACATGTTTGTGTCCTGTGCATTCTACCTTTACCAGGACCCCTGGCTATTACTGTGCAGGAGTGGCTTTGGGGTGTATCCTTTGTCTACTTGTTCTAGGGAGGGGTGCAAATGTCTCGCCACCTCCTCTCTCTTAGCTGTGGAACCTGCCTAATCCTCCCAGCCTAGTCCAACTTTGATGGGGGCTCCTGGGGGTGGGAGGGCTTGATGGCTCAGCAGGGAGGAAGGAAGGTAGACTCTGGAGTCAGTTCTTTTGACTCTGCCCCTCCTCAGCTGTGTCACAATACTTAACTTCTACTTCTTTTAGCTTCATCTGTGAAATGTTATTAGGGTTAGAAATAATATTGGTATGTGCCTCCACTCAGTTCCTGGCATTCAACACATTGTCAGCATGTTGTCTGGTGTTAACATTTTGCCTTGATTCTGCCTTCCTTTGGCCCATCCAGCCATTTCAGCCCGAAGCATCAGAGGTTCAGAATGTGTACTAATCATACAGGCAGTTAAGGCAGTTAGAGATGGTGCCACATAATGCTCCCGCCACTGCTGTTAAACCCTTTGAGAAGCTCTAAACCAGACTGCATATGACCATCACATTTTCAATAGACTGTGAAATGATTGGGGCATTGTGAGGGAACCCGCCTGTCGCTTCTAGGGAATGGCTGTGTGCATGCCATCTGTCAGCCCAGTGATCACTGTGCTGGTCCAGGGCCAGCACAGCCAGAACAATTGCAAGAGGGGCGAGGCAGGGACAGCTCCTGATACACTGACCTCATTGATCACTATGAAGCCTCAAGCCCTCTGTGTTTTGTGTCTTATCCTCTCAGTCTCCTCTTCTCCCCACCACAGCAGCTGGTCCAATGGGTTTGGCTCATAGCTATCAATTTGCATATTCCCTTCTATAATATGTTATGTTGTTGTATTTTTAATTTACTTACATGGCTTTATGCTATAGTAGTTGGTCTTTTATTTTTTTTTCTCTCAGCATCCAGTTTAAGCTCCATTCGTGTGACTGTGGGTGCTTATACTTTGCTTCTGTGTTTGTGTGTTATAGTTTTAGGTACGTGTCCACCACACTTCACTTGTCTTTTCCCAAGTGGCTGTTGACCCCTCACCATGCCAAAGCAGTGCAGCAGTTAGTCTCCTGTGGGGGGCCCTCCTAGTCCAGTGTGACAATTTCTCTGGGACACTCAAGGTAGAATTGCTGGGTTATGTAGTCCACTATATTTATTTTGACCAGATACTGCCAGATTGCTAAAAAGTGGCATTTTTAAAGGCAGAAAGAACCTGAGTCGTGCTTGCTTCTAAAAACGTTGTGTATTTGCATTGAGTGTTTACTATGTGCTGAGAACAGCCCCAGTTCTTGCTGTATAAGAATTCTCTCATTTGCTAGCACAATAAAACTCTGAAGTGGGCATTCTTAACATCTGCATTGCTGAAACAAAGAACCGGAGGCCCAGGAAGGTCCAGCTAAGCAGTAGTTGGAACTGAGCTGCCTCTGAGTGACTCTTGGGGACACACCTTACTGCTTCCCTAAAGAATCCCAACCCCAAGCCTGGCGCTGTGAGTTTGTGGAAAACATTCTAAGTGAAGGAGTATGAGATAAGATGTCTCTAATTTGTGCCTTTGTGTGGCCTGCACTCTGGGTTTTGTTTAATCTATCTGGCCTTTAAATTTTTTACAATTATTTTTTAATAACTTAAAATCTGAGATTTCATATAATGTAGGTGATCTGGCAACAGTGGGCCCACTTTCCCACCAGGCAACAATTAAAGTAGTGGCTGCCACTTTCCAGCTCGCCCTGTCCAAACTGTCCCCATGCATTGCCTGCGTCTCCCACAGGCCCCGTCCAGCACTGGAGTCTGAAGCTCCTGGGACAGACATTTTTGCAGGTGGGAAGTGTCTTTCCCAAGTGGGTGCTGAGTTCTTCCCATGAATGCATGAACCAGTCTGTCCCCTCCTTTCAGCTGTCCAGCCTGCAGTTTCCTTTGGCTACAAAGTAAGTAACAGAGAAAAAAAAATAGGCTTTAGCTGTGACTGAGCCTGCTGCTTTCCCACCATGAAATAATTTGTTGTGTCCTGCTGAGGGCCCAGCCTGCGCCAGGCCCCGTGGAGGGTGGAGGAGACGATGCAGACCAACTCCCACCTGTGGGGGACAGGCCACCTTATCCAACCCAGTTAATAAACGAGGCTGCCAGGAAGCCTCAATACATAATCCACCCTCGCACAGATGGGGTTCTGTTGATATGAAGACAAGAATTCATCCAGCCATAAATATTTATTGCTGTGCCAAGAGGTGATTTTCAGAATTATGGTATTTTGTTCACCCTATGTGACTGGCAAGACTGGTTTGTTCCCCCCATTTTTAACAAAGCTGTAAGTCTCCTGTAGTTGTGACTCCATTGATCCTAAGAGTCAGAACGTCATCATGGTTATCAGCTGAACTCCAGTGGACATGGGTATAAATCCCAGCTCTGTTCCACACCTGCTGGGTCACTTTAAAGAAGGCACTGAATCTCTTAGAGCCTTAGTTTCTTTATCTGCAAAATGAGGATATTAGTATGTACTTCATTAAGCTATTGCAGGGGCCCTGACTGGTCTGTCTTAGTTGGTTGGATGTCATCCTGCAAAGTGAAAGGTTGCTTGTTTGATTCCTGGTTAGGGCACATGCCTGGGTTGCAGGTTTGGTCCCTGATTGGGGCACCTACGAGAGGCAACCAATCGATGTTTCTCTGTCACATTGATGTTTTTCTTCCTCTCTTTTTCCCTCCCTTCCCCTCTCTTGATTAAAAAAAAGTATTGCAGGGTCTGTTAATATAATGCAAGTAAACATTCCACATAGTGCTGGTACATAGTAAGCTTGAAATAAAGGGTGGTATTATTATTGTCATCGTCGTCACAAGGAGAGTGGGGGGCGGGGAGAGTGTGAACGTACCTTGAACCCCTTGTGGGTCCTCTGTTCCTTTTCTAAAATAGAGACTTGCTTTCTTCCCTGTGTTTGCAGTTGAGGTTCGGGCCGGGTGCTTCTTCAGTGCAGGTGGGATCGAGGTGTATGTTCTGTCCTGATGTTTAGCACAGTTCCCTGATACCCTGTAAGTGCTGCCATGTAGGTTTGGAGCTCTGGCACAGGTTGTATTCCCTCCTTCAGTGGCTCAGCCCTGGGGCTCTGAGTTCTCTTTTCCCCATTTTGGAGTAGGACCTTGTAAGCAATGGGGATCACTTGGGATAGTTTGAGCAGGAAGAAGAGGGTGTCTTGGACCCACAGGAAGAGCAAGTTTGACCTTAGTGCAGGTAGTAAGCCCTGGGACCTTTTTTGTGAAGGAAGTATGGAGAGGACTTTGGGTCTGTGATGTCTTCTTGAGTCAGCCCTTTATCTTCCCATCACAGGCAACATTTCATCCAGAGGCCATCGGAACCCAGGTGCCGACAGGGCCGTAAATCTTCATGTGTGTCATGTGGAAAGTTCTGTTTCAGATATGATGAGGGAGGCAGTCTTCAGTAGCCCCTTGCCCTCCCTGTGGAGTGTTAGCAAATGTTGTTGATACAGAAGAGGACCTAGGTTATATGCCAGTTCTCTAACCCACCTAATCCATGAGGCTGGGCAAGTGTTGCTTCTCCCTGCACCTCCAATTCCTCTTCTGGGAGATGGAAATGACAATAGATGCTACCTTGGAAAGTCGTTTAGAGGATGAAATCAGACAATAGATGTGCAGGACTTAAAACAGAGTGTCCTGTCGTAAACGTGTTAGCTATTATTATTATTCCTGCCACTGTTCTTTGTGTCTCCACTGTGCAGGTGTGTTTAGTTCCTTGGGACTTTCTGTTCCCCATTAGAAAAGCAGAGTTTCTGGTTTCTTTGTCTTCACCACACACAATTTGTTTGACACAACACATAGGGGGACAATTCAGGGCAATTTAGCAACTTGGTACAAAGACAGTGGTAGGGTTTGGGTAAAAAAAAATCCAGAATTTGAATTCTAGTCCCCTACTTTTGTATGGCTTTGGATAAGGTAAAGGTGAAGGAAAATAACCTCTTAGATCTCTGTCACCACCTCCCTGTGCCCCTCCCTGTGGAGTGGGGTCGAGATTGCCCAGGGTGCTCAGTGGCTTGCGGATTATATGAGATCCTACTGTAAATGTGTTGCCCAGCCCATTGCCTGTGTGATATGTTGGTCTTCTTTCTCCTTTAAGTAAATATTATTGGAACTATTGCCAGCGGATTAGGAGCAAGGGCACTGGGATTAGACAACCTGGGGTCAAATTTCAGCACCATCACTTTCTACTTGTTGGCTTTAGGCAAGGTGAGTATTATCTCTGAGCACCAGTGTCCTTACCTGTGAAAGGGGATGACAGTGATGGCAATGACATCAGTAACACCTCATCTCCTGGGCCCACCAAGGCCTGGTGTTTCCTGCCAGCTCTGCACCTGTAGCCACCATAATGATTACGATTTGTTTCCTTATTCCTCTCCCTCTGCCTTGTATTTTTCCCACTCACAGCCAACAGCAGCAGTTGCTGACTTCGCAGTAGAAGAGGAGGCAAGGATGGGGACAAAATCAAGGGGGGATTATAGCAAGGAGCTTGAAGCTATCAAAGGATCTCCTGGGAGGATGGAGGTGGCTCCTGGACCTAAATAGTATAAAGGCACCAGCAGATGGAAAGTTAAATGACACCATGGACTGATGAGTTTGTGCTTCTTCATCTCTAAGGGAGGTTCCCCCTGCAGAGGTTGGAGTGCTGGATGACCCTACAGTAGTGCACAATTCTTTAGGCCTTTGCCATGGTGGTTCTGGGTGCTATCAGACCACTGTGCATTTTTCCTGACAAACTAGCCAAGTCACATCCGTTTTGATTTTCCTTTCCATCCTGTGGAGAAGCGCTATCACTGGTAAGAGCATGTGAGATGAGAATACTTAGGGAATTCTCTTGAAATGTGGAATGAAAGCTGAAAGTACAGCTTAACTAAACCAAAGGTCCTAAGGTGTTTTCACAAGGAGGAAGCTGAGGGATCCTTTGACCTGCCCTCTCCCTTTACACGTAGGAAACTGAAGCCCAGAGGGGGACCTGGCTTTCCCAGAAACATGCACCATGTGAGGGCAGCATAAAACCAGGACCCAGGTCTCCCATTTCACAGCCTGTGACCCCTCAACCTCACCAAACCACAGTCAGCTATGGATTACTGAGCAAGAAAGAGAACCAAGGTACATTTTCATTCTGTGCTTAAAATGAAGGAGCTGCTCTTTCTGGTTTCCACTCATGACTGGAGACACCTAGACACCCATTTTTCATGCCCATTAGCGGGTAGGGTTTGCCACACACCTCCCTCTAAGCCCTCGTGCCAGCTCCATGCCCTGGGAGGACAGGGGTTGGGTGGCAGCAAGGTGGGTGAGGGGAGGCCCCTCTGGAAACCAACCAGGTCTGCAAAACACCCATAAAAAAATGAAGGTTGGAGAAAAGGTAGACCAGAGCCTAATAAAAAGGAAACCCAGAAACCAATGATCTTAGAGCCAGGCATGATTCTAAGAATGGATGAAATTTGCATCTGACAACACTCCCTCACCAGACTACCCCACCAGGGGCCACCAAACTTGCTCTTCCAGATAACCCAGAGATGCACTATAATTAATATAATTAATATAATTAATGGCCATTACCTTGGAGCTTGGTAATGTGTTATTTTTCCAGAGAACATATTTGCATTTTAACAAGGATTTTCACTGCTTCACTGCAGAAATTTAAAACCCCAGCAAAATGGTTAAGATGTGGGTTCGAGAGAGACATGTGAGACGGGCCAGAGTTCGACTTCCACGCTTCTCATCAGCTGCATGAGCTTAGGCAAATTCCTCAGCTTCTCAGTGCCTTGGTTTCCCTAACAGTCAGATGGCAAAGTAGCAGTATAGACCTTAAAGAGGATGACATATGCACAGAAAATGTTCAACAGAGAGTTTGTTTAGTTAGTAACACTTACCAAGCATCTGCTGGGTGCCATGTACTGTCACCAGGCATCAGGGATACATATCGTCATCACTGTACAGAAAAATAAAGGGGTAGGCATGATGACAGAGTGGGCAGGAAGGTCTGTCATTTGAGCAGAAGAGACCTTTGAGCAAAGATGTGGAGAAAGTGAGTGGATGTGCATCATACAGCTCTCTGTGGGGAGGGCATCTGAGACAGATGCAACAGCACATGCAAAGGCCCAGAGAGGTAAGTATACTGGGCATGTTCAGGAGGCCTGGACAGGTCACAAATAGTGAATGTGGAAGAGAGTGGAATGATGTGGGGTTGAAAAGGATGGGAGGAGCCAGATCATGTTAACCTTGGTGCCACAGTGAGGATTTGGGCTTTTGTTCTAGATGGGCTGGAAAGGGCTGGGTAAGACAGCAAATGGTCTGGCCCCTTATAAGCAACTCTGCAAATAGTAGCTGTTGCCATTCACTTAGGGGCATCTGCCCTGAACCTGGCCTTGTGCTGGCTACTGCATGTCAACCAATGGTCACTGGTGCCAATTCAGTGCCAACAGGAATCCCCAATTTGGGGTGTGGTGAGGAAGGAAACTTTACTTAGAACAAAATAGCTCAGTTGTCATATAGCACAGCTGTGAGGCAGCCCTGGGGCTAGGCTCCTCTTTGCCTAGGCAGCTCTGCTCTTTTCCTTGATGGTCTGCTCTGCTCTGGTGAGACATCTTTGGTGTTTCAGTTCGTCTCAGCTCAGCCAGGGAGACACAGTCTTCAGTCTTCAATAAAAAGGGAAGGTGTTCTCTCAGAACCAGAAGGGAGTTGGCTTATATGGACAGAAGTCCCCAGCTCTGGTCCTTGATTGGTGTCCTCATCAAATGAGGACTCCAAATCCTGGCAATTTGATTGGTCAGAATAAAGCCACTCTGGTTGATTAGAGCTAGGCAGCTCTAATTGGATGTGGAAAGTCTCAGTCCTATTGGTTGAAATAGGATTCCAGGAATGCCTGTATGAGGGCTGCCTCAGCCACTCAGACAGCAGAAGCACAGTGCAGAGGCAAGTACAAGACTAGAAGCTGTACTCACTGGAGGCAACGTGGCGTGGCAGGTGAGAACATGACCTCTGGAACCTGACTGTTCAGTTCAAATCCTGTCTCTGCCACTTAACTGTTTGTGACCTAGGTAAGCTACTTCTGTGCCTCAATTTTACCAGCTGTGAAATGGAGATAATAATTCAAGCCTCACAAAAGGGCCTGTTTCTTCTCTTTCTCTGTCTTTCCTAGTTGATTACCAAATTACTTGTTTGGTATATGGTGGCAGAGTTGAGTTTCTGGGATAAAGTAATTAATGGGACTTCACTTTCCTGTCCCTTCTGGAAGGACAATGACTCTGACCTCTGAATTAGCGGGCATCCAGGGAGGCCTATAGCATGACATTCTCACCAAGGGCGCCTTAGAGACACATCCCAGCTTTCCTCCTTCTCCACTCCCCAAAACACTCAAAATAAAGCTACTTTCCTCCCCTCTGTCATCCACACCTGGTGCATTCTGGCTGGGGCATGCCCAGGAAAAAAAAAAAGAAAGCTTTTCAAACAAAACCTGTTTAAACAAGCCAAGTTCCTCACCCAGCTGTTTGGCCCAGATATGACCATCAGGACCTCCCTCATGACCACTTGGAGCCCTTTCTCACTGTACAGATAGGTCTGCAGTTTAATTATTTCCCTGGGTTAATCAAGTGAAGATACTTTGTGTGATTTGGCTAAAAACACCTCACCAGAAGCTTATAAAAGGGGCTCATGGTATTTGGGAACTTGCTAGGAGGGTCCATCATACCCAACTAATCATTGTACAATTCAGTGATACACCATCTATATACTATATTGTGTGCTTACCACTCAAAGTCAAGTCTCCTTCCATTGCCGTTTATCCCCCCTTTACCCTCTTCTGCCTCTTCCCACCCCCCTTCCCCCCAGTAATCACCATCCTGTTGTCTGTGTCTGTGAGGGGTGGTTGGTTGGTTGGTTGGTTGGTTGGTTGGTTGGTTTTTTGCAATACCGATGCAAGGGCAGGCCTCCCTCTTGTAATAAAGTTCACAGGTTTGTGTACTTGCCCTCACCAAATGCAGTTCATTTTCCATGTCCCAGGATGGGGAAATGGGCCCTGTGGTTTAGATGAGCTGCACTCACACCTCCCGCCTAACCAGTACTTGAAAAAGGAAAGGAGGATTTTGAGTACTCCAGGGACAAAATAGAGGATAGGGACAAGATAGAGCTGTTTAAAACTGAAGCATCAGAATCTTCTTTTCAGCCTCATGAAGGGAGTAGCTCATTGTTGCTCTCTTGCTTGAAATGCCTGTCACCCCAAGGGTAGAGTCCAGATTCTCTAACATGACCCCCAGGCCTGCCCTCAATCTCCCCTCCAGCTTTGCCTCTCTCATTGTCCCTCGATCCTAAATCCTTGGGTTCCCTCCAGCTGTGGCCCCTCCAGGCTGTTCACTTACCAGAACCCCTTTTCTCTCCCTCTGTCTCAGAGCCAAGTATATACAGGCACAGGCTTCCTGGGGCCAATTCTGTCTCCACCATCAGTAGTTGTGTATTTGGCACTGGCACTTAACCCCTCTGAGTCTCAGCTTCCTCTCTCTGACACAGAAGTACTGAAGTGTACCTATCTGGTGGGCATCTGAGCATTAAATGGAAAAATGCACATGTGCTTAGCCCAAGGCCCGGCAGAGGATCTGCTTGGTAAACCCTGCTACTGTTAGGGTGATTATCACATCACACAATCTTCTGGGCAGGCACCCTCATGTGCCTGTGTGACGGACCCTGGGATCCCTTATCATGTGTGTTCATGGCTTTATCCCACTGTTCTGTGATCATTGACTTGTCTTTCTCTTTCAGCCTACTGTGAGCTCCATGAAGGCAACATCCACATCTTATTCACAGTGCCTGTGAATAAGTATTCCGCAGTAGACCCTGAGGAATATCTGTTGAATGAGTGAATGAGCTAATATGTAACTGGATCATTGAATGAGCAAATGAATGACTTCAACCCCTCAGAACCTCCCACCTGGGTGGTTAGCTCTAAAATAGGCTTCATATCCATTTGCTGCTCCTTGTAGCCACTGGCTCCAGCCACACATGGGCACCTCTTGCCAGGTGACCTCACCAGTCTCCTTGGCTGGTCTTCCTGGCTCCAGTTTTTTCCTTAATTTTTATTGAATTTATGGGGTTACATTTGTTAATAAAGTTGTGTAGGTTTCAGGTATACAGTTCTTCAACACATCACCTGTATATTATGTGTTCACTACCCAAAGTCAAGTCTCCCCTCACCATTTATCCCCCCTTTACTCTTTTCTACCTGTCCCCACCCCACCTTCCTTCTGGTGATCACCATACTGTTGTCTGTGTTTATGGGTTTGCTTGTTTTTTTGCTTTTGCTTATTCCCTTCAGCTTTTTTACCCAGCCTCCCACCCCTCCTCCCCTGTGACAGCTGTCACTCAGTTCTCTGTATCTATGAGTCTGTTTCTATTTTGTTTGTTTATTTTGTTCCCTAGATTCCACATATAAGTGAACTGATGATATTTGTCTTTCTCTGACTGGCTTATTTTACTTAGCATAATATACTCCAGACCCAATTATGCTATCACAAAAGGTAAAGATTCCTTCTTTTTATGGCTGAGTAGTGTTCCATTGTGTAATTGTACCATAGTTTTTTATCTTTCATCTACTGATGAACACTTGGGCTGCTTCCAAATCTTGGCGTTTGTAAATAATGCTGCAATGAGCGTAGGGGTGCTTTTTTCTTTCAAATTAGTGTCTCAGATTTCTTTGGGTATATTCCCAGAAGTGGTATCACTGAGTCATAAGGAAGCTCCATTTTTTAAATTTTTTGAGGTAACTCCATACTGTTTTCCAAAGTGGCCGCATCAGTCTGCATCCCCACCCACAGGGCACTAGGGTTCCCATTTCTCCACATCCTTGTCAGCACTTGTTTTTTGTTGATTTATTGATGGTAGCCATTCTGACCTGTGTGATAATATCACAGTCTGGTTTTAATTTGCATTTCTCTGATGATTAGTAACATTAAGCATCCTTTCATATGTCCATTGGCCATCTGTATGTCTTCTTTGGAGAACTATCTATTCAGATCCATTGCCTATTTTTTAATTCAAGTGTTTGCTTTTTTTGGTGTTTAGTAGTGTAAGTCCTTTATAAATTCTAGTTATCAACCCCTTATTGATTTTATTGCCTGTGTTTTCTTCTAGGATTTTTATGGTTTCTTTCTTTATTTATTTTTAGAGAGAGGGGAAAGGAAGGAGAAAGAGAAGGAGAGAGAAATATCTATGTGTGAGAGAAACGGTGAACAGTTGACTCTTGCACACCTGGCCCACAACCCAGGCATGTGCCCTGACCTGGAATTGAACTGGTGACATTTTGGTCTGCAGGCTGGTACTCAGTTCACTGAGTCACACAAGCCAGGGCAGGGATTTTTATGGTTCTGAAACTTATATTTAAGTCTTTAATCTCATTGAGTTTATTCTCATGTATTTCCTGCCTCCAGTTTTGCCCTTCTCTCATTCTGCGGGTCTCACCTTTGAAAACACTGCCTCCTGGGTGGAGTCTGCCCTCCTTCCTCATGTTCATCCTGCACTCATCTCTGCCATAGCAGTGACCACTGCACACTCCTGTCCCTGCTTTTGTCTTCTGTTTCTGCTAGAGTCTAAGCTCCTCCAGGGCAGGGCCACGTCCCTTTACCAGCATACATTCATAAGGGCAGGCATGTAGCAGAGTCATCAAGTAAGCCATGCGTGAATCAGCATAATTAACACAAGCCTTCTAATAGCCTGTGGTATAACTCTGTAACTCTGTGCCTTTCAGCAGTGAAAGTATTTTCTCATTCATGTCACAGCCCAATGCCTACTGGGTGGCTCTGGTCACCCTCCTTCTATCAACAGGTTCTGCCATCTGCACATGCAGCCTCCACACATTGCTGAAGGAGGGGAAGAGAGAGGAAAAGGGGATGGTTTCCGAGCACTTTCCTTGCCACGGCTGGGTCTGGGTGTGGCTGCTTCACTCCCATTCACTGTTGCACTGGCCAGACCTGGTTTGTGGCTCCCATCTCACTGCAGGGATGCTGGGAAATCTGTCTTCCTTTGTGCCCAGTCTCATCAGAACTGGGCATGGGAGAGAACCTCATAGCCAGAGGATCTTAATGGCTGGCTCCTTGAGAGTCCCAGTCAGTGTTCCAGAATTGTCTAGCCAGTAACGAGCTTACAGATCAGCTGGCTCTGAAGCAGCCATCTCTCAACAGGGCCCAAACTGCCTGCTGTTCCTGATGGAGCGGGCCTTCTATTTATTTTAGAAACACCATGCTATTCCTAGATGAAAATAAAAGAAACTCTAGAGATGAAGAATAACCTCTGTGCAGCTGACAGCTCTCATGAAGGGTAGCTCCTGGGGAAGTTCCCCTCGGAGAGGTGGGACATGGTCAAGAAGATGCACTTGTCAGGAACGACCCAAGGAAGGAAAGATTATAAAAGTGCAGGGGGCAGGGGGTCTGTGCATTTGTTCTAGAATGCACAGATTGTCATCTTGTTCACAACATTCTATTATTTTAAAAATAGCTATTCTTAATTTGATGGTGTCTTTATCTTCTTGAAGCTCAAAATAAAATTAACCTTTTTTGGAGGGAAAAAAATACTTCCACTAGAACAGTCCTGAATGTTCTTTTGTAAAGCAACGACTAACTCCCAGTGCTCTCTATTATTAGTTCTACACCATAATTGACAAAAGTATTATGATTGGAATGTTTCATGAAATGACAGCAGGGCCACAGGTAGTGAGGACTCATTAAGTGGCCACCAGAGGACCCTGGCAGATTCCATGAGCTGGGCCTCCATCCAGTCCCATCACTTCTAATGCCACGTTTTGGCTGCAGCCCCAGGAGCCCAAGCAAAAAAATCTCACAAACACCCCCTGAATCCTTAAGCACCCTCCCCTCCCCAGTGGGGCAGGCCCCTATACCAATGCTGATCTCTCCTCCCAGGAGCTCCATGTGACAAAGGAGGTCTCTCGAGGACCAGCTCCCTGTCTTTGTCACTTATTACTACTCTTCTGCTCTTCACTCCCCGCCCGGAGGGGTTTGGGGCCAAGGAGCTGGTGTACAGGCCAGGCTTCTTCTCTCCATCCCACTCCATAGTCAGCATCTTTGTCATCTCTTATTTGGACTTGGCAACAACCTCCAAACCTTTCTCACTGGTGGCCTGCCTGCTTCCCCTAAATCTACCCCCAACATTTATTCATTCTTGCAACAAATAATTATGGGGGCTCTCTTGAACTTTGGGCACTGTGTTAGGCTTTGGCAATATAGGTCCCTGCCTTCCTGGGACTTACTGTTGAGTAGAGGAGGTACATGATGAACCAATGAGATCATTCCAGCAGCAGTAGGGGCTGTGAAGGAACAAGAACAGAGTCAGGCTGGGGTGTGTCTGTGGAATCTTAGCTGGTGTGTCCATGAGGTGGGGGCATAAGTGCAGAGGCCTAAATGGCAAGGCATTCCATGCTAGGGAGCAGCTCATGAAAGGCCTGGAAACCTTTGGAGATGATGTACGGGACACATGAAGAAAGTCAGGGGCTAATGTGTTGAAGGTGTTGGGTGTGTGTTGACAGTGGGGAGAGGGTGACATGAAGTGAGGTTGGCAGAGCATGTAAGGGCCACATTGTGAAGGTTACTGCTAGGGTGCAGATGTGGGTGTTGGGTGGTAGATAGAGCTCACAGGGAGCCAATGAAGAATTCCAAACAGGAGAGAGATTTTTGAAAGACCTCTCTACTGCAGGCTGTCTATAGCCTATTTGCCCAATAGCAGTGTTTCTGAATGCTACGAGACCGCACACCTCCTGCGTCTCACTTCCCATCGGCTTCCTTCCGTGGTCTCTAAGGCTGTATGTGATTGGACACTTGTTGCCACTGTAGTCTTACCCCCCTGGACCCACTAAGCCCAGCCACACTCCTTGTTCTGTTGTTTCAGCAAGCCAAGCTCCTTCTGCCTGTGGCTTGTGCTTTTGCTTTCCCTCCACCTGCCCTGTCCCTCCCCAATCCAAGGGCACCACCTGGACTACCTGACAGTGTCTTTCCTCTAAGAGAAGCTGAAGCAGCATCTTCAAGGACTCACTTCCTCGGAGTGAAACCCTCTCTCCATCTCTCATGTAAACTTCCTGCCAGCTTCCCTGAGCACCTGTAGGTTACAGCATCCCAGCATGTTTCCCCCACCTGAGCACTCACCAACTACTTGCCTGCCCCCTCCCCATATACATAGCCACTTCTTGAATAAAACCATCCTGGCTGAGCATCCATGAATTATCAGCATCTATCTCAGAGACTGGCAGGCAATGCTTAGGCTACCAGCTGCTCAGTTTAGGTTGTCATCCTGAAGTGGGCACCATCTGTATCCCCATTTTATAGCTGAGGAGCCTGAGGCTCCAAGTAGTTTTCCATCTGACCTAAAAATGGCAATGTGGATCACCCTGTGTGCCTGAGGGAATGTCGTCCCATCTCCTAATGTGATCATCGCACGGGGCAGGTGGTCTCTTCAGTGGTTTGTAGGGCTTCGGGCATTCCTACTGTCTGTGCAGCTGGTGTGAATTAGGGGTCTCAGAAGCCAGGCAGAGGATGGGACTGCGGGGAGCCCGAGGGGTGCAGGGTTGGCACTGTGCTTCCAGCTCAGGAGGACAGTTCTACTTTTCCAAGGGGGCCAGGAATATGAATTTGATGCAGAAACGTCCTGGTTTACCTGTGTTTAGGCCACACAAGCTATTAGTAGCTGGTAGTGCAAAGGCAGGACTGCCTTCACCCGAAGGTCAGCCCCAGACCGATCCCCAGGGGGACTCGGTAACAAACACACTCGACCCACTGAAGAGCTGCCAGCTTTGCTCTGAGGAAGGCTACAAGTCCTTTTCAAAAGTTCCAGGAACAGAGGGCACACTTGAAAACACAAATGTCTGAATCCATGTTAGGTATGAGATAACACCAAAAAAAATACCATTTCTTTTGTTAGAGTGATAATGGATAAGCAGGAAAATGTTCTTAGTAATTTAGAAATACGTACTGAAGTATTCAGGGCCTAATTTAAAGCACATTGGCAAAAAGGTAAAAATGATGAAGCAAGTATAGAAAAGAGTTAAGACCTTTATTAGATAGAAGGTTATGGGGATTTATTTGCTTTAGTTTTTGCCGCATTTTGAAATTTTCACGATAAAAAAGTGTGAAAACGGAAGTGACAGTCACCAGAGAGCAGATGGCCTCCTGTGAGCTGTTCCAGGACGGCCTCTGCCCCACGGCACTCTGCCCAGCCCCATGTGTGGCACAGTGCAACTCTCCGCGGGCACCCCCAGGACCGAGGAGGCAGTGGCCCTGGCTGAGGCCGGCAGCCAGGCACGCAGGTGACGGGCGCCTTCTGTCCACACCGTAGATGTTTTCTGCCAAGGCTAACCAGTAAGCCTGTGGTTAGGAGGTCTGTAGATTTTTCTTCTGTAAATTCAAGAATGTTCTGGATTGCTTGAAGGTTAAAAACCTGAAACTCTGGGTTCTGAGCCCTTGGACAAGTTTCCCAGCCTGCTTGAGCCTGTTTCCAGCCTCAGAGATGTGGTAAGGATGTGGGGCAGGGAAAGCACTGGGTGCCAGTAAGAATAGAGACGCCATAGACATCGCTGCTTTCCCTGAATGGCTCAGGGAAAATTGCCTGGGTATCAAATTCGCATTGCTGTCACATTGAGTTTTCTCAGGAGCTGGCTGGGGTTTCCGGGACTGGCTAGCTTGAGGAATCAGTACATGGGAAGGATTTGGAATTCCCCCAAGGTGATAACCTTTCTGCCAGTCACTGTTGCCCCTGGGACTTGAGTGAGAAGAGACATTGATCAAGCGGCAATGGGCTGATTCAACTCCTAGGTAGATCCTCTGACCTTCCTTTTAGGGGTTCTCACCTTCCTAGGACCCTGTAACCAGCTCACAAGTTGCATTAGGAGCCATCTCCAATCTGTCCTTGTTGCTTTCAAGTGTGTTGAGCAGCCCCCTCCAGAAGAGGGAGAACTCTGTGCCAGTTCTTCCCAGGCTGATGAGTTCCTTTCTTGCCTTCACATAGCTATGCCTCTCAAGCTGTCCTTGAAGGCTGCTTCTGCGGATGAAAAACTAGGTTTAATTTGCTGGATTCAGCACTAACCTGGTATATTAACCAGCTTCCCAAGGAGAAACGTCTAATTGCTTAATGATGGGTTGAAAGTTGGAGACCCCGGAGCAGAACCTGGCATTCAGGCCAGGGAGCAGCAGAGCCTGGACAGCTCCAGCTTGGGCCGGGACCTGCGGCTCTCCCGGCTGGTGCCTCAGCTCTGCCCACTCAGGGCCCCTGCACCTCCCGCTAGGCTGCGGGCGATTTTAGGGCACAGCTCTGCCCCCTGCCTGGGCTGTGCTGGTGGTCAGGGGGAGTGGCCCTCGGTGTGTTCCCTTACTGCCACCCCTCTGAGGGGAGTTCCCCGCTGAGGCAGTCCCCAGGGGAGTGGCTTTGGGCCAGAGGACCTGCTGAGACCTGGAAGTGGCCCCAGGCCCTGCTTAGTGTTTCTGCCTCCCACCTGGTGCTCGGAGACGGGTTGCCAGACGGAATACAGGACACCCAGTGAAATTTTAATTTCAGATAAACAATGAATAATTTCTTAGTTTCAGTGTGTCCCAAATATTGCCTGGAAAGGTTTTATTGTATGGTGCACATTTGAACACTGAAAAAGTATTGTATTATGAATTATTGAATATTGAGTTATAAAAACTGAAAAATGACTCACTGCTTATTGAAATTCAAATTTCACTGTGTGTCCTGTATTTTTATTTGCTAAATCTGGCACTTAAAGGTTCTCCCTGCCATGCTTGGGCCCTAGACAGGGCCTTGGAGGGACTCTGCCAGAGACCAGGCTACCTACCAGGCAGCGCTCAACTCAGGTGGCTCTGCGCGTGAGGCCTCATTCCGCAGACCGTTGCGGAGCCCTGCCTGGGCTGGTGCTGTGCCGGCACTGGGCATGGGGCAGAGGTGAGTGCCCCTCCATCTGCGGGACCTCGTGGATGAGCCGCCCAGCCCCTCTCTAGGCTGCAGTCTTCTCACGTGAGATTGACCAGAGCATGCTTCTTCTGCCCTTGTGAGGATGAAGAACCTTGTCCCTCCTGCTGCCCACTCTGCTGTTCCTTTACTCACTGTTCTTGGCTTTAGTCCAGAAGGAGCATCACAGGCTCAGAGAAAGCCTTTCCTGCTCTCTCACAGGCCAGGGTTTCTAGTTATAAACCAGGGCTGCCAGTGCAGATCAAAATGAACAGGATGGGTTACAGAATCTGCGAGGCCTGGGCAAAATGGACACGTGGGTCCCCTTGTTCCAAAAGTATTAAGAATTTCCAGATAAGTCCAAGTTCCACACTGTGACTGCATAGGGCACATGCCTGGGAAGCAGGCTCTGCTGGAAAGGGCCAAGGAGATCCAAGGTCGGGGGTGGCAGGAGGGTCTGGAGCAGGGCGGGGTGGAGACTGCGCCAGACCTGCACTTCCTCGGGGACAACACCGCACCGCACAGCCTGGTGTGACCTTGCGGGTAGGACAGTGCTGCCGTGTCTCCTAGTTTTTCAAGACAAGCTAAAATTTGTTTGTTTATTAATACGATCTTTCTTAAATAGTAGCAACTGATTTATATTTCAGAAAGTTTCTATGAAGGCAAAATCAAGCACCCTCTTTACAGGGTGGCATTTAGTGTGATTAATAATTATACACTCACCCATATGGTAACTAGATTTATCTGTGTCTCCCCCACAGTCACCTCCACCAGGGCCACAGCAGTAACTGTGTGTGTTTATTGTTTTACCCTCAGTCCCCACCACCGCATTCGGCACATGGCAGGTACTCAATAAATAACAGCCACAGTTGCTAAGACCTCATTCATTTTAGGAACACACTGTAGGGAGTTTGATGAACCTGCTTTCCCCCACTTAATAGCATGAGCATCTTCCCTGTTATTAAACGTGACTACACATCTAAAGCCTGAGACACCCTTTACATGTGACAGTTACCCCATAAATGTTAGTTGCCTGGGCCGTAATGGTTGATCATTGTATGTCCTGGGGGAAGCTTATGGATAGGCTAGGAAAGCACACTTGAGCACACTTGTCTCTGTTTTTTCAGGATGCCAAGTTTGTGGAGGAACGAAGGAAGCAGCTCCAGAACTACCTGCGCAATGTCATGAACAAAGTCATCCAGATGGTCCCTGAGTTTGCCACCAATCCCAAGAAAGAGACCCTCGTTCAGCTGATGCCCTTCTTTGTGTAAGTAGCATTCACGGGGACGTGCTCCGCCCACGTGTCCTTTTTTCTCTCTTCCATGGATGGGCAGCGAAGCGTGTCTGTGTCCTAGACACCCGGGACCCAGTGTGCCCTGGGAGCCGTGGGAGACTCGTGCCACAGTGCTTCGGAGTTCCTAAAGGGCTCATGAAAGAGAGTCTGCAAATGAGCATTGTTGATTTGAGGTTTGCAAAAAAACTCAGGGCTGTGTGGTTTTATACTTTCATGCATTGTGATCACAGGAAAGCTTCATTTTCCGTGCAGCTCACAGATGTTCCAGAGCCAAAATGCTCTCCCAGTGTCTTCTGCCTGGGTAGTGAACCCAAAGAAAAATTCTCAGACTGCCACTGGTACCGACTTAAATGATTTTCGTATTAATATTACTTACTTAAAGCCAGGTATAAACACAACTTGGAACTAAGTATAAATTCCTTGTTTTTATATGTCCTTGTAAAAGTAAAAAAATTTTAAAGAAGTTTACATGCTAAGCACTTACAACATCATTACAACTCAAAGTTGTCAATGCAGTGCTGAGGCCATTTTTCTGCAACCAAATCTTGGCCTGCGGCAGTGTGCAGCAGGTCTCTGCGGCGTGCCGTGTGCCATGCGAGTGTGCCTGCTGACTCCATGCCTCCCCGTCTTCCTTGGGTCGCATTGCCTGGGAACATCTGTGCAGCGCTTTCAAGCAGGTGGCTGTCACTTGGTGTCACTACCTTATCACCGATGAGTCCACTTTGTCCTATTCGGTCTCTTACCAGCCTGAGACATTTACATCCTTAGAATGTTGAGAACCAGAATGATGAAACAGTACTTAGTGTCTAATGGGCCTTTAGATGTTGTAGAATATAATTCCATTATTTCTAAAATATTATCATCATAATGGAAACACAACACAGAAACACACAGCGGACCTGTGGCTTCCCCAGAATGGGATCGGGACTCATCATTCGAGAAGCGCTGGTCTGAGCGTATATGATTTACTGAGATAAAATAAGTTTCCTTTCATTGAAGTTCTTTAAAATGCTGTGCTCGGGGTTAGAGAGTCTGATTTGTTCTAACAGTGATGCTGTGACATAAAACAGGGGCTTATTTCTGCTTCTGAATGTGGGGGCTCTCCCTCGGTGCCGCACTTCCCCGGTTTCCAGGCTGAACTTCCGACCGGACAGACACGGGCAGCACTGCTGCTCCCACCTGCTTGGGGCCTTTGAAGTGGTAGCCAAGGTGCTGCTTATGCTTTTCTAATTGTTTTAAGGCTTTTATGAGAAGATATAATTTTATTGTGCTGCCTGTGATGAAAGATGCCTACCATACAGAAAATTGTTTTTCTTTTATTCAGCTATTTGTGATGCCAGGGCCTTAATCTCGCTGTTCTCAAAGTACAACAGTAGTTCATGAAAGGAGTTCCTGTTCTTTTAAAGGCAGCCCCCAACCCAGGATGTGTATTGGAAATTAACCTCTCACCAAGTCCTCTGCATTTTGGCTCAATTCCCTGATGAAAATTGAGTTAGAGAGTAGGTCCTAAGGCTCAGATGCTAAGAAAGGCTGCGTGCTTTTGAGTCTGAGAAGGAGGAAACCCTGCCCCACATGGGCAAGCTGGTGGCCTTCCTGCCTGGCACATCCTGGCATCTCTGGTCAGTGAGTAGCAAACATTAGCCTGAGGAACTGTGAAAATTGTGTGTTAATGAGAGCGTCTCAGTGTGTTGTGCAATCCCAGCTACACTGGTTGCCATTAATCAGAGCTGGGAGAGAAACCTTTTGTGCCTGATTAGTACAGAGAACATAAGGTTCAATTTCATGGGCTTTAAAAACACAAAGAATTTCAGTAGGAGATTGTGGCAAATGACACAATATTGACATCAAATTTCTGACTGAACGGTTGGTCTGGACCCCAGATGAATTAAACAGCTTTTCTCTGTTGCTTTTTGTTGCAGTTCTGAATTAAGTTTCCTTCTCCACCTTTGTCTTTTTGAGTGAGTTGGGTTTACAGGTCAGGATTTGCAGGTGGTTTCATTTGGGGGAATGGCAGATGAGCTGGTGAGCCCACACGATCATTTCCTATCTCTGCTCCCATGGGAAACAGTGAGACTGGTGTTTCAGCTCAGGAGCTCTCCCTAAGAGATTCCTGGATTTTTGTTTTTTAAAACACCTCTCTTGGTTAAGGAAATAAACCCTGAAAAGCATATTTTTAAAATAAATCTTGACAGATTTCCTTGGCTCTTTCAAATGGTGATTCAGCATCCTAAAGGTCAGCTTTAGCTCCTGAACACAAGTGGCCTCGTGTACTAGGCTGGCGCGGCTCCCTCCCTCCACTCCCATTGGTGAGCAGTTACTACAGGCTCTGGCCTAATGGTTGACCTGTTTATCTTCCTGAGAGCCCATTAGGTGGGCACCACACCTCCATTTTATTAGGTAGAACCTTACAAAGTTGTCAGTGAAAGTGCAATGTCCTAAGATTCCAGCTCATACTCTGGGCAAAGTGAGGCTCTGAGAAGTTAGTTGCCTGGCTGACCCCTGGCTCACCCACCGGCACGTGGGGAGCCTCAGCTCTTCGGTCCCATAGTCCATTTCGGGGCGTGGATGACAAACCCACGACTTGACGATGCAGCCTGACCCTCTGACCAGTCCATTGGGATTTGGCTATTGGTTTTTCATAATTGAAGTCTTGCCATCATCAGAAAATCAGAAGGTGTCAGATTTTTTAAAAATCAGATATCAGTTTTCTCTCGAAAATGAGAATTGGTCACACCTTGTTCTGAAGTGAATGTTCATTCCTCCCATCCCAAATCCATATGTTGAAGTGCTACCCTCCAATGCGATGATATTTGGGGTCTTTTAGAAGTTAGGTTTGGAGGAAGTTATAAGGGCGGCCCCATGATGATATCACTGCCCCTATCAGAAGTGGGAGAGAGACCTGAGGGTCCCCTCTCTGCAGTGTGAGGCCATGATGAGAAGGCACCTGTCTGGAAGCCAGGAAGGCTGCCGTCTTTCACCTGGAACCAAATCTGCTGGCTCTTTGATCTCGCGCTTTCAGCCTCTAGAACTGTGATAAGGAAACCTGTTGCTTAAGGCACCAATACTATGGGGCATTTTGTTATGGCGGCGGGACAGACAGATGCCTATTTCCACTTTCACTCAACCACACGTGGCTACAGCCTTGCCTGGCATGCTGCCTTGTCCCCATGGAGCTCCACCCCCACCATTGTCTCTTGGACACTGAGCTGAGCCTTCCTTGGTCTCTTTTGTTGGTATTTGGCCGGTTTTCTCATATATTCAAGTGGCATCACTCTCTCACGTTACCTTCCTGGCCTCTGTAGACACCTGAGTTTGCAGTCCTGCCTCTCACCCACTGCTCAGATGGCCTCTCCATACTGGGTTTGGATGTGAGGACCAGACATTGCATGTTACCCATGATGCATTTGGCTCACCCTTGTTCTCTCAGGGGTATGTTCTATGAGCTAGTCGACTGCCAAACTTCAGAAAAGGCGGTCCCACTTCAGTTTGGGGCAGGAGAGGTAAGATGGGCAAGGGAAATAAAAGCTTGTAGGGAGAGAAAGCTTGTGATTTTCTCTGGCATTTTGTGTTTTGTTCTGTTTTAATAAATATTCCTTAAAACTCTCAAGCGTGTGCTGCCTGGAATCCAATACTACATGGGACCTGCTTTTGTACACAAAAGCAGGTTTATTTTTTTCTGTTTCCTGTGTCAGTATTTCACTGTGTTCTGCAAGGGGCGCCATGACTTCCAAGTATTCTACCATCTGTACAAACCTGAGAGTCAAAGAATCAGCAGGTTGATTTTTTTCTCCAAATCTCTCTGCCTCCCGTTGCCTTCCTTGCTAATGCCAGCAGCAGTCTCTGCATTAGAAAGTAGGGCAGTAGGAAGCTAGCCCTTTCTTTTCCATTTTGAACTCTGTATATCAGCCAGGCCCAGGTGGGGACCAGAGTCTACCCACCAAAATGGGAGTAGATGAATGGCAGTCCCCCAAAACCCTCTTCTTCTGGAAGCCCCATATTCTTTGTGTTGCCTGGGCGTTTCAGAGAAAGGTGTACTCTGAGACGTGGCACATGGCAGATGTTAGCAGATACTGAGGGAAATATCAGGTGTGCTTTTGAAAGCACATTAATGAAGGGAGGCTTGGATTCCAAGAATTCATCCTGTGGAACTGGACCGCAAATCAGTAAAGGCTTAAATGATCTGCTGTGCTGTCGTTTAGCATGCTATTAAAATGGGGCTTTTTTTTTTTACAGAGTAATTTATCCTTAGGAAATGTATCATATTCTGCTGTTCCTTGAGGGGAGAGAAAGTTACGGGGGTGGAAACTAGAGTAATGTAGGTCACAGCACAAATTCCCAACTGGATTTTCAGCAGAAAATGCAGTTGATGTTTTCCCCACCCCCATCTGCTGCCACATTCACTCTTAAAGTTGTTAAATTTACTTTTTGCTGAAATATGAGCTGCTGTGCTCTCCCAGTGAGCAGGGGTTTAGCTTGAGGATGAAATGCTCCAAACTATGCACCACCCAGAGGTCACCTGAGCTTAAGTTGATACTTTTTGCTTTGCACGTCACTACTACCAGGAGTTACACAGCTCCTTGCTAGGAACCTTTGACGCACATTGCTGTGTTAGCCCAACCTTCCAGGCTCCAAAGTCTTCAGCTTTGCCCAGGTGCCAGAAAGGAGTACAGATCCAATTCCTGAGGTCTCAAAACATGTGGCTGGACTGGCAGGCTGCTTAAGTGTGGATAGTGTTTTAAAGAAAAATACTAAAAGTATGTAAATATAAATAAAATTTTAAAAGTTGTATAACTGTATGATGATGGATGTTAACTAGATTTATTGTGATCATTTTGCAATATATACAAATATCAAATCCTAATGTTCTACACCTGAAACTAATATAATGTTTTATGTCAATTATACCTCATTTAAGAAAAAGGTTTTTTTCTGGTAGGTAAAATTATGGGCTATCTTCTTGCTTGCTTTCTCATAATATTCACTGCTTTTTAAATGAGGAAAGATAACCAAAGTTCTTTTTACAAAAAAAGGGAGAGAAGCAGCATATATCTCATATACCTTTAGTAATAATAACTTGGTATTATATTGAATTGAAAGGCATAGAGAATATATAAAAATGTGAAGGACTTTCATGGGATAAGTATCCCCCAGCCTGGTACCTTTCCGACCTCTCCCTCTTGGATTTGCCCTTGGCCTGCTTCCCTGATTCACATCAGCGACCTGGTCCTCATGGCCAGATGAGTTTGAGACCCCTGCTTGCCAAATGGAAAGTGTAGGGACTTTAGAGTCAGGGATATCCCAGCTCTACCACTAAGGAGGGGGTGATCTTGGACAAAGGATTTGCTTCTGTAAGTCTGAATGTCCTCCTGTATAAGATGAGAAGTGCCATGATCGCTGACCTGTTGGAGTGACTGTTGATAACATGGATTATTCCAAAGTCAGCCTTTCTTTCCCTCCTTTCCCTCTGGGTTCCTCCAGCTCTGGATAAAGTGACTCCGGCCTGCCCCTGGGAAACTGGGCCTCCAGCTGAGCTCTGGCTTTGCAGGGAGGTGAGCGTGGCCTGGGCCCAGACTGCAGCCTGCTCTGAGGTGTGGTTCTCCCCAGCAGGAAAACACCCAGGCCTCCTTCCCCGAAGGCCCTTCCCCTGGGGGACCCAAGCCTGTCACCTGGAGAGATGGCATGTAAATGGGCTGTTAAGGGGTGCACCACAAGTTCGGTCCCCAGGGTGCTGGCCCTCCAGATCCACAGGGCTCCCACCCCAGCAGGTCATGATGAATGGCTCTTTTTGAAAGTGATGAGGGTGACAGCTCTTCCTCCCTGCTATTCAGATAGCCTCCCTGTCCCCGGCCACCCAAAAATCACAGTGCTTATGTTCCATTTCTGCCATGTCTCCCCATTTGGTGGTGACAGGAGAGAGGTCACCTCCACACACAGGAGGGGGAAGGGCAAGAAAGAGGGCAATGGGCCCAGCTTTTACAATTTCCAGAGAAAGTGGGGGAATCTGGAACATCTCCAGGACAGAAACTGCTGAGTGGATATATGGAAAGTCCCCATATATATGGCTATATGGAAAGGGGCTTGTATTTAGCAAAGATCTCTTTCATCCAGACACTGTTCATTGAGCACCTACTAAATACTCAACAAATGTTGGGGATGTAGCAGAAAAAAGCTAAAAAATCCTCTGCCTTTACAGAGTAGGGGAGATGGAAAAGGGACAAATAAACATATAATATACACATATAATAAGTGAAAATGAAGAAAATTGATGTAGAATTAGACTACAGAGTCATACAGGGTGTTTTCTGTAAAATGGTCAGGAAAGGCCTCTCTGAGGGAAGACCCTGTGACTCCTCAGGGGAGGGGGTTCAGACAGGGGGAATAGTAAGTGCAGAGGCCTTGAGGCAGGGGTGAGCTGAGTGTGTCAGATGATGCCAGTGTGGCCAGTACAGACAGACTGGGCAGTAGGTCACCGGGGCCTGGGAGGCCATAACAATGACTGAGATTGACTCTTTTTTGAAAGTATTTTACTTATTTATTTTAGAGAGAGGGGAAGGGAGAGAGAAAGAGAGAGAAACATCGATAGGTTGCCTCTCATACACTCCCCAACTGGGAACCGGGCCTGCAACCCAGGCTTGTGCCCTGACCAGGAATCAAACCAGCGACCTTTTGCTTTTTGGGACAACGCTCAACTAACTGAGCCATGACAGTCAAGGCTGAGATTTATTCTAAGTCGGCTAGGAAGCCACCAAAAGGTTTGGAACAGGGTGTGACATGACCTCATTTATGTTTTTAAAATCTCACTCTGGATGTGGGATTGACAGTGGCCTTGGGGGGAGCAGTTTGCAAGGCTTTTTTAGGGTCCTGGCAGGAGGAATTGGAGACTTAGCCAAGGTAACAGGGAGGCTGGTGTGATGAGCAGTTGCCAAGTAGGAGAGAAGAGGACTTCTATGACATGCCCAGGCTCCTGCCAGACCGGGCAGCGATGCAGATGCCCCCAGCTGCTCAGCACAGACGAACTTTGTATTCAAGACAACACTTATTGAGCACCTGCTCTTCACAGGCCCCAGGGCTAGCAGGAAGGTTAGTAAGAGTTAATACAGATGTACCCAGCACCTGGGCTAACATATGTATGTTAATAACATGGTATTACCAGAAGTCATGTCTCTCATTGACTCAGCAGGAGTTTGCAGAGTGCCTAGTTATGTGTCAGACTGCCCAGTTTGCCCAGCTCTGCCACTGACAAGCTGGGTGGCCCCGAGCAAGTTACTTAAGCTCTCCAGGGCCTCATGCCTTCATCTGTGCGGTGGAGATATCAATAGCATCCACCTGATGGGGTGTCCGTGAGGACTACATGGGCACACGCATGCCAAGTTTTTAGAGCGCCTTTCACATAGTAACTCTGGATGTATGTAACTATTTTTTACCAGCAGACAGGGAGCATGGGGGAAGGAGAGTCTGGGGAGCAGACATTTTGGAGGAAGTGATAAACTTAGGGTATTAAAAAGATACTGAAGCACCACAGAAAGATATGAGATGAAATACACGTCACATGCCCCTCTACTGTGCATTGTGCCCTCACCGTGATCACTGGCGGGTTTCTTATGTAACTGCAGAAATTGTCAATGCTTATGTAAACCAGAGCCACCCTCTACACAGTGATCCATAGTTTGCCTTTTGAATTTAATAAAGCTGGCTCATTCTTTTTGAAAACTATGTAGTATCCACTGCAATGGCTGTTTTGTAACTTATTTCACCTTGCTCTATTTGAACATTTAAGATGTTTCCAGATTTTATTTCCCTCAAACAGTGTTTCCAGGAACGTTTCAATAGATACACATTTTGGCAGGTAGGTCTGTAGGATTGATTCCTATGGGCGATTCTGGCTCAGATGGCAGGTGCATTTAAAAATTGTTCAGATACCACAAACCCCACCATCATATACCAATTTAATATGCACAATTTTGATAGGCAGAGAAGGGAGAGATGTTCTTTCCAGATGTGCAGAACCACTACCAAGTTTAAAGAGCCCATGTCATCTACTGTGGCCAGAGAACAGGGTCCTTGCCTGTGGTCAGGATGTTCTGGAAAGCAAGGCTGGGGCCTGAGAGTGGCAGGTCCTGAGGAAGTTTCCATCTTGGTCTCTGAGAAGGGAAGCCCTTGCAGGCCTTTGAGATCAGGTCTGTGCTTTGTGGGTATTGTGATGGCAGCTGGGGGGACAGGGAGTGGGGATGGGAGATGGAGTACCGTGCTTTCATAGTCGCCCAGGGAAAAGGTGAATGGGGGGAGGGCTGAACCAGATGGCTGCCAAGTTTTGGAGACTGGATGTCTAGGCGAATGGTGGTCAAGGGACTAGAGGCAGAACTGGTTTGGGAGCCTAATAAGTGGAAATGAGGTATTAGGTTTAGAAACTGGTCTCTCTGAGGTCCTGGTGGCAGGCAGGGAGCTCAGCAAGAGAGAGGTGTGCAGGCCTGCTAGGATTGCATACTCTAACTGTTACAGAACAACAAGGGGGGTGAGGACGATATACAATTACCTAAAGGAACCCCCAGGTTCGTTATGTCCGCCGCCAGAGGAAAGATGTCTTTCAATGTCAGAGATTCATGAAAGGGAAAGAAAATGTTTATTTAATGCTATACAGACTTAAAGTAGTGACCTAATGTCTTCATCAAAATCCCAAAGTCCCTTAAAAACCCATAAACACACACAGTCCTTCCTTCCCCCTTTGCCCAGTCTGAGGTACCATATCTCAGGAAAAAAAATAGAAGTCCGTGCCTCAGGCAGTCCTGGGTTCTTCTCAGTAATCTGTCTCAGCTGGTAGGCCTCCCTCAGTTCCTGGCACCACCAGCTGTGTCTCCAGGATTTCTGCTAAAGCCAGGTGGTGGTTCCCCCTTCTAAAAGCTGCGGGGGTCCCCACTCTGGCAAAGCCACAAGGTTCTCTCTTCTACTGCCCCAGCTGTGTGGTCCTCTCTGCACAATGGCCTTGGGAGTCTCCATTCTGCCAAAGCTGAGTGGTTCTCCCCCCTCAATGGCTGCAAGGAGGGGGGTCGCCACTCTGCCAAAGCTGAGTGGAGGTTCTCTGCTAAAGCCGTATGGTACTTCTCTCTCACAGGGCTGCAGGAGTCCCCACTCTGCTAAAGATGCATGGTTCTCCCCGCAATGGCTGCTGCGTCTGGGTTTAAATCCCCGTACCAATCTTCCTCTGCAGCCCCATTTCCGACTCCTACAATTGACTACACATGCCAGAACTCATATCCTTCCAGCTTCACTGGGCTGCCATCATGAGTCTGGGCAGGTGTGGCCACAAGTTTTGGAGCCAGTCTTCTCCAAGCTCTCACACAGGCGCTGTAACTTAGGGGACCTGCCCCCCAGTTCCATCTTGGGGGGGAAGTTACTTCCATTCCCCTGGCTCAGAGCATGGCCACAGCTATTTAACATACCTATGCAACCAGTTAAAGGTTATAGATATGTTAAATGACCACCCTAGAGGTTAGCTGCAAAGCTGTTGCTATGCAAAACAGCTCTCAAAGGCCCTGCTCCATTTGTCCCTTCCCCCAACCCACACCTGTTGGGGGGCAGTGAGGACATCCTAATATTTCCTGAACACCTTGAGTTCTGGACCCCATTTCAAATCCCTATTTGGGGTCCCCCTCTTGGCTGCACCCTGTTACATAACCTTGGCATTGGGTCCAAAAACACTATGTTTCCAGATCTCAGAAAAATCAGTCAAGAAATCAGGAAGAAATACTATAATTCTCCTGTGAAAACTGAAGTGCAACAATCCACATTTGTGCTTTGAAGGAATCCACACCCAACAGAGAGAAGAGAGGGCAGGAAGAGCCAACATGGAGTTAGAGGTTAAGGTCAGCATTTCCAGGTACTAGGACAGAAGCTCGTAGGAGAGAAATGGTCACAATCTAATTAGTCAGTCTTGTGTTTTTAGCTGATGCTGTGTTGTAAGTGAATGTTCATGGCTCTGTCTGCTGCAGACAATGAGTCATTCTTGCAGATAAATACTAATAAGTTTATGTGTACGGTATACTTGATGTGAATGTCAGTCCAAGAAAAAAATAAGTTTTGGAAGCACAGTAACTCCTTATATCAGTGATTTCCACAAGCAATTCTGTGTGTTAGGAGACTCACTTGGGTGCATTGTTATTCAAACAGTTCCCAACAGTGTTTTCCAGTGTTTGAATATTTGCTCCAGGCTATGATGATTCTCTGTAAATACTACCAAACTAAATATTTTTTATTTATTAAGCAAATCATTTCAGATTTCCACAATAATGAATAAATAGTATGAAGAATGTTGGGAATATTTTAAGGCTAAGCTATGATTTAGGGACTTCTTGAGAACTCCCAGGAATTCTAACTTCTTGCTTTTAAATCCCAAAAGGTCGTCTCTTTCAGGAATTGGGAAATTGTAGCGACTCCTTGGGGAAAAATTTCCTGATACAAACTTGGGAGCGGTAAACACAGAGGTGGAGAGGGTATTCAGGGAAGCGGGGAGAATAAGAAGAGGTGACAGCCCAGGATGGAAGCTGGGGACAGGGCCGGCAGTGTGGAGCCAGTGGAGCCAGTGGAGCCAACGGAGAGGAGGGTGGAGACTTGGAGGAAGCTGGGTCAGGGTTGCGAGGGCAGAGTGTTTCCCACAGGAGTCTCCTGCAGAATTAGCAGCTAGTCGCAGATCATCAAGAACAGCAAGCTGTCCTCCTCCTTCACTGCCAAGTTGGCTGAGGACCATGGAGCAGGTGGCACCACACAGCTGTCAGCCTGGTCACGGAGGAGCACCGTGAACAAGTCATGGAGGGCCTCGGAGGGGAAGCAGTGCCTTCACAAGCGCCAGCCGGCCTGTCACGCCTCTCTCTGGCAACCCTGGGAATGGGTTCAGCTCCATCACCCTGCTTAGAAACTCGACTGCCTCTGACAGGCAGGCCTCTCTGCAGGAACTGGGTTCTGGACCTGGCACTGTCTAAAGCATTGCAGGATTGTTTGCTGTCATTTTGCACAATGGGGCAGTTTGTTCCCATGGGGAACCCTGTGAACAGTTCTGCCTGGAAATTCACTTCAGTGACAGTTTAGGGAACTATAACCCCTTGGGGTCCTTGAATAAGTTAGACCAGAGAGAAGCCATTTGAGCTTGTAGAGTCTTTGACCCTTTCCAAGATTTTGGTGCTTCATTTGGACATGACAGCGGGCAAAACACTAATGCCATACCCCCCTACTCAGAGGGCACTATGAACAGACTTGTAGATGTTAGAGGGGAAATCATTTTTCCCATTGCAGCCTTTTGTCACTGTCCCTTAGCTCCCACCTCTTATCCCCACCATTACTTGGGGGAGGAAGCAGCTCACCATCAGGACTGACACCCCTAATTGGGACAGACATACCTCAGTTGGAAGGCCCTCTTGACTTGCTTTTGTGACTTTTCAGCATCCTGCTTATTGATGCTTGTCACCTTCTGAGCATCTAGGGTCAACAGAGCAAACACCCCAAATTTACCTCTATCGACTGGGGACCATGGCAGACTCAGGTACTTGTAGGGAAGAGGCAGGTCATTTAAGTGAATAAAGCCTAACAATGTGACAATAGGGAGGGGTGGAGAGTGGAGCTCACAGACCCTGACTAAGAGGATCAGCCGCTACTTACCCAGGTGATTATTGCTATGTAGGGCTGCAGGTTGCCATATCTTTGAATTTTCCAATAAATGACAGAAACTCATAACTATATATAAAACCAAATCTTTAAATTCTGTAGTTGGAAACTAATTTGTGAGCCAAACAATAGGCCAACATATGGCCTATTGGATTCTAAAAGTCTCCTCGGGTAAAGGGGGACCGCATTAGATCTGTTCAACACATGAAGAACTACAGGGTAGAAGGAGGCAGGGACCCACTCAATCCCAGGGGACAATGATGATGAGATGTTGACTGTGGTAACTCTGACACCCAGGCCCTCAAGACAGAGCATCCCCTGGCATTCTGACTGAGGTCCCCTTCATAGTTTTGGCCTGACAACTGATGCACCCATCAACACAATCCCCAGGCAGTAGATTCCTGCTTCAAATCCAAGTACATCCCATCACCCTGCCCTCTCCCTGTGTGGAGGGTACTGTATCCCCAGAGGGCTCTTCAACCAGCCATATGTTTGATTCTTCTGGGCAAAGTGCCTGCCCAAGTGTCTTCTCTGTGGCAGTTTTTTGTTTCTGGTCTTTGCTAGCCATAGGAAGTATTGTGTACCTGTAAAAATTTTTTAAAAAAAAGAAAGAAAAGAAAAGAAAACCAGCGTGTAATTCTGTAATTTGCAGCAGCTCACCAAGGGACATGGGTTCTTGGAGGGCAATGGCATCTATTTCAGGGAGCTGGTCACAGGTTATTAGGGTTGAGAAGGAAGTCTGGCTCTCACCCGTTAAGTTCAAGACAAATTCTATTCACAGGTACAATTTACCTGAAAGGTTCTCATGCAGAGCAGCTGTTGCAGGACTGTTTATTCTGATTGTGTTGGTGTTCCTACTTTCTGTCAGTCACCACCCCTGCCCTTTATGCACCATTGGATTTCCTTGTGCCCCCACCCACATGGATCTCGGCTGGGGGCAGTGTCACCTCATTCCCCAACCCCAGGGCCAGTGTCAGTGAATGGAAACACTTTTGGCTGTCACACTGAGGGGACGTACTACTAGAACCCAGTGGGTAGAGTCTAGTGATTCTGGTAAACATCTTGCCATGCACTGGACGACCTCCCGCAACAGAGTTATGGGACCCAAGACCAGTGGTGCGGAGGCTGAGAAACCCTGGTCCAGCCCATGAAGCTGGACTGCAATTGGCACTTGTTTAACCAGCTGCAAACCCCTGTGGCTCCATGGCCAAGAAGGAGATAAGGAGAAGAAACCAGGTGTCAGGCTAGGGAGTTTTCTTGCATTAAGTCTTCACATCTACCTTTGAGGTTGGTGTTATTGTTCCCTTTTTTCAGACTTAGAAACTGAGCCCCCGACAGTGAAGTGACCTAGCCATGGTCTCACAGCTGAGATGCGGTGGCGTGGGGAGGGTAAACTGGGTCTGTATGGTTTGGCAGCCCCTGTCCTTTGTCACTGTGAAGTCAAAATGGAGCACGTCATAGTGCACTCCTAAATATCTACATGTTGGGCTCTTTCCAAGGTCTGGATTGGAATGGTTGTCCTCCATGCCCCCAGGACAGAAAGCCTACACTTTTCACACTCATCTGGGGCCACACTGCCTCTCCTCTGCAGGGTCTCTGCCCATCCCTGCTGTGGCCTCTCTTTGCATACAGCCGGTGTGCCCACTCTGGGTGGTGCTGTCCAAGGTCCTACCATCTCTCTCTTTGGGGTTAACTCCTAAATAGCTGCTGCACAGAAAGGCCTGGGAAATGGGGCTGAGGAGGGTTAAAGAAGGAGGGCTTTGACCCTGTTCAGAAAAGTCGTCTGAGAAATCCCAGCCCTCCTCTTACCAACTGGTTTGCGTCTGAGTCACAGCCCCTTCTTGTTCTTCATTAATCAAATATGCCCAGGATGTTTTCATTGTATCAGAAGAGCAAAGAGAGCAAAGGTCCTGCCTTGGCCCAGGAACACTCTCTTTTGAGCAGACAGAGGCTGGCTTGGCCTGCATCACTCAGAAGATAAAGCAGGCTGTGGACTGCTGAGTAGGAACAGGATCCTTGTTCTTCTTCTCTTTCACACGTGAGAATTAGGTACGACAGAGTTGTGGATATTTCTCGTACTAGGTTGTTCTGGGGAGGCAGGTTGAGAAATTAGTAATGCAACAGGAAACAAGCTATTCTGTCAAGGTTTGAGATGTAGCTTGTTTCATAATTTCACATGAAAGTCATAAAGAACGTCATTGTCGACAGAAAGAGTTGCAGGCTTGGGTTTCACTTGAGGCCCTGCCATCTATTAGCTTGGTTAACTGGATTACACCCTTTAAGGACTTTGTGCCTTGATTTCCCCATCTGTAAAATGGGACAGATAACAGGCCCTACTTCAGGAGGCAGATTCAAAGAGTTAACAAGACAGTGCCAGAACACTTCACAGCAGGTGCATAGTAAGCACCTGCCAGTAAGCACTGTGGCTGCAGTGGTAACAATAATTGCTTCTGTTAGCAGGAGTATGCACAGCTCACCTCTGGCTCCTTGGAATCAGGGAAGACCTTGGAGCTATGGGACTTTCAAAGGAACACAGCCAGCACACTCACGGAGGATATTTGGAAGACAGTATAAATTTCTCCATCCGTCTCCCCACCATTGTCACTCCTTTTCTTCCCAAATATCAGTCAAGTTGATCTGGAAGACTGAGGCTCTGTGACCTTGTTAATATCAAGATGGCACCCCTGTGGCCGAGCCCCACATTTTTGAGCCCAGAGGCTGCAAAGTACCAGATTCCCCAGAACAATGGACCTTCACCCCAGCAAACCTGTTCAGTGTGATGAACAGTCAGATTTCATTATAATAGGTAGGCCAAAGCTTTATTAATTTCTTATATGATTCATACAGCAGTTTAGCACCCAGCTGAAAAGCAAAGCTTTGAGTCAGACAGACCTCAGTTCAAATGTCAGCTCCACTACTTTGTGATCTTGATTTCTTGTGCCTCTGTTTTCCTGTCTATAAAATGGGTCCAGTAGCACAGACCTTGTAGGCTTGCCCAGAGGATGAAAGGAAATGTCACCTAATAGGAGCTTCTTCAAGGGAAGCTATTTCAGCTGTAGTCAGATTTCCCTTAATTCTTTGTTCAGACCCTCACTTCAATCTCAATGTGATTTGAGTTGAAAGCTTAGATATTATTACAATTGCTTGCCCTACTTCATATCTTATATTTTTAAACACTAGAGCATCTGAACATTCAGTTTGGAGCAAAGGAGGCTGATTAGGATATTTTTGGCACAATTACCTCCATCCTACTTTGGGTTAGTAAAAGAAATAGTAATAGACATTCTCTAATAACAGGGAGGTGAGGCTGTGCCACACAAGAAGTCGATGGCCCTCTGCAGACCAAATTATCTTGTCCCGCCAACATGTAACCAGTGTCTGTGATAGCTTTCCTCTCAGTGGGTCACACCATTTCACAGGACTCTGCATTTCTCCCTGCACTTTTTAGCGATACCTATGAGTGATAACTGAGAGTGGTCACTTTGTTGGGTTCTGTATCAATTACCTACTACTATGTTAATGCTGGGTAATGAACAACCATTGTATGCTTGGTGGCATCCAGTAACAATGACATATTGCATATGCACTGAGTGACAGGCTGGGAGGCCCAGCTGATTTTGACTCCATTTGCTTCCATGTTTAGGATGGCCTTGACTGGAAATGATAGGACACCTGGGGCCCGGCAGGGCTAGGCTGGATTTGTATGGCAGAGTGAGAACAGGGAAAACCCAGTCGTTGCCACACTTTCCAAGCTCTGACTGTGTTGTGTTTGCCAACATCCCATTGGCCAAGGCAAATCCCAAGGCAGAGACCAGGGTCAGAGTGGGAGGGCGCTGCAAAGTCACATGGCAAAGGACTGGACGCAAAGGGGGTGAATTATTGGGGCTGTTTTTGTGACTTCCACAGATTAATAACTTCTCCTAGATAGGATGAGAAAGCATGTGACTGGGTGGGGTGGGGGGTGCAGCTGTGAAATTCTGCAAGTGATATTTTAGCTAGTAAGAAGATGGGAGAAAGCTAGTGAGTAGAGCCCAGATGGTCCATAAATCAACAGTGGCACTCAGAGAGGGGGCATTCCACTGTGCTCTGGGAAAGGGCCGAATCAGGGTTTTTAATATATTGACCAGAGTCCTGCTTGCCTTGACTTAAAAAACAAATTTTAGCAAGTAGTAAAATTGACTTTTTGCGGGGGTTCAGTTCTATGAACTGTAACACATGTATAAATTTGCACAGCCACCACCATCACAGTCAGGATGTAGGACAGTTCCATCACCCCAGAAAACTCTGTGCTGTCCCTTTATGGTCACACATTCCGCACCCCTCCCAACCCCTGAGCCCTGGCAGCCACCTATCTGTTCTCTGTCATGGTTGTTTTGTCTTTTTGAGAATGTCATCTATACGGAACCATACAGTAAGTAACCTCTCACTTGTTTCACTCAGCACAGTTCCTCTGAGACTCATCCACATTGTTGGGTGTATTGGAAGTTAGTTCCTTTTATTGCTGAGTGGTATTCCATTACATGGATATACCACATTTTGTTTATCTATCACAAAAGACACGTGTTTGTCCTAATTGTTGACAATTTTGTATAGAGCCAACACAAACATTCATGTACAGCTTTTTATGTGAACTAAATTTTTTATTTCTCTGGGGTAAATACCTAAAAGTAGGGTGGTAACTGTGTTCTGAAGTGGCTGTACCATTGTACACTCTCACAGTCGATGCATGAGAGAGCTGCAGGTACCCTGCAGCCCCGTTGGCATTTGGTATTGTCAGTTTCTTATTGTAGTTATCGAAGGGTCTGTAGTAGATCTCACTGTGGTCTTAGTTCATATTTTCCTAGTGGCTAATGATATTGCTCAGCTTTTCATGTGCTTATTTTTCCTTAGCTATATTCTCTTTGGGAAAATGTGTATTCAGGTTTTGTGTTTGTTTTTAAAGTTGGGTTGTTTGTTGTTTTACTGTTGAGTTTTGATGGTTCTTTATATATTCTGTATACAAGTTCTTCATCAGATAGGTAATTAGCAAATATTATCTGTGTTTTGCCTTTTACAGATAATATTTCACCATATGGATCTTGCCTTTTTATTTTTTTCTTAAGTGTCATTTATATAACAGAAGTTTTTGACTTTGATGAAATCCAATTTCTCAAAATTTTTTATTGTGAGTCATGCTTTTGGTTTCATGTCTAAGAACTCTACCTAATCCAAGGTTATAAAAATTTTCTCCTAGATTTTTTTCTAAAAGTTTTATAATTTTACATTTGATCTGTGATTTGTTTTGAGTTAACTTTTGTATAAGACATGAGAATTGGGTCAAGACTAAATAGTTCCATGATTTGCACCTCCATCCAGGGACAAGTGGAAGGGGGCCAGAGAGAAAAAGGGACCATGGCTTTTCCAATTGAAGAGGAAGATTTCCCCCTTCATTAGATTTCCATGGCTGTTGTAACACATTATCACAAACTTGATGGCTTAAAACAACACAAATTCATTCTCTTACAGTTCTAGAGGCCAGAAGTCCAAAATCAGCCTCTAGTCAGCTGACACTACAGTGTCAGCAAAGCTGGTCCCTTCCAGAGGCTGTAGGGCAGAATCTGGTTCCTTGCCATTTCCAGCTTCTAGAAGCTGCTCACAGTGGGGCCCCTTCCTTGCAACACTCTAGCCCCCACTTCATCCACTGCTCTGTGAGTGACCTCCCACCTCCCTCTTATAAGGGTGTTCTTGATCACTTTGGGCCCACCCTAATAATCCAGGATAATCTCATCCCAAATCCCTAAATTAATTACATCCGCAAAAATCCCTTTTGCCTTAAGCATCAGGGATTAGGATGTGGATATCTTTGGGGAGCCATTGTTCATTTTACCACACCCTCCCCCTCAAAGAGTTTTAAGTGTTCTCGGGCAGCTGCAGACTGAGGTGTGGGGAAAGAAAGAAAGAAAAGAAACACAGTGTCCCCCACTCTTTCTGAGCATTAATTGTCTGCTTTCCTGTTCTCTGAGCTAGAACTAGGGGGCTCTCCTGGAGCTCTCTGGCCATACCCTGTCCACTTTCAGGGGTCCAACTGCCTTGATCCCAGGCTGGAGGAGACTAGAGGTGAAAAATAGTAAACTCAATACAGGTTTGATGATTCATCAGATTCTGGTCATCTTCTCCAATCCACCTGCCATTATTTACTTTACAGAACCATAAATCCTTGAATAGCTGCCTTGCACTTTCTCTCCAGGTTTGATAGCTGCATTTGGTAGAATGAGCTTACTCCATCTTACCCAGGTCTGGAGTCCCGTCTTCAGCACAGTCTATACAAAGTATTAGGGAGGAGTTGTATGCTCACAGAAGGGGTGTGCTGTGTAAACATGCATTATGTCAGGGAGTGAATGCTCAGTAACAGGAATATTACAGGAATATTATGATGGTCAGCTTTTACAGAGCATTTTCCACCCTCCAGAACTATCTCACTTAACTTTTACATTTCTCCCTATGAGAGTAATTACATGGCCCATTTTACAGATGAAGAAACGGAGGCTCAGAGGGTCTGATTAACAAAAAATCCATACTTACTAAGTGATGAAGCCAGGATCATGTGACTCCAGGACCCCAGGTTGCAACCACTCCATCATGCAGCCTTTAGCTATCAGGACTGCCAGACCACTTGCCACAGCCCAACCTGTCTCCTGAGTTCGGACCTGGCCATGTCTCTGTCTGACTTCATCGAGTCTTCCTTTAGCTGCTTGACACCCCATCACCACTACCATCAGGCGGGGATAGGCCCCTCCCTTGATTCCCATCACCACATGTTCTGACTTCCCTCCTTCTTGGCAGCCAGTTCTTCGTGCTGACCTGGAAACCAGAAAAGCCGGCATTCATGCTGCCTGTCACCTACCAGGCCCAACAGCAGAGACAGGGATTGAATCTTTATGGGCACTTGATTCAGATGAGTGGCAATCTGAGAAGATGGTGGGTTTGTACCCTAACAGACCATCTTACATTCCATTTTAAAGTGACCTTTATATAAGGAGAAGGAAAGTGTAGGTAAGGGGTTTGGAATTCAGGGAAAAAGTTAATTAGATAAAAAGCTGAAGCATTCTTTCATCTGTGTCCTTAGGGGGGTGAAGGTGGGGGACAGGTCTCACCCTGGAGTACAATGGCTCAGATACTGTCTTGATGGTTTGCAGTCCTCTTGGGGCACAAAGGTGGAACTGCTTATGGTCCCCTGGAGTCGAGGATCATCATACCTTCAGTTCCTGAAACAATACCTTTTTACATACATTGATTACTAAGGTTATTAGCTATTACCCAAAACTACATTTGAGTACCCCATCACCTTGGTGTATGGACCTGTGCTTCTTGCCCCTCCAGTGCAAATGCCCAAAGGGCAGCAACCCTGCCTGCCTCTTCCCTGGTTGTGCCTACTGTGGAGCACAGGGCTGGGAAATGGTAGATGCTCAGTGAATATTTACTGTAATGACCAAAAGCTATTTTCCATTGATTTCCTGCAATAGGGAACTACAAACATCCATTTAAGGAGATGTGGCTTATCTGATAAATCCAGAAGGGCTCATGTTTGCAAGACTACTTCTATTTTCTTTTTTAAAATTAGTAGAGCAAAGATAGACCTAATCACCAGTTAGCTCAAATCCTACAATGTCTCTCCTCCCAGACTGATCCCTAAATTGAACCACCATTTCTGATGCAGCCAGGCCACCTGGTGCTCCTGCTGTGTCAGGCCTTGTGTCTGGCATTTGATATGCAGGATCTCATTTAGTCTGCAGTTCTAAGAGAGGTAGGATCTATTGTTATTCCCTTTTTATAGATGAGGTAGTTGAGGCCTAGAGTGATGATTAAAGTACTTGACCAAGATCACACAGTGGATAAGCTTTAGAGCTGGCATTTGAACTTGGGTCTAACTCCAAACTTGTACTATTGATGTACTTTGGGCTCAGGCAGCTCTTGGTCCCAGGTCTCTTACTGTAAAGCCCATGCATGTAAGCACTATACTCTCACTGCCTTAAAAAAAATCAGATAAATGGTAAATAAGGTAAAGGTTCCAGTAAGGTATCTGGGCCCATGATAGGTACTCAAAATGCTAATTGTCTGAGTCTCTAAAGGTCCCAGGTGTAAGGTATTTGTCATGAGTGACTCTGGTTTGCAAAATTTCAGAAACCCACTTTAAATTAGCATAAGCTGAAAAGAAGTACTTACTAGCTCAAGTGTTGGCTTCATTTCAAGCAGGCTTTCTCTATCTGATGGAAAGCTGGCCCCTGCCAGCTACAGGCCTTGTGGACCGTATAGATCTAAGCCCTGAAGAATATGCATCTTATCACTGGCTCCAGCCAAAACCATAGGGCAGCAGATTCTTCCTCATCTCATCTGTCCCAGTATCTCCAGCAGAAATTCTAAGGAAGATTCTGGTGGTCTCACCTCTGAGCCAATGACTGTGACCCAGGAAATTAGCACCTTAAGTAACTAAATGTGGGGGAAAAGGGGGGCATTCTGCCACCTCAACTCATGGACTGAACAGGACTGTTACAGGAGGAGGAGGAGGGTGGCCCCCTGAAAGAAGGTGGGTGGATGAACATCCATTCTGTATGGGTCTGTCATACAGTTGTCAGGAAAGCTATATACAACGACTATGGCAATTTTTGTGTAAGAAGCTGGTGAGGCCTGTGGCCCAACCTTCCACACCCACTGAGCCAGAAGATCACGCTTCTGTGCAGGAATCTTCTGCACGTCCCCAGCTCATTGCTCCTAATGGAGTGGGAAGTGTGCCTTAACACTCCCTAGCAGTCACCACCTATCTTTAGAATTGCTTCCAGCTGGTATCTGGCAAGGCAGTTTTATTGTAGAGTATTAACCAGGATGAATTCATGACTTTGGGGGTTGCCATGGGTTTGATTGGGCTTGTAGAGTAGATTTCCCAGGTGTTTTCTGCTGCTGAGAATTTCTCTCAGCCTATGTGGGTTGGAGACTTTTGAGGGACTCTCTTTCAATTTGGAGGACAGAAGCCTAGAATGAGAATTCTTCTTGCCACTCTACAGGAATGCTCAGATTCTTCATCCTAGGGTGCCAGAGGTAGAATCAGATGCCCTCTTATTACAGAGAAGGAACAGCAGACCCCTTGGAAGAGGGGAGGGAAGGAGAGGGGCTTACCCAAGTTCACATGAGTTAAGGACAGAGGCTCTGGACTCTGGACTCAACCCTGCCCTGTCCCATTCGAAAGCTGCAGGAATTAAGGTTGCTCATCTCATCAGGAGGAAATGTCTTTCAGCAGGTTTGGGTGCTGAAGGCTGTTGTGGAGAATAAGTCCACAATCCTAGATTTTAAAATAAAGTTTTGTCATTGATCAGAACGTAGGCAGGAAGGAAGGGGAAGTGTGTGCATTAGACGGGGGCCTGGAACCACAACACTCAGGCTAACTCACCCGGGCTGCAGCTTGCTGTCACACACAAACACAACCTTAGGCTCTGAGCCAGTGCCCCCTGACACTCAGGCAGGGTCAGGAAGATAGATTCAGTAGTCTCGAGGCAGCAAACATCAAAAGACTGGTGGAAAGGAGGGCTGGTGCCGGACAGTGGGAAGGGCTCGCCTGGTAAAATGCGCAGGCTCTGTCATCTGTGGAGACTCTGAGCTTCCTTTCTATACCTTGTCTTATTCTGAGGGGACCAGTTCCCTTGTTGGGGCCCTCGATGGCATTTTCAAGTTGCATGGCATAGGAACACTCTCCCAGGCCATCCATTAAGGGACTCATTTTCTTGGCAGGCATTTATTAATCAGTTGCCATTCCTGATTCTGTCAGACCCTGGGGTCAGTGGGTTCAGGGAAATCCCATTTATTTCTCACAGCAGTCCTTAAAGAGCTATCACTAGAATTATCTTCTCTTACCATCCTCTCAAGAGGGGCAGGAAAATTAAGCCCAGAGAGGTGAAGTGATGTCCCCTGGGCCACCTAGATGGTGAATGGCAGAGCAGGGCCTCATGCCAGGGAATTCAGCAAGAGCTCCTTGGTGAGATGCCATAGTTCCCAAGGACAGGTGATGATTAACCCATTTGTATTCATTATGAAGAATTTCAGAGCAAGGTGCAGTTAGCTGTAGCAAGGGGTGATAGATAGTCTTTGCCATCTCTGAGGCTTCCAAGTGTGGACTTGACATTAAAACAGGGTCCAATTGCTTAATTGCTTAATGTTTGTGTAAACCTGGGAGTCACTAAACCTCACGCGGCCTCAGTTACCTCTCTGTAATTTGGGTGTAATTGTAGTTCCTCCCTCTTGGAGTTGCTAAGAGGACTGAGGGAGACTAATGCATTTAAAGTCCTTGGCACATGGCCAGGTGTAGGGCTGTGTTCTGGAAGTTAAGGATGCAAGAATATTTGTCATGAAAGAGTGTTGAACTTTGTTGTGTGCTTTTTTGGTATCAATTGATACATTTAAGGGTTGGTTTTTGTTTTTTTGTTTTTTGTTTTTGTTTTTTTTCATTTCTCAACAGTTTTATTTTTACTGCCCCAACCCATGAGACAGTTTGTCTCAGGTTGTATGCTAAATGTTCCTATATATAGCGGGCACTTCACATAGCCAAAAAAAAAGAAAGAAAGAAAAAATGTGTTTTGAAGCATTAAAAAAACTAGCATTCACTGGAGTTCAGCATGAATACTTTTATATAACTGGAGGAAAATAAGCCACAAATTTTAAACATAAATCCACTGAGAATAGTAATTTTTTAAAAGGAGATTTATATAATCACATGACTCTTATATTCACATTATATACAAAGAGGTAGATGTCTTGAACGGCCCATTCAAGGAAGTTCACTTAGTCCAATTTAACAAAGCCTCTATCCTACATCCTTTGTTTACTGACGGAAACAGCAGCACACTTATCGAGACCGTATTTCTGGATCAGACCATGCGAGTTTGAGCAGACATGGCAGGAACAAGAACCCTGGCTGTATTTTCTCAGATGGCTCCAGTAGGGCTGCTGGTGACCCATCTTGCTCTCTCAGATGCATGAGGCAATAAGTGACATGATTCTGTCTTTTTCTTCATTCTGCTAACGCGGTATACTACATTATCAAGTTCCGTATATCAAACCATCCATGCGTTCCAGGAATGACTCCCACTTAGTCATGGCATATGACCCTTTGAACGCACTGCTAAATTGTTTGCTAGAGGTTTTTTTTTAAGATTTTATTTATCTATTCTTTTTTTAAAGATTTTATTTATTTATTCTTTTTTAAAGAGAGGGAAGAGAGAAAGAAAGGGAGGGAGGGAGGGAGCGAGGGAGGGAGGGAGAAACATCAATGTGTGGTTGCTGGGGGTCATGGCCTGCAACCCAGGCATGTACCCTGACTGGGAATCGAACCTGCAACACTTTGGTTCAATCCACTGAGCTACACCACGTTTGCTAGAGTTTTATAGAGGGTTTCCATCAATGCTCGTCAGGGATATAGATCTGTAGTTTTCTTGTAGTGTCTCTGTCTGGATTGTAATGCTGGCCTTATGCAATGAGTTAGGAAGGGTTTTCTCTTCTTTGATTTTTTGGAAAAGTTTGAGGAGGGTTGGCATTAGTTCTTTAAATGTTGACATAATTTACCAGTAAAGCCATAAGGTCCCAGCCTTTCCCAAGTCAGGAGAATTTTGATTACTGATTCAATCTCCTTAGTAGTTATAAGTCTATTCAGATTCCTACTTCTTTAACTTAGTCTTGGTTGGTTTTGTGTTTCAAAGAATTTGTTCGTTTCATCTCAGTTATCCAATTTGTTCATGAAGTTGTTCATGGTACTCTTATAATCCTTTTTATTTCTGTGGAATCAGTTATGACGTGTCCCCACTTTCATTTCTGATTTTAGTAATTTGAGTCTTTTCTTTTTTTCTTAGTCCAACTAGCTAAAGATTTGTCAATTTTGTTGATATTTTCAGAGAACTTTTGGTTTCATTTTCTCTAATACTTCTTCATTCTCTATTTTGTTATCTCCTTTTATCTTTATTACCTCCTCTCTGTTGCTAACTGTGGGTTTAATTCGTCTTTCTTCTAGTTCCCAAAGCTGTACAGTTAGATTGCTGGTTTTAGATCTCTCCAGCCTTTTCTGTCAGCCTCCCCAGTGGCAGGTCCCACCCTCAGCACTGCCCTCCCTGCAGCCCAGAGGTTGGGGTGTGTTGGTTTTTGTTTTCACTTGCCTCAAAGTGTTTTCTAATTTCCCTGTGCTTTCTTCTTTGATCCACTGGTGAAGAGTGTGTTCCTTAATGTCGATTACAACTTACGGATTTTGCAGTTTGCTATGGGTTCTAATTTCATCCCACTGTAATCACAGAAGGTACTCTGCAGATCTCTCTTTAAATCTGTTGAGACTTCACTTGTGGCCTAACCTGTGGTCTATCCTGGAGAATGTTCCATGGGCACCTGAGAAGCTGTTACTGGGGAGAGTGTTCTGTATGTCCGTTAGGTTTAGCAGGTTTATTGTGTTGTTTGTGTCTTCCACCTGGCAGTTCTGCCCGTTACTGAGAGTGGGCTACTGGTGTCTCCAGCTGTTATTGTAGAACTGTCTATTTCTCCCTTCAATTGTCAGTTTTTGCTCCATAGATTTTGATTGTTTGTTATTAGGTGGGTAAATGTTTATAATTGTTATTACTTCTGCTGTATTGAACCTTTCATTAATATATAATATCCTGTCTCTTGTAACCTTTTATTTAACATTGATTTTGTCTGCTATGAGTATAGCCATGTCAAGGGTGCAAGGGTGAAAGGAGACCTACCATCACACCTACTTTGAGAGTGATGCCTTTATTTAAAACATTTTCTGAGCCTCTTCTGCCTCTTCCTAACCACTGTGCTAGGCTTCAGGAAGACAAAACTAAGCTGTCCTCAGGGAGCTTCCAGGTCAACTTGGAGGCTCTGTGTGGGCACAGGCGCTGTAGTTGGTGCGGGGGTCTGTCTGAGCACCTCACACCACCGGGGCCAGGGGGCCTTTGGCATTTCCACCATTAGAGAGAGTGAGCCATGACCCCCTTACCAGGGATGGGTATCAGTTATGCCTATAAGTGCCACAAGGGGCCGGCACAAGCTGCTGTAAGGTGTGATCCTGAAGCCTTGCCTGGTCTGGGGTCAGGGAGGTCTGCGCTGAATGGGGAAGGTGACCAGCAGTCAGTGAGGAGTGAGCCAGAAGGTGGCAGCTGTGGGCCACAGTGGGTGGGTGGTAAAAGGTGAGGTCAGAGTCTAGGCCTTCAGATTCCAGCCTGAGACCCAAAGGCAGCCTTTGTAAACAGCTCTGTCTGCTTCACTAGGCATGTGGGGGCTTTTTGGTTGGTTTCCTCACCAGACACTGAGTGCCCACTCTGTGCAATGCGCAGGAGAGGGACCAGCCTCCTCCAGGCCAGCAAGAACCTGCAGACACCAGGCCTGGTCTCATCCAGCTTCCTGAATCTGCGCTTCCAGCCTCAGCAGAACCCAGGGTACCCTGCTGCACCCTGCTGCCTTCAGTGTGGTGGCACTGTGCCCGGCAGGGCCTCCCTTATCACAGGGGCCTTGGAGTCTGGCTCTGAAGACACTCCCCAAAAGGGGCAGAGGTGGGGGGAGCATGACTACATCAAGGTGGGAGTCCCTTCTGAGAGAAGAAATACCAAGAGGGGAGAAGAGTCTCAGGGGGCAGCCTGAGCAGCACAGGTATTTTGGGATATTTATTTATTCTGTACATTGAGGGGAACTATAGCTTATCTATCTGTCAAAAAAAAATACCATGAATGAAAAGAATGAGGCATTCTGGGTTCAGGTCCCTGATCTGTCACTAGGCTGTGACCCTCTGAACCTCATATTTCTTTATCCATAAAGTAGGACTAATGACCCAGACCTCACAGCATGGTGGTAGGCAGTGACACAGCAAGTATAACAAGGCACACAGTAGGTGCTCAACACCATAAAGTAAAATTAATTTCCTTTTCTGTCTTTTGTTCAACCCAAGAAGGATAAGTAGAATATAAATATTTGATTGATAATTATAAACAATTATAAAAAACAAAGGGGAGATCTTTATTTCTTAATACATATAGAACTGCTGAAATTAAGGATGTTGTTTTGACTAGAAAACTAAGGAAACATGATGAGAAAATTACAGATACATTTAAGCTGCTGCCTGCTATGCATACATTTTTATTAAAGGACATTTTAAATATAAACGATTGGGACTGCTTTCAAAATACATAAAAATAAAGAGATGAAAATTAGACTCAACACTGAAAGGTAAGATCAGGCTGGCATGGCTCTCCCCAGGATCTGTCAGAGCTCCAAGGACAAGCACAGCTGCTTTGCCCCGGCCAGGCTGGGGGGCGGGGCCCGGCGGAGGGCATGCCAGGCTCTGCACAGGGAGTGGTGGGGGTTCCTCAGTGCGTCCGTCCATCCCTTCCCTGCCCCAGCAAACTCTTGTTGTGTGCCTACTATGTGCGAGGCACCATTTCAGATACTGATAATCCAACAGTGAATAAAACAAATCACTGCCCTAATGGACAGTCTAGTGGGGGAGATAAACATTAAATAAATGCATATATATCAGGTGGTACGTGCTTAAAGAAAAATAACACAGGAAAGGACATCCTAGGGGATGTGTAGGGGGAGCAGCCTGATGGGAATATGTTATAAATGGTTGGGGAAGGCCCCAAGGATAGTCTGATACAGAGTGGAGACCTGAGGGACTAAGCCCGGCAGAGAAAACAGCAAGTGCAAAGGCCCCGAGGCAGAGTGTGTTCGGTCTGCCTGAGAAGCAGCGAGAACGCTGGTGTAGCAGGGAGCAGAGTGAAGGAGGAGGAAGAGCAGTGGAGGTGAGGTCAGGGAGCTGACGGGGACAGCTGGGTCACACAGGCCTTGTCAAGGCAGGACTGTGGCTGCCTCAGAGTGAAATGGGAGTCGTCTGTGGGGAAGGGCGTTGTTGTAGAAGACGGGTGGTCTCCCAGCTGGGAGGGGCAATGGTGAGCAGTAGTCAGATTCTGGCTGTATGCTAAAAGTAGAGCGGACAAAATTTGCAGATGGGCTGAGGTGGGTGTGAGGGGAAGAGAGGAGTCAGGATGGTGCCAGGGTTGTCGGTGTAAAGAACTGAAAGAAGAGAGTTGCCATTCACAAAGTGGGGACAGCCAGTGGCGGTGAGGGATAAGGAGGGGGCCTTGGACCTGTTACGTTTGCAGTGCTTGTCGGACATCCATGTGGGCACTGAGTCTGGCATCAGCCTGGAGTTCAGATGGAGCTCTGCAGTGGGTATAGAATCTTAGGAATCATCATGTGGAGGTGGCACTTAATGCCATGAGCCTAAATGAGTTTGCTAAGGCATGAGGATGGAGCCCTGCCCACCTACCTTGGAGATATTGGTACCTGAGAGGGACCAGCAGAGAAGATGGAGGAGGGCACCTAGGGAGTCCCCAAAAAATCCAGCTGGTGGCCGAAGGAGAGTGAGCTTGGAGCAGGCAAGAGGGCAGACAAAATGAGGTCTAGGGCTCTAGGCTCTTCCCACCTGGACAGTCCTCTGAACTTTGTCCAGGGGGCTGCAATGTGGTGGAGAGAGCTGCGTTTGGGGTCAGACAGCCCTAAGCCTAGACACAGTCACACACTTTGCAGCCACATGGGGTGCGGTGCAGTGGCAGTCACCCTCTGAGAACCTGGTCTGTAACAGGACGCTGACATCCATCTCGAGGGGTGTCTCTGCCACTGTTAATGTCCTTGATCCTCTTTGTCTGTGCCCCACAGCTGTTGCTTCCTGTTACACCACCCACTGCCCAGTCTCTGACCCTCCAGAGTAGTCAGCTGCCTCCAGCAGATGCTGCACAAAGGATTTGGAGAGAAGAGTGTGGCATGTGGTGGAGGCGCTGGAAGGATAGCACAAGGTTGGCAAAGTCATAGTCCCGGCCAAGCAGGACTCCTTCCACGTGGCTGTGTGCCTTGTCTTCTCTCTGCCATCTCTGCAAGGGGCCTTCTCTGCCTCAGCCTGGGGCTATGCTGGGACCATATTCCACCTTTTCAGCTTGCAGGATATTAAAGGTCCCTTCCCTAAACCAGGGCCCTAGTTGGCTGAGGGCAGTGTGTTCCCAAAGGCAGTCTGATGTCAATCGAGCAGCCCAGGCAGGAGCAGAAAGGATGCCCCTTGGGCAAAGGGATGGCTGGACCTTTCTTCAAGTAGCTGGAGGGAGACCTTTGATGACTCGGGTCCCCTCTGAGCCTTAGTTTCTCACTTCTACAATGGGTGTATCACACTAAGGATCTCTAATACTATGTCCAGTGCCTGAACTTGACCAGGTGTAGGTTTTGCAATGGATTGAAAGGAAGAGAAATCTCTCCCTTGGGTCAGAGGAAACTTGGCCACTTAATGACTGAGGTAACTGGCAGGCTCCCTGGGGAGGCAGCTTCAGTCTCAAAGTGGCCACCTTAGGCATGTTGAATCAGCATCCAGAATGTGCATCCATTGGGGTCTACCTTTGGACCACTGTCACAAGCACCCACATATACCCCAGCCCAGGCAGAGCCCTGGCACACAGACTAACCCTGTCCCCTCTGCCACCCATGTGCCCCAGCCTCGCTCCAGTGGAGCCCAGAGTGACTCGGCGTGCTCTCCCAGACCATGCCTGGGCGGCCAGTGCTCGTTGAACAGGGTCATAGGATGAACCTGATTAATGGTTATTATAAAGTAATAGCACTAGTAATCATAGCTGTCATTGATTCCACTCTACCTCTGAGACTGTGAGAAATACTTTGTCCTCTTCCTTAACCCTGCAGTGTAGCTACAGTCGTTGCTGTTCATGGGTGAGCAAGTTGAGGCTCCACTGATGATGTGACTCTTCTGAGATTCCAAACCAGACCTTCCTGACCCCACAGTCCGGGCCTTTCGGCTCCCTGCCGCAGCATCTCTCTCGGCAGGGGCACCCCCCAAAGCAGGCGAGGGCTTTTGTGCCGCAATGGGGCTGCAGCCTGTTAGCCTGCTCTATATATAGGACACGGATGGCAGAGAAGCCCAAGCAGAGAGAAACCTGACCTAGATAGGACCCCAGTGCAGAAGCGGGGAAGCCGCACCTCAGCTTGCCTCTCCAGCCAGCGAAGCATGGGGACCGCAGCAGCCAGCAGATGCCACCGCACACATTCTGGGGGCCGGTCGTGGGCCAGCTGCTTCTCTCCTCCATCCCAGTACTTCTTCACAGAATGCTCACAAAGGGAGTTACCATGTTTTATGCCCACTTAAGAAATGAGGAACCTGAGACTCAGGTTACTGAAGTAACTACCCCAAGGTCCCTCAGCAGGTGTCAGGGACAGGATTTGAACCCAGGGTGGCAGCTGCTCTTACTTGAGCTGTGTTCTGCTGGCTCCACGTACACAGTGCATCCAAAGGAACTGTCAGAACAAGGTTGACAGCAGGTGGCATGAAGGAGTGGGCAAGTCCTGGCACTAAACCAGGTGGACCTCTGTGTGACTGTTCCATTACTGCTCACTGTGGGTCCTCTGTGACACTCAGTGTCCTCGTCTATAAAACATACTTATTACACAGCCTTCTCTGAGCACCTCACACGTGTTAACTCATGTGAGCCTCGCAACTTTGGGGCAGTCATTCACCTAACAGGTGAAGGTGCAACAAAGTAAGGAACCTGCCCCACCCAGGTCCCTCAGCTTGCCTCTGATTGAAAGAGCTGGGATGTGAACCCAGGACCTTTGCCTTCTATCCACTCACTCTCTCAGTTAAACAAGATGGTCTAGGAGCAGGCATGTTGCCAGGTACACAGTAAGTATTCAATGTATACTTCTGAAAAAAACCTCATAAAGCCTACCTCAGGGGCGCTGGGAAGCCTGCCCATTGTCCAGGTTTGTCTTAAGGAGATATCTTGTTCCCATGATACTTCTGTCCCTGAGTCTGTCCAGTACATCCCTCACGGTCTTGACCCAGGCAGTGGGGAACCACCAGCCAATGCATCAGGCTTGCATTCTCTAGCACAACCTTCTTTCCATGGCTTCCTCCTCCTCCTGCTAAACTGAATGACCTGTGGTAAGCAGACTAATGTCCATCTAGAGATGTCCATGTCTTAATCCCAGAAGTTGTGAATATGTTCTGTGGCCAAAGAGAATTAAGGCCACAGCTGGAATTTAGGTTGCTAATCAGGTGACCTTAAAGTAAAGAGATGAGCCTGGGTTATCTGGGCTGGGTGGGCCCAGGGCAGTCACAGAGGTCTTTAAATGTGGGAGAAGGAGGAAGGAGAGTGGCCAGGGTCACAGAGATGTGGTGTGAGGAGGACTGACCTGCCACTGCTGGCTGCGAGACTGGGAGGGGCCACGAGCCAAGGAAGGTAGGCGGGCACCAGGAGAGGGAAATGGCAAGAAAAGATATTTTCCCCTCGAGCCTCCAGAAAGAACCAGCCCGGCTGACACCGGGATTTTAACCCAGGGAAACCCAGCAGGGACTTCTGTTGTTCCAAGGCACTAGGTTTTTATAACTGCTCACAGTGGACATAGGGCACGAGCACACCACTGTGTCCCTTCGGCCCTCACTCAGACTCTTCTCCTTGCCTGAGTGCCCTCTCCCATCCCCTTTTGAAATCCCACACCTTCCAAGGTGCAGGTCAGATGTCACCTTCTTTGTGACTGGTCCCAACTCCCCTTGATGCTGCATCTCTGTCGCACGCTAGGCGCTCCTCTCTGACCGTGCTGCCCCTCGCTGGCTCATACAGGGGTGTAGGGGCAGTTAGCTGGTCCCAGTTTGTTTCTCCTCAGACCTGTGGGCCTTGAGGGCCCTCTGTCTGGTACTGTCTCTAGGCTCTTAATAAAAGTGGCTCGTACTGGGGTCTCTTGTCCTGGACTCACTGGACTGTCTGTTTTGAGCCTTCCTCTCCAGCTAGACCTGTGGGGGCTCTGGGCAGATGATGGACCTGTGTTGGGTCTGGCCCTGGCCAGCTCTTTCTTAGTTGCTCAGGTCTCCAGTCAGGGTCCGTGGTGTATATCCTGAGGATGTCGTCATTTACTTAGGCCACTGGTGTTTTGGCAACCCCTGCTATGGGCCAAGCACTTGGAGAAACTGCAGGGAATCAGACAGGTGAGGCCCTGCTCTCCTGGTGTTATGTGTCTGTTAGAGCAGCAAAAAGTTGAACAGGCAGTTCTAACTACAGGCCAGAGGTCAGGGCAGACTTCTCAGAAGAAGGGACAAGCTGGTCATGTCAGCACATCGAGGCAGGCACCACAATGTGGAGCCAGAGAAGGTGGGGCAGGTGAGAACAGATCACAGGACATCTTGGAACTTGTGGCCATACTCACAGGTGGGTCTTCATCGTAGCATCTGGCTTTCTGTTAAATGATGTAGGTTCTTGGAAATGTAGCAAATGGAAAATCGTGGGGTAGAGGTTTGACCTTTGATTTAATGGGTTCTCCTCCTCACATTTACCATCTGTTGAGTGTCTATAGGCCAGGCCACCTCAAGAAGCCTTGTTGGATTCTCACATGGAGCTGATAAAGGTTGGAGCAGAGTTCATCCCTGCCCCAGGGCTCCAGTCCTTCTGCACATGGATCTGAAAAGAAAATCGAGCTGCTTAAACCAGCTTGACGTGGTTCCAAAGCCTGGCATTCCGGTTTCCTGGATGCAGCTGAGTGGCCAATGGAGTCATGCAAAATCTATTCCATCATTTAGCTTGAAATGTGTTGAGTAATAAACAGATAGATTATCTCTGTTCACAGTCAAGTGCTTGTAAAGGAGAAAGGCAATGCTGGTCCCTGTGCTTTGGGCCAATAGGCTGTGCCTCCTTTGTCTTGTGCAGCCACTGATGGCTGTAACTGTGATTCAACGGCCAAAGTAGATAGACTAACAGGAGTTAGCAAACTGTGGCCTGTGGACCAAATCCTACCCACTGCCTGGTTTTGTTGATAAATATTTATTGGAACATAGCCTTTCCCATTTATTTACATACTGTCTATGGTGCTTTCATGCTACAAGGGCAGAACTGAGTAGTTGCAACAGAGACCAAACAGCTCATGGAGCCTAAAATGTTTATTATCTGACCCTTTAGAGGAGTATGCTGACTCCTGGTGAGAATAGTGGGCCGATCTAAATGTAGTGAAATGGAAAAATCTCCCTAATACAAGATGTAGCACAGTGCATAAATTTCCATTTTTATAAATCACAAGAAATATATGTATATGTAGCACACACACACATTTATATGCTCTGTAGACAATGGATAGCTCTAGAAAGATGCATTAAAAAGGGATAACCGTGGTTGCATGAAGGACGGACGGGGCTGGGGAGACTTCACTCTTTACTTCTGCATGCTTTTTTGTTTTATACCATTTTATCTGTTACCTATTCAAAGATAATAATAACTTAGTTCAAAAAGTATATATTGAGGCAGATAGAGGAAAGAGTGTTCTTTGCCCTATTTCAACTATTTAAGGAAGACTGAAGTACTGTTGTTTTTTTCTTAACATGGGACTATTTTTTTTTTCTTGGAACGGTGTTTTCATAACACTCTTCCTGGGAGGAAACTTGTGAGGGAAGCTCAGGTTTGGCAGTTATATTTAAGTAGAAATAAATTTTCAGTTCAGCCACAGGGCTGAAGGACTCAGGGTGCAATGAAAAGTCTTCTAAGTGTTTGTTCACCTTGGGCCAGGAGATCCTCAAAAGCAAAGTGCATCCTCGCGAGGGGATCTTTGGATGAGGCCTGCTCCGGTCTGGAATGATGAAACAAGGGTGCACAGTGCCAGGAAAACACTGGAAAACCCTTGGCATTATGCATGCAGGTCTCCTACCAGCGAACCTTAAATGAAAAGTCTGTGCCCAGATCTGCCTGCTTCCAAGAACAGTTCAGAATCATTTATTTCTCCGCCAAGTTCAGACACTATCAATTGTTTCATTTGCCAGCCCACCAAAAAGCCACCTTTGACCTCAGAGATAAAGGGCATTACCCTACTCTTAGCTCATCTTTAAATTTTCAGAATTTCCCCAAATGGTACGACTGCTTTAAAGTTGTGGTTCTCAGCCCTAGCCTGCACATTGCATCCCCTGGCGTGCTTCTAAATGCAGAGGCCAAGCCCAGCCCAGATCATTACAGCATAAATCTTTGGAGCTGGGGCCTGAGCCTCACTATTTCTTTTAAAAGTTCTTCAGGAGGTTCTAAAGTAACAGGGTTGAAAAGCCCTGCTTTAAAACGCTAGAACAAACCTCTGGCTCTGGAGTCAGGCCTGGGTCTGAACATCAGCTCAGCCACCCACAGCGCCTGGGCCCAGTAGCTTTCCCTCTTGGCCGTGGTTTCTACATCTGTGTGATAGGAGGCACGCCACCTCCCTCACAGCTGGTTTACAAAGGCCAAGTGAGAGGACTTGTGAAAGGGAGCAGCAGACTCAACACACAAGTGTGTTCTCACCACTTCTCACAGGGACGAGTGGCCCCATTGATGTGTACCATAGACTAGCACTTTGGAGTCACACGTCCAGATCCCAGCTGGGCAACATGGGACAAGCTCTTTGACATTGCTGAGCCTCAGTCTGCTCTTCTAAAAGGCAGGCTCGTCATACCCAACCCGCAGAGCTGCTGTGAGGATTCAACCAGATGAGCCTCTTCCAGGCTGCCCACAACACCAAGTGCTCAGTAAAGGCAGCTCCTGCTGGCCTGCTTAACATCATGACCTGGCTCTGTTTTTCTAGAGGAGGCTGTGAGTCTGGGATCGGATAGTAAATGTTTTCAGCTTTGCAGGCTATTAAGTCTCTGCAACTACTCAACTCTGCTGTTGTAGCATGACTGCACCATAGACAATATGGAAATGAATGGGACCCGTGTTCCATTAAAACTTTATTTACAAAACACATGAATCCTGTGCTTTGTCAACCCCTGTTCTAAGTTAATCTGTGGGTTTTATCTTTCTCTTTAGCTTCAGCATTGTATTTATCAATTTTTGTAGAAAGGGGAACACCATTAGGATGTGGAAGATACTGTTCTGCTTACAGGGGAGGGCCTGGGACTCAGACTCCCAGCTGCCCAACCCCAGTTCCCTCACCTATGTGCTCTAACCTTGGGCCACTGAACCTCGGTGCCTTAGTTTCCTCATTTGAGAAAGTGGGTAGGGTGTAACTGGTGGACCTCTCTTTCTGGCTTTGTGTGGATACAAGGAATGAATACATGTAAAGCAATAAGGACAGGGCCTGAGAGGGGTCATATTGAAATGGGGACCACCAATGAGTTGACTTCTAAGCTCAGATACAAATTCATAATAAGCAAGAATTTTGCTTCATACAAAGTCTCCTTTGTGGAGGGAGCATAGCCTTGTCAGCTGGTCGTAAGGAGCATGCGATTTGTTCAGAGGGTGACAGGAAGCTTCTAAAGGGTTGTGATCAGAGAGTGTGACGTGATCAGCTTTTTTAAAAAAAATTATATTTTATGTATTGTGGTACTACAATTGTCCATAATTTCCCCCCTCAGTCCTCCTGTGCCTAACTCCCACCACCCACGCCTTCAGGCAATCCCCACACCATTGTTCATGTCCATGGATCATACCATGTAAGTTCTTTGGCTACTTTACATCCTCATGGCTATTCTATAACTATCTATTTGTATTTCTTAATCCCTTCCCCTCTTCATCCATTCCCCCATATCCTCTTCTCATCTGGCAACCAAAGTACTTTCCATATCCATGAATCTCTCTTTATTCTTCTTGTTTGCTTAGTTTGTGTTTTAGATTCAATTGTTGACAGGTAAGTATTTAATGCCATTTTATTGTTCATAGTTCTGATCTTCTTTTTCTTAAACAAGTCCCTTGAACATATCATATAATAATGGTTTGGTGATGATGAACTCCCTTAGTTTTTTATTGTCTGGGAATCTCATTATCTGCCCTTCCATTCTAAATGATAACTTTGCTAGGCAGAACAATCTTGGCTGTAGGTCCCTGCTTTTCATGACTTTGAATATTTCTTGCCAATCCCTTCTAGCCTGCAAAGTTTCTTTTGAAAAATCAGCTCATGGTCTTATAGGAATTCACCTGTAGGTAACGAGCTGCGTTTCTCTTGCTGCTTTTATGGTTTTCTCTTTATATTTAAACTTTGGCATTTTAATTATGATGTGTCTTGGAATGGGCTTTTTTGTATCCATCTTGTTTGGGACTCTCTGTGCTTCCTGGACTTGCATGTCTCTTTCCTTCACCAAATTAGTCGTGTTTCACCAAATTGTGTTTCATTATTTTTTCAAATAGATTTCCAGTTTCTCGCTCTTTCTCTTCTCCTTCTGGTACCCCTAGATGCAAATATTGGAACACTTGAAGTTGTCCCAGAGGCTGCGTATACTATCCTCATTTTGGGGGGGTTCTTTTTTTTCTTCTTGTTTTTCTGATTGGTTGTCTTTTCCTTCCTTACGTTCCACATTATTGATTTGATTCTCAGCTTCATCCACTCTGTTGTTTCCCTGTAAATTGTTCTTTATTTCAATTAGTGTATCCTTCATTCCTGACTGGATGTTTTTTATGCTGCTGAGGTCCTCACTAAGTTCCTTGTGCATCCTTATAACCAGTGTTTTGAACTCTGCATCTGCTAGATTGCTTATCTCCATTTTGTTTAGCTCTTTTTCTGGAGTTTTGATCTGTCCTTTCATTTGGTCCATGCTTCTTTCTCTTTTCAGTTTGACAGCCTCCCTGTGTTTGTTTTTATATATTAGGGAGAGCTGCTGTGGCTCTGTGTTTTCATAGTGTGGCCTAATGTAGTAGATGCCTATAGAGTCCAGTGGCAAGGCCTCCCCTGCCACCCAAACTGGGTACTCGAGGTACAACCTTTATGTGGACTGAGTACACCCTCCTCTTCTAGTTGAGCCTTGATTGCTGTTGGCAGATCAGTGGGAGGGATTTATTCAGGCCAGTCAGCTGCAAGGACTGGCTGTGACCACTGACCACCAACCTCCACCCTTTCTAGAGGATGAGCAGTGCAGGATCAGGGTGGTGATGCTCCAACATGGCCTGTACTGTCCACTGGGTGTTCAGCCTCTGGGGTTTCCTGGACGGTGCAGCCCAAGGTCAGCCCCTACCTGTGTTCCGCCTGGGCTATAAAACAATCTGAGATTGCTGTCACTTTTGCTGGACTTGCCAGGTGAAGCCAAGCTGTGAATCTAGGATGACTGCTGCTAATGCCAGGCCTGGGGCCACTTAGCAAGAGGTATGGGGGAGCTCTGAGGGCTCACTGAGGCTGGCAGTTGCTTGTTTGAGAGGATTTAGGAGTTGTGAAGTATGACCTAAGACCAACCATTCATATGGAAAAGTCACTGTTAACAGTTTGGGTGGGCCAGTAAATAGGGTGGGAAGGAGTCTCAGGGGATCCCGAGGGTAGGGCAAACAGAGTTAGCCAGATTGATGGAGTCTCAGATATGACACCTACCTGCCAGCTCTGTGCAGGTAGGATTCAGAAAAGGGACAATGACCTCTGCCTGCCTTTCTGTCTGGGAGAAAGCTGTCCTCCATCTCTCACCTCGATGCCAGACACTTCAGTTCTCCCTTTATGCCACTGGTGCCTTTCAAGCTGCTACCCCGGTGCTGGAACTTAGAGGGGATGAGTCTGAGGAAGTCTGTGTATAGGTTCTTTAAGAAGAACTGCTTGGGACTTTTGAAGTTTCTTCCACCCACTCAACCCCCACTGGTTTTTGTAGCCAGGAGTTATGGGAACTTATCTTCCTGGCACTAGAAGCCTGTGCTGGGGGTCATGGTGTGGGGCTGGGATTCCTCACTCCTGAGGTATACCTCCTGAATTTGTATCCACCACAAGTGGGTGTGGGACCAGCCTGTTATGCATCTCCTCCCCTCCTACCATTCTGGATGGATGTGGTTTCTCTAATTCCATAGTTGTCAGACTTCCATTCAACTGGATTTCTGATGGTTCTGGGTGATGCCGTTCTATATTTTAATTGTAATTTTGATGCAGTTGTATGAGGAACAATGTTTACCTATGCTACCATCTTGACCAGAAGTAGCTTTATGTTTTAAGAAGCTATGTAAACCTCATTAAAAGAGATCACTCTTAACATCCTCAGATCTTTGTCACAGTGCTGTGTTTTTCAGCATGGGGAGGTCTGGGATCTGTCTGGAATGTTTTTGAATCCTGGTCTGCAGATAACTGCAATTCTTGCCAGGGGTAATGCTAGCGGCTGGGGACTCAAGACTAGGGAGGGAGATTCTTGAAGCCCACTGTGGCCTGGAGCTACCCACGCAGGCCCATGGAGGAAGGTGAAAGCAAGACACTGGGCTGCCAAACTTGGCATCAAGACAGAGGAGAAGGTAATAAATTGCACTGGTTAGAAGCAATTCTCAGATCAGATGTGCTCCTGCTTGTGGAGCCTGCACCTGGCAGCTCATACTAGTTGTAAACGGCTTAACCCAGGCCAAGCTTGTGCACATTCGCCGTCACGGCCGAGCAAAGGAGCCCAGGTAAACTGCTCCTTGGGGATCTCTGAGCAGCAGTCCAGGGACTCTTTCATGCGATGTTTACTTCTTTATCTCGTTTTTTAGTGAATGAGGAATGTGTGAATAAGTTCCAGTTGAAAAATGTTCAACAATATGATTATACAGAGCAAATGCGAACATGGCCCTTCACCACTACCCTCGTGGTCTCTGCATTTAGATGCACAGTGACTCGCGTGTACCCACTGTGGGCACCGGAAGTTTTGTTTGTAAAAATAAGACCACACACTGTATCTGGTTATATAGCCTGTTGTTTTCACTTAAACATCTTGAAGATGTGTGTGTCAGTACTAATGTGTGTGTTTCACCCTTCATAATGGCAGGACAGCGTTGGCTTCATGTATTTGGTGTCTCCTACCTATGGGCAGGGAAGCTGCTTCCACACTTCCTTACTTCCTTATGAGAAACCACGCTGCACATCCTCGCACACACCTTTGTGAGCATGCTCAAGTACAGTCAGACCTCGGCTCCCGACCATCCTCGGCTTCCTTGTTCATGGAAAATTTGTCTCGGTTGTTGAACAAAGCTTCAGGTCTCGATTCTCTACCCAGAAACCCTTCCATGCTGACACCTCTATGATCAGTCATTTGTCTCATAGGCAACAAACAAAGGAGATAAATTTTTTGAACAAATCACTTCTTGACCAGTTTTCCAGAATGAATTCAGTTTGAGAACCACAGTTCCACTGTATTTGTGTAGGAGGGATGCCTAGAAGGGGGGTTCCTGCATAGGTACGTTTCTGTGAGCCCCCATGCACACACACATGTGCACAGAGCTCCCTCAACATTCCTACACTCACCATTTGGTCAGCTACCAACCGTACCTGACCACCACTACTCAGTATCCCACCAGCGCCTGGCAACAGTCACCTTTTAACTTTTGCCAGTTTGCATTTTCCAGATGAGCACTGAGGATAACTAACCTGTCTGTGTTGTATGCCCTTCTAGGACTCTGTCCCCTCTCAAGGTGCTGGGTTACAGCTGTGAACAAGACTGACAAAGATAGTACATCAGTACAACATAATGAATGATAGATAGTGCAGAGTAGGGGAGGTAAGAAGTGGAGGGGATAGAGGGAGACTGCACTGAGAACCTCAGAGAAGAGCAAAGAACCAAAGGAGTCGAGAGAGAGCTGGGCACATAGCTCTTGTTTCCTTGCTGGCGAAGACACCAGGAGCTGCAGAGGCTCCAGGGCAGGAGTGTCCCCAGCACCTGCTGAGGCGTCTGAAGTGGAGGGGGCAGTTCCTTGTCAGCCTACATTGTATTGCAGCAGTGGACAGAGTGGAGGAAAAGGAGTGCCACGATGTGGCCACTTGTTCCAGCTGGATTGCTCAGGTGCTGTGTTGGGACTGGACTAGGAACGGGAGGAGAAGAGGGTGGTAATGGCCGGGGAGTTCAGGGAACAGATGCTGGTGCCCGGGCCACAATGTCACCTCCCCAAGAGCAGGAACTCTGCTACTTGGCACCTACTAGGACCTTAACGAATATCAGCAGAAGTACTGAACAACATACTTTTCTTCTGTGAAGTGCTCACTGCATCCTTCCCTGGTGTGCCTGCTGAGCTGTTGGCCTCTCTTGTGGGTTTGTAGGAGCCCTTTACACACACTGGACACTTCACAGCTGCCTCCTCCCAAGCTGTCTGTTGTTCAGGGGAGCCACAGCTCTCCGTCCTTTCCTTTATGTGTTTTTGCATATGGTGTTAGGTCTGCTCATGTGACACCCACTTGTAATGCCCCCTATGTGGTTCTCTCTGCACCTCTCCTGTTATAACCACTGTAGCTTTTGCCTGCTGGGGCAAATCTGGGTGGTGCTTTGGAGTAGGCTACTTTTCTCATTAATAATCTCATAAAATAAGTATTGTTATCTCCATTTTCTATGAGAGAAGCAAATGTGAATTATTAACACTTGTTTTCTCAAATTGAACCTCAGAATTGTTAAATAGCTCTCACAGTGAGACAGCCAGGACTACTGCATTGTAGGGATTTAACCCCAGGCCTTCTGATTCCAAGGCCTGTGTTCCAGCATTGCACACCACCTCCTCCTTTAAGCTGGGTGTGTCCAAGGTGCTGTCAGACCAGGAGGACAAGGTCCCTGTGGCTAAGCTTGGCATTTGCAGACCACTTTGACTTTATGCAAATGGTTAAGTATACCAGACAGAATTCTGGGGCCTGTAGAGTTAGCCAGGAACTAAAAACACACCCTGCCCTGTCCCGGGCTTTTCTTTTCCTGGGTCTGTGGCTAAATTTAGCCAGGGTGGGGTTTGGGGGAGAGCTCCCTAGGGGTGGGCGGTGACTACCGTGGAGATATGAGGAGTTCTGGCCCATAAGGAAAGTGAGGACTGAGAATGGAGCTGTGGCAGGACTCAGGGAGTAGTCTTCATGAGGAACTGGAGTGAGCAAAAGAATCATCCAGCCCCTTTTCAGGACAGCCTTACAGGTGACAATGTATGATACGATGCATGTATAGACCGCCTGCAGTGTCGGCCCGAGTTAGCCCAGGAAGCCTGGGTACAAAGAAGCTGTAGAGGCTCCCAGCCTGGGCCCATTGCAGCCCCAGCAGCATCAGGGCCATCTCAACAATCAGAATCTCATCCAGCATGGTTTGTAGGCACGAAACAATCAAAGCTGGCACTGACCGTTAGCAGTACAGTATTTTTATGGGCTTATGCTGTCCTTCTTGGCAAACCAGGCCAGACGCATATTTCCTTTTTTTGATAGCATAATTCACCTGAGGGACACACACGCCATGTCTTCACCTCGGGCACTGCCATCCCTCTGTCATTTTTTGTGCCTTCCCCTCCAGCTCAGCCACTCCCATAGTCCAGCCTCCAAGCACAAATGAAACCCATTCTCTCCTCCTCACCTGACTGGTCATGGCGCCCTAGGGTTGCTCTCTTTCCAATACCCTCAGCTGGTCACCCCCAGCTCTGCCACCACCCACTGCCCCCCACTCAGAGCCTGAGAAAGATCTGACCTCAGGATCAGCCCCACAACCAGGCTCCCATCTGTGCCTGTCACTCCCATCCCCTTTGGGTGGTCTTCACAATTTGTACATCCGAAGCAGAGGTTGCACTCCTAACGGGGTACCCCAGGATCCTCGGCCTACACGGCAGTCCACAATCCAGCCCTTGTCAGCCTCTCCAGCCATCCTTGTCAGAGAGGCCTCCTCAACAGAGAACACGCCCCGTATTGTCTTGTTTAATCTCACAGCCCCATTTTTCAGATGGTGATAGTAGTGATTAAGAGTACTTAGGACAAGGCTAATCTAATAATTAAGGTTCTTGAAGAAATTTCTTAGATAGATGATTATAGGGGAGGCACACAGATAGGGGAGAAGCATGAACAAGCTCATTTAAGGCAAGTAAATTCATAGTCAAAGTCACAGGATCTCCCCAGAACCCTACAGGCCTCTTTTTTCCTGCTAATGCTGCCCTGTCACCTGCCACTTAACCCAGAGGATAAGAGGAACGTGCTCTGGTCAGGGGGCCCTGGCTGGCACGCTGCCCTGTAACGTAGGAGGCATGTGACATTACACAAGTCCCTACTACACCTCTGGAAGCAACGCTCGACATTAAAGTAACTTCTTTAATTACTTACTACACATAAAACAGATCCCTCACCCACCATGGTGGATGGGAGGGAGAAACAGATAAAATGGTGCTTAGCCCTGCACCTGACACACAGCAAGCACTCAAAAAATGTTACCTGTTGTAATTGCAGACCCTCACCGTCACTACCATTTTCCAGGCCATATCACCAATATCTGCGGCATTCTGTGAACAGAATACCTTGATTTAAAGGAACACCAATTTTCAAAGCATGTTTGTGTAGGAAGTAACCATTTCATTTTGAAAGACTCACTGTAAAAAACACAGAAAATGACTGGAAAATATATATATATCCTACTGCCCTAATAGTAGTCACACATGCCAGGCAGGACTACAAGCTACTTCTGTTCCCTTCTTCATACCTTTATGTCTTTGTAGAAGACAACCACCACCACCACAAACACAACAACAAAAAAACCAATGAGCCTATATCACTCTTCTTTAACTTTGTTAATGATGTGAGAGGATTGTCTACATTCCTGCTGCTTCCCTTTTTACCTTTATTTAACTTGTGTGTGTGGAATAGTGACTACTCGGTGGGAGCTTGGAGAAGAAACACTTAAAGCTAAAATGTTAGAAACCTATCAACAAACACCAGTCAGATCAGAGCACTGTCAAACAGCATACTTGAAAGATGAGAAAATGATACAGGATTTACTGTAGTGGGGTTTGCATTCATCTGGGGGACACATGTGCCATCTGTAGACTGAACCCTTCAGTTTCCAAAGGCCTATCCATCAGCACAGAAAACATTCCTGTCCCCTCCCTGCAATCCTGCCATTTCCTCCCAGTAGTCATTGTCACCTCCTGCTCTTCTGGGCACATTCCTTGCAGCCTCCCCTAGTTCAGGTCACTTATATTTGTGTGATTGAAACCTTGCTCAGTGGCTCGCGCCGAACACTACCCCTGTCATTCCCACCCGGTCCACGCACCATCTGCACCTCAGAAAGAGGTGATCACTAGACGTTGGATTCATGCCTGCCTGTGGCCCCTGCCTAACTGCAGGGTCTCATTGTGGGCTCTGGGGTCAAACTGCACGTTCAAGATCAGCCTCTGCTTGTCACATGTTGTGGGACCTTGGGCAAGTGACTTACCCTCTCTGCTTTAATGTCCACATCTATAAAACTAAGATGACAATCACAGCCCTTCCTTCATAAAATTAAAGATTATATGAGAATTTGTGTAATTTTTAGCCCTAAAACTTGGCAAGCAGTGCCCTTCTTTAATCCACCCATAATAATTAAGTCACCTGGTGCCTTCTGGGGCCAGGAACTGTGGGGACCTAAAGAAAGGCAGGACACCGTCCTGCCTTCACCAAACCCTTGTTATTGCCGAGGCCATTTCTGGATCACATCTGGATAGTGAAACTCTTGGGATCCAGGATCAAACCAAGGGGCAGGAAACAGGCAATTCTGCAGAGACCTCCTACCACCAATCCACTAGATGGGGGTCCACTAGGTAGGGATCCCAGAAAGAAACTTTAAAGATGTTAGTGGAGTGACAGGCTAGAGTCAGCTCTCCATGGGGCCCCATGACATGGTCCTCAACCCTAAGTCAGACCTATGAGTGAATCCAAAGGCTGTTTAGCCTGGCTCACCTTGCCTGATATGTTTTTTGAAGCCCTCACAATCACCCAAGGTTGGGGTAGGGCCTGGCTGCCCCCTCCCAGCATGCAGATCTGAGGGCATGAGGCACAGGGTGGGCAGCACTCCTCAGTGGTTTGCACATTTTAGAGGTAGAACCGTTTTCCCAACTCCCCCAGGCACAGACTTCATCAGGGAGCCACATCTCTGGGGACAGCGGTCCCAGCTGTGTTCTGTAGTTCAGCCCAGCAGCAGGCATGGCCTGTGCAAAGCCACCCTCTGAGCTTCGGAAGGCAGCTCCCAGCAAATGGAATATTGACCGGCCTTCAAAAGCCAGCTGATAAATGAAATCAACTGGGGAAAAAAAAAAAAGCAACTCTCTTCCAGGGGCCATTTTCACTGATGAGTGGTTGAGACCATCAAATCAATTTCATCTGTGTGCTGGGGCCTGGGACACCATGGCAACATGCCCAAGAGGCTTATTAAAAAGAACTACCACCCCTGGGGCTCCTGTCAGGGGCCACTTACACAGACATAGATTCTTTTAGTGCCTTGATGGTAGGCAACAGCAAGAAAAGATTGACCAGATCAGTGAGTTTCTGGAATGAAGAGCAAGCTAGCGTCTCAGGAATGGGAAACCTAATTGGGACAGGGGCTCACTGCCTCATCCCTGCAGCAGAGGGGAGGAGGTACAGTGGGGACATTGGGGCCATCTCCCAGGTGACCATCAGTTCTCAGGAGGCTGTTCTCTTGTAGTCTTCCAGGTGAGGGCCCAGGCCAGGTTCCAGCTGAGCTGAGCACCAGGTGTAAGGTGCCAGCCATGGGGAAGTAATGTCCCCAGACACATCCCCATCATCCTGACAGTGAGTCCCTATAGCCTAGGGAGGCTGGCATCTCATGAACTGGGAGAAGGAAGCCCCTGAATCATTTTCTCCTTTGTTTCTTGTTTATTGACTTTAACTGGCCTCCAAAACCATCCCCTCATGGACCCCAAAAGGCCTCAACAGCACCGGATTCAAAGGACAGGATGTAGTTATGACCTGGAGACAGTTTTCTCAGAGGGGTCATGAGCCACACTGGAGATGGCCAAAGCCAAGATCAGAGGCAGGTGAAGGCAGGGATGTTGACTCATCACACCCTCTGGTGTCATGCTCTGTCCTGGCATTGAATGTCATCCCTCAGCTTTGTCACAAAATGTGCCTGAGGAGATCCTGTGATATCCTTCTTCCTTTTTATTTGTGCTATGTTTTAAAACATCCTTATTGAGATATAGTTCACATACCATACAATTCACCCACTTAAAGAGTACACAAATCAATATTTTTTAGTATATTCAGACGTACAACCATCACCACAGCTGATGTTAGCGCATCTTCGTCACTTCTAAAAGAAACCCCATGCTGCCTTCTGCCTCCCAAACAACCACAAATCTACTCCCCATCTCTACAGACTTGCCCATGAATGGAATAATTTAATATGTGGACTTCTTGGTCTGGCATCTTTCACTTAATACAATATTTTCAAGGCTCATTCATCTCAGAGTTTTTTGCCTGGGCCTGAGAATTAAACTAACATAAGGCAGAGTAAGAGAAAAAAAAAGGATACAGATTTATGTGAGTGTTACATGACACAGGAGCATCCATTTAAAAAAAATGGAGACACAAAGAAAAGTCCTCAGTGCATCCTGTGCCTCTTGCTAAGTGGTTCCAGACCTGGCACTGGTGGCAGCTGGGCCTGGTTCATAAGTTGGCCTCTCCTGGGCACCTCCAAGTCCAGAGCAAGTAGCAGCCATCTGCAGATTGCTTTGTAGCTCATGCTGAGTGGCCTCAGGCAGGACACAGGTAGGAGCTGAGCCTGGCCTGTGCCTCCCAGGAATCCTCAGAGCCAGCACTCCTAGTGGAGTTGCTCCACCACCCAACCACCTCCACAAGGGACACACTCAAGGGGTAGACTCATTGGGTACCAGAGCTCCACTGAAGTGAGCCTGCTCCATTAGGTTGACCCATGCACAGCAGATCTTCTGCTATTGTCACAGCCAGTCCTCACAGCTGCTTGGCCTGGTGGTAAACCCCTCCCATGGAAGTGTCCAGTGCTATTGGGACTCAACTACAAAAGGAAGGGGCACACAGCTCACACAAAAAGTGCACCTGGAGTGCCTGGCTTATGTAACTAAGGAGGCTGTACCACTGGGCCCTAGAAGACATGAGTATTAGGCTACTCTACAAAGACCAGTAGACATAGCAACTGTACCTAATATATAGAAACCAGCACAGGAAGTTACCCAAAATGAAGAACAAAGAAACATGTGCCAAATGAAAGAACGGAACAAAACTCCAGAAAAAAAACTAAACAAAATGGAGACAGGCAAGCTACCAGGTGCAGAGTTTAAAACACTGGCTATGAGGATGCTCAATGAACTTAGGGGAAGAGTACATAAATTTAGTGATGGCTCCAACAAGCAGATAGGAAACATAAAAACAAAACTAGAAATCAAAAAACAACTAGTCAGAAATGAAGAATACATTACAGGGAAACAACAATGGAGCAGATGAAGCAGAGAATCAAATCAGAGATTTGGAAGATAAGGAAACAGAAAGCACCCAATCAGAATAGCAAAAAGAAAAAAGAATTTAAAAAAAATGAGGATAGTTTAGAGAGCTTCTGGGACGGCTTCAAGTATACCAACATTCGCATAATGGTAGAACAAGACAGAGAGCAAGGAATTGAAAACCTGGTGAAGGAACTAGACACGCAAGCCTGGGAGGTACAGAGTCCCAAACAAAATGGATACAAAGAGGCCCACTCCAAGACACGTCATAATTAATATGCCAAAGGTTAAAGACAAAGAGAGAATCTTAAAAGCAGCAAGAGAAAAGCATTTAGTTGCTGTCAAGGGAGTTCCCATAAGACTGTCAGGTGATTTCTGAACAGAAACTTTGCAGGCTAGAAGGGATTGGCACCAAATATTCAAAGTGATGTAAAGCAAGGACCTACAACTGGGATTATAGCACCCAGCAAAGCTGTCATTTAGAATCCAAGGAGATAAAGAGCTTCCCAGACAAGAAAACACTAAAAGAGTTCATCACCACCAAACCAGTATTATAAGAAATGTTAAAGGGTACTTTTTAGGAAGAAGAAGAAATATTTAAAAAGTGAATAAAGTGACAATAAAAACATATCTATCAACAATTACTTTAAATGCAAATGAATTAAATGTTTTCATCAAAAAACATATGGTGGCTGACTAGATGACAAAACAAGAGCCTTGCATATGCTGTCTACAAGAGACTCACTTCAGATCAAAAGACACCCATAGACTGAAAACAAAGGGATGGAAATAATATTTTATGAAAGTGTATTAGAAAAACTGGGGTAGTAGTACTTGTACCAGACAAAATAGACTTTCAACAAAGGTTATAACAAGAGACAAAGAAGGACCCAGCAATTCCACTTCTGGGTATTTATTTTTTAAAAACAAAAATACTAAGTCAAGAAGACATATATATCCACATATTCATTGCAGCATTATTTACAATAGCCAAGATATGGAAGCAACCTAAGTGTCCCTAAATACGTGAATGGATAAAGAAGAAGTGGTGCATACATATGATGGAAAATGACTCAGCCACAAAAAAGAATGAAATTTTGCCATCTGCAACAACATGATGGACCTAGAGGGTATTATGCTGAGTGAAATAAGTCAGAGAGAAATGAATTACATAATATCACTTATAGGTGGAATCTAGAAAACAAAAGTAAAGAAGAAACCGGACAGAAATAGACTCAATAGATACAGAGAACTTTTTGATGGTTGTCAGATGGGAGGGCAGTAGGGTGAAAAATGTGAAGGAATTGAGAAGTACACACTGGTAGTTACAAAATAGCTGCAGGGATGCCAAGTCAGAGCATGGGAAGTATAGTTAATGATATTGTAATAACTGCGTATGGTGGCAGATGGGTACTAGATTTATCAGGGAGATCGCTTCATAGGTTATATAAAAGTCTAAGCACTGGGTTACACACCTGAAACTAATACAATATCGTACATCAACTGTGATTGAAAAGTTAAAATGTATTTAAACAAAAAACAAAGTGGCCACAATTTACACTCCACAGGCAGTACATGAGGGTTCTGAGTTCTCCACACCCTCACCAACACGTGTTATTATCTGTCCTTTTGATAGTAGCCATCCTATGGGTATGAAGTGGTGTGTCATTGTGGTTTTGATATTCATTTCCTGATGATTAATGATGTTGAGTATCTTTTCATGTCTTTATTTGTCATTTGTATATCTCTTCTGGAAAAATGACTATTCAAATCCTTTGTCCCTTTTTTTTCTATCACCTGAGGACATTTTTTTTTAAATACTTTTAAAGAGAAAGGAAGGGAGAGAGGGAAACATCGATGTGAGAAGCAAGCATCAATTGGTTGACTTCTGTACATGCCCAGATGGTGTTTGTGGCCATCCGGACCCGTGGTCACATGCCCCTGCACTTGAATGGGCATCAAACCCACAGCCTTTCAGTTACAGTACGACACTCCAACCAGCTAAGCCACACTGGGCAGGGCATCTTTGTCCATTTTTAATTGTTATATATCTTTTTACTGTGATCCCATCTTACATATGAGAAATCTGTGTCCCATGGAGTATCATTGACCTGTCCAGGTAGCTCAGCTGGTAAACAACAGTCAAAGATTTCTGTCCCCAGGTCCTCTGCTCTTTCTATCCAGGGAAGGAGCCCAAGTCACTGTCTCCTAGGAGACCCAGACAGTCAAGAGGTGCTCATTCATGCTGAAAAAAGCAGCAGTTTAAAAAGACTGCCTTTTTTCAGCTAAGCTTACTGAGATTGAGGTATAATTTACATGGTAAAATTAGCACTTTTTATTGTACAGTTCTGTAAGCTTTGAGAAATTCATGGAGTCGTGTACCACCACCATCACGAGACAGAACAGCTCTCTCTCCCCCTAGCACTCCCCCCCACCGCACTGTGCCCATCTGCAGTCAGCCCCTGGCTCACTCTCTGTCCTCTGGGCCTGTGGCTGTGCCTTTCCCAGAATGGCATGCCTGGAGTAAGACGGGGGTAGCCTCTGAGCGAGATTTATCCAACATTCCAAAAACGTACATTTTGAACAAGAGAACGTTCACCCAGTATTTGGGGTGGTAAGTGAACCAAAGGTGATACATCAAAAAAGTATTTTAATGGCTTAATATGCATTAAATCCATGTTTATGGATTTATTAAATTCAGGCCAAAGTAACCTAAAAATAAAGGTATTTAAAGAAAAATCTTGAATTTTATATGTGAGGTTTTCAGATTTGGGGAAAACAATGTGGAAAGCATAAAAGATGATAAAAATGGAATCTTGGAAACATCACTACTTGTTCCAACCACAACCCCGGGCAGAGTAACCTGGGCCTCAGTGACAGTTACATCCCATAATAAACATGCCAGGAATCTGAGAATCATACCCCGCAGGTGGCCTTCCCCTTTGTCACGGACCCTGGGGACCAGAGGAGCTTTGCAGTCTAGAGCAGCGATCCCCAACCTTTTTGGCACCAGGGACTGGTTTCGTGGAAGAAAATTTTTCCACAGGCCGGAGTGAGGGGCAGGGTTTCAGGATTCAAGTGCATTACATTCAAGCTCACCTCCTACTGTGCAGCCCGGTTCCAAACAGGTCCGGACTGGAACCAGTCTGTGGCCCTGATCTAGACGAGTGGCTCGGAAGGTCCTGTCTGTGGTTAGGAGCCTGCCCCAGAGAGTGTTCTTCAAGTGAAAAATAGTGCATTCTACTAAAAGGAGCGGTGTTTATTCTGAGAGTCTGTACTTAATGTCAGTATCAGTGACAGTGCAAATAAATGGATTGTGCAATGTGTTTTATGTCCTTAGTAGGCAAATGTAGCAACCTAGTATGGGTGTTAACATATTGGTCATGGAATCGAGCCAGTGATGGGGAAACCACTGGCCAAGGCTGAACCATAATGAGTTTTGCTGCCATCGAAAAGTTGTCATCTCACACCACTGGCTGAGTGGGTCTACACCTGAGGAAAGTGGATTAGAACTCATGGGCTTCACACATCTGTGTCATCTCGTGGCCTTCCTGGCCCATACATTGCCCTGCAGACTGTGGCAGCATTGTCACATGGCCTGTCTTTGTCCTCCTGCCTGGAAAGCTCTTTCCTTCCTCCTCTACCCTACTGAGCTTTCTCATCCTTCAGTCCTGGCGCTCCCCAGCTCCCTCCCTCCCAGTACTGTGTGGCTCCTATTTGGTCCCTCTTGTTCCCTGACCTACCCCTACCTGCATTCGGATCCCTGCTGTGAGCATCCTGAAGGTAGAAATTGCGTCTGTGATCTTCATGTCCCCAGAGCCTAGCACAGGGTCTGGCCTCAGCTACTGGGAGACAGTGCTCATCTTCTAGTCTTTGTTATGGCATGGCCAGAGTTTTCTCGTCCTGGTTTGCTGGCATATCTTAAGGCTGATTGCCCACCTGTTTTTACTCACTGACTGATTTCTTCAGGCCTTCTCCAAACATATTGCTAATCTCTCTTCTATCTCTGTAGCTTTTTAGGGCCGCCTGATAAGACGAGACCACCCTCTGATGTATCAAGACAAAGAGGCTGGTTTTGTTCCAGAAAGACTAGGATGGTCTCTTTAGGGAAGGCTCCTTCTGCTGCCTTTCAGCCTCGTCCCCCAGATCAGACAGGTGCAGGGAGTTGATGAGTTGGCTCTGGGAAAAGAAAATGGGAGGTTTGGGAATTTACTGTGTTTTAGTAGTTTGTAAATTCTTTGTAAAAACCTCTACTCCGTTCCCTTGATATATTGATGTCTCTGCAGCCCAAGTTCCTAAGATTTTGCCAGATTTTTCCTGTGCTGCTTACATTCTGGCCAGTTATCTCAAGGCCTTGAAAGAGCCATATTTATTTGTAACCCTGACAGATTCAGTAAATAAGATCTGTCCAGAAAAAGTCCAGCCATTGTTAATATAATGAGAGCTATTTACACAACATTGATATAACTGGAAGCCAAGAGAGTAGACTGGAATGCACATGTGTGAACAATGATGACCTCACTGTACCAGTCATTGGGGATAGTAGACGCCATTAAGTGAGCATGTGTACTGTGTGACCCTTGCTTTCAAAATGACTGAGCGAGTAAAGCAACAAATCTGCAACAGATGTCATTAAGCTTGAACATACTTTTACAGAAAATATTCAGATGATTCAGAAGGCCGCAGCTATGGGCTACTGGTGATTGGCAGCTTCATCATGACAACACTCCCGCTCATGCATTATATCTGGTGCAGAGTTTTTTTGGCAAAACATCAAATCACCCAGGTGACTCAGGCCCCCTACAGCCCAGATTTAACACCTGTGACTTCTGGCTTTTCCTAAGACTAAAATCAACTTTAAGAAGGAAGAGATTTCAGACTGTTGATAAGATTCAGAAAAATACGACAGGGCAGCTGATGATGATTCCAAAAAGGGATTTTGCCGAGTGTTTTGGACAATGGAAGAAACACTGGAAAAACTTTGTGAGGTCCCAAGGTGCCTACTTTCATTGGAACTGAGGCATCATTGTCCTATGCACAGTGTTTCTTGTATCTTGTATCTTATTCAGTAAATATCTCTATTATTCACAGTGCCTGGCTGGATACTTTCTGGACAGACCTCATATATGTTGAGTGGTAGGAAGGACTGATACCACCCCCATTTCACAGATTAGAAAACTGAGTCTTAGGAAGGTTATGTATCTTCCTTCATGATCCTAACATGCCTGATTCTGAATATGGAGTGAAATCCATTCTTATGGTAGAGATGGGGCCTTTCCTGCTATCCAGACCTGTCTATAAAATTGGGGCAGACACAGCCCTGCATTAGAACAGTGTGGAGGATCAGGAATGCAGTGTTACTTTGCTCATTGGCTCTGTTCTTGCCTAGCCCCAGAGCCACAGCCCACTGGGTTATAAAACCACAGACAAGCTGGGGAACAGACTGAGCTAATTTCTCTGTGGCCAGATTTCTGTGGGGAGTGAGGTAGAAAGTAGCACTGTCATTCCTTAAGTCTCACCAGTGCATTAGGCAGGGAATTGGTGGCTAACGAGGGCTATGAGGAGTGACAATTTCATTTTGAAGACAGAGAATGTGATGGAATAGGCAGCAGTGGCTGCAGCAAGGGCTCCAGTGAGCTTTGGTGGAAACAAAAAAAATCAATGGCCTTTATTGAAGTCTGTCCTCATCAACTTGAGGTCTTCCCACATCCCTGGAAATTGCCTGCACACAGCCCTGGGGCTCTGCTATAGAGATGATACCTGAGGGGCACACCAGGTCTCCCCCACTTTCAGTACTGGCTCTTTTCCTTTCTCTCTCCACCCTAGACCCCTTCTCCCAGTCTACACACACCCACAGTCCCATGCCTTCAGACTCTACTGTTAAGCCATAGGAAATTAACAGGAGATCTACCCTCTTAATAAATTTTAAGTGTGTAATCCTGTATTGTTGACTATAGGCACAGTATTGTACAGCAAGTCTCTAGAGCTCATTCACCATATTTAACTGAAACTTTATACCTATTTATTAACAACTCCCCACCCTCACCTCTCTCCACTTCTAGTAACCATTATTTCAGTCTTTGACTCTACAAGTTTGACTATGTTAGGTATGGTATTGAGGGATTTGTCCTTCTGTGACTGGTTTAGTTCATTCAGCATAATGTCCTCCAGGTTCATCCATGTTGGCACATACACCTGAATACTGTTCCATTGTATGCATATGCCGCATTTTTATCCATTCATCCCCAGGGAGATTAGGTGATTTGTGAACCTTGGCTACTGTGAATAGAGCTGCAGTGAATATAGGAGTACAGATGTCTCTTTTGAGATCCCGGTTTTAATTTTTTTTGATAAATACCCAGAAGTGGGATTGCTAGATCATATGGTAGTTCTATTTGTAATTTTTTGAGGAATCTCCAGACTGTTTGCTATAGCAGCTGCACCATTTTGCATCCCCACCAACAGTCTTCCAGGGTTTCAAGTTTGCACATCCTCACTGACACTTGGTGTCTTGTTTGTGTGTGTGTGTGGTTTTTTTTTTGTAATAGCCATCTTGGCAGGTGTGAGGTAGTATCATTGTGGTTTTGATTTGCATTTCCCTGATTAAAAAATAGGCTAAGGAGTTGAATAGACATTTCTTTGAAGAAGACATGCAAATGGTCAATAGGTATTTTAAACTATTAAATAGTTTTTTGACCTGAAAAAATGGTGGTTTCATGTGCACTGGCCCTGTATATGCCAATGACTCCCCACTCTCTTAGCTCCAGTTCAGCTCTTTCAACAGAACCAGACCTGTTTATCCAGCTGCCTTTTCTTCCATTCATCCATCTACCAGTTATGGCAGCCTCCAGCTGGATCTGCTGTAGCTGTCATCTACTCAGCTTGTCCCCAACTAAACTCATCTTCCAGGGGCCTCACCACCACCCATTCTTCTGTGTTTGTGGCATTCCTACAACAGTTCTGCCCCAGACCCACCCAGCACATCCTCCACACCCAGCCACCTATGGAGCTTAGCTCATTGTCATGCTTTGCTCTGATGGACTATCACCAGCCCCCAGTCCAGCCCACCCCTGGGTACCACCTGCACTCACTGGCATGCCCTCAGCCACAGCAGCAGACGCTCCCTGAATCCTAAGGTACCAGGCATGGGCATTCGACAGACATCATCTCAGTGACTTCTCCCTACATCCCCAAGGTAAATCCTGCCTTCTAGGGAAGTGAAGCAGCTGGGCCACATCTGCTGAGCTGCAGGCCCACACATCCCACCACAGGGCCCTTCTGCCTTCATGCATGCTATTCTCTCTCAAACCTAGAGGGCCCTTCTCACGGCAAACCATCCAACTCACTATTGCTCACCCTTCTTGGCTCTTCCTCCTCCAGGAAGTCCTCTCTAATTATTCCAGTGAACAAGTCTGGTGCACTGATCACAAATAGCCTGTGTTTGCTGGTGTTTAAGCAGCCACTGTGTTCCACTGGAACAGCCTGTTCTGGGGTCTGCCCTGCCTTCTCCCCAGTGAGACTGTGGGTTCCTCAGACTCATATTAACCTCTGTATCACTCATTGCTTAGCGTGGTATCTGGCAAAGTTCACATTTTCTGAGTGGTTATTCTTGCCAGGTATTGTCCTAACTTCACCTAGTATGCTCAAAACCACCCTACCTTTATTATATCCAGGACACCTAGGCTCAAAAAGAGCAAGGAACTTACCTAAGGAATGCAGCTAGTAAGTGGCTTTGCCTGGGGTTCACTCCTGAGTCCTTATCTCAGTACCATGAGGATCATATGATCATTACCCCCAGGACCAGGACTGCCCTGGACTCTGGTGCTGGGCTGCCTTCCCACACAGTCAGTGCTTTTTGTTGAAAAACAAATGAAGTGGCCAGCATCCTTGGCCCTGTTGACCTGTGACTCTCCCTTCCCAAAAGCCACTTTACCTCTGGGCTCAGCTGGCTCTGGTTATTGCAGGCAGGGCTAATCTGGCTTTGCGCATCATGCCCAGTGATGGCAACAGCCACAGGCTTAGGGTTGGAACCCCAGTTTGAGGGGAGAGGGTTGGTTTAAATGACATTTACACATAAGCCCACCTACGCAGTGTGACCAGACATTCCTCCCAGCATCTTCTACCCATCCTCTAAGGGGTGTCTAGGGATAAAGAGGCTTTGGTGTCATGGGTGTTTTGAAAGAAGAGGGATATGTTGGCTTTGGGCCCATGGCCAAATGCCACTCTGAAGAGGGACCATGCAGCAAAGCAACTGGACTGGCTGCGGAAATGATTAGGGATTCCTGCTTTGTTCAAGGTTTAATGTTTCCTTTCCTTCCATGTGCAAAAGACAAAGCCCACCCAGATTCCCAAGGCAGAAAGAAATAACAAGAGGGCTGTTTCACTTGCCATCCTGTTGAGCTATCACCCCTGACTTGAAACAAGGGAAGTCTCATTGAGGACAGTGGCCATGTCCCTGAAGAGGCGTGAAAATCAGATCATCATAAACCGAACCACTCCTGAGAAACCGAAGGACTCAGGCTACCCTGCAGGGACCCCTAGGTGGGGGTCATAATTTCTTTTGAGTGTGACTCACTCCCTAACTCATCTGGACGGGGCCTGGATGATCCCGGATCTACCACTTCCTCACTGGGTGGCCTTGGTCCTCCCCAAGCCTCAGTGCTCATCTGTAGGTGAGCTCTGTCTACCCCTACAGAGCCCAGCAGGCCTCAGGACCCATATCAGGAAGCCCTGGCATGGAGCCTGAAGACATGGAGACATGAGAGTGAGCTTTAATCTTAGGTTTGTTTTTTAAAAGCATTATGGACCAGTGAGATATTTATTATACAAGTATTTTTCTTATTTCTCATTTATACTTTCTACTAGTTGTAATCTCATCATTTAACTTCCTATTCAAGTCTCAGTCTGTGCAGCAAAGGAAAAACCATCAACAAAACAAAAAGACAACCTACTGAATGGAAGAAGATATTCGCCAACTCCTACAACTTAACACACAAAAAAGCCCCCAAATAATCTGATTTTAAAAATGGGAAAATGTCTGTTCAGGTCCTCTACCCAAAGAGAACATACAGATGACCAATAGACATATGAAAAGATGCTCAACATTTAATCATCAGGGAAATGCAAATTAACACCACAATGAGATACCACTTCATACCCTTCAGAATAGCTATCATCAATAAATAAAAAAACAACAAATGTTGGAAAGGATGTAGGGAAAGGGGAACCCTTGTGTTTATTAATGAGATCGTAAATCGGTGCAGCCACTATGGAAAATAGTATAGAGGGTCCTCAAAAAAATTAAAAATAGAACTCCCTTATGACCCAGCATCCCACTTCTGGGTATTTATCCAAAGAAATCCAAAACATGAACTCAAAAAAGATATATGCACCCCTCTGTTCACTGCAGCATTATTAACAGCCAAGATTTGGAAGCAACCTGTAAGTATCCATCAATAGAAAATTGGATAAAGAAGATGTGGGACAATGGAATATTACTCAACCATAAAAATAATGAAATCTTACCATCTGCAACAACATGGATGGACCTAGAGGGTATTGTGCTAAGTGAAATAAGTCAGGCAGAGAAAGGCAAATACATTATTATTTCACTTATATATGTATCTAAAAACAAAACAAAACCCCAAAACAACCAATTTATATTATACATGAAAATAACTAAAGATGGATCAAAAACTTAAATATAAGTGTGACACCATACAAATCCTACAGGAGAACATAGGCAGGAGAATTTCATATATCCAACACAGCAATGTTTTCACTGATACATCTCCCAGGGCAAGGGATATTAAGGAAATAAACAAAGGGGACTAATCAAATTAAAAGGCTCTGCACAGCTAAAGAAAACATCAGTGAAATGAAAAGGTAGCTAACCATATGGGAAAACGTATTTGTCAGCGATATCTCAGACAAAGGTTTGATCTCCAAAATATATAAAGAACTCACACAGCTCCACACCAGGAAGACAAGCAACCCAATTTAAACATGGGTGAAGGACCTGAACAGACACTTCTCTAAGGAGGACATACAGAGGGCCCAGAGACATACAAAAGGACACTCAACATCACTAGCCATCAGAGAGATGCAAATTAAAACCACAGTGAGATACCACTTCACACCAGTCAGAAGGGCCATCATTAGCAAATCAACAAACAAGTGCTGGCGAGGTTGTAGAATAAAGGGAACCCCAGTACACTGTTGGTGGGAATGCAGACTGGTGCAGCCACTGTGGAAAACAGCACAGAATTCCTTCAAAAAACTAAAAATGGAACTGCCTTTTGACCTGGCAATCCCACTGCTGGGATTATACCCTAAGAATCCTGAAACACTAATACAAAAGAACCTTATGCATCCCAGTGTTCATAGCAGTGGAATTTACAATAGCCAACTGCTAGAAACAGCCTAAGTTCCCATCAGTAAATGAGTGGATCAAAAAACTGTGGTACATTTACACAATGGAATACCACACAGCAGAAAGAAAGAAGGAGCTCCTACCCTTCTCAACAGCATGGATGGAACTGGAGAGCATTATGTTAAGGGAAATAAGCAAGGTGGTGAAAGACAAATACCATATGATTTCACCTACAACTGGAACCTAAACAATAAAACAAACGAATGAGCAAAATAGAACCAGAGACATTGAAATAAAAAACAAACTGGTCTAAGGGTCACTGGTTTGATTCCCAGTCAGGGCACATGCCTGGGTGGCAGGCCAGGTCCCTAGTAGGGAGCATGAGAGGCAACCACACATTGATGTTTCTCTCCCTCCCTTCCCTCTCTCTAAAAATAAATAAATAAAATATTTAAAAATAAGTAAAATCTTAAAAAAAAAAAAAGAAGAACAAACTGACAATGACCAGAGGGGGATAACAGGGAAGGAACAAGTCAACAAACAGGAATAAAGGATACATGGGTGTGGACAATGGGGTGGTGGTTGGCTGTGGCATCAGGGGGTGGGAAGGGCAGGGGAGAGCAATGTGGGGAAAATTGGGACAACTGTAATTGAACAATAAAAAATAAATGGACAAACAAAACAAACTCATAGATACAGAGAACAAATCGATGGTTGCCAGAGAGGGAGGGGGATCTTGGGGGGACTGGGTGGAAAAAGTGAAGGGGGTAAGAAGTACAGATTAGCAGCCATGAAAACAGTCGTGGGGCTAAAGTGCAGCACAGGGACTGTAGTTAATCATGCCGTAATAAGTATGTGTGGTGTCAAGTGGGACTAGCCTTATCAGCTGATCACTTCATAAGGTATATAAATGTCTAAGCATTATGTTTTACACCTTAACCTAATATAATATTTTTTGTCAACTATAATTGAAAAATAAATTTTTAAAATAGTTCTAAAAAAAGAGAAAATGCAAACAGCACATAAGCCGCCAATGAAATATTTTGTTGTGCTTTAAATAAAGCCTTTCAAACCAAGAGATACACAAAGGTTCATTGGGCTGCGAGCTGCCAGTGATACAAAGTTAAGAAGTAAAGATAATAAGTGCTGTTAAAAAAAGTCTGTGTTAGATCTTGAACCCAAAGATGTCCACATCTGTTCCCTGGAGCCTGTAAAGGTGTCCCTTTACATGGCAAAGAGGACTTTGAAGGTGTGATTACGGGTGTCAGGAAATGGGAGATTGCCCAGGCAGGCCCAGTGTGAACCCTTAGAAGAGGGAGAAAGAGTTGAAGATGGTGCACTGTTGGCTTTAAGGATGGTGGGACCACCAGCCTTAGAAGCAGGAAAAGGCAAGGAAGCAGATTCTCCTCTTGAGCCCCCAGGGAGGAGCTACCTGGCCAACACCTGGACTTTAGCCCCATAAGACTCATTTTGGATGTCTGACCTCCAGAACTGTAGGACAGCACATTGTGTTGTCTTAAGCCACTAAATGTGTAGCAGTGTGTGGCAGTAGCCATAGGAAATAAGACCGAGTCCACCACCCCTGTGTTCACAGCCACAGCCCAGGCTTCTTTGTGCTCCCTGGGCCCAGAGCACTGGCCCCTCCAGTCCACTCCACCCAGCAGGCACCAGTCACCTAAACTGCAGCTGCTGTGGACTCCCTGCCGAGATCCCTCAACTGTGCCTTTTACTTTCAGGCCCATCCCTGTCCCCCTCACCCAGGCCTGCCCTTAGCCCCACATGGCCCTCTCTGAGGCACTGCCTGCCACCGCTTGCCCCTCAGGGAGGCTTTGGCTGCATGTGTAACCTAGTCACTGTAACAGGTGACATTTTCACATCCCTCTGCACCCCAGCTGTGAGCTCCACAGGGCCTGGGAGAGCCTGTGTTGTTCACTGTTGTATCCCCAGTGCCCAGGACCGCGCCTGGGCCACGTGTGTGTTCAGGAAAGGTCTGTGGGCTGGAGGAATGAACATCCTTCAGGGTTTCCCTATACATGACCAGGTTAGACACCCCCACTGTTTTTAATATAAAAGAATACTTTAATTCTTGTCCTTAGAAAATATGTAGAACATGCATGATTTGTAAAGGAGAGTACCAAACACTAGCCAAACAAGAGTGTCCATAAGTGCCTGTGCCTTCTCTTCTGTCTGGTCACTCAGCAGCGTGATGCTATCAACTATGACTGTTGTTGCTCATCGCTTCGCATTATTCTTATCCATCCACCCGCCACTGTCTACTTTCCCTTCCACATACAGTCAGACCCCCTTTTCACACTGACATGCCATAGCTCTGAGGCCTGCTTATAACACTAAAAGCCTGCGCCATGCTGTCTTCTGAATGGCATCATTTTGAATGGCATGCCTCATTCTCCCTGGCTTTCCACGTCTTGTGTGTTGCTAGAGAAAACATTGTGCCTGGTTTTTCCCTTCCACCCATCTCATCACAGGGTCCTGACCCACTTGCCCCAGTAACTGCACAGATTCAAAGATCTTTTGAGAACCAAGCTGCTAGCCATTTTACTTATGTCTTACAGACTGGTGAGGCACCTGTAATACAGGTCATCGAAGCATTGCTCCTCTTTTCCTTTTTCTACAATCTAATCTTTATTCTTTTCCTGGAGCTTCAGCCCAACAGCCCCGTGCCAGAAGCTCCTACTCCCACCCAACTCTGTTTAACTGTTACCCCAGGTCAGGAAATGCACCCACCTTTGTTCTAAGAGGCTCCTGCATCCCCACCACATGGGTATTGATAACCAGGCTCAGTATCCCCTGTGCTGTACCCACATTTTGTTCCCTGGTTTTGGCTCTTCCACACGTGTGATGAACATCCTTCTAATCAGACGTTGGCATCCATCCCGACTATTTTCCTAGGCTAAACTCTACGAGAGGTCCCTACCCTGTTTGTGCTGCACCTCTTTTATGATTTCACCTGCAGTGCTCTCCAAAGCATCCTCTTTTCCATGGCTTTGAAATGTGCCTTTGCTGAAAGATCAATGAAAATGGGGGGAGAAAGCCACAGCTGTGCCTTCTTTCATAGCCTTAAAATATAGCCAAGCTACTGGCCCAAGCTAGCTTGGACCACAGTGATGCTTGAGTGCTTTTGAAAGACAGAACATTTACACAACGATGTGGACTTTCAATTTCTCCATGCTGCACTCGGCAGTCAGACCTGGCAACCGCTGCCCTTGCCACTCTGGCAGGGCTCCCACTCCTCTGCATTTGGAACCCCGACCTAATCAGATTCTCCCCCGCCCTGTCTTACAGTGACGTTACGCCCGGAGAACCACTGAACAAGAACAGCCGGCCGAAAGTGGCCTCCCGCTTCCCCAAGCTGTCCCGCAGTCACCCCCGGGAGGCACGCAATGTGGAGCCCCAGAGCGGCGACCTCTGACCTTGATGGAATCCCAGACTCGGGCCCTATGTGCTGCGCCAGCTGCCTCTACCCTGGCCACTCTGCATCCAATGTGGCCACAGCAGCTGACCCCTTACACCTTGGAGTGACAACCACCTCCGACCTGGTGAACCCCAGAGAGCACACCTTCCCCACCAGTTACATGACACCCTGATTAAACTGGTCAGTCAGAGAGCAAGGTGGCTCCTTGCTGGACAGGCTCGGACACACGGGCACCCACCACTCCCCCAGGGTCTGCCCTGAGCAGCAAGGGTCGCCCGTTTCCTCTCCAGCCCAGGGGCCAGCAGGAGGGTGGGCACCAGGTTGGGCATGGAGCCCCCTGGTTGAGATGCACAACTTTGGTATTTCATTTGGTCAGAAGATTCACTCAGAAACAACCTCTTGACTCTTTCCCACACGGGAATTAGAATGACTGTTACAGTCTCTTTTTTTTTTTTGTTTTGTTTTCCTTTTAATGTAATTGCCTGCTACAACCCATGGCCAGGTTGGGGTGGGGGCTGCTCTTCTCCATTTTACGTTCCACCAGTGGTCATCAGACACCTTAGTTTCGCCAGCACGGCCAGCAGCAGCTCTGTGGCATCACTCCTCCCGGGGTCCGGTGCGGTGGCCTGCATGTGAAGAAGCCATTAAGTGCTGCTGAACTGTGGCTCTGGGCGCACAACTAGCTTCTGGAAGGTCCAGCCTGTGTAGGAAGCCTGAAGCCCCTGGATCCACATGCACCTTTGTCAGGTTTGGGGGACCCTCACCCATCCAGGCCGGAACCATTAGCAGCATCCTGGTGACCCCATGTCAGAGAGGTCTGGGCTGTCCAGAAATCAGGGGCCATGGCCTCACAAGCCAAGAGGCCTCAAGGCCGTGAGAGACTCAGCTCTGCAGAAGGCTCTGGGAGACCTCCGGCCATCATACTCAGCTCCAGAGCTCCATGGCTGCACCGTGGCTCTCCGTGGACGTGGACACGGTGTCTGCCTTGCACAGATCGTGATCATCCCCACCCAAAGACACCCTAAAGACATGGGCCCGTAGTGCACCCCTGCTCCCAACACGCTCTCGTGGGGACAGGGCCCTGTGCGCCCTGGACCGAGTCCCCTGTGCCCCGTCTCAGAACAGGCCCCGCTGACAGGCGGGAAGAGGATAAAGATGAGAGCGTGGCGACCACCACAGGCTTCCCCCACCCCAGACCCCTCCCAGGACCAGCGCGTCTGCCGGTGTTCACAGAATCATGGAACTGTCTTTCCCCTTGGGCAAGAGCCATCTTCAGCTGCTGAGGACCATTTTGAAGAGTTTGCATTTTCTGGAGGAAGTATTCAAAAACTAGATACGAAATTGCGAAACAGACTACACAGGAATAAGTTAAACCGGAAGATAGAACGTGGGAAGATAGACGGATGACGTGTGTGTGTGGCGGAGGGTCAGTGGGGGCGACCCACGCCCTCTCCCTGGGGTGTGTCAATGTGTTAGCTCGGAACTTGGTGAACAGGCAGGTGCGCACTGAGCATTTCCTGGACAGAGAAAGGCTCTGGGAAGACTCACCTGGCAGGTTGTTATGCTGTGTTCTGTCAGCCCCATGAACCTTATTCAGGGCAGTTCTAAAGCTGACTTGATGTACGCACAACCCTGCCGAGAAAGAGGCCGGAAGAGCTGGTGAGCCGTGCCCCGGTGAGCAGAGGGCCTGCTGCCCTCGTGGCTGGAGGCGGGAGTGTGTGGCAGGAGTCCCTGCTCTCAGCACATGGGGGTTAGAGCACCTGAGAGACCGTGTCCTAGAAAGGCAACATGGTTTCTTTCTTCCTTTGTTTCAGTTCCAAGTCCACAGGGCCCCCTGGGTCTCTGCGGCTGGCTGCTCCGAACAGAGCCTCCTGGACTAAATCATCAGGACTCTCAGAGCGCAAACTGCACTGCGTCCTGACACCTACATTGTGTCTCCTCCCCTCAGTCATTTGGAAGTCGGTCTTTGATCTCCACTGAAAGACTGTCCCAGCACCACCTGTCTGGACAGTGGGACCTGCCCCGAGACGTCTCCTTTCTGTCTGTATTAGATGTGGAAGGGAACCACCCCCCACCCCCCAGTGCCCCCACCCGGGCCCAGGGTTCTGGTCGGCCAGTCTTTCTGATACCTGACCTGAAACATCTGCACGCGAATCTGGCCTTGCCTTCTCCATCCAACCCTCCAGAGACCTGCTTCCCAGCTACGACAGGACCAATGCTAAGTCTGGAGAAGAAAACCCACACCCAGCCTGTAATTAAAAAGAAGAAACCCTGCCTCCACATTTTTAAAAGCTTAACTATTCATGAAAACTTGCCCTACTCTCCCAAAGTGAAGACTGTAAAAGCACGTTCCTAGGGGCCCTGCGGGCATCATCAGCGGCTTGTTCTTTGCACCCCTGTTTTGTGATCATGCAGAAACCCTGGGACCATCTTTAACGCACAGACCACCCCCTGATTTCAGCTCAGACATACATGTGACATGCACATTGCAGCAGCTCCTCAAAGCCTTAATTTTGGAGTCACATAGAATGCTCTGCAGTGATCTCATCCACTCAGCTGCTCAGTAAATCCCTGACCCCTAGTTCCTGAAGGAGACAAACTACCCAGGGTCACAGGTCCAGGCTGAGAGCTGGTGCATTAAATGCCACCCCCTCAGGACATTCACTTGCCCTTCAACCAAGGCCCAGTTTGGAGGGCAGGCTGTGGTCCGCCCTCGAAATACCCACTTAACCCCCTGGGCCCCTTCAGCAGAAAAGACAGCCCTGTGGAAAGGACCAATAAAAGTTGCCTGTGTCCTTGGTCCAATTAGAAGATTCTTTGGTGGCCCTCAAATTGGCAGCTAAGAGAGGAAGCCCTCCCTGTTCAGAGGGAAACCAGTGGGGTCTGCCTCTCTCTAGAGGGCCTTGAACCCCGAGGACCACGCCTAGACTGGGCTCAAGAGTCCATTCCAGGACCTCTCACCAAAGGCAATCTATCGGCTCACAGGAAGCTTTAGCAAGAACATCACTAGGGTCTGTCTCTGTCAGCATCTCATCTGTTTCTTGCTCCCTTGCCCCCAGATGAAGCAAACAGGAAGGGCAGAGATGTCTCTCCCAAAGCTCCCAGGAAGGCAGTCCAAGGCTGGTGCAGACCTAGACCAGAGCCACTCCTGACCAGGGAGTGAGCCTTCCCAGCCAGCGCCTGCAGTCAGTCAGTCCACTGCTCAAGCTTGGCATGGCCAGCTCCAGCTCCTGGACTCTTGTTCCTGGGCACATACCTCGCACGTTACTGGCAAGTAGTCAATTGCAGAGAGCACAGAACCACAGTTAAAACAACCTGGTGTTTGTCTAGTCGGGCCCCTGGGGAAGGAGTGGCTATCGTGTCCATGGAGGTCACACTTAACACCCCATAGCCAGGCACATCCTAGGGCTCCCGGGCTACAGAAGGGGCACTGATTGAGTTGTAAGGACAGGACACCGTCTTGTGAGACTGTGGGCAAGGGCTTGAGGACGAGGTGTAATTACGGCACTTGGCTCTGCTCTGGCTCAGAGCTTATTAAGATGAGTCCTTTGATAACCACTGAGATTTTACTGGGGCAGCAGGTTGTGTTGTGACTATAACAAAACAGAGGCAATCAAAGCTGTCACATCTCTAGGACGGATAACACCGTTGTAACTAATGCAAGAGGCAGCCGGCCCTGGAGGCCTGATAATTAGTCCCCAGGTTTAGGGCCAGAGTCAGGAGGAGGAAGACAGCCAGCCAGCCAGGCTGATCAGAGGCAGCGTGGCTCATTTCCCAGCAGCAGGGCTGTGGCCAGACCAGCTGGTAGCCTCCTTTTTCCTTGGTGTCACATGGGACAGTTTGCCCACCTGAGGACCAGATCACAGGGTTCCAGGCCTCGGCCCCCACCCCACCCACTCACCTTCACATGGGGCAGCCCAGCCCAGAGATGCCAGCTGCCTCCTGCTCCCCGTCCCCCCACCCCGTGGAGGCCAGGCCCTGCTCTCTGGGGCCCCAGCAGGCACCTTCTAACCCATCCCTCCAGACTCCTTCCTTCATCCTGGCTCCTTTCTACAAGCCCCAGTGTCTCCTGGCCTTCGCAGGTAACTGATGGCAAAGAACAGGCTGGTTTCCATCCTAGTCCTGGGGATGGGCATGCCTCAGACCTGCTCGAGAAAGACCCTGCCAAGGGCCCCACTGCCCACAACATCAGATTGGCTAAGAGGTATCCCACGGGCCACAACTCATACTCAGTCTCCAACCACAAAGGCAATAACTGTCTCGGCTTTTCCCGCGTGTTTCACTCGGGCTAGTGCTGCACACGCTGGACCATCTCCCCGGCCTGCGGGCTGAGCCTCGGCAGAACGAGGACCCTTCCAGCAGGCAGGCGCCTGCTTCTGTGCAAGGTCTTTTGGAGCGATTATTTTTTAAATATTGTGAATTGTTTCACTAAATATTTGCTGTTCAGATTGGCTTCTGTGCTAATTTTACACAATTGTAGCACTGTATATTTTATCTAAAATTTCTGTGCCAAAAAATTCATTTTCATGTTTCTGTAACGCGGTTGTGATTATGTCCCTAAAATAGAACTCCAGCTAGGGGACCAGTGGGGGTGAGGGTGGGGCACTGCTGAGCCCCTGCCCTGCACAAAGCCCTCGGCACTCAGCCCCCGTTGCTGACACGCACTCATCAGTCCCTCTCAGGACTGCATATCCTTTCAGCCCGCAGCTGGCGCCAGGCTGCGGGCTGATTTCCTGCCCAGGGCCCTTGCTGTTGTCTCTGAATCCTGAGGGCCACAGTGGGCGGGCTCTCCGACCCACCCACCCACCCAGTTTCTTTGGAGCAAAAAAACGGTCTGGTTTCTCTAGAAGATGGTTGAGCCTGTAGCCTGGGTGATTGTGGCACCAGTAGAATGTGCTGGGTTCGCTAGTGTTTTGAGTCCAGGGGTCGGTTCTCACTGGCATGCGAATGTGCTCCCATCATAACTGGAACGCCACAGCTGGCCTGTCCAGGCTACCACCGCCCCCCACGTCTGCTCAGGGCTGCTTCCTGCCGTCGGGAACTACAGGGGAGAGGCCCCTTGTTCACCTTGCTGACTCTCCCACCTATGGACCATGCGGGAGACGCCCTTGCAAAACCTGGGACTGGGGGCATGGACGGGGACTAGATGGCAGATTGTACCTTTGCAGCAGTCACTAGACACTCCAGAAATGAGCCTGGAGGACATGTGTGTCCAGGAGTGAGGGGATGGGGGAGCTAATCAGGATTTTTTTAATTATCTAGGATTCATCCTAGAAAGAGCGTCTTTACCTCTGCAGCCTTAGCTTCACCATCCCTGGCACAGCCGTTGAGTAAAACACTGCTTAACCCATCAGGTACTGACTTCTTGGACGAGGGCGTCTTTTGAACACAGGAGCCATGTTCACCCCAGGCCCGGAGGCCGTCAGCCTGGCCGAGTCCCCGAGACTGGGCCCCAGCGGCCCGGCCAGCGGGGCTAGGACAGCAACGCAGCGGAGTCTGGTCTGCCTACCGCCTGTATGTAAGTGAGGCCCAGACGTGTGCAGGTTCACTCCGAAATGTGTAGTGTTATCTTAACTACCCTCTTATGTTAAGGTTTACATGATAGAATTTTTAAACAAATGTGTTTAATTTTCTAAAATTTCTTGTATTAAAATTTTCTTTTGGAATAAGCTGTGGTAATTTTGTTACAATCTGGTTGAGATACACCTCTTTACAATGACAAAATAAAAATGGTGACATTTTATAAATTAAATACTCAGTTTATGGTTTCCCTGTTTCTCGTCTCAGTCTTTTTCAGCAGGTGGAAAGCAGGTGAATTTTCAGTATATGTTTTATAAACACTTCTGAAATGGCCAGTCATCATCTAACATGATATCCCAAACAACAGGACTTGATTGGACTAATATCAATCTAATTTGAATTGAAGGAGCAAAATTTCATTTTGCTTCATTATGCAGACCTGACTAAATGGGAGAGACAGAAGCACTCATTACAGGTTCCTATGCATTCGCTCTAAAACAGATTGTCATCGGGCACCTAGCATACACCAGGCATCGGGCCAGGCGCTGGGCGCACAGCGGCAAACAAGACGGGAAAGGCCTCTGCCACCTTGGACTTACACTCAGGACAATACAAAGCTTTTTTTTCCCCAAAAAAGTTAGCAATGCAGATAATTACAGACTGTGGTAAGTGCCACGAAGAACTCAAGTGAGCAGGACAGAGTAAACAGATCTCCTGCAAACAGCCCAGGCCGGGGTTCCCCACGCAGCCCGGCCGCCCTGGCCTGGGTAACTGGTGGGCCGTTCTGTGCGCTGAAGGACGTTTGCAGCACCCCTGGCCTCCACCCACAGATGCCAGCAGAATCCTTCCGGTTGTGGCAGCCAGAGATGCCTCCAGATATGGCCACATGTCGCCAGAATGAGGGTGGTCCCACAGTACTCACTATACTTTACACCTGAAACTAATGTAATATTTTGTCAATTGTAATTGAAAACAAAACAAAAAACAACAAAATACCAGTATGGTGGTTCCTCTAAAAATTAAACATGTTAATTACCATATGACCCAGTGCTTCCACTTCTGCATATGTGCTTAAAGAATTAAAGCAGAGTCTTGAAGAGATATTTATATACCCATGTTCATAGCAATATTTCTTTTTGCAAGAGCTAAAACATGGAAGCAAGCCAAGGACTCATTAACAAATGAATGGATAAGCAAATTCTGGCTTATCCATACAATGGGTATTATTCAGCCTTGAAAAGGAAGGAAATTCTGGCGTATGCTATAACATGGATGAACCTCAAGGACACTGTTTGTGCTAAGGAAATAAGGTAAAGCCAGAAGGACTTACATGAGACATTCAGAGTGGCCAGAACCATATAGACTGAAAATAGAATGGAGGTTGCCACGGGCTGGGTGGGGCGAGATGGAATGTGGGGTTACTACTATTTAATGACTATAGATTTTCAGTTCTGCAAGATGAAAGATCTATGGAGAGGGATGGTGATGATGTTTGTACAACATAATGAATTATTTAACACCACTGAACTTCATGCTTAAAAATGGTTAAGATGGTAGATTTTGTTATGTGTATTTTACCACAGTAAAAATAAATTAAAAATTAAAACAAGCAAGTGCTTTGAAACCACAAGGACTTGAGTTCAGATCTAGACTCCGCAACTTACTAGCTGCAGGGCTTAAGGTTCCAATTTTCATCTGTTCAACCATAAAGGGCCACCCGGGCTCTGGTCCGCCGGCTCTGTAGAGCGCCTGGGCCAGGAGGACTATCACAGCAGGCCATTGCCGCTATGCTCAGGGTCACTCACACGCAGGAGGCGCACGCTAAGTTGGGGGTAAGGTTGCAAAGACGAAGCAGGCCAGGCTTGTCCACTCGCAGCCTGGAGCTGGGAGCCCAGGAGGGGCGCATCGGACCACCCCTGCCCTCGCACCAGCTGGGTGAACACAGACATGGCAGGGCTCTCCTGAAGGCTCACGGAAGTTTCTTCTCACGGAATATGGGCCCCCCAATGCCCCCCAGGCTGGTTCTGCGGGGACGGCGTGCAGTAGGGACCATCACAGGTCTTCAGAGGATGGCAGTTCTCCCCCATCTCGTTCCCCGCCGCCCCGGGACCTGTTAACCTGCCATGGAGGGGCGGGGGAGGCAGCTTGGCCTGGAAACCTGTCCTGGCGGCTGCCTTGCAGCCCACGGGATGGATAAGCAGGGGAAAGGCCTCCTGTCCTTACCTGAGAGGGGCTGGCTTCCGAGGACCCTGTTCAAGTCCACTGACTAACCGGTAATGAAGGCATTGTAGTGCGTAATTCTGGGCCTCCTGCAGCCTGGCGAACGGGCACCCCGAGGTCACCAGCACACCTGCATCCCCACTTTACTGATCGAACACTGGCCCCCGAACGCCTGCACCTCGTCTCCGGAGTGAGTGAGTGTTATCTTACACGGTGCAGGGGGTTGAACGGTCTCCCCCAAATTCATTTCTACACAGAACCCATGGATGTGGCCCCACTGGGAGGAGGGTCTTTGCAGATGTCGCCAGTTTAAGATGAGGTTGTGCTGAGTGTGGACTGTAGTCCGACGACAGTGTCCTTAAAAGAGGAAAACTTGGACACACTGATGTACACACACACAGAGGAAAGACGGCCGTGTGAGGACGGAGGTAGAGAAGGGAGGGACGCAGCTGCAAGGCAAGGAACACCAAGGCTGCTGGCCTCCACCAGCAGGTGAAGGGGCAGACGGCAGACTCTCCCGGAGCCCAGCAGGAATCATCCAACCCTCCATGGTTGTGGACCTCTGGCTCCCTGAACCGTGAGAGACTAAATTGCTGTCATTTCAAATCCCACAGTTAGTATTAATTTGTTACAGCAGCCCCGGAAACCAAGGCAGATAGTCAAAGGGCCTCGGCAGCTAAGTAAGTTAAGGGTTGTTAGATGAAGAGATTACCCTGGGCCACCCGGGTGGTCCGATGTAATTATAGGGTCCCCGAGAGAGAGGCAGGAGGGTCAGAATTGGAAAAGGAGATGTGATGGTGGGGGAGAGAGAGAGAGGTTTGAAGATGCTACACTACTTGCTTTGAACATGGAGGAGGGGCGGGCCACTAGCCAAGGAGTGTAAGTGGCTGTAGAAGCTGAAAAAGGCCGGAGAACAAATGCACCTTCTGAACAACACCAACCCCAGGTTGGCCTGGACATCCAGTGACCTCAAACCAGAATAAGGGCCACCAGGACCGGTGGCTATTTGATGCCCTCAGCCCCCACCGCTCCTCCTGCGAACCGGGCCCTGCAGATGGAGAGTCAAATGAGACCGGGGCCTGGGGAAGGCTTTTCAAGTACCTAGAACAAGCTGCACTGTTTCAGGACACACGTCTCCTTTTATGATGCTGAGGGAACCTAAACTATCTATGATATCTTGGGGTTATTCTGAAAGACACAGGAGCAAGAACAGGACATGGCCTCTTGTCCTCAAAAACCGTCATTCCAGTGGATGGATAAATAAAATGTGGTCTATCCATATGATGGGATATTACTCAGCCTTGAAAAGGAAGGAAGTTCTGGCATGTGCACTTTGAGGACAGACATCACACTAAGTGAAATAAGCCAGTCCCCAGCGGACAAATCCCATAGGGTGCCACTTCTGTGGGGCACCTGGCACGGTCAAACTCAGAGAGCCAGAAAGCGGCAGGGCGTTGCCAGGGGCTGGGGGAGAGAACGGCAGGGGTCAGTGTTCCCGGGGCAGAGCGTCAGCTCTGCAGGGAGAAAGAAGGTCTGGAGACGGATGGCGGGGACGCTGCACAGCCATGTGCGTGTACTCGATGCCACCGAACTACACGCCTAGAAACAGTTCAGGCTGTAAGTGTGATGTTATGTGTATTTTACCACAATTGACATAATTACCACCTGATTTCCTAGAAGAGATTATTGAAACCCAAGGGAAGGAAGCAGCTTGCCCCAGTGACTGTGGCTCTTGTGTGTCCCTGCCAGGGAGGCAAACTCGGGCCTCATGCGCTCAGTGGGGTAGCTCCTCTCACTAAAGGGCATTGAAACAATAGTGGATGGAGGGACTGAGCAAAAAGGGAAAGGGACTCATGGACGTGGACAACAGTGTGGTGATTGAGGGGGGAGGGGACCAAATGGAAATGGGAAAATGCAATAAAGATTAGATTAATAAACAATAGTGGAAAAAAGTTGGAAGCCCATCAATGTGTGATTTTTCTCTCTCCTGCGTCACCATGGGGTTCTTCTGTCACTTTGAAGTTTGGATTTCAAAGTTTGCCAGCGAGTCGGGCAGGGCAGTGGAAGCATTTACAACGGAACGGGCGATGGCTGCGTGAAGGCGGTCAGCGTGGCCAGGCAGAGGCCGAGTGGCCGTCTCTCTCTCTCTCTCTCTCAAGAAGGCTGCTGCAGCATCACCATTCAGGGTGGGGGCTGGAGCAAATGACGTCTAAGACAGTCTAACCGCCCACCCCAAAGAGAGATGGGCGTGTGCAGGGGCAGGGGTGCCAATCACGGTGAGGCTGGGCCCTGGGCCGTCTCTGCCGTGAAGACGCCAGCCTGCCACCGGGGGCTAGGTCTCCCTCTTTGATGACTCATCCGGCTGTTGCAGCGCCCCAGGTTTGCTCCCATCAGAGTCCTGTTTGCACACAGAGACACTGGTCAAACGCAGGACGGAAGCCGTGAGAGCCTACTGATAGAAAGGCACTGACCACTGTGCGGCCGGGACACGTGTGCGTGCGGGAGAGCCTCCTGCCCAGGTCGCATGCGGCCCTGCCCTCCTGGCTGGGTGGCCTCAGACCTGTCTCGGCCTCTCTGGGTTTTAGTACCCCCTCTGTGAAATGAGGATCACAGCACACTTCCTTCTGAGTCATCGTGGGTATTAAACGTGGAAAAGATATAAAACTCTAAGGACACTGGCCCCTCGAGTAAGTGTTTCTGACATGCCCCCAGCACCTGCTAGCATGGGTGTCCGTCACTCGCATCATTCATCGCACCTGGTGCTGTTGTCCCTCTCCCCAGGCCGCACGCTTGGGCCCTCCTGGCTCCTCGCCTCCTCTGCTCCGGCCCTGCCGCTCCCAAGATGCCCCAGGAGCCGAGAACTTTGTGTCCAGGGACTGCACGAGCACACTCTCCCTTCTACCTTGTCTTACTTTCAGTCCTCGTGACCCCACGAGGGAGGGATTCTGATCAACCCATTTCACCAACAGGAAAGTGAGACTCGGGGAAGAGAAGCAACTTGCAAACCAAAATACCCTAAAGAAGGTCAACGAAGATGCTAGAATGACAAGGAAGAAGACTCAAGCTGGTGCCCTCCCCTCTGTGGCCTGTGCACCGGTTAGGTGGCAACAGTGTCACTCACCTCAAGAGGACAGTGACAGAGCGTGAGTGCGCAGCAGGGCTCAGGGACAGATGGCCCTTCCGGCCCCCACTGGTGTGGAGACAGCCATCCCGTGAAGGTGTCCACGGTGGCAGGCCCTGGGACTCCTGCATCGCTGGTGACGGCGGTCACTCTTATGTGTGGAGGACGGCTGAGTGCCAGGCACTGGGTGAAGCCCTTCACCAGCCATATCTCCTGAAAGCCTTACAGCAACCTGAGGAGGAGCCGGAGGCCCCAGAGGTGACGGGCCAGGCCCAAGGCCACGCGGCATCGAGAGCCAGGCCCACGTGCAGCAGCGCAGGTGCCGGGGGTGGGGCGGGGAGGGCTGCCCCCTTGAGTCCTGCCTCTGCTCCTGACTCACTCACTGCCCCAGGTGTGGTGGAAATGGGTAGCTCAGCTGTGTGCTTTTCCAGAAAAAATAATAATTTACTCTCATTTCACGTTGCCATTCTGTGACTTCTGACTTCTGCATTTCCTCTCTGCCCACTCCATTTCCTTTCTCTCACGTTTTCCCTAAGCCCGTACTCGCCCCGTGTTCTTCGTCCTTCTGAAACCATGGATTTCTGGCAAAGAGCTGAGGACAATTCCAGTGCAAGTCATATTTGCGCTGGTTTTTGCATTTGTGAATCCCTCGCAGTGGCCTGACGAGCCGTCACCTGGGACATGGGTCAACCTGTGGTCTGAGAGGCCACCGTCTGGCCCAGGAACATTTCTGTCATCCCTGGCACTGTGGGGGACGGAGGTGCCACCAGAGGCTGACAGCCCTGGGCCCACCCCCAGCCGCTTGGAGGGGCATCTCTGAACGGCTGTGCAGGACCTGCCAGTGTCTGCCGTTAGCCCCGGTCACCCGTGAGCGATGCTCAAAAACTCACCACCCCACCTCAGTGCCCCTGTCTTGAGACCCCCCATCTCAGCACCCAGGTTGGTCTCATACTTGAGGGGTTGTTAAAACCCCAGGCGCCAGGCACATTCCCAGAGCTTCTGCTCCTGGGGGGCGGGGTGCTGGAGACCTGAGAATATGTATGTCTAACAAGCTCCCAGCTGCAGCCCCTGCTCCTGAATGGGGACCACACCGGAGACCCTGGGCAGTCAAGGGGACGGCAGTGGTGATGGGGGCAGAAGCGTTAGGTGCTAACATTCCCTGAATGCCCATGAGAGTGGGCCCTGTGCAGAGTCCTTTGCACAAGTAACTTTCTCACCCCACATCCCCGTGAGGCGGGTGCTGTCACTATCCCCACCTCACAGATGAGCAGACCCAGGCAAGGGGAGACCGAATGCACAGTAGTCGGTGGCACTGCTGCAGAGCCCGAGACTGCCGGCATCAGGGCCCCCAGAGGCTTCCCCAGGCCTCTGGGTGGGAGGGCTCCCCTCCCTGGCCCCAGGGGCCGGTCTCCAGCAGGGTGGTGTTCCCCGGCAGTCCCCGAGTCAAGGCCCTGTGCGTGTCCATTCCTCGTCCCTGACTTCAGGCTCAGGGACAGTCGGCTGCAAGATATTAGGGGCCTCACAGGGGGGATGGGGGCCATGGGAGGGAGACCTGATTGGTCTTGAATCAGAGCTGCGCCCTTTCCAGCCCCATTTATCAGAAAACTCTGCACTGGGATGAAAAGCACCCCTGAGCCAAGTGCTGCCTTGGTGCCCCCAGGTCTGAGGTGGGGCCAGCGCGCAGCTGGTGGGCCAGGAGAACACCGAGGGGGCAGGACTTAAGCTGAGACCCAGCGGGGAAGTAGGAGCCGGCCTGACAAAAGTGAAAGGAGCGGCAGCAGGCAGAGGGAACAAACAGTGTGTCCACCCAGTCCGTGGGGGAAACAACTCAGCAAGAAAGGCATCTGCTGGCAGATTTGAAATAATTCTTTTCCTCCCAGCTTTGCCATCCTTAAAGTTTCAAAAGTTCTCGGCTTTCATCCAGCTTATTTCAATAATTGCAATAGATATGAGTACTAACTACGGGCTAGACACCGTTCTTAGCATTACATGTGGATTATTTCATTTCCCACTTCAACAAATAGCGGAGGCAGGCACAACGACGCCACTATGCAGATGAACCAGTGGAGGTCGGGGGTTTAACACCTTGCAACGGGCTCAGAGACTCCACCCTCATCTGATTCGAAATGCCACCGTACCCCAGCTCCAAGCTGCCTGAGCAGTGGGCACCTGCTCCAGGCCAGGCGCCATGCAAATGCTGGCTTTGCAGGCTCCCATTTATTCCTCACAGCAGCCCCGTGTGGTAGGCAACATCATTCCCCCTGTTTCACGAAAGCCAGATCAAGCCCAGAAAGGCTAACCCATGAGGGACAGAGACTGCAGTCTGCTCCCAGGTAATCTGCCCATGGAGGTCTCACGCGCCACTCTGTGGGTTCACGGGCTCGCAAAGCATCCTTGTGTTGTCGTCACAAAGCTCTGGAGTAAAGACTTCTTCCAGGTGTGGTCACAGACAACACCTCAACTTCCCACCCGATGGCCACCTGCAGGGGGGGAAGGTGCCCACGGGGATCTGCCCTTGGGCAGCCAATGATGGACTAGCCCCCGAGGGAGCAGATGCCAGCGGCAAACTGGAGACTGCTGAGGTCAGCAGACAGGTTAGGTCACCGGCAAAGAGCAGATGTCCAACAGACGCTCACTGGACAGACTGGATGGAAGAAAAGGAGGATTCGGGCCATGTGCTGTGTGGGACTGAGCTGAGTCACAGCCAGAGAGCCCCAAGACACTAGCAGGAATGGAGGGGAAATGTTACCACTTAACTGCGATGGAGGGACCGGGGTCCGATGTCCTTGAAGTTTCAAGGTCAGCAGCCACTGAGGTCAGGATTTCAGTGCCCAGTGACAAGCACCCTCCACCCTTGCCCTACCCCTTCAGACACAGCTGACGAAGTCACGCCTCGGGTGACACAGCTGCCTTCCCGGAGCAGTCACCCATCCCAGGCACGTGCAGTGTGCTTCACATCCCTGATCTCCGAGTCCTTCCACGTCCCTGTGGGCAGGACCCCTGAAACCACACAGCGCGGAGGGCTTGCCCACGGCCACCGCGCTGGTGAGGGCTGAGGCCGGGACTGAAACCCGAGCCTGGGGCCGCCAAAGGCGGTGTCTGCACTCTGGGGCCACTGAGTCGGCCAGTGTGGGTCCTAGACGAACGACGGCCCACATTTGTTTTGTGTCCCCCCGCCCCTCCCTCTCATCCCTTCCACTCTCAGTGCTTGTGCTCTGGCCCAAGTCTACTTTCCCAAATACGCCCAGTGCCTTCTCTTCCTCACTCCCCTTATGCCCACCTTCCTGATCCTCCCAGGCTCCGGAGCACCAAGTCCTCACCAGCCCCGGTTCATGCCCCCTTGCACACTCCTTCCCCCTGCCAGCCGGCTCATCACCCAGGCCCAACTCTCCCAGAGAGGCCTCCTGGCCTTCCTGGTGCACCACCGTGCCCTGACCACCAGTCCCTTGCACACCCTAACTTGATGTGTTTGGAGGTTCGCTTGCTTCTAGTGCCGCCCCTGCTGACCCCAGCTCAGAGGGGATGGGCCATGTTGCTTGTTCCACCATCGCAGTCCAGTTGCTGGCATACAGGAGCCAGACACTCAGTAGGTATTTGTTAAGGGAATGAATAAGTGAATGAAATGAACAAATAAAAGACAACTCACTCTTATGACACTTCTCCACCTCTCCTGGTTGAAAGCCACAGTTATCTACCTTCATCCATGAGGTGCTGTGAAAAGCTGGCCAAGAAGCTTCTGACGGGACATTGGCCCTGAACCGCAGAGGTTTGAGAGTGAGGCTCCGATCGAGTCTTACTGCCGCACCCCACTTGTGCCCGGTCCCCACGCAGGCATTCCGTGAATGGGGGTGACGTGTGTGTCTGCTCAGGCTCATCACTCTCCTAACACCCCCCCACCAGGTGGCTGTGAACTCTGAACCAGGGGATGGGGACCATGAGACCTCAGTTCACCCTCATGCCCCATGGGGGCTCTGTAGATCGCTCCAGAGACGGGGTCCCCAGGAAACAGAGTTCTTGCACAGGGCTCCCTGGATTCTGTGTCAGGGGAAATGCTGTGTCTGATGCAGTGTGGGCACCAACCCAGGCTGGGAAGAAGAAAGTGAACCTGATCAGCCAGTGGCTGGAAATTTTCTGGTGCTGAATATGATAATAGCTTTTTCATTCTTTGAAAATCAGAAGTGATTCCCTGTCCCACTTGAATCAGGTGAACTTGAGTAGGTTGTTTTGTCAAGTTACATGAACACTGGAAAATAATTCTGATTCATCTCTGAAGAGAAATCACAATGCCTTAAAATCCATCTTTTGTTTTTTCTTTTACTGTTGTTACTACGACTTTCATGTCTGTGTCTGTGTATTTGAAGGTTCACAAATGCTGCTGGTACCTCTCTGTCTCTCCCTCCATTTCAAACCCTTTCAACTCAATGACGGTGCCAGCCTCTTCTTTCCTCTGTCCACACCCCTCGCCCTGAGGACCCCGCCCACTGCTTTGAACACCGGCTATACACTCACAGTGCACCCATGAATGTGTCTAATAGGCACCTCAAACTCAGCGGGCCCCAAACAGAGGCCCCACAGCTCCCCCAGACTTGCCCCTCCTTCAGTTGCTCCATGTCACGGACAAGGGCACCTCTCCCCAGGTGTTCAAGCTAAAACCTGAATCACGTCAAACTTGTCTTCTTCCATCACCCTCTTCCCACTGCATTCAACCCCTCCTGTTCTACCCCTGGACTGTTTCGTACGGGGTTGATTGGTGTCCCCTGAAAATCCATGTCTGCCTGAACCTCAGAATGTGGCCTTACATGGAAATAGGGTCTTTGCAGATATAATTAGTTAAATTAAGATGAGGTCATACTAAATTAGGGGGTGCCCTAATGAGAAGAGGACACAGAGAAGGGAAGGTGTGTGGAGCCCGAGGCAGAGACTGGAGTGAGGCGGCCACAAGCCATGGACTGAGGGCAACCCCAGATGCTGGAGGCAGGAAGAGTTCTTCCCTGACACCTTCAGGGGGAGTGTGGCCCTGCCAAAACCTTTTTTTTTTTTGGACTTGTAGCCTCCAGACTTGTTGGGGAATAAATGTCTGCTATTTTAAGCAACGAAGTTTGTTGTAATTTGTTGTAGCAACTCCAGAAAGAAACTAGTGCACTAAACACAGCCATCTACTCTACCACCTTTCTTCTGGGGCACCTTCAGCCCTCACCTGGGGCACCCCAGCACCCTGCTGGCTGGCCTCCAGGCTCTCCCTCGTGCACATGCACTCACCAACACATGCATATGTACACACAAGTATATGTGTACATATATGTGTACTTATAAATCACAAATAAGGACAACGCATGTGTACAGGTATCTGCTATGTGTGTGTGCAGGGTACACTAGTGTAACCACCTCACAGAACAAGGGGATATTTCCTCCTTCCCAGAAAGCTCCCTCCTTCCCCTTCTCAGTTAATCCCCACCCCCCCCCCCACACACACACAACCCACCAAGCACCCACTTTCTGATTCCTGTCACCATAGATGATTTCGCTTGTGCCCGGGCATCATAAATTATCATAGTGTACGCACTTACTGGATCTGGCTTCTTTTATTCGGTGTAATCTCTGGGATCCATCCATGGTGCTATGTCAAGAATTTATCCTCTTTCACTGCTGACATATCCCATTGGACCAAATAATGTTTTAAAAACACAATCAGATCATGTCATCCCAGTGTTTAAAACTCACCAACAGCTCCAAGAGCTCAGACTGAAATACAGCTGCTGACTGTGGCCCTGGCTTCGTGCGCCCTGGATTCTGCCGACCACCCTGAGTCTGACCAGGCAGGACCTACGCTGGCCTCCGGCTCCTGGCCCCGCTACACTGTGCCCTCAATCTCCTTTCTCCCACATGACCAACTTATTCTCCCCTGGCCACCCTGTGTATGACTGCACCACACACACATCCCACGTTCTACTTTATTTCACATTATGTCACTGTTGACTCATGTGGTTGGCCTGCCCTTTACACTGTGAGCTCAGCAAGGGCAGGACTCAGCCTCACTCACCAGTACAGTCTCAGCCCTTGAGGAACACCCTGAACAATATTTGTTGAAGGAATGAATGATTTGCAAGACAGTTAAACTATAGGTTATGCTTTTTGTGTTATTCATTAGTGCTATTCAGGGATATCCCTGGTTCCTTCTTGGCACTATTTAACAGTAGGCATGGTCATGTGACTTGCTTTGACCTGTGAAATTTGAAAGGAAGTGGTATGTGTTTTTCCACGTGGAAGCTTGAGAAGCTGTTGCACAATTCACCTTCCCTTCCCTCTGTCCATGATGATCAAGCAAGTTCAGGTTGAGAGAGACGTTTTATCTTCCAGGGCAACAGGTTAATTCTAATGACTACAGCCCTCTTGTGGGGCCTATATCAAACACATTATACAGAAGAAAGTGTTACTATATGAAGACAATGACTTTTGGGGGATGTTTATTATGACAGCAAACCCTTTTCTATACTGACTTGTACAATTTTCTTCTTGTATGCATTATCCACATTCCTTTCCTCCCACTGTCTCTCAAACCTCTCTGACCTGACATTAGCCCAGCCACTTATGTGAAATCACTCTTTGTTAAGATGAGCAATGACCAGACTTCCAGTCAAGATGGCAGAATAGGTAAATGCCATGCTTGCCTCCTTCCACAACATCAAAATTACCATTAAATTATAGAATAACTGTCTCTAAGGACCACTTGAAGACTAGCTGAACAGAAGTCCTCTAACTAAGGACATACATAAGAAGCCACACCTAGGCTAGTAGGAGGGGCAGAGATGTAGAATAGACCAGGAAGAAAAGTCCTTGTAACATCTGGCTGTGAAAACCAGCAGGGATTGCATCTGTGTGAGGCAGAGAGTTTCTGGAGACCCAGGCACTGCAAGTCTTAAAGGGCCAAAGACATACTCAGAAATTCACTCACTCTGGGCTCCAGCCCAGAGGCAGCAGCTCAAAAGATGTCAGAGGCACACAGGGAAGACCTGAACTGACCAGCTTCAGGGCGATGGCAGGAGGGGCACAGGTTGTGACAGCTCTCTCCAGGGACAGAAATGCTGGCAGGCACCATTGGTCCTTTGTTGAGCCCTTCCCCAACCAAGCCAGCCCAAAATAAACAGGTGCCAAATATGGTTCTCCATTTACCTGGCTAGCAGTGTTTGCCCCACCCCACCTAATTCACACACCTGGCCTAACCTCTTCCAGTGGCATCTCCACATAAGTGGCCCGCCTTGGCTCATGCTGTGGACTTTCCTAAAATCTCTCAAATGTCTAAAAACCCCAAACAGGCAACAGCTAGCCTCAGTGTGCCCCACACCACTTGTTAAGCTACCCCAATACCAGTGCAAGTGGTGACCAGTTTCAACTTGCATTGTAATTCTTATCACATAGCTCCAAGGCTGGCATAAGCAGCAGCCAGTCTTGGCTTGGAATGTAGCTTCAACTAAGTGACCACAAACCCAGCTCAAGTGGCTGCTGACCTTAGCTCACACTGTGGTGGCTGCCAAAGTGTTCCAAGCCCAACACTAGGGGCAGTCATGGTCCACAGAATAACCTCCAAACCCAGAACAAGCAGCAACCAACCACAGATCACTTTGTAGCTCCTACAAGATGGCCCCAAGCTGGACACAAGTGATGGCTGAACTTGACCTCCACCAGAGCACCTCCCAAGAGGCCCCAGAACCAACAAACCCAATGGCTAGCTTCAGACCACACCAGAGCACCACCCAAACCAGCCCCACAAATGACACACCCAAAGGGCTGACTCAGCTGGCACTAGAGCCCCATTAAAGCAACTCCCACTGCATGAGGTCAGGTGCCAAACAACAGTTTGTCCACTGCAGATACAGCCAGTCCTCACAGCTAGTCAGACTGAGGGTCATTTCCACTCACCACTAATGTGCCAACAGCAATCAAGGCTCAACTACAACAGAAGGGTGCACACAAACAAACCCACACAAGGGACAACCAACTCAGGTGACCAGGAGACTGCCACTGGGCACAATAGAACACCTGCTATACAAGCACTCTGACAAGATCAGGAGACACACCAGACCCATGTAATGCACAGGACAAAGCACAGGGAGGCAGCTAAAATGAGAAAAAAACAAACAAAACAAATATGTTCCAAATGAAAGAACACAACAAAACTCCCCCAGAATGAAATGAACAGGAGACAAGCAATCTAACAGATGCATAGTTCAAAACACTGGTTATAAAGACTCTCAATAAACTGAGGGAAAGAACATATAAACTGGGTGAGAACTTCAACAAAGACATAGAAAACATAAAAATGGAGATAGGGAACAAAGAACTAGTCAGAAATGAAGAGTACAATAAGTGAAATGAAGAATATTTTAGAGGGAAACAACAGTAGATTACATGAAGCAGAGAATCAAATCAGTCATCTAAATGGTAAGGTAGAGAGAAAACACCTCATTGGAACAGCAAAAAGGAATTTTCAAAAATGAAGATAGTTTAAGAAACTTCTGGGACAACTTCAAGCATGCCAACATCAGCATCACAGGGGTACTAGAAGGAGATGAGGGAGAGGGTTGAAAAACCTACTTGAAGGAAAAATAACTGAAAACTTCCTTAATGTGGTAAAGGAAATAGACATACAAGTCAGGAAGTGCAAACAAGATGAATCCAAAGAGGCCCACACCAAGACACATTATAATTAAAATGTCAAATGTTACAAACACAGAGAGAGCACCTTAAAAGTAGTAAGAGAAAAGCAGTTAGTTACCTACCAGGAAGCGCCAATAACACTGTCAGCTAATTTCTCAACAAAATCTTTTCAGGCCAAGGGGATTGGCATAAAATATTAAAGTGATAAAAAGCAAAAAACAACCACCAAAATTACTCTATCCAGCAAGGCTATCATTTACAATTCAAGGAGAGAGAAAGAGTTTTCCAGACAAGAAAAAGCAAAAGGAGCTCATTATTACTAAACCAGTATTACAAGAAATGTTAAAGAGACCTCTTTAAGTAGGAAAGAAAATATCAAAAGTAAAAATAAATATAGGAAAGAAAAAATGCTCATTGACAAAGGCAAATACTTAGTAAAAGCAGTGGATTAACCAACTATAAAGCTAGTAAAAAGGTTTAAAGGAAAAAGTAGAAAGATCATGTGTAATTATACCAATAAATTAAGAGATACACATAAGCCCTGACTGGTGTGGCTCAGTGGGTTAGGTGTCATCCACAAGCCCAGAGGTCACCAGTTTGATTGCTGGTCAGACCATATGCCTGTGTTGCAGGCCAGGTCCCGCAATGGGGGTGTGCAAGGAGCAGCCAATTTATGTTTCTCTTGCACATCAATACTTCTCTCCTTCTCTCTCCCCCTTTTCTCCTCTCTCTAAAAATAAATATATTTTAAAAAAGAAAATACACACGTACACACAAAAGTTAAAAATAATGACAAAAACATAAACATGGAGGGGCTGAGTAAAACATATAGATTTTAGATTGTGTTCAAACTTAAAAGACCATAAACTTAAAATAGACTGCTATAAACATAGCTTGTTATACAAGAAGCACAGAGTAACTACAAGCCAAAAATCTACAAGAGATATTTACAAAATAAAGAGAAAGGAATCTAAACATACAGTCACCAACATACAAAAGAGAGCAAGACAATAAGGAAAAGAGAAGTACAAAAACAATCAGAAAACAACTAATAAAATGGCAATAACTACATACACGTTAATAATTATTTTAAATGTAAATGGTCTAAATGCTCCAATCAAAAGATGGATGGTGGCTAAATGGATTTTTTTTAAAAAAACAAGACTTGTATATATGCTGCCTACAAAAGCCCCATTTCAGATGGAAACACATACAGTCTGAAATTAAAGGGATGGAAAAGAAATTTCATGCAAATGGAAATGAGGAAAAAGCTGAGGTAGCAATACTTATAGCAGACAAAATTGACTTTAAGACAGGCCGTAACAAGAGGTACAGAGGAGCATTTCATAATGATAAAGGAGTCAATCCAACAAGAGGATATAAGTCTTTTAATATCTATGTGCCCAAAACAGAAGCACCTAAATACATAAAGCAAATATTGACGGACATAAAAGGAGAGACTGACAGTAGTACAATCACAGTAGGGGACTTTACACCTATATGACATCCATGGATAGATCATCCAGACAAAATCAACATAGAAACAGCAGCCTTAAATGACACATTATAACATATGTATCCAATAGGTTATTTTTAGAGCCCAAAAGTAGAATATACATTCAAGCACTCATGGAACATTTTCCAGGGCAGACCACATGTTAGGGCACAAAACAAGACTCAGTAAATTTAAGAACATTGAAACTATATCAAGTTATCTTCCCCAGTCACAATGGTATGAAATTAGAAAACAACTAAAAGAAGAAAACTCAAAAATGCACAAACATGTAGAGGCTAAATAGAATGTTACTAAACAGTGAATGGGTTAACAAGATCAAGGAAGAAATCAAAAGGTATTTTGAGATAAATAAAAACAACCCCAAATCAATACAACCAAAGCAGTTTCTAAGAGGGAAACTCATAGCAATATAGCTTGTATCAGTGGAAAAAAAAAAACAAAACTCAATCTAATCTTCTAGTTCCTTACAGCTAAAGGAACTAGAAGAAGAAAAACAAAGCCCAGAGAGATCAGAGCAGAAATAGAATTAAAAAAAATTACAAAAGATCAATGAAACCAAGAACTGGTTCAATGAAAAGATAAAGAAAATTGATAAACCTTTAGATACTCATCAAGAAAAAAAGAGAAGGGCCCAAATGAATAAAATAAAAAAATGGAAGAGAAGTGACAACTGGCACCACAGAAATACAAAGAATTGTAAGAAACTACTATGAACAATTACATACCAACAAATTAGACAACTTGGAAGAAATGGGTAAATTTCTAGAATCATAATATCTTCCCAGATTGAATTAAAGGTGAAAGATGTATACGATTTGAAGAGAAACCAGAGTATCCACACTGAACTAGAATGAAACAGAAAATATGAACATACTGATAACTACTAATGAAATAAAATCAATAATGAATAAAGTCCCAGAAAACAAAATTCCTGAATCAGATGGCTTTGCAGGTGAATTTTACCAAACAATGAAATAAAAATTAATACCTATGTTTCTCAAACCATTCCAAAAACCTGAAGAGGGAAGGCTTCCAAACTGATTTTACAAGGCCAGATTTAACAGATACCAAAACCAGACAAAGACACTGCAAAAAAAGAAAATAAGGCCAACGTCCCTGACAAATATAGATGCAAAAATCCTCAATAAAATATTAGCAAACCCAGTTCAGCATTAAAAAGCCACACAACATGATCAAATGGGATTTATTCCTGGGATGCACGATTGGTTCAATATTTGCAAATTAATGAACATGATACACAACACAAACAAAATGAAGGATAAAAATATATAATCATGTCTATAGATGCAGGAAAAGCATTTGAAAAAATACGGTATTGATTTATGATAAAAACTCTGAGCAAAGTGGGAATAGAAGGAACATACCTCAACATAATAAAGTCCATATATGACACACCAACAGCTAAGATCACACTCAATGGTGTAAAACTGAAACCTTTTTCTTTAAGATCAGGAACAAGACAAGGATGTATTCTTTCACCACTTTTATTCAACATAGTATTGGAAATCCTAGCCACAGCAATCAAAAAGAAAAAGAAATAATGGTACTGAAATTAGAAAGGAAGAGGTAAAACTGTCCTTCTTTGCAGATGACATAATATTACATAGAGAGAATCTAAAGAGTCCACTGAAAAAATCTCAGAACTGAAATGAATTCAGTAAAGTGGGACACAAAGTTAATACTTAGAATTAGCTTGGACTTTTATACACCAATAACAAACCATCAGAGAGAAAAATTAAGAAAACAATGTCCGGCTACCTACAATTGCATCAAAAAGAAAAAAAAATACCTAGAAATAAATTTACTGAGGAGATAAAAGACCTGTACTTGGAAAACTATAGACATTGAAGAGAGAAACTGAAGAATATACAATCAAATGTAAGGACATGAACAAACAAAACCAACTCAGAAATGCAGAGAACAAATTAATGGTTGTAAGACAGAGGGGCTGGATGAAAGGGGGAGGGAATGAGAAGTACAAACTGCCAATTATAAGAACAGTCACAGCGATGTGAAGTACAGCGTAGGGAATACAGTCAATAATATAGTAATAACTGCATGTGGTGTCAGATGGGTATTAGACTTATTGGGGTGATAACTTCCTAAGTTATATAAATATCTAATCACTGTGTTGTACACCTGAAAATAATATAAACTTGTATATCAACTGTAATTGCAAAAATTAAAAAAAAATCCATCATTTTATGCATGCCAAGCTGGCGAATATTAAAGTCCAACAAGTTGTGACAGGCAGGAAAATGGCCCTGAAAATGTCCACATCCCAGTCAGTCACTGGAACTTGAGGATGCTCTGCTATGTGGCAAGGGCAACTGAAGGGTGCTAGCTAGCTGATCTCAAGTGGGGTAGTTATCTGGGCAGGGCCCAATGCAATCCAGGGTCCTTCATCATGGAAGAGGGGGCAGAAGAGGGCAGAGATGCAACATGAGAAGCCTATCTGCTCTTATTGGCTTTGAAGGAAGGGGAAGGGGCTTTACGAGTACAGGTGGTTCTGGAGGCAGGAAAGGGCAAGGAAAAGGATGCTCCTGAGAGTCTCCAGAAAGGAATGTGGCCCGGCAGACACCTTGATTTTTAGCCCATTTCAGATCTGAACTACAGAACTGTAAGATAACTGTGTAGTTAAGCCACTAAGCATGTAGTAATTGTCACGGCAGCAATAGGACACCGGTACCTCCAGTACCTTTCCTGGCACATAGTAGGTACCAGGGGCTATGAGAACACAAGGTCACCCACTGTACTCTTGGGGCTGAGAGGGCAGGGGAGTCAAGGACTTTCCAGAGGAAGCAGTGCCTGAGCTAAAGCTCAAGGTTCAAGCCACAGGAGGAAGGGGCTGCAGTTTCCAGAGACACCCCCATGGAGAGGTGAGCTGGAAGACGGTGCTTGGGAACTGCAGGCAATTGGTTCTCTATAGGTAGGGGAGGGAACAGCCCTGAGCATGGCAGTGGCCACGTTGGAGTTGCCAGACTTCACTCCCAATCCCATGGGAGCCTGCAACTGGGCAATGTTTGGCCTCTTCAAATTTGTCTCGTACCAAGCCCACCCTGGACTGACCTGTGAGTGGAAGGGAAGGTGGACTGGAGGCAGGCAGACCACACAGAGACCACTGCAGCACCCAAGCACAGGCTGCAGCACCCAAACAGAGGTGACAGAGGCCTGGATCAGGGCGCTGGGTGGGCAGGGGACACATGGACAGATCCGAGGACCGGTCACTGTGTCTGCTCGCCTGCGCATGGGGTGGGCCAGAAGAGGTATGTGGGTGTCTTCTTTGAGGCTCCTGGCACATCCTTCTACTGCGTTCCTTCCAATAGATTTTTCCCAGAGTCTCTAAAAGCTGCTTTGTACTCTAGAAGCCACTGCAAGCTCCACCCCTGTCCCTAGAGGAACATTTCACACAGAACAGGGGCTGTCATTTACCATCTGCTGAGAGAGGCCTGGGCAGAGGAAGAGCATGTTGATTAAGAGGGGGACCGAGGAGAGGAAGAGAAAATGACCACCATCTGCTCCGGTGCTTTGGGGAATGGGAGGGACTAGGATGGGGAGGTGGAATTGGTGACCCCAATTTAGTTCAAAGTGTAGCAGCCTCAAGGTCTGAGCTGAAGGTACCCAGATCAGATGTCCTTGGCGATGCCCTTAGCAGACAGAGTTTTCACAGCTCCCCTCCTAGAAAGCAACTCCTGCCTTCCCAAGCCAAGCAGGGTGCCTGCTGCAGTCTGTCTGCACCAGGGGTTCCGTGTAAAGGGCACCGGGCAGGGACCGGGACCAGGACCAGACAGAGGCATGGTGGTGGCACTGAGCCTGCTGGCTGGAGGAGAGGACGTGCACGGGGAACCAGAGGGAGGGAGGCAGGAAACTGGCTCTAGGACAAACAAGGTCTGGGCGTGCCCTCCAACTTCTGAGAACACCACTCTCCAGGCAAAGTTGGGAGTAGAGGTGAGAAGTCATTGTGTAACCCCAATACTGTATGAACTAAGAACTTTTAACAACCCATTTAATCTTTACAATAATCAAATAGGGAAAGTCCTGTGATTACGACCATTTGAGAGATGGGGAAACAGAGACCAGACAGATTTAAAGGTCAGAGCTAGCCAGTGCACTAGCCTGAAGTGCTCGTCTGGCTCACACAGGCTTTGTCTGCACAAGTAAGCTGTAAGCTGTGGGCTTCTGGAGGGCAGGGCCCTCCCACACACACCCCTCCCCAGACGCTGAGCTCAGAGCAGTTAAACTTTGTTGGTTGATTTGGTGAATTGAATGAGCCTTCTCCAGCTCTGACTGGACAAGAGAACAAAAAGAAATTGTTGCTGTAAGTTAGGGGTCAGCAATCTTTCCCGGTAAAGGGCCAGTTACTAAATATTTTAGGCTTTGCAGGACATTCGATCTTCACTTCTAGTACCCAGCTCGGATGCCTGGCCTGACTGCGTTCAAATCACACTTCATTTACAAAACGGGGAACAGGCCCAATTTTGTTCAGAGGCCAAAGTTTGCTGAACCCTTTCACACTATGAGCAGTTTACTAACATCCAGCTATGGGTAATGAATGGGTGGATATTAGGTCTCAGCGAATGAGGTTAGTGTTCTTTCTCCTTTTTGTAAGAAAGTGAGCAAATTCTGTGCTGGAGACAGGACAATAGTGATATTTACATTTAATTTGACATCTACCACCTGTCAGGTACTTTACATTCATTAGTTGTAACCCTCAGAATAACTCTCAGAGGAAGAAGGTTTTAGTCCTGTTTTCCAGATGCATGAAGGGGTTCAGAGAAGTTAAGGAAGTTGCCAAAGATCACAAAGCCAGGAAGGGGTGGAGTCAGGATTCCAACGCAAAAACCTGCTCTCTTCCTAGCACACTGCGGGTTCGGATCCTGTCTCGGCCTCAGGCCCCTTGTTTGCAAAGCGGCTTCATGATACTCATCAAGACAGCCCTGCAAGGTCACTGCCAGGAGTTGAGGGCACAAGGGACACAAAAGCTTCCCGTGGAGCCAGCAGTCCCCACAAGCACAGGGCGACTCGAGGTAGCCCAGGCTGTCTGCTGAACACTTCAGCCCAAATGAGAACTTGAAGGAAACAAAATCAGAGAAGAAGTCATGAGGAGCCATTAAGAAACCTCTGGGGATTTGGGAAAATTTTGGAGAGTACTTTGAAGTTCTCCAAATCCACAGAATAGGGGTATAAATCAATCTTACCTAGCTCTCGGGGTGCTGGGAGATGCCCAGCTGATAGGGCTTGGCACCAAATATCTGTAAAATTGGTAAGGGTGCTGCTCTGATTGAAGTGGGAAGTGCCAGGCCTAGGAAGCTGCTTACTGCATTTTTCCCTTCTTAAAAGAAAAAAAAAAAAAAAGAATCACTGGACTAAATGATACTTTAATTAAAGTTTCTTTTAGCCTTGAGATTTGATAATTACAATGCAAATTGTACATTAGATGAAAACCACACTTCAACCAGAGAGAACAGATTAAATAGGGAAAGAAAAACCTTGGTCATGCTCCCAGGGAAAATAGTGCAGACCAGGAGATGTTAATAACTTGTTAATGAACACACACTTGGGTGTGTCTGCCCTTGAAGTCAAGGACTAAGAGGGGATTCTTGCTCATTTCCTTCCCACACCTGGCACCACCACTCGGTTCATTAGAAACCTTCCAACAGCCACCGTGTTTGGGGAAAACTGTTGGAGGAAAGACTTAAACAAACCTGGTGCCTCAGAATCAAAGCCGCAATCATGCTTATTTGCTTTTCTTTTGGGGCTCACCTTCTAGTTGTTGTTTTTTTTAAATCCTCACCTGAGGATATGAGCACTGATTTGAGAGAGAGAGAGGAAGGGAGAAAGGGAAACAATGATGTGAGAAAGAGACATTGATCACTTGCCTTCCATAAGCACCGGACAGGGGATCAAACCTGCAACCTAGGTATGTGCCCTGACTGAGAATCGAACCTGCAACTTTTTGGTGCATGGGATGATGCTCCAGCCAACTGAGCCACCTAGCCAGGGCTCACCTGCTAGTTTCTTATAAAGTTCTGCAATATCAGTTTGTAACTTGAAATCAGCAAGCGCCCCAATTCTGAAATATAATGGATGTTTAACTGTGTGTACCATTATCTCTTAATGTACGAGCCCCAGCTTTCTCAAGGATGTAGTTCCCAGTTTATTGCCAGTCAACTTTGTTTATTTGGGGGCAAAAAAAACCCTCCATAAATGACCAAGGTGTTAGTCTTTAACAATGCTTATGTTATCTAAAAAAACAAAAACTTTATACTTCTATGTGGACTGTTATTTAATGGCAGATACTCACTGGAGGAAGGAACAGGAAAGAGAGGTCAAGTGTCCAAATACGATTTGTCTATTTCTGTCCTAAAAGACTGAAATAATGATAATGAAATAGCTATGATAGTAATCAGTAGCCAAAATGCACTGAGTGCTTACAGCAGGGGTGTCAAGCTCATTTTCACCGGGGCCACATCAGCCTCACGGTTGCCTTCAAAGGGCTGAATGTAATTTCAACTCCTTAAACTAAGGAGCAGTTACCTCTATACAGTCCTAAAATTACATTCGGCCCGTTGAAGGCAGCTTTGAAGCTGATGTGGCCCCTGGTGAAAATGAGTTTGACACCCCTGGCTTACAGTGCGTCAGGTATTGTCATTTACATAGTGTTTGCTCCAGCTGCCATGACAAAGTACCACACACTGGGTGGCTTATCCAACAGAAATTGGTTTTCTCACAGTTCTGGAGGCTGAAGTTCAAGGTCAAGATGCCAACAGGGTCAGTTTCTCCTGAAACGTCTCTCCTTGGCTTGCAGATAGCCACTTTTTTCTTGGGCTCATGTGGCCTTCTCTTTGTGTGTACACCCTCCTGGTGTCTCCTCCTCCTCTTATAAGGACACCAGTTCTATTGGGTTAGAGCCCCACCCTCATGACCTCACTTAACTGTAATTATCTCCTTAGAGGCCCCATCTCCAAGTACAGTCACAGTCGGGGTTAGGGCTTCCACATATGAATCTGGCAGGGAGGGACATGATTCAATCCATAACATGGATTATCACAATCATAACCATGATACTACAGGTAGGTACTGTCATTATCCATTTTACATTTTACAGCTGTGGACACTGAGGCCCAAGGTATACATTGGGCTGGATGAGAGCTGTACTCCTGCCTTTTATGGGTGCTAGTATGTATCTCCTGCATGCAGGCCTGAGGGAGCAGCCCCTAGCAAGAGTCCTTTCTGAAAGGGGCCTGGGCAATTCAAGCATCAGCCATTTGAGGACCAGTTTAGAAACACAGGCCCCGCCTTCACCTAAGAGCTGCAACACTATGTGTAGCTACAGAACATCCTTCATTCACCTCCTCTGTGCACAGGGGTACTCATCTCTACAATGCTTCACCGTGATGATCCAATCAGGTGACTTAGATCAAAACACTCAAAATCGTGAGATGTGCAAATGCATGCCATCATTGCCCTCAATCTCAGTTTTTAAGAGTTCTTAGCATTGAAAAAAAAAAAAAGAGTCCTGAAGAAACTGTTTAGAGCCATGCCCGGAGTCCTGTATTACAGGAAGAGGTGAATGAGTTGAAGGAAGCATTCGTGAATCAGCAGCATTAGGGGTAATGAGTAGAGCTGACCCCTTAGGTAATTGATTTGTCCCGCAAACCAGAAGAAAGGACAAAGAAAGCAAAGGAGAGGATAATGCATCTGGAGGATAAGAAAGAAGCATGAGTCTTAAAACTGATGGTTTCCCCAAGAAATTAAAACAGAAGAAATAAACAAAGACATAGCTGAGGAAATCATTTGGCATTGGAAAATGTTCTTAACAACTTTATAGTATGAGGATAGACCTTCCTCCCATGGTTCCCTTCCAGTTCTCCATGCTTCCTACTCTACTTAGAGTAGGAAGTTCCCACTGCCTGCCTGTCTACCCTTTTCCCACCCCACTCCAGCCCATGACCCACCTCTGGGCCCTGCCCTCCCAGCTGAACCACTGATCTGTTTAATAAGAAGGTGCTGTTCCACCCTGGCTGGTGTAGCTCAGTGGACTGAGTATGTATGGGCTGCAAACCAAAGGGTTGCCAGTTCGATTCCTAGTCAGGGCACATGCCAGGGGTGTGGGCCAGGTCCCCAGTGGGGCCCACGTAAGAGGCATTCACACACTGATGTTTCTCTCCCTTTTTCTCCCTCCCTTTCCCTCTAATAAAATAAAATCTTAAAAAAAAAAGGTGCTGTTCTGAAAAGAAGGAAACCTGACCGTGTCTGGCAGAGCTGGGGTGAGACAAAGAGACAACCCTTCCCTGCCAATAACCAAAAGTTTTGGCCGGACCTTTGAGCACACACTGAGAGAGTGAGGAGCCAGGTGCAAAACACATACTATGAAGCAGATTACTAAGGAACTTAGTGATCTGGCCCGTGACCCTCCAGCACAATGTTCTGCACGTCCAGTTGGAGATGATATGTTTCATCAGCAAGCCACAGTTGTGGGTCCTAATGCCAGCCCACATCGAGGCAGTATATTCTTTTTGACAATTCATTCTCCTACAGACTGCCCCTTCAAACCACCTACAGTTGCATTTACAAGAAGAATTTATCATCCAAATATTAACAGTAATGGCAGCATTTGTCTCGATATTCTACAAGATCACAGTGGTCTCCTGCTCTAACCATTTCTAAAGCTCTTTTATCCCTTTGTTCACTCCTGTGTGACCCCAACCCAGACGACCCCCTAGTGCCAGAGGCGGCACGGATCTGGATCCGTAAAGCAGGCAGAGATGAGTGCAGCTGACGAGTCGGGAACGGACTCAGAGATACGCCACATGCTGCTGCCTTCAAGTCAGAATAACCCACATGATAGCTGGACTAGACTTTAAATAATGGTTCCTTTTTTTTAACTTTCTTATCCGGCTGCTCCTCTATCAGACCTCATCTTTAATTTTATTTTTATTTACCTCCCTCCATTCACTCACACACTCATGAGAACACTTAAGTTCTTCCAGCTTTGGACAGTAACTGCTTTTAGAAACTGTAAAGTAGCTACAAGAGAGCAGTTGCCCAAGATTGAGAATTATTTTTAAAAAATGGAGCGTGTGTATTATGTCTTCACTCTAACTTGGTCATGACACTAAAACCACTCCTCGCTGCTCCAGCACGCTGAAGAACTCATCTGAGGGGCATGGGGGTGGATGCTCAGTTGCTGCATCAGAGGAAGCAGCATTGTTCCAGCAGCACCTGGTCTTGTGTAAGCTCTCCACTGTTAGAGGTCTGAGGTTACATGGCATACTTTATGCTCATAACTGATGTGGCTGGAGAATTGGGATTGAATTTATAGCATCAGCAGAGCAGAAAGTGTGATGTGTTTTATGCATGTCAGTGAAGGAATGACCTGTTCTAGTTCTACAGAGAATGGAAATTAGAGGTCACGCACACTTTGTACTCCAAAATAGGGTCCCAAACATTTTGTGATCTTCATTTAAATTGTTAGAAGGCTTGGAGTCATTAGTTTATCTCCCAGTTCACTGTTTAACATGGCACTGAATGCATGATGCATGTCATCAGTGGGTGAGCTCTGCTAGTCATTAATTCACTTTTCTTCAATGAGGTTGGAGAAACCAAAACATTTTCATGTTATGAGGATAAAATAAACTCTAAAAATATCCAGGAAAAAAATACAATAAAGGCTGCCCACAATAGACTACAAATTTCCTAGAAAAAAATAATCAGAATACAATAGAAAGACAGCTAAAGGATTTTGAGAGGAAAAGCCACAGACCTGACAATTTTGTGTCCAATGAACCTGTTGCTCATGCCTAAAACTGAGAAAAAGATAGTTTCAAAAGAATAAGGAGCCAAGTGTTAAAGGAAAATAATGAAAAATAGTGGCTGGTGGTGACTAATTTATCTATACATTAAAACACAATATAAAGCTGCAATAAATAGAGCAGTGTGGTAAATAGTACAAGAATGAATCCTCCAATCAATGGAATTGAGCTAATAACCTTAAAATGGACACCACTATAATTTTGTAAAAGGACAGTGCAAATGTTCATGCCATCACTGCTACTTTTCAAAATTGTGCTCAAGATTCAGCCTATGGCATAAGAACTATAAATATTATAAGAGGAAATACAAAACTATGCTTACAGATGGTGTAATTGAAGGTATTCCATTCTAAGGTCACAAATTGACAAACCATTGATAAATAAGAGATCATAGTGGCCAGATATTAGTTCAATGTGAAAATAACAAGTAGAAGGTAAAATAGGAAATGTTTAAAACTGAACTAACAGTAGCAACAAAACTAACTTTATAAGACATGAAAGATTTATAGAGACAATGACAGATCTCCACTGAACAAGAGACTTGTATAATTGGGTGATATACCATGTTTATGAATGAGAAGACTCAATAGTATAAAAGTGTCAGTCAATTCCCCCCAAGTGTTTTATAAATTAAATGCACTCCCAATTATATTTTTCAGAGAATTTGACAAGCTTATTCTGAAATTCAAAAAAGAACCAAGACTTTTGGGAGAAAAAAACAAAGGAAACTTTCTCCCACCAGATGCCAAAAATATGTGACAAAGCTCTGTGGTACTAGCTATGGTGGTACAGAAATAAATCCATGAAAGGAACTATAGACCCAGGTAGAAGCAAAGGTTTAATATTCATTTAAGGAGGCATTTCACATGAGCAGAGAAAGAAAATCTTTTTGATAATTCATGTTAAAACAACTGAGTGTGCATGTAGATAAAAAATGTAAGTTGGACCCCTACCTCAGAGGATGCACAAAAATAAATTTCAGTAAAAAACAAAACTATTAAAAGAATACAATAAAATATGAGCAAATGTTTTTGACTTTGGGGTTTTAAAGACCTTTATAAATAAAATGTTTTAAAAACCATAAAAGAAAGAGTGATAACATTTGACCATATAATAAGTCCTCAAATAACATCATTTTGTTATAATGTTGTTGAGATGCTGGAGGCACTTAACCCCTGCTCATGTCAATCAGCCTGTGGTAATACTGGTTTATTGTACGCGGTTCTGCTGCAGTTCTAAGAACCTATCCACATTAAGTGAGGACTTACTGTTCTAAAATGTTAAGGTTCAGTATTACAATATATCAACAAAGTTAAAAAAACAAGCAACATTCCAGAAGATACTTGTAACATATATAATAATTATCTTCAGTATACATAAAAATGTTTTCAGGGGGTAATACTTATGAATCAGAAGGAAATTGAGCCGTGGTTATGAACGAGCAATTCCCAGAAAAGGAAATGCAAATACCCAGTGATCACATGAAAAGATGTTCAACCTCATTAGCAATCAGAAATGCAAATTAAAACAATGAAATAATGTTTCTGCTTATGAAATTGCCACAAAGTTAAACAGTATGATAATGTACTGTCATACATTGCCGCTGGTAAATTGCTATAACCATTCTGGAGAATATTTTGGCAGAATATGCACATACCCTAGGTGGAGCAATTCTAGGTTCTACCATCTCCTCTGGAAAGGCACTTGCCCATATCAACAGGAAAGCCTGAACAAGTGTGTTCATTGCATCGTGTTTAACAGCAAAATCAGAACACAACCCCAATGCCAGCTATTGGGTGAGTGATGCCAACAATAATAGTTTCTAATGGTGTGGACATGAGCATGTAGGAAAAGGCCTGGAAAGACACATTCGAAACTCACAACACATCATGCCCAGAGGAGGGACAGGAGCAGAGACCTGGACTGTGGCTGGTGGTCAGAGAGGACTTTAGTCTTATAAACAATTCAGAAGCATCCAGGTTGTACGGGATATTGTTCTCTAAAGGGATTGAGAGTAACTCTCACTTGGTCAATATATTTAAAGTCTTGAAAAGGATCTTGAGAAATACCTGCTTTAATCCTAAAGAAATGGGCAACAGATGTGAGCAGGGAACCGGACTGGGAGATGTGTTAGGTCGGGTTTGCTTCACTGGAGTAAACTGATCTCGGGAGTGGTGTTCTGTTTGCTTGAATGACAGACACCTGTGACATCAGTTCCTGAGGATCAACATGACAACCTAAGGAAGGAGCACGTCGTCTGGTCCCCAGTGCCGCAGCGTGCACCCAGTGACGAAATCGGAATTCCTGTATTCAGGCTCCACCACTTCTAAACTGGCAATCTGTGGGCAAGCCATTCACCATCACTGAGTCTAGCACTTCCGTATGCCTAGAACAGGATCGCACAGCATGTCCTAGCTACCTTCCTGGGCTATGCTGAGTCTTACACAGCGTGTATAAGCAGAAGTGCCCTGAAAGCTGTAACAAAAACTATGACCTAATATAATATGACTCGCCCCCCCCAAAAAACAAACACCAGGATAAAGCATGTATGTACACATTAAGTAATTAAAAACTCATTAAAATAGCTGTTTTCCCCTCAAATTTCTCATCAGTTCAATACCTCATGTCACATTCTAAGATAAAGCCAAGATGAAATAATCAAATAGTATGGACTTCCGGCAAGATGGAGGCATAGGTGGACACACTGTACCTCCACACACAACCAAGATTGGAACAACAACAATTTAGAGGCAGAATAACACCCAGAACTGATAGAGAATTTATCTGAATGGAAGTCGGACAGCCAAGAAGTTGAAGTAGACCCGTTCCTCCAGACCAGTAGGAGGGGCGGAGACGAGCAGCTGGGCACAGGTCGCGGCGGAGAACAGGGAGAACTGGGCACATAAGGCAACCGGGAGGGAGCGCGTAAGCCATCCAGGGCATGCAAGATCGCAGCGGGTGGACCCTGAGTACACAAGCGGCAGCTAGCGGACCCAGTGAGGCGGCGATTGTGGACCAGAGCAGAGCACGCAACCCAGGATCCCAGAGAAGGGACTGAGGTCCCAGGAGAATGGAGCTACTGCCATTGTTCCCTCTCGACCCCGCCCCCACATACAACGTCGCAATCTAGCCACTGGGGTGCCCAGACCTGGAGAACACCTAAGGCTCCGCCCATCACTGTAACAGGAGTGACCAGACCAAAAAAGAGAGAGAGAGAGAGACAGGTCTCAAACAGAAAAACAGATCAATGCCCCAGGACTCATCCTTTTGAGCCACCAAGAGATAGCCAATCTATCAGATGCACAGTTCAAAACACTGGTGATCAGGAAGCTCACAGAATTGGTTGATTTTGGGTGCAAATTAGATGAAAAAATGCAGGTTACCATAAAAGAGATGAAGGAAGATGCATGGAGAACCAATAGTGATGGGAAGGAAACTGGGACTCAAAACAATAGAGTGGACAAGAAGGAAGAAAAAACAACCAGACAGGAAAGAATGGAGAAATAAGAATTCAAAAAAAAACGAGGAGAAGCTTAGGAACCTCCAGGACATCTTTAAACATTCCAACATCCGAATTATAGGGGTACCAGAAGGGGAAGAGGAAAAGCAACAGATTGAACACGTATTTGAACAAATAATAAAGGAGAACTTCCCCAGTCTGGCTAAGGAAATAGACTTCCAGGAAATCCAGGAAGCTCAGAGAGCTCCAAAGAAGTTGGACCCAAGCAGAAACACACCAAGGCACATCATAATTACATTAGCCAAGGTAAAAATGAAGGAGAGAATCCTAGAAGCAGCAAGAGATAAGGGGACAGTAACCTACAAAGGAGTTCCCATCATACTGTCAGCTGATTTCTCAAAAGAGACCTTACAGGCAAGAAGGGGCTGGAAAGAAATATTCCAGGTCATAAAAGACAAGGACCTACATCCCAGATTGCTCTATCCAGCAAAGCTCTCATTTAGAATGGAAGGGCAGAGAAAGTGCTTCTCAGATAAGGTCAAGTTAAAGGAGTTCATCATCGCCAAGACCTTATTTTATGAAATGTTAAAGGGACTTATCTAAGAAAAGAAGATACAGAAAAAACATGTATAGTAAAAGGACAGCAAACTCACAATTATTAACAACCACACCTAAAGCAAAACCAAAAGAAACTAAGCAAACAACTAGAACAGGAACAGAACCACAGAAATGGAGATCCCATGGAGGGTTAGCAACAGGGGAGTGGGAGGAGGAGAGAGGGGGAAAAGGTACAGAGAATAAGTAGCATAGATTGTAGGTTGAAAATAGACAGGGGGAGGGTAAGAATAGTATGGGAAATGTACAAGCTAAAGAACTTATAAGTATGACACATGGATATGAACTAAAGGGGGGAATGTGGGTGGGAGAGGGTGTACAGGGTGGAGGGGAGTGAAGGGGGGAAAATGGGACAACTGTAATAGCATAATCAATAAAATATATTAAAAAAAGAAATAATCAAATAGTAAAAATCAAACCATTAAGAAAACAAAACTATCAAACAATGTGGTTCCTGCCTGTAAAGAAAATATCTGATCACACAAAAATTTTTAACATCTTTACATCAAGTAATAAAAGCAAAAATCAAAAGGTAGGCAACAAAACTTCAAAGCAATAAATGACACATTTAATACAGAAAGATCATTCACAAGCCACAGTGAGAAATTCTCTAATAGAAAAATAGGCAATTTCCAACATAAGGGTCTGACCTTGGTGGAAAATCAAGCAAAGGAAAATTGCAAACAAACAAGAGACCGCTACGGAGCACCACACTGCACAAATGACGGACGCCCGTAACACCAGATGCTGCCCCAGGAGCCAGTGGGCCGTCCAGAGCAGTGCCGGCCAGAACACACATGCAGCCATACGTGCAATTGAGAACTTGCCAGAATCCGTGTGAAAGGGTAAAAATAATCAGGCGAAATTAATTATATGTATGTAATCCAATACGTCGAAAGGGTTAGTTTAACTTGCTATACAATTATGAGTGAGATATTTACTTTTTCTTTCAGGAGTGCTGGTTCCTTGAAATTTAGTATCTATCTTATACTTACAGCATTTTAAGCCAGATGCTAAATTTTTATTGGAAATATGTTTTAAATTTCTAAAATTTTCCGTTGAAAAAGGGGATTTCGCTCACATGAGTTATTCCAAACATGAGTTTTTCCCAGTAACTAATTTGAATACCAGGTTTTAGAATTTATTCTAAATTAAACAAAATTCAGAGCCCCGGCTCCTCAGTGGCACCTGCCACGTTTCCCGTGCCCTGAGCCGCACGGTGCTGGTGGCTGCCGCAGTGGAAGGCACGGTTCTGGGGGGAACCCACCGGCTGCGACCCAGCCTGCCCCTCGGCAGAGGCAGCTCTCGGCTCCTGAAACCTGACACGGTGGCTCTCGGATCACTACTGAAGAAAATGTCAAGACTCACTCCTTCCGTCCTGCGCCCGTCCTTTTCTGTTCCTGCTGTGATTCTCCCATGGGACCCACAGCCCAGTCCTTCATCGGCACGTTTTGAATCCTCATGATCTAAATAGTAAACGACAATTGCAATAGTAAGAAGGATAATGATAAGAGGCAATAGGTTTCACCCATTGAGTAGGCCGTGGCGCCCAGTGCTTTTGTTTTTGTATCAATAATCTGGGCCCCTTCAGTGTGCAGACAGGAAACAGGCTCAGAAAAGGAAAGTAACATGTTAGGGTCACAGTATTAGCAAGTGGCAGAGCCCAGGGTCACAGTATTAGCAAGTGGCAGAGCCCAGTATTAGCAAGTGGCAGAGCCCAGTATTAGCAAGTGGCACAGTATTAGCAAGTGGCACTGTTGGAAGCAAAGGTGAGGGGCCCTCCCCCCACGCTGCCTGGTTCGGTTTGTGGGCTGCCTCCACTCCTCAGGTCCTCGTTTCTCTCCCCAGGCACCAGCAGCAGCTCCCAACTCTCCTGGGGGTCTGGGGCACATCGGGGTCCCACCTGGGGCACTGCTTCTTAGGACATCATTAGGCCAAGATGGTACGAAGGAGAAGGACCCACCACGTGAACACCTACTGTGTGTCAGGCACTGTGCTAAAGCCCCTGCACAGGCCGTCTCACTGATTCTCACAGCAACCTGTAAAAGAGCAACAGTCATTTTCCTCATTTTCCTAGAGAACCGACCTGCCCACAGGTCAGCACATAAGAAGTGGAGGGCAGGGACTTCCTTATGGGGTGTGTTTTATATGCTCTTCGCAGGTGGTGACGGGGGACAAGGCCACCAGGCAGGATGTGTTCCGTGTGCCTCAGCCTCCACCTAATACCAGTCTCATAACCGAAAACAACCCACAATGCATTAGACAGAAGTAGTCACACCAGAGCTGTGTGTACTCTGTGAATGAGGAGCCACTTCGAAGGCTAGCGTGTTGGTGGTGGATTATTAGGCACCTACTGTGTGCTAATCCTGTGCCAAGAATTCACATGTATTTTCACAGCTGAGTCTCTTAACCACTCTGCAGACGAGTGCCAACATTTGCATTTCACAGACTAGAAAACCAAGCCTAAGATGACGAAGCAGGTGAGTGGCAGGGCTGGAGAACTCAGCCAACGCCTGGAGGTCGAGTTCACTCCGAAGGCTCATCCACCCCTTCCTTCAGGCTCACACCATTCAGTGGCCGCGCACTGTGCATCAGGCACTGCTTGACACACAGAATTCAGAAATGAGTAGAAGGGACTGAGTCCCCAGAGCTCCATCCCCAGGGGTTGATGGTGCCAACACCATTTACTGAGGCCGGATTCCCAGGTGCCAGCTCCCTGCCCCCTGGCAGTTGGGTAGGAGGGGCCCTATGACTGGGTCCAGCCCACAAGCTCTGACTGGCAGCAGTGGGAGACCTTCCCACACTGAAGCCCCTAGGAGTCAGGACAGGACTCTCAGCTGTTCTCAGAGGCAGGTCCTGACCCACCTCCTGAATGGCCGCTGAGTGACCTCGCACAGCGGGAGGGCCAGGCCGTGGTGTGTGGAGAATAGGGGCGAGGGGTTTGTTACTGCAGCAGAGCCCAAGGCGTCCTGATTGGCACAGTGAGGCATGTGCTCAAATATATACAAAATAGTTGTGACTTAGGTCAGAAATCAGGACGCAATGAGAGAGTTGAGCAGAGACTGATCGGTCTTGTGGGGAAGGCGGGGTGGCGAGGGGGCTGAGCTGAGGCAGGTCACAGGGATGGCAGGGGACATTGACTGATGAGCCAGTTACTCTGCTAAGTGCCTCACAGACATCCCAGCAAAATCTGTTCTCAGAAAAAGCCTGAAGCTTGGAGGACTAGGTGGTCTCTCTCTCCATTTACCCATCAAGCCTTGAACACCTACTATGTGCCAAGGAAAGCAAAGTCTCTGCTTTCACAGGTTTTGCACCCTGAAAGGAGAAGCAGGCTATTGAGATGAAACATTCCAGGAAAGTCTCCCTGCTGTGATGGCAATGGAGCAGAGCGCCAGCGAGGAACCATGAGCCCTGGGCACAGGGGCAGCCGGAGAACACTCCAGAGGGGACTGTTGGTGCAGACGCCTGAGGCCAGGATGTCTGGTGGGTCTGAGAACCAGGAAGGGGGCGATGGTGGCTGCTCCTGTAAGAGGAGTGAGTGAGGAGTAGGAGATGAAGTCAGAGACACAGGGCTCTGGGCGCTACTCCTAGTGAGACAGACGTCTTTGGAGGGTTCTGAGCAGAGGAGGAGCATTATGTACTTCATGCTTCAGAGGATCTCTCTAGGGGCAGCTGTTCTCACACAGGGGCGACTGGGCCTCTAGGGGACACTTGGCCATGTCTAGAGATGCTTCTTGTCTCAAGTGAGGGGTTTCTAGTAGGCAGAGGCCAGGGATGCTGCTAGATGTCCCACAGCACACAGGATGGCCCCCACAGTGAAGGATGATCCAGCTGCAGGCATCAGTAGAGATCAGACTGCAGGGGAAATGCAGAAGCAAGGAGCCCAGTTAGACTGCTGAATAGTCAAGACACAGTGGTGGCTTGGAGCAGGGTGGCCAGGAGGACTTGGATCGGAGGTGCACTCTGAAGGAAGGGCCCGCAGGACTCCTCAAGGACTGGAGGTGGAATATGAGAGGAAGGGAGAAGTCCAGGACATCAAGTTTTATGATCAGAGCAATGAAAGAGCAGAGTGACATTCACCTGCCAACAATATTAGTTGAGCATCTACTATGTACCAGACATTATTTTAGGTGTCAGGGACATAGTAAAAAGAAAAGAAAATCACTGTCCTCATTGGCACTTAGACTTGAGTGGGAAGAAAACTGACAGATAAGCCAACAAATTATTAACACAGTCACTTCAGACAGCAGTAAACTGTCAGCTAAGACTAAAAGAGGGCAATTCGATCGGGGATTACTTTATGCAGGGTAGTCAGGGAGCTCTCCGAAAAGCTGATGTCTAAACAACTAAGGTCAGCCAGGAGATCTGGGGTGGGAACATACTGGGCAGACGGTGTGGCTCATGCAAAGGCCCGGAGGCAGAGCTGCCGAAAGGGCAGTGTGGCTGGAGCAAGGCAGGGAGAGGCAGCGGGCACTGGGCAGGTTGGCAGGGGTGCAAGGTCGACAGGTCCTCAGAGTTCATCTCCAGTGCAGCTGGCTGCCATTCAAAGCCTTGATCAGGAAACAGATTCAGCTTCCAAAGCTGTCTCCTGGCTGCATGGGGTAAGGGACACTGGGGGAAGTGGGGAGACCCTCAGGGAGGCTCAACAGCTGTCAGGAGAGGAGAATCCCTCCTGGGACCAAAACCTGTGAGGCAAAGCAGATCTTGCATAATATAAAGGAACAAGCTGCGTGCTGGACTGGGGCCCTGAGGCTTCAGGTGACTCGGCCTCCTCTGCATCCTTGCTGGGACCACGAGGCGGGACCGTGGCCAGCCCAGAGCACCCCACTCCAGCTCGCTCACAGGGAGCAGAGACTCAAAATGCTGGGCCCTGCCCTGGCCACCAGCCCCAGTCAAACCCAAACTCAAGGTGCATAGGCAGGATGGTCCCAGAGCTGTGCTGTCAGGCAGCCTCACATTAGGATCCTAACCCCAGCAGCCAGGTGCTCCAGCTCCCTCCTGCGTTAAAATGGAATCAGTATAGTACCTGCGTCAGAGTTGAACGGGCGAAGAGCCCAACCAGAGCAGGCGCCAGCAGCACTCGTCTGTCTGCGAGGTGCTGAGAGTCAGCGCAGTGAAGGTGTGCCAGCCCCCTTCCGTTTAGGAAAGAAACATGAGACCAGAGAAAGCGTTGGATGGGAAGGAGTCAGTGGGTCTGAGACCCTAGAGCCAGGGTGCCTGGGTCAGGGCCTCACCGCAGGCTCTTAGGCAGTTCCACTGATATCACTGAACCTCAGTTTTCTCATCTGCAAAGTGGGAATAACACAGCAACGATGTCTGGGGACAGATGAGAGCACTTCATGAGGGAAGGCACAGAAGGGGCTTAGCTGAGCTCCGCACACCTGACGGTTCATAAAGAGTCGTTATGAGGACAAATGGTAATGATTAGAGGTAATAAACTGTTCTAACACCCGTTTCCAAAGGTACAGCTCTCGTCTTTTCTATCCTGGTCACTCTAAGGCAGTGGTTCTCAAGGAACAGTCCCAGACCAGCAGCATCAGCACCGGGGAGGCAGGCCAGTGGCCCAGCTGCGCGGTCTGTGCGGGCGCACTGGGTCCTGGGTTTCAAGGTCTGCTCTCCTCATCTTGAAATTCTTACTTTGAGCAAGGGGCCCTGCAAGATCTGTAGCCAGCCTTGCCCAGGAGCTTGTTAGAGATGCATGCTCTGGGGGAGCCCTACTCTGCTGTTCAGTAAGTGGGACCCACAGCCTGAGATAAGCTAGCAGCAGGCGCCTTCCCTGTGTCCACAGCAGCCATGCAGAATTTCTCCACTGGAGCAAAGCCATGGCCAGCCTGCAGGGCAGCAGCACCAATAACCCCACCTTTCTGCTTCCAGCCTCAGCCTCCCCCCTGCTGACACTGGCTGGGAGCAAACTTAACAGGGAGCTGATGACGCCTCCCTCACTTGCAAAGGCCCCTTCCGAGATCCAGTAACTGACTCATAGCTATAATTCTGTAATCTTCTCTTAAGGAGGCCCAGCAAATCATAGAGGCTTCAGGCCGCAAGACACCCAGACCTACTGTGGTCTGGAGAGGCAGGTGGGAGTGCCTGGGCTCTGTGGTCCTCGTTGGTAAATCACCATGACGGTGCTCCTCAGACGTCCTGGTGCACCCACATCACCGGGAGGGCCCCTTAGAATCCAGATGGCTGTCCCTCCCCTGACACACACACTGCACCAGCTCATCTGGACCTGAAAATGTGTGTTTCTACAATCTCTTGAGTGATGCTGACCTGGGCACCAGACTTTGAGAGCTGCTGCTCTGTGAGCATTCTCCCCACCTCTACCTGCCCCTACTCCAACTTCATGGAGCTAAAGCTGCTCCCTGGCCCAGCAAACGCCCTTGACTGCCGCCTCCAAGGGGCTAGACCTGCTCATCCACCCCTTCCCGGAAGCCCTCCCTGACCTCTCAGGCTGGGATTGGGGCCCATTCTTCAGGCAGCCCTTGCCCTGTCTCCCTCTCAAGCTATACTGTAGTGCTCAGCCACTCACCAGCTGCCCCAGCAGACCAGGAAAAACTGTCCTTTGCCTGGATTTTCCTGTGCCCACCTCTCCTCAGCCCGCCAGGCCCCACACCTCCCCCATGCCTCCTCCGTTCCTCTCCCCGCCCCCCTGCCACCACCCCAGCCTCTGCACACTGAATCCAGGAGCCCCTCCTCCTGTTCCGCAGCAGGGCCTCCTCCTCAAGGTGACTTTCCGAAGAGTCACTGGAGAGGGCAGCGTGAGCTTTCACACGGGTGTGGGGAGCTGGGGACTTAGATGTCTGTGTCTCCTGGGATGAGTAATTACCAGAGAGGTGGCGGCTGCTCCTAGCAAGGCAGCCTCTGGAGCTGCTTCCTAATTAGGTCACAGGCAACAGAAGGGACAAAGGGACCAAGAGGGTGTTGCTTTGCTTTCTGCACACTCATCCCCACCTCCAAGGATACGAGTGTGGAGGTTGTGGTTTTAAAAGCCTTCATTGAGCACTTGGCCTCTGGCCCCCCGTCCCTCTCCCAGCAATTCTGTCTGTGCCTGCATCACTCACGGGTGCCAGGCTTTCTCCTCATCCTGCCCTGTCCCAGACAGTCCAGCCTCTCTCCCCTGGGCCACGCCTCCTCTGCCCCTCCCCCACACTCAGCTGTCCTCAGATAATCCCCTCTTCCTCCTAAACTCCAGCAATCAGTTGAACCCCTGGAGTTGAGTGAAACCTCAGAGGCCTGATCCAGGGCTGGGTCACCAGGGTCAGGGACATAGATTTGAGGTCAGGGCTGCCCCAGCTGCCCACATTTACCCTGAAGAGAGAGGGGAGAAGGGGCCACTCACATCTCTGGCTTCCAGAGACCTCCTCCTGGGCTTTTGGGAGACCTAGATTTCCTATGCCCACCTCTCCACCTGCTGAGGAGCAGGAGGGTCTGGGGACACCGGGGCTTTAAGCTGGATGATTAATACATGTCAGGGCTGAGGGCCTATCAGCCCCAGGGCAGAGCCTGATCTCCACCACCTACCACCTTCGCTGGGCTCACCCAAGGCACCTGGGAACCATTCCCGGCCCCACCCCAGATCCAAGGAGTCCCAGTTGCTGCTGGGGGTGAGGCCTGGGGTCGAATTTTCACAAACAACGCCCAATACACACACACACAGGTGAGTCAGAGCAGGTTGTTCTTTGTGAATTTTCAGGCTTTTTGGTACTGGGGACCCGAGGGGCTTCAGCTGTGCCGTTTTCCTCTTTTTCACCTCTACTCACTTGCTTTCTCTTAATGAGCAAAAAAGGGAAAACAGCTCAGCTCCTGTTTTGAGCCAGACACTGTGTAGACAGGAAACAAAGCTTTATTACACACCATGCGCTTTGAAAAGACCTTTCCCTTTGTTTTTTCAAGTCTTGCGCACCCCTTGCAGGGAACTTGGGACCTGCAGCAAATCATGAAGCTTCAGGCGATACTTCCACCAGTTACTGTGTGCTCTTAGAAAACTCATCCAACTCCTTTGAGCCTTCCTTTCCTCATCTGCAGGATGGAGTGAACAATAATGTTCATCTGTCTCAAGGGGCTGTAAGTATTAAATGAGATAATCCCTATTAAGAGCTCATTAAATACCAGCTATTTATGTCATTAACAAACATTTATTGAGCACTCTGGCATGTGTCAAATCCTTTGCTAAGATCTGGGGCTTAAAAAAATTTTTTTAAAGTGAAATGATCTTTGCTTTTAAGTAATTCAGTCTTACATGAAAATGGTAATATGTAATATTTCATAGTTTATTTTCAAAATGCCCCATATTTATCCCTCTTGATTTTTATTAAACCATACGAGGTAGCTAATATTTCTGATACTTCACAGACGAGGAGACGGAGGTTCAGAGAGGAGCAGAGCAGTGGGCTGGGATGAAAAGGAGGCTGTCTGGGCAAAGCGCCCTGCGTGTCCCCCACTCTCTCACTGCCACCACGCTTCATTCTGACGCCAGAGGTGGGGTTTCCCCCACCCAGCAGTTCTCTGCAACACTAGCTAGGTGTCCCACAACTCAATTCTGACACTACTCAGAGTGCGGGCAGAGCCCTCAGGTTAAAGGCTCCGTCCCATGAGACTGCCCCCCGTCCCACGTCAGATGCCAGGCACAAGGCGTAGGTCCCCATGTGACCTACAACTCCTGTTGGACTTGGCTACAAATCAGAGATTCCCTCAAGTCACTCCTCTGATGAAATCACTTGCTAGAACAGGTCGCAGAACTCCAATAGCAAAAGATGGGGACTCAGGATCACAGCCCCTTTGAAGGCCGACAGGTGCTGGAGTGTGCAGGGGCCAGGAATGTGTGACTCTGTGGTCCCCGCAAAGCTTCCTTCTTCTGAGGGCTCTCCTGAGCTGGAGGGTTGCTGAGGGCACTGGCATCGTAGTTGGGCACCCAGCTGTAGGACCTGGGCACTTGTTCCCTCCTGGCCGATCCTCTAATTTTCTTCTGAAAAATCATGCAGTGGTTTTGGGCTGCAAGTAAAAAATGTATGGTTAAAAGTGGCCCAAATAGCAAAGACATTTATTGTGTCATTGAATGAAGAGCTTAGGGGTAGGTGATGTTAAAGTTACCTATTTCAGCCCTTGATCTCAAAGTGGGCTCTCGGACAGCTTTTCTGCAATTTTGCTTTGGTTTTGTTTTACTTTCCTCCTAGGGTTGCACAAACACCACCACCGCATCATGTTCCAAAGCAGCCAGGGCAGAAGGGGCTCTCCGAGGACATGTCTCTCTTTTAAACAGACCCCAGACCTCAGCAGACTTCCCCTTACATCTCATTGGCTGGAGCTTCATGACATGCCTGTGCCTAGACCAGTCAGCAATGTGATCTAGAAGGCTCTACCTGGTCTGGGGGCTGCCACTCTGACCAGCCTCATCAAATGCTGCTGTCCCCATTCCTTGATGACATGGTTCTCTCCTGCCACAGGACCCACCTGACATTAAATAGCTTTAAGTTACTTATTGAGAACATTATTTCACCTCAAATTCTTTTTCACTCTCTCTGCACATGAAGGAGAAAGCCACAATTGAGCACTGGCATGTTTTTAACACTCTGAAAGAGTTGGAGTAATCAGGAAAAGTAAGACTAGCTACCAGAACAAACAGCTCCAGAACATTTACTGTCTTAACTCAAAATGGCTTATTTCTTGCTCCATCCAGTTGGTCAGGTACCCACCTCCATCCATCTGTGGCTCCACCAAACCTCTGGTCTTAGAGTTTTCCTTTTACTTCTGTACCCAGCTGGCAGGCAGGGGGAAGAAGACAGCTTGGGGGATGGCTGGAGAGGGTTTCAGAGCTGGAACCGGAACCGAGGAGCGTGGACCAAGAATAGAGAGAACACCGGTATTGGTGGACTGCTAGCCAGTCACTGCCATGCACACCAGCCCCGAGGGCCAGAGCGTTCTGGAAGCAGCAGCATCTCAGCAGAATGAAGACACTCGGCTTTCAGAGTGGCATGCCTACTGTCACCTTCTCTTTGCAGTAGGATGTCAACACCGACTCCCCATTTCAGTAGATAATGTACTTCTTAAATAAAAAAGTGAGTCAGCGTGGCAAGAAGTGTAAAAACATGCAACCGCCTGATGCTTGGGAAACGCTGGTCGAGGGCAGCACAGTCCAAGGGAGCCTTCTGCAGTGATGGAGCTGCCTGTTCCGTGCTGTCCGAAGTGGCAGCCACTGGCCACGGGTGGATACAGAGCACTTGACATGTGGCTAGTGTGACTGAGGAACTCTTTTTTTAATTTAATTTAACTTAATTTGAATTTTACCCTATAAGACAAGGCAGATCTAGGGAGATAACCATGATTGACAGTGAATGCTTGGACCATGTTTCTTGGAGGATTCAGAGGGCAATAGTGCTGTGATAGATTACTAATGTCTGGCATGGGTGTGAGAGGGGAGGTGATGGAGAGCGTGCCCTCTATTGGTCATTGCTACACTGCATTTTCTTATAGGGTCTTTGTAGCCCCAACATTCCAGAATTGTATATTCTTCCCTAAACCTCCAGTAGAATTTAGTACCTGCTTAATGATCTGTCCAGCCCAGGACATAATAGAAATATCTGTCTCTGGTCTCTGGTTTCTGAATACCTTCTAAAACCTCCTACCATCTGCTCCTTTCCTGGCAAAAGTAGAGACCATTGATTAGAGAGTTGAACTTGAAGGTACTTACCCATATCTCTATGCCTTTGCCTTGAAACTAATGATTTCAGGCTTGTGAGATGTGAGTCACCTTCTCTTTTCCTCAAGAAAGCCATTGAACAGCCACCTCTTTGGAGGCAGGGGGTTATTACCAACGGAAAAGGGAAGGACCTCTTCTGTTTAATGTGTGGCTAAAAGTGGGATGCTAGAAATAGCCTTCTGTCATGTGACCTCAGAGGTGGGACAGGCTGTCCACAGGCTTCAGCGGTCTCAGAGAGGAGTGCATAGGTTCCGCTTGGAGGAAGGAGGCAGAGCACGGAGGGCACCCTCCCCAGAGAAGCTAACATCAGGAAGGCTGGCAGTGCGCCGACAGCCCTCCCTGCACATCCCCACCAGGCGGGAGGGACCGGTCAAGGGGCTGACCTGGCTGCCATTGCAGACAGCTTTGTAATTCTCCTTCAGCTAAGCAGTGACCTTGAGATCTTCTCATTTGGGAGCATTTGTGTTTTAGATGTGCCTTTTATCTTAGCCTGATGCCCTAACCATCATTTTCTTTTCTTTTCTGGTATTTATCATTTAGACCACAAACCTAGAATGTCAAGGCCAACTGGTTTCTCTTTCTTTCTGCTTTTTCCTGCTGTTGAATTACCTTGAGTAAGCCCCATGGCCTCTCTGACCCCAGTTTCCTATTTGTAAAATAAAATATTTTGACTGGATCATAAAAATTTGGCAACACATAACTCCACTCAGTTCCCCATGTTTCTGTTACCTGTCTTGGTTCAAGTCCTTCTCCTCTATCATAATTAGGACCATGGTCCTAACATTCCAAATGGCATCCCAGCTCCCGTACTGGTTTGCAGATGGCCTCCTTCTCCCTGTATGTCCTCACATGGCAGAGAGAGAACAAAGGCAAGAGGGAGGAGAGAGAGGGGAGAGAGGGGAGAGGGAGGGGAGGGGAGAGGGAGCAGGGAGGAGAGAGAGGGGAGAGAGGGGGTGAGGGAGGGGAGGGGAGAGGGAGCAGGGAGAGAGCAAGGGAGCTCTGGTATCTTTGTGTAAGGGCACTAACCTGGTAAGGGCCCCACCCTCCTGACCTCATCACTTGAACACAATCGCCTCTCAAGAGCCCCACCCCAGCACTGTCACATTTGGGGTTAGGGCTCTGACGTACAGATTTGGGGATACAAGCATGCAGTCCATGCACAACACTAAGACTTCCATGTCCAGACATCTCTTGAAACTCAGTGGCCAGATTACACAACCTGGCTCTCCTCAGATAAAAGATGCCAATAAAGGGAAATACTGTTATGATACCAAATAGCTTAAAATCAATTCATAAGCTATGCATAGAATAGATTTTGAAAGATATAATCAGAGTGCCTATTCTATCTGGCAGAATAAAGGCCACTCAATGGGTGACCTTGTGGCATAATGAAAGTATCCAGGACTTTCATCTTTTTAACACCCAAGGAGGGCAGGGAGGCTCCCTGGTGACTGTTGCACAACGACAGGGGGTTTTGATCAGATGTACAAGCCAGCGGACTTTACCTAACAGGCCTTCAGAGTAGAGAGTCCATCTCACTTGTCCACTGCTCCATCCCTGGGCCTGGTGAGTAGTAGGTGCTCAGGGAATATTTGCAGAACTAGTTGAGAGTCATGAGTGTGTATCTGTGAAGTGTTGGCTTGCTCCTGTGGATAGGGTGGTCTGAATTTCTGGTTTCTTTCCTGATCAGTAGGGGTGCATTCCTCCCTTCCCACACCTACAGTCCCCTCACCCAGCCCCAGCTCTGGCTTCTGAGAGTAAGTTGCAGAGGTGGAACGGAGAAGATAATGGAAATTGAGATCAACATACAGCATGGTGTATTAGTCAGGGCTCTTTGGGTTGCAAACAACAGAAAGAGTTCTAAGCAAAGAAGGAAAGTTGTGGGTTCATTTAATTGAGCAGTCAGGCATTCACTGGCTTCAGGTATGGCTGGACCCAGGGGCTCATTTTGGGTCTTTCCCTCTCCTTTCTTATTTTCTCCCTGACCCCATTTCTCTGCTCTAGTTTCCTCTCTGATTCTTCACTCTTTACTGGGTACTCTCCTAGGTGGGATCCCCAGCAGAAGGAGAGTCTGTCCTCATGATATTTCTAGCAGGAGTCCTGGGATTGTCTGACCAGGGTCACATGGCCCTCTCTGCACCCTGGCACCAGAACCATAGCATTCTGATATGTCACATGCACTCCTACACCCACCGCAGCAAAACCTAGGAATGGGACCAACCCCACCTATACAATAGACTAAACTAGGGTAGAGCAGACCCCCCCAAATAAAATCAGGAGGTGCAATGAATGCATCACAGGTAAAAGCAGCAGATGCCAGAGGCATGGTCATTAAGTCACCCTGGATAAAGGTTAGACTGAGTGAACAGGAAGGCAGTTAATAAGGCCCTAAAGCCTCCCACAGAAGAGGGATGAGTTTACAGATCGGTAGATGACTACAATGAGAATGAGCCACAGGGCATGTCTGCAGCACAGAGCAGGTGGCCAAGAATTTGTGGAATGGGCACACGAAGAAGCAAAAGGCAGTGGAGTAGTGTGGTTTGGAACACACACAGGATAACCAGGAGCACACCAGCCTCATTTAAGAGAACTGGGGTGACTGGAATCGAGGGGAGAGGACAGTTTACACTCCGAGGGAGCTTTAGACAAAACAAAGTCCTGCTTGGTCAGCCACGTCAGAGAGGAAGAGGATAGTCGGAGCTTGGAGGACAGGCTGAGAGCACAGAGGGATTTAGGGACTGACTCAAAGAGAAGGGTCAAGAGGACAACCTCATTAGAGGAACTGAGAAAACTTGAGAGGTGTCTCCTCAAGCCTCTGATAGCACATGGCTTCTCCCTTACAGGTTTCCTGGAGCCGACGGCTGTGAAGCCGGAAGAAGGCACCGTTGCCAGACTGCCGTTCTCACACTGTAATTAACTGTGTTAAAAATCTTCACTTCGCCAAAACTCAATGGAATCCCGCCACTGGAGGATTTGAATTATTCCCTTGCTTTTTCCCCCCTTTTTAAAACAAAAGCATATTGTGAAATTTATCCATATCAATTAATATTTGTGTTTGCTTTAATCCTTTAGGTATTGAAACATTTTCCTTTCTGCTGGGTTTGCGTTTGAGACAATAAATGGTACCCAGAGCACATGATGGTGTTGGTAGTTTAATTTGAACTTCTGATGGTTAGCAAAATCCATCCCAGTGCAGTTAGCTTTAGAGCCCATGAGGGACCTGATGGGAGCCGAGGTCAGCAAGGTGCCCAGGACAGAGACGCAGAGCTGTGCTCCTAACTTCTAGTCCTCCAGAATCAGGTGTTATCACTTCCAGAAAAGCCCACCACACACCGGAAGGGTGCCACAATGATCAGCCCTGTTGGGGTGATGTTGCCAAACTGTCTACACAACATCAAAAAGCTTGTTTTCCTAAATTATAATTAGAACATCTCGGTGGGAGAGCCAGTTCATAAAGACTCTCCCTATGAAATGGCTCCATCCACACAAACAAGCCAGACAGGGCATGGTGACCAGGAGGGCAGAGGCCACCACTAATTAGACATGACATCAGCATTTATGCTCCCCTGGCCAATTATGTCAGGAGAGGTAAGGAAAGCTCATGCAGCGCCCCTTGATCGGCGCCAGGAGCTGCGGAGTCTCTGTAGGTGTGTAAGATTGGCCCAGAAACCCCTCTGCTGGAGATCTGGGGAATGTGTGACTTTATTGCTAGAATTCCTTGAAGAGGAAAAAAACTATTTAAGTAAATTTAATAATTAAATAGATGAAACTTGGTTCCATTTGTCAGAAGAGACATAATTCTGGAGGGAAAGACTTTGATTTCCAGACTGACTTCGAGGCCCCAGAGGGACCTCCGTGTCGGACGGAGGACGCGCTCCCCTCCCACTACGGGAGGCTGGAGGTTCCCCGGCGCCAGACCCTGGCAGGCACCTCGTACAGCATGCAGCTTGGGTTTGAATCCCAGCTCTGCCACTTACAAGCTGTGCGATCTTGGGCAAGTTCCTGAATGTCTCTGTGCCTCATTGTCCTCATCTGTAAGATGGGGCAAATAAAAGGACTTACCTTGGTTGGGATGTTTTCATACAAGTGAGGTAATCAGAAGAGGGACTGGCAATTTAGGTGACTTCTCCCGTGTCTCAACTGTTCTTTCCTTACCAGGGGGCAGTTTCTTTTTTTCCTTTTGGAGCTGAATTATAAAAATACTTGACTGCTACTTTGCCAGTCATTGTACTCACCTGCTCCTTTCCTGTCCTGTTGCCATGCCCTTTCTCAGGGCCTTTTGTAATGATCACCAATGTTATCCTAGGAATTCGGGAACAGGGGATCAGCTGTGTGATGGTTGGTGGTGGTCAGCATCGTTATTGTTTATTGGGTGCATATGCTGCACCTAACACTATGCTAATGTACTAAGAAATGAGCTCATTTAAACCTCGCAGGGAAGGTACTGAATGGCACCCATTTTATAAAGGAACTGAGTCCCCCAAATGGCATAGTACCTGTCCGAGGCCACAGAGTCACTGAGTGACAGAGCCAGGACTCAATCCCAGATAGGCTGACTCTGTCCTGTCAGCAACTTTTCCTCCCTGTCTCCCCTCCTCCCTCCTTGCCTCCCTCCTTAAGCAGCTCAAGCAGCTCAAGACCTGCTAGAGGCAGGGAGACTGGCTAGGAGGCAGCAGCAATGGTTCAGTGGCCTGGGTGAGAGCCCTGGCTATGGGAATGACCTTTACTGAGCGCCTGCTGTGTGCCTGGCATGGAGCTGCCTGCTCACAGGCACTGCGTCACCTAGTCTTCACCTGGGTGCCACTGTCACCTGGTGTTACCGACGAGGGTGGAAAGGCCTGCAGAGGTTGGAACCTTGTTCCAGGTCAAGTAGCCATTAGTGGCCCAGATGGGATTTGGGTTCAGAGTCTGTGTCTGGAGCTCCTGCTGTCAACGCTGGGCCAAAGGCCAGGCAGCACCGAGGGGGGTGGATGCCGTGAGCGATCAGACAGGGCACGGGGGTGGGGCAGAGGGAGAGGTGGCAGCTGGGTTTCTGATTCCAGGCAGTTGTGCGGAGCATGCTGCCACTGTCAAGACCGAAAACAATAGTAGAGAAAGTGTTTTTAGGAGGGAAATAAGTCAAGTTTTGGAAATGGCATGTCCGAGTCGTCTTTGAGACATTGTCATGCTGCCCAGCTGGCATCAGCACACGGGACTCCGAGGCTTAGAGACTCAATTCATCTTAAAAATGGTTTCTGTGGGAACCATCTTCACAGGAGTGGTGACTAATGCTGCTGGTGTCAAAGTGTCCCAAGGGCAGAGGGGCACAGAGAAGGCTGCCAGGACATGAAAACATCAATATTTAATGGTCTCACTGAAGTCAAAGTTTGCTCTGTTTGCTGGGGCTTGGCATGGGGCATGGCATGTACTTGGCAAGTGTCTGTGGGATGGAGGGAAAATAGGAGGGAGGGCTGCTGAGGGGAGTGTATCTGTAGGGAGTTAAAAAAACGTTTATAGCCCTGACTGGCATGGCTCAGTGGATTGAGTGCTGGCCTGTGAACCAAAGGGTCACCAGTTCAATTCCCAGTCAGGGCACATGCCTGGGTTGTGAGTCAGGTCCCCAATAGGGGGTGTGTGAGAGGCAATCACACATTGATGTTCTCTTCTTCTCTTTCTCCCTTCTTTCCTCTCTAAAAGTAAATAAATTAAATTTTTTTAAAAAAGCATTTCTAAGGAACGCCAGGCTCTGGTCCGGACGATGAGAGCATGGTGGGGAAAAGAGGCTGTGCCTCCTCAGGGGCTGTGGTCTCACCTGACAAACACAGGAGACTGGGGAGGCGCGGCCTACATAGTGAGTGTGGTGCAATTCCATTTAAATGTCTTTTCAGGAAATCTGTGACAGCTAAAATATGTGGCTGAGGGATATGATGTTCCAGTTGGTAGTTTCAAAAAAAGCAAATTCAGAGTCTTTCAAAGATAGCACAAGAGATGAAATTGTCTGATTATTCTATGGAAGTTTGAAAGCACAGATTTAAAACTCGAGAAGAGACTATTTATATGGTGTGGTAGTAAGCCACACCCGAAATTTGCCCTCTTTTCACGTCCAAAGCCCACACCCATATGGTCTGCCTGGAGGCAGAGCTTCATGGGAGCCAGATGGGTACCAGTTCTGTACCGACGGGGCTTTGGCCTGAGGAGATGCAGGTGCACGGTACGTACAGGCCAGAAAGACACGTGCTCCACCCAGAAGCACAGACACTAGCAGCTCAGAGAAAAACAAGTTTGCGGACCTGGAAGATGCTGGTCAACCAGTCACTCAACCCACAGTCCCTCTACTCTCTTTCAGCTGCCAGCCTTTCCTTCCTCTTCATTCTGGCCTCACGGTCCAGGCTGTGCCCCAGACCCTCTCCCCTTCCAATGCCCTTTCCCATCGGTCATTCTCCTGCTCAGTGCCCATTTTCACCCTTGTTCTCAATCGTTTCCCCCTTCCGTTAGCATGCCCAGCCCACACTTCTCCCCACTCACTCTCATCTGCTCCCCTCCCAAGTTCCCCGGAATCGCCACTCATTTGTTCTGGAACTTGTAACCTGGCTCTCCAGAGCTCGGCGAGGTGCTCTTTCACCATCACGGATGGTCCCAAACCCTCCTCCGACCTGCCTCTTCTGACCCGTGGCAGCTGTTGGATTCTGCTGTTGGCATTTCTGGTTCTGGCCAATGGGACCTGTTGAGAACCTGTTGGGGGCTTCTGGGAGATAACTTCCTCTTGGAAAAAAGCAACTGAGGAGGTGAAGACCCACCCCACCTGCCTTCTTGTTCTATCTCCAAACGTGGTTTTGTGCAGACACTGTGCTGGGACGGGGCAGCCCTCTGGTGAGTAGGCATTGTGGGGGCGTCGGCACCTTGAGCTGCTGGAACGTCCTGCTGCACTGACTTTAGGACTCAGGATGGACCTCCTGTGGGAAGGACGCTCTCCTGCTGGGAGGGCCACTTCTGATCTGAGTGACACTGTCAGCTAGGGCATCCCACCTGGTGGCAACTGAGGGACAGAGGTTAGAACGTGTTGCTGGAGACCCACGGTCACGGTCAACCCTGGCAGCACAGGCTGAGACCTGAGCTTCGCTCCAGAGGCACAAGGGCCTCAGAAACAGATTGTCACATGACAAAAGGCCTCCCTGGCCGTGACCGGTGGGTGCTCCTTTTGAAAACATTGCCCTCTCCCAGGCTGCATGAATTCCTTAAAAAAAATAAATTATTTTTAAACAACTTAATGACATATACTTTATGTCAAATAAACTGTGAGCTGCACATATTTAACAAGTTCAATTAAATGAGTTGTGGCAGATTATACACCTGTGAACAGCTACACAGAAGGATACGGAGCACCTCTGTCACCCCAAGTCTCCTTGCACATCCTTTTCAGGGCCTCCCTCCCCCTACTACTGTCCCCAGGAAACCACTGATCTGCCTCTGTCACTATAAATGAGTCTGTATGGCACGACAGGTTTGAGGTTCATCCGTGGTTTGCCTTCATCAACAGCTCTTTCCTTTGTAACGCTGAGTTATCCCAATGTGTAACATACCACCTTTTGCTTATCCATTCAGTTATTGATGGGCATTTGGGTTGTTCCTGGTGGACATGAGTTTACATTTCTTTGGGTACATAGAATAAATTCCTAGGAGTGGAATTATTGGGTCATATGGCGGAGTTTAATTTTTTAAGAAACAGCCCAACCATTTTCTAATATGGTTGTACCATGAATATTTTCACCAGGGATGTATGAATTAATGTACAGGAAAAAGTCTTCTTTCCCTTTATTCTCTACTCACAGAATATTTCCCTTCTGGCACTTCTAGTTACCAAATGTTCACCCTCCCCCGCCAAACCGGGCAGTTCTGTTATACCAGCTGGGTATCCTATGATTTAGCTCAATTCTGACAGCACCTAGAGACAGCATCAGGTCCCACAGGTTAAGGGCTTGGTCCCCCAGGACTGGTTTCCTGCCCTCCACTTCAGAGGCCAACTGCCAGTCCAGGCTGTCACCTGTGCTTCTGACTGACCGGCCATAGGTCCGAGGTTCCCACAACCCCCTTGTCAGATTCCTTTGCTAAGGTGGCTCACAGGACTCAGGGGTACATTTTACTCACTAAACTAGCAGTTTGTTATAAAAGGACACAATTCAGGAACAGCCAGGTGGAAGAGACGCACAGGGCGTGGTACGTGGGAAGGGGTGAGGTGCACCCACGCCCTCTCCAGGTGCACCACTCTCCCCAGATCTCCACATGTTCACCAGCCTGGAAGCTCTCTGAACCCCATCTTTTTTAAATGGAGGCTTCATTGCATAGGCATAATTTATTAAAACATTGGTCATTAGCGACAATTCAATCTCCAGCCCTTCTGCCTTCCCCAGAGGACAGGTGATATGGCTAAAAGTTTCAAACCCCTGACCCAGCGATTTTCTATCAGTGTGCCTGAACAACTTTTAAAACATGCAGTACCTGACTATTTAGTCAGGGGCACTGACCTCTTTTCTCTTAGATTGTCAAAAAAAACGACAGCAGCCAACGCAAAAGCTGTCCGATGTAAAGGAATCAAAATTATATCTATTTTTTGTCAGATCAGCAAATAATATATATTTTTGGTGTGCTGCAGAATTTTAGTAATTAGTTTATGTGTACCCTGAGATGAAAAAGGTTGAAAATTGCTGCTTTAATCACCTGGATGGTTCCCCTGGCAACCAGCCCTCATCCTTAGGGGCCTCCCAAACAGTCACCTCATTAACATAAACTCAGGTGTGGTAGAGGGGGGCTTGTTATGAATAACAAAAAGCACCTTTACATCTCTTATCAATTACAAAATTCCAAGGGTTTTAGAAACTCTGCCAGAGACAGAGAAGAGCAAATAAATATTTCTTAATGTGAATCACAATGTTACAGTTAGAGTTGTACCAAATTCTCATCAACATTTGGTATAGTCAGTCTTTTCCACTGTAGCCATTCTACCGAGTGACAGATGGTGTCTCACTGTGGTTGTAGTTTGCACGTCCACACTGGCTGTGATGTTGAGTGTTTTGCATGTGCTTATTGGCCATTCATATGTTTTCTTTTATTAAGTGTTTGTTCAAATATTTTTCCCACTTTTTAAAAATTAACTCTTTTTTTTCTAATTTAGTTCTAAGAGTTCTTTATGTATTCTGGATACAAGCCATTTATCTGGTAAATGTGTTGCAAATACATCTTTCTGGCCTGCCCTCCATTTCTTAGTGATGTCATTTGAAGAGTGGAATCTTTATAAAGCCCGATTTAGCAATATTTTGTCTTATGGTTTATGTTTTTGCATTTGGTGAACATCTGGAATCTGTAACTTTTTGTCTTTTACCAGATATGGAAAGCTGTTGGCTGTAACTTCAACTACGTATCTGCCCCACTTGTTCTTTCCTGCAATCAGCCCTCCTAACACTGCCCCACAGGTCCCTGAGGCTTGTTCAGTTTTTCCAGCCCTTTTTTCTATTTAAGTTAGATAACTTCCATTCATTTTATCTTCATGTTCACTGACCCTTTCCTCTCTTATTTTCACTCTGCTATTAAAGCCCATTCAGAGAATTTAAAATTTTCAGATATCGTATTTTAGTTTTGAAATTTCCATTTGATTATTTTTACATGGTCTATTTCTCAAATGAGATATCCTTTCTCTTCATTCATTTCTAGCATATTTTTAATATATGAATGCTTTACTGCCCTAGTATGATAATTCCAACATCTGTGACATCTTAGGGTTTCATAATTTTTCCTTTGAGTGATTCACATTTTCTTTTATTTTATAAAGATTTTATTTATTTTTAGAGAGTGGGGAGGGAGGAAGAAAGAGAGGGAGAGAAACTCTGTGTATGGTTGCCTTTCACATGCCCCCTACTGGGGATCTGGCCCACAACCCAGGCATGTGCCCTGGCTGGGAATTGAACTGGCAACACTTTGGTTTGCAGGCGAGCACTCAATCCACTGAGCCACACCAGCCAGGGCATACATTTTCTTTATTTTTGTTGTTGTTGTTGTACACCAGGTGATTCTGAACTGCATCCTTGGCATTAGTCATGTTAAGTTGTGAAGAATTGGGATTCTGTCATATTCCTGAATGTTGAGATTTTTGCTTGAACAGGCAGCTTGATGAGACTCGAATGGTAATTTCTCTGTTGCTAGCTCTGGGCAGTAGTACAAATCTCAGTTCAATGCTTTATGCTTCTGATGCTGTATCTGTTCTGCTCATGCATACTTACATGTAAACCAGGGATTTGTGTGAAGTCCACATACAAAACTAGGGGATTCCTCACTCTTCAGTGACTTGGGTTTAAATAGATGGTCTTTTTGATAAAAATGGCTCCCATCCTGATGGGCTGCTCTACAACTGTGGTCTGCCCTCAGGGCAGTGTGTGTGTGTGTGTGTGTGTGTGTGTGTGTGTGTGTGTGGCGGGAGCAGGGGTGGGGGCGGTAGAGAGGAGTTTTGAGTTCCCTGCTTTTGTTCACTCTCCCAGCCAGTAGGTAGTTTTAAGGTTATAGTTATCTGCTGGAGCTGGCTGGTCTGTAGGGGCTTAGGCCACCAAACTCCAGGTGAAGCCAATTCCTTTTCCTGCTTGTTCAGTCTGAACTTTAAAAAAGATTTCCCTTCACTCCTTTTGAGGCTTCCATCTTTCTCTTCATTTGCTGAAACAAAGATGTTCCCTAAAGGTCTATTCTAAAGTCCTGTCCTTAGGTCTCTTCTGGTGCTGCTCAGCTTTCTCAGGAATCCCATTTATGCATGTAACCTCTCCGGGCAGCCCTCCCAAGAAACATTTTTTGCTGTCTTCTGAGTTTCATAGTTGCATTTATTCTAGCCATCGGTCTTACATATTCCCACGTAAGCTTAAGTCTAGAATCAGCCCCTTCTCTGGACTCATCTGATTTGGTAACTGGTGTAGTATTGGTTCAGTGAGCTGGTTTAGCAATACTAAGGCAAAAACACTTCTCACATACCCCCCCGTTTCTTTGTGAGTGAAGAATCACTCACATGTTAGTTATTTATTGACCCATTGGCAATACCTAAATTTGAGGACAACTCCAAAAGAAATACCACAAGACTTAGAAATAAGACCTCCTTTCCTTCCTTCCTCCCCTGTACTGCTTGCTCATAGTGATAATTAGTATTGCTATATGAGCAATACTAATTTGGTCCGTTTATTCCTCATTCATTGCCAAGTATCCACTGAGCAGCCACCCTGTGGCCCAGGCACAGTTCTGGGCATTGGGAAGAGCACGGAAGAGATGGAAAACATCCTTGCTGTTCTGGAGCTTGCATTCTGGTAGGGGACACACACCCAGAGCATGAAACAAGATTTCCTCCCGAGGCACTCCGAGGGAGACAAACAAGGGAGTGACGAGGTGATATCTGGGGGTGAGGAGCATGACCACAGGCAGGTTGGTGAGGGGTGGCCACTCGGAGGGGTGATTTTTGAGCTAAGATCAAAACGATGACAAGAAGCTAATTCCCCTTGGGTGGTGTGGCTCCGTGGGTTGGGCACTATCCTGCAAACCAAAAGGTCACTGGTTCGATTCCCGGTCAGGGTACATATCTGGGTTGAGGGCCAGGTCCCAGTTGGGGTCACGTGAGAGGCAACTGAATGGTTTCTCTTGCACATCGATGTTTCTCTCCCTCTCTTCCTCTCCCTCTAAAGTAAACAAACAAACAAATAAATAAGTGATTTTTTTTTAAAAAGCAGCTAATTTCCATCAGCGGAACACCAAGCGCAAAGGGCAGTGGGACAGTCAGCGAGGGCCAGACAGCACAAAGCCGCGAGGAGGGTCTGGGGCCTAGTGAACAGGGCCTGGAGAGTCCCCGGGAAGAGCCTGGACTTTTGTCTGCGTGAGGTGCAAAGTCACTTTACTGAAGAAAATTACTTTTTAAAGATAAGCATCAGAGTAATTAAGAATAATGGAAGGTATCTTGTAATTATTCGTATTCAGTCAACTTTCTTTATATCCATAAAACCTTTTGCATGTGCAACCAACACTGCTAAGGTCATCACAAGAAATCCCTGGTGTCTATGATACAAAGCTGTTCACAGAACTTGCCTTGATAATTTATTCCTCAATCATCCCCCCGCCCCAGTTTAATACAGTACTGCCACTTAACTTCATGACGGCACAATGCCGTTTTGGACACTGCTTGGGGAATACATTTTAAGAGTTCAAATAAATGCAAATGATGTCTTTGCTACCTTTTCTCAAAAAATTTCACATTAGAAAACAGACTGTAACATTAGGCTGTATTATGTAAATATAGATTCTACAGATATATGTAACTTGGTATCTTTTGCAGGCACATCAGGTAGATGGTATGCTTGCCTTGTAACTCTCAGGGATAACAATCTGGTAATGCTGAGAAACATAAGACATTATGAAATGTTCTGTCTGTTTGCTGGTTCCATAAAGTTTACTAGTCTCCAGGCTCAGGAAAAACATGATCGAAGGCTAGAGATAAACTTATTTACTAGAAAAAGTGAATGCAATTAGATGGTCATCTCTCCTTGACTACAAACTTGCTCTTTTGAGTCTTGACAATTTAATTTTAGATCACTTTAAACAACCTTTCCTTTTGGGCAGCCTCCTAATTTTTCCAATTAAAATGATTAATTGGGAGAGGGGAGCATGAATTGGGTAGCACTCCTTGCCTTGAGAGAATGTCACATTCCTGCCCCCTGGACTGGGAACTATAAAGCAGAAGTGCAGTGTCATCAGACAGGCATTTATTGCCTTTACCATGTGGGCGGAGCTGTGTCCTGCGGCCCATAGTGGTTCATTTCTGTTTTCCAGCATCCTCCAGTGAAAATTCCCTGCCTGGAACATTCTGCCCCTTGGACAGACTTTGCCACCGTAAACCTGGTGCAGTGCAGAGAAGGGACTCTGGGCCTAGCTTAGGCTTTGCAAACTCTGGGAAGAAGTCCCAGGTCCTCCAGCTAACACTGGGTTCTCGTCCAGGAAAGATGGCCAAAGGTGCTGAATATTGTAGTGTTGCCCTGGGCTGAGCTGGTGCAAAGTCTCACTCATTAAAAACATTTTCCTGGAAAGAGAGGACAGTGTTAAGGAGCATGAGCTTAACAGCCAACTGCTCACTTCCCGACCCTTCCTTGCCTGCAGATAAGCTGCACGACCTCGGCCAGGTGGCACCACCTCTCTGAACCAACAGCATTTGGTGCATAGGGAGCATTCAAAAACCATACCTCTTATGATCACTGAATGTTTTCTTGTTTTTCACAGCATAAGGCACTTAATATTCTTTTTCTTAAAGAAAAAGGAGTCATAAATGAATACATCAGTACTTATTAGAATGATACATGCTTACTTACAAAATCATTCCCTAACTTCTTTCTGAACATCTCACCATTGGGAACATTGCTGTTTGGTTACTTTAAAAATGGTGAGAATTTCATTTGATTCCCTATTCTTAGCATATTCTCGCTGTGTTTTGAATCAATTCTTATACTTACTGGGTTTTTGGGAAGGAGGGCTCAGTAAATTTAATTTCCATTAATTATCTCTGAATCCTCCCCCCAAAACTGAAGTGCCACATAACACAACAAAGATGGCCCCCTAAGTCCACCATGACGGAACGCTTTCCACTCCCCCCCAAGAGCCCTCATCTGCACTTCGGATCCTGGTACCCAGTCGTGGTAGCTGACGCTCAGAGTGTTACCGCAGCCCACGCCTCACACGTGTGGCTTATCAGTTATGCCACTCACTGAATTTCCTCCTCTTGAACTCTCATATCCACACCTCTTGTAAAGAAAAATGAACACAAAGCAAGAATGTAGCAAAACCCTAAAACAAGAGCATTCTAATTTTGAAAACTTTTAATTTTCTTGTGCCACATAACAGTGAGCTCTGATGTGTCACCAATCTCTAGTGTAATTAACTTTTTATCTTTTGTTCCTCGTGAATTTACATATCCAATTATCTTTCTATTTAATTTCTCATGGCTTTGCTACATTGACTAAAACTTCTTAACAAGAAAGTCTTTTAATTTAATGTGTTTTGCAGTTCATTTGTAAGCAGTGGGCCGTTGAAGTCACTGTGGGGTAGCGGGCTGCTGCTGCGTGAGGCTGTGGGAAGTCCTGGCAGCACGGGCAGCAGCTACGCTCCTTGTCCATCCATCGGGGCAACTGCTGAAGCCCGCAACTCGGATGAAACAGCACAGCGGTCAGGAGTGCGGAGGAGACGCAGCAAAGCAGACTGACTGTGTGCCAACAATGCTGATTTTAACCACACGCGCTCCACTGCACTAGTGCATTTAACCCAAGTGGGTGCCAAGTCTCATACAGCGGCTAAACATGGTTTTTGCCCCACTGAAATTTCTGCTTTGTTTGAGAACTCTTGCATCAACTCCCACTTTTTCCATCAAAGTGGACACAGTGAAGAGTTTCATGAAGGGAGGGTCATTCTGGTTGCATGAGGACACCCACCTGCGGAGCTGCTGCAGCAGCCAAGGTGAGTGGACAAACCAGAACGTGCTGCTGACCGGCAGCGGAGGCACGTCAGGGCTCTGGTCTAGTCTGTTGGGTGAGGTTTTTATAAAAGGCTCATTCGTGTGCAAAGGTCACTTTTCTAGTTACCAAGAAGGCCAGCTCAAGCTTTGACTTCTATCAGCTGCATCACCAGTAATCAGAGAAGTCTCAGCATTGAACAGCAAATGTGGGCCACCCAAGTCCTTGCTAAAATGAGTCTACATGGCTCTGGTACTAGGACACAACTGTTTTGTTAGGAGGGAATAGTGATGATCTTTGATTTGCCAAGCATGGGAATCACAACTGCAATTTAACATGATCACATGCAGTTTGTTCAAGGAATTATCAAAGATCGCACTTGGTTGTCAAGTTGGGGTTGAGGCCCATAGGTAGACATTCAGCATATGCTATGAGAAAACAATCTGATTCAAGAGCAGAGAACTTGAGAAAGTTGAGAAACACATCATTAGGAGAGTTTAGTCAAACACTCATGCAGAGATATTGAAATATTATTTATTCTTTTATTCCCAGACTCCAACCCCACCCCCTTCTCTTTTTTTAAAGGGAGGGCATTTCTATTTCAAATGTAATTTAGGATAGGACCCAGCTCTCTGAATTATGCAAAAGGGCATACATTCAAATCTGCTTAATATCCTTTTATATTCAATAAGTGTTTGTCGGCAGCTGCTCCTTCTGGCAAAAATTAAAAAATAGTGGAAGTGAAAAGTGAATAGATCATAATGACAATCATTTTTTCTTCATCAAATCCATAAGGTCATCTTCTATTCCGTTCTCACTTAGCTCATCTAAACTGTAGTACCGATGAACGATTTTCTCAGCAGTGACCACCACAACTCGGAGCCCATGGGTGTCTTTGCCCAGCTGGCACCCGATGGCAGATGACACCACCATGTCAAGGTTCTGGTAGGTGCCCCCAGCATTCCTGTGGTAGTGGCCTGAGAACACAGCTTTGACACCTGCAGGGAAGGAAAAAAACATTAGGGGGAATTCTATTTAGGTAAATTGAGGGCCCCAATGTTTTCTTGTTTGAACAGTATATTGTATTAACTGCATAATATTATTCAGTATATAACAAATAAGAAGGCAGCATATGTGACATCCAGAATTTTTTCAAGGATAACTCATATGTACAGTATGTTACATGTTTCTCATAACTAGTATTGGAGAGTACTAGGGAAGAAGAACAGAAAAGGAAGAGAAGGTAAATGACTTTGGGAGAGATTAAGAAGGCTGAAGGAAATATTTCGAGGGCAATATGAGTAGCCATATAATTGAAGTTATATGTCTACAAAAAATAACCTTTATGGTGTTGTAGTCAAGAGAGCACAGCATGTTCAATATTTAATGTACATCTTCCACTCCAACCTTAAAGCAATGATGGATAAAACATAAAAAACCAAAGGCAGAGGCAGCTTCAACATCAAAATAAATAGTGCTATGGACCAGAAACAAAATGGGAAGGCAGAGTAACAAGTGGGGTTATAATGTTTCTGGGAGTTAAGCTCTTATTATAAGGTAGTTGGGACTGACTGGCCCTGTTTGGAACAGAGGTGCAGGAGTGCCTCTGTTGACGGAAGGAGACTGAAGACAACTGCTGTTGCCTGATGCCTGGGGCTAGGGCAGTGTTGTGCTGATGTGTTAAACAGGTCCTCATGTGGGGTTAGTGAATTGAAAGGTAAAGCTGAGGAAATGAACCAGAAGACAACACAGAGATCCAGACACAAGTGACACAACAATCGAAGAACCTGAAGGACAGGTTAAGAGGTATCAATGGATGCTTAAGAGAAGCTCGAACAGGAGAAAGGAGGAAATAATAGTAAGACTACTGAATAAATAATAGATGAGGATTTTCCATATCATAGTAAAATTGTGGGGCATCAAAGAGAAAAAAACTTAAGATAACAAGGTAAAATATTTCGAAGGACTGACAATAAGATAACAGGCATCTCAGCAATAGCAGAATCAAGGAGTTACACCTTCAAAATTCTGATTTTCCAAATTTTCAAATTTTATACGTAGCTAAACCATCATTCAAGTTTAAGTCAAAATAAATACATGTTTGAACATATAGACTAAAAGTTTACCACTTCTAAAACTTCACTAAAGGAAGAAGACACAAATAAATTGAAGGATATACCTTGCTCGTGGACTGAAAGGATTAATATTGTTAAAATGTCCTTACTACTTAAAGCAATATATAGATTCAATGCAATCCCTATTAAAATACCAATGATACTCTTTTCAGAATCAGAATAACTAATCTTAAAATTTATATGGGACCACAAAAGATCCCAAATAGCTAAAGAAATTTTGAAAAAGTACCAAGTGGGAGGTATGATACTCTATTACATCAAACTATACTAGAAAACTACACTAATCAAAACAGCATGGTACTGGCATATAACAGATATACAGATCAATGGAATAGAATAGAGAGCACAGAAATAAATCCTTGCTTACATGGACAATTAATCTATAACAAAGGAGGAAAGGATATTCAATGAGGTAAATATAGCCTATTCAATAAGCAACTTTGGGAAAACTGGACAGATACATGCAAAAATATGAAACTAGATCATCTTCTTATACCATATAAAAAATAAACACAAAATGAAGTAAGGATCTAAAGGGTAAGACCTGAAACCCTAAAATTCCTAGAAGAAAATATAGGCAATAAACTCTTAGCAATATTTTTTTGGATGTGTCTCATCAAGCAAGGGAAGCAAAAAAGAAAATAAACAAATGGGACTTCATCAAACTGAAAAGTTTTTGCACAGTGAAGTGACACCATCAACAAAACAAAAAGACAATCTACTGAATGGAAGAAGATATTTGCCAATGATACATTAGATAAGGGGTTAATATCTAAAATATATAAGGAACTCATGTAACTTAACATGTAAACAATCCAATCTAATTAAGAAATGGAAAGTGTACCTGAATAGACATTTCTCCCAAGAAGACACAGAGGTGGCCAACAAACAAAGAAAAGATGTTCAACATCACTAGTCATGAGGGAGCTGCAATTAAAACCACAGATACTGCCTCACACTGGTCAGAATGGCTACCATCAAAAAGTCAACAAATATGTGTTGGTGAGGATGTGGAGAGGGAGCCCTCGTGCACTGTTGGTGGGAGTGTAAATCAGTGCAGCCACTATGGAAAACAGTATGGAGTGTCCTCAAAAAATTAAAAATAGAGGGGGCTGTATGATCCAGCAATTCCACTTCTGGTTGTTATCCAAAGAAAACAAAAACACCTATTTAAAAGATATACGCATCCCTATGTTAATTGCATTATTACTAGTGATAGTCAAGATATGAAAGCAACCTAGATGTCCATCAATAGATGAATGGATAAAAAAGACATGAAGATATATATATATACACACACATATACATGCACACACACACAATGGAACATTATTCAGATATACAAGTGAAATAAGTGAAGCAGAGAAAGACAAACACCACATGATTTCACCTATATGTGGAATCTAAAATATAAAAATAAAAGGACAAACAAAACAGAAACAGACCCACAGACACAGGGGAAAAGTTGATGGTTGCCAAAGAGCAAGTAGAGTGGAAGGATGGAAATAAAAAAAGTTGAATTTCACTGTCAATATAATACACTTGTTTTCATAAAAAATTTTAAAAATTGTAAAAGAACATTATCAAAGAAATGAAAATATAACCCATGGAATGGGAGAAAACATTTGCAAATCTTATATATGATAATGGTCTAATATATCCAGACAATAAAAAAACTCTTAGAATTCAAGAATAAAAAGAAATAACCAGAAAGGCTCATGGCCACCCTTAGGGGACAGGGGAAGCACAGGCTTCCAGAGCACGAATTCACCCGCCAAAAAGGGTCAGAAGTCAGCTAAGGCAGGTCTTCAGTCAGGTGACTCCCTGCCCCGCTTTTCCTGTGTACTGTATGAAGTGCAGGCTTTAATAATTCCCTCAAATATTTTTGTATTTACAGGAAAATTTATAGGTCATTTATAAAAGACTGCAAGTCTTTTAGGAATTATTTGGTTTTGCACATTAAGAGGTCCATACACTTGTCAGCCCTTCACAACCTTTATTTCATCACAGTTTATAACAGTGTATAACAGGATATGCAACTACTTTAAAAATGAAACAGTTTTGAACCTAGCAGGGACGTAAATGGGATTTCTTACCCTGGTTTATCTTGAGGAGTTTTAACTGTGATGTCAGAAGCTTTCATTAGATCGACTAAAATGGAGAGCAAGAGAAAGAATGGAAAGCATTGACTTTGGAGGCTGGAAGCTGCCATACCTAAATCTCTAATTACCTTGTAATGGCTGATGGGATAATGTTGGAAAGAAAGGTTCTGAAACCTTTGGCCATATTTGCTCTGCTTTTCCCAGGAGTAAGGATTCTGGGAGAATATTAAGAATGAGACTGCAATTGAAAATAGTCATTTTGAATCCTACTGATTATTCATAAATTCAAGCTGATGTGTGTTTTATCAGAAGTAGGATTCTATTTCACAATACAATTCTATTTCATTCTTCCTTTGAACAGTTTCTTCAGGCCTGTGTAGTTTCTACACTACATTTAATAGCTGTCCTACCTCCTGACCCTCACCCAAATCATTGTTCTTTTGTCACTGGGGCTGAGAAGATACACACTTCTGTCACCCTCCCCCCACCCTTCTCTCTCTCTCTCTCTCTCTCTCTCTCTCTCTCTCACACACACACACACACACACACACACACACACACAAATATCCAAATCAGCAAATGGGCAAAGAATATGAACAAACACTTCTCCAAAGAAGGCATACAAATGACCAATAAGCATACAAAAAGATGTTCAACACCATCAACCATTAGGGAAATGCAAATCAAAACCATGATGAGACATCACTTCACGCTCACTAAAATGGCTATAATAAAAAAGATAGAAAAGAAAAAGTGTTCACAGAGATTTGGAGAAATTGGAACCTTCATACAGTGCTGGTGGGAATATAAAATGGTGCAGCAGTTTTGGAAAACACTTTGACAGTTCCTCAAAATGTTAAACATACAGTTACTGCATGACCCAGCAATTTCACTCTTAGTTCTACAGTCAAGAGAAATGAAAACATACATTAATACAAAGCTTGCACATGGATCTTTTTAAAAGTATTTTTATTGATTATGCTATTACAGTTTTTCCAATTTTTCCCTTTATCCCCCCACCCCTGCCCCCCAACCCTCCAACATTCCACCCCCCCTTAATTCATGTCCATAGATAAGACATATAAGTTCTTCGAGTCCTCTGTTTCCTATACCATTTTTTATCTTTCCCTGTGTATTTTATGCCTACTAATTATGCTTCTTCTTCCCTGTACATTTCCCCACCTGTTCCTCCCTTCCCCCTCCCCACTGAACTCCCTCTGTGTGATGTCCATTTCTCTGATTCTGTTCCTGTTCTAGTCGTTTGCTTACTTTGTTTTCAGGGTTTTCTTGTCTGTGTGTGTTTTTAGGTCCAGTTGTTAATAGCTGTGAGTTTGTTGTCCTTTTACTATTCATATTTTTGATCATCTTCTTTTTCTTAGATAAGTCCCTCTAACATTTCATATAATAAGGGCTGGGTGATGATGAGCTCCTTTAACTTGACCTTATCTGGGAAGCACTTTATCTGTCCTTCCATTCTAAATGAAAGCTTTGCTGGATAGAGCAATCTTGGATGTAGGTCCTTGCCTTTCATGACTTGGAATACTTCTTTCCAGCCCCTTCTTGCCTATAACGTTTCTTTTGAGAAATCAGCTGATAGCCTAATGGGAACTCCTTTGTAGGTAACTGCCTCCTTTTCTTTTGCTGCTTCTAGGATTCTCTCCTTATCTTTCATCTTGGCTAATGTAATTATGATGTGCCTTGGTGTGTTTCTTCTTGGGTCCAACTTCTTTGGGGCTCTCTGAGCTTCCTGGACTTCCTGGAAGTCTATTTCCTTTGACAGATTGGGGAAGTTTGCCTTCACTATTTTTTCAAATAAGTTCTCAATTTCTTGCTCTTCCTCTTCTCTTTCTGATACCCCAATGATTTGGATATTGGAACATTCCAAGTTGTCCCAGAGGTTCCTAAGCCTCTCTTCATTTTTTTTGAATTCTTGTTTCTTTCTTTTCTTCTGGATGGATATTTCTTTCTTTCTTTTGTTCCAAATCATTGCTTTGAGTCCTGGTTTCCTTCCTGTCACTGTTGGTTCCCTGAATTATTTTGCTTTATTTCACTTTGGGTATCCTTCATTTGTTTTTTTCATTTTTTGACCAAGCTCAATCAGATCTGTGAGTATTCTGATTACCAGGGCTTTAAATTCTCCATCAGATAGGCTGGAGATCTCCTCCTTGCTTAGTTCTCCTTCCGAGGCTTTGCTGTGTTCTTTCATTTGGGCCATATTTCTTTGTCTTGGCACAGCTGTCAGGTTGTAAGGGGGTGGGGCCTTAGGTATTCCCCCAGGCAGGACAACCCTCTTTGTTACGCTGCAGCACTGCCTGTGGGGGAGGGGCCAGAGAGGGAACTCTTGTGTGAGCCTGGGTGTATCTCCCACCACAGCAACCCCAGCCATAGCCCACAGTCAGCTCTGAGTCTCAGTTTCCCCTTAAGTCAGCCCTTCCCATGCAGCCTTCCGAGGTAGGCAGCCAATCAACCTGTCCCCAAGGCTGCTGTGGTGCTGCAGTTTTTCTGAGTCGCCCGTGCTGTCCACCGCCTTACTGGTCTGGTTGTTCTGGTTGATTTTTTCTTTAATTCCTTGATTGTAGGAGTTCCATGCAGTTTGATTTTCTGGCACCTTTGGTTGCTTATTGATTTTAGATTGGTTGTTGTCCTCCTTTTGGTTGTGCGAGAAAGAGAAGGCCAGAACTGCACATGGATCTTCATGGCAGCACTGTTCACAATAGCCTGACAGTGCGAACAACCTAATGCCCACTAACTGATGCATGGATAAACAAAATGTGGTGCCCCCATTTAATGGAATATTATTTAGCCAATAAAAGAAAACAAGTACTAATACATATTACAACATGGATTGACCCCCAAAACATTATGCTAAAAAAAAGAAGTCAGATACAAAATGTTCTATTCTGTGTGATTCATTAATAGACATTGCCCGGAACAGGCAAATCCATAGAGAAAGAAAGACGATTACTGTCACGGGCTGGGGGAAGAAAGGAACAGATGAATGGAGAGTGATTGATTGCTAACGGGTACAATGTTTCCTCATGAGTGGTAAAGTGGTCTGGTAAAATTAGACAGTGGTGATGGTTGCACAACCTTATGACTGTAGTAAAACCAGTGAATTTTATACTTTAAACAGGTACATTTTATGGTGTTATTTACCTGTTTGTGGTGTTATGGAATTATACAGCTCAATAAAAAATGCAAAAAAGAAAAGGTAGGGGAAAGGGAGAAGGCTAGAATGATCCATGTGGTAATAGATTAGAGTTGAACACATTCTTATGAACTCATATTTAGCTTAATACTCAAGCAAATGGTTATATACAGAAACATTTACTGATGTGTAAAACACAAGTTAGTATTCAGACACACTTTTCCTTGCTGTCGGCTGAGAGTGTCTGAGAAGCAGGGACACATACTAGCAATGAGCATGCCAAGTGACCAGACATTGGTTTCTCACACCATTCTGCAACGAGACAAACTGTGGCTCCATGGAGAAATGGCTGACTGCAGGGCTGGGGCCAGAAATATTCTAGTAGAGCCAGAAAGTAAGTAAGTGCTCAAAAACTCACAGTAATGGGGGCATGTCTGAGGGACACAATAGCAACTGAAAGAGCTTCCCATGGCCAAACTTAACAATTTAAAAAAAACTATTTTGTTTTCTTAAAGATTTTACTTATTTATTTTTAGAGCGAGGGGAAGGGAGTGAGAAAGAGAGGGAGAGAAACATCAATGAGTGAGAGAAACATTGATCAATTGCTTCTCCCACACCCCCAATCAGGGACCTGGCCCACAACCAGGCCTATGCCCTGACTGGGAATTGAACCTGTGACCTTTCAGTTTGCAGACAATGCCCAACCCACTGAGCCACACCAGTCAGGGCAAAACTAGTATTAATTTATAACTCAAAATACAAAAAAAAATCCATGAGTCCAGCTAATATAAATGATTAAATAAATAACTACAGGTGGGAAAAAGACACAAAGCTCCCACACTGAAGAACAGCAAACACTTTACATAAATATTCTGCCCTCAAGGAGGTGGAGCATAACTCCTCACCCCTTATGTGTGTGGACCATTCATAGTGCCTTCCTTCCAAGAGTGCGTTTACAGTGGAGAATCTGAGCAAACACCAGCAGTGATAATACATCACATTGGTAGCATGTGTCCTTAGTATGACTGTGATGGAAATGGCAGTTCATCTGTGTGGTCTCCCCAAACCCATAACCCCAGCACGAGAAAAACATCAGACATATCCCAATACAGAGACATTCATTCTATAAATGCTGACCAGTACTTCTCAAAACGGTCAAGGTCATTAAAAACAAGGGGGGTTTGAGAAACTGTCACAGCCAAGAGGACACTATGGAAGTATGATGACTAGTTAAAATGCAGTACGCTAAATGGGATCCTGAGCAGAAGAGAGACATTAGGTGAAAAGTAAGGGAATCTGATTATGGAGTTTATATGAGGCCTGTCTGGAAGGTATCCAGCCGTGACTGATTAAAAAATAGAGGGATTTATTGAAGAAGATACAAGATACAAGAAACATTGTACACAGGACAATGATGCCTCAGTCCCCTTCAAAGTAGGCGCCTTGGGACCTCACACAGCTCTCCCAGCATCCCTTCCATTGTTCAAAACACTGCAATCAGCTGCCCTGTTTCATTTTCCTGAATCTCATTGACGGTCTGGAATCTCTTTCCTTTCAAAGGTGATTTTAGTTTTGGGAACAGCCAGAAGTCACAGAGCACCAAATCTGGTCTGTAGGAAGTCTGAGTCACGTTCAACATTCTCAGGTGTTCTGCTTGTTGCAGGCCTTCCAGAATGTGGATCACTTTCAACAGATTCTCAACCATCTTTGAAGCATTTGTGCCACACTTTTATTTGTGCTGTACTCATTGCATCGTCCCTGAAAGCCTTCTGAATCATCTGAATAGTTTCCACGGCGGAATGTTCTAGCTTAACACAAAATTTGATGCAGATTTGTTGCTCTACTTGCTCATTCTGAAATCGATGGCCACACAGTACACATGCTCACTCATGGTGTCTACCGCCCCAACTGATCAGTACAGTGAAGTCGTCATTTTCACACATTCACACACCAGTCCACTCTCCTTGGCTGCCAGGTTACAATGATGTTGTGCAAACTGTTCTTGTTACAGTAACAGCAGCTGGACTTTTTCCAGACAGATCTCATGTAGCATACTGCGTAAGGTATTAGTAGTGGGAGAGAGTGGGTATGGGGTATATGGGAATTCTCCGTATTATATTTGTAATTTTTATGTAATTCTAAAATTGTTCCAAAATTTAATAATTTATTTCAAAAAATCATGTTAATTTCCAGAAGAACAGAAATGGAATACATAGTTTTAATCTGCAAAAAGGGGGGGAATTACAATAACTACAATAACCAACCAACCAGCCAAAATATTTAAAAATGTGACTAACACAAATGCTGGCTCTGGTGCACAGAAACTGGATCACTCTTACAGGGCTGATGGGATATAAGTACATACAGCCACTCTGGAAAAGTGTCTGGCAGTTTCTTATAAAACTGAACAAACAATTGCCATATGACCTAGGAACAGAACTTGGACACTTGTGCCAGAGAAGTGAAAAGTTATTTTCACTAAAAAACCTGCACATACATATTCATGGCAGCTTTAGGTGTAACAGCTAGAAAATGGAAACACACCCTTTAAAGGGTGAATGGTTAAACCACCCCACCTGCACCACTGACTACTACTCAGGAATAAAAAGGAAGAAGCTATTGATAAACACAACTTGAATGGATAGCAAGGAAAGTATAATGATTAAAGAAAGCCAAAAATGTTTTGCACTGTGTGGCTTCATTTATGTCACATTCTTGAAATGACAAAATGATAGACATGGTTGCTAAGAGGAACAGAAAGGACTTGGGAGTGGGCATGACTACAGGAGGGATCTTTGTGGTGATGGAACTGTTCTGCATTCAACAATGACTCAAAAGGCATGAAGGAAGTATGCACAAAATGTTAACAGCAGCTGCTGCTGGTCAGTAGGATTCTGGGAGACTTTCGACAGAGCACTTGAAGCCATAGCCATAAGCATGTGGCAGGACCTGGGACCCACTAGGGATGGAAAGGAAGGTGACCCAGGTTTCCCTACAGCACAGGGAAACAGTATTTCCATTTAGTGGGTTGGCTAAAAACTTTGATTTTTCCCACAGGATGGCCCTAGTAGTGCTTTGTCGTCTTGAACTTCATTCAAAACAATTCTGTTATTGTATTATGACAGCTGTCACATCAGTGTGCACTACAAAAACTTATCAAACTTGGTGATTTTTATGTAGCCATTTTAATATTGAAGATGGAAGAAAGTAAGCAACATTTTTGGCATATTATGCTTCAGGATTTCAAGAAAGGTAAAACCACAACTGAAACACAAAAAAAGATTTGTGCAGTGTATGGAAAAGATTTGTGCTGTGACTGACTGAATGTGTCAAAAGTGGTTTGTGAAGTTTCTTGGTACTACTGACATTTTGGCCAAATAACTCTTTGCTGTGGGGTTGTCTCATACATTGGAAGATGTTTAGCAGCACCCTGGCCTCTACCCACTAGAAGCCAATAGTGGGAGGTAGCCGACATGCTCAGAATATCCAAATCAATAAAGTTATTGGTGAAAATGAAAAATGTGTCTTTTATTTTACGGAAAAAACTAAATGGACATTTGGCCAGCCCAACACTATTATTAGATGTAAACAGATACAGCTCATTTCAGAGTGTGATTGAACACTACCTCCTTGCATTTTATTGTGCCCTTGGCCCAGCACCGCTGTTTTCATAGACATTTACCCTTCAGGAACACCCAGCGGAGAGTCAGCAGACACAGGCGTGCTGTGTTTGTGGGCAGAAAACACAGCGCAGTGTTCACTGAGGCACTGTTTGTAATGTGCATTTACCAGAGACTGGATAAATTATAGTATGTGTATTTTTAAAAAAGAGGTAATTACCATATATTGACATTGAAAGGCACCAAATATTCAGTATGAACAGAAAAATGTAAAAAAGTGTATAATCCTGATTTTATAAAAAAATTAATAAAGTGTGTGTAAGGGGGTATGTGTAAAAGTGTTTATGCATCCCAACTGAGTGGGGGAGACATCTACACTCAACCCCTTACACTGGCAACTTCTGGTGAGATTTGCGGGGTGGGATCAGTGGAGGGGCATCACTTTGTGCTTTCTTACTACTATACTGTTTGCAACGATCATGAATTGATCTGGCGATCACAAACATCAAGGTGAGATGAACAGCACAGAGGTGGCGTGACAGATGGACAAGGAAAAGGATGACGGAATATATGGCGGTGCCACCATCCCAGGGCTTGAGCTGCATGGTTCCTTGAAGAGCTGCAGCTGGAGCCACTGGGTTGGGTGCTCCACAGGTCCTCACTGCAAATGGGGCCATAAACGGCTCCTGATCACTGGGCTAAAGGGCCATGGAAATGACTGCTTCCTCTGCTGCCTTCCCGGGGTTTGAGAGCTTGTGGCCGTCAGAGACCCAAATGAAAGCATGTGCTATTAGTCCTGCCTCAAGGAGCTCCTAATGGCCAGTTGGAAAGCACTTAGCATTACTATTATTTTGTTGTATGCTAAATTATGTTTATGAAATTTGGCTCTTTATGCCTAATTCATAGTTGCTAACTGTACTATTCTGGAAGGAATGTTTGGCAATTTTGAAAGTAGCTCACATTAGCTGTAATTAGCTGTGAAAACTCATTTACGTTTAAATTTCACACCATATTAATTGGCATTTGCAGAGACAGGAGTGTTAATGGGATTGTTCAAGTGACCAGTGGACCTTTCAGAGCAGACCTCAGTGGACCGTGGACAGCAGGGCTTCTCTGCAACGCATGGTCCCATCCATCTTCCCACTCCAGGCCCCCAGGGCTCACGATTTACTGCTGATGTCCCAAGTCACAGAAAATGTGACTGAATGCAGATTTTCTTTTTTAAAATTGCTGTTCTATTAGAGTTGTCCCAATATTCCCCCATTACTCTCCCCTTCCCCTCCTACCCTCGGCTCCCACAGTCAACCCCCACCTTGTTGTTTTTGTCCATGGGTCACTTATAACTGTTCTTTGACTAGACCCTTCCCCTTCTTTCCCCACCCCCTACCCCCTCCACTCTGGTCACTGTCAGTCTGTTCCTTATTTTGATGCCTCTGGTTCTATTTTGCTCATTAGTTTGTTTTGTTCACTAGGTTCCACTTATAGGTGAGATCATATGGTATTTGTTTTTTGCCACCTGGCTTATTTCACTTAGCATAATGCTCTCCAGTTCTGGGTTACAAAGTCAATATTCAGAAATAAAAGGTATTTCTGTACACCAACAATGAAATATCAGAAACAGAAACTAGGGAGAAAATCCCATTTGCTATAGCAACAAGAAAAATAAAATATCTAGGAATAAACTTAACCAAGGAAGTAAAAGACCTGAACTCAGAGAATGACACAACACTGTGGAAAGAAATTAAGGAAGACACAAACAAATGGAAGCATATACTGTGTTCATAGACTGGAAGAATTAACATCATCAAAATGTCCATACTACCCAAAGCAATCTAGATTCGATGAATGCAGCAGATTCTTACATGGGCAAAGATACCTAAAGAGAGCTAGAAATAAAGATGAAAGAGGCTGTCAGTGAGCAGAGCCACTGTGTCCTGAACCTTCTCTCCTCTGGGAAAAGAGCTTTCCTCTACCCCTGTTACTATGAGGAACTTGACATTTTGGGTCCTAAACGAGAAGGCAGGCAATGATCATGTAGAAAGTTTACAAAGGGATGGTCAGGCTGGAGGCTATGTGGGAATTCCAATGTCAGAGCCCAGGCTTTCAGTCAGCCTTACAGACTTGAGTCTGCCTCGAAAGTAGGAGCATAGGAAGGACTCTCCACTCTCTCAGTTCTGGGGCAGAGTTCAAAGCTCTGAGTTATTTCTGGTTAGCCTAGTGAAAACTGAAATACAGGGATGAGAGTCAGGGTGGGAAGTGAGGCAGCCTCCTCTTGGGTGGGAACCAGAAGCAGAAGCCTGGTGAGTGTTTGGTAGTGGGGGTTTCTGAGTCTATTTCCCACCTCGCAGCAAGTGCAGGATCATGTTCTCCTCGTCTTGCCCCAAGGAAGGGCAAATACTGAGGCAGAGTGGGGTGAGAACAGAACAGGATGTAAAGGACTTTTCACCCATCATCTCGTTAAACCCTTCCGATGGACCTATGTCCTGAGGACCTGAGTCATCTTCATTTCACAGATGAGAAAACAGAGGCCTGGAGAGGTTAAGAAACTAAAGCAAAGTTGCATAGTAAGAAAACAGGGCAGCCAGAACCAGAACGTGGCTGCTCTGCTGTCAGAGCCCAAGCCCTCAACTGGCCTTGCAGATGCAGGTTGCGGCCTTGGGGACCTGTGGCAGGATACTGGACTGTGTGAGCCTTGATTTCCTCCTTTGTAAGATGAATGATGACGACATCTGCCTCATGGGTGGAGGTGCGGAGGAGAGTTTGGATGCTGGTAACAAGCACCCAGTAAACAGCAGGTGCTCATCACCCTCCTTGAGGGCCCCTCCAGAGCAGAGCCAGCTGTTCGCTGCTGGAGTGGGACAGACTCAGGTGCTGACTCTGGTCCCAGTCATGGTTCTGCCCCTTTACACCAGCAGGCCACAGGGACTTGTACGAAGTTTTACCCATCTGGGCTCTCTATAAGCTTTTGATAGGAAAGCATTGATTCATGACTCAATGGAGGAAGGGAATGTATTAATAAGTCATGGTTTCCCCAACGGGGGATTGATTTTAGCTGTGTTTTCCAAGAGCTGTGCAGAATTTCCATTTGGGCTGTTCATCAGTCATCTGGCCAACATGCCTCTATGGTTCCTTAATTGAGTATTACATATAGATTGTTTTTGAATTATGAACTGCAGTGTGGAGATGACAAGCATCTTCTTAAATAACCACCAGAATTCCCAGCAAAAGCAGCCCCTTCATCAGCAGAGGACGGCTTCTGTGGCATTAGCTTCATATTTATTTCTCCATGGTATCAAGTCATAAAGATGCTATAAAAGCTATTTTTAAGCTGCCTTGATTCAAATTCATTTCAAATAAATCAGAGGATTGGGATGTAATCTCTGTATAATTTAATATTTTAATATTGGAAACTTGCCTGGAATCAGTGGGAAATGGGAATCCACCTTGGGACAATTTTGATGTTAGAGACCTGCTTCCTGTGCCATAGTGTGACTTAGGCCTGAAAACTGTAAACCAGTTCAGACTGGACAGCTTCTACTTCCATCCTGCCAGAGTATACATACGTTTATGAAAATCTCATGCACCTTTACACTGCCAGATCAAAGAGTGAAAATTCTGCTGTGAATCATTAGTCACATCAAATTTATTCTCTCAGTGGTAAGGAAAAAAGTGACTCTAAAAAAAGAAAGAAAAGGAAAGTGAAAAAGAAAGGGTGGGTATAAATGTATAGAAAGTTGGTATTAATAACCTTTTCTGCAGGGAAACCATTTCCTCATCAGGCAGCTAAGAGGCTGCAGCCAGAGGCCTGGGTGGCCCAGGCAAAGGGGGAGGGACACGTGTTTCAGAAGCAGGGCTGGAAGGTGGAGCTGCTGTTATGAAATTGGTGTCAAGATTCATCCAGCCAGAGGTTCTTCACTGTTAAATTACTGGTTTGAGTTGCCAGTTTAGGAGTTCTGCATTCACTGAGTTTCACCAGCATGTATCTTTCCAAATGCCAAAGTGCCCAGGTCCAGGACTGCCAGGGAATATGGAGAGAAAAAGGCTGGTTTCACGTTCTGTGGGTGAGTCAAGATGCTGCTTCCCCAGCCAATTTGAGGCAACAAACATTTGCACCAGGTTCCCTCTGGGTGCCCGGTGCTATTGGGGTGTAGTGGGGCACCCAGACTGACCATTCCTAGCAATGGACAACTTAAGGCCTGCCTGCATCTAAATAGTAATATAAAGAGCTATTCATAATAAAATGCAGAAAGTGACAGTAACAGGGTTGAGCAGTGCTCTATTTACTGAGCACCCACTCTGAGCTGAGCACTTTGAATTCATACCATCTCAGTTAAGCCTCAAGAGGACCCCCATGAGGAAAACATTACCACCCCCGTTGAAGTCCACCCTGCCTAGTCTCAGGAAACTGTAACCCCCTGTGACTTAGGCTGAGTGAGAGACCTCTGAACCAGGAGCCACTGAGGAGACAAAACTTATTTCCCTGGCATGAACGCTGCCTGTTCTGTGCCTGGCCTCCTATGCTTGATCAGTTAGCCAATGACGGGTAAGATTTCCCATGAGGGGAACCATCTAAGACAGGCATGATCACGAGGAGGCCTCAGAGAAGAGATTCAGAGACTTGGGGCTGTGGAAATGAAGGGGTGATGGACTTCAACCCCTGCCCCCTCAGCTTTGTCAAAGCCTGAGTTCTTGTTTTTAGTTGTGAGAAATCCAAGTCTCCTGGTTGCCTTTGTCTTCTCTGTTGACTCAGGCCTGAGGAAATAACAAGGGCGGTGCAGCCCAGATCAGAGAGAGTGGACCCCCGGGGTAATCAGGTCTGGGACATAAAATATGCAAGATCCTCTGAGATCTGCTTGCTGGAGGATGCTATTGAATTAGAATATGAAGGCACGGGCAGGAAACAAAACTAGCCTTTTAGGTCCTGTAGTGATAAAACCCCAAACTCTGCCCAGAATCCCAGCAGGAGTTCTGTCAGCACCTTTGAAAATTACCTCCTTGTTTGATCTTCCCTGCCAGACTGGAATCCACAAACTGTGTCTGTATTCTTAATAAAAACCTACTGAGGCGGGGGCTCGGCGTGCTCTCCACTAGAGAGAGTGGCCACTTCGTCCCTATTTCCCCACAGGACTCAGTTGTCCCTGTGTATGTTTTTCTCGTGTTTTGACGAGCATCCGCAGCAGGGATGGATACTGCTGGCCAGTATCCTCCACAGCCCCCCACCCCATACAGGTGAGGGAATGAGGCACAGAGAAGTTAAGTGACTTGTCCCAGGTCACACAGCAAGGATGTGTACCTGGATCAGGCTAGACCAAAAGCAGCTGCTCTGTGTACACCCAGAGGTGCAAAGTGCCAAGGATCATAGCACTGCAGGTCCAGTCAGGAGGCTTCCTGGGGGTGGGAGGTGGCTTGGACCTAAACACACCCCTAACTTGTTCTAGTTTTTTTTCTTGTGTCAGATCTGAGACTTGAAGTAGAATCATGAGTACAGTGATGATAATAATAAGTAATATTTATGGAGAACTCACTATTTGTCACACACACTGTTCTCAGCACTGCACATGTTTTTAAGTCAGCTAACCTCCACAACATCCTCATGAAGAAGGCACGGTTATTATCCCAGTTTTGCAGATGAGAACACAGATGTAGAGACCGTAGTTTGCCGACCTCGGCCTGGAAGTGGCAGGCCGGGATCTGAACCCAGAGCCAGTGCTCCCAACCACAACAGCTGACAGATGGAGGTAAAACACAGGCACATCACGAATGGGGCATATGAGCAAAGAACAAGAGTCAGGTGTGTTCAGGAAGCAGCAGGAGCTAAATAACTACAGCGGCTCAGGCTCTGAGGCTCCTGCTGACTGGCCACCACCACACAGGTATTTTCCCTTTAGCATTCTGAACCCTCACCAGACATCCACCTGGGAGAAATTCTTATGTGTATTTTCCAGGGATGAGTGGCTGGCAGTACCAGGGTTCCAGGTCGGATGCTGGCTCAGGTGGAGGGCAGGGGAGGCAAGGCTGAGGGCTAGACCAGACTGGATTAGACGGAGGTGGACCTAAGTGCCAAGCTCAGGTGCGTGTCTGCCTTCCCTACGCATGGTCAGCTCAAAGCATCCCAACACTGCCAGTTTCAGCCTCTCACTCATTCAACACCCCCCACTCTCATTCCTGCTAACTTAAATGGGATGTTAAAGACATTTTCAAGGATCATTTGTAACTTAATTGACCTGTGGTCTGCAAACATTTTCTGTCAAGAGCCAGACAGTAAATATTTCAGGGCAGGGGATCTCTGGTGTGACTAGTCAGCTCTGCCCTCCTTTGGAACAGGGAAGCAGCCCCAGAAAGTAAGGAAACACGTAGGTGTGGCTGCAGACCAATAAAACTTTATTTACAAAAACAGGAGGAGGGCAACCCCCAGTTACTGGGGGGAAAGCATAGCATCTAAAAAAATACATTTGGGAGATCAAAATTCAGTCATGATTTCTTGATTCTTTAAAACTTAGAAGCTTCTGTGCCTCTCAAAAATAAAGAAAACAGTATTTTGTAGTTTAGTTGATAAAACTCCCTTCTAACCAGGCGAGATAAGTGTATTCACCCAACAAAGAACAGTGCTTTAATGAATACAAAACTGGTCATTTATTCTATGATCAAGAACATCTGTTGTGATGGTCAGAAAGAGACTTCTTTATCTAAAACTGAGAGGATCCACACCCTTCCTTCCATCTAAAAATGTCACTCAGACCTGAAATGTTAAAAAGAACTGCTTGCTGACAGTTTTTTTCTTGAAATTAAATAGCTAATGGGTTTACAGGATAAACATATGTACCAGTAAGAAAAACTATAAATTGAACCAAAATACAGTTTACACTCAATCAATGGAAATATATACTGTTGAATTAACTTCCCAGTTGTCCTTTCAGGGAGACGAGATAAAGTGGAAAGAGCTCTGTAGCGAGCAACACTGCTCAAGGAAATGTAATTTGAACCTCATGTGTAATTTTAAATTTTCTAGTGGCTATACTAAAGAAAGTTAAATAGTAACAGGGTAAAGAGACAGGGAGAGGGCTATAGAGGAAAGGAGAAGTGGCTACTACAGGGACAGGGTTTCTCTGTAGGGTCCTGAGAATGTTCTACAGTTCACTGTGGTGATGGATGCACAACTCTGTGGATATACCAAAAATCGCTTAATTGTACACTCTAAATAAGTGAATTGAATGGTATGTTACTGGTATGGCATGTCAATACAATTGTTATAGGGGGAAGAAAAGCAAAAAAGGGAACAGTGACCATAATAGGAATAGTAATAGCTATCATTTGTTGAAGACCTATGAGCCAGGCACCAGTAACTATGAATAAGCCTGATTGCATGCATTATTTTAAATTTTCAGCATTCTTATGGATTATTGTACATGTGGGCTGAGAGAGTTGGCCCCTGCCCCACCTCAAGGCGGGGCCACCCCTGTCGGGGATTGGTGCTCTAGAGCTCTGGCGGGATGAGGCGGAAGTCCCCCTTGGGTTGAGCACAAATCCTTGCTTAGCTTTGTTCCTTGCCTTATCCTATGTCCTCACTTCCCTGCTCCCTGAAGGCCCCCTCACTTGTCCTCCAACCCATCTTGAGTTCTGCTTTCAGGGATCCTGACCTAAGGTCACCTGAGGGCTCCCAGCCCCCAACCTCTCTCACAGCGCAGCCAGGGACACAGACGACAGTGTGGTGAGGGCCAGGGGAAGGGGGAGGGGCTGGGTGGAGGTGAGCAAAGGGGAGTGAGATGGGAGACATCTGCAACAATGTCAACACTAAAATTTTTTTTTAAGTTTACTAAGTAGAAAAAAAAATAAAGAATATCCTTAATCAATAAAAAATAAAAAGAATGAAGACTTTCTATTAGAGCTTCAGCTCACTCTTTTCAGTGGCTTTTACATTTTCCTTCCACGATTTATTTTTATTGCCTTTCTGCCTGCAAAAGTAATGCATGCTTTAGGAGAGCAGTCTGATTAACTGTGGTGCACACGGTACAGCTGTAAAGAACAAGGAAGATCGCCAGGAGTGATGTGGAATGATTGCCCCAAAATTATATGAATAAAGTGCAGAAAAATATATACATTAGCCTCCCTTTTGTTGGGAACAAGGAAATTAAGAACTAAATTTTAACCTTAATAGACAAGAACCACATTGTAGCTAAAAGGAAATGATAAGGGAGTCAAAGCAAACATCCTGTGTCTAGCAGACGCTCTCCCCTGGGTAGGCTAGATAAGCAGTGCCTTGTAGTTTTTAATGAGAAAATAGAAAACTAGCTAGCTAGAGCCAGGAGATTACTAGGTTAATGAACAAACAGCCTGCCTTCCCGCCTTATGAAAGAATGCTTGGTTTGAAATTCCCGCACGCGGTCTTTGTAAGCGAATTACTAACTGCCACGTCTGCTTCTGTATAACGCTTGCTTGCCCGCCCCTATATAAGAACGTAGTTGTAAGCGCTCGGCGCGGCTCTTGTTTGCAGCTCCTTGCGGGCACTGTGTCGCTGGACACTTTGAGAGTTCGCCCCTGCGCAGGTTAAACTTGGACAATAAAGTAATATCTTTGATACCCTGAAAGTCTCCGATATTCGTTCTCGAGTTTGCTGGATGCTACATCTTTCATGTAAGAAAAAAGGGAAATAAGAAAACACACACATGATGCATGCAACTGACCCTCAGATCAGGAAGAAATATATATGTGTAGTATCTCTCACAAGTAATAAAAAAATAAAGGAACTGTTGTAAAATGCCAAATAAATCTGAGTAAAGCGTAATAGATGGGTGTTTTTTTTACTTGTAGTTTTTCTGTAAGCTTAAAAATACTCATGAATAAAAAGTTAAAAAAAAATGCAATGCATGTTTGCTAAAAAAAAAAAAAGAAATGTAAAAATACAGAGCCTAAAAAAGGAGAGGGGAAATCTCTTCCCATTTTAGGAGTTCAGTGTGTATTATCCAGCTAATTTAAATGTCTGTACCAATAATACAGGTATCAGGTCTATAGAAATACACATATGCACAAATAGATGGCATTTCACAAAATGAGATATGCTATCTATGGATTTGCCACTTGCTCTCATTCTCCCATCAGTACATCACTTAGTTGTTCCACTCAGGACATACAGGGCTACCCTGTAAAACCCTGAAAATTGTGTTTCTTGTATGTAAAATCTAGGCTGTCAGATGGTTATTCCATATTTTAAATTGGAAGGTCCGGTGGGTTCAGAGATTTCGGTCCTCCTGGGACTGTGGGACTGCTCAAGAAGATGTGGACACTGAGAGTTAGTGCAGCTTCTGAGAGCCCGGGACCTGGCGGGGACCACCCTGGGAGGAAGGAGTCTCTGCCCGCAGGGCGGCCAGGCCTGGGGGGAGGAGCCGCCTGTTCCCTTTGCTGCAGGATCATTAGCACAAGAAGAGGCTCAGGTTAGAACGCACCTGAGCCGAGAAGCCCTGTCTCTCTATGTGCCAGGACCTGGGGGCAGGGGTCCATTATCCCATAGGGGAGCTGAGCCCCTGCCTTCTGAAGGGCGTGAGCAGCCACAGAAGGCTGAAGAGGGCTTCGTATCCGTATCCGGGGGGGACCCCATGGCCCTGGGCTGCTCACTGTTGGGAACACGAGTTCCTGCCTCTCCTTGTTTGGGTGCAAATGCACCAACATCTGGTCACCTCTGGCATTTGTTCAGATGTCTAGCCCCTGTGATGTGAAACAACTGGCTTGTATTAAGGATTCACAGCCACCTCCAGAGATTCCCTTTTCCTCTCCTTTTTTTGTTTTGCTTGGATAGAAAGTAATGGCCTACTTGTTGAAATGACCTAGACCCAAGGCCAGATCACATTCTATAACCAGAAGAGATGTCTTTCTTTCTTTTCAAAAACGATTTCTTTTGAAAAACTCTACCCCCAATTTCAACCCTTAAAAAATGTAAGTTACACTTTTCTTGCCTCATCTAAATAATAATCAATAAAAATTATATTCTTTCCTTTCAGGGCTCCTCTTAATGGAAACTACAATAAGGTGGGAGTGGGAGAGGAAGCTACAATTCACGATGGCAGAGAAGTGGATCAGGGCTGTGCATTTCCAGCTTCATCAAGATGGAAGAGGTTCTGCAGCCAGAGTCCCAAAGCAGAGTGACAGGGAGTGATTCACACCAACACCCAAAGGCAGCCAGGAGAGACCCAGCTCCTGTTTACAATGCAATGTTTCCACTTCCACCAGCACACCCACTAATAATAAAGGACACCGGCCTTCCCCACTTGGGAGTATGGGAGCTCTCCCACAATCCTGGGCACAGAACCGTGCAGCTGGGAAGTCATTCTCTCTGGGGCCTGTGGGCCTGTGGCTGCAGTGCAGAGTAGCACCCCACCGGGGACTCAGGGAATTATGCTCCTGCAACCTTCACTTACTCCCCCTTATTCTTTTCTACATGGGAGACTATGCTCAATTTTTCATTTAATTTTCCCCTTTCCTGATGTCTTGGAAATTCAAAACCTGTATATGTATGCCAGAGGAGAGGGTATTCTATTAGATTAATATTTGGCTGCCAGAAAAGCAGTGGCAGCTTAGGGTAGGGGTCAGGTGACACTGTAATGGGGTGCAAAGCGGGGGTTCCTGAAAACATTCCCCATAGCCCATGGTTGGAGAATGGGGAAAACGGATGATACGGCAGTTAATACTTTTCATAATAATGGCAAGTTAACAGCTAGTTGATATCTGTGCTACCGCCCAGGGCAAAAAGCATATGTGACCTTCAGAATGTACAGTGACTCGTGAGGTAGCTTGGGGGAACTTATACAGCATCTGCTGGAGAGGCTCCCGTGTCACAGGGTACTCTTGCCCTGACTAAAGATGGCAGCCAAAAGGAGGTAAAAGATATGGGGGAACTGGCAAAAGTAGCTCATTGTAGGAGAGGCAGATAAGAGGTCACGTAAGAAGTTCCAGGTCAGCATTTAAAATCAAGGTGGGCTAAAAAAGAAGGGGGCTGGTCTGCCATGAGGGCTGAGAGAGTAGGTAGCAGCCACGAGGAATGAGCCCTGAAGTAAGGAGACTCAGCCACATGGCCTGGGGTAGTGAGGAAGGCAGCTGTGCAGGCTGAGGAAAGGGTGTAAGGAGAGAGCTGATGGAGCTGTGTGGGGATCCGGCAAAGCTGATGGAGCTCTACAGGAACCTGTCAAACCGGGCACGGATTCGTGGGAGACGCCTGGAATGCTGAACTGTGGCCAGGTTTTACAGTGTAGACTTTTGCTTCTCTGAAAGACATACAGAGAAGCCACTTTCTTGGGACATGTACCTCCCTGGATTCCACCATGATATAGTGTAACATAGCATATGTTTCCCTGAACCACTACATGGAGGCTACATGTACAACATACCTCAGGTCCTAAAGGAGAGAGCTGCTGCAAGAGGATGGGGACTCGGAAACCGCAAGTGCAGATTCAAGAGGGGATAGAGGACTGTGGGCCAGCTTAAGAACAGATAAAGAAATGGGGAACTTCTGGGCACGTTTTTGGCTCATAGTCTGGTGGGGAGCAAGGGAAGTGCTGGGTCTGTGGGAGAACAGAGCTCTGAACAGGAGTGCTCCTGGCCCCCCTAAAGTTGGAATCCTGTAAATAAAACCTGTTTCCCTCAACACTGTTTTGTTGGGTCATGCATCAAGGTGCCACATGCAAGAGCCTCACTTTGCTCAATTACAACACGAGCTTGGAACTCAGGCTGCGACAGTCAAGCTGTTTGTGTGCCATGTCCATCAACCTCTCTGAGACTTAGTTCCCTCATCTGGAGGTAGAAATAACATCAACTACCCCTTGGGTCACTGAGAAGTTCAAGTGAGACTCAGCAGTGCATGAGGTCACACAGCAGGAAGCTACGTGTGACATACTCAGGCAGTGCTCAGTAATTATACCTTCCTTTCATCCTTTTCTAAGTATCTAAGAGATCTTTTTTTCATTTGCAAAAATTACATCTTTTTTGCTATTCATAATCTCCTCTTTAGGACATGGAGTATGGGGTACACATTAAGGTTTCCATGCAGAGTGGACAATTTTCTAGATTTCCATTCCCGTTTTCCATGGCCTACCTTAAACACAGCTGTCAGCACAAGAGGCTCATTAAAAAGATTGTTTTGACTGATGGCATGTTCATGTATCAAATTGGAAATCTGTCCAAAAATACTCAAGGGAGGTAGACAGGGGTGGCAGAGAGTCACAGAAGGGAGAGAGTTTTGCAGTGCTGAAGATGAAATTTACTAGGGAAAAAGGGCTCTAGTGGGACTTGAGCCAGGAAGGTCCCAGGAGAGTGTGCTGCAGGCATCCAAACAGGAAAGTCGTTCTAATAATTGGGGAAAGAGAGATTCTAAGCAGGCAGAGATTCCTAAGAGAGCACAGCATTCGCCAAAGTAGCATGCTTTTACATGGCCCTTTAGAAGGCGGCCTTCCCTGCTCACCAGCTGATGGCCACGGCCTTTGTCATAACCTCAGCTACTGCCCTACCTGCTTATGATTCCAAATCATTTCCAGTACAGACTTAGCTCTTGACTGCTTTGAGGACCTCTCCTCTGGACATCCCTGCAAATACTTATGACTCATGACTTTTACCCCAGTGCCAGTTTCTCTTCTTGCGGGCTCCCTGGGCCAGCAGGCACGGTCACCAGGTAATATAGGAGTCACTCAACTCCCTTCCTCGCCCTGGGCCATGTGTCCCCTTGGTTTTCCTGCATGAGCCCATTCACAGTCCCTTCTGCTCTCCATCCTTGGGTCAGTCTTTCTGCTTTCCAGTCTGCCCTCCCTTCTATCCCCAGATGTGTTAGGACATTCATCTGTCGGTGGCTTAAACCAGGAAAGGGTATAATTGTGTTTATTTATGATTGCTGCTCTATCCCATAGACAGAAAGGAGGTGAGCAGCCAGGGTGGTTGCAACTGCTTAAGGATTTCAGTAAGAATCAGGCTCCTCCTGTTTTCTGTTCTGCCATCCTCAGCTTGTGGCTTTGTCCTTCAGATTGCATAATGGCTGCATGGCTTCCAGGTATTATATCCAAATTCTAAGCAAAGAGAAGAGGGAAGGGCCAATAAAAAGCTTCCCCAATAGCTCTATTTATGAAATTCCAGGACTGGGTCATGTGACCACATGTAGCTGTAACCAGGTCTGAAGAGAAGTGCTTTCAGCCTTTCTTACTGCTGCCCTAAACAAAACTAAGGAAGGAAGTGAAAATGCATCCTGGACATACTGAGCAAGGCTGTCTTTCTAAAATGCAAGATCCAACTGTGCCACTTATCCATGAAAAACTTTTCCATGCTTCCCTACTGCCCTAGGGGCTGATTTGGCTCTGGTGCCATGTCATTAAATACCTGAGCCCCACTCGTACCACTGAGTGGCTTCAGTGTCAGCTCCAGTACCTGCTGGGCTGCTCCGTGGCTCTGATCTCAGCCCACACTCAGCCCTGTGCTGCCCACATCTGTGCGATGAACTCTTACTGTATTTTGTTGTGTATAATGTGCACATTTATGCCCAAATTTTTGAGGGAAAAATATGGATGCGTGTTATACGTGGGTAGTACTAATTCCGTATCTATGTTTTTAATTCTTTTTATTTATGCTTATGTGTTAAAAGTATAACTTTAGAAAGCAATAATGAAATCCATATGCAAAATAATATCCTGGAATACAATAATTGGTTTTGTCGCTAAATAAAAATTAAACATTTCTTTAAAAAATTAAAATGATTTTTTTCCCTGAAAGTTTGGGCCCAAAACGTGAGTGCATATTATACATGGGTATGCATTGTGTGCAGCAAAATCTGGTATTCATCCTTCAAGACCCTGCAGGCTCCTCTCCTCAGGGAAAAGAGTCCTGGCCAAGCTGGACCAAATGGATTCTCCTTCCTCCTGATCCTTGAACATTCCTCTATGTTTGTCCTACGATTTCTTGTTCCCACCTTGGTGTCTCCTACTGGCCTGTGAGGGCAGAGACCAAATATGTTTAACTGAATACCTATCTCCAGAACAAACAACAGGGCTGCTGCTCTAAAAACGGCTGCTGGATAACTGAATGGATGGATGAATGGATGGATGTGTGAAACTTGTGGCAGCTCAAAAGCTACATTTTTATTAGCTGTCCTAGAGGACAAACTCAAATCTCTCCTCTTTGCCAATATTATCTAAGGAGAAGAGTTCCAATATTTTCTGATATTGCAAAGCATTACCAAAGAGGGTGTTACCCTCTTGTGGGTAACATCAGGCCTCCTGATGGGAGAAAGTATGAGGGAGTGGAACGAGCACTGATTTTAAATCCTGTCTGATACTTCAATGCTTCATGATAGGCTCCCTTACCTCCCGGAACACCCATTTCCTCAGTTTTAAAAAGGGTGTGATAATAGATCCCTCTTGGAGTTGCTGTGAATCTCGGAGATGATGTGTTTAAAACCCAAGCACAGGCTCATCATTGCATACCGGAACACAATGTTTCTTTGGCACTGTTTTTGAAATAAGGTGTGAGCATGGGGTTCTTTCTGCCTTGCCATGGGAGAAATGCTGGTGATTCCTAATATCATACATTTTTATCTTTGCTAAAAGAGTCCTGATTTTGTTCTGGGAAATGTACTACTCTGGGAGGTCTTGGGCCTCATCCCCAGAACCAGGACTGAGGCAGCTGTAGCATTTCTGTTCCTGTGGCCACTCGAGGGCTGGGAAAGGGTGTGTGGCCCAGGACTGAATAGGGAGCTCGGGGAGGATGCCAGCTGGGTGTCCTGGGACAGGTACTATTTCTTTTAACACGTCCCTTTTTCTGCCTTTGGGGGTTGTCAAGTGATGTCCAGAGCTGTGACAGCAACCTGAAAAGGTCCAACCAGGAGAAGGGCCGCATGAAGAGCAGGGAGCCAGATCAAGGCAGGCCCTGGTCCCTGAATTAGCTCAACAGAGGGCTTGAGCCACCAGCCTATTTGCATGAGACAATAAACTTCCTTGTCTGAGCCCAGTGAGCTGGTGTGCAGCCAAAAGGAAGTAATCCTACCCTGTACATTTTAGAGCAGTAACTCCTTATGGGTGACCAATAATCTGGTTTTGAAAACTATATAAGCTGGCCTTTGGGAGCTCTTTCAAAATAATAGAGTTGCCTGCTCTCCAAGAGGTCCCAGGATTTCCCCAACAGGGTAGGATTCAGGAGGATTGCATGGAAGTGTTGTTTTGTCAATGATCTTCTGGACATTCTTTCCACTGCTTGAGAAATGCCTTTGGATGTGTGTGTTCAATAGGACCGAGGCAGTGCCGTGGCACGGCGGGAAGAGGGCTCTGCAACCTTAGGCCACGTTGGTAAGACAACTCGGAGGCAATTTGGAAACGAGAAACAAACAACACACTTCAGAGGCAGAGTGTGAGTTATTAAAATACCTAAAACACGGTCAACCAGAAGTGAAAAGATAGTATTTTTTTCCCTTCAATTTTAGCCTTGCACTTGTGGCTAGATAGATTAAGTGTGAAAAGTGCTAAATGGCATACATGTTTGAAAATCGATGGCTTTGTAATTGTTATCCTCAAATATATGTTAACAATGATTGATCTTAAGTCCCTAGACCAGGGGTCGGCAAACCACAGCTCACTGTCTGTTTGCTTGTAAAGCACGTGAGTTAAGAATGCTTCTCACCTTTACTAAATTGCTACATTTAGGTTAAGACATGTACCAATGTAATATTCTCAATTTTGCCTCTGGCTCACAACATCTAAAATATTTACTCTCTGGCCCTTTGCAGAAACAGTCTGCCAACCCCCGACCTAGACCTCATTAAAGGGATTCTTTTCATTATTCTTTTTTCATTTTTTTGAGAAACTGAGAAGAGGCAGATGAGTCCAAAAAGTAAGATAACACATTACCACCACCCACAGATAACAAATATTAACACCTCGTAATATGTTTTCACAGTTCATAAGAGAAAAAAATCACAATTTTATAATGTTTATACAATTACAAAGTCCCTTTACCACGCCCTGCTGTCCCAGAGGCACTTGGCTTTACTTCTGTAAGGATCGCACACCTCTGGCTAGAGGGTCAGTGACCTTGACAAGGTTGAAAATGGCTATTCCATAAATCTGACCCAAAGACAGGAATTGGGGGCACTAATCACAGTGCTTCCATGTACTGATGAATCAATCAGCCAAAAAAGCTTTCTTTCCCTTGAAAGTGGTCTTTGCCATGATGTCTGGGCTTGGCACACAACAGGCAACTCCAACTCTACCAGACTAGCTGAATGGGTGCCCCCAAAGCACACATTTGATGGAGTGATTCCATGCAGACACAGACATGAAGTAAAGGCTGTGATGAATTAAAGTAAAGGAAGAAAGGAAAAAAATAATGAAGGAATAAGAAAGAAAGAAAATAGAAAAGGAGGATAAAATGGTCATCCGTGGCAGCAGGTGGGACACTACTCACACATTCTTCAGGGAAACCACAACCCTATCCAACAAGTAGTTAGCAAAGTAATAACACATCTTCAAATGTGATTTATAGAGAGAGGAACTGAAATATTTAAAAAACTTTCTAAAGTGTCATGAAATTCCCATTTTAAGACTTATACTTTGATAGGAAGGCTTTGGTTCCTTTCCTGACTTTTCCCCCTAGACTCTGAGTTTCTTGAGAATTGAACTGATGATTATTATCTTTGTCCCCCAGTTTCCAAATGCAGAGAGCATGCACAGTAAGTGTTCACAAGTGCATGTAAGAATGTAACAGTAAGTAAGGCACCCCATACCAGTGGCAAGAACTCCAATAACTCTCCCAATGAAAATGCAGAACCTTGTCCACAACACACCATTCTTGTCATATTGTGCCTTACTAAGACCAATTTCAGGCATTCGTTTTATAAATTTAAAAATGTACAAGCAATATTTTAATTTTTTAATATATTTTACTGATTACACTATTACAGTTGTCCCAATTTTTCCCCCTTTGCCTGCCTCCACCTGGTACTCCCCCAATTCCCTCTGGCAATCCCCCCTAGTTCATGTCCATGGTGTCATACATGTAAATTCTTTGGCTTCTCCATTTCCTACGTTGTTCTTAACATCCCCCTGTCTATTTTCTACCTACCAGTTTGCACTTCTTAATTTCTGTACCTTTTCCTCCATTCTTCCCTTTCCCCCTCGCAACTGATAACCCTCCAAATGATCTCCATATCTATGATTCTGTTCCTGTTCTGCCTGTTTGCCTAGTTTGTTTTTTAAATTTATTTGTTGACAGTTGTGAATTTATTGCCATTTTAATGTTCATAGTTTTGATCTTTTTTCTTAAATAAGTCCCTTTAACATTTCACGTAATAATGGCTTGGTGGTGATGAACTCCTTTAGCTTTACTGTGTCTGGTAAGTACTTTATCTGACCTTCCATTCTGAATGATAGATTTGCTGGATAGGGTGATCTCGAATGTAGGTCCTTGCTTTTCATCACTTTGAATATTTCTTTCTAGCCCCTTATTGACTGCAAAGTTTCTATGGAGAAATCAGCTGACAGTCTGATGGAAACTCCTTTGTAGATAACTCTCTGCTTTTTCTCTCACTGCTTTTAGATTCTCTCTTTATCTTTAAACTTTAGCATTTTAATTATGATGTGTCTTGGTGCAGTACTCCTTCATCCATTCTTGTTTGGGATTCTCCTGGACATGCATGTCTATTTCCTTCACCAAATTAGGGAAGTTTTCTTTCATTATTTTTTCAAATAAGTTTTCAATTTCTTGCTCTTTCTCTTCTCCTTCCTGTAACCCTATGGTTCAAATGTGGGTATGTTTGATGTTGTCCCAGAGGTTCCTCAGCCTAGCCTTATTTTTTTGGATTATTTCATCTTACTTGTCTGATTGAAGGTTTCTGTCTTCCTTATGTTCCAAATCATTGATTTGACTTTTGGCTTCATCCTCTCTACTGTTGGTTCCCTGTAAATTTTTCTTTGTTTCACTTAGTGTAATCTTCATGTCTGCCTCAGTCTTTTTTTGGCTGTTGAAGTACCCACCGAGTTCCTTGAGCATCCTAATAACCAGTGTTTTTGACCTCTGCATGTGATAGATTGCTCATCTCCATTTTGTTTAGTTCTTTTCCTGGAATTTTGTTCTGTTCTTTCATTTGGGACATATTTCTTTGTCTCCCCATTTTGACAGCATCCTTGTGTTTCTAAGTATTACATAGAGCTGCTTTGATTCCCTGTCTTAGAAACATGGCCTACTGTAGAAAAGCACACTGGTAAACTGGATGGGGCAGAGCCTTAGGTAATCTCCAGGGTAGGGCAACAGGTATATACCAGGTTGATGGAATCTTGAATATGGTGTAGCTGCTCTGTGGCTCTGTGTGGGAGAGGACTCAGAAAGGGAACAATGCTGCTGCCCAACCCCTGGAGTTTTGTCTGGGAGGAAGCTGTCACCAGACATTTCAGTTTCTCCCTGTATGCCACTGGTGCCCTTCCAGCTTCTGCCTTGGTGCTAAAGCCCAGAGGAAGTGAGTCTGCGGAAGTCCTAAATCCATTGTGCCTCCTTTAAGAGAAGACTCCTGAGAATCCCGCAGTTTCTTCCACAGCCTCAACCCCCACTGGTTTTTACAGCCCGAAGTTATGGGGACATATCTTCCTGGCACTGGAACCCTGGGCTGGGTGGTCTGTTGTGGGGCTGGGATCCCTCCTTCCCATGGTATCCCTCCCGATTTTTATCTATCACACATGGGTGTGAGACCACCGGATCCGTGTCTCCACTTCTCCTACACATCAGGATGGGACTTCATTAATGCCTTGGTTGTTGGGTTTCCATACAGCTCTTGATGATTTTCTGATGATTCTTGGTGACAGCTGTATTGTAGTTCAGTTGTAATTTTTGCTGTGGTTTCATGAGGAGGCAAGCAGTGTCTACTTACACTTCCATCTTGACCAGAAGTCCTAAAGTAAGACACACCTCTGCTCAGGAATCCAGGGAAGGGTGGGAGCTGCCCCTGCACTCCAGCGGAGTAGGGCAAGGCAGAGGCCTGGGCACCGTGGAGAAGAGGGGAAACGTGCGTCACGGAGAGTGGAGCATGCACAAAGCGGGGGTACAAGCAAAATGGTGGCACACCACTTGCACCCATAAACAATTTTAAGATTTAGGCTTGTTTGTGCATGAAGTAGTTCATCACAGCAGTATTTATCACAGAAAATAAGTGGAAACAGCTTAAATGTCCAATAATGTAGACAGTTCAATGAATATGCTTTATCTATATAGTACAAGTTACCTGTGGTTTGTGGTCAGAATGACATGAGATAATAAAAAGTATGACATAATCTATGCTTCTAAAATGCTCAAATGACATGACTTCAGTTGTATGAAACGAACTTTTTAATAACAAGAAAACGTTGATGAATGGACTGCTTATAAACCAAGCCGCCTACACAAAACACCCCAACCCATGCAACCAGGCAGACAGCACCTTTGTGTTAAATCACAAGTCATACTAAACACACAAAATATCATAAAGCTAAGAAAGTGATGCTGGGGAATTGTGGAATTACGGGGAAGTCACTGACAAATAAAGCTCTGGCAGAGTAAACACACACTTAAGTTCCTGAGAAGGGCAATAACTAGATTATTGACAGATTCAAAAAGAGACCCTTAGGAAAACTGATGAACCTGCAAATAGTTTTTTCTCTTACAAAAATGACCCTCCATGATGCTGCTGCCAGCACCCAATGTAAGGTGCAGGATGCTGCCAGACAATTATTTTAGACAACTTTGGCCAAGGAAAGAAAGCCGACATGCGATTTGTTCTCTGCTCATTCTAAGACTTGACACATATCTGCAGTAACAACCAACACTTTATCAAGCTGAAATAAACTGGCTGGCATAATTCGTCTTTTTATCAAGATAATGTCTCAAATCAACCTTTATTTTTATTTTTCCACTACTTTTCTATGAGCTATGGTCCCCATTTTTTAAGTGAGCTTTGGCAGGAGCCCATAATCCTCAGAGCCCAGCTGAGCTTGTTCCCCTGGCCAGCCCTTCAGAGACCCGTGGAGGTGGTACAGACACTTCCCTGTTTCAGGAAAAACAACAAAAATAGCATCTTGACTGCAGAAGCCACAGTTCACTCACTCAAGGTGGAAGAGTGAACTCAGAGGCTTACACTAAAAGAAAAACTGCTGGTTGCTGAAGCCAGAGGGGAATTCCATGCCCAGTGGATTCCCTGGACCCTTACTCTGCAGACCCTTAGACATTCCCATTCTAACCTCTGCATCTGGCTGAGCCAACTCTTTCTCTGAGACAGTACCTTAAGAAGAGCAGGTAGAGAGTGGGTGTGGTAGGTAAGCAGATGGGACTTGCTGGCCTGGATCCTCTTATCTTGCTGTGAACACCAAACCCGATGCACACTCCACTCACTACCCTGACAGCAACGTGGTTCAGAAGCCAGGCCCCAGAGTCAGAGCCCTTGATGTGAGTGCAGCTCTGCCTCTTCCCAACTGTGTGAATCTGGGTAAGCTGACCGGTCTCTCTGTGCCTCAGTTTCCTTGTCTATTAAATCACAGTGGTCCTCGAAGCATAGAATTTAGTAAGCGGCAATTATACCAATATGTTAATTGTGTTTTAAATGACTTATAGAGTAACACTGACAGTCAAGGAAGGTGGTTCCCCTATGGTTTTTAGCACCCACAGGTGGCACATTATGAGGCTGCCTCTGGGACATGGCGCCCTAACAGGGTGGGCAGAGCAGCAGGAGAAAACACAGTTGCCAAGACCTGGATTCCAATTCCAGCAACACTCCAGCGATCCAGCTTTTAACCTCTGACCCTCCAGTAGGTCAGAGGTATGAACTTGTAGAAAAAGAGAAAATGTGTTTCTTACACATTGGTTTAGCTAATGTTGTCATTTAAATATTTTTATAATGACATTGATGACATTAAGATGGATGATATTAATAGCACTACTGACACCGTAACAAGATTTTGGATTATCTGTCCTCTGATCCCTGCTTCATAGCTCTGTGACCCAAACAAGTGATTCAGCCTCTAGGACTCGAGCTTGCTGGTCCGAGAAGTGCAGAGAACACCAACATCCTGTGGGGTCGCCACGCACACTGCAGCGACGGTCAGGACAGCACTGCCAGTACTGCGAGTAAGAGGAAAACTGAGATTGTTACGACAGCTCTCAAGAAGCTTGTTAACTGTTTGCCTTTTTCAGGAGAAAAACTGCTGTATTAGCTGTCTTTCTTCAGTGTTACCACAGAGGAAATGGGATCACCATCCCTCAAGGGAGCCAGAAGTGCAGCCCCTCCCCAGGCAGGGTGGCCCAGGTGGAGGCACAGGGCTCAGGCAGCACTGCACATGCTCCACACACGGCCTCTGCTACCTGCTCCTTCCTGCTGTGTGCCTGGCATCCTCACCTACACTGCAGACACTGTCAGTGTCCTTGGGGTTGTGACAGGGGCATGAGGAGCCTCATCTGCACCAGGGGGCTTTACACAAATGGGTGCCATCCTTTCACTCCCACATGAATCATCAATATGCAAACATTTCTGTTAAGTAAAATAGAAAAATAAAATGAAAGCAGTTTCTAGCTTATTTTACGTAGCAATACCCTGAATTTGTGTACTTATACTGTGGGATATAGTGGGGGTCAATACCTCTTAAGTCCAATAAATACAAAATACCCTGAGCTAGTCCAGGAAGTAAGAGTGTTCAGCTAAGCAAGGGATATTTCAATTAAAAAAAGTCCAATAAATACAAAATACCCTGAGCTAGTCCAGTAAGTAAGAGTGTTCAGCTAAGCAAGGGATATTTCAATTAAAAAAACTATTTATTGATTTTAGAGAGATCACGGGAGGGGGGGAGAAAAACATTGATTTGTGGTTCCACTTACTGATGCGCTCATTTGGTTGATTCTTGCATGTGCCCCGACTAGAGATGGAGCCTGCAACCTTGGCGTAGTGGGATGAAGTTCTAACCAACTGAGCTACCCGGCCATGGCTGGGATATTTCAATTTGACAAAGGAATCCCACTGCTCATTTGAAAATGACACTAATTGCTGTTTTTAAAACATGACCTGAAAAAGAGAGGATATACTATTTTGACTTGATAAGCAGACACCACTGTTTTCCATGCACTTGGGGCTCCTTTTTGAAATGTTGCAATGGGAGTCTTTCAACAAGTTTTTTAAATTTTTAGTTTAAGTGTGATCTATAATACCAGAGAAGGACCATTATTTGTTTTGTCCCTTTCTGTCCCCACTGCCCAGTACCGGGCCCAAGCTATCTGCTGAACGAATGAATGTTGACTTAACTCTGGGAGCCAGCAGCACACATTTACACATGCCAGATTCTCAATTTATAAATATTTACCATCAGGCCTTGATTTTAGCTTTAATTAGCCCAACTGTTAGGGATACCTCCAAAGTGGGAAATGTAATCCATCACTTCACACCAGATGTAGCTTCGGCAGTTGGTCTTTTATCTAGTTTTATAAAGAATGAAACACAAACGTCAAATGACTAAAGCATGATGTTTTATGCTGAATTGACTGGCAAAATGAACACAAGACCAAATCATAAAAAATAATGAGGGGAAACTCCTAAAAGTGATATCAAAAACTCTGATTCTACACATGCTTAAAAAAAAGACAGCAAGTTTTCACTTGAAAGTTGGTTAAAAAGAGAAACAAGTAAGACAGTTCTTTAGATGCATTTTAAACAGAGGGTATCATAATATGATTGTCATTTCCTTATGAACACACAAGCTAGATTCAGAAAAATATGACTATGAAGTTATGCATTCAAAGGTGTGTTTACTAACACATTAATTGGCAAGGTATGTGCTTTAAAAAATAAACAAAGAGTCATTCTGGCTGGTGTGGCTCAGTGGGTTGAATGCTGGCCTGTAAACCAAAAGGTTGCTGGTTCAGTTCCCAGTTGGGGCACATGCCTGTGTTGCAGGCCAGGTGCCCAGTTGGGGGTGTCCTAGAGGAAATCAGTCAATGTGTCTCTTCCTCCCTTTCTCCCTCCCTTCCCCTCTCTCTAGAAATGATTAAAAAAAAAACACCTCAAATTCTATCACTAAATTCCATAGAAATTTTCCATTTAGTTCAGTGCTTTCCAACATTTAAAACTAATATACCCTCTAATACACCCTTTAGATAAAACTAAAAATAACATGCAGTCCTCATCCACCCAGAAAAATCTCAGATTCCCCACAACTGTATCTTCCTAAGAGCCAACAAGTTTTTTGTGTAGCTTCATTTACTGTAGTTTGTATTATGAAGAGTTGCTAATTCCTTTCTTTTTCAATTTATAAAGTTATGGTAGCATACTGTAGGCATGTCCCCAAACATGCCTGTCCTTGCCTGGAGGGTCTCATGGGCATTCACAAGATCCTGCCCCCTCCTGCCAGCACCACCTGGGTGAGAAGCCCAGCTCTAACTCAAGGACAAAGCCAGACCCCCTGCCAAAGCAAGATTACCTGCTGGCAGCTCTCAGCATGTATGACAACAAGCAACCCATATCAAGCACGTACCATGTTCCAGGCATGGTGCCAAGTGCTTTTATATACCCCGCACTCTGTCTGATTGTCACACCAACCCCCAGTCAACAAGCGAGAACACTAAGGCAGAGAGGTGTTCAGAAGCGCATGTGGAGCCACTCACCTGGGGAGCAGCACCGCAGGAGCGGAGGCCAGGCCTGTCTAAAGTCAAAGCCTGTCTGCTCGCCCTTGGTGTGACACGGTGTCACCCATCCCGTCAGCACGAACACGTCACCTGGCACCAATTTCCGTTTTTCCCTTACCTGCATACTACCCATATTATTATTTACCTACTACTTTCCTTAAATTCGTGAGCTAGTTATATTTTTTCTAACACATCTTAAAATAAACAGTCAACTGTTAGATGTTAAGGGCCTCTATGTACCCTTCCGCCTCCACCGCACCTCCAGCTACATCATGGGCCTCCCATGGGACGTGTCTCACGTGGACACATTCTCCGCAGAGGAACCTGAGTCTAGTTCTGGGCCATGAGCCAGGCAGCGCTCACAGTGAAGTCACCAGAGCGTCCTGGAACAGGACGTGTGCACAGTGTGGACGAGGTCACGGGGGAGAGCAAGAGTGACACACTGTGAGGGGCACGTTTCTCTGAGCTGGGAACAGGAACACTGTGGCCTGTAAGCCCACCCCCTGCTTTTGTCAATGAACTCTCACTGGAATGCAGCCATGTCTATTTGCTTCACGTGTCCTCTGTGGTTGCTTTCACGCTACAAAGGCAGAGTTGAGTAGTCGCTGCAGAGACTGTGGTCCACAATTTCTGACTCCCTGCTAAAAAAGTTTGCAAGTTTGCCAACCCCTGCTCTAGGTAATGCAGTTCCTATCCACAAGTCAGTTGGTAAACACCAATCCACAGGTAATACGAACATTACCTATGATTCTTCTGATAAAAGAGATTTGAATCAAGTTTAAACCAGTTCCATTTAACCAACATTAATTTATTGAGGGACTACTATGGGAGTCTTGGCTAGGGACTGGGCTTAAAAAAGGTGAACACAGTTGGTATCCTATTTCCTGAAAAAAAGCCAGGACATAAAATAATTTCAATACAATGTAATAAGATGCTAGGAGTATGATCTGGTGTTTTCTTTTTCCTATAAAGTGAAACCTGGAAACCTAACTTTTTGTTCTTTGACACTTTGAAATTCTTAGGCCATAACCTTGGGCTAAGAGCTCTCTTTCTCTACTTTTTTTTTCTTAAGCATAAATACTAGGTATAAAACTATAATTCTGTGAAATTATGCATTAACTTTTCTAGGAGAGATCACTTTTGGGGATTTTTCATAATTGCCAAATTCACTCTGGGCTCTGTACTACACAGTCTTAATCTCTGCGGAAGAAAGGAAAAAGCAAAAGGTATTGAGACAGCAAGACGAGCAGTTAAAGAGTTAGACTTTTGTTTTTTAAGGTTGAGTTTTCAGACTGGAATTTATATTAGCTGGGTCACATATTAACTAACCTACTGCTGGAAAAGGCACTCGAGACAGAGACAATGGCCAGGCTCAGGCAGGAGTTCTTTATCTACTATCTGTCCGTGCAGCTCCAACTAGGTCTCAGGTGAATCAAGGGGAAGACCACTTTGAACATCCCGTGGATGTGATGAACTCAGTTATCCTCAGGCAGAGCAAAAAGAGGACAGAAAATAACGGTGCCGCTTGGTGTCTGCGCGCCTGTCCCGCCCTGATGACTGTTTGTTTGTGCTGGCTAATGACAACGTTTCACATCACACAAAGAGGGTTCTTTATTGAGCTTCAGAAAGAGACACAGAATGCATCCGTTTCTAGGGAAACTTGAGCAGAGAGGCTCGCAGGCCTCATTCGGAGGTCACATCCCCACACACAGGGTGGCCCGTGGAAGAGTAACACCCCTCCTACTCACCTGCCTCATCCCATTTGGAAATTAATGCAACAATGTGAGATGATTGTTGATGTTCGTTATTAAATCATTTATTCATCCCACACAATGATTCAGAATTATTCATTAAGCTTGCTGGAAAGAAGCTGGGTTTTACCTCCAAGGTGGTTTGAGGAGGCATGTGCTCTTTAAAAGGATATTTTATAACAACACAATTATCATAATTAAAAGCTACCCTGGATATTCTGATGAGCTTTTGACATATTTTTGAATACTGGCATTTTAACACAAGGAGATAAATGAGACTGAAATAGTACTGGGGAATAATATTGCTGTGGAGGGAAAAGACAAGGCAGTATGAAATACCACCTTGCTATCACTGCCCCCAATTTTATCATGGTCTTTGAGTTAATTAATTTTATAAAATGTCACTTGAACTTCTGGCTTTCCAAAATGAGCTCAAATTATATTGCTGTGACCCAAGGAATCTGCATTACTGAGTTATAGGTGCATACATCCCCTATGCCAGCCCACCTACCTGAGCTCCAAACCAAGCGGTCACTCAGCCTGCCAGAGCTGTGCCCCATCTGATCCAACCTCTTCCTGATGTTGCCTGTGGTTTGTTCTGTTTGAAAGGCCACTAAGCTAAGAGCCTGAATGGTTAAGCCACTAAAACTGACAGGTGACTGCAGCAAGAGCACCCATCTCTCTGGTTTTCCTTATAAGCAGCTCTAGGTGAAGATCCTAATGCCAGTTGCCAAGAAGATGACTCCTTCTCACACGTGAAGGTGGTGCCTGGTGGGAATATCGGGAGCCACTTGTTAAGAGAGAAACTGACTGCTTAGAGAACCTGGATGTCCGCATGTGGATCAGAGCAGAAAGATGCACAAGGCCAAAGGACTTGGAGGCCACGTGATGACACCCGGAACGCACCATGCTAAGTGTGGGCTCCGCAGAAACACAGACTTGGTCTGCTCTGTGCCTGGCACACTGGCGCTTAGGTCACTGAGGGAAGGAGTGTGAGTCAGTTTCAGTCCTTCGTTGATCCCGGAAACACTGATGAGGCATTTACTATGAGCCGAGACCTGAGCCAGGCCTCCTGAATGAAGAGGTGACTACAACAGCATCTCTGTGTTCAAGGAGCTTAGAGTCTAGTGGGGGATTCAGACAAGTCAAGACATACAAATCTGCTGGATCAAGGAAAGCTGAGAAGTGGATGGGGCCAGGGAGCACCTCATACTGCAGGTGTCAGAGGTGAGGAGGCATTAGCCAGGTGAAATGCATGAGGCAGAGATGATGGGAAAGGGTGAGGAGCTGGTCTTATCCTGGGGGTGAGGGGGCGATGGAGCTACAGCCCTTCAGGTTGCTAGGTGGAGACAGACTGGAATGGGGAAGGGTGGGGCAGGGGCACCACTTCAGAGCTGTTGTCGTGAACCAGATGGTGGCCTAAAGGACTGGACAGGCTAGAGAGATATTAAGGAGGTAGAATTAAAGGCATGTGACATATTAGAGTCTTCCTGGACAAGGGGGTCCTACTGGAGACAGTCCATCAGGGTTCCAGAACCTGATGCCATTCAGAGTAGAATAAGAAACCTAGATCCCTACTCTGTCTCAACCAACCTCCTGATTAAAAATTGGGGTCCTATGTTGCTCTGCCTTCAGGGCTGTGCTGCTAGGGCTGAGGGGAGCATTTCAGTCTTGCCCTGAATTATTTAATTGGCATTCTTGTAGTAGATACTAGTTTCTGTGAGTCAGTGCAAGTGGAGTCCGCCTCCAAGACAGACCAGCTCTGGGTGTGCCAACAAATCCTTCCTGAGCCTGCAAGGCAGCCAGCCTGACAGGGGAGGTGGCTGGTGCATCCCAGATATGAGGCCACCCTCTGGGGTTCCTGTGGGGGAGCAGCAGGCTTCCCCGAGGGTGCCTTGTTAAGAGCTGTGGGCTCTCTATAAATATCTACAAGTCTTAATATCTGGGGTTGCTGGGGTCCTCACGTGCTCCATCCTACGGTGAGAAACCCAGAACCACATGCCACTTAAGACTCTTGTTGACAAGACTGGAGAACAAAGAGTTGCCACGGGGACAGCCTTTGCATCACTGAACATTTGATATGAAAGGAATCATTTCAGTGGCATTAAATGTTCTCTCTGACATTATTCTCTGTTACAAAATAGTCTCCACGGTGGTGCTGATGCCATCTTGACACTTTATTTCCTTGTCATCAAAATGGTTTTCTGCACCAACTAAAGCACAGCACAAAATCTCAAGGCCCTTAATAGAAATTTTCTAACTTCATCTCCATGGAACAGTTGGAAAATGTCTCCAATTATGCAAGCTTTTTGTAAAATGCCTCAAAAACACAGAAGGGCCTATTGTACTTTTCACAAGTAAATGCGAACTCATTTAATACTCAAAGATGAAAAGAAAAGTGTCAGGATTTTTTTTTTAATTCTAATGAATGACTGCTACTTGGTTAGCCCACCTCTCTCTCCTTACCCTCTAGCAAATAAATGTAAATTTTAGGAAAGTCTGATGAAGTACACTCCAGAAAGATATTAAAGGAGGGATTAAGCCCAAAACAAGGCACACCAGTTGTCAAAACTGGAATCTTGCCAAGTCGTGGTACCTCAGGGGACCGGCTCAGATCGCACCACTTTTCACGACAGGGACACTGCACGTGCTGCCTGGAGAAACGAGGCGCGTGCGCGAGCACACCATCAGAAACTGAGATCTCTGCAGAAGGGCCTGCGTCTTACTTGTGTCTGTGTGTACGCAGGCGTCAAATGCATGACCAGTTAAAAATGTAGCACAGACTAACACGTTTAAGTTAAGATCACCCCAAATACGTTTCTCTCCCCGGGTCCTGGAGAACTCAGCCTGCTCTAAAGGAAAACTGATGAGGCCCCAGGACCTGCCCACCGCAGCCCCACCCCAGGATTTCCCAGGTGACATCTAAAGGAGTGCGGAGCTTGGCTCTTGAAGATCATCTGCCCTTGGACAAGTTCCTGCTTCTTGGAGACATGAGAAAAGGTGTCCCCGGCAGCTCCCTTTTCTGGGGGTAGACGCTGTCACGCTCAGACCTTGCCCCCGCCCTACCTGCAGGGCCCCCACCCTCAGCTGGGAGAGCTACCCACGACTTTAGTCCTTGTAGGCTAGGGTTTATTCCAATGCTTTACAGCCTCTTATTTAATCCACACAACCAGCCTGAGAGCTACTTCTGCTATTTCTATTTTACAGATGGTGACAGAGGTGGGATCAGAAACTAGTTCTGTCTCCAGCCCCATCCCCTCTCCCCTTTGCCAGAAGGATCTGGAAATCTTCTTCAGACTACTCTTCCACCCAGACACCTGGAGTCCCACCTGCTACCTGCTTTGGCAAACTTGTCTGCCATTTCCTTCCGAAGGGTCTTGGGGAGGTTGAAGTAGTTGTCGTCCTCGTCGATGCTTTTGAGGAACAGTGGGATGTGCTGGAAGATGATGACATGCTGGCACTTCTGCTGCCTAGCGGTGCTCAGCTGCTGGTCCAGCCACTGGTCCTGGGCCTGCTTCAAGGCAGGGCACCTGGAGGCATCATAAAGGAGCTGGGAGTTGAGGACAAGGAAGAGGACGCCCCCAACCCAGAAGCTGAAATAGTCGTCTCCCCAAGTCTGCTGGAACTCCGCGACGGTCTCCGGGGTGGGGGTGTTGCCCACGTCGTGGTTGCCGCTGACCAGGACCAGTGGGATCTCACTGCCCACATTCCTGAGCACCCGCTGCAGGTCCTCCGTCTGCTCCTTTCGCCAGGGCGCCCCTGAAAACAAGGGTCACATCCTTTAATGGCCAGGTGGTTTATACATTCACTAACTCAAGATAAGAGGGAATCATCTAGAAATCCATTGAACTGAGCACAAGGAAACTGCAGGAGCAATCACATGTTAAAAACAAATCAACAAGTGATGGGAACTGCTACCCCCCTGGACTGATCTCTCCTTCCCTCTGGATGCCTTGGACTCGACGACTAAGTGGCCACCTGACCCAAGGCTGCTGACTGCATGATGGTGGAGTCGTCGTAATGTTCAACGTTAGTGCAGCTTGATTTTTATCTTGTGTTTAGATGAAAAATAAATTTAAATAGTTGTAACTCTTCTGCCCCATCTTAATGGGTCATGATGTGCACCCCCGCAGTGTGTGGGCCCAGCTTTGAACATTAGTCCCAAACTGAAGTTTTTAATACTACACATGTGGCCTTGTGAACTGTGTGTGCCCCTTTATAGGAAAAATTCTTAGAACATGAATGGCTTGATCAACCAGCACATGCATCTTGCCAAATGCGCCCCACACAGGGAAAGAGGCATTTTATATTCCACCAGTAGTGTGAAAAAGTGTAAGGCCTCAACATCTTAATATTAAGCATATCCTTCCTGGTACACAGGATTCAGTGTGGAGATGATTATTTAGCAAAAAAGGTAGCAAACATGTGGGGACCCTCTTCCCTCAGATTCCTGGCTTCCACATTTCTCATAATAATGCATTAAAACTTTAATAAATGGGTTTTAAAATGTACAATTACACATCTGGGTTTTTTTTAGCCCTTCTGTGCTAATTTATTCAACAAATAACTACTGAGTGCAGACTACGTATAAGGCACTGATTTAGTTAGTAGGGGCAAAATATGAGACCAAGACACACAAATTCTGCCCTTCAAAATGGGGAGTCAGTTTCCACTGTTTCCAACCTGTTTCTGCTGTTATGAAGCATTGCTGAGAAAAGCAAACCAGGGAAAGGACACATTTCCCGCACCACGTTAGTCCTGAGGAATACGCTCAGTGTCGTGCAAAGACAGCCTAAGAAAAATGATGGAAAAGAACCCTACTTCCCAAAGGTTGATGGAAACTCACCTGAAAAAGGTTGCCATAAGCAGATGAAAATTATACCCAATATGTCATTTCCACCATGAATTAAAGAGCAAAAAAGTCTTAATGAAGCAATTACAGCTAAGAAAGATCATAAAGCAGAAATAAAGGAATTCCCCTAGACAGTCATAAAATAGAAAGAGGTGAAATAGGAACAGGTAGAAATAACTTGGGAAAGAAATAAAGAGAAACACAAAACCATCTTAGAAATTATTACTACAAAAAGGTTAGCAGGAGTTGAGATTTCCTTTGCAGCAAGTATATGTCAATTTTTCTAAATATGCCATGTGAGCTTATGAACAGTGTGCATTCTCTAATTGTTGAATATGCAGTTCCTCCTATGTTCACTCAGCCACACTTGGTAATGGTGTGATGCAGATCTCGCATGTCTTTATTCTTTGCCTTTAGCCTATTGATCTATATCAACTTCTGAAAGACTTGGTTAAGTCACCACTACAAATGATTGTGGGTCAATCCATTTCTCTTCGAAAGTCTGCCAACTTGCATGTTCATTTACTTTTAGCTACCTTGTCAGATGCCTGACAGTTGAGGATGTTGTCACGTCAGGACTCTGTCCTCATAAAGACTCATTGGCCAAGGGCAGACGGGGTGACTTAGCGAGAGATGAGTGGAGGAAGAGGGGCTGGCAGAGAGGCGATTTTATGGTTTTCAGGCAGGAGGTAAATAAATAAAAACTAGAACAGGACTGTGATACTAGAAATGGAACGAAAAAAGGCCATGTAAATATGTGCAAGCTTTGTCCTCTTTGTGTAAGAAAACAGAGGAGAGAATATGTAAATGTCTGTCATTGTCTGAACTTGCTACTGTTGGCCACCGTCTTCCATAAATTATTTCCCCCAAAGTGATCATCTCTCTAGTATTTATGTTCTTTACAGACAAACCTTAATGCTCCTATAAAGTGTGTACATACATAATGATGGAATACTCGATTTAACAAAGACTGCTAGGCATTTGGTACATGCAAGACATTGTTCAAGGCTGATGCTGACAAGAGACAATGCAGTGTCCAGGGACAAAGGAGTTCCAGGCCACTTAGAAGCAGGTTTACCTATGGTACTGGCAAGTCCCCTCGGGGGAAGAAATGACCATTCATTCCTGTTTAGAGCTGCTGGGGGATCAGATGGGTGATAGGGTCTTATTTAGAAAGATTGCCTCTTTTTCATTTAAGATTCCACTTTATAATCTGAATTTTGGCACCAGTGGCTATGCCCCTAAATCTTTGGTCTCGTTTGGGATTTTAAATATATGACATAATGAAAAGCTAATACAAGTTTCACAGCTAAACTCCAATACACTCACTGCTCTTTCAAAGTCAGAGGCAAAATCTAAAATGCCCCAGCTATCATAAAGCTAGCAGAACAGAAGTTTTTTGTCTTCAGATAGGCACTTATTCAACAAACACCTACTGTCCCACTGTGGGCTGGGTCATGGCCACATCAGTGTAAGGAATTTAGTTATCTTTGTTCTCAAGGAGCTCAAAGTCCAGAAGGGAAACCAGACATGGCATCACATGACTTGTGAAGTTATGTGATAGAAGCTTTGGCCCTGTGGAAGCACAGGATGGGGTAACCTACACAGCTGAGAGGTGTAAGAGAGTCTTTCCAGAGCATGCAAGGCTCCAATCAAACATCAAAAGGCTTAGAAGGAATTCGGGCCTGCTGAAGAAGGAAGAAAGCTTTCCGAGGCAAAGAAATTGCAGGCTGAAGCACAGAGGCCAGAATGACAACCTGGCACCCTTAGGAAGTGGGGCAGTAAAGAGCGTGCAAGCCAGGGTAACAGATGAAGACAGCTTCCATTTGGGGGTGCCTATTCTGTTCTCAACCAAGTGCTTTTCACAGATGACCTCATCTGCTCCTATAAGAACCCGACACAGTAGAATTACCAAGGCAAATGGGGAAACCAAGGCACAGATAAAGCCCTCATTCAAGGTCACAGAGTTTATAAGATGCTCAATGGATTTTTAACCCAGGTAGGGCTACTACATAAAACACAAGATGTCCAGTTCTATGGAATTTCAAGCAGATAGAATTTTAGCATTAGTGTGCCCCATGCAGCAGCTGTATTTCTGTACTTTTATTTGCTGTATCCGGCAGCACTCAATTCAGATCCCACCTGGGGTTAATCCAGCCTGACTCCAAGCTGCTGTCCTCAGCTATGAATGGAAATGGGTACATACACCATCTCCTGGTCAGATCCAACAGCACTTGCAGGGTGAACACTATGAGGAAGAGGGAGCTGCAGGCGACTCCATCAGTTTCTATGTTGAGATGCAAGACTATGATTTCAGGTCCAATCTCTTAAACAGTCAGCTTGTCCACGTCCTTCTTGATGTGTTACCCACCCACCTGGCAACAACCAAAACGTGTTGCCAATACAATTTGTTGGTCAGAGTACGAGGAGACAGGTCATTTCTTATAGTATTGGCTGGAGTAGAAGTGTTTCCTTAACTCAAATTTGAAAACCAACATATACTTTGACCCCAACATTTAAATATCTGGAAATCTTCCCAACAATATGTGTGAAAAAAAAAGTACAAATAGAAATTTTTATTACAGCCTGTTTGTGAGAGCAGAGCAGGGCAAGGAGTAGGATAAGGGGAGTGAGAGAGACACTGAAGAACCAGCATGCTCAGGTTCATGCATGCGCCGGCCCTGCACCTGCACGATGCCGACAGCGAGTGCCTCCTTCAGTTCTGCCCCCTGGACACCTCACCTGCTTCACCCTTCCCCTAGTCCCGGAGGGTGTCATGGTAGATAATCCAAGTGAACACGGACAGGGGACTGGGTACATAGGTTATGGTCCAGCCAATCATTGAAATACTATGTAGCCACAAAAAAGAATGAGGAAGATCGTCTGTACTGAGGGGGAAAAGGAAGATCAACACCAGCATACCTCAGACATACTGCAGGTTTGGCTCCAGACCATTGCAATACAGCAAGCATCACAATAAAGTGAGTGGTAATCTTTTTGTTGTCACATAAAAACGAGGTCTGCCTGTATGTTGTGCATTAATTTCCTGCCTTTTATGTAAAAGAAAAAAAGCAGAACTACACATAATATGGGCACACACTTTCTTTGGAAGGGTGCCTTAAAAACCGGTTCTTTGTGCTGCCTCTAGGGAGAGAAACTGGGTTGGAAGGAAACATTTTATACATTCTTTATATTCTTTTGTAACTTTTGAAAGTTAGTCCATATAAATAGGTTCTCTATTAAAAATGTAAAGAAAATTATGAAAAAATATGAGGAAGAAATATGCAAATATGCTTAGAAATGTATCTGGAAAAGACACACAAGAGCTTGGCAGTTGTCTCTGGGAGGAAACTGGCACCTGGGGCAGGGCGGGGCAGTTAATTTACCAACTGCCTACCCCTATACAGAACGGAAATCTTCCTCATATGTGTGCATTAGCTTAAAACTTAAAGACACACAAAGACATGAATGTTAACTGCACACACACACACACATGTCATCAGACCACTGTTAGAACCGAAGGAAACTGGATGACTTTATATGATCCTGGCAGGCCCAGACCAGGACTTGGGTCTCTGCACACAGCCCTCCGTCTTCAGGGCCTCTGACCTTGGTCCCAGGGTGGCATCACTTTTCTCCCCAGGAGGTAGCACCCCAGGGAGGCTGATGAGAGCAATGCAGGACCAAGCCTTTCTCACCTGCAGCTTTGCCCTTGGTGGAGAAGGGATCCTTTGGTCTGAAAAGCAAGAATGTCATATTCTCTCGAGTTGTCTTCTAAGCTGTACCTGAATCAGACAGTTAGTTGCGGCTTGGCTGCAACTGCTAGTGAGCTTCTCCTCAACAAGGCGTGCTGTTTCCCTGTGCTCAGTGTGCTTTCCCAGGGGTTTGTGTTTCACCTCAGGACCTTCTTCTTTCCCAGGCCTTGGTTAGTAACATGGGTTCCTGTTTCATTCAGGCTGAAGCTCAACATGATTAAACAAAATTATATGTTGTTATTGTATTAGAATAAAATCCCACTGCCTGGTCCATTTATTCCACAATTAAACTCTTTGAGGCACAGTGAGTTAAAAGCAAACATCAGAGTGAACCTGGGATGGCTATTCATGGAGTATTGCCATAATATTTCAGAAGCAATGGTAAAACTCTTGGAAGGAGGAGATGAACTCTTGGCCATGTAGCTTTTCTTAGACTTTAATGCACTACAATTCACTGTTTACTGAGAACCCAGGTGGGTTACTTCATTTCCAAGAACACAGGTGTCCAAGTTACCCCCACTTGCTCCCCCCCCCCCCACAGCTTAGGGCTTCATCTTCTGAAGGGAAAATAACCACTATGTTTCATTTAAACTATATCTCAACCAGAAGTGCAGGCAGATACCCGAGAAATTCAGTGCTTCTCTGCCAAGCACAAAACATTGTGATAATATACATTTTGTTTTCCTTTTGAGGGTAAAGGAGAAAGAAAGCTGTTGCAAAGTACTGGAGAGTACAGCCTGGTTACAGAAAATATGGAACAAGAAATGAACAGCGAATCCATGGATTTCCTTTCCTCCTTAGCCATCCCAACCCTGGCCAACAATACACAGTGAAGACAAAATTTCACCAGCAACTACTGTTAAAGTTGTTGTTATTGTACTAGAATAAAATCCCACTGCCTGGTCCATTTATTCCACAATTAAACTCTTTGAGGCACAGTGAGTTAAAAGCAAACATCAGAGTGAACCTGGGATGGCTATTCATGGAGTATTGCCATAATATTTCAGAAGCAATGGTAAAACTCTTGGAAGGAGGAGATGAACTCTTGGCCGTGTAGCTTTTCTTAGATTTTAATGCCCTACAATTCACTGTTTACTGAGAACACCTCTGCAACCTTAAAATTATTTCCTCTTTCCTATGGAGGTTTTCTAAACAACAGATATTATGATTAGGTTTTGACTGTTGTGAGTCTGTTTACTGTTTCAGTAAAAAGTTTATCTTCTTTCTTCAACTAGATCTCTATTCTCTGTAGCAACTGGACAAGAAAGAATGTTGCTTAAAGAAAATAAGAACTCTCTATTCCCTAGTCCCTGCAGGCATAAGAACTCTAAGGAGAACTGATGCTGATACACATTCAACCACTGTCAGGAAAATTTAAATTAAATAGGAGGACGACCTTAGTAAGGAGAGACACAGCCATGGGATACAACGAGCTGCTCACTCAGGGGGATAGAGAGTGGACTTCCCGATTCCATACATTTAGCTGCAAAAAGAACAACAAAATCAATATGCCCTCAAGGAAGCACACTGTGGGCAGGCACTTGCAAACCCAATGATTTCTGCAGTTACAGCTGGTGAAGGGGAGGCCGGTAGCTGAAGTCTGTGATGGGTTGCAATTTCCTGTCCTAAAAACTGCTGCTGTACTTTGTCAGATCCTTTCAGACCACAAAGTCTTCTGGGTCTTCCCCAGCTCTGAGAGCCTTCTTCTGCTGGGACTTTGCAGGGACACTGGCCTCCCCACTGACCCCGCTCCTAACGTCAGGCTGTGCAGTGGCGAGCAGTCTCCAGCAGGATTTTCTTTGCACAATGAAGATGCTTGACAGATGAGAGTGGATTTGGTCTAATTTAGGATCAGCCCAGTGCATAAATTAAGAGAAAGACATCACAGGATACACACAAAACACCATCTCAAGCTCCTCCTTCCCTAATTTCAGTAGTGGGTTATCAGCTGGGCAGCCTCAGGACCCATCCTCCGGACTCCAGACTTTCTGATAAAAACAGAAGGTTCAGCAGCTTCTCCACCCAGCTCCAATCCAGCTTCTATACACACACACACACACACACACACACACACACACACACACCACTCCTCTTGTCTTCTGAAGTTTCTCTCCCTTACATAGCTGTGGCCAATCTTTAAACAATTAAAGGTACAACTTGTGGTTTATTACAATCTGTGAAACTACAATGGGTCGTAGCATCTGCCCGGTCTGGACTGAATCCTGCGCCCCTCCCTCCAATTCATATGCTGAAATCCTAAACTCCAGCAACTGTATACAGTATCTTAGCCTTCCCCCAGGAGAGCCAGTCCTTTGTCCTCTCTTTCAATTCCTCTCTGCCCTTGCAAAACCTTGCCTAGTTCAAAACTTGCGTGTTTTAAGACTACACCTGAAATAGAACAGTTTGTGTACCAGCTGAAGCATCCCTGCCATTTTGCAAGCGCACAAAGAGGGTTTTGCATTTCTTCATCATCAGCTTCACCAGCTCTAAGATGACATGACTCCTGACAAATGTTTGATTTGAAGAAATTTGTATTACTTCAAAGCTAAAGCATGAAGAAAGGCTTTTGGGGGGGTATCATGTTATTTTGGGTTCACAGAGCATCAACCTCATTGTTCTACCACTGCTTTACAGATGAGCAAACCAAGGCTTTACTGCACTCATGGGGGTGGGGGACAGGGAATGAGGACTCAGAGCTGGGCTACACGAAGCCCAGGGCTCAGCCATGGAGGGCAGCCTGGGAACTGGCTCGTCAGTGGGGTTCAGAGGTGGGGCCTGGGCGAGGGGGGCAACGTGGCAGTCTAAATCTCACTCTGCAACCTACTGGCTATGCTTTCTTTGGCATTAATCGATGATAAATATGCCCCTCACTATCACTAGTAAGTGTTTGTATTTGCCAGGGCCCCAAGGTAAGCATGTGACATATTATTTCATCGTAATAACAGTCTTGTCACCATCTCTTACTTAACTGTGTGCTGTCTTAATTTTTCCAGGTATAAAGTTGTAAGAGTACACCGGGGTACATATGTTCTTCTGAACTGTTGTTTCAGGGTATAATCCCAGCAGTGGAACTGCCCGGTCAAAAGGCAGTTCCATTTCTAGTTTTCTAAGTAAATTCCATACTGTTTTTCCACAGTGGCTGCACCAGTCTGCATCCCTACCAATAGGGCATAGGGTTCCCTTTTCTTCACATCATCTCACCTATAAGTGGAACCTAATCAACAAAATAAAAAAAAACAAGCAAAAAACCAGAGACATTGAAATTAAGAACAAACTGACAGTAACCAGAGGGGAGGTGGGGGCGGGGATAACGGGGTGGTGGGGGGAAGGGGAAGGGTTTACAGGAACAACTATAAAGGACACATGGACAAAACCAAAAAGGGGTGGGATCAGGGGAGAGAGGTGGGAATGGTTGGGGTGAGGGGGAGTGGTGGGAGGAAAACAGAGAAAACTGTACTTGAACAATAATAAAATAATGTGAAAAAATAGTAAGAGTAAATTTGCTATATCTATTTTCTTTTTTTTTTAAAGATTTTATTTATTTATTTTCAGAGAGGGAAGGGAGGGAGATAGAGAGAGAGAGAGAGAGGAACATCAATGTGCGGTTGCTGGGGGTTATGGCCTGCAACCCAGGCATGTACCCTGGCTGGGAATCGAACCTGGGACACTTTGGTTCCCAGCCCGCGCTCAATCCACTGAGCTACGCCAGCCAGGGCTGCTATATCTATTTTCAATAATGGAAAACAAATAATGACATTGAGGCAGGAGAGTAAGGAGCTAGGAAAATTCTCTGGCAAGGGGAATAGGGAAACTGAGACAAGGTAATTAAACAAGGCCAAACAGCTGGACCAATTTACAGTCAGCTAGTGAATTGCAAGGCCTTATCTTCCATAACCAAGGACACTTGAACACAAATGGTTTATACCTCTCCTCCCCAACCAGAGAATACATAGCGTAAATCACCCTGGGTGGTGGGGAGACAGAGCACAGAGACCCAATGAATGCTATTTGTGCCCACTAAACCCAAGGACGGATGAAGTCAGGGGAACAAATAAGAGAAACCCAATTACAGCCAGAGAGACCCAAGATAAAACTAAAGCAATAAAGGTGACCAGAGAATTCCCCTATCCGTACATTGTGATGCATCAGCATATTAAAAACACACCTGGAAAGCCGATGAATATTCTGCTGAAACTCTTCCCTAAGATTCTCACGCACAGAAAAGAGAGAAAATCTCACAAGACAAAGGATGCCAATGCGGGCTCGCTCTGGAGCATGCCTGTGCCTATTCTTGGGTATGAACTTTTTATTTTCTTTCTCCTAAACTCTAAGGGTCCCCACAAGACTTGCCACCAGGGGAGCAGTGGGCAGCAGCAGTTCGTTCCAAGCTAATCCTCTGAACCTGTCTCCAAGGTTTCCCTGTTCTCTGACTTCCCAGAGAGCTAAGGCAGCCCCACCTCAACCCACTTCTTTCCCATAACGTTTCTAGGCTGTCTCCTGTTGCTTTTTCTATTCTAAGCCCTTACTTGTTTCACTGTCTCCAGCTTTAATAAATGTAATCTCAAAATCACCTGAACTCATGTTGCGAACTCTTTCCTACATGGAGTCAAGAACCCAGAAGGCTGGCCCAACCAAGGCAGACTGGCTCCAGGCTGGTCCCCATCTGGTAACAACATAACATATATGCACTAGGTACCTGGGGGGAGTGTGATGAATGAGGACGTTGTCCTTTCCTGCAAGAAGCTTAGGATTTGTACACAAGGTTTATGCCAGAGATGGCAGGAGGAAGGACAATTCCACTCAGTGTTAAGGACCACCCACAAAGCACGTGTCAGTGAACCACTAAGTGACCATAAAGAGCAAACAGCTCTACAGGCTTTCAGCAATAAACAACTTGACCCCTGAGTTTACCAGGTAAAGTTATTACAACCAAATATGTGTCAAGTATAGGGGAGTTCTAGACTTGTTGAACTACATCTAATTTAATCACTCAGAAGGCATTCTTGCTAGTGGTAATAGGGAATATCTAGCAGCAAAATCCTTTGACTGAACTGTCAACTCTGCTGAAGACACCAGGGAGGCCACCCGACTGCGGGGAGACCTGGCTGTCAAAGCCAGTCCTTCGAGCATCATCGGACAGTAATGTCGAGTCCTCAAGTAAAGAAAAGGATTTAGAATTTCTGAATTCATTACCATTCTGCACTTAAGAACATTATAATATGGATTTATTAACTGAAAAGTTTTGTTGCTTTGTAAATTATCCCCTTGTAGCACCTAGAAGTAAAAGAAAAAAGAAAGACACTACAATTATAAAATTGTTTTAACCTCTCAGAGTGGTGTTTATTTTACAAATGTACACAAAAGTTTTTCATAAATTGGCTGCTGGGTATGCAATTAGGGTTTGTCACAGAAATCACATTTTAACTGGTCCTTAGACCTCAGGCTAACGCACCAACACCTCGTCACCAGTAATCCCCAGCACATACGAGCGCACTAACCCAGCCACCTCAGTCAGAGTCCCAGTCACGCTTCTCTCCCCGGCTGCAATGTTTACTTGCCCAGCAAAACATCTAACGTTTATTATTATTGCCAGATTCTGCGTCTTTTTATCCTTTCAAAAATGACCTTACCAGCTAGCATAGAAACTTAACCACTATTTACAGCTGTAGGTAACAATGATAAGGGGATTTAGTATATTAGAAATATATTCTATAAAATAATATGTATATTAAATGCATCTGATTAGAGGGTTGGTAAAGGTATAATTTTGTGGTTATCTGTACTTAGAGCTATTTGTTATATTAATAGAAGTAAAATGTACTATATTAGTGGTTTTGGGATAATATATCTCTAATATGTGAAGAAGTAGGGGAGATAAAAATAAAGGGTTTGCAGGTTATCTTCTTGAGACCGCAAAGAAAGAGTGAGGTGACCAAAGGTCACATGTGGAGTTTGACCAAATGAAGTAAACAGTTCCCCTGGGTTACTCAGAAGCTCACTGTATAAAAAGAATAAATATGATGGCAGCTATCATTTACGAAATCCTTACCATGTGCTAAGCACCTGAATTATTGCACAATAACAAGCCTGTTACTGTACCACAACATGCTACATGCTTAGTTGACTACATGACTGGAGCTCCTCCTCATGGTGATATTTAATGAGTAAAAACCACATCAAATGAAGTGAACTGTAACCAGGAGAGAAGAAATGGTTCTGTGCCAGTTCTGTAATGCAAGAAGAAAGGGTAAAGAGAAATTCTTAAGTAGAGGACAAAGAGCCAGCTCTCTTGAGAAGGACCTGAGTGGCAAATGGATGGGATATGCAGAGGCTTGGGCACTGAGTGTGCCTGCCATCTTCTCTGCTGACATAGTTGCCACCACTGTGAGCAGAGAAGGTGTCTAGGACTCCTCATTGCCACCCTGCCCAGCCTGTCACCTTCTCTATAAAGGAAGGAGCCTCCACAGGGAGCCCAGGTGGTGGTAGGGGTCAACATACACCATTAGTTCTTTGGGGAAACATGATCTGACTTCCAATTCAGGGCTCTAGAAGTTCCGCCCGGCCTCCTAGTCCTTCTGTACCCAAGCCAAGGGATGAAGAGCTTCTAGGGGTGGGAGAACACCTGGAACATACTTGGAATATAGCAAGCTTAAGTGCTGGGATATTATGAGATTAAAATTAGGGTATTCACATTTGCCTAGACCTGAATATAATATGACCAGCATGAAAATCCTAAACATAATAGTATACTCAGGGTTTTGCAAACCTGGGGGGAAAATTTAAGAGGAAGAATCTCACAAACTGTACCTTCAGTTTGTGTTCTGTATTAATCTTCACCTGATAAAGACTTGGGTCGGAACTATTCTGTTTTGTTGACAATACAGAACATAGAGAACAATGTTTGGATAGCTGTGAAAGGCTGAGAGCAATAAAATCTCACTATTATAAAACCTTTAAGTAGAAATGACTCAGAAAACACAGGGTAAGTGGGTTTGGTGAGACAGAGCTAAAAGCCATCTTAAAATTATAATAGAGACTTCCAGTTAAAGATAGTGGATTGAAAACTGGGCTGTGTCCCTTCCACAAATCCTACTGTAAAGACAGTAAACCCCCATGGACAAAGACAATGGGAAAGGAGAAAGCCACAGAAAAATGAAAACCAAAAAGCAGATGGACAAGTGGTGATGGGCTTAGCCAACTTAGAAAGTTAAATATTAAGCTGGCAATGCGAAAGTCAATAAGTAACCACTTTTGAAAACTCTGGCAGTATTTTCCAAAGTTAAACTTACATCCTCCCAAGAACCCAGCAATTCCACTCCCAGGACTGTAATTAAAGAAATGAGTGTGTAACTCTGCTAAAAAGATATGATATGAATATCACAGTAGCTTTATTCAAAGTTCCAAAATAGAAATGACCCAGATATCCATCAAGAATGGAATGGGTAGCTAAGTGGTGATGTAATCATTAGATAGGTATGACAGCAGTAACAAAGAACTAACTGCTGCTACATGCAACTACATGGATGAATCTCAGTCAGTATGTACAGAAAAGAAGCCAGAAGAGCACGTACTGTATGGCACTATTCTTATGAAGTTAAAGGACAGGCAAACCCAACTGACAGTGACATAAAGGTTACTGACAGAGGCACAGGGACCCTTCTGGTGTGTGGCACACATTCTATTTCCTGATTTGAGTGGTGGTTAAGAGTGGATTTGTATGTTTAAGCTCCTCACTTCAGATTAATTTCATTTTGCTTTATATTAAACCTCAATTAAAAAAAAGAAAAGTAAAAAGATGAATTTTTTAAAATCTGCTATGCATCACAGATACCCCAAAGGCCCAGGAATTTGCAGTGACAGGTAACCTTGGAAATGGGAGTCAGAGAGACCTGAAAAAGAAAGATGGCTTGAAATTCCATGAGGCTGGACTACTGTCCTCCTCACTTTGGCAGAGGTGGGTTTCAGTTTTTGTAAGAAGTCAACAGGGGCTTCTGCAACACAGCAAGTAGAGTTGGGATTGGGGTACAGTAGTGAAGCCAAGAAGATTAAGATGAAAAGTTTACCATGATTTTTTAGCACAGCTTTATGCCTCCATTGGACCCTAGAGACCTCCAAATGACAGCAGCCAGGCAGAGCCCTCCAGCCAGAGGAAGAGTCTACCCTGGGGTCTCTGAGAGCTGAAAAGAAATGACCTCAAGACACTGGGGAAGAGGGGATAAGGAGGGTTGGGGGAAACTATCAATATTCTCAGAGAAAGAAGATACTACATTCATCAAACAATTCCAGAATGCTTTTTTTTTTTATCCTCACCCAAGGACACTTTTTTCATTGCCTTAGAGAGAGTGGAAGGGAGAGAGATAAACAGTTACTGGTTGTTTCCCATACATGCTGAGACCAGGGATAGAACCTGCAATCTAGGCATATGCCCTGACTGGGAATCAAACCCACAACCCTTTGGCTTACAGGATGATGCTCCAACCAACTAAAACATGCTGGCCAGAGACAGGAAGCTACTTTTTAAAAGAGTAATGACCAAGAAACTTCTCTGGCATTAAAACTATGGTAGAAGAAATGGAAATTCAGCAGAAGCTGAAAAGATAAAGTTGTGGAAATATCTCAGAAACTAAGCAAAAAATGGAAAAAAGGAGATAATATTTTAGGACCAGTATAGGAAGCCCAACATCTAAAGATTATAAGTACCAAGGAATATAGAAAAGCTCAAAGAGGAGAGGGGACTTCCAGTCAGGATGGAGGCGTAGACAGACATGCTTTGCCTCCTCGTGCAACCACAAGAAGAAACACTATCTCAAAACAAAACAAAACAAAGCCACCAGAACTGCCAGAAAATCAAACTGTATGGAAGTCCAACAACCAAGGATTTAAAGAAGCCATTATTAATCCAGACAGGTAGGAGGGGCAGGAGGGGAAGCCAGAGCATAGAGAACACGGTGTGACACAGAGAGGTAGCAGTGGTGGTGGTAGCAGAACTGGCAGTACCACATTCACACGTGGTGGATAAAAATTGGGAGGGATACCTTGGGAACAAGTTATCCCAGTGTCAGACTAGACCATGCAACCCAGGGTTCTAGCGCCAGGAAAAGAAAGCCTCATAACTTCTGGCTGGAAAAACCAGTGGGGGTTGGGGCAACAGATGTAACTGCTGGTTACTCAGGAGAGTCCGTTTAAAGGGGCTGTATGGTCTTATATATATAAACCCACTCATTCTGGGATTTAACACCTGGGCAACAGCTAGAAGGCCGCAGTCGCACATGAAAAGTGGGTGAAATAACTGGAAACAGGGCAAGTGCTGGACATGCTCCAGAAACCAGGCAGTGGCACTGTCCCCTCTCTGACCCCTCCCTGCTACACAGTGCCACGAAGTGGTGCAGCAGATTGCCCCAACCTAGTGAATACTGAAGGCTCCGCCCCACACCACTTAACAGATGCACTAAGACAGAGAGTCAAGGCAGCTCTACCTAATACACAGAAACCAACACAGGGAGGCTGCCAAATTGAGGAGACAAAGAAATACAGCCCAAATGAAAGAACACAACAAAACTCAAGAAAAAGAACTAAACAAAATGGAGACAGCCAATCTATCAGATACAGAGTTCAAAACACTGGTGATCAGGGTGCTCAGAGAAACCACTGAGTATAGCAAAAACATAAGGGAAGAAATAAAGGCTGCACTAAGTGAAATAAAAAAAAATCCAAAGGAAATCAACAGTGAAGGAAAGGAAACTGAAATTCAAATCAACGATTTGGAACATAAGGAAGAAAAGCATTCAACCAGAACAGAATAGACAAACAAAAATTTTAAAAAATGAGGAGAGTATAAGAAGACTGTGGAATCTCGAAAAGTGTCAACACCTAAACGATAGGGTACCAGAAGGAGAAAAGGGAGAGCAAGAAATTGAAAACTTATTTGAAAAAATAACGAAAGAAAACTTCCCTAATTTGGTGAAGGAAATACACATACAAGTCTAGGAAGCACAGAGAGTCCCAAACAAGTGGAACCCAAAGAAGACCACACCAAGACATGTCATAATTAAAATGCCAAAAATTAAAGATAAAGAGAGAATCTTAAAAGCAGCAAAAGAAAAGCAGAGAGCTACCTAAAAATGAGTTCCCATAAGATTGTCAGCTGATTTCTCAAAAGAAACCTTGCAGGCAAGAAGGGTCTGGCAAGAAATATGCAAAGTCATGAAAGGCAAGGACCTACAACCAAGATTATTCTATCCAGCAAAGCTATCATTTAGAATGGAAGGTAGATAAAGTGCTTCCCAGACACAGTAAAGCTAAGGGAATACATCATCATCAAGCCATTATTATATGAAATGTTAAAGGGACTTATTTAAGAAAAAGAAACTATGAACATTAAAATGACCACAGTCACAATATCAACTGAATCTAAAAAACAAAAACAAACTAAGCAAACAAATAGAACAGGAACAGGATCATAAATATGGAGATCATTTGGAGGTTTATCAGTTGGGAGGGGGAGGGGGAAGAATGGGAGAAAAGGTACAGAGATTAAGAAGTACAAATTAGTAGGCAGAAAATAGATGGGGGGATGCTAAGAACAATACAGGAAATGGAGAGGCCAAACAACTTATATGCTTGATCCATGGGCATGAACTAAGGGGAGGGAGTGCTGGAGGGAAGGGAGGTACCGGGTGCGGGGGGCAATGGGGGGAACACTGGGACAACTGTAATAGCATAATCAATAAAATATACTTAAAGAAAAAATAAAAACTCAGGGAAATAATTAAAAAACATTTGAAGGCCATGACTTTGTTAAACAGAGTAAGCAGATTTACACCATGGTACATCACAATGCTATTTCCAAACACTGGATACACGGAGAAGATCCTACATGTTTCCAGTCTCACAAAAGGATCAAGAATCAGAATGGAAATGAGTACCTTAAAACCCATACTGAACAAGCAAAAGCAAAAAAGCAAAGCTCATAAAATTCTGAGAGAAAAATGACTTAACCTAATGTTCTATACTCAGCCAAACTACCAAATTATAGATTTAATTTAATTTAATTTAATTTAATGTCAGGGTCAAATGAAGATATTTTCAAATGTAAATTCTTCCTCAGAAGCTATGATGTTCTGATGCATCTGAAAAGAAAGGAAGTGGGAATCCAACAGGAGAGAGAAGGGAAGGTAATCAGTTCCCAGAATGCAGATGGACACCCCAAGGTGACAGCTGTTAATAGGCTTAGAGAGTAAGCAGTCAGGGAGCAGAGGGCCCTAGGAGAAATTTCTTCAAGAAGCTGAAACTGAGAGAATGCCTAATACTGACAGGAAATTTATCCACTTATGCCTTTGGAAAATGACACGGAAGTTGAATTAGTATATTTTAGAAACTAAGACTTTTTATTTTGAAAATGCAAATAAAATTTGCAGAATAATCACGACATACTATATAGCTTAGTTGTGAATAATGCTTAAAATAATGTATATATATAGGTAAACCATTATAAATATTAATACTTGTATAACCAAAATTAGGCTTTAACAAAGATGCAAATGTAGTAAAAGATCCAGAAGTAGCAACATGAATATGCTATTTATAACTATGTAAGTGATTATCAACAAAATTAGCTAAAATAATTGAAGGTAGTGGCCAAAGGAAACTGAGCAAAGGGTAGGTGAGGAGTTGTAAACTGTTGCTTCTCAACATTCTGTGTGCAACTATCTGACTCATTAATCTGCCTGCATATACAACACCGACAAAAATGAAAAACTAAGTCAAAAAGCAAAACTTTAAGTCAGAACACTATTTTTGGTTATAATAAAACAGCAATTTCATAACCTATAAAGGATTACACAATAATTTTTGTAATTAAAAAAAAAATGACTTTCCTGTCCACATGTGAGCAAAGACTTGGTAAGATAACAAGTATCTGGTGGACAAGCAGGAGTTCAGAGAAGGAAGAGAGGTGGTCGAGGGAACAGTTTCCAGAATGAGGGAACAGTATGTGAAAAGCAGTCAGTATGATGAGAGGCCAGGGAGGCCAGAGGAGGATGACGGGAGATGTGGCGGGCAAGGCCAGATCAAGCTGAGCCGCGGACCCTCCATATGCACACGTCTGGATTCTGAGCCGTGGCAGCCCCTGAAGGGTTTTAGAAGGGGTGGGCATGTTCAGGACTGAGGTTTCAAACAATCTCTCTGACTGCAATGATTTTATTGCCCACACCATTTTTAAAGAATGAAAAGTTAACGGATGTCTATTGCCTTACCAAAGAGTTGTATTATTTGTGTGAGGTGTAGAGGCCAGAGGGGCCTGCTGAGTTGTGAGAAGAAAAGGGACACCGGAGAGGGCAACAAAGGGGCTTGAGGTCACCACAGTTGAGGCAGAAACGTACGGAACAGTAGGAGGGGCCAGTTGGAGGGAACACATGAGTAATTTTCTGTCTTCTTGGTATTCGCCCTCAGTGTCAGGAGACATGACACATACCTCCAAAACTAAAGGATCTGGTTATTTTTTAAAATAAACAATCACTAGCATCTTGCTGTACCACGGAAAAATCATGACAGTAAGAATGACTGATGCTTATCAATGATAATATGTTTGATGTAGGCAGAGGACCTGCTAGCAGATGTATCATGATTTGGATTATTCTTCCCTTAGAAAATGCAAGCAATTCAAGGCTCACATCATAGAATCCATGAGATATTCTAAACATCAATCAATAACAGATGGTATGTTCTATTTTGGGGAGTTGTCCTTTAAGCCATGGATATGGAATGGCACCCTTCCATTATAAATAATTTTCTATGAAGTGGATGTGGAGTTAAAGGCAGGAATGCAGGAATGTGCAACTCAAAGTGGCGCTCACTTTCAGTAAAGACAGCCACAGACTGCTCCATGCTCCACTCAAACCTCCTTCTGGGGGACCCATAGTCCTAGATCCACAACCTTCTCCACACAACACACTCTCTAAAACATCAGCCTCTTGAAAACCTTGGCCATCCCCACACCACAAGGCATTACAGAGCAAAACAGTAAAGTATCCTGACATTCACACCAGTGCTTTGTAAGTAATGGGTTCAAGGACTGGACTCTCACACACAAAGCCATGCTCAGACTGGCAGGCTTTCTATTAATGGACATAAGAGCTGTCTGCAGGGAAGTCCTTAGACAGAAGCCTTTATAATGTAGCAACTGTTTCTGTATTGGGAACAGCCATTTGCAAACTCCAGAAGCACTTTAGGCTGTTTTGACAACAGAGATGCCATCGTATGCAGTTTAATTTGGGTATAAAGAGAGAAAATAAAAGGTCAAAGGCAAGGACTTGGCACTAGAAGGAGAATGCAAGGTACCAGATCTTAACTCTTCTTCATACCGGAGCTGGAATACTCTCTGCAGATTGCTAAAAAGTCACTCTTTAAATTACACATTCAATGTAGAAGGGAATGATGTCTTTTGAAGGAAATACATGAAATACCTTTTCCTAAAAATTAAAATATCTCTCCTTTAATAAGTTCTCATATTTGTAGCATACATCACATCACAGAGTAGAATAAATTATTTTCCAGGTCTTGACCCACAAAACTAAAAGAAACAACAAAAAAATATTTTCTCCATACTAACTTTAGGATCAGCCCCAGCCATGGGGGCACTTACTGAAATCCCTTCCCCCAAACGTGCTGCACTTTACTGAGAGCCCTAGCGGGTGTCAGTGTGGTGCTCTGCAGCTTCCCAGGGCCCTGGTTCAGAAGCTTGGGAGTCACTCTATTTGGATGCCATTCAGTCAGGAGGGTTGGGAAGAGAAAAGGAAAAATGAGGATGGTCGCTTTCGTAGTGCCCTCTTGACAAACCTGGACTTGATGCCAGCACACTAGTACTTGCTGGGCAGGAAAAAATCAAGACACAGAAAACGAGCCAGAGAAAGAGGAAACCAGTCATGGTGAACCATAAAATGAAGAAAACATTGGACACTTAAAGAGAACAAACATTACTGGAATAAAGAGGAGACTGGCAAAGAGGGGAGTATACCTTGGTTGTAACTCCACAAAACAGTTACAGAGTCCTCTTAATATTAAGAAGCAGATCCTGAAGCATATCCACCAAGACAATTTTTTTAATAAAAAGAAAATGTTTCTATCTTAAATTATATAAAATAATATTGAAGATATTTTTTACTTATGGTACTATATCATTGTTTTATTGTAGTCAGCATTTCAAAATTGTGAAGGATGGCATGTTTTAATGAAGAGACATTATACAGCTATTCACAATGATGCCTGTAATAACAAGGAGGCTTGTTTGTGTTACATGAAAAATCAGAGCATACAAAACTGCAAATAATTTATGAACTTAGCTATGCAAAAAATGTTTTTTTAAAGACATTTAGGAAGGAAATATGCCAAAAATGTTAATAGTTATTACCCTTGGGTGGTATAGATTATGAGTGATTTTTCTCATTCTTCCAATTTTTTTTCAGTTGAGCATCTATTACTTTTATAATCACAAAAAGACACACACATTATTTTTTGTAAAAACCATGGTACAGAAATGAAATGTCTCTGAATATTTTAGTTCATAAATGCATAATTATAAAGCTGTGGACATGAATACAGATGATCACTGCTTCATTTATTCTGAAACAAGAATGAATGCTGGGATTTTCAAAAATAATAAAGGGCAAAAGCTCCTGGCAAAGTGCTGTTTTCTATTAAAAACAGGAAAAAATTATGCAAATTATTTAGAGTGCTAAGAGTATGGACTGACTGCTGGGAAAATGCTTTTTAAGTACTCTACCATATAGGGCCCTGTCCTAAAAATTATAACCCTGCTCATAAAATGAATGTTACCTTATTAGAGCCCAAATACAAAACTATACCAAATTACAGTGGCAATATTATTAGCAAACAGTTTTGCCAATGTGTTTAATGAAGAAGCTAAATTCTGGCAGGCTAATAATTACTGGACCATGGTAGAAAAACACCAAATGCAGGAGCTTGCATAGGATCAGATGTAATTGCTCCGGGAGGCAGCGAAGCACTGTGGAAGACAAGAGGGGTCCTACAGGGAGGGAGATTTGGGTGAGTCTTGGTTCTGTCCCTTACATAGCTGCGTAATCTTAGGTTAAGTCATTTATTCTCCCTGCGATTCCGATCCTTATTCCAAAATCAGCATAAAGTCCAACTTGCCAGCCAGAACTGCTATGAGGATAAGCAACTGCATGTATGGTCAGAGTGACTAGGAGAGTGGCTCAAACCAGACAACGAATGAGTGAATGAACAAATAATCAGAGCAGATGAGTGTTTTCTCCTTTTTAGTATTGTCTACTGACACCGAAGTACTTGTACAGGTAAGTGCTGCAGCAACAGGGGCGGGGCAGACCACTACCAACTTCCAATTCCACCCCTTTTTTCACCTTGTTCGGCTCCAGTGTAGAGAGGCTGGAAAAGCTACACACATGGTTTCCAGACCCCTTTCTAGCTAAAGGTGACACAGGCAGAAATGGGCCAGGGGAATTCCAGGGAAACTTCTGTTATTTTGAAAAAAGGGGTCAGATGTCACTGGTATTGCCTCCCAAACTTCCTTCTTCTTCTCTTTAAGATGGAGGAGATAGCTAGGCTGCAGCACCCATCTTGCAACCATGAGTTAAGTTTAAAAAAAAAATGCGGCAGACACGCTGATCATGACAGTGTTGAGCAACCTCATCAATGCTAGGAGCTGCCTGCATTTAGACTTGTTACTATGAAAGAACTATAAACTCCAACTTATTTAGGCTACTTTTTGTTTAAATCTGCAGCCAAAAACATTCTGAAAGAATACAAATCATGAATATAAGTAGGTCTGGTCCTTGCTCTCATGGAACTTATTGCCTACTGAGGATAAAGTCAATAAAGAGGTCTCACAAATAAAGGTAAAGTTATAATGCATTATTAGTGTTATGAAAAAGGGGCTACCTGATATACTTCACGTGTCAGGGGTTTTGAGCCAGCTGAGTGGTCAGGAAAGCTTCCCTGAGAGGTCATGATGATACTGGAGAAGGTGAAGGGTGAAGGAGACACTTCTCAGCAGAGTGAATGCCAGGTACGAGGCCCTGTGGCAGAACAAGAGTATGAAGTGTGGGGCCTTAAAAATGGCAGTGGGCTGCTTCACAGAGAGCATGAGGAAGTACAACACAAGATCAGACCATGAACAAGTGGGAGGGGGGAAAGAAGGAAGGTGGGGAGAGCTAGGGGGGTGGGCTGGGATGGGGGTAAAAGGCAGAAAACTATACTTGAACAACAATTAAAAAAATAAATTAAAAAGTACTTGAAAAAAAAAAAGATCAGACTATGGCAGGTGGGCAAAGTCAGACCTCTTTTGACCTTGTATTTTTTTAAGTATTCAGTCCTCCCACCCCTCAAGAGCAAGGGGAAGCAACATAAGTGAGTTTGGCAAAGAGGTGACGTTTTCAGTTTGGATTTGATGGTTGTATATCTCCCTGTGGGTGTGGTGTGGTATATGAGACAAAAAGAAAGAGATTGAGAATACATTCTTTGGCCAACACTGCCAACCACATACCCAATATCCATTCTCCCTTCTTCTTTGCCATCAGAAACCAAATTTTGTTTGGAGCCGCAATGTGCCACGCCCAGCTTAAGGACAGTGACTGGTCCAAGCCAATAAGCACAGCCCTCTTCCTTTTTTTTCTAAGACTCCCTGAAGTCCAGGAATGGTCATGTGACCTGGATCTGGCTGATGAGACCTCGGAAGTCCAGCTGGTGGTGGCAGTGGGCTGGGGGTGAAGGTGTGTCCAGAGGGCACAATCCTAGGTGTTTGCTCTCCTGTTAAAAGAGAACCATATGTGGTCAATATAGCCATCTTGAGACCACACAAAGACAAACAGGAAGATGAAAGCCAGTATGCTAAGAGTGACTGTGTTTAAAGTCAGGAAGACCCTGGGCCCCCAAGGTAACTATATGTGTAAGCTACCAACACTTGGGTGGCCTGTTAACTGCAGCCAAACACTTTCCTAAGTGATGTACTGTCTTTTCTCATCTAATCAAAGGAGAAAAGGCAAAGAGTCCACACCTATTCCATATGCTTGGTAAGGAATTTGCTTAACAGTTCTAAGGAGCCTGCATTACACTAGGTAATATTCCCATTTCAAAACTAGAGAATTGCCTGAAACAGCAATATAATGGGAACCAATTATGAAAAAATACGACTATAACTTCAGGCCAACTAGCTGGATGGTACTTATCATGGAGTGGGTAGGACACGAGAGGAGGTAAATCACCAGAAAGGGCTGTTCTGCCTCATAAAGTGCACCAGAGACACTCAGAATGGTTTCATATTTTAGAAAATGGGCAGAAAAAATAAGTCCTTCTTCGAAGGCTTTTCTGTAAAATAAGTGAATTGAGATAAACCTGTTTATGGTGAGCTGCGGAGAATCATACGTGAGCGAGGAGAGATGGCAGTCATTTTGAGCGATAAAGGGACTCCATTCACTGTGGGTGCGAGTTAAGGTATTTTAAGCTCAATTCACAGCAGCTTTTGAAATGGGCATGATTATTTGCTTCCCTTCATTAGGAGAAGAAATTACTTAGGCACTACTGATCTGTTCACGCAAGCCACCAGAAAAAAATCACTCTCGTAAAGCAAGTCAGGCATGTGAGTTTCTGCAGGACAAGAGACACACTAAATGGTCAAATAAGATACCTGTTGGAGTTTTGAGAGAGGGTTCACAGGTAACTGTGCTGTGACTTAAAACTTCTAGTATATAATGCCAATCACTGTATGTGTGCTTACCTCCTGTCTATGGTCAAAGTCAATAGTACTTAAAACATGACTAAACAAGCATTCTGATAAACACAAGAACAGAGAAATACGTAAAAATGACTATAATACTTTAGGAAAAAATGTTAAATAACTGCAAACAAGCCTTTCAACATGTTTTAATAAAATAATTTAACTAACAATGAGCTACTACCTGAAGAAACATTATATGACAAAAGCACCTGGCTGAAGAGCTGGCTTGCCACACTGGAAATCATACAGTGACATGTTTTAGTCACTTTGAACTGCTGTAACGAAGTGCCACAGACTGGGTGGCCTAGAAGCAACAGAAGTCTAGGTCTCACAGTCCTGGAAGTCTGAGATCAGGGTGCCGGCACGGTGGGATTCTGGTGAGGATCTCTTTCAAGTTGCAGAGGGTTGACTTCTTGCTGCGTCCCCACATGATGCAAAGAGGGGTGAGAGGGCTGGGTCTCTAGGGGGGGTCTCTTTCATAAGGGCGTTCCTCCCAATCATGAGGGCTCAACAACAACCATGATCTAATCACTGCACCCAAAATTCACCTCCTGATACCATCACATGGGGGTTACAATTTCAACACAGGAATCTGGGGGGAACACAAATATTCAGTCCATAGCATAATACAAAGGCATGAATGTGAATCATGTTAAATAACCTTGAGATTTTAAAACCTTAGACAAGATCAGGAAAACAGGAAATTCCTAAGGATATTAAAGGAACTATAAATATTCCAAGATGATAAAAAAAATCATGGTTGTCAACCTTATATAGATATGGGTAAATTTATTTCACTCTTTGCAAAAACATAAAATATACCTGCCTGAAAGATTCACCACTGAATATTTAACTTTCCTCCAAGCTATCACAGCACTTTACCTATTACATTTTTACAGGTATTAATGATCATTCATTGAGTGATAAAGAATATCTGCCAGCCCTGGCTGGTGTGGCTCAGTGGACTGAGTGCTAGTTTTCGAACCAAGAGGTTACCAGTTCAGTTACCAGCCAGGGCACATGCCTGGGTTTCAGGCCAGGTCCCCAGTTGGGGGCATGTGAGAGGCAGCTGCACATTGATGTTTCTCTCCCTGTCATTCTCCCTCCCTTCCCCTCTCTCTAAAAATAAATAAATAAATAAAATCTTAAAAAAAAAAGAGAACAAAGATTATCTGCCAGGCATTATATAAAACACCTGAAAGACAAGGGAGATTAGATGTTTAGATGAAGAAACTAATGTTTAAGAGTAGTTGGGAACATTGCCCAGTATCTACACCTCAGGATTATTTTGACAGCTGCAGAGAAAGAATAGTGTGTTGGGGGCTCCCAAGACCACCCCCAGGTTTCATGACTCACTGGGAGGACTCACAGGACTCAGCACATATTACTCATGGTGTAATTTATCCCAGAAAAGGATACAGACCAATACCAGCAAAGGGATCAGGTGCATGGGGCAAAGTGTGCAGTAAATCAGGTGCCAGCTTCCAAAAGTCTTCTCCCAGTGGTCACACAGGATGTGCTTAACTCCTCCAGCAAGGAACTGTGACAACACATGTGACATGCTGTCTACCAAGGAAGCTCATTAGAGATCCTGTTCTCAGGCTTTTTACTAGGGATTGGTCATGAAGGCCTCTGCTTGGCACGTACCACCATTCCAGACTCACAGAAGGGGGCATTTAGCATAAACCACTTGTCTGTACAGTGTGGGCACAGTGAGCCCTTCTGACCAGCCCTGGGCAGGGTGGGGAGTGCTCCCGAAATCCAGGATCCCCAAGGCCAGTGAGGGGCCAGCCCTGTGAGCAGGCCTCTCGGAGAGGAATCTCGGGCCCGCCATCCCAACTATCTTGTGCACAGACAACTATGCATTTAATAGTGCTAGGAACCTGGCAGCTATTGCAATCATGCACAAAAGTCAGTTCCAAACAAATTAAAGACCTACACATAAAAGATCTTTTAAGCTTTCAGAAGAAAACAGAGTATGTTAATGACCTCAGGGTAAAGAATGATTTCTTAAACAGAACAAAACAAAAAATGCACTGAGCATGAAGGAAACTGCACTACATTAAAACTTAAAAACTTCTGTTCATCAAAAACAAAATATTTTAAAATGAAAGGATAGTTAAATCAACAAAAAGTTAGCAACAACCAATATAAGCTGACAAAAGAATGATCCATAAAACACATAAAGACGTATTCCAAGTTCCTAGGAAAAGGCATCCATATCTCAATGGAAAAAACAGGCCGAGATGAACAGACAATTCAGAGCAGGTGTCATCCATGAGGTCAGATGACTTAACACGTGAAAAGATGCTAAGCCTCTGGAAATTACAAAAAGGGAAATCAAAACCACAATGTGGACTAACTTCTGCTTCCAGTGGAGGAGGAGCACACACTGGATTTACCCTTCTGTCTGGAATGATTGAAAAACTGAACAAACTATACAAACCAATGGCACTCCAGACCCTGAACAGGAGGTCATGGCAGTCTGTAACCGTAGGAGACAGGAAACAAGTGAGGACAGCCCTACACTGCCCAGATACTGCGTGGAGAGTTTCCAGCTCATGCTGCAGGGAGGGAAGGCCCAGGCAGAGCTTAAAGGTCTTCCTGAGTTAAAAACACGAAATGAGGAGTCCAGATACCAAGGCTTGAGGACAGAGAATGAGAGAGGACAGAGCTTCATTGACACAGAACTCCAGATGTTGGCTGAGTGTCCCCCTCTTCAGCCCATAGTAAGAACTGACCAACACATGTGAGGAAACTACACCAGGTCAAGGAAAGAAACACTTGAAAAAATGAGTGGGAACAGTCTGCAGCACTCACATGGGCCGGGAAAATTCCTATGCCTGCTTGTCAAGGGAGGAATACCACTGAGCAGAATACTCAAGGGATTTGCTTCAGTAGTGGGGCACAATTAGCCCCGAACCAAATTCTGCTCTGGTCCTACCTAACAAACGTAACAGCAACACTTAAAGAATTAGCTCTTTCCAAATAACTCCTAGAATGGCTCAAAAATATTTAGAGACAGAGAAAAAAAATCTATCATCCAACCAGGTAAAGTTCACTATGTCTAAAATCCAACCAAAAATTACCAGAAATGTAAAGACATAAGGAAATAACACCCCCCCCACCAAAAGGAGAAATATCAATCAATTGATCAATGGAATAGAAGAGGGTAGAAATAGTAGCAAAAAAAAAAAAGAAAAGAAAAAGAAAAGAAAACATCCTGTATGTCTAACACCAACATATTGGATAAGTAAATTATAGTATTGTCATATACTGGAATACTCTCCAACAGTGGAAAGAAATGAACCAGAATGCTGCATACAAATGTAGATGACTCTGACATACAGCTGGGTGAAGAAAAAAAGCAAGTTGTGGAAAAACGTATATAAGATATGATACCATTCACATGAAGTTTAGAAACCTGTGAAGTATGTTTATATATTTCTAAGGGATATATACACACTTAGAAAAAATAGAGATGCAATTAAAAAATCTTAATTTAGGATAGTGTTTAGTTGTCAGGGAGAAACTGCTAGCTGACTACCTAATAACTCTTCTTTTTTTCCTTTATTGATTATGCTATTACAGTTGTCCCAATTTTTACCCCTTTGTCCCCTCCATCCAGCACCCCCCACTCCAGTGATACCCTCTTCCTTTATTCAAGTTCATGGGTCATGCATATGAATTCTTTGGCAACTCCCCTTCCTGTACTTGCACTTAACATACTATTGCCTATTCTGTAGCTACCAATTTGTACTTCTTAATCCCTTCGCCTTTTTCCCCATCCCCCCAGAACCTCCATCCCCACTGGCCACCAACCCAATGTTTTCCATATCTATGATTCTGTTTCTTTGGTTAGTTATGTATTTATTGCCACTTTAATGTTCATAGTTATGATCTTCTTTTTCTTAAATGAGTCCTTTTAACATTTCATATAATAATTGCTTGGTGATGATGAACTCCTTTAGTTTACCTTGTGTCTGGGAAGCTTCTAATCTGTCCTTCGACTCTAAATGATATCTTCACTAGGTAGAATAATCTTGGCTGTAGGCCTCTGCTTTTCATGACTTTGAATATTTTTTGCCAGTCCCTTCTGGTCTGCAAAGTTTCTTTGGAGAAATCAGTTGACAGTCTTATGGGAACTCCCCTTTAGGTAACTAACTACTTTTCTCTTATTGCTTTTAAGAGTGTCTCTTTATTTTTAACCTTTGGCATTTTAATTATGGTGTGTCTTGGTGTGGTTGTCTTTACAGCCATCTTGTTTGGGACTCTCTGTGCTTCCTGGACTTGCATGTCTATTTCCTTCACCAAATTAGGGAAGTTTTATTATTTTTTCAAATAGGTTTCCAAATTCTTGCTCTTTTTCTTGTCCTTCTAGCACCCCTGTGATGCAAATATTGGAACATTTGAAGTTGTCCCAGAGGCTCCTTACACTATCCTCAATTTTTTTAATTCATTTTTCTTCTTTTTCTGATTGGTTGGGTTTTGCTTCTTTATGTTCCAAATCATTGATTTGATTCTCGGCTTCATTCACTCTGCTATTGAGTCCCTGTAAATTGTTCTTTATTTCAATTAGTACATCCTTGATTTCTGCCTGGATCTTTTTATGCTGCTGAAGTTCCCACTGAGTTCTTTGAGCATCCTTATAATCAGTGTTTTGAATTCTGCATCTGATAGATTGCTTATCTCCATTTTGTTTAGCTCTTTTTCTGAAGTTTTGATCTATTCTTTCATTTCAGCCATGTCTCTTTGTCTCCTTATTTTTGCAGCATCCCTGTTTGTTTTTATGTATATTAGGTAGAGCTGCTTTGACCCTGTGTCTGGGTAGCATGGCCTAATGTAGTAGGTGTCCTGTAGGATCCAGTGGCACAGCCTCCCCTATCTCCCAAGCTGGGTACTTGAAGTGCACCCTTTGTGTGGGCTGAGCACTACCTCCTCATGTAGATGAGTTGTGATTTCTGTTAACAAGGCCACTCAGTGGGAGGTACGGGGGCTGGGCTCAGCTTCTGCTTCTTTGAGCAGATTTAGGAAGGTCTGAAGCCTGTACCTAGCCCAGACCTTCGCATGGAAAAGCCACTGTTACCATTGTGGGTGGGCCTGTAAGTTGGATGGGGAGGACCCTTAGGTAATCAGCTGGGCAGGGCTTACCATGTAAGCCAGGTTGATGGAGATGCAGATATGATGCCACCACAGTGTGGTTCTGTGTGGGACAGGGCTCAGAAAAGGTACAAAGGCCACTGCCTACAGTTCTCTCTGGGAAGCTGTCTCCCCACTCTTGCCTTGATGCCAGACACTTCAGTTCCTCTCTGTATGCCACTAGGGCCCTTCAAGGTTCTTCCCCAGTGCTGGAGCTCAGGGGGAGTGAGTCTGAGTAAGCCTGTGTACACTGCAAGTCCCTTTAAGAAGAGAAGCCTGAGAATTCTGTGGTTTCTTCTGCTGACTCAACCCCCACAAGTTTTTGCAATCAGAAGTTATGGGGACTTATCTCCCTGGCACTAAAACTCTAGGCTGGATGGTCTGGTGTGGGACTCCTCCATGCCTCCTACCCATGTGGATGAATGTGGTTTCTTTAATTCCTTAGTTGTCAGACTTCCATACAGCTCGATTTTCTGATGGTTCTGAGTAATATTTGTTCTGTAGTTTAAATGTAATTTTTCTGTGGTTGTGCGAGGAGGCAAGCCACGTTTACAAGCCTCCATCTTGACCAGTAGTGTCCAGAACCTACATTTTGATGAGAGCAAAAATGGTCTCTGCTAATAACTACATCTTCCAGCACAAAAATTCTGGTCCCTGGAATGGAAGTCAATGCATGGGCCTTTCCTCTTCCATGGAACTCACATGTCAGGGCTGCAGCTCCAGCAGCCATTTTGTAAGCGTGGAAACAAGGGCCACACCCTGAAGGTGAAGGAGCACAAAACTAGAGAAGCGTGGGTCCCAGGAACACCTATCTCCAAACTTCTTAGTGCCTGAAAGGAATGAAACATCCATGCCCGTCTGAGTTTTCTGTCACACGCCCTTAATGCCAAGCTGAAACTGGAACGCTAGAGGCTTCAACAGTACTGTCAGCGTTGTGTTTCATAAGCTGGCTGCGGACTTGTTTTATTAATCTTTAAACTATTTTTGGCATTCTTTATGTTTCTCAGTTTTTTAGAATGCTGAAACATTTAAAACTTTACAAATATGTAGCTTAATACCTAATCCTTATTAAGATTTTAAAGACTCAATGATAAAATGTATGAGAAATGCCTATGGTAGGCAACTCGATAAGTAAACTAAGTTGGAAATAATAAGAAAACTTCCTAGAGTCACCAAGCTAACAGAAAACCCACTTCTGTCTGACCTCAGGTCCAAGTGTTTCCCAATACAGCCTAAAATAACATGTACAAATAAACACGACTTTGCCTTGAAGATAAATGTTTCTCATAACAAACTAGTTCTAGTTTATAAAATCAAACAACAGCAGTAGGGCAGAGGTTAAAGTACTATTTTAAAATAAAAGGGCTCATTTTTTCTTTGAGAGAATGTATTAAAGAACACAGGTTACAAGTGAAGTTTGATAAGAAACATCCTTTGGATATTAAAATTCCTACTTGATGTTAGTTTAAAACATCAACGTGTACCTGAATCACTGTTTGGGTTTTAATGAGTTGCCACACTGGATAAGAAATGCTCATGTTACTCTACCACACAAATGGGTGAGCTTCATTTAACCTTGACAGCTCCCATCTAATTCTCCCTTATTGCCTTCTGTTCAACCACAGTTGTCTTTGGATTGATGGGGATAAATCAATTTGTCAGTTTTGAGTAGTTCAAATTTATTAAACTCCGAAAAATCAGTTACTTGAGGGCTATCCTGGCAGATTAAAAAAAATGAATAGAGAGAAACTGTATATAATGGTATGAAAAATATATATGTTTATATATATTCTGTATGTATGTCAATACTAACTCCAAATTCTCTTGCCTTTCAGATTTACAAGCTAAAGATGGACAGCAAAATGAAGTTAGAGCAAATTCAATTAGTCTGCGCCATCATAAACTCAGTAGTGTGGGTTTATGTTAACATTTTTCTTACTATCCTATTTCTTTATCAACCACCAAAAATATTTCTTTGAAAAACTACTGAATTTTCTTAACATATTATGGACTGAATGTTTATGCCCCTACCCCCAATTCCTATGTTGAAATCCTAACCACCAATCTGGTGATGTTAAGCAGTGCGGGTCTCAATCCTTGAAGTGTAGGTGCTCTGCAGTGCTGGAATCTTGTGGTATGCTGGGTTGTGTGTGTGTGCACCAACATGGCCTCAAATGACTGCACCCAACAAGCAACCCAAAGCTAGGGGGCCTGCCCCACCCAGCCTGGTCATGGTTATTCCCAGCAGAGCAATCAGCTCTATGGACAGCAGGGTTATGGTGGTTACAGCAAGTCAGTGGACACTTCAGGCTATGGTCAGAGCATGTATGGTTCTTATGTACAGACCCAGAACACAGGCTATGGCACTCAGTCAGCTCCCCAGGGATATGGCTCAACTGGTGCCTATGGCAGCAGCCAGGGTTCTCAGTCATCTTATGGGCTGCAGTCCTACCTTGGCTATGAGCAGCAGGCAGCTCCTAGCAGCACTTCGTAAAGTTACAGTAGAGTTCTCAGAGCCAACTATGGGCAGCCCGAATGGGGGCTATGGCCAGCAGTGTGACTGTGGTGGACAGCAGCTGAGCTGTGGACAGCAGCAAAGTTCCTGTAATGTTCCATAGGGCTATAGACAGCAGAACCAGTACAACAGTAGTAGTGGAGGTCGCAGAGGGGGTGATGGAGATAACTGTGGCCATGACTAGCCCCCAAGAGTGGTGGTGATGGTGACAGCAGTTATTGCAATCAGTAACAGAGTGGTAGTGGTAGCAGTGGCTACAGGGGAGGCTAGCAGGACCATGGGGGATGAAGCTGGGAGGTCACAATGGTTACAACCACAGCAGCAGTGGCTATGAACCCAGAGGCTGTGAAGGTGGCTGTGGAAGTAGAGGCAGCATGGGTGGAAGTGACTGTGGTAGCTTCTATAAATTTGGTGGCTCTCAGGACCAAGGATCACATCATGACTCTGAATAGGATGATTCAGACACCATCTTCATGAAAGGCCTGGGCGAGAATGTTACAACTGAGTCTGTGGCTGATTACTTCAAGCAGATTGATATTATTAAGAAAACAGGACAGCCTGTGATTAATCTATGCAGTCAGGGAAATGGGCACGCTGAAGGGAGAGGCAACAGTATCATTTGATGACCCACCTTCTGCTAAAGCAGCTAGTGAGTGCTTTGATAGTAAAGAATTCTCTGCAAATCCTATCAAGGTCTAATTTGCTACTGAGCAAGGTAGCAGAGTGGGTGGTGAGGTAACTCATTTGCTACTGAATGATTTCAATTGGGGTGGTGGCAATGGTCATGAAGGCCAAGGGCAAGAAGGACCCATGGGCCATGGAGACTATGGAGATGGTGGCAGTAGTGGCATGGTTAGGGAGGATTCCCCAGTAGAGATGCTGGCAGTGGAGGAGAGCAGTGAGCTCGGGACTGGAAGTGTCCTAATCCTACATGAGAACATGAACATCTCTTAGAGGAATGAATGCAACCAGTGCAAGACCCCTAAACCAGATGGCCCAGGAGTTGCTCATATGGGCGATAGCTATGGAGACGGTCGTTGTGGTGGCAAAGGAGGTATGATCAGTGTAGCTACCAAGGCCAAGGCAGGGACTATAGGGGCTTTCAAGGCAGCCAGAGTGGTGGGGACAGAGGTAGCTTTGGCCCAGGAAAGATGGATTCCAGGGCTGACCACAGACGGGATCGCAGGGAGGCCATCTTGTCCTGCCCCTTGAGGTTCTGGAACAGCTCTTCTTCTATATCCAGTGTTATCCTCATTATTTCACCTTCTAATTCTTGATCACCCACAGGTTTTTTGTGTCAGACTATGTAATTATAAGCATATCTCTAGTCCTCATTAAAAACTGTTGTTTTAGTTTAAAACAAAAAGTAGCACAGGTCATTGGGGGTGATTAGATCATAGGAATGGAACACCCTTTTCTTTTTTAATTTAAATTATTTTATTGTTGTTCAATTACAGTTGTTCGTATTTTCTCCCCACCCCTTTCCCCACCCCCTCCAAACCCACCTCCCTCCCTTGCTTTCACCCTCCCCCTTGGTTTTGTCCTTGTGTCCTTTATAGTAGTTCCTCAAAACCCTTCTTCCCACTGTCCCCTCCCCCTCCCCATGACTATTGTTAGATTGTTCTTTATTTCAATGTCTCTGGTTATATTTTGCTTGCTTGTTTGTTTTGTTGATTAGGTTCCACTTATAGGTGAAATCATATGGTATTTGTCCCTCACCACCTGGCTTATTTCACTTAGCATAATATTCTCCAGTTCCAACTAAGCTGTCGCAAAGGGTAGGAGCTCCTTCTTTCTCTGCTGCATAGAATTCCATTGTGTAAATGTACCATAGTTTTTTGATCCATTCATTTTCTGATGGGCACTTAGGTTGCTTCCAACACTTGGCTATTGTAAATTGTGCTGCTATGAACATTGGGGTGCATAGGTTCTTTTGGATTGGTGTTTCAGGATTCTTAGTGTATAATCCCAGCAGTGGAATTGCTGGGTCAAAAGGCAGATCCATTTTTAGTTTTCTGAGGGGCTGGGGCCCACTTCAATGGGATTAGTTAGTGCCCTTATAAAAACAGACCCAAGAGAACTTCTTTTTTCTCTAAGCTCCACTATGAGGGGATAAAAGAAGGCAGCTGCCTACAAACCAGGATGAGGGCTCTCACCAGGTACTGGGTATGTTGGCACCTTTATCTAGGACTTCTAGCCTTTAGAAATGTGAGAAATATGTACATTTTTGTTTAAGCCACCCAATCTATGGTAACTTGTTATAGCATCACAAGCACACTAATACACAGGCTAAAAATGAAGTGCTTTCAAAAATTACACCCAACTTCTGACTACCCTCAGGGCTTTCCTGCCTCTGCATAGCTTCACACGGCTCTCTGTGGCAGAATCTGTCGATCCTCTCTGTATTCATTTCTCCTTTTTCTGCCAGCTGCACCAGCATTTGAACTACCTGTCCCCAGCTGTTCACAAGCTGTACTGGGACTGTCATTTTAAGATGACATGCTCTTCCTGGCCAAGGCGTGGGTATGTACATGATCTAGGACAATCAACCTCCCTTTTCCTGGAATTTTTTTTTCAATTACTGTTGGTAATCAATATTATTTTATATGTTTCAGGTGTACAACATAATGTTTGGACAACTACATTAATATTTATTTACAAAGTGACCCTCCTGATAATTCAAGTGCCCACCTAGTACCATGCAGTTATTATAATATTATTGACTATATTCCCTATGCTGTATTTTACATCTCTATGTCTATTTTGTAACTGCCAATTTGCACTTCTCAATCTCTTCACTTTTTTCACCCAACCCCCAACCCAGTTCCCCTCTGACATCCTCAGTTTGTTCTCTGCATCTACAAGTTTTTTCCATTTTGTTTGTTCACTTATCTTGTTCTTTAGATTCTACATATAAGTGAAATCATATGGTATTTGTCCTTCTCAGTCTATTTCACTTAGCATAATACCCTCTAAGTCCATCCAGACTGTCAGAGATGTTAAGACTTCATTCCTTTTTATGGCTGAGGAATATTTCATTGTGTATATGTATCACCACTTCTTTACCCACTCTCCTATTGATGGGCATGTGGGCTGCTTCCATATCTTAGCTGTGGTAAATAATGCTGCAATGAACACAGAGGTTATATATCTTTTCAATTAGTGTTTTGGGTCTCTTTGGGTATATATTCAGAAGTGGAATTGCTGAGGCATAAAGCAGTTCCATTTTTAATTCTTTGGGAAACCTCCATAATGTTTCCATAGTGGCTGCACCAATCTGCATTCCCACCAATAGTACATGAGGGTTCCCTTTTCCCCACATTCTTACCAACACTTGCTATCTGTTGACTTATTGATGATAGGCATTATGACAGGTATGAGGTAGTATCTCACTGTGGTTTTAATTTGCATTTCTCTGATGATGGGTGATGCTGACTATCTATTCATATGTCTGTGGGCCATCTGTATGTTCCTCTTTGGAGAACTGTCTGTTCAGGTCCTTTGCCCATTTTTAATTAGATTGTTTGTTTTGGAAAATATTGAGTTGCATGAGTTCTTTATAAATTTTGGATATTAACCCTTATCAATTGTATCATTGGCAAGTATCTTCTCCCACCCATAAATTAGGTGGCTTTTTGTTTTGTTGATGGCTTCCTTTGCTGTGCAAAAACTTTAGTTTGATGTAGTCCCATTTGTTTTTTCTTTTGTTTCCCTTGCTTGAGCAGACATATCAGAAAAAAAATACTGCTATGAGAAATGTCTGAGATTTTACTGCCTATGTTTTCTTCTAGGGTTTTATGGTTTTGAGTCTTACATTTAGTTTTTAATTCATTTTTAATTTATTCCTGTGGAAGGTATAAGAACATGGTCTAATTTCACTTTTTTGCATGTATCTGTACAATCTTCTTAACATCATTTACTGAATAGACTATCTTTACCCCATTATACGTTTTTGCCTCCTGTCAAATATTAATGGACCATAAAGGCATAGTTTCATTTCTGTGCTGTCTACTGTTCCACTGATCTATATGTCTGTTTTTACATCAGTACCATGCTGTTTTAATTACTACAGTATTATAGTATAGTTTGATATCAAGTAGAATGATACCTCCAACTTTGTTCTTCTTTCTTAAGATTGCTGTGGCTATTCAGGGTCTTTTGTGGTTCCATATGTATTTTTGGAATATTTGTTCTTGTTCTGTGAAAACTCCCATTGGTATGTTGACAGACTGAAATTAATCTATCAATAACTTTGGGTAGTATGGTCATTTTAACAATGTTAATTTTTCCTACTAATGTTAATGGTATATACTTCCACTTATTTGTTTCTTCATCAGTTTCTTTCTTTAATGTCTTATAATTTTCTAAGTACAGGTCTTACCTCTTTGGTTAAATTTATTCCTAGGTTGTTGTAGTTTTGTTGTTGTTGTTGTTGTTTTGATGGAATTGTAAATGGAATTATTTTCTTAACTTCTTTCTAAGAGTTCATTATTGGTATATAAAAATACAAAAGAAATCTGAATATTTATTTTGTATCTTGCTACTTTACTGAAATGATTTACTTCTAGTAGTTATTTGGTTGAATCTATGGGGTTCTCTATATACACTATCATGTCATCTGCAAAGAATGAGTTTTACTTCTTTTTTTCCAACTTAGGTACCTTTCATTTCTTCTACTTGTCTGATTGCTATGGCTAGAACTTCCAATACTATATTAAATAAAATTGGTGAAAATGGACATCCCTATCCTGATCTTAAGGAAAATACTTTTAGCTTTTCTCTGTTGAGTATTATGTTAGATGTGGGTTTGTCATATGTGGCCTTTATTATGTTGAGGTATGTTCTCTCATTGCCACTGTGCTGAGAGGGATTCTGGTGCAGGTCAGTATCAGATGCTGCCTCTAACTGGTCCTAGGCTACCTGTTAGGAGCTACAAAGAGATCCATGATTGGTAGCTGCCTCTGGTGGCCCTCAGTGCACACTGAAAGGGCCAAGCTGTGAACCAATGCCAGCTGCTACAAGTTCTGGGTCTGGGACAGGTCAGTAAAAGACCCAAGGCATCCCAAGATCCTCTACCACCTGCTGGCTGCCAATTAGGCTCAGCCATAGAAAGAACCTTGGACAGTATGTGAGTTGCATGAGTCAACAGGTAGGGGCAAGTGATGTTCACCAGGTTAATATAGATTCAAATTCGGTTCCAGTATTGGGTCTGAGACCACTCAACAAAAGTCTCAGGATACACTAAGGGCAGCTGCCACCTGCCTGGAGCCTGCAGACCTTTGCAATGGGGCAGGGTCTCAGAAAGTCATTAGGATGCAGCTAGTGTAGCTCACTAGTCTAATGGGGGGGAGTGCTGAGCACAAGGAAGGTGTTTTCTGTCATCCATGTGAGATGATGGCCTTTGCCCTAAAACCACACAAATCAGCTTCTCTCTGTGTGTCTCTGGCAACCCAGAACCTGACTAAAATTGTAAGAGATTTTTGACTGGATCAAAAAACTATGGTATATTTCACAATGGAATACTATACAGCAGAAAGTAAGAAGGAGCTCTTACCCTTTGCAACAGCATGGATGGAACTAGAGAGCATTATGCTAAGTGAAATAAGCCAGGAAGTAAAAGACAAATACCAGATGATCTCACCTATAAGTGGAACCTAGTTAGAAAAACAAACAAGTAAACAAAATATAATCAGAGATACTGAAATTAAGAACAATTTGACAGTGACCAGAGGGGAGGGGAAGGGGATAATAGGGGGAAAGAGAGAAAGGGTTTTCAGGAACAACTATAAAAGATGCATGGACAAAACCAAGGGGGGTGGAATCAGGGGAGGGAGGGGGGATAGCTGGGTTAGGGGTGAGTAAATGCAGGCAACTATACTTGGACAACAATATAATAATTTTAAAAAATAAATCAAAAAAGCCTGGCTGGCGTAGCTCAGTGGATTGAGTGCGGGCTGTGAGCCAAAGCATCGCAGGTTCGATTCCCAGTCAGGGCACATGCCTGGGTTGCAGGCCATGGCCCCCAGCAACTGCACATTGATGTTTCTCTCTCTCTCTCTTTCTCACTCCCTTCCCTCTCTAAAAATAAATAAATAAAATCTTAAAAATAATAAAGCAAAAAAAAAATGGGGGACAAAAAGGATACTAACAACATAATGACATTAAATATAGGAGGATTAAATAAATTTTACTCTTGAAAGAAGAATTTAAGTCTTCCATTCTTCGGTATCATTTAAATTCTTTTCAGAGAATATTAGTCACATTTTAGTATATTTGTTTATAAATATGTTAGTATGTTTGCTTATAAATATTAAGCAACACATTTTGTTTATAAAGATTGTCACTGTATGCTATAATAATGGGAAGCTAAAGATAGTATGATGTGGTTTATGATGGTTCTTTACAAACTTCAGGTGTTTCCCTGCCATCATTACAATTTTTTGCCATACTTGTGAACAGTTGTACTATTACTTAATTAAAAATACTTTTTTACTTAAATGAAAATAAAATAAAATTGTGAGAGATTTTTGTTTTTGAAAGACCGCCATGCAGTGTCAACCTGGGCTGGTTGCTATTTACAGAGCCTCTGTCTGGCCTTGAGCAAGTTGGGTAGGGTGGGGCTTCAGGGAGTCCCTAGGGCAGAGCTAGTGTAGCTCACCAGGCTGATGCCACATGGGGGGAGTGCTGAACACAGGGAAGATGGCACCTGTGGGCTGTTTGCTAGGAGGATTCCACACAGGGACATTGGAGGCTGTCCCTCCAGCCCTCGCCCAAAGCCACACAACTCCTTCTTTTCTGTATGACTCTGGTGCTGTCCCTCTGCCAGATCCCAAGGTAAGTGTCTGCAAGTGAGCATATGTGTGCTGTTCCTTTAAGAGGGTACCTGAGTTTCCCTGCAGCCTTCTGTCTCACACAGGCAGATGGAATTCCTGCTGATTTTCACAGCTAGGTGTTATGTGGGCTCCCTTATTCTGGTACTGGTACTCCAGGCTGGGGAAGTCCAGCATAGGACTGAGACCTCTTGTTCCTCAGGTGGGACCTGCGCAGCTGAGATATCCCTCTGATTCTCAACTGTTGCATGTGGGTATAGGGCTAGCCTGCTTCGTGTCTCCACCCTTCCCACCCATCTCAGTGTGGCTTCTTTTGTATATCTTTGGTTATACAGAAATATAACTACTGTTCAGCTGGTCTTTGGATGCTTACCCAGGTTAACTGTTCTATATTTTAGTTGTAATTCTGATGTGGAACTGATTCTTGAGTAGAGTGACACAGGATGAAAAATGGCAGAACCTGATGCACTGGACAGCAGTGCTGTGGAAAGACCTTCCACTAAGCTCTGCTTCCTAGCTCCCCAGAGCTCATCGGGTTCCTCCACTTTCCAGATGCACATTTCTCAGCTTTGTCTTCAATCCTGTGAACCACCTCTTATCCTTTCCATTAATTCACTTTATGTTCCTCCTAAAGTGGCCACTTGCTTTCTGTTGCTTGCATCCAAAGACTCTCAGGCAACAGAATGAAATGCCTTCTCTCTTCTAGGCAAATTACAGTAAATACCTTCTAGTTGAAGGTACCAGTCTATTACTGCTCCCCAACTGTACACATTTATGGTGATGTGCACCAGGAGTCATGTTCATATAGCATGAACCTAGCTCCTGGCAATGAATTATTGTTCTCTGGAGCCATCTGACTCCAACTGAGCCAATCACATGTTCACCTGTGAACTAATGTGGAAGCAGACAACGGATCATCCTCTATGTGCACCAAAACCAAGAAAGCTGATCCTCAGTGAAGCAGAGGCCACGAGGGCGAGTCACTCTCAGCTGCCTCTCCATCTGTCCCCATACCTCCCCTCCTCCCTTAGTTCTCATTACATTCCTGCCCCTGGATTCTATGGAATCCTCCTGACTCCCAACCTCCCTCCACCCCACTTTTTTTTTCCTTAAATTAGTTCAAGTCGGCTTCTCTTTCTTGTAATAGAATCACCTTTCTTCCAGATTCTCATAAATCCCCCTTTCTCCAGAATCTCCTGAGTCTATCTCACCTTTCTATTCCAAATGCATTGGCCAATTTGAACACACATCCTGTTTTCCACAAAAAGCCTGTGCTTTTTTTCTTTACCTGGATCATACTCCTTGTGGGAGCTTCCCCTCCTTGTTTTTAGTTATTCCTGTAAGTGTACCCTTTGGGAAATCCAACCCTATTTAGTCCCTGATCCAGGAAAAGAGGTAATGTAGCTATAACCCCAGTGTAGGTCGTAGAGAACCAAAACAAGAATTACCCAAAATGGTCAAGAATAAGGCTCTGGGTTACTGAAAAGTTTATCATGGTCATTTCATTACAACACATGTGACCTCACTGGGGCTCTCTAACAGTTTTCGTCTATGGCTGCCAGTACTTTTAGGCTCCAATTCTCTATTCCTTTGTGAGGCAAAGCTTTGTCAGGCAGAAGAAAACAGACATATCTTGTCCTCACATTACACCTTAATAACAGAGTGCTGCACTCAGGGGCAGTGTGGCCTTTGGACCCACCCATTCAAGGTTTCAGAGTCTGTCTGATGACAAATGAAATACAGTGGTCCCTGGGTACTCGTCGTTAATTCATCAGGAAATTTTGATGAGTGCCAAAATTGACAAGTACTGAATGATGAAGCATTTTCTCTTGCGGGGTGGCAGCATGACTCATACAAGTTCTAGCAAGTGCAATGAGTCCCAAGCAAGCACTCAGTGCTGACACATTTTTTTTTCTTGTCAAAATGTGACAAATACAGGGTTTGATGAGTTTTGAAGCTGACGAGTACCGAGATATGACTGTAATAAATACTGATTTTAAACAAGCTTTATCTCTTTATCATTTGACAGGATGTTTTCAAGCCAAACCAAAACCAGATGAATCCCTCTAAGTTCCAGGCAACATTGATGAGCAGCTAACTGCTTGTTGGTTTTGGATCTGCTGCGGTGCACATGTGCACCCACATACATGGGCCGTGCCCCCTCCTGTGTCCCCACACACACTTGACAGCAGTCATATTCAGTACACTGTGGAGGAGACAATTTCTGTATCTGATCCACACAAATCTCATTAAACAAGCTGTGGGATGAGCATGCAGGCAAGTTCATTCTTCACCTTACAAAAGGAAAAGCTGCAGAGACCCTCTAATATCCTCTGCCACGTTCTATTTATAAAAATCCAATTTTCACAGGAACTCTCTACCTCCAAGGGGAAAAGGCCAAGAGAAAGAATACCAGCTTTTGTTTTTTTTAATCTTACAGTGGACCAACTTCAAGAAAATACTAACTCTAGCAGGAAAAGGTGGGGTCAGACTCACTGTAACCTTCTGCTCATGGGAAGTTGCAGGGTAGGTGGCATATGCAAGACTCAGAAGAATAGTTCTCTATCTCTAGGGCCTCAGATGGCAAAAATGGGGTCAAACAGTCTCTGGGGGGTGTCTTTTGGCACTGGAATTGCATCACTTTCATGACTACTATCACAGTGACCTCCATGGATTAATCAATGAAATTCTCTGAGGGTGGCCCTCCTACAAGATATGAAAGATATATTTCAATATATATCTTTATGTATCTACTAGCTGTGATATTAGATCATTTTTGCAACAGCTATTTTTGACAAAGCTTATATCCATTTAATAAAATTAATTCACTCTGTTGCTTCATCATATGAAAACAGCTAGACATGCCCAACAAATTTGGAAGGTGTTTGGGACAGTGTGACATGAAATCAGGTTAAGTGGCATATTTGAAATTTGCTCTGGGCAGCTCTGCAAGGTGCCTCGGAGAAGTAGAAGTTGGTTCAGCCACAAAGCTCCAGGAACAGGTACAATGGGATGGCCACAGGGTGGGCAACTGGGAAAGCATGCTGTCCATAGCACCTGAGGCTGTGAACACAGCTGTGGTTTTAAATAAGCCACACACAGGAAATCACAGGGAAAACACCGTGATTAGAGGGGTGAAATGGGAGAGGGCTGCCTCTCACGTGGGCAGTACTGAGTAAACTGCCCCAGGGGAAGTAGCAACAGAGACTTATTTATTTAACAACAGTTAGTGATTCTCTTGAGACACTCCAGGAAAGCAAACCAGCAAAATAATAAATCAGACAAAAGTAAGTGACTGAAGGGTATTTAGGGAAGTTTAAGGTACATCTTTAATCCCTGAGATCAAAATTACATACCTCCGCTATGGTGCTCCCCAAATATATTCCCAGTGGGTTACTTCCTCATGTGGTAAACATTTATATTAAATGTATGTACCAACCACTTTTCATGTCTCACTTCTAAAATTTTCAGTTACAATGCCCCGAAAAATGTTTGTCTTCACAAACTATAGTCTGGGCATAGGGAAGCCTTTGACAGCATGTAGAGAGTGACCAACCATCTCAGTTGCCTGCAACTAAGATGTTTCCCAGGATGCAAGAATTTTTGATGCTGAAACCAGGACAGTCCTCAGCAAACAAAGCTGGCTGGCCACCCAAATCCTGATTGATACAGAGCTCCAAAATATAACTACAAACATTACCACCAATGCTAAGAGTTCCATACAAAGCACTCTGCCCACAGAGTTTGTCAGTCTAAACTGTACAGAAGGACTTAATACACTTGAAAATAAATAAAAAAAATAAGTCCTGAGGATGTAATATACAGCAGGGTAACTATAGTTAATAATACTGCACTGCACATTTGAAAGACCTTAAAAGTTTTCATCACAAGAAGAAAATCTGTAACTATGTGGTAACAGACGTTAACTAGACTTACTGTGCTGACCATTCCACAGCAGTATAAGTACTGAATCATTACTGTACAGCAGAAACCAATACAAAGTTATGTCAATTACACCTCAATAAAATATGGTTTGAATTCAAAAATAAAAGCCGTAAAAAAAAAAGAAAGAAAGCCCCACATGATTGAATGCCTCCAAGGGTCTCCCTTTGAGCACCTGGTACTTTCCAGGCAGAGCCTCTGACCGGGAGCGTGGACACGCCCCATGGAGGTCTAGGTGGCAGGGTCAGGAGTGAACAATAGTCTGCATCTACGGCAGGGTCCGTTCCTTCAGGGTGATCCACCAAAGCAGCCCTAATGGGAACCTTTTAAAAGAAGATAACAACAAGTCGTAGCATGCTGTCAGATGATGCCAGTTTCAAACCCTGTGTGATTAGCTACAGGAGAGGATGGTGTGTCAGAGTATTTGGCTGAAAAGACCATGTTTCCAAATAAATTTGGAAGATAGCTAAGGCTGCTGTGAAACAGAGCAAAATATATGGCAATGAAAGGCAGAAGAGGAACCAGTCATTTAGACAAATCATGTCATCAAACATCCACTTCTCTTCAGAGGGCTCGTGGCTGTTCTTGATTTTCTGTGGGAGCTTTTGGAATATTTTGAATAAAAGCTGGAAAGTCAAAGAAAGAAAGAAAAAAGCCCCTCTCTGTTCTTCACACATCTGCTTCCTACAGGAAAGGAGACATAGTACTACTATGTGGTCCAGCATGGTACCACACGATAGACAAAAACAAGGCAGCCGTTACTCTGTTACTGCCACCATCAAGGTCTGTCACAGGTCCTGCAATTTATGATCCTGTTTAACTCCCCAAACATCCCAGGAGCATAGATTTTTACTCCCCCCAGCCCCCAGCTTCCACATTAAAAAGCAGGTACTCAGTGGGGTTGAGGGCCTTGCCCAGGGTCAAACAGCTCCTGAATGACAGCTTTAAACTCGGGTCTGCCTGTCTCTGAAGAGCGTTATCTGAGCACCTATGCTTTGAGCACTCACTGTTGTGTCACATACTGTGTAGGTTCTGGGATACTAATGGATAATGGCAGAGAACATGTCTTAAAGAGGTTCACAAGCTGGGAGGGAATCTAAGAAGCAGCACCACTAAAAATTATTACAATTATTAAGTGCTTATGAGGTGCCAGAAATCATGCAAAATGTTTTCCAGTCCGTATTTCAGTTAATCCTTCCACTATCTATTGATAAAGCTGTCATTTTCCATGTTTGTAGCCCCTGGGGCTCAGAGAAGTTAAGCAATTAGAACAGTCACAAGGTTAATTAGTCACATATTCTGACTCCAAAACCCAGACTCTTTAACTAGACTGTACAAAAGATAAATGCAGATGACAGCCTGAGCTCAGTACCACATGAAAGGAGGCGATGGACTGCTGAGTTTACAAGTAGAAGGAATCTCTAAAAACCAGTTCTTCTGGGGAAGTTTTCAAGGATATAGGAAATGGTGCTGAATCACAAAGGAAGATGCAGTGATGATGATGACAATGATGACAGTGACAACAGCAACAACACAGATGGAGGGTGATGGAGAGGGAGATGGTTCAGCCACCACTGATTCAATGCTTATTTTGTGCCGGCCCTTTTACATTCATTACCTTGCCTCCTCCCACAACAAGCCTCTGAAGTAGGTGCCATTATTAGCCTCCTTATATAGAGTGGCTGAAAGTTACATGGCCATGACAGGATGGAGCTGGCACTTGAACCTCTAGAAAAAGACAGATGCTATGGCCTGTGCTCTTAATTATCACCTTATACTGCCCCTTTGTAACCGCAAAGTGGAAGAAACATGAGGACACACTATATCTCCCAATGGGAAGAACTGCAAAGTTATGCTGCAGGCTGGAAACACAGAGATGGATATAGCACTATGGCCACTTTGTCATAACAACACCGCAGGGATGATAAACCAGGCACATTACATGGTGAAGATGGGTCAGGTGGACAATGGAAGGGACAATGTGACAAGGGGCCACCCTGTAGGTAGAAAGCTCAAACAGGTGGCAGCTGTAAAAGTCCTGGCATGGGAGTCTAGGGCTAATAAGGCAGAAGGGAGTCAACACTACAGGAAGGGTGAACAGAACTGGGCAAGGGGTGAGGGGGAGGAAAGATAGCTTAAGACTGATTCCACAAAGTTCACATTCTTATGACTGAGGGAACAATAATAAACCATCAAACCAAAAGGAAGCTCCGAGAGAGTGAATTTGGTGTTCACAAAATGAAATGGAGGAGTGAGTGGAACCACCAGGCAGATGTACCTAGGAAGGAGAACAGGGCGAAATCTGGCCCTGGAGTGGTAATTTGGGAAGCAACTAGAAGTGATTGTGGAAGCTTCCATCAGTCAGGTTCTCTGTTGCAAACAACTGACTCTGGCAACTTTAAGAAGCAATTTATTTAAGGATATCAGGTAGCTGTGAGTCTTAAGAAAGCTGGAAAAACAGGTTTTGAGGCTAAGAGGGCAGAAGCAGCACATCAAATCACATGCAAAAATGCTTCCAGGGAGAAACACTGGCCAAGCTCAGACCACCCCCACCCTCTGCCTGCCCACTGACTCTGCTGATGGAGATGCTGGATGCCAATAATGCTGGGACTCTGCCCACTGCAGCCTCTGGGAAGTGGATGTAGCTCTCAGTTCCCTCACCAGGTCAAATCTTGCCTCCTCTGTGTCAATAGCCAAAGATTCAAAATCTGTTTAAGGTGGGTCTGCATAGTCACATGCTTAAGTCCAAGCTGCAAGGGAAGCTGGAAAGAACATCAGGCATCTAGCTTCAATCACCACAGGTACTTTCTGCTTCCTTCCAAGACACGTACAGAAGGTGAAGCAGAGTTCAAAGATACTGGGAGGTCGAGAAGGATAAATGTTCACTGCAAGTATCCTGTTTTGTCTTTTCTAAATAATGATTGTTAAATTTTACATGTCTCAGAATGAACAAAGAGTTTAAGATGGTGATGCTAAGATTTTGGAGAAGACCGTCACATTCATTCTTAGTGGAGTCTAGAAGCTGCTACAATGATACAGTCTATTTTTCATGCTTACAGTGGTCCTGGAGTGGGCTGTCAGCAGGCCCGCTCGCTGAGAAAAACAAAGCTGTCTTCTGTTCAGAAGTGCTGCGAATCTCCTACAGCCTGTGCCAAGTGTGGGGCTCTGAGGACCATTTTTAATTTACTGATAAGTGAAATTTTATAATGTGACATCTTTGAGTACTGCTGCCCTCGTCTATTAAACAAAGAGAAGCAATTCCCATGCCAATATCATCCTATTAACTTAACCCGATAATGCTGATGTGGCCCAGGGCTGGCAGGCTGGCCTAGATTGCAACTAACAGCACCTGTCTCCACTTACAAACATATGGCTTCACCCTTACATAGATGCCGAGACAGATCATTTTGCATTTTATAGGTTTTGATCCAAAAACACACCCAGGGCTCGCTATCATCAAATTCTAGTAGGGAACCTTGTCCTCCCCCTTCAGCACCCTGTTTCCCTAGATTTTATGCAGCCGTGGCCCATCAGAGGGCAGCAGATAAAAGGATTCACCCAAGCAGGACTGTACCCTCTGAGGGTCCAGTAAAAGGAGTCCTTGTTCTGAGTTACTCAGCCAGGCTCAGCCACAGCATCCCATCACCAGTGGGTGGTGCTGGGCAAGTTGTCAGACCTGACAGTCTGCTCATCCAGAAAAGGGGATAAAAACACTGTTATTTCATTATAGTACAGCTGCCTTGGTGACTCTGCAGTACTATGAGTACTATTTTTTATAGTAACAAGCTCTGCCCAATTTCTAGTGGCCACTTAAGTTTATCTAATGATGAGGAAGGAATCAGAGAAGACTGTTTTTCAGACTGACTACTATAAATAAAAGAAGGCTAAGGATACCAGCAACTCAACTGAACTTAGTAAACTTGCTGCTTATTTGCCAAAAGTTTGGGTTTCATTTTCAGACAAAATATCTTTAATTAAAACTGTGAAAAATGAAGTAGAGTCTTACCAAAAAAAAAAAAGTCACTCAGCTATTTGTGACGGCAAACTAGGGTTTGCCGGAAGGCCCAGAGATGAGCCACTCTGGAACCCTTTCCTCTGCTTTGTGCCCTGGGTCTTTAATTTCTATTGGGTTGGCCAAAAAGTCCATTGTTTTTTCTGTAAAATAAAAGACACGTCTTTCATTGTCACCAATAACTTTATTGATTTGAATATTTTGAGCATGTTGGCTATCTCCTACTATTGGCTTCTAGTGGGTAGAGGCCAGAGGTGCTGCTAAAAATTTTATAATGTATAAGACAGCCCCACAGCAAAGAATTATTTGGCCAAAATGTCAGTAGTGCCAAGAAACTCTGCAAAGCACTTTTGACAGGTCGAATCAGTCAGAGTATCTTCTCCATACACTGCACAACTTTTTTTTTGCATTTCTGTTGTGTTTTTACCTTTCTTGAAATAACAAAACATAATACACTGAAAATGTTGCATATCTTCTTCCATCTTTGATATTAAAATGGTTACACAAAAAATCACCAATCTTGATACATTTTTAAATGCACAGTGATAAGACAGCTGACACAATGCAATCTAACAAAACTGTTTCAAACTAAGTTAAAGACAGCTAAGCACTACTGGAGCCATTGTACAGAAAAAATTAAATGAACTTTTGGCCAACCCAATACATTCAAAACACCTTCACATTTATTTTTACTTTTTCAGGGACTAGGGAGGGTAATACAAAGTTGAGAGTAAATCTGATCTATTGGGCCCCTGGGGACATTATTTAGTAATGGAATAAAAAGATTAAAATATATTAGGTGTACATATGTTAAGATTAAGGTCTAACTTCCACTTTCCTTAAAATTACCACTGACTCAATCTATTCCCAACACTTTATCTCACAGAATAACAACAAAAACTAAAAGGGAATATTATTCAGATACAGAAAAACGTGAAGCACTGATACATGCTAAATATGGATGAACCTTGAAAACATGATGCTCAGTGAAAGAAGCAGTTCAAAGGACCACATAGTGTACACTTCTACTTATGTGAAACATCCAGAAAAGATAACCCATAGAGACAAAAAGCAGATTAGTGGGTGCAGGGGGCTGGGGATAAGGAGCAGGGTGGGGGGAAATGGGGAGTGCCTGCCAATGGGTATAAGGCTTCTTTCTGGGTTGATAAAAATGTTCTAAACTTCATGGTGGTGATTGCACAACACTATACTAAAAACCACTGACTTGTATACTTTTTATTTTTAAAGAAGATTTTATTTTTTTTATTTTTAGAGAGGGGACTGGAGGGAGAGACAGGGGGAGAGAAACAGGATTTGTGAGAGAAACATAGATCAGTCACCTCTTGCATGTGCCCCAACTGCAGACCTGGCCTGCAACCCAGACATGTGCCCTGACCAGGGATAGAACTGGCAACCCTTGGTTTGCAGGCTCGTGCTCAATTCACTGAGCCAAATCAGCCAGGGCTGAACTGTATACTTTAAGAGGATGAATTATATAGGGTGGGGGAAAATTAGTTTTACACTTTTTTGTATGGAGAATACAATAATTAATAAATAATAATACAAAAATAAACACTGTTTTGGGTACTTGCAACTGTTGTAAACCTACTTTTGCCCAGCCCTGTATGATATAAGAATTATATCTCAAAAAGCTCTTATTAAAAAACAACTAGTAGAAATAATTATAGTTATTGGATAGTATTAAATGCCAGACAGTGTTCTAAGCATTTTTTTAAGTTTTATGAGGAACCTACAAAGTAGGTACCATTATTACCTGCATTTTACAGGTAAGAAAACTCAGCTACGAAAAGATGCAATAATTTCCCAAGGTGAAAAGCTAGCAAACAGGGATCCAGGACTTGAATTTAAGCCATCTGACTTTTCAGCCACGTTCTGAACAGCTCCACACGTACAGAGAAGTGCAAGCGCAGCCCAGGGCCGTGCAGCACTTGTCAGGACAGAACACAAGACACAACATGAATGTCCACCAGTTAGAAACAGCCCAAACACATCCCGGTATCTTGTCCATTGAAAAGCATGACAGCACCTGCGTGTGCTGCTGTGGAAAGGCAACAGGAACAACAGGAACAAATGTTGCATCTTTCTTGCTCCCATCTGTGCTTTTTACAAAGCACCGTATGTGCAAGTATACATAAGCATGACAATTTTCTGTCATCCTTTAGAAAAAACTAATAACTGGTTTTCTCTGAGAAGTAGGTCAGTGGTGGCAGGAAGTTTTCATTTCAAAGAAGCCTTCTCTAACCCACCAGACGAAAGCAGGGCTGCACATGGTGTCTCCTCAGAGCATCCCTCACCACACTGGTGTCTCTCACTCCTGGTGCCACTCACTGGGTCCACCATTTATTCCATCTGCCTGGCTTTTTGCTTCCCTCCTCTCTCTCTGACCAGCCTCCAAGCTTCCTGAAGGCAGGCACTGGGCTTGTTTCTTGCTGTGCAGTGCCAGGCACGTAAGCAGAACCTCCACAATTAAGTGCTGTTATCCATCAGATAAACAAATGAATACATGAATTAAGGTCAAATTACCTGACTTCAACTGCCAACAGTCAAGGGCACAAGCAGCGATTGGTGGAACAGAGGGCACTGGCACACAGTGGCACAAGCAGCCTCGAGGGAACTTCAGAAAATGCTTTATTATTTTAATTATAGACACTTATGTTCAACTGTCCCCACCACTCCCCCAAAACACTTCCTTTCATCTAGTCCCAGAGAAGTCATGGAACCATAATCATTTCCATATCAGATCTTTTCCATTATCCTTCCCTAATTAACTGAAGTATGTAAATTCACTGACCTGAGACTTTACACGAACACTGCTCACATAGTGATCTGGCACCACGAGGCTAACGGTGAGGCTTAATCAGGTTCTACTGGTTTTTAAATTACACACGTTATTGGACAAGATTCATTTAATTTTGTATCTAACAGCTATAGCTTACTAGCTTGGCTGCTCCCAGACATTTACAGCAACTCAGTGTTGAATCTATACTATGAGCAAACTTAGCCAGGATCCAATTAATGAAATAAACTCTTTGACATAACGGGGGGCTTTGGTAGGATAGAAAATATACTTTAATGTGTCTTGGAAAAAAAGATTAAGGAAGGTACATTATCCATGTGAAATTTCTAAAGATGCTACCTTATATACCAATATGAAACTTCTTCACAAATACATTTATGGATTATGATAGCAATATTTCACCCAAATAATGTATTTAAAAAGAAAGGAATAATAAATTTTTTTATACAACACAAATAATATATATTGAAAAGAAACTACCATGGCTTTCCAATAAACTATTTAGGAACGGGAGGGAACAATATAGAATCCCAAATGAGCCAGCGAGTTCCTGAATCCTGAGTATTACACAATGGGTGTCCTCAGCAGTCATGGAATTAAAATGTGCTCTGGCTCCTGGCTTCTCATTGTTTTTTCGTTTCATATTCTGATCACTTGACCAATTACTTGATAATTAAACTCCTTTGGGATCATGCTCCTTTTCAGCATTTCATTAGTTGCAGAAAATAGGCCCATCAAAGAGGTGAAATGTTCCATTTCTAGAAAATGAGTGTTCACAGAAAAAACAATGAAAGACGTAAATATTCTAATCAGCTAAGAAGAAGCTTGAAAGACACTAGTTTTGTCTACACCATACCAGTTTCCCAGAGGACCCTGCAAGCCTCCACAGAATCTACCCACCATCCCCAGAAAAGCCCCAAGGGAGAGTGGAGGGTGGAAGTGGGCTCCAGAGCCATGCTGCTCAGAGGGCTGGTCCCATGTCTCTGAGCAGACTGTCACAGGCTGTCTGCCAATGGCCTCTATAGTCACCGTCTGCTCCAAGGGAAAGCGTCCTTAGATGGGTATCAAAAACAAGAGCACTGAGATTATAATTTATTTTTGTTCCTTGGCTCCTTATCCTTTTGAGTCACAGCCATCCAGGATCGGATGGAAGCTATAGACCTGCTCCCCACTTCACTCCCAAAGCATCTATGCAAATACACTGGATTTTTGCCCAGTTTCACGGGGCTCACTGGCCAGACAAAGCCTATTCATGAACTTGGAACACAGGTTAAGAAACCTGCCTCTAGAATTCTCCCACTGGATATTATATTACTTAGTACCCCAGCAGGGAATCCTCATAAAAATTTCTTTTACATCTAAGACTTTCGATGAAAATCTGTGTCTCTCTTAGACATGGGTAAGATTTTATTATTTTGACAACTCTCCCCCAATGGCCCTATTAGCTTCTGCCTCCCTCCCTCTGGTCCTGTCTTTCTATATGAACTTATGTTTTCTTTGGTCCTGATTGGTTGATTCTTGTATTTTTCCATTGTGTGTTTCTCTTCATTTGAAGCCTTCTCAAATGCTTCATGGAACAACGACAAAAAATAATAAAAGCTCAATGTTCAATCAGTTTTTGATCCAAAAACTGGAAACCAGAGAGAAAGAATATGGAAGGCTTTTTTTTTTCTTAATCAAAAACCGATTGTTAACTTGTTCCTGTTACTCAGCCCTAGTCACATTTGTTTTCATTGAATAATCAAACAGCCCCGTTTTCCTAGCTACAATTAAGAAGCCTTAGCTTTCAATTAAAGGTAGAGTTTCTGGCATTGAGTTTGTGCTTTGGTCAACTGTAATATCCACATATTGACTATGAAGAGACAGCTCCACCTAGTCCAATAAGGGCGTGTCCACACGTGCTTACCGAGAAGGGCCCCTAGCCAGGGGTCACAGGGATCTGCGAACCTGGATGGGAAATAATTTCATTTTCACTAACCTCCAGCTGATATTTAGCACTTCCTTCTACTATGAAGTTGGGCAGAAAAATCATATGAGGTAATAATACTCCAGTGACTTCGTCAGCAACAGAAAGCACAAGAATTTTTCCTATCCCTTAATGGTGGTTGTAAATACCTTGCAATATTGTTTAAGCTCAGCACTTTGAAATTTTCAAAGTTATAAGCCCCACTGTTAGACTGTGTAATATAGCAGATCAACAAAGAAGCATGTGTATCGCTGTATGGAATAATTTTTTAAATATTTTGATAACTATATTTCAATATAATTGGTTTCCTTTGAAATCCCATGCATTTTATTTTAAGTGTTTAAAAACATTCTGAGAGGTAGTCCAGAGGAGCCACCAATCTGCCAGCGGGGTCTGAGGCACACAGCAGGTTAAGATGCCCTGACCAGGAAAGGAGTCAACACTGCCAGCAGTGAGCGCAGCCCCTCGGCCAGGACGCCACGTGGCAAGTGCTGGCTGGGTGGGAGGATACTCGCTGCTGCCAACAGCACTGCTTCTGATCACACACCTAATCAGAAACAACTCTTCAAGTAACACTCCAAGCTCCCTAATTAGAAATATTAGGTAAATTAGCTCAAACCACTTTCAATCAGCCTCAGCAGAAGGGAGGTGGTGTCGCTGATTGCCCGGCTGCTTTAACAGTGCTTTTAACGGACGTGAAGGAGCCAGGGAGCCACAGGGCTGGCTGATTGCTTCGGGTGACACCGCTCACCATTTTTTCACACAACCTGCGGGAAGAGGTGGACAGCCCATGCCCATTCCGGAGCCTGGTGGTATTACAACCCAGGCGCATCATTTCTGGCACTCACGTAACTCCCGTTTATGTTTCTGTATATTAAACTGTACAGCAAGTGGTCTTTACTCTTGGCATTTCTTAGTGCCTAAAATAAGCACTTAAAATAAAAACTCAAGACTAATCATATAGCTGAGGATATGAACCTGAGTTAATTAAGCTTCTTTTAAAAACAGCAACAACAAATCCTACTGTAATAGGGACTAAAGGGTTCCTGATCAGTGGAAACTTTCTGAGTACCTAGAGTATGGCAGACAGGCACTTGTCACTTGTATGGCAGCGACTGAGACATTGGTTGCAGAAAAAAGATAATATGGAAACACAGTGCCAATAAGTCCTGAGAGATGTCCTCCAGGGAAGTACCTAGCAAACTGGCTAGTGTTCACTCCATGCAAGTACTGGAGCAGATCTCAGACCTAGCCAATCCATGTGACTTCAAGCCCAAAGAAAACCTGACCAGAGTGCACAGAAGAACGGCTGATAGCGCATGGCTTTGATGGGCCCACACAGGGAGGTTATCATGCCTGGATCTGGCTAGGAGAGAGGATAACCAACTATGAGATTTCAACCCATGGAATGCAATGCCGTTACCAAAAGCCTGACATAAACCTCTATGTATCAACATAACAGGATTTTTCCAGACCAGTGGAAGGGGATAAAGTCACAGACAATACAATGTGTAGAGAATGACGGCAGTGACGTGAGACAAGCTGCTTACACACATACACACTTTTACCAATGGTGAGCCTAAGGGAAAGACTTGGGGACAGGGGAGTGGAGAGAGTTACACAGTTTATTCTAGATACAGATTGTAAATCTTTACAAAGAGAATATATTTGCATATTACTTATATAATTTAAAAATCTAATAAAATAATTAAACAGATCTGTATCTGCCTAAGTTTAAATCCACCAAAGATTAGAATGAAAAGAATTTCATTGTTTCCATGTGTCCATATTTCTTATTTCTAGGTCAAGCACAGATTTTTGTCTGTTTTTTTCACTGATGTAGCACAAACATCTAGAACAGTGTCTGGCACAAAGTAAGTACCCAGTAAAGATTTATTAAATTATTTAGCTATTCCTTTAATCCAAAAATTTGTACTGAGTGCCTACCATGTGCTAGCTCCTTGTTAAGGATCATGGGAAACATATAATGACTTATTTGACCGGCATTTACCAAACACCTTTCATGTGCCCAACAGTGTCGGGTACTAAATGAAAAAACATACTGATACAGATGCACACGTCCACTGCCCTTTAGAATTTAGAATTAAGCTTGGGGGAAAGTGAACTTGTAGAGGGTTGGAGGAATGAGATAAGGCCTTCTTCTGGCCAGAGCTTTAATCCTGGCTTTGGTTTTCAAAATTATGACTCTGAGGCGTTGCTTATCTTTGTCTTATACCAGAATTACGGTCATGCATTTGTGCTTGTCTGGCTGGGGGAAAATGAGCACCAACTTTCCTGGACTGTATGAACAATGAAAGTATAAATGGCTTATTCTTTGCTGTTGGGAACCGCCCTGACTGGTATCAGAAGCTGTAACCCCCGCCTAGGCTAAGGCTAAGGGAACGCCCTTGGAACCATAAGCCAGCAAGGAGACAAAAGCTTATCTCCCTGGTAGGAATGTTGCTTTATTCATAACTGAACCCCAAAAAGCTTGGTCGGTTAGCCAAAGACGGGTAAGATTCCCCACGGGAGGAACGACCTAAGACAGGCATGATCACTTTGGGAGGCCCCCCAAAAGAAGGACTTGGGGGGCTGCAGCAAAAGGGGGTGATGGACCCTCGCCCCTCGGCTCTGACACAGCCTGAGTTCTCAGCGTCTGGGAGAAAACCTCCTTGTCTCTCGGTTGCCTTAGTTCCCTTGCTCCACCTAAGCCTGAAACAATGACAGGGTGTTGCAGCTCTGTGCTGAGAAGTGCGGATTCCCCGGGGTGATCAGGCCTAAGAAAGAACATGTAAATTACTGTGAAACCTTCTTTGTTTAGAATGCTCTCAGTTGAATGAGAAGGGTCTTAGGAGGAAGTTATTTTGTTCCTCATTCTTACAGCTTTTTGACCCCCAACTCAGTAGACCGGCAGAGTTCTTTGTTTTCTATGGTTCCTTACTTCCCCCTAATGACTTCTGTACTTTACCTGAATTATTATGCAAAATGAGCCTAATAAAAGCAGGTATGGATGGTAAATCGGCGCTCTCCCCACTAGGGGGGGGTGGCCATTTCGTCCCTACTTCCCCACAGAAACTAGTTTGTCTCTGTGCACGTGTGTTTTTTCTTGCGTGTTTATCGTCGAGCCATCCACAGCGTTCCGTGATCACTGCTGGCCGGTGACCCAGGCGCAACACTTTACCTGAAGCCTAGGGCACCAAAGCATTCCATCTTCCCTCGATGGCTTTATTCCCCAATCATATCCATTCATCACAGAATTAGAAATCTCCAAGTGAGGAAGCAGTCTTGATGGTCATTTGGCCATGGCTACTCTCATCTGGACCTTGGGTCAGCCATTCACATCTAATTTCAGGTAAAGGGCTACCAAACTAGATGAAATAGAACTTGAGTCTTTTCAGAAAGCTACAATTCCATTTACCAGTAATTCTACTTTACATTCCTGTAGCATCTTCCATGCCCAACCACTTTGTTGATTCCTTCACTCTCCAGCTTTTGGCACCTTACCTGCAGAAGCCCAGTCCTTCTCTACCTTGGAGTAAAGACTTCCCACCTAAGTGGATTATTCTGCACTTACCTACAACAATCACCTCTATGCACATACCCTCCCTTTCAATTATTCAGCATTGTTTCTGAACTCAATTCCATTTTCACATTCAGTCACTTTGGTCCCAACAGAAACAGTCCCAAAAATTTAAATATAACACGACTTGGATCATTTTAACTTTGGAACTAAAATGTGATTACTGTGTAGTGGGTGAACAGAAGTTAACTTGGGCAACAACATTAAATCGGTGATGCCTCTGCTTCTAGTGATGAAAGGTTTCTTCATTGATAAATCCAAAATTATCAATATTGAAGATTAATATCTTCTTATCCAAGGCCCTCTCTGGGCCAGATATCCCCTGAAATTTGGAGCTTTTCAAACTTTATAATACCACTACTGTGTGTAGGGCAAATATTAAATAACACCTCAAGCTGGTCTTACGTAATATTTTTTACCAAAATATATGAACATATGAATATTCGCACAAAATGGGATAGAGAATATAAATAGCCTTATGTCAGTTCAGGTCAATTGTACTGCCAACTGAATTAGCTTCAAAATTAAGAAAAACCTCTTAGTTTTCAGAGCTTTCTGAATTTTGGAATGTCAGATAAGAGATTGTCACGTATATGTGATCCAAATAAAAGAATCAGGTCTAGCTGACCATTCCATATAAAGGCCCTTTTAAAGCAAACATATGTGGTTGTCTTCCTGAATATTTTGGTCAAGTTCTGTTTTGGAAGCCCTGAATTGAAGAGGTCACCCTGATTTAGTTATTCAGACTGTTGTTTACAAAGCAACACAAAACCTACAAACTTAAAGCATTTCCCTTTGAAAGCTGAGCATGATAAGACTAAAGTAATGGTAGTTTTCTTGCTAAACAGCATTATCTTTAACAGTTGAAGGGACTTTTCACAAACCACTTGCATATACATAAAAAGTGTACATAGCCCCGGCTGGTGTGGCTCAGTAGATTGAGCGCTGGCCTGCAAACCAAAGGGCTGCTGGTTCAATTCCCAGTCAAGCACATGCCTGGACTGCAGGCCAGATTCCCCAGTAGGGAGCACTCAAGAGGCAACCACACATTGATGTTTCTCTCCCTCTCTTTTTCCCTCCCTTCCCCTTCTCTAAAAATAAATAAATAAAAATTTAAAAAACTGTACATAATACATTTGTTGGAAGCAAAATAGCACCAGGTGTTACACTGTTGGGCTCAGACTGGACCTCAGTTCAGCAACCTTGGTACTTGAGTTCTGGTTATGAAAGAATTCAGAGTCAAGGCTCAAACTATAAGAGAAAGTTTATTTAGAAAGTCACTGAGGTAGAAGAAATAAGCCATAGAAGAAACAGGCTCAGGAAACAAGTTATAGAGGCCAAAGAAAGGGCCCTTGGAGCTTAGGAGAAAGAGGCAAGAAAAGCATGCCTGGGGAGAAGAGGGTGAGGAAAGGTGTGGGCGTGCTCCATAGAGAGCTGTGCTGGGTTCTCATCTTGAGGGTATTTATCTGTAGGTCTCAGGGGAAGACTGCAGTAGAATATTCATCAGCTTTCCAGGTATGTCCTTTCAGGGTCATGGTCTCCACTGATTGGTCAGTGCCCAGACAAGGGGTCGTTAAGTCAATGCAGCTAGTCCTAATGTCAGCCATGGAATCACTTGCCTGGTTTTGCTGCTTTTCTGGGCCTGAAACTGAAACACAACTGAGACCTAGATGTACCTGATGTGGGTTCTAACCTCATTGTCCTGGGCCCTAATGCTTAAGGGCTATTCTCTGGCCACCTTGTTCAATTTCCTCTAAGGAAGTCTAACCCACATGACTAGCAACATGGCAGGGAAGGGGCCAAACAGCATGCCCAACAATATGAAAGGTCAGGGAGTCTAAACCACATGACCAGCAATATGCTAGGGGAGGAAAGGTTACCCTGAGGGTGAGGTCCTTGTTTTCCCTGTTGCTAGGTACCCAGGGCTTTCCATCCTGGTGACCTTCTACACCTGGCCCATGGTCCTTGCTCTGCTCATTTCTATCTGCCTACCACACACTGAAAAGCAAAAAACATGCAAGGTCCTATGCATTTTAGTCTAGTAAGTGCTTCTCAAACTTGATTGTCCAAAAGATTGACCTGGGGATCTTGTTACAATGCTGACTCTGTCTCAGTGGGTCTGGATGGGGCAGAGATTCCACACTTCACACAAGCTCCTGGCTGTGCTGTGGAGACCCCCCTTCTTGTTAGAAGGTTGCAGTGATGAGTACATGAAGTTTAGAAGTATATGGACTTGAGTTAGATCCTGACTGTATCACTTACAAGCTGAATGACCCTGGGATAAGTACTAAATTGCTCTGAGCTAGTTTCCACCATCAATAGAAGTGGAAATAACAAGGACAACTCTTTTTCACGACTATAAAGAGTAGGTGAGGTAACAACACAGTTCCTGGAGGATAAGAGACCCTGAATTCCATCCTATGACATCTGTGGGAGGCTAAATAATGACCCCCAAAGATGTCCACATCCCAGTCCCCAGAATCTGTGAATAATTACCTTACATGGCAAAAGGGGAATTTGCTGAGATGATAAATTAAGGTACTTGAGATGGAGAGATTATCCTGGGTTATCTGAATGGGCCAATGTAATCACAGGGGTTTTTGTAAAAGTGAATCAGGAGGGTAGGAATAATAGAACATGAAAGAATCAAAGGTCAAAGAAGAGGAAAGATGCTGCTTCTGGCTCTGAAGGTGGAGTCAAGGGCCTAGTTCAAGAAACATGAGCAATCTCTAGAAGCAGAAACCTTTAGAAGGAAGGCTTCTCCTAAGATCCATTTTAGACTTCTGACCTCCAGAATTTTAAGAGGATAAATCTGGGTTGTTTCAAGCTACTAAGTTTGTAGTAATTTGTTACAGTAGCCACAGGAAACTAACACACCATCTACAAAAATAATGCTAAAGCAGGCGTGCCTCACTTTACATACACAAAGAATTCTTCAAGGAGCCTTTATATCAAGAGAAGAATTCCTTCCGCATTATCTGCTTTGTTTGGATATAACAATTTTTAATAAACAGGGCTAGACATGTGTTAACAACAAACTATGCTAAAGGCAGAAAGGAATCTCCTGTACTCTGACTGTATCATCACATTCCCATTGGTCGGCTTCTCACGTAACTGCTGAAATCTAACAAGGCCCCTGGGGACAGTATTGGTGGGTCTGTGCCTCAATGTCAGGAGGACCAAAGAAAGTAACCCTGGGCTTAGGAGTGAAAATCAATGGTCTCAATATTTGTACAAATCTTCATTTGCTGCTTATAATGTGGCTTCTCCCACAGAGAAGCATTATGGAAATAAGAAAATATCAAGATAATAAAAAAGGATGTCTGCAGAATGAAATGGGTTTCAAAACTAAATGAATTTTGTCCTGCATTCTTCTGCTCCAACAGGTCCTCTTACTATCTCTGGTTTTGCATTTCCCTTACGAGACTCTAAGCTCCATGGAAGTATCTGGGTATCTTACTCCCAACTATTACATCCACAGCACCTAGCACTGTTTCTGGCACTTAGTTTGCACACAATAAATATTCGTGGATGAACAAATATCATGATAGATATGGAAAAGCATTATTATGAGTTTCATTAGAAAAAGGATTACCCATAAAGTTCTTTTTCTCCAGTTTGAACTTAAAACTACTTGGCCCAAAATGATATTTAAGGTAGAATTAAAAGTACACTTTCTGATTTTATTTGCCTAATATATTCATTTAATATATTAAATGTTAAGCAGTCAAAGCAAATGTGCTAAGCAGTCAAAGCAAATAATTACTTCACCAGTGTCTGCCCCTGCATTTGAACTAAATGAAGGGAAAGTCACTAATTGCATATTAAAAAATTGTAACTAGTTTTAAATTTAATCTCAGACCACAACATGCAAAACAGTCAGTCTTTTCATGGGCTCAGTTACAACTTCACAAAATAGCCCAAATCTTCACAACAGATATAAATTCTGCTTTGGTCACACTGAATATAAATTACATATTCAAAAGTTTACCAGTTCACATTTACAAGGGCTTCTGACCAATTGGTAGGGTTGATCATAAAAACTGTATCTTTTAATTTAGTTATGTTCAGTATATTTTATTTAAGAAGCAATGTAGTCTCATGGAAACTTATGATTTTAAATCTTATTTTGAAATATTAAAGCATGATAATAAGAAGGTAGGAAAATTCCTTGGCAAGTGGAATGGGAGAACTGAGACAGAGTTAAATGGTTGAGCAATTTGCAAGAAGATAATAAATCATAAAGTCTCATCTTCCCTAAGCAAGGACACCAAGGAGGCAGACCCACCTCGGTCCTGGTCCCTCTTTGATGACATTCTTTGAAGGGGAAGCAGACCAGAGAATGACTCTGACCCTATAAGCTCATTTTGATGAGTCACCATATTAAAGAACACACCTGGAAAACTGATGAATATTCTATTGAGAAACTCCCCTGAGAATGACCTCTAAAATTCTCACCTTTAGAAAACAGATAAAAACCCTTAAGACAAAGGACACAGCGTACACTCTCTTTGGAGCACACCAACACCTTCCTCTCACTTCTTTCCTTGGGCACGTATCTTTGCTTTCTTTCTCCTAAACAAAAAGAGTTACCACGAGACTTGCAATCAGAAAAGCAGTAAGCAGCTGCAGTTGGTCCAAGGCTAATCCCCTGAACCTGTATCCAAGGGCCCTGCTTTTGCCTCTGTAATTTGTTTCTGAGTCCACACAGCCCAGCTGGCCCACTTCTGCCTCTGTGACTTTCTTGCTGAAGGGCCAAGGCAGCTCCTCCTAGGCTCACTCCTGTTGCTATGATCTTGCCTTCTCTATCTTAAATCCTTTCTTCTTTTCACTGTTCCCAGCTTTAATAAATGTAATCTTAAAATCACCTGGACTTGTTGAAACCTTTCCTGCACAAAATCGAGAAACCACACATTCCACACCATGCTGGGGCTGACCTACCTTGGTCCTGGTCCCTTTCTGGTGACACTGTGACTGAATGCATTAACATAATTCAGAACAAGTCAGTAAACATCTATGAGAACATGTTATATAATTGTAATGAGTCCCATAATACTCTATTTTCAAAAAAAGGAACCACGGGACAGAAAAATGTTAAATTCAGAATCTGATTTTCAAGTGTGTAATAAAAACAGAAATTTGGTCACTGTGTGATCCAGAATGAGAGCTCCAGCTGATGCTACAGTGCTTATTGGGCCAAATGATTCGTAAACAACCTAGCTAACTGCAAATCAGACCATTTGAAAATAGAATTAATCTGTCTGGTCAATTAACGCCTTATCTTGATTTACTGTGTAAACCCAGACTTCGAACCCTGCTATGATTTCTAACTCCTTTAGAAACTGGGCACTCTGTAGTCACTTTAGCGCTGTACAATCTCAACGCCTGAGAAACCTTGGCCAAGAGTCACCAAGGGGTAGACAAGTTCATGGGAAACTCTACAAAATAAAACTCAACACTTTCCTGTGAATGTGTTTCTGTACCAAGCTGCTAAGATGTTCAGCACCTGAACAGAACAGTATAGTCATCTGCCACTGCCCTATAGTTCCCTAGACTGTTCAGGTTTTAAATTCCTGCTGCCATCGATGGGCTTTTGGCTCAGAAACTGAGGCCTGAAGAAGGTAAGGAGTGTGTCCAAGTTTATCTAATGCATCAGGAGCAAATGTGAAGCTGGCATCCTGGCCAACTGAGCCCTCATTCAGGTCTTTCTCCACTACTTTATTTTCCCTTTTCTCTGTCCTGCCACCTCTACAAAGGACAGGCTGCTTCTCCAGAGATTACATCACTTGGTTCTACCTACACTTGGTGGGAGTTGATGATGTGGGCATATATATGTACAGTCATGAGTGTGTGTAAAATACTAGTAAACAGAATGAGGATAGGTCTGAGGGTTCTCCCTGCTAATTACACTGCCTGGACTCTGGAGAGAGCAATTCTGGGCAGCCCTTTTTCCATTCTTGTATCTTCATGCTGGGATTGTTTTGGATAGGCAGGCTGTCAGAAAAGTGAGCCTTGAGGAATTAATACACCTCAGCTTACTGCAAAGAGCCTTGGCTTCTAAAGGCATTGGACGTCATCACAGGACTCAAGAGGCTTGGCTTACAAGATGACACCAGGTGAAAACAAACAACTACGGTCACTGCAGTGTTTTATGCGATGGTCCTTGGGCCACTGCTCTTCCACTAAGTAGAGACCAGGACCCAGTAAGAGTGGCCATGGCACCTGTTCTGCCTCCCTAAGGGACAAGGGCAGTTTCCATTTGCTTATACTTGCTCATTGGGCTTTATTTTTTCTTGGAAGAGAAGGATATCAGAATAGGGGAGGAAAACAAGGAAGCGAGTTCTAGAAGGCATGTATTATTCTCACACCCCCAGCATAGTAGTCTTCTTTAGGGGAACCATCCTGTTTTTCAGACTACATCGCTACAATAAAGCTGACCCCACACTCTGGCTTCTGGGGGCCCTGTGAGCTGGATGGGTGGGACTTTGACTATACCACCAAGAATAAGGCACTTTCTTTCTGTTGTTTCTATAAGAAGGATGTAAACCTAGAGTCCCAGGAACCACTACCTAGAGAGAACCTAAATGAGAATGAAGTCAACCCAGAGGAAAGCAGGGCTGAGCAATGGAGAGTCTAAGTCCCAAAACAACCTCTGAGTCCCTGGATTCAGTCATACCTGAAACCCAACTCTACCCCTCATATTTACAGTCCTATTGGATATCACATTACCTTTAAAAAAATTAATCCAGTTTAAGTTAGGCTTCTGTCACTTGAAACTAAAAAAGCACTAACAAATACAGAAGAAATGAAAGTGTTAGAAGATGGGAATCAAAAGGAGAAAATTACATTTATAAATATAGTTATCTGGAAGCAGTTCAAGTTTATCCCCCGGAAATAAGAAAGGTGATGGGGGGGAATCTTTTCCACTTTTCATATTAAGCTCAGATCATCAGAACTGTGGCTCTGCCTAATTACTGTGATTAATCTCGCCAAATTCTAAACATAAAATGAGTGTGCATTTTCTAATGTTCAATGATACTGCAATAGTCATGAAGAGAAGAAATGAGCCATTAACAAATAAAGACATCTTTCAAGAGAAATCATTTTTTTCTGCCCAAATACAGTCATAACTGGGTAAAGAAGAAAAGGTCACAGTGACAACCCAGGTCTTACCTGGCATGGCGTGGATGAGGTCCCCACACACCACAAAGAATCTGGGTCTGGGGTTCATCTTGTTGATGGCCTGAATGGCTTGCTTCGTTAGGCGAATCTCTTGCTCCCACTCATCTCCACCGTTGTCACAGTCCCCAGTGGCCCAGGCCTTCATCAGTCCAAACTGTGGGTCTGCACCCTGGATGAAGTAGAATGGGCCTGTCCATTCCCTTTCCTTTTCTTGAAAAAAAAAAAATAGGAGAGAGAATATTATGAAATTTTTCAGGGAAAACATCCAGGTTACCATGCGAATGGATACAGTATTTTTCTTAAATTAAGTAGGTCATTTTAATAGGCTGCTGTTCAAACATACCATTTTCCTGTCATAATCTAGAGGATTTTGATTTATATTAATTATGCCTGGGACCTGGTATTTCCCAAAGGCCAGGATAAACCACGTGGGCCTCAACAGTCATGCAACCAAGCTGTTTGTTTAAAAGCTAGCTGGCCGAAATGGGGCTCACAGGCACAACAGCACACTTTATGGAGGACATTAATGTTCAATGATAGTTTTTTAATTAGAATTAAAAACACCCAAAATTGAAAGCTGCTAGAAGTATTATATTTAAATTACTAGGTGAAGTGCTCTCAAATCTTTTATGCCAGGCTTAATGGCACAATTTGCACTGTTTCGGGGGATGTGACAGAATTTTAATTATAAAACTTAGAGCTCAGAAGCTCTGGCTATCTAGTGGGAAATGCTGTGCCAGAAATGAAATCTTGAAATGAGTTAGTCAATGTGAAAAAAAAATTGATGCTAACATTCAAAGGCAACATGATGTGGGCATAAGCTAGGCGTGAGGTTGGGGGGTGGGAAGGAAAGGGAAAGAAAGGAAGAGGGGCTTCTTGGAAAGGAAGCTAGTCACATGCACCAAAACTACCAGGCTTGCCCTTCTGTTGGTTCTGCTGGCCCAAAGTTTCGCCAGCCACAGGTCTCTAGCCTTATCTGCCAAAAGAACCACAGCCAGCACCTGCTTCTGCAAAGCTGGGATAGCCATTAATGGGCATGGAAACCCTGCAGATTTCAAACTTCTCTTTTCTCTTGCTTTTTTTTTTTTTTTTGCCACAGAGTTGTTTCTTCAACCAACCAAAACCTCACGTGGCAGACCAATGTTGAAAACACAGAGCTGCCTCTGCCAAAATGGGATCAGCCCTGGTATTTATCCTCCAAGGAAACCAAAGTCCAGAGAAGTGACCTAACTTGCCTAATGGCCCAGCAGCAATCAGTGACAGGGGCAAGACTACTCCACAGCCTTGAAACTACTGTCTTTTTAAAAATAAATTAATGTATTTTACATGTTAATTGAGTAAGTGGCATTTCCTTTGGAAATCTTGAAAATGTTATAATTTCCAAAAGCTCCTTGGAATAATCTCATGTCTCTGTTCTTTTCATTCGTTTACTCACTAAGTACAATGCTTAATGAGGGTCTAATGTTTCCCAGGCCCCATTCGAGGTGCTGACCTTACAGAGGTGGACCAAGACAGGTGAGGTCCCTGCTCTCCTGGGCTTGGTTCTCGCAGGGAAGATAGATAAGGACATAAGCAGAGAACTGAGCCAGAGGGCGCCCAGGGCTGCGCAAGGATGAAAAAAGAAGCAATGACTATTGTAATTTAAGTTGGATATAGGTGGTATCATTTAAACTGAGTTCTATAAAGCAAGAGCCAGGTGTATATAATCTTTTAAATCCCACAGCGAGCCTCCCACCCACCATACCTGGCTTACTGCCACCTTAAAGTGGACCTCTGATGTTAGCCCTCCCTTCCTTCTTAATTCCCTTTTTCAGAACTTAAAAAAGACAAGCATGTAAACAAAACAACCTGTACATACTTCATAGAAGAAACTATATATGCATGTTAATCCACCAGTTCTTCACCTACAGCTTAGTGTTCGCTGCTCAGTCAAATCACAATCAACCTGAACTCAATCTGAACAAGGACTGCATGAAACCCTGGTGTATACATCTTATTGCTAACAACAGCAAGTGATCCTGCACAATGATGGATTCAACTCATTCACTGAGACCTTACTACATGTGGCAGAAAGGCTCCATGATGCCGCAAGACCCCTGTGTCATGATACTCAACATCCTTGTGCAATCCCTCCCCTTGAGTGTGAGCTGGACCTAGTGACTTTCTTCTAATAAACAGAATGCAGTGATAGGATGTCCATCCCTTCTGGGAGTAAGCTAGACTGAGATACAGAAATAACCTAAATGTCTCACGATGGATGAATGGATAAAGAAGATGTGATATATACATACAGTGGAGTATTATCCAGCCTTTAAAAAAAAAAAAAAGAAAATCCTGCCATTTGGGACAATATGGCTGGACCTCGAGGACATTATGCTAAGTGAAATAAGCCAGTCACAGCAAGACAAATATTGTCTGGCCTCATTTTTTTTATCCTCACCTGAGGACATGCTTTTTTGATTTTTTAGAGAGAGGGAAAAGGAGAGACAAAGAGGGGGAGAGAAATATGGATGTGAGAAAGAAACAGCCTTTCACAGGTACCCTGACTGCAGACCAAACCCAAACCTGGGCATGTGCCCTTACCAGAAATGGAGTCTGTGAACTTTTGGCTTTGTGGGACAACCCCCAACCAAGCCACACAGACCAGGGTGTGTCTGATCTCATTTATACGTAGATTCTAAAAGAGCCAAGCTTACAGAGTAGAGAGTAGGATGATGGTAGCCAGGGACTTAGGGCAAGGGAAAATAGGGGAATGATGGTCAAAGGGTACAACATTTAGTCATGCAAAATAAAGAGATTTTAGAGATCTACTACATAGCACAGTAGCCAAAGTTAATAATACTGTATTGTGTACTTAAATCTTGCTAAGAAGATAGAGCTATGTTAAATGTTCTTACTACATACACACATAGCAATAGGAATAATACTTATGTACTTATCTCCAAACTCAACAAATTTATACATGAAATATGCAGTTTTCTACATGTCAATCATAGATCAATAAAGTGGTTAAAAAGAGAGAGATTAGGCTAAAAAGAGTGTGACTTCCATCTTGCTCTCTCTCACTTTCTCTCCTACAGCCCTAGCTCTGCAGGGGAAAGGCTGTTATGATGTGAACAGCCCTATGGAGAGGCCAACATGGCAAGGAACTGAGGGAGGACTGGCCAACAGCCTGGGAGGAACTGAGGCCCTCCATGTAACAATGCAACAACCACATGAGTGAACTTGGGAAAAGAGCCTCCCTAGCTGAGCTTTCAGATGAAACCACAGTGCCAGCTGACACCTTGACTGAACTGTGTGGGAGATCCTAGGTACGCTGCACTCAGGCTCCTGGCAGGAACTGTGAGATAATACACATGAGTTGTTTCAAGTCGCCAACTTTCAGGGTTGTCTGTTACACAGTAATAGATACCTATGGTCAGGCATTGAAAATAAAGGGTCAGGAAGGAGTCATGAAAACAACTGAGATTCTGATTTGCATGTATGTTTTTAATATTTATTTATTTTTATAAAGAGGGGAAGGAAGAGAGAGAGACAGGGAGAGAAACATCGATGTTGGAGAGAAACACCGATTGGTCGCCTCTCGCATACCCCTAATCGGAGACCTGGCCCACAATCTAAGCATATGCCCCAAACCAGGAATCAAACCAGTGACCCTTTCATTCGCAGGCTGGATGGCATTCAACCAACTGAGCAATACCAGCCAGGGCCTGATTTGTTTTAAAGTTAACTGTTAGCATCATTTATTTTTTTTACTTGAATAATAACTGTTTTGCATCAGTGAATGCATTTAGCTACGTTTCTGTTTTTCTTTCTTTCTTTCTTTCTTTCTTTCTTTTTCTTTCTTTCTCCTTCCTTCTTTCCTTCCTTCCTCCCTCCCTCCCTCCCTCCCTTCGTTCCTTCCCTTTTTAGAGAGGGGGAAGGGATGGAGAAAGGAAGGAAGAGAAACATCAATGTGCAAGAGAAACACATCAATCAGTTGCCTCTCACACACCCCCAACTGGGGACCTGGCCCACAACCTTGACCAGGAATCAAACTGGCAACCTTTCCATTTATCGGAGGAAGCCCAACCTACTGAGCCACACCAGTCAGGGCACCACGTTTCTGTTTCTGAGACAGTTTGCGGAGCTGTTTAAACTGGATAAATTAATAAGCACCAAATGAGAGAGGTGACTGTCACCCCAAGGTTGAAGTATAACTCAGTATTTTACAACAAACAGAATGTATAAATAGTGGTCTACAGCAAGTGTTTTAACAAATACAGTTTTCTCCAACAGTGATTTTCAAGAAGTGTGCCATGGCACACTGGTATGCTGGAAGAATTTTAAAAACATACAATACCTGACTGTTTAGTCAGGGACACTGACCTCTTTTCCCTTAGATTGTCAAATGAAAAAATGACGGCACCTTATGATCTCACCTATAAGTGGAACCTAATCAGCAAAACAAACAAACAAACAAACAAAATATAACCAGAGACTTGAAATAAAGAACAAACTGACAGTAACCAGAGGGAGGTGGGAGGGGATAATGGGGGGAAAAAGGGGGAAGGGTTTTCAGGAACAACTATACAGGACACGTGGACAAAACCAAAGCGGGGTAGGATTAAGGGTGGGAGGTGGGGATGGCTGGATTGGGGGGGAGTGATGGGGGGAATGGAGACAACTGTACTTCAACAACAACAACAAAAAGTGGCAAGAGAGTACTAGGGATAAAAAAATGACAACAGCCAACACAACAATAACTGTCTAGTGTGAGTGAATCAAAACTATACCAATTTTCTTGTCAGACTGGCAAAAAATTCATTTTTTGTTGTGCCATAGAATTTTAGTAATTAGTTTATGTGTGCCACGAGATGAAAAAAGTTGAAAATCACTAGTCATAGTCTCAAAAAGTCAATAGTTCTCAGAGGTATTACAATAAAATTTTCATTATTGTCTATCTAGTAAGCTCTTAGAATTTCAATGGTATGATGATAAGGTACAAAACAAATAAATTTGACCTAAAATGAATGACGGTTCACATTTCACTATTCTCTCTACCTTATCTACCCAATAAAGGTAATTTGTTGATTCAAGGCTCTGCATTCTCAAAAGCGCCTGGATCCCTTTAAGGTTCCTACTATAAAAGTCTGTGGTCTTTGGCCTCATCTTAACTTTAATAAAGCTGAATTAAACATATCTGAGGCCTATAATCCTTAGCTCTAGAAGGAAGAATCCTTTACATACATTTATACCTCCCCCAGCCCTTCAGAAGGGCACATTTTTATATTACGAGAATAAATTAACATTCTGTCAAACTGTCTCACCAAAGTCTAGAGCTACCCGCAGAGCAGGGCATAGGTATTAGCTGGCTGACATCTACAGGAGCCAGGGAAGAGCTTGTGACGCCATCCCTTCCGGGGCAGAGCAAGTGCCTGCACTCTGGCAGAACCAGATTCTCTCTTCAGACTCCCCGAGAGCACTGTTCTGGCAGCGTAAGTGCCCTGGTACACCGTCAAAGCATTAGAAAAGACACCTAAGGATCTGGCGAGGGGTGGGGTTGTTTCTGTTTTTTCCTAATTTAATAACTTACATGAGACTGCCTGGTTAAAGAGTAAATACAATCCAAATTATGAAGCAGAACTGCCTGGAAATGGAGGCTGAGCAGAGTGAGGAGGCAAGGATGACCGAGTCACAAGGGGCTCCAAGGGCAGGGCTGGGCCTACACCTTAGTCCTCAAGGTGTGGCCACTGGACAACCAGCAGCAGCATCACCTGGGAGTTTGCTGTAAAAGTAGAATCTGCTTTTAACAAATCCCTCAGTGATCTGTATGCAAATCCATGTTCAAAAAGCACTGGCCTGTAACTAATCAAGGAATTACTTTAACATGTTTTAGAAGACACAGATGCAAGGGGATTTTTGTTTCCCTAAATTGAAATAATAACTTGGAGGATTTTGTTGTTGTGAGAGGTGGTGTTTTTATGGTTTTGTGTTGTTCTGTATATTTTCCTACTCATTTTTAGGTCCTTGTCTGTGTCCAGCTCAGGTATTTGGTCCTCAACATTTCTTGGTATTTCCCATTACTATCTAATCATCACCCTTTAAGTTACCTGCACTGAGCTGAGTGAGCCCTGTTATTGCAACCCATCCTAGGAGGCCAAAGGCTTACCGTACAGAAGCCCACCTTTCCCACTGAAGAAATGGAAACTGTCAGTGATGGAAGGGTTCCCAGAGTTACTTTAACCAAACCTTTCATTTACTCAAGGCGGGGGGATACTGAGGCCTGGCTAGGGATCTTAGTCATGGCTCACGTTCAAAGTCACCGAGTTAATAAAGCAGCAGCTTTTACTGTTCAGAAATCTCAGTATAGCCAGGCCTGTCTGAAGAGATGGCTACAAAGAAGATGGAATGTGCCCTGAGGTGTCCAAATGTTGTCCACCTCCACAAAGACACTTGGGTCTCCAGAAAGTTTCCTTTGAATGGAACATTCTGTTAAACACTAAGACTGAACACAAAGACAATGCTGGCAAGGCCCCGAACTTTTCCCCCATGGGCTGTGATGCTCACAGTCCCTGCCAACAGCACAGGGCTGATGAGGGGCACAGGCTGGGAGCCAGCACATTCATCTTCTGTGGCATGCCAACTGGTGATTTCTCCAGAGATTACAAACTCCAGATCTCTGGATATGGTCTGACTAGTAGATGTGTTCTATTTGGCTCATACGGTGTTTATAAAATTTTGAATTTGTTGCCAACATTTTAAATTCATCAGTTTCTCACACACACCTGGCTTTGTGACTTCTCGTAGGAAGTCTGGCCACGCCAGGCCCCAGCGGGGCATGCCAACTGTCGCTGGGGCCGGGCATCGCTGCCCCTCTAATGGGGCATGAGCTCTCAAATTCACCGCAGTCCACCCATGACCCAGTTCACCACCAACCCCCTGTAGATGCCTGTGCCAGCAAGTCGTTTATCTGTGGTAATCCTTCCAGTTTGCTCAGTGGTACAGAAGAGGAAACCAAGCAAGGTCAAGGGCAAATGATCTGACTGAGATTAACAAGTGGTGAGGGGCAGAACCAAGCCTACCACGCCCCAGAGCAACAACTCCAGGGCAGGTGATCACACCAGCAGGATTACCCAGAACCACCCAGTTGGGAATGCCAACGTGAGTCCAAGTGACAAGCCAGGAAAACAAGCTCTGAGCTGCCATCAAAATTACCATAATTTATTGTTACCATAGCCTAAGTCAAAATTTTAAACTAATTTAAAATTATTTTTCAAAGAAAAAATTGGTCTTAAGAAGAAATTCGATTCATCCATCATGTAGAGAATAACGAGATTTGGCCACCTAACTGATAGAGTCGGTCACAGTAACCATCTTTCAGAATTGAGAAATAAAAAGACAGTGGATTCCGGGGACATTAGACCAGGGACAGGAAAGGCCTGTGAGTCTTCTTTAAGCATTATAAAGTGCAAAGCAATGGCATACAGGGAAAAATCTTAAACACCTTTAAAAATTCACACAAGCCTTGCCATTAACCCATTCTATGAGAATCTACTTGTGTGCCAATATCCTGTAAGAAAGACAGGTACTCAGACAGCAATCACTCTCTACAGCTGCACTTTCAATATTATGAACTAAATGTTATCTCGAATTTTTCTCTGCCCATGTATTTCCTCTCATTGTTATTTTATTATACCTTTCGGGCACATTTGTCAATTGTTGATGAAAGCTTACTTTTTAATATACATCAAGAATTATGAATTTCATCGATCATTTCACTATTACCACTTAATCAATGACTAACTACAGTAAGGGCCCTCCCGAAAGCAAATGAACCACTACTTTCACCACCCAACTGGGAACAGGCCCACGGGAGTCAGTCCTGTCATTCCCACCTAATGCCATTATACTTTGTGCTCTCAGGATGGCTAAACCGGTTACTTCATATGCAGCCTAAAATAATTCAAGGTGAATACAATGACAATTCAATTTTTATATAGAAAAGTCTCATTTTCTAAATCTAGTTTGCCTTTTGGAAGACAAAGTTGTAAGATACTGGTTAAGAAGTCTGTTAGCAGGCAGTCTGATGAACAAGGTTGCAGTTGACCCTACCGCCACATTCAGTGCACTGTAAAGATATCTAAAAATTCAATGTTTGAGCTCCTGTTAATTTATCTGACTCAAAATAATACTGAATTGGGACAATAGGGACACACTTCTCCATTTGACTAGAAAGCCACAGAATGGACAAAAGCAGTGTTTTGTTTTTCTGGACATGCTCAAGCTCCCAGTTTGTCCCTTCAGCGCCTTAACTTCAACACGTTCACAAGCAAATTTATCATCTTTCCTTCAAGACCGACTCCTGGAACTTCCGGCAAGATGGAGGAATAGATGGAGGCACCGTACCTCCTCGCACAACCAAGATTAGAACAACAATAAGTTACAGAGAGAATAACACTCAGAACTGAGAGAGGATTTATCTGAATGGAAGTCGGACAGCCAAGAAGTTGAAGTAGACCCATATATCCAGACTGGTAGGAGAAGATGAGCCGGGCGGGCGCAGGGCTGGTGCGGGTCGGCGACGCGCAGAGGTCGGGGAAAATTTGGCGCGAAATCGGCGTGACAGCCATCCAGGGCGCAAGAACGCAGCGGTGATCCCTGAGTACCCAAGCTGCGGCTGGCGGATCCAGTGAGGCAGCGATTGTGGACCAGGGCAGAGCTCGCAGCCCAGGATCCCAGGAGAACGGAACTGCCGCCATTGTTCCCCTTCCCCCGCCCCCGCCCCCACATATAACGTCACAATCTAGCGACTGGGGTGCCCAGCCCCGGTGAACACCTAAGGCTCCGCCCCCCACCATAACAAGAGCGACCAGACTGGGAAAAAAAAAGGAGAGACAGGGAAAGACATGTTTCAAACAGAACACATCAGTCCCCCAGGACTCATCCTTTTGAGCAACCAAGAAATATCCAATCTATCAGATGCGCAGTTCAAAACACTGGTGATCAGAAAGCTCACGGAACTGGTTGATCTTGGGCGCAATTTAGATGAAAGGATGCAGGTTACCATAAAAGAGATGCAGGAAGATACACGGAGGAGAGCCAATAGTGAAAGGAAGGAATCTGAGTCTCAAAACAATACAGTGGACCAGAAGGAAGATAGAATCAACCAAGCAGGAAAGCATGATGAAATAAGAATTAAAAAAATCGAGGAAAAGCTTAAGAGCATCCAGGACACCTTTAAATGTTCCAACATCTGAATTATAGGGGTACCAGAATGGGAAGGGGAAAAGCAACAAATTGAGCACGTATTTGAACAAATAATAAAGGAGAACTTCCCCATTCTGGTAAAGGGAACAGTCTTCCAAGAAATCCAAGAAGCTCAGAGAGCCCCAAAGAAGTTGGACCCAAGAAGAAACACACCAAGGCACATCATAATTCCATTAGCCAAGGTAAAAAACGAAGGAGAGAATCCTAGAAGCAGCAAGAGATAAGGGGACAGTAACCTACAAAGGAGTTCCCATCAGACTGTCAGCTGATTTCTCCAAAGAGACCTTGCAGGCAAGAAGGAGCTGGAAAGAAGTATTCCAAGTCACGAAAGACAAGGACCTACATCCCAGCAAAGCTCTCATTTAGAATGGAAGGGCAGATAAAGTGCTTTTCAGATAAGGGCAACTTAAAGGAGTTCATCATCATCAAGCCCTTATTTTATGAAATGCTAAAGGGACTTATCTAAGAAAAGAAGATAAAGAAAAGACATGTATAGTAAAAGGACAGCAAACTCACAATTATTAACAACCACACCTAAAGCAAAACCAAAAGAAACTAAGTAAACAACTAGAACAGGAACAGAACCACAGAAATGGAGGGCACATGGAGGGCTAGCAGCAGGGGGGTGGGAGGAGGAGAGAGGGGGAAAAGGTATAGAGAATAAGTAGCACAGAATGTAGGTTGAAAATAGATAGGGGGAGGGCAAGAATAGTACGGTAAATGTAGAACCTAAAGAACTCCTAAGTATGACACATGGACATGAACTAAAGGGGGGAAACGTGGGTGGGAGAGGCGGTACAGGGTGGAGGGGAGAGAAGGGGGGAAATGGGACAACTGTAATAGCATAATCAATAAAATATATTTAAAACAAAAAGACCGACTCCTTCTCCTGATGACCATGATTTTGTCACCATGGTCCCCAGTCCACAAATCTACAGATGTTAGGATCCTGTGCCACTGTGTACCTTTAGCCAAACAGGTGGTTGCATTTATATCCACAGCATCTCCCACACTGTCCATCCTTCCCATTTGCAGCAGCACCACCTGGGCCAGGTGTTCATCATCCCCACCAGGGGCTACCAGGACAGCTCCATGCAGTGCCTCCCACTCGGATCCACCCCAGGCAATCACTGCCATTGGGACTCTTCCTAAAACCCTTAACCCTGATCATCAAACTCCCTTGTGAAGGGGCACTCTAATCTTCATGAGAAAAGGCCCACATTGCTTTCCCTTTCCAGTATTTTGTCAGCATGTATCATGTGGTCCCTGGCATGTGGGAGGCACTCAGTAAACATCCAGTGAAGGGATAAAGATGGCACTGGATCCTCACTCTTCCTGGCACTTGGAGCTAAAACATAGCCCAAAACTTTCCCAGCTATATGGATTACTGTTCCCACTAGACCAATGGCTCCAAACCATGGACAATTTTGATCCCTAGGGGACATCTGATGTCTGAAGACATTTTTGGATGTCACACCAGAAGGCGGGTGGTGCTTCTGACATCAGCAGATAGAGGCCAGGGATGGTGCTAAACATCCCACATTACACAGGGCAGTCCCGCAACAAAGAATAGTGCACACAATGTCAATGCTCAGGCTGGGAAACCCTGCACCAGACATAGCCCAGGAAGCCTCCAAATGGACCCTTATCTCTCCTCAAACACACCTCATGCTTTCCCACCCCTTCCTCCAGGATGCTCTCCATTCTACCAACACTTTTCCCCACTGAGATTCCATCTGTCTTTCCCAGCCCAGCTCAAACACTACCTCCACCACAAAGCCTGTCTCCCTCTCCTGCAAGCAGCTGCAGCTCTGCCTCCTTCCCCCAATTCAGCAAGTTTGTCCTGAGCATCCATTGTATAGGTGCCATGATAGTCGCTGGGCATTCAACAGTGAGCAAGGTCACAGGTGCCATTCCTTAAGGCCTTACAGAATAGAGGGGATATGGACAACAAACAGGTCAACAATGAACTTAATTACTCAGGTGGTCTGTACTACCACAGAAGTAATCAGGGTGATCACAGAGTGACTAGTGGATAGGAAAGATATGACTGGATGGAGCAGCTAGGAAACATGAGAGCAGAGATCTAAAGAATGAGCAAATGCCAGGCTTGGGGGGAACTGTGGGGACACACCCCAGGCAGAGGGCATGACAAGTACCCAGATCCTGAGACCAGGGAGAAATGGGAATATAAGGTGGGATAAATCACTCCAGGACATAGGACTTGGGGAAGAGCTTAAAACCCCTGCCCTACTTGGGCTTCTGTCTCCTGAAACCCTAAGCTGGTCCCAGTGTAGCTGAGACTCTGAGTATTGAGTGCTGGGTTCAAATCCCATTCCCATCATTTACCAACTAAGTGACGTAATGCAAGTTTCTTAACCTCTCTGAGCCTCAGTTTTCTTATGTGTAAAGTATGAAGAGTTCACCTGCCTCAGAAAGGTTGTTGTGAAAAATTAATGAGTTAGTACATGTAAGGCATTTGAACTTGGCACACAATAAGCAGTCAAATGTGAGTGTCTATTTCCAAGACTTTTACTCATGGTAACTCCTACCACTGTCTTAGCAGAGGCAGAGCTATCAAATCTTACCCATTTGTTTGTTCCCCATAGTAGGGTTCAACAAATATCTGATGATATACTTACATACGTATGTATACAGGGTCTGGCAAAAGTAGGTTTACACTTGTGAGTATGCAAAACACTGAGTTCACTCTCATATGATTTATTGATTGCTGTATTATTTTCCATATGAACAACCACAGACCTACTTTTGCCCCACCCTGTATATACATACACACACACACACACACACACATTTACACGCTCAGGCCTTCACATGTTTTACTTCACATATGGTGGATATTGCTTTGGTTATAAAACGGCAAGGATGGATAACCAGGAGGTTTTTTCTGGCTAAAGAACAAATGCCAACAAAATGCAATTTTTGCAGTTTCTCACAGTCGCAATCTGCACTGTGAATCACTATGTAAATGTCTTCGGCAATACCCCTCATGTTCTCTGGGGACTAATCTTATTTTAGTGGTAAACAAAACAAAACAAAAATAATAGTAGCAAAATGATCTTTCACAACGTTGGGACCTTTCTCATTTAACAACCCAACATGTCCCAACTGCACAACTGCCAGACCTCAGTGCAACCATTAACAGTGCCTTTCAATGGTGGCTGCCTAGGGCAGGGAGGGGAGGCAGGAGAGTGACTGACTGCTAAAGGGTGCGAGGTGTCCACGGGGGTGGTAAAAATGTTCTAACACTGACTGAGGTGATGGCTGCACAACTCTGTGAATTTTCCCAGACAGTGAAAGCCACTGAACTGTTCACTTTAAAAGGGTAAACTGTATGGTATGTAAAGCTGTTAAAAAAAATAGTGCCCTTCAGGACCCACTCCTCTGCAAAAATAATTAACTGTGATAGCAATATCCTCAGAGTCTCCAAATTATATTTCCTAAGTACCAAGTGAATTTACCCAATTTCTATTTTCTTGCCCTAAATGCATCCAAAAGGTAGTTTCTGAGATACACAAAAGCTTCTGAGCCATGACTTGGCAGCCATACTCGCCATTTGGGAAGGAAGGACCTGCCAACATCTTATCTGCAGCCCTTCAGAGATGTAAGGAAATAGTCGGGCCAGGGCAACTTGGCCAGGTGGCTGTCAGCATCACTGGCTTTGGCCAATGCTACTCTACACAACAGCAAAAGGGGGATAAGAAGGCATGTCCTGAACCTCTCTTGCTTTCAAGAAGCAGACTCCATTTGGGGTTTGCCTGCCTTGGGTGGATGATTGCTATGACTTTTTTCCACCATTCCCCATATTTCCCAGGCTGCTGGCCCAGGTGGTGCTTCAGGGAAAATCAGACAAAAGTGCTGTCTCTGGGCAGAGGCAGCCCTGCAGACACTTGGCTGGTCCAGTAGAAGCCTGGATGACAAAAGAAGGCAACCCTGCCTCAGGTGAGGTGCAGATCCTTGCAAGGGAACCTGCCTAGAAGAGAGGGACAGAGAAAAGTCATGTCAAGGGGTGACACCCAATATTTTTTTTCAATATAGTTTATTGATTATGCTATTATAGTTGTCCCATTTTCCCCTCTTCACTTACCTCCACCCTGCACACCCTCTCCCACCCACATCCCCCCCTTTAGTTCATGTCCATGTGTCATACTTATAAGTTCTTTAGCTTATCCATTTCCCATACTATTCTTACCCTCCCCCTGTCTATTTTCTACCCACCATCTATGCTACTTATTCTCTGTATCTTTTCTCCCTCTCTCCTCCTCCCACTCCCCTGTTGCTAAACCTCCATGTGATCTCCATTTCTGTGGTTCTGTTCCTGTTCTAGTTGTTTGCTTAGTTTGCTTTTGTTTTTGTTTTTATTTTAGGTGTGGTTGTTAATAATTGTGAGTTTGCTGTCATTTTACCGTACATGTCCCATTCTAAATGAAACCTTTGCTGGATAGAGCAATCTTGGATGTAGGTCCTTGCCTTTCATGACTTGGAATACTTCTTTCCAGCCCCTTCTTGCCTACAAGGTCTCTTTTAAGAAATCAGCTGATAGTCTCATGGGAACTCCTTTGTAGATAACTATCTCCTTGTCTCCTGCTGCTTCTAGAATTCTCTCCTTCATTTTAATCTTGGGTAGTGTAATTATGATGTGCCTTGGTGTGTTCCTCCTTGGGTCCAATTTCTTTGGGACTCTCTGAGCTTCCTGGACTTCTTGGAAGTCTATTTCCTTTGCCAGAATGGGGAAATTCTCCTTTATTATTTTTTCAAATAAGTTTTCCACTTTTTGCCCTTCATCTTCTCCTTCTGGTACCCCTATAATTCAGATGTTGGAACATTTAGAGATGTCCTGGAGGTTCCTAAGCCTCTCCTCATTTTTTTTGAATTCTTGTTTCTTCATTCTTTTCCGTTAGATTGCTTCTTTCTTCCTTCTGGTCCACACTGTTGATTTGAGTCCCAGTTTCCTTCCCATCACTATTGATTCCCTGTACATTTTCCTTTATTTCACTTAGTGTAGCCTTCATTTGTTCATCTCTTTTGCAACCAAATTTAACCAATTCTGTGAGCATCCTTATCACCAGTGCTCTGAACTATGCATCTGATAGGTTGGCTATCTCTTCATCACTTAGTTGTATTATTTCTGGAGCTTTGATCTGTTCTTTCATTTGGGCCATTTTTTTGTCTTGACATACCTGTTACATAGTGAGGGGCAGAGCCTTAGGTGTTCACCTGGGTGGGGCAACCCAGTTGCCGGGTTGTGACTCAGTATGTGAGAAAGGGGTCTGAGAGGGAACAATGGTGCTTGCTCTGCTCTCTGCCAAATTTTAGTCCCTTCTGCCGCTTCCCCCAAGAAAACTGGGCCCTTCTGGTGCTGATTTCCAGGTGGGTGGGTTTGTGTATGTTCTAGGACCCTGTGGGTCTCTCCAACAAACTCTCCTGTGAGGCTGGGAGTCTCTCCCAGAACCTCAACCCCCACAGGTGTTTTCAATCAGTGTTTTGAGGCTTTATTTCCCTGCACTGGGACCCTGGGTTGTGCAGTCTGTCTCGCTCCCCAGTTTCACCTGGTTTACCTGTGTGTGAACATGGGACCCCCAGTCCACCAGCCACCTCGTACACCAAGCCCCTCCACAATCCTCCGCTTCGCTGAGTCCACCTGCTGTTGCCTTGCATGCCTGGGGTCCACCAGCCAACGCTTTGCCGCAGTCCTCCCCTCCCGACCACCCGACTCTGCCCCTCCTATTGGTCTGGATGAATATTTCTTCTTTAAGTCCTTGGTTGTTGGACTTCCATACAGCTCAGTTTTCTGTCAGTACTAGTTGTGTTTCCTTGTTTCTAAATTGTTATTGTCCTTATTTTGGTTGTGCGAGAGGCACAGTGTGTCTACCTATGCCTCCATCTTGGCCGGAAGTCACATTAATCTTAAGTTAAGACCTGTTTCACTTTGTTGTAGATGATATTGTTGACTTTTAATGTCCATAGCTTTTCTTTATTATTATCCTGTGCAAAGTAAGTCCATCATTTCATTGGAATTTGTTCATCATAAACTGGCCTGAAATAATCTCTTTTTCTCAGACATCTCTTACAACAATTCCAAGTCTTAGCATGCTTAATGAATGCTTGAATGTAGGTGAGACAGTCTGTGAATCTGTGATTGGACACAGTTACAGTTTCCTCTCAAGTGACCTCTATCTACTTTTCACTTCATACACATACATTTAAGAGATGTTTGTATATAAAAGATTTTTGTTTCTTTGTTCTATGTTAACTCCCAGGGAAGCCTCAGTTGGAAATTCAGTGATGTTCTCACACCAGTAAGCCAGGAGAGAATTCTTTATTTCTCTCTCTTATTGTTCTTTGATTTTCTTTACTTAACTTTCTTCTTTCCTTTCCTCTCTTATGCTGTAACTTTAGGCAATTTCATTAAAAACTCTGGTCATATGGTAGCAGGGTTAGTGGCCATAGCCCTTCCTGCTCATGGGTCAGCTTCTCTCATTCTGCCCCAATATTTTTTTTAAAGAGATGACTCCGAATGCTGTAAGGGGAATGGACTGGAGGGGCAAGAGTGGACACAGAGTGCTAGAGGAACTGTCCAGGTGAGAGATGAGGTGGTTGGGGTCACAGTGGTAGGAGCTGGGAAGGAGGTGGACAAAACTAAGGTGAGCTCTGGAGGCTCAATAGAAAGGACTGTGGATGGCTGGGACGTGGAGAGAAGGGGAGAAGCTGAGGTCAGAAATCACTCCTACTTTTCTGGTTGATCACGTGAGCTGGGGGAAGACCGGAAAGATGCAGGTTGGAGAGAGGCGGAAAGATGAAGAGCTCTGCCATATTCAGTGTGTTCTGGTGGCAAACCCAAAGGGCTGAGCCAGAAGAGCTGCTTTCTCTTCTTGGCCCTCGCACTTACTAATCTGGCACCTGAAATCAGCGAAGTGCCACAACAGCCTCACGCAAATGAAGTCAAGGTGTGCATCAGTACAGCCGCACCTCAACGCAGATCTAGCCAACACTCTGCCTTCACTTGGCAAATGAGGACCAGTGGCATTAGCACAACTGGGCTTTTTTTTTTTCCTTTGAAACAAGGCTACATGGGGCACTTGGGCACTCTGAGTCCACAAAGATTTCCTGAGTGTCTGACTATACATCAGACTTGGTTGTGAAGTGGCTGCCAGTTCTGGGGCTCCTGGAGTCTCCAGTTGTCCTGGCACCATGTTATTGTCTCTTCCTTACTGGAGGGTTTGGAAAGTTAAAAATCACCTGTTGCACATATATGAAAAGTTGTCAGTTAATCCTCTCTGTGCAGAAGACACTCTCTCAACAAACCTCCCCCAGACCAATGTGAAGGGTTTACCAGCGCTCTCCATGCCCCCACAAGGCACTGCCAACCACGCAAGGCACTGAGCCCTCCTTCACTCTGGCACCTGCCCCACAGGGAGTGTGCTCATTATGTGTCCATCAGGAGTTGTCCCCAAATGTGTTTATGCTAGTGCTTTAATTAAACATGCAAACCAAAAACTATTTCTAATAAAACCAAAATGGATGCTTTGGGAAGACCTAATAAAGGCAAGTGGGTAAAAATAAAACACCATTGAATTAGGTGTTAGGAAAACAAGTATAAAAGATTTAAAGAAAAAGAAAGCATAACCCTAGAATCATTCTTTCCTCAGAGTGCTTTCCAAGTGATTTTTAACTGACTGCTCCACTGGGAAAATCCCAAACTAGAGATTCACTATGGGTGCTTATGCAAAACAGGCGACATGACAGTCCCTTCTACAAAACCATACTCCAAGACACATTCTTCGCTTAACCTCAGGAGATTGGCAAATAAATGTATACTTATCACTCACATTAAAATGAAACGTTAAAAGAATGTATGGTATTTTATGATTGCCCTCTTGAACTAATTTTTTCCATTCAGTGGCTAAAGACTAGGCTTCTACTGCAATTTAAAAAAACTACCACATACAAAAAAATAAAAACCCTACCATATGCAAAAATTGGCTCAATATGGACCTAGATTTCAATATAGACCTAGACCTAGCTTAAACTACAGTACTCTTGAGGAAACACAGAAGTATGATTTAGGGTTAGGCAAAAATTTCTTAAATATGACATCAAAAGCACAAGTGATAAAAGATAAAGATATCATGGACTTCAACAAAATTAAAAACTTTGGTGCTGCAAATGATATTAGGAAAGTAAAAGAGAATCCAAAGAATGGGAGAAGATATTTGCAAATCATATACTTGATAAGGATCTTATGTCCAGAATATATAAAGAACTCTTACAACTCAGTAATAAAAAACACAAATAACCTTATTAAAAACTGGGCAAAGGTTCTGAATAGACATTTCTGCAAAGATTACAAATAGCCAATAAGCACATGAAAATATGTTCAAATCATTAGCCAATAGGAAAATGCAAATCAAAACCACAATGAGATTCCACTTCACATCCACTTGGCTAGTTGTAGTCAAACAGGCAGACGATAACAAGTGTTGACAAGGATATGGCAAAATGTGAACCCTCATACATTGCTGGTAGGAACATAAAATGGCACAGCTGCTTTGGAAAACAGTTTGGTGGTTCCTCAGAATGTTAAAGAGTTATTTATATGACCCAGCAATTCCAATCCTAGGTTTCTACCCCCCAAAAGTGAAACATGTCCATACAAAGACTTGCATGTGGATGTTCTTGGTAGTTTTATTCATAACAGCCAGTGTCCAAGTGTCCATCAATGGGTGAACGGATAAACAAAATGTGGCTACCCAAACCAATGGAACTGTATTATATTGTGCTGATGATACATGCTGCGACATTGGTGAATCTTTAAAAGATTATGCTCAGGGAAAGAACTAGTCAATCACAAAAGACCATGGATTACATGATTCCATTTACATGTAACATCCAGAAAAGGCAAAGCCATGGAGGTAAATTAAGAGTGCACTAAGAGTGAAAATAGAAAGAGACTGAAAATAGTCACAGAGTTTCTTTGGGGGAGGAGACTGAGATGCTCTAAAATTGTGATGTTGCACCGCTTTGTAAATTTATTAGAAACCACTGAATTACAAGCTTAAAATGAGTAAATGTTAGGGTACCTCAATAAAGTTATTAATAGAACAGCAAAAAGAAAAGCATTCAAAAATAAAAGCTCATTTGCCTCCTGGAAATGTTGTAATGGGAAATTTTCACACATTAATTTTGACCTTTGATGACATTAAGAAGGGGATAAAGAATCAAGATTTCTATTTTCATCATGAGAACCCTTCTCAAATAGAGTGGGCTGGCCTAAGTTATGGCATAATTAAAACATTCATTTCATTTTCTTCATTGATATGTTAGAATTTTTAAAACTACAATATTTTGAACCCCATTCAGATTTGCATAAATAGGTCTACTGTTTCTAGAAAAGTTCTTAGGTGAAACCTGAAAGAGATAGGGGTTTTTTGTTGTTGTTGTTTTTAACAGGGACTCTATTTATTCTCTGCATATGAGAGGGTTACCAGAGGGGACCAAGAAATATTCAGAACAGAAATAATTAGTTCCTCTGAAACAGCTGCTGAGGTTTCAAATGTCCAGAGAAGTAACCTTTTTAAAGAAAACCAGAAACCTTTTTAAGAAAACCCTGTTTTCTAAGGAGATAGTATTCTGGTGCTAAAATGAACTGGGAAAACCGATTAGGACTGGAAAACAAATATGGGTAATGTTTAAAACATATTTTAATCTTGATATTTCTCCCTTTGAGAATGTCTTCAAAACAGATGTCATAAACTTTTCAGGAGACAGTGATTTGTTAAGAAAAAGTGGTCTTAATTAGGATGTGTCAAGGAAATATAATTACCAATTTGCCTGATTAAAATGAATACCTGAACATGCCCGAGGACTGTGAGCCTTCTCGGGTGAGACATGTACAATTTGCTTTCTGTAAACATCTGTTGACAGAGCCTAGCAGATGATGTTAACAGGGATGGATGAATGACTAAAGCCAAGCTTCCCCTGTAACACTTTGGGAAGAGATGCAGAAGAATACTGTTAACTCATGCAAATCACCAGGGAGGGAATCATCTCAGAGTAAAGTGCTTGCCAGAGGCTGAATGTCTGTGTCCCCTCCCCCAAATTCTTACATTGGAAACTAACCCTGGATGTGATGGTATTTGGAGGTGGGGGCCTTTGGGAGGTGATTAGGTCTTGAGGGTTTAGTAATGGGATTGGTGCCCTTATGACCCCAGACACACTAGAGCTCCTCACCCTCTCTGTCACATCAGGACACAGGAGAAGACAGTCCTCTATGAACCAGGAAGAGGGTTCTCACTAGACAACAAATCTACAGGTACCTTGATCTTGGACTTCCAGCCTCCATAAGAGTGAGCAATAATTTCTACTATTTATGAACCACTCAGTCTGTTATGTTATATTCTGTTACAGCAGCCCAAACAGAATAAGACAGTGCTCTTTCATTTCTGTATTTTACTGTGTATAATGTGCACTTTTTGCCCAAATTTTTGAGGGAAAAATAAAGATGAGCATTATACATGGGTAGTGCCTAAAATACTTTGTATTTGTTCTTGTGTTTTGTAATTATTTGTTACATAAAATTTCTTGTACAAAAACATGTTCAAATATAAATGCTAAAATTCCTTTATGATACAAAAATCAAGTATCTAAATATAAATAAATAAAAAATTAAAATGAAAGATATTTTTCCTTAAAGTTTGGGCCAAAAAGGTGGGTGCACATTATACACAACAGTACATTATACACAGCAAAATATGGCACTCGCTAGACTCCATTTGAGAAACAGCTTAACTAGGTAATTCTGGAGGGGGCTTCTAGTAGTGACCGCTAGGGTTACCAGGAATGTGATGCTGGACAGTGCTGCTTGAGTTAACTGAACCTCTTTGGCAGGCAGTATGTGTTTGGGCAACAGATGGGAAAAGCCAGTTCCTTCCCTTTCTCTTCCAGGCCTGCCCTTAGGGCAACTCTATCAGCTCAAGGTTCTACCTTCCTGTGGCAGAGCCTGGACTGACCCTGGACCTTAAAGACATCTCTCAGTCACAAGCAATGCTAAGAGGGAAAAGTCAGTGACAGTGAGAAAGGCAGCTTATGGGTGGGCTAGGGGTTCAGCACCTCGTGAAGTAAACCAAAACTAGGGATTCTAAGCCTAAGCCTTCAAGAAGGAGCTTCTAAAAAGCCCTATGCTATTTGACCCATACAGGGCACACCCACTGGGGCAGCTAGGCCCACAGCAGAGACCATGTACAGGCCCCAATTCTTGAGAAGCGCAGGGTCATTTTCCCTCTCCCTATCTCAACAATTTATTTTCTAAATCTCTCTCCATCCAGGTGAACAACTCTCCTGTTCTCTGGTCTTACTGGCAGCCCTGTGGTAGCTCTAAAGGGCTAGGGAGCTTCAACGCTTCAGCACTGCCTTAGTCTCCACTGGAAGCTCCCACCACCACGACCACATGCTCCTCCTGAAAATAAACAATTACTGAAAATAAACAACGTGGTGCTATGGAAATAATCTTAGAGACAATTTCTTGAGTTCCAGCTTTCAATCAGATTGCACCCCAAGTTCCTCATAAGCAGAAATTCTTTTGTTGTTATTGCTGCAGCCAGACCATTCTTTTCAAAATGGGTATCTGACTATGCGTCCCCATTTCTTCACACATGCAGCTTAAAGCGCTTTGATGCTATTAGGTGAAGACAAACTCAACTACCCCCAACCCAGTTCTCCAGTGTCTTCCCATGCCACACTGCTGCAGACTCAACGGCTTCCTTCCCTCATCAATGGCTTCCTTTCCAGTCCCACCATGCTAGACTTTCAAACTTGCTCTGCCCATGGTCCACAAGGTCTTCCCTCCCTTCAAGGTCCAGTTAATGCCTAATCATCCTTCAGCAATCAGATGACACACCCTTTCCTCAACGAAGCCCTCCCTGAATGTCCTTATTAATGCTCCAATGAGAGGCTCTCATGGAACCAATCTCTTCTTTTCTGGCATTTGCCATAACTGCAATTTCCACTCGTTTGTGTGACTGACAGGTTAATGCCAGACTTTCCAAGTAGCTATGTGCCAAAGGTGCAGAATCACATCTGTCTTTCAACCATCACTGCACCCTGTCATCCAGTGCCATGGCTGGGACAAGGCAAGCATTCAATACATTTGATGAATGGGCAAATGAATGAACCAGTAGATGGACAGACAGGCAGAGGAAGAGACGGACAGATGATGGATAGAATGGTGGGTGTATGGCCTGGTCAATAGGTGGACAGTAGGATAGAGAGATGGTCAAATAGTGCATTTGATCCCAGGGCCAACCCATCTTCTGAGCCCTAAATCCCATTTCCACAAATATCTCTCTCCAACAATTATCCTGCCTTTTACTTTTTCAATCCCAGATCCATCTCATACCAGTCATGAGACCTTGGTCAAGTTGCCTCGTCTTTCTGAACTTGATTGTTTTTTCCCCATTATAAAAAAAGGATTACCATAATAGCTACCTCAACAGGATTATTTTGGTTTATTTTTTAAAAGAGTTTATTTACTTATTTTTAGAAAGAGGGGAAGAGAGGGAGAAAGAGGGAAAAAAACATTAATGTGTGGTTGTACTCACACACCTCCTACTGGGGACCTGGCCCACAACCCAAGCATGTCTCCTGACTGGGAACTGAACCAGAGACCTTTTGGTTAATAGGCTGGTGCTCAATCCACTGAACCACACCAGCCAGGGCTCAACAGGACTATTTTGGAGATTATATCACATAATACACATACAGCCCAGAGTACAGTACCTGGCTGCCATAAACATCTGATAAATGTTAGATGCTCCTGTTGTTCTTATCATTACTATTTCAGACCCTTCAGTCTTCCTTCAGCATTGTTCCTTCCCTAAGCTGCTACTTATTTATGTCTACTTTGCATCACAAAATGGTTACAAACAGAATCCTACCCTGGCTGACTTTACATCCTCATTCTCTGCTATTCCTCAGACACTGTGTACACTGCATCCCCCTACAACTCTACTGAAACTGCTCTCCTCCAGGTGACATAACAATCAAACCTGCCATTCTCTGCTCAGCTAACATTCACCTAGACACTTGCAACATCTGATCCTGAGTACCATCCTGCCTTAAGCCCTCCTCCCCAAATTTGGTGCCATGGTCAGCTCCTGGTTTTATCTTCTAAAATTTCTGGTTGGCCTTGACCAGTGTGGCTCAGTTGGTTGGATACTGTCTCACAAAGTGAAAGGTCGCCGGTTCAATTCCCAGTCAGGGCACATGCCTGGGTTTTGAGTTTGGTCCCCAGTTGGGGCAAAAGGCAATCAATAGATGTTTCTCTCCCTCTCTTTTTTCTCTCCCTTCTCCTCTCCCTAAAAATAAATAAAATCTTTTAAATTTCTGGTTGTTTTCTGCTCTGAACCCTTTAGCGTGTCATTTTCTTCTTCCTGCCCCTTAAACATTGGCATATTCTAAGGTTACACAACAGAGACACGCATTGTCTACTATTCCACACGGTTCCGCTTAGCAATGCCATGGACTACTGCTGGAATACTCCCCACTCTCCTCTGTGGATGGAGCCCACACCTCCACCCCCAGACACATACTACACCCCACAAGTTTCTTCATGTTTCCTGATAGCACCTCAAAGCCATTACTCCCCAAATCAATCCCATCCCACTCCTTATTCCATGACTTCAGTTACCAGACCCACCATCACCCAGGACCAACATTTAACATCCCGACTACTCCCACCACAGTGGCCTACAAGCTCACCAGGTGACAAGAATCATTTTTTGTGCCATAGCTCTGTGCCTAGATTATGAGCCCCAGAAGGCATGTAGCTTACCTCCTCCCTTCTTTTTCTACTCTCCAAAAGATACTAAAGAATGCAATTGGAACCTAACAAATACATCTTGAACTGAAAACAAAAGATACCACAGAGAGTAACATAGAACTAGCATTCATTGCTAGTGGGTGTATAATGCCAGGGCTTTGGAAGGCGATCTGACAAGACTGTAAAACTGGGGATGATTATACCCTATAGCCCAGAACTTTGCTCCTGGGTATATGCCCTGGAGAAAATTCCCCACATGTCCACAAGATTTGTACAAAAATGATCACGACGACACTGTTACCAAGGGTGAGAAACAGAAACAATTCAATGTCCATTGTATCTGGAAATAGCTGGTACACTCAAAATTAAGATAATTAAAGGGGAGTTTAAAAATAGATTGTTTGGGAGGCATTGAATATAGAAAAACTACAAAAGACAGTTTATAGCCAAAAGATTAAAAGCAGAGCTGTTGCCACTCCTACATCTGAAATGAAGGGAGCAAGTGGTTACCTAAATCTGAAAAGAGAGTGCCAAAGGAAAGGCTATCTTGAAAGCAGTGACCTTCAGGTAAGGCATATAGCCAGCCCAAGGCAAGCCCACAGGGAGTAAATTGGGGGAATAAACACACTGACTTTTGGTCCTTCCTTCCTCTGTTCTCTAGTTGGGACTCCCCAGTGGAAAGCAAAATGGCAAGGAGTCTACTGAAGCCCGTAGAGGTCAACCTCCTGGAGCACGGTGGAGAAGGGAGAGTAATTTGGAGAGAAAAGGGGAAGATACTCAGCATACCCAGCAACAGAATGCATAAAGTATATATTTATACAATGGAAAGTTACTGCCCAGCAGAAAAATGAGTGAACTAGAGTTACTTATATTAATATGAACAAATCTAAAAAATCTCGTGTTGGGCAAAAAAGGCATATTAAAATATTTAGAGAACCGGCAATACAGCAGATTGTATTTTCCAAAATCCACCACAGCTATATTTTTGGTCCCCACATGCTCTGCCAGCCACTCCCACCAAGAGCTACAAAGAAAGAAAAGTACAAGGTTTTGGGGCAGAATTACAGGAGAAACCTACATTAGATAGGGTAGCCAGGGAAAGTGTGAAAATGACTTAATTTTAAATAAGACGTGAAGATTGAGAAAGAGCGAGCCACCCGCCCCCCCCCACCGCCACCCCCCTCCCCAGCCCAGCTATTAGCTATGGGAGCGGGAAGAGCAAGTACCAAGGTCCTGAGAAGAAAGATATACCGCAGTTGGACCTTTTAAATACATCAAGAAAACGAGTGTAGCAGGAGAACTGGGCAAGAGAAAGAATGGAGCATGATGGAAGAAAGATGGCACAAGTCAGATCCAGGGGGCATCTGTGACCTCCCTTGGCTTACAAAATCAGAGAGTGCAAGGGAGGGAATTTGACTCCAGGCAGAAAAAAGTCATAGAGAGAACCAAGGAACCAGGAAGACTTCCCTCTAGACTTAACAGCTAGCTCAACCGTCAACTTGCACTTAGAATCTAGTCTGTGTCAGACGCTGTTTCAAAGTTTCAGTCTGTTAAAAAGAATCATCTGTTTCATGTTACCTATGAGAATATTAACAACCCCATTTTTGCAGAGAGGCAGATTATCTAAACCCAAAGTCCAAGCATTTAACTAAATCTAACACGACTCAACTGCCTTCCCTCTTTACTGTTAATATTTTGGTAATGACTCATAGTAGATAACCGTGATTGCAGCGTATAAAATACATCATGGTGAAGGACCATAAAAGTAAGGGCATCTAACACGCACCAGATGCTTGTGTGCTCGAGTGCCACACAAAACCTCTCTGTTTTTATTCCCCTTTTACAGACGAGGAAACTGAGGCTAGCACTTGCCGACTAACGTGTCGTAGGCAAGGTGCGAAAACCACATCAAACTGCAGAGCCCACGCTACTATTAACTGCTTTGCTGCCTTATTCTATCTTCTCTGCTCTCGGGGAAGTTAGGTCCCAGGCAGCCAGTCTTGCGCGGACTCGCTCTTCGCGCGGACTCGCTCGTCTCCATAGCTCCCGTGGAAGCTTTCACTGGCGGGCTGTGCGGACGTTATTTTGGTCCCCAGCACCAACTGGGGACCCAGATGGGGTCCGGCTGGAGGAGCGCGCACCCACACTGAAGGTTCCCACAGCGTAAAGTTCCGCAGCCCTGAAGTCATCCCCTCCCCAAGTACCTGCGGAAAATGCGTCAAGGGTCCTGCCCCGGGCTCTGTGGAAAACACCCCCCACCTCTGCCGCGGACATGGCGAGCGAATTTCTTGCTCTGCTTGAGTGCACTGCGTGGGAGGAAGTGGTTCAACTCTACCACGCCCAACCGCCAGCCGGGGTGGGCCCCACCTTCTGCTTGGGGCGGGACCTGCGGTAGGGATCGCGGGCCTTGGCTGCTCGGGCGCCGCTAGTGTTGCCTGGGCGGGGCGGAAACTTGAACCGTTCCTCTGGGATCGACTGAGTCGCCTGGCGAGTGAAGGCCCCCATTCTGCGGCCCAATTACTTACAAGGGTATCTTTGGGCTCAGGTTGGGGGCAAGCCTTTCTCTGCAGATAGGGTTGTCAGGTTTAACAAGTAAAAATACAGGACGCCTAGGTAGGCAACGAATGATTGCTTAGTACAATGTAAGTATGTCCCATGAACTATATAGGAGACGCATGCTAAAAATTTGTTTCGTTCTTTATCTGAAATTCCAATTTAAACAGGCGCCTGTATTCTGGGAACACTATCTTAAGGTTAAAAAGACTTCAGCCCTCTCTCACGACAGTCCTCCAAACACCAGCTGTGATCTATGACACTTAATCACCAGACGTCTTCAGCTTTCCTGTCCTCATCACCATCCTATTATTATCATCATCGCTCACTACATATCAGACACTGCTCCCAGCACTTTGGGAAAGATTCACTTAATCCACTAACAGCCCTAGGAAATGGTGCCATATCATTACCCTCATTTGTCAGATGGGGAAACTGATGCTCAGAGAGGTGAAGCAGCTTGCACAAAGTGACACACATCTAGAAAAGAAACAAAGTTTCAACTGACCCAAACGAGCATCCATCCAGCAAAAACCATTGAACTGAAATACAAGCCAGTGTTTGTCAAACTTGTTAAAAGTACAAATTCCAGGGCGGGCCTACTGAAACTAAATCTTAAGGAGAAGGCTCTGTTTTTAACTTCCCCAAGAGCTTTTATGCTCTGCCAAGTTTGGGAAATTCTCTTCTAAACTAGCTGCCTACATCTGAAGTACTGTTTTGGTGGCTAAAATGACCAGGAAGACTGTCCTCTAATTTTAGACAAGAGGTAGTAAATCATAGTGGTTAATGTAGGAGTTTGGAATTAGTCACCTTCAAATGTGCCTCTGTGGTATGAAGATTGTTTTGAGTTCAAGGCAACCAAAACCCTGTGGGCTCAAGAGAAATTTCTGTCCCCCTCCTCCCCCTCAATTACCTAGAAGATTTTGAATTAGGGGCCTTGCCCACAATAAGAGATTATTAGAAATAACCTTTTTATGTCCTATCTATAGGGCAGGGCAAACTTCTAATTAATTACCATACACCTGTTCTCTTATCATCCTGCAATGACCTTCCTTCCCTCTGAAGCCCCAGAGTAATCCTTTGCTCAGAATATCATATACCTCATTTTCCCTTGCTGTTTTAAAATCTCTCATATGAGGGGTTCCCATACATATGCATGCAATTAAAGTTGGTCATTTTCTCTTGCTAATCTGTCTCATGTTTATTTGATTACTAGGCCAGACAAAAGAAATTTGAAGGTAGAGAAAAGTTTCTTTCTCCTGTGGGTAAAAAAAAAGGGGGGGACGTCTATGAAGAGTAATCTCACACAGTGATCTGATTATAAATTCTGAAATGGTCAGGTCATGGTTGTAGTCATGCTCCAGGCATACACATACATATTTCTATACCAGTAAACTTTTCAGTAAAAGGTCTATCTTTGCCTTAATCAAGACCTGTCCATTGTTTCTGTGTATCTAGGTTAACACACTTTTGAAATAACCATCCTCAGGAGAACATATAATCTTGCTATCTATTCTATAACTCAACCACTACCTTGTTTTCTCCCACATAATCTTCCTTATGTTCACTACTTAATTTCAAATGCACTTGTGATCTTGCTCTCTGGTGTATGTCATCAGTTTAACTCAAACTCATAAAAATGCTCTAAGGTTTGTTTCTTATGTCTACACTCCCCCTCATTAAAAATATAAGTGCCTAGAAGTTTGGGAGTCAGACAACCTGTTACCACTTGCTAGTAGTAAAATCCTGAAAATAAAGGCAGGAAACTATACTTGAAAAATAATTTTTAAAAATCTTGGAAATTACTTAGTTTCTAACTAAAACTGTTTAGTCTCTAAACTCCTAGCACAGGGTTGCTGGGAGGCTTAAATGACTTGGTGCATCAAAGTGCTTAAAAAAATAGTTCCAATAGCAAGTGGTAAATAGTACTCAATGAATATTAGCCGTTAGTATTTTCATTATTATTAATCACTATATCCCTATTCCCTGGCTATTGCCTGGCCCAATAGAGGATTCTCAGGAAATGTTTAAGAAGGAAATGAATAAGTGAGCATCAAAAGCCCAATAGTGGCCTCAAAGCCCTGCAAGATCCAGCCCGTGCCTACCACTTGAAAGTGGAAAAGTCAGCATTCATGCTGCCTGTTACTACCAGAACCAATAAGTAGAGAGAAGAATTGAATCTTTACAGGTACTTCATTCAGATACCGATGATCTGAGAAGATGGTGGGTTATGCACCCTAAAAATCATCTTTATCTCTTCTCAAGCAGATCTTTTTAAAAGGAAAAGACAAGGGTTGGTAGTTGTGGTCTGGAAAAAAGGTTAATCAGATAAGAGCTGCAGTCCAGCAGCAATTTTCCTAGTATTTCTATATCTACTGATCAACAATTCTCTGTCTACATCACACACCTTCCCTTCCTGGAACACAATGACTCAGACACCATCTCCATTGCTTACAGACCCTCTCAGACACAAAGGTTGAATTGCTTGTGAACCCTCTAGAGTCATGTAGGTCAGGAGTTCCAGTTTCTGGAATAACAGCTTTCCACGTGCATTAATCACCTAAGCCTATCAATTATAATTACAGCTAAATTCTGACTCTTGAGTTCCCCTATCACTAACTTTGCAGCCACGTGTTCTCTTTCCGTTTCCTAAACATGCAAATCTACTTGCTTCTTTGCCTATGCAGTTCTTTCTGCTTCGACTGTATCTGGTCACTTGAACATCAGTGCCTCTGCTTACATCACACTTTCATGGAAAGGCCTTACCCTACATACTTGCATAAACTAAATCTCCCTCATTCTTTGCATAGTACTGTGCCCTTATCCCTCAGTCCTTTGCACAGTTGAAATGATGTATGGGAAGAAAAAGGGTGTAATATGGAAGTAACCTCATAGGGTAATTTGATAATAAATTCCTAACTGGGCAGGTCATGGTGGGTAGTCATACCCCAGGGATACAGCTTCTTTAGTAAAAGGTTTGAAGCCAGCCCTATCCTTTGTTCTTGTGCATTTAGGTTAACACACCTTGGAATACGAGAACTTTTACCCCTCAAAGAGGGTATTAACTCTCAAGAGAGCACAAATTCTTTTTTTTTCATTTTAAACAGAAATTTACTAAGGTGTGCTTTTAAAGTATATTTCATTGATTTTGCTATTACAATTGTCCCAATTTTTCCCCCTTTGCTCCCCTCCACCCAGTAACCCTCTTCCCTCCAGCAGTCTCCCTTAGTTCATGTCTGTGGGTTGTGCATATAAGTCTGTGGCTTCTCCTTTTCCTATACTGTTCTTAACATCCCCCTATCTATTTTCTACCTATCCAATTATGCTTCTAAATTCCTAGACTTTTTCCCCTATTCTTCCTCTTCCCCCACAGCTGATAACCCTCCAAACACTCCAAACAATCTCCATATCTATGATTCTATTCCTGTTCCAGTTGTTTGCTTAATTTGTTTTTGTTTTCTTTTTAGATTCAGTTGTTGATAGTTGTGAGTTTGTTGTCATTTTAATGTTCATAGTTTTGATCTTCTTTTTCTTAAATAAGACCCTTTATCATTTCATACAATAAGGGCTTGGTGATGATGAACTCCTTTAGCTTTTCCTTGTGTGGGAAGTACTTTGTCTGCCCTTCCATTCAAATGAAAGCTTTGCTGGATAGAGTAATATCAGTTGTAGGTCCTTGCTTTTCATCACTTTGAATACTTCTTGCCAGACCCTTCTTGCCTGCAAAATTTCTTTTGATAAATCAACTGATAGTTTTATGGGGACGCCTTTTTAGGTAACTCTCTGCCTTTCTCTTGCTGCTTTTAAGATTCTCTGTTTATCTTTAACTTTTGGCATTTTAATTATGATATGCCTTGGTGTGATCTTCTTTGGGTCCAACTTGTTTGGGACTCTCTGTGCTTCCTGGACTTGTGTATCTATTTCCTTCACCAAATTAGGGAAGTTTTCTTTGATTATTTTTTCAAGTAAGTTTTCCATTTCTTACTCCCCCTCTTCTCCTTATGACATCCCTATGATCAAATGCTGACCCTTTTGGAGTTGTCCCAGAGTCTTCTTAAACTTTCCTCATTTTTTGAATTCTGTTTCTTTATTTTGTTCTGGTTGAATGTTTATTTCTTCTTTATGTTCCAAATCTTTGATTTGAGTCCTGGCTTCCTTTCCTTCACTGTTGAATCCCTGTGGATTCCCTGTGGATTTTTCTTTATTTCACTTAGTGTAGCCTTCATTTCTTCCCTAATGCTTTTGCCATATTCAATGAGATCTCTAAGCATTCTGATCAGCAGGATTTGCTCTATGTCTGATAGGTGGGCTAGCTCTTTTTCTCAGGTTCTGTTCTGTTCCTTCATTTGGGCCATATTTCTTTGTCTCCTCAATTTGGCAGCCTCCCTATGTCTGTGTACTAGGTAGAGCCACTTTGACTCCCTATCTTAGTGCACTTTTAAGTTGTATGAGGCAGAGCTTTGGGTATTCACCAGAAAGGGCAACCTACTTCACTGCTTTGTGGCTCCATGTGTGGGGGAGAGGTCAAAGGGGTCTCCAAAAAATGCCTGGAGTTAGATAGCAACTGGAGACCAGCAGAGCCACCTACATGTATGACACTTTTGGGTGGGAAAAGGCATTCTTGGTGCAACCTTAAACTGGGCTGACAGAGGGTAACAGGGTGATTTTTCTTTGGGTGTCTTACAGGGAACAAACTCTGGGGCAGAAACTTGCCATTATTTGCAAAGACCTTAGTGATAACAGTCAGCACTATGAACCAATTTTTGTTCTTGTTTTATTTTTAGTTCTTGAACCTAGGTAGTAGTTGTAATGACAAATATTTAAGTACCCATTTTTTAAAAAGATTTTATTTATTTAATTTTAGAAAGGGGAAGGGAGGGAGAAAGAGAAGGAGAGAAACATCAATGTGTGGTTGCCTCTTAAGTGCCCCCTACTGGGGACCTGGCCTGCAACCCATGCATGTGCCCTGACTGGGAATCAAACTGGTGACCCTTTGGTTTGCAGGCCAGAGCTTAATCCACTGAGCCACACCAACTAGGGCTTAAATACCTATTTTCAATGTCATACTCTGACTTTTTCTTTCTCCTTCCCTTTGTTACCCAGATCCTTTAGACAACTTTGCCATTAAATAAGATTCCTTTCTTTTCCACTGAACTCTATCTTTGGAGATTTGCCTGGTAGGCAACAAGTGGTAGGACCTTCCCTACTGGTTGGGTTCAGTAACAAAACTACATGCTTGAAGATAGAATGCAGGGTCCTTTAAAATGAGATCAGAATACCATTGCCCTGTGAAAATGGGAATGGCTAAGATAGAAAAGAAGAACCAACAGGTAATTGACTGCATTCCCTATATGCAAGTGAGCATATAGCATTTGAGAGGAGGGAGAGCATATCAGCCAGTGACTATCATGCCCTCTTCCCCCTCCCACTTAAAAATTGCCCTTTTCCTTTCATCCCACCCTTGTAACAGCTAATCCAAATGTGTTGTTATTTAGAGACCCAGGTATATTAAGAACATCAGTTGCTGTACTGGGCTGTATTTTAGCCTCATTCCATGAAGCAAGCAGAACAATTTGATATAACACTCAAAGGCCTGAGGCAGCTGAGCTTTTATAGTCTATCTACTTTTTATAGATCTTCTGTTTTCTCCTCACTGGCAGGTTGTGAGCTGTCCCTTCTCACTGTTTCTGGCATCTGCCTCTAGTTAGTCCTCACTTTCTACCTCCTTCCCTCATTTGTCATCTGTCCAGATTTGTGAGACTAGACAATAAAGGTTGTTAGGAGTATGAGCCAGGTTGGCTTATGGATTTGAGCGGATAGGCTTGACCTGAGAGCCTAAGGCCTCATTCAGGGTGAATTGCCTAGGCTTTATTTTAATAGGCATAGTCATTCCTGGTTAGATTGTGTGGTAGTTAATATTATGTCAACTTGGTTGGCCCCTGGTGCCCAGATTTTTGGTCGGACATTATTCTGGTTCTGTGAGGGTGTTTCCTGGATCAGATTTACATTTAAATCAGTGGGCTTTCAGTAAAGCAGACTGCCCTCCATAAGGTGGTGGGCCTTGTACAATCAGTTTGAAGGTCTGGATAGAACAAAGGAATGGCCTCCCCCCAGCAAGAGGGAATTCAGCCAGCCAATAGCCTTTGGACTTTAAATGCAACATTCATTCTGAGTCTTAGCCTGCTGGCCCACCTTGCCAATTTGGGACATGTCAGCTTTCTGTATGTCTATATTTTCTATTGTTTCTGTTCCTTTGGAGAACTGTGACTAATACAGACTATCAGGTCTTCTCTGGAAGTGTGAGAGTTGCAGAGTTGGTCTCATAATTCAAGTTTGTATTATCATTCTGCAGTGAAGGACTGTATTCTGACAAAGCACACTTCAGATATATGGAAATGTGAAAGCACAATGTAATTACTAAGCAATGTGGGCACCAGATGCCACTCACCTTTCCACTGTCCTGACCTGAACCTCTTCAGGTGGAACTTAGGAATGATGGACTAAGGGTTGGGATAGGGCCAGGGTAAAGAGAATTCCACAAAGGTGTCAGTTTTATGCATTTAATCATTTTTTAAAAAGCAGAAATAAATTGATTTGATCAGATCAAAGGGTCATGTGTACTTAAGATCCTCAAAATTAGTTTTTTTAGAAAAATTACTGATTTAATGATATGGTCATAGATTTGATGTTAACAAGACTTTCACATTTTTTCCTCCTTGTCAAGATGCTAGAGAAATTTCTGAACTATCCCAAGTATACCTGTGTTCTTCAACATGAAAATGAAATCATCTCCTTGAGACCCTTTAGACATCATTGCATCTCTCATGGGCAAGTTGCATAGCTTATAAGTTTTGTTTTCATCATAAGTTTCTATCATCAATGTAAAACATAACTATTATGTATGTTATCACATATAATTATTTTTTATGAATGTCTGCCAAGACATTTCACACATATTCTCTCCTTCCCCCCCCCAAACAAAATGAAGTTTCACCTCATTTTAAAAATGAGATCATAGAGCCTCAAGGAAGCTCAGTAACTTGCCTGGAGTCATCCCACCATTTACCAAAAGTTGCAAAGCCAGGATTCCTCTTTACACCCTCTTTTTGCCTCTCATGGTCAATTTCCATGACCATTGGTAGTCTTTAGATCTATACCAATCCTCCTTGTTTCCCACGATTTGGCTTTAAGAGTCTCTTAAGTCTTAGCTTTGAACATTTGTGCCCATTGAACATAATCATTGAGGCTAGGCTGGTCAATCTAATACTTTGAATTTGAACTTGCTCATTCTATTGTACATACTAGCTCTGTGCACTTACGCAAGTCACTTAACCTCTCTGAGCTTTTTTTTCGTCACCCATAAAGTGGGGGATAACAATAACCTACAGATTTTTACCTATAAAATTGTTGTCAGGATTCAGGATCACAGAATATTTAAAGTATGTATCTTAGCACATAATAATTGCTCAATAAATTACTTGTTATTACTGTAGTTGTTATAATTTAAGATAAGCCACTGAAGACTTCCTACTACAGCAGTGCATTTGGGCTTCTTGTGCATTGAGGCAATTCCTTCTCACATTCAGAACCTGGAATGGAGAATCTAAGTTTAAAAACTGTCTGTCCCCACTCTGGCTGGTGTAGCTCAGTGACTTGAGCATGGGCCTGTGAACCAAAGGGTTGCTGGTTCCATTCCCAGTCAGGGCACATGCCTGAGTTCTGGGCCAGGTCCCCAGTAGGGAGCATTCAAGAAGCAACCACACGTTGATGTTTCTCTCCCTCTCTTTCTCCTTCCCTTCCCCTCTCTCTAAAAAAAGTAAATAAATAAAAATCTTTCAAAAATTTTTTTTTTAAAAACCTGCCTGTCCTTGATGAAATCTCATGCTGGTATAAGCCAGCATGCACTTTGTTTCTTCAGACCAAGCTGGCTGAGCAATGTGGTAGCCACTTGCCACATGTGGCTCCTTAAATTTGCCAAAGTTAAATAAAATTAAAATGTCAGTTTATTAGTCACACTGGGCATATTTCAAATGCTCAGTAACCACATGTGGATAGGGTGACCAGAGTTTGGGAGAAAAAGATACAGGATGGTTAAATTTGTATTTCGAATAAAGTATGCCCTAGCATGCTTATATGAAAAAATCACTTGTTGTTTATCTGAAATTCAAATGTATCTGGGCATCTGTATTGTTGTCTGGCCAGTGGCTACCATATTGGACAGCACAGATGTGGAACGTCCCCATCATTGCAGAAATGTCCAGGTGAACAGCACTGCTTTAGAAGTGCAACTACTTGCAGCTAAGGAACCCTGCCTCTTACTCCTGTTCTTTTGCCCAATGGCACGTGATTGGCATGTGGACCAAGAACAACCAAAAGGACCCATAACTATAAAGTTCTTAGGCTTTGAAGCAGATTATATTAATTATTTCAATTATTTTTCATCCAGAAATTTGAATTAATTTCCTCACTTAGGCTTTTGTTCATCCATTTATTTTCTCTTGTAATTCCTCTACATTGCTTAACATCCCTCATAAATAACCTTCCGGTATGATTGTAGGGGCTCACTCTGACTTTCTCATGTTCATTTTCTTTGTCTGAAAAGTGGACTCAGCCTCCTGAAGCATTTAAATACTTCACAGTTACTTAGTTTGGGTTGTGAGAAGTCATTTTTCCCTTTCTCAACAAGAATAGAAGTTCTCCCTAAAGCTCCAATCATCTCAACCCAATTGTATATTTAGTGTACAATTTAAGCTCCTTGCAGAGATGCAAGCTCCCCAAGAGACAAACAGATAGACAGATAGATAGATATCTCCACTGAAATATGCCAAGTGTCCAGAATAGTATCTGCTACATAGGAAGCTCTCAATCAATACATGTTGAATTGAATTGAATTTGCTTCTCAATTAAACTTACTAATGCAGGGAGTCTTGAGGGCAGATTTCAAATTCTGTTGTTTCTCCATAAGCTTCAGTATTGGATCAATTTGCAATGAATAATGATGACAATAACAAAATTTTGCATTCTTCAGTATCTGCCTCCTGCATTGTGCTTTTCTTTGTCATGTATCCATGTAAAGTAACTGCAGTTGATTCCTGGCCCTCTCTGGAAGACATTGCTGCCATTGGAGGCTCAGGACCAAAGTGAAAGCCATGGCTCTCATTGGCAAACACTATAGGCATACTCAGCCCTGCCTCTGTTTTTATTTTATTTTTTCCATCTTTGTCACATGGGGAACTGTTTGGTTGAAAGCAAACCCTGTTTGCCAACTTCATAACAATGCTTTGTTTCCCACAACAAGGAATGACTGGACACACTTCTGAATCTGACAAGCCTTACTGGTTTCTATCCTCCCAAAGCACTAACTTGGTTTTTTACTAAGCTAATGTTCTGGGAAAATAAGGGCTGCATCCAAAAGCACTCCAACACATGTGTCTGGATTTTATGTCTTGGGACTCCAACCACATTATTCTCAATAAGTGGTTGCAACCCCAGCTGGAGGTTAAATCAATCACCTGGGGAGCTTTTTAAGCATGTCCATTCCCAGGCTGCACTCTGGAGTTTATGATTGGATGTGTTTTGGATGAGACCTCAGCTTCCATCTTAAAAATGCTGCAAGTGATTCTCATAAGCAGCTGGGATGGAGAACTGCTTGTCTAGACTGTAAGATGAGGCCAGCTACCTGAATTGGGTGAACAGCAAGTGAACATTACACCCCTTTGGTGCAATAACACTTACTGAGTCACTGAGAACTGGGATTTGTGCCTTTTTAATATGGGGGCCCATTTACGTTTTACCACAATCTTAAAACTTTATACACTGGATTGAATAGTGTCCCCTCAAAATTCATGTCTACTGGAACTTGTGAATGGGAACTTATTTTGGAAATAGGGCCTTTGCAGATGTGATCAAGTTAATATGAGGTCATGCTGGATCCAGTGACTGGTGTCCTTTTAAGAAGAGGAGAAGACACACAGAGACACACAGAGAAGAAGGTTATGTGACAGTAGATGCAGAGACTGGTGTGATACAGCTACAAGTCAAGGAACACCAAGGATTGCCAGAGGCCACCAGAAGTTAGGAAAGCAGTGAGGAAGGATTATCCCCTAGAGCCTTTGGAGAAAGCCTGTTCCTGCTGACACCTTGATTTTGGACTTCTGGCCCCCAGAACTGAAAGTGAGTCTATTTCTTTTGTTTTAAGCCACCCAATTTGTGCTAATTTGTTATGGCAGCCCTAGGTAATGAATACAGATTTGTATTATTCCCATTTGAGATATGAGAAAACAGAGGCAACAGGAAAGATAAAAAGTTAGACATGGCCCCCACCACCACAAATTACACTGTGCTGTAAGGAAACATCATGTGTGGATGGAGAACTTGGCTCTGGAGGAGACAGACCTGGGCAGCATTCAGCTTCATCACTTACTACCCATATGACTTTAGGCAAGTCCCCAAGTCTGTCTGAGACACAGTATTTTCATCTTCAAAACAGACTACTCCATAGAGGTTTAGAGAGAGGTACATGAGAAATTGTAGGGAAACACTTTTATTTGCCTATGGTCAGCTCACAAAAATGGTACCTGTTATGATTGCCATTATTGTTAGTATTAATAATAGATAAATCTGGCTGGAACATTTTCAAGAGAAGGAAGAATCAGAATTTAATTCTAATTTTGCGTGAAAGCTCACCTCTCAAGGTGGCCTGGTTGTCTTAGGTCAACAGTTAACTAGATATAAGGGAGGGGGGTTGAGCTCCCCCTAGAGGTGAGTGTGGGTGACAAATTATGTGAGCAGACAAAGGGAGGGGAAGAAACGCATCTGTGGGAGGAACAGGAATAAGATTGGCTGGGTGGGGTCAGGCAGAGAAATTGATTTAAGACAGAGAGACCATCGTTCTGTTTAGAAGGAAGTGGACAAGAAGTGAGCAACTGAAACCTGAACTGACTAAATGTAAGGTTCTGGCAGTCAGAATGGAAAAGGAAAAAAATGCTGGACAGAGGTACTATGAAAGAGAGGACCTGGTAACAAAATGAATACAGAGACTCTAACACAGAAACCGAAGGCTTGGGCTTGAAAATAGAAGAAAAATTGGGTTTTCTCTCAGAAACAGGTTAGTTGAAAGGAAGAGCCAGTTTGGGAAAGAAGAACAATAGGTAATGAGTTAGTTATTTGTGTTTTTTAAAGATTTTATTTATTTATTTTTAGAGAGAGGAGAAGGGAAGGAGAAAGAGAAGGAGAGAAACATCAGTGTGTGGTTGCCTCTCATGCACTCCCTACTGGCGACCTGGCCCAAAAGCTAGGCATGTGCCCTGAATGGGAATTGAACCGGCAACTCTTTATTTCGCAGTCTGTGTTCAATCCACTGAGCTACATAAGCCAGGGCTCATGAGTTAGTTTTGAACAAATATAGTATGTGGAAATTTGGAGTGAGGAAACTTGGATTCTGGTTATGACTAAGCCAAATGTTAACAATGACTCAATCATATACTCCCTCTGGGCCCCAGTTTCTTGGTCTTTGAAAGTGAGGGCACTGCATTAAACCAAAGGAGGCAAACTGGTGGCAGATGTGGTTTGTTTGTTCTACACAGGGTTTTACAACTTAATTAACTACTGACGTTTCAAAATAGGGAGATTTTACACAAAAGCCCAGATTTTTGCCTCCTGCAGTTGGCTAAAACTGAGTGTCCACTGCTCCCTTTAGACTGGACGTGGACATGTGGTCCCTAGTTTCCCCACAGCCTCTACCATGTCCCATAGTCTTCCTGATGCTGAGGCCAAATGTCAGTTGTTACTTGTCATCCGTACCTAGCCTGCTTCACATTGAAGTTACCTTCCTGTTCTCCTTTAGGTAATTGAGTTTGAAACCTCTATGTTAGAGACTCTCTAAATGCCCTTTTAGCTCAGTAAATCTATATTTTACCTTTATATTCAGTTGGGAATACGAGTCACTGATAAGTCAGAGTCAGGGGTACAGATTTAGGGATTCCATGAGTGAAAGTGTAAGCTAAACCTGTGAAAAACACCATGGGTGTTATAAGTGTGGAAACAGAAGAGCAGAGATCCAGGTGTAGAGGATATTCACGAATGGTCAAGGTTAAGGACAGGAGGAGTATGAAAGGCAATAAAGGAGGCAAAAAAGTGGAGTTTAGAAGGACAGAGATAATGCAGGGTAATGGAGTCAAAAGAAGTCTCTAGAAGGAATAGGTATCACAGAGATTCCAAGGAATTTGGGAACAATGCAGTAACTATAGCGATGGCTAACAGACTGCATCCATTTTATCCTCACATACAGCTACCCAATGAGATGGGTACTATAACTTTTTCCACTTCACAAATGAGGCAGCAGAGGATCTGATTGTTTAAATGCTCGAAGTCATATAGAATAAGGTGTTTCCCATCGGTTTCATAGAAATCTAGCACCAGTAGAACATTTCATTTTCAAGCCAGAGGTCCTCAAGGACAGAGCATAAACCATGAAGGTTTGAAGGCAAAAGAAAGCAAGGAAGTAAATGGTGCATGTTGTGTATGAGGGATAACCGAACTGAAAGAGACAGCTGATGGAAGGTTTTTCAAGTCCCCAGTCATTCATAACACATTTGACTTTCAGACTGAACTCTGGGTAATTTCAGAAGAGTCCAGATTTTTCTCCCCTTTTTCAGTAACAAGTATTATCTCAGAAGATCTTTGTTTCATCTTATTGTTCATGAGGTTTGTTTTGTGCCACTGGTTCTTCTCTTCTTTCTAACATCATTGCATCAATGAGGGTGCAAAGGAAACAGTGTTCTCCAAGTGTCTACAACAGAAGGAATTTAATGCAGGGGATTCATTGCACAGGTGAGGAAAGAGCTAAGAATCCAGACAGGACTCAGTGAGGTAATCAGAGATTAGCAACAGCAGGAAACCACTCTCACCCCTAGGCTGGGGACAGAGGGAGGAGGTGGTGTTACCAGGCAAGCATCCCTTGGTAGAAGTAGGTCCTGTGGAGGGCCAGTCTAATGAAGGCTGGAGCTGTGAAGGAGACATAATCCTTGCTGGAGACATTGCTCAAGGTAGAGAGGAAGGAGGAGAAATACCTTCCACAGGTGCCATCTTTGGTTGAATTTAGCCAGCTGAAGTAGGAACCTAGATTTCCAGTCCAAAGGAACCAGGACCCTGTGATACAGAGCAGATCAGCAGAAGGGTCACTCAGAGTTATGAAGTCTGGGGCATATTTTAAATAGAGTCAATTTTAAATAACCTGATCAGTTTCTTAGGGAAATTCAGGATAATTCCAAGCCATTCATCACCAAGAGTAGGATTGATATGTCTATTGAGCATATGTATTGGAGAATTACAAAGGAAAAAATGAAGAATTGATTTATTGATACTCATAATAATGTTAACAGTTACCACTTGTTGGGGTTGGTCATATGCTCCATGGGCTACACACATTATCTTCATTGATTATGCACATGTTTTACAGTAGGAAACAGACTCACAGGGAACTTTACCAGGTCACCCAGAGGAAGCCATGTGTGGTTCTACATCTCTGATCAGAGACCTCTTTACACTATACTAATGTTTCTCAGACTTTAGTTATTTGGAAATAGCCTTCACAATTTTTGTCATATTTGCATCCTTTCTGGAGTACTTATTCATTTAATGCATTTTAAAAAATCAAGTCACTTTTTAAATTTCTCCTTTACTCATTTCCCTTTTTAAAAAAATTAAATTTATTGGGGTGACATTGGTTAATAAGACTATATAGGTTTCAAGTGTAGATTTCCATAATATATGATCTGTATACTATGTGTCCACCACTTAAAGTCAATCTTAAATTTATCTTAAATTTAAAAGTAACTTTATAGTCACCACTGAAAGTGGAAAACTTAGATCAACTCATAATAGAAGATAACTGTGAAAACAAATACAGGGAAAACATATTTAGAATCCAGGTAGATATGTTGATTGCTAAAAGCTCTGAACCTGAGGGCTGCTGTTAGGTAAAGAAGGAAGATTAGCAAGTGTTAGAAAGGTGCCAAAGGCATATTAGCAACAACCCAGACTTCCCCTTGATGTCATCAGTGTGATTGAAAGGGAACAGAGCAGGGAATAGTATTCTATGTAATTTGATGCAACTGGATGTTGGAGTAGGTATCACCTAAAATGATGTGTACCTGTTGTACATTAAATAATGGTCCTCCAAAAATGTCTATCTTCTACTCCCAGAATGGGTGAATGTGTTATCTTACATAGTGAAAGAGACTTGGAAGATGTGAACAAATTAAAGGTCTTAAACAGAGGAAATTATCTTAGATGATCTGGGTGGGCCCAATGTAACCACAGGGATGTTTATGAGATGGCAGTGGAGAAAGAGGTGATGTGACCTTGGGAGCAGAGAGGCTGTGTGACAACAGAAGCAGAGGCCAGAAATCCAGAGAGAGCATAGAAGATGCCATGATGCTGGCTTTGAATATAGGGAAAGGAGACATGAAGCAAGGAATAAGGCAACTTCTAGAAGTTATAAAAGGCAAGAAAACAGAGTCTCTCCTAGAGCCTCCAGAAGGAACACAGCTCTGCTGGCACCTTCATTTTAGCCCGGGGAATGGTTTTTGGATTACTGACCTCCAGAACTATATTAAATTTGTACTCTCATATGCCATTAAGTTTGTAGTAATTTGTTACAACAGCATAAGAAACATAAGCCAATACCTCATTTCAGGGAAGTGTTACTGTACTGAAATGCCTTAGAATGAGAGGGAGAAGTCATGGAGTCTAGTCCTACAGGACTCTCTTAATTCCTTCCCACTAATATGTTGAGTAGACAACAAAATGATCTAACACTTATGGTTGTTTTATAAGAGGCCTTGTATGGGACCATATAAAACCTGCCACAAGTCAGTCATCCAGCCTGTGTTCTTGAGTGATGCTGGCCCCTGTGCCCAACACTGTGCTGTGACAACCTGCAGTCCAGTAGTTAAGATTCTAGTAACAAGTACAAAATAGCCACAAACACAACACAACAGCATGGCAGGTAGCTCTGCACTTCTTGACACACAGTACAAGAGGAATTCAAATACAAGAGAACAAAGAGGTTTGTTTTCCTGTTCTGTCCCTTAGTGCTTTAATAACGGGAGACATTCACTGTAAACACTATTTCCTGGGTAGTTCACATCCATGTCAGAAAGCCCATGAAGCTAGAGCTAGCTTAAGAGTTTGATAGGACTAAGACCTGAAATCATAATGCCTCCTTCTTTATAATTTAAAATAACACCAAAAATAAAGATGAGGAATGAGAAAAAAATTCTTATTTTTTCCTTTATTGCCACTTAAATGTTTATATTTTTGGAATATCATCTATCAAATTCTTTCAATTTTTCTCCTTTTATGACCCTTATTTACTGGCATTCTATTCATGTTTTATCTGCCACCTGAGTATTCCAGTATTATAAGAAATGTAAATGGTAGCCTGTGTGAAATTTAAGGAACTTCTTTAATTTTTCATAAAAGTCCAGTTACCTAAAAAAATATGGTCTTTATGAAATGTGAAAGTAGTTAAGAGAAAATGATGTGTTTTGTTTTTTTTTGTGATTCCAGTCTTCCCCATACATTACCACAGTAAATGGTTTATATATACATATCAAAACTGTTTGATATATATATCCAGTTTGATAAAAATACCTATATATACACACATATATATATATCAAACTGGATATATATCTATATCTCCAGTATATATCCAGTACTAGTTGGCTTCAGAACTTGTCAAACCTGGTACTTGTCGCATGTGGATGAGAAAAAATGTTTCATCACTCGGCACTTGCTCGCCACTCTTTGCACTTGTTAGAATCATGATGCCATCCTGCAAAAGAAAGCACTTCATCAATTGTCACTTGCTTGACGCTCATCAGAATGAATTAACAAGTACCAAGGTACTACTATATTGGCAATTTCATGTGGTCATGTGGTTCAAACTAACATTTAATAAGAGATAATGCAATGAATAGCGTAAATGTGTTGGTGGACTTTTCAGATAATTTCTTAGGATAAGTTCCTAGAAATGGCGTCATTCGGCTGAAGAGTATACATATGTAAATGTTGATGATGTCCTTCAGAGTCCCCTCTATTCCCATCCACAGTGCATAAGACTTCGCAATGCCCCCTACTTCCAGACTAACTGTTAAGCCATGGGTAGACTAGTTCATTCTTATCAAGTACATATGCACTCCTCTTTCTGACAGATTTTTCTGTGGCACTTTTTTATTCAGTTGCCTCCCTTTGGTGTCTTCTTTTCTCCAGCATATAGATGCACAACTGACTTCTCCAACCCTAACTACACAGGAATCAGGAGGGAGAAACCTGAATGGGCTTTCTTTCATGTCAGCTGTGACAATTATCTGAAACGTGATTTCTAAAAAATAATAGTTTATATATTTAAATCTCCTGTACATTGCATTAATTAACTTCTGAGGGGATGCAATGTAAATACAGAATATTATTAATAAAATAAAAGTAAACATACTAGTTGCCAACTACAACAGTAAGCATTTAGCTTATTGAATTCTCATAGCTACCCTGAGAAGTAGGTATTAGAATCCCTATTATGTAGATGTGGAACTTGAGCTCAGAGAGGTTTAGTGGCTTGCCCAAGGTGGCATAGCCCCTGTATTAGTTATCTATTGCCGCTTAACAAATTATCCCATACTTATCAGTCTAAAACAACAATTATTCAATGGTTTACAGTTCCTGAGGATCAAGAATTCAGGTAGAGCTTAACTAGGTCCTCTGCTCATGGGCTTTCACAGGCTGCAAGCAAGGCATCAGCCAGGGCTGGGGTCTCATCTGAAGACCTGACTGGGGAACAATCAGCTTCCATGCTCACTTAGGTGGTTGATCGTTGGCAAGACTTAGTTCCTTGAGAGTTGTTTTTCTGAGGGTCTCAGTTCCTGCTGGCTATTGGCTGAAAGTTGCCCTCCCTTCTTTGGCACATGCCCTCTCTAACATGGAAGCTTATCCATCATGCCAGAAGGGGGTAGATTCTTCTAGCAAGACAGAACTCACCTCTCACATACTTTCATCACAGAATTGGCATCCCATCACTTTCACCAGACTCTGTTGGTTAGAAGCAAGTACTAGGCCAGCCCACACTCAAAATGAGAGGGTTACGTAAGGGCACAAATACCATGAGGAGAGAATCCTTGCAGGACATTATACATTTGACTGCCATAGCAAGTAAACAGCTGAACTAAGATTCGAATCAGTCCTGTCAAGCTCTGAGGTTCCCCACAGTTAACCAGTATGCTCTACTGTCTTCCCAGACAAATTAACCTGATTATTTCTCAGAAAGGTTAATCTGGCTTTTCTAACATGGATTCCAGTATTTTCTTTAATGTATTATCTTTTTAAGTTTAATCTCTCAAGTGGGAAGCTGAAAGATCCATGTAAGGTGGTTGAATTGAGTAGTTCCATGGATTTTATTGAGGAGTAACTTTAGAAAGTAATAAAACTAAATGACCACACAATGTCCAATGCTAAATCCTGACTCCTTGATCTTACCCTTAACCCTTCCAAGATAACTTTTAGAACATCAGAGCAATTTACATAAGGATAAATACAAATTAGGCAGATAACTAGATCCAAAGCTGATAAAGCAAAACTTCCCGGGGAGAAAGAATTCATATTATTCATCCAATCTTTTTACCTCCCCCATTTGGTGTTTAGTCTGTAACTAAATTCAGAATTGTAATAACTAGCTTTAATAAACATCTGCAGACTTAGCCATACATCTGTGTGGAATTTGGTTTGGGGGAAAACAGGAGAATGGTTCATGGGGGCATCTTTGTGGGCAGAGAAATATCTCTACTTATTGAAATATTCCTAGCAACAGAGTTGATTTCATTTCACCCCCAAATCTTCAAAGAAGAAACAGGCAAAAATGATAAGAAATTTAGAAAATTGTAGCTGTATTTTAGTTTTTTTACAGTACAATTGTGTTGTAAGGATATTTCATTGCATTTTCCCACATAAAGTCAATTTCTAAAAAGTTTTAATGACAAACACGGGCTAATGTGGATTTTTTTCCAAAAGCTAACTTATAGAATAGCGGGTAAATGCTATCATATTAGACTGTTCCAAGATTGCTTTGGCATTTTAATCACATTTCCCTTGTGTGATGATTTTTCCTAGGCTGTTTTCATATTATTCAACTCTGTGTGCATTTAGAACCTAGCCAGCTCAATTTCTCTGAGAAGTGACAACAATAATAACATTTATTTATAAATCTTATCTATCAGTTAGAGTATTTCTTACTATGCTCCACATTTCCATGCATTATTTCATTCTTTCTTCATAATTCTAAAAAGTAGTCACTTTTCCCAATTTTACAGAAAAGGAAAATGAAGCTTGAGACTCAGAGAAGTTAAACAATGTATCCAAGAACACAGCTAGTAATTGGTAGAGCAGAATTTGAAACCATGCTCTTTAGGCAATGTTATACTGCCACCCCAGTGTTTGGGCATATGAAGTGAATGACAAATAAGCTCAATTATAGCAGGTATTACTCCTGAATGTGTGAACAAAGCATATTTTTTCAACTCTCCCACCTTCTCTTGGAAACAAGTATGATGTAATAAAACCTCAGGTTTAATGTGATGAGCAGAAACTGTGAAGTCAAGCAGAGCTTCATTCCCATTCAGGCTTGCACATTTTTAGCTATGTGACCTTGGTCAAGATATATAACCTTGCAAAGCCTTAGTCGCTCCTATGGAAACCAGAAATAAGGGACACATTCACTTATTACAGTTGATGTGGGGATTTTATGATGGTATGCAAGTCAAGTGCTTAGCAGAATGCCCAACATTATAAATAAATGTTTATTCATTGGTAGTTATCACTGTTATCATGCAGAGTTACAAAGAGCTGCATGTGAGTCCTGGTTCTGTCCCTTATTAACTGTGCCCTAGAAGGAAGATTCCTATTTCTGTAAAATGGGCATCACAATATCTCATTGTCATGAGGAATTTTTTTTAGAGGTTGTATGGCAGTGGTTCTCAAATGTCACCAAACAGATATTTGGTAATGTCTGGAGATATTTTGGTGGCCATGACCGAGGGAGGATGCTACTGCATTTAGTGGGTAGAGGGTAGGGATGTTACTAAAGCAGGTTATTATGCACAGGATAGCCCCCACAACAGAGAATTTCATGGCCTTAAATCTTAATAGCTTCAAGGTTGATAATTCCTATTGTATGGGCACTTCACAAAAGATCTAGTGCCCAATAAATGCTAGCTATTATTGGTTCCTGTCTCTTTGAGCTTCCATGTCAATCTGTGTGTTATTTCTAAGAGCTTTTTCAGATTTAATGTCCTCTGATTAAACATAATGGGAAACTTAGCTAGGACTATGTATAGGAGAAAGTAGGATATGAATATTATTTCAGAGTGTTCTTATCAAGACCAGTTGAAAACAATAACCTATTCTGGTAAAATAGAAAATTCATTTCTTTTTGTTGTTTGAAGTTCTGTAGAAATCTTACTTTAAATTTGCAATTGAAAGTAGGCCTTATAAAAACTAGTTTCCCCCCTGTTTTATATGAAAAGAACAACTCTAAAGATGAACTAATTGTGCTGTCATCTCATCCTTATTTCCAGGAATTTTTATAAAATTCAAGGTTTTCTGAGAAAGGAAATGTCCATATAATACTGACCTTCTTGTTCTGAAAAGTTATGGTTATGGGCATATTTGTCTACTTATGTTTTAAGACTTAAAATAATTTCCAGTCAAGATGGCAGTATAGATAAATATGGTACACAAATCCTTCCACAACCACAACAAAATTACAACTAAACTATAGATCAACCATCATTCAAAATCACTTGAAATCTAGCTGCACAGAGCTCCTATATCTAAGGATATAAGGAAGAAGCTACATTGCAACCAGTAGGAGAAGCGGAGACATGGAAAGAGCTGGCCCCATACCCATGTGTGGTGGATAAAAATTGGGAGGGCCCTGGCTGGTGTGGCTCAGTGGATTGAGTATCAGCCTGTGAACCAACAGATCACTGGTTCAGTTCCCAGTCAGGGCATATGCCTGGGTTGTGGGCTAGGTACCCAGTAGGGGGCGTGTGAGAGGCAACCAATTGATGTGCAATGTACAATCTCTCACACATCAATATTCCTGTTCCTCTCTTTCTCTCTCCCTTCCCCTCTCTCTAAAAATAAGTAAATAAAATATTTTTAAAAAACATTTTATAAAAAAATTGGGAGGGATGTCTTGGCTGTGGACCCCCTGAGGAGTGAGGGGCCCCAGCCCCACACCAGGTTCCCCAGCCCAGGATTCCAGTGCCAGAAAGATAAGTCTATAACTTCTGGCTGCAAAAACCAGTGGGGACTGTGGTTGAGTGAGACAGAGGGCTTCAGGAGTCCCAGGCAGTTCCTCTTAAAGGCACCATGCACAAACTTAATTAGACTCTCTCCCTCTGAGCTCTAGTGCTGGGGCAGCAGCTCAAAAGGCACCAGGGACATACAAGGAGGAATTGAAGTATGTGGCACCAGGGTGAGGGCTGGAGGGACAGTTTTCTGCCAGACAGAAGTGTTGGCAGAGGCCATTGTTCTTATTCTGAGCCCTTTCACCACAGAGCTAATAGGCAAGCACTGTATTTGAGTCTCCATCCACCTGGCTAACACTATTTACCCTGCTCTGATGATTCCCTGAGACCCTGTGCAATTCAACTTTCAGGCTCACCTAAGCTGTCCCCAGTATCTTTCCATATGAACAGTCTATCTTGGCTCATGCTTCAGACTTTCCTAAAATCTCTCAAACAAATGGCATCTGGCCTTGGCATGTCCAGGACCCTTTGCTAAGTGACCCCAGAGCTGGCACTAGTGGTAACTGGCCTTGGTTCATAGCTTGGCCTCTGCTGGGCACCACCAAGCCCAACACCAGTAGCAGCCATTTGCAGATAGCTTTGTAGCTCATGCCAGGTGGCCCCAGGCAGAACACAGGCAGTGGCTGACCTTGGCCTGCACCTCCTGGAAGGTAATACACCCAGTGGACAGTTTCATACTACATCAAAGAACCACCCAACTACTTCCACAAGCAACACATCCAGGGGGCAGACTCAGTGGGCACCAGAGCCTTGCTGAAATAAGTCCTGCTCTGTGGGGTGGGCCTCTGCATAGTTAATCCTCCATGGTGGTTGCAGCAAGTCTGTGCAGCTTAATGACTTGGGGGTAAATCCATCATATTGGCATGCCAACAGCAATCAATTCTCTACTACAACAGAAGGGTATACACAGCTCACATGTTGAACACAACTGGAGTACACAGCTTGGGTTATCAGGGAGGCTGTGCTACTGGACCTACAGAATACCAGCTATATAAGGACATTGTGCTAATAATTGGAGACAGCAGCTAAATGTAATACATGGAAACAAACACAGTGAGGCTGCCAAAATGAAGAGACAAAGAAACAGGCCCCGAATAAAAGAACAGAGAACAGAACAAAACTCCAGAAAAAGAATAAGCAAAAATAGAGACAAGCAATCTACTAGATGCAGACTTTAAAACATTGGTTATAAGGATGTTCAATGAAATTAGGGGAAAAGTAGAAGAACTTAATGAGAACCTCAACAAAGAGATAGATAACATATAATGGAACTAGAAAGCATAAAAAAAGTCAGAAATAAAGACTACATTAACTTAAATGAAGAATACATTACAGGAAATCAATAGTAAAATAGATAAAGCAAAAAATCAAATCAGAGATTTGGAAGATAAGGAAGCAGGAAACACCCAATCAGAACAGCAAAATAGGACCAGAAGGAAGAAAGAAACAACTTAACAGAAAAGAATAAAGAAACAAGAATTCAAAAAAAATGAGGAGAGGCTTAGGAACCTCCAGGACATCTTTAAATGTTCCAACATCCAAATTATAGGGGTACCAGAAGGGGAGGAGGAAGAGCAACAAGTGGAAAACTTATTTGAACAAATAATAAAGGAGAACTTCCCCATTCTGGTAAAGGAAATAGACTTCCAGGAATTCCAGGAAGCTCAGAGAGTCCCAAAGAAGTTGGACCCAAGGAGGAACACACCAAGGCACATCATAATTACATTAGCCAAGGTAAAAATGATGGAGAGAATCCTAGAAGCAGCAAGAGATAAGGAGACAGTTACCTACAAAGGAGTTCTCATCAGACTGTCAGCTGATTTCTCAAAAGAGACCTTGCAGGCAAGATGGGGCTGGAAAGAAGTATTCCAAGTCATGAAAGGCAAGGACCTGTATCTCAGATTGCTCTATCCAGCAAAGGTTTCATTTAGAATGGAAGGGCAGATAAAGTGCTTCTCAGATAAGGTCAAGTTAAAGGAGTTCATCATCACCAAGCCCTTATTTTATGAAATGTTAAAGGGACTTATCTAGAAAAAAGAAGATAAAAAACATGTATAGTGAAATTACAGCAAACTCACAATTATTAACAACCACACCTAAACAAAAACAAAAGCAAACTAAGCAAACAACTAGAACAGGAACAGAACCACAGAAATGGAGATCACATGGAGGGTTAGCAACAAGGGAGTGGGAGGAGAAGAGAGGGAGAAAAGGTACAGAGAATAAGTAGCATAGATGGTAGGTAGAAAATAGACAGGGGGAGGGCAAGAATAGTATGGGAAATGTAGAAGCTGAAGAACTTATGACACATGAGCTAAGGGGGGATGTGGGTGGGAGAAGGTGTGCAGGGTAGAGGAAAATGAAGGGGGGATGGGACAACTGTAATAGCATAATAATAAAATGTATTTAAAAAGAACAGCAAAATAAAATAAAATAAAATAAAATAGGATATGAAGATGGTATAAGGAGCCTTTGAGACAACTTCAAGTGTACCAACATTCACATCATGGGGGTGCCAGAAGGAGAAGAGAGAGAGCAAGGAATTGAAAACCTGTGTGAAAAAGTAATGATGGTAAACTTCCCTAACCTCATGATGGAAATAGACATACAAGTCCAGGAAGAACAGAGAGTTCCAAACAAGATGACCTCAAAGAGGTCCACACCAAGACACATCGTAATTAAAATGGCAAAGATTAAAGACAAAGAGAGAATCTTAAAAGCAACAAAAGAAAAGCAGATAGTCGCCTATGAGGGAGTTCCCATAAGACTGTCAGCTGATTTCTCAACAGAGACTGCAGACCAGAAGGGATTGGCAAGAAATATTCAAAGTGATGGAAAGCAAGGACCTACAACCAAGATTACTCTACCCAGCAAAGGCATTATTTAGAATTAAAGGACAGGTAAAGAATTTCCCAGACAAGTAAAAGCTAAAGGAATTTATCACCACCAAACCAGTATTACATAAAACATTAAAGGATCTTCTTGAAGAAAAAGAAGAAGAAGAAGAAGAAGAAGAAGAAAAAGAAGAAGAAGAAGAAAGAGAAGGAGGGGAGGGAGGAGGGGGGGAGGAGGAGGGGGAGAAGAAGAAGAAGAAGAAGAAGAAATCAAAAGTATGAATAATAAGTTGCAATAAATACATATCTATCAACAATTGAATCTAAAAACAAAATAAATGAACAAGCAGAACAGAAACAGACTCATAGATACAGAGGACATTATGATGATTGCTGATGGGAGGGGGTGTTGGGAGACAGGTGAAAAAGGTGAAGGGATTAAGAAGTACAAATTGGTAGTTACAGAATAGTCATGGGTATGTGAAGTACATCATAAGGAATATAGTGAATAATATTCTAATAAGTATTTATGGTGTCAGATGGGTACCAGACTTATTGAGATGACCACTTGGTAAGTTATATAATATCTAACTACTGGGTTATACTTCTGAAACTAATATAAAATTGTATGTCAACTGTAATTGAAAAATAAAAAAATTATAAAAATTAAAGAGTTAAAATGGACATATCAGGTTATCTTTTCCCTGGAGATCAGTCTTTTAAAGCATACACACACACACATACACAAACACATTCATTATACATACACATATACGTGTGTGTGTGTGTGTGTGTGTGTGTGTGTGTGTATACACATATATGCCACACTTAATCACTGTGGAAAACTTGCAGAGTCTAAAATATATTAGAAGAAGGAGAAGAGGAAGAAGAAAACAGGTAAAATCTCATTGTCCAAATATACCCAAATATAGTAATATTAATATTTTGTCATATTTCTTCCTAATGTTCTTTCTCTAAGCATTTCTTTTCACAATTGAAATGATACTATATAAAGAAGTTTTATCTTACTTTTTCCATTTAACACCACAGCATAAAAACTTCTCCATGCTATAAAAATACTTTCTAAATATTTCTAGGGCTACAGCGTATTTCATTAGATTAAACTATACTTTTAAAATTTATACTCACCTCTAAAAATATTTCATTACATAGTAAATTAGTTGCAATGTGTCAAAAATACATAAATATACAAAATAAAAATTAAAAACTAACCTCTCAGCCCTCCTCAAATTTGTTCCCAGTTGTAACTATTTTTAACAATTCCACATCTACCTTCCAATGTGGTTTTGTGGTAATCAATAGTGTTCTTTGCCAAATATTTCTAGTTCACCATCTTCCAGACACATAATATGATTGCAATTGACAACAAGTTTATTTATTTATTTTTTTTGGTTAGACCATATGAATAGTTCTGGCCAAAGAGTTGTGAGTATTTAATTGCTGCTGTAAGTGTGGCGGATACCGGCCAGCAGTATCCATCTCTGCTGCAGATGCTTGTCAAAACACGAGAAAAACATACACAGAGACAACCAGGTTCTGTGGGGAAATGGGGACAGAATGGCCACTCTCTCTAGTGGAGAGCACCCCGTATCTGTTGCGCGTGGGTCACCGGCCAGCAGTGACCACGGAACGCTGTGGATGGCTCGACAATAAACATGCGAGAAATAACAACATGCACAGAGACAAACTAGTTTCTGTGGGGAAGTAGGGACAGAATGGCCACCCCCCTAGTGGGGAGCGCGCCGATCCACCGTCCATACCTGCTTTTATTAGGCTCATCCTGCATAATAATTCAGGTAAAGTACAGCACTCACGAGGGGAAGTAAGGAACTATGGAAAACAAAGAACTCTGCCCATCTATTGAGTTGGGGGTCAAAGAGCTGTAAGGCTGAGGAACAAAATAACTTCCTCCTAAGACCCTTCTCATTCAACTGAGAGCGTTCTAAACAAAGAAGGTTTCACAGTAATTTACATGTTCTTTCTTAGGCCTGATCACCCCGGGAAATCCATACCGAGCTGTACTACCCTGTCATTGTTTCAGGCTTAGGTGGAGCGTGGGAACTAAGGCCACCGAGAGATAAAGAGATTTTCTTCCAGGCGCTGAGAACTCAGACTTTGTCAAAGCCGAGGAGTGAGGGTCCATTACCCCCTTTTGCTGCAGCCCCCCAAGTCCTTCTTTTGGGGGGGCCTCCCAAAAGTGATCGTGCCTGGCTTGGGTCGTTCCCCCCGTGGGGAATCTTACCCGTCTTTGGCTAACCGACCAAGCTTTTGGGGGTTCAGTCATGAATAAAGCAGCAGAAGCAGCATTCCTGCCAGAGAGATAAGCTTTTGTCTCCTTGCTGGCTTACGGTTCCAAGGGCGTTCCCTTAGCCTTAGCCTAGGCAGGGGTTTCAGCCTCTGATACCAGTCAGGGCGGTTCCCAACACGTATCCATTCCCAAGCAGATTTTTATTGAGAATACAGACTTAGTTTGTGGATTCACAGCCTGGCAGAAAAGATCAAAAGAAGTAGGTGACTTACAAAGGTGCAGACAGAACCCCCACTGTGATTCTAGGCAGAGCTTGGAGTTTTAACATATGGCTTAAAGGGCTAGTTTTGGTTTCCTGCTTGTGCCTTCATATTCTAATTTAATAACATCCTCCAGCAAACAGATCTCACAGGATCTTGCATATTCTATGTCCCAGGCCTGATTACCCCAGGGGTCTGGTCTGGACTGCACCGCCCCTGCTATTTCCACAGGCCTGAGTCAACAGGGGAGAAAAGGCAGCCAGGAGACTTGGATTACTCACTTGTAAGAACAAGGACTCAGGCTTTAACAAAGCCGAGGGGGCAGGGGTTGATGTCCATCACTCCTTCATTTCCACAGCCTGAGTCTCTTCCCAGAGGCCTCCTTGTGACCATGCCTGTCTTAGGCAATTCCCCCCGTGGGAAATCTTACCCATCATTGGCCAACTGATCAAGCTTAGGAGGCCAGGCACAGAACAGGCAGCATTCATGCCAGGGAAATAAGTTTTGTCTCCTTAGTGGCTCTTGGTCCAGAGGTCTCTCACTCAGCCTAAGTCACGGGGGATTACAGTTTCCTGAGACCAGGCGGGGCGGTCCCCAACATGTAAGACCCTTCAGGGCTTTTATTTCTTCTGCCATGACAATGGCAATGCTGTAGTCACTAGCTGCTTCATCAGCCAAGTTCCAGAGAGAAGGTCATGCAGAGCCAAGTTCCCAGATGATTCATGATGGACAAGTAGAGTAAATGAGAAATAAAAGATTGTTTTATTTATGGGCTGTCTGTTTTAGCAGTATAACCTATCCTATCCTTACTAATAGAATAGCATGTGTGTGTATATATATAAACACTTATATATAATGTATATATCTTATATATAAGATATTTATATCATGATAAGATATAAGTATATAAGTATAAGTTATATATATATGTGTTTGAGACATATATTCGTATGCATATATAGACACTTATGTAACATATGCTGACACAAAAATGCAAATCAATTATAGTGTCTACATTCTTTTGTAACTTTTTTTGCTAAAAAATATAATTATTACTCAAAAGTTGTTTATTGAATACCTACTATGTCTCAGTACTCTTCTAGATGTTGACACAGTATTAATAAATATTTCAATAAAACAAAAATTTCCTATCCTCAATGGGATTTATTTACATGAATATTTTTTCATGTTTGTACATACATGTTTACTTCTTGTTCTACAGATATCTATCATGTGGATGTAGCACAACCTATTTAACCATACTTCTATTTATGTATATTTAGGCTATTCCTAATTTGTCTCTTATTGAAATACAAGGTTATAGAAAATATCAACATAGACATATTTGGAGCCCTGTGTATCACAAGTGTATTTGTGGATACATCCTAGTTTACTTAAACATTTTTCTGTAATTACACACATGAACCATTTCTAATTTTTTCTATTATCCATACACTGGTTTATAGTTAACATCTATTTGTTTGAAACTTTTGGGGTAGTTGGGGATTAATTTCTTTATAATAGTGACTCCAAAATATTGCCACTGGGTCAAAGGTTCAGGCATTTTTAAGGCTGTTGGCATGAATCTCTTTTATAGATTTTCCACTCCATCAGGGATTGTCCTGGCATCTCTGGTTGTTTTACACACAGGGAGTAAGGGGATCTGAATTGTCTGCCACCAACTATTCTTCCTCAAGGCCATCTGAGGAACCAAGAAAAATCCCACCAGACATTAAAAAGCTCAGTTAATACTGGTACAGAGACTAATGTTTCATTAGTAGTTAGCATTTTGCTTTATTTTCTTTAGTTTTCTTTTCTAGATATTGATGTATTTCTTTGCTTTTAAAAGAAACAATGGTCACTTTACATATATGACTTCACTTTTAAGTGGGCCTTGAGTCCAGTAGGGCATACCTACTGGGCTTCTCTGGTGAGTTTGCTTTCCTACTCTCCAAGAAAATAATTTCATAACTTCTTTCCTCATCTTCCCACTCCACTTCCCCCACCCCCACCTTCCTCCAGGGATAGAGAGAGACCATGATACCCACAGAAAAGCCCTGTTGTCTTGTGTATTGCATCTCATTCCCTCTCACCTGCTTGGTAATTAGAAGTTCTCCCTCTTACTATTGTCCAGCATGCAATGGTGAATAGGTTTGTTTTAGCAGAAGTTTACCCCCTCAAATGGCTGGTATTTCTCTCTGGAATGGGAATAAACAGAGATGCAAAGGGGAAAATCTTGTCAGATTTTCTAACCAAATCAGGACTCCTCTGATGTGATGGGAGTACAGCTGTCTTATCCTGAAGGGTTTGCTTGTGGGACAGACCAGCTGCTGCCCACACTGCAGAATACCCCACACAAGCTGTGAATTTTTAACTGCTCATGGTTATTCTATTTCCAGACCCAGAGCTGTTGGTATGACATTTAGGATCCCTAGCTTGCATATAATCAGCAAAGCAGATTAACTGAAAAGCTGAAATGCTATTGTCCCACTTTTTATACAGTACTGTTGTAAGCTTTCTAAGTTAAACAAAAGTAGAACTCCAAGTTAGGCTGGTGTGCAGGAAGAGTGTCTCTTGTTTGGGACATACATTCATTTGTTCTACAAATATTTATTGCATGTCTACTGTGTGCCAAGCACTGCTTCGGGGCCTTGGGACATATACATGAATAAAACAAAGATATCTGTCCTCATGGAGCTACATTCTGGCAGGGGAATTCAGACAATTCATATAATAGATGATATAGTGTGATAGGGGACGATATTTATGCTATGGAAAAAAGACAAAGTAAACAGGACAAGAGGAACCAAGTACTCAAGGGTAGGAGAGAAGGCAGTTTGCATAATTAAATAGGGTAGTCAGAGTAGCCCTCATTGAAAAGGTAAAATTTCAGCAAAAATCCAAAGTATATAAGGGAGTTAGCTGAGTAGATACTTGGAAGAAAAATGTCAAAGCAGAAGACCTAGCATCGGTGTTCAACCCATGGTCCAGGATGGCTAGGAATACAGCCCAACATAAAATTGTAAATTTACTTAAAACCTTTTGTTTCCTCATCAGTTTTTGTTAGTGTTTGTGTATTTAATTTTTGGCCCAAGATAGCTCTTCTTCTTCCAGTGTGGCCCAGAGATACTAAAAGGTTGGATACCCCTGAGTCCTAGGGCAAAGGCTTCAAGGGGGTGGAAGGGGTTCCTGGACCAGTAAGGAGCAGCAAGGACATCAGCAATCCAGAGCAGGTGAACAAGAGAACAGTAGGAGAATCAGTCAGAGAGGTGATGGGAGCATATCACATACCTTTTATGTCATTGTAAGCACTTGGCTTTACTTTGAGTGAAATGGGGAGCCCCTGCAAGATTTTAAGCAAAGGTGTGACATGTTGCAACTTACATTGTTAAGGAATCTGCTTCGTTGAGAATTGACTAGAGGGGAGGAAAGAAACTGGGAGTCCTCTAAAGAGGTTACTGCAATAATCTAGTTGAGTTGATAATGTTTTCAAAGAGGGTGTGAAGGGAGATAGAAGTGGTTGGACTCTGAATATATTTTGAGAATAGAGTCAATATAATTTCTGAGAGCTTGGATGCCAAGAGAAGGCAAGAATACTTTTGATATTTTATCCCAAGCTAGTGGAAGGATGGATTTGTTAGTACATGACTTGGAAACAATGGTGGGAGAAACAGTTTTCTGAGGAAAGATCAGGATTCAGTTTGGGCCATGCTGAGTTTGAGATGCCTGCTAGACATCCAAGTAGAAGTGTTCATTGGCAGCTGGATAGGTGAATATGGAGTACGGGAGAGGTCTGGGTTTGATATCTACAAAGTGCTCAACTTTTTAATTCTATTTTTTGTGAGTCAAAATTTGTTGGTTTTTTTTTTGAGGGGGGGATTGCTTTATAAGTACTTCCATGTATCTATCATCAATGATAATTGATATTCCAAATGCTGAACACAAGACTGATAATGATTCTCAAACACTGTTGATTCATCAGTGAAATAACATAATCAAGGAGGACCTTGTTTTTCACTTCATATTTGACAGTGCTATACTGTCATAATCTCTTCATTATGGCACCATACATGCCATAATCTCTTCATGGCATGTATGGTGGCATCAAGAACATTTAATTCTTTAGCCCCTCTCCAATTCTGTCAGTACAGAGAAGAAAATGTGGCATGAGTAAAACAGTCTTAGAGCCCAACAGACCTGAGCTAGATTCTTCATGCTGGAACTTTTCTGCTGTGAAAGGTAATTAAATTTTTCTGAATCCCAAAATCTTCACTCTAAAAGGTTAATAACTCCTATGTTGGAGGGATATCAGGTAAAATGCTATACCTAGTCTTTATAATGATTGTTTTGCCTGTTTTGCTCAGTAAATCTTTTTATTTCCTCTTTCCCCTGCCAGCTATTCACAGAATGCCTAGTACATAGTAAGTGTTCAATAAATGCTTACTGATTTCATCACTCAGACTACCCTCCCCTCAGAGGGGCACTTCTTTAGCTCCTCACTCTTCTGCTATGTATTTGATTGTTTCCATAGTGCAAGCACTACGTGGCATTACATGATATGTTTCTCTGTTTACTGTCTGACTCCCTCATGAAACGTAAGCTCCAAGAAGATAAGAACTGGCATTTATTCAATCACTACATCTCTAGTGCCTAGGACTGTGTGTGGTACATTGTAGGAGCTCAATAAATATTTACGGAATGAATTAGGAAATACATGAAGGCTGTGAGCAAACAAACCAACTCTATTATTTTATATATAAAGAGAAACTTCAAAGACCACTTTGAAAAATCTGCTGCCCGAGCACAGCTCAGAGAATGGAGGACGGAGGAGGCAACAAAGACTAGGCACTGACTCTCCCTACAAATCCTCTGTGTGTTTTTCCATTGCTTTGAATTGTTTATTAATATGTGACAGGAGCCATTTCCTTATTTAGATGGTTCCAATGGGAATTCCGCACCATCACCCCTGCTTCCTAAAGTAGCTTAAAAAAGTCAGCTTTCAAGATTTTATACTTGGATTCCAGAAACTAAATTACCTTACTACTTCTGGTGAGACTGTGCTATTGCCTATTCCTGCCTGCGTGCTCCAGGCACTGAGGCAGAAAACATCAGCCTGTTGAAGATCCAAACAATTTGCAGCTGGCTGGGGGTGGGCCAGAGCGGGATGGGTGGCAAAATTCTCTCAGAATTCATAGTAGCCCAGGGTTGACAGTAGACTAAGAACCAAGATTTTCAGGTTCTTTCCATAGACCTTCAGTTTTCTCCTGTCTGCAGAGAGAGAACTCATCTTAATCCTACCTGGATGTAACAAGGACTTGAAAACTACTCTCCTAAACATTGGAATGAGATAAAAATCACTGAGGATCCATAGGTTTTCACTGAAATGAAAGATAGAAGGGAGTAGGTTTGTGGGGAGGAGTCATATGAACAAGGCAGGTTCCTACTGCCTATAAAGTTGGATCTCCAGATAAAAGCCAAAATATGCCTTGAAATGGTTCTCCTGTGCTTCTTTGAAGCCCAAATGTGAGGCCTTGTAACCAACCTGATTGCTACAAGGCCACAGAATGAAGAGAAAGCATTGTCCCCCTGGCAGGAAACGTTTGGAGTTTCCTTTCTACTTGTAACCAAGATTTAACCCTACATGACGAGCATCCTTTCACAGAAAAAATAAAATTGATTTATTTTAAATAGTGTAAAACATTCATTCAACTCCAGCAGCATTTCTATATCTATCTTTGTAAATAGCAAAACACAGTCTCTCTCCATCCCCAAAATATGATTTTTTTTCAAAAAGCAGTAGGGCCGTGTACGGGAGGCAAAAGACCAATGTTTCTCTCCCACATCGATGTTTCTTCACAACCTCCTGCCCCTCCCCCCTCTCTCTGTGAATTCAGTAAACATATCCTGTGATGAAGATTTTTTGAGGGCTTTAAAAATATTTTATTTATTTATTTTTAAAAAGAGGGGAAGGGAGGGAGAAAGAGAGGGAGAGAAACATCAATGTGCAGTTGCCTCTCACACGCCCCATACAGGGGACCTGGCCTGCAACCCAGTCATATGCCCTGACTGAATATTGAACCAGTGACCCTTAGGTTCACTGGTCAGCACTCAATCCACTGAGCCATGCCAGCCAGGGCCTCTGGTGAAGATTTAAAGTTAAAAAAAATCAGTAGGTCTACAAGGTCAAGATTTTGGGAGAAGTCTGTCTAACCTCATTGCAGTTGCCAGTCCTCTGTCCTAAAGCAAACCTGGCTTTCCTGTGCCTCAGCACCCTGCCTGCTCATAGGTTCTAGTGCTTGGATGGAGGAGACAGAAGAAGTAGGATCTGCCCCAACTCTAACTGCATAGTTCTTTCTTAACTTTTCTCACAGCGGAGGCATGCAGTTACTGACTCCATTACTATCCCTGAGGGATGGATTAATAATGAAGTCAAGTAATTCTTTAGTTTTACTTTATTTTCTATAGAAAAATATTATTGGAGGCTTTTGAAGTGAGAAATCATGATCATCACATAATCATAATCCCTCAGAATATAGTTTCCCAGGTTGAACCTCTGTTAGATGTTCATAGTTGGTGGGACAGGGGTTCAGGGTTCTGAAAAAAATCTCAATGCAGCCTACTCTACTCTGTTCTGGATTTCCATACTGCCCCTTGTTAAGTCTACACAGGCTTCCTGCCCCAGAAACTAGACATCCAGGGTCTTTGCTGCTATTTGTCATCACCCAGGGTGGACCATCCAAGGACAAGTCAGGGGACTGTGGTACAGCCAGAATTTGGGCCAGCTGCTCACCTCTCTGCTTGCTGCTACTTCAAGGTTGGCCAGGTTGGTCACCCTCCCATGCCTTCAGCCCACCCTAGCCCACACTTCCTAAGAAACAGCAGGCCTGCCATGATCTCTGGACCATGACTGGACTTCTCTGCTGGATGGCTTCTCTCTATGGGGATTCTCAAGCCTCCCAAAAATCAGACCTAGAACTGTTGAGAAGAAAATAAAATTGTTGCTGAAATATCAGCAAACCAGAGAGAAAGGAAAGAAAGAAGGAAGGAAGGAAGGAAGGAAGGAAGGAAGGAAGGAAGGAAGGAAGGAAGGAAAAAAAAGAGGGAGGGAGAAAAAAAAGAAAGAAAGAAAGAAAGAAAGAAAGAAAGAAAGAAAAGAAAGATCTGCTGCTCAGAAGAAGACATACCTGACATTATTCAGCACTATGATTTTACAAATTAATTGATTTTTTCTGACTCACTTAGAGTGGATTTAAACAATTTATCTGAAAGCACCATAATATGTTCTTTGAATTACTCTCACAATGAGACACAAAAGCTGAAATAATGAGTTAAACATTAGTTGAGCCATCTCTATTAACCCTTTGCATATATTGCCTCTCAGCATCACCTCTGCAGTGCCAGCTTCAATGCACATTTGGTTCTTCTGGGGACCAATTTGATGAGTCTTTCCTGCAGACCTGCCCTTTGGTGACATTACCTACTTTCAGATCAGGAGCCTTTGTTAGAGGACTGCCGGATCTTCCAAATAAAGCTGCTGCCTTGTCCCAGCCCTGGTGTGCCACCCACCCCTGCGGTAGCAATATTTAATAACACAGAGAATACAAAGCCTGGCTGGATGAGTCACTGTTGTGAGTGACCAGCCAAATTGAAATCTCCTTTTTAACAAAAAGGCCTTGAAATGCAAGGATAAAACACACTCTTTTCATTTCCAGTTTTAATGAGCATACTACGTATTTCCAGGGCCAACACCTGCATTCTTTTTCTTCCTGTTGGATTTCATAGAACACCTTTGAATCTGAGTTAGGTTCAAAGTTCTTTCTTTTTTTTTTTAAAGATTTTATTTATTTATTTATTTTTAGAGAGGGAAGGGAGGGAGAAAGAGAGAGAGAGACATCAATGTGCAGTTGCTGGAGGCCGTGGCCTGCAACCCAGGCATGTACCCTGACTGGGAATCGAACCTGCGACACTTTGGTTCGCAGCCCATGCTCTCAAAGTTCTTTCTTAACCAAGTGTTCTGCAAACTTGAAGCATTTGTGTACCATCTTCTCTCATTGTCTTTGCCCTGTCTTCATACCACCTGTATTATTATTTTCTTCCTACTTTACTGTAACTCACATTTTTTACTTAAATACGTTTGTTTAAAAGAAAAAATTATCTTGCTCCTCATGATTCTGGTAAACCAGTATCTTCTGCTACAAATAGACGTGTAAAATCAGGGTGGGGGAAACCAAATAATATTAATATTTATTAGTCTGCTGTTTGCTGAGGGCTCTGAGCTTGGACTTTTTTTTTTTTAGAATCCTGTCTTGTTCCTCATTGTGTTGAGCTTGGATTTTTGATGTCTCTGATAAAAAGGGAGAGTGAAAAATGTTAGGGGTTGAAGAAACATTGACTGACAATGAAGACATTCTCTTTGAAGCCATGAAGTGAATTGAAAGGGAGTACAGAAGAGGAAGCTCTTTTCTGGAGAGAAAATCTAACAAGATGCATTAATTAGACTTTGCAACCTTCTAGGGTAGTATGTAGCATTGTAAGAAGCAAGTAGTGTTGTGTTAGGAGCTTAGGCTCAGGGTCCTATCAGAAGTGAGTGGACCTTCAATTCATTCTATATTGGGCAGTAGTCTTAAACTCTTGGAACCTACATTTCTTTGGTTGAAAAATGAGGGTAATAAGAGTATGATATTTGCATCACAGAGCTTGTAAGGGGATTGTATTAAATATTTCAGGCAAAGTATTTAGCATACTACATGTCACTTAAGTGCTCGATAATTCCATGTCTCATCTTCTTTATCATCGTCATCAAAGTGGGTTGAACTGTATGCTCCAAAATGATATAGTCAAGTCCTAACACCTGGTACCTATAAGGGTGGCCTTATTTGGAAATGAGGTCTTTGCAGATGTAATTGAGTTAAGATGAGATCATCCAGGACTGGGGTAGGCCCTAATCCATTGATCTGTGTCTTTAGAAGAGGGATATTTTGAGACAGAGACTCAGAGGAGATGCACAGGGAAGAAGGTATTTGAAGATGGAGTTCTGCTATCGTAAGCTGAGGATTGTCAGCAACTACTAAAAGCTGGAAGAGGCAAGGAAGAGCTCTTCTTTAGAGCCTTCAGAAAGAAGATATGACCTTGAAAATACCTTGATTTTAGGCTTCTAGCCTCCAGAACTGTGAAAGAATACAGTTCTTTTGTTTTAAGCCATCCAGTTGATGGTAATTTGTCATCACAAACCTAGGAAACTCATAAGATTTTGGTACTGGGAAGTGGAGTAATGCTATAACAACAGTGTAGTGGCTTTGAGATTAGGAAATGGGTAGAGGCTGGAAGAAATCTGAGGTACTTGATAAAAGGGCTTTGATTGCCTTGAAGAGACTCTTCATAGAAATATGGATGCTAAAAAAGATACTGTTGAGGGCTCTGAAGGAAGTGAAGACAATGGTAATGAAAGGTTCTATTGTCTTAGAGAATACATATGTTGTCATGAAGAGCACATTATTAGAAATATGAATGTTAAAGCTGCCTCTGGTGAGGCTTAAGAAAGATATGAGGAAACCAAGAAAATTATTGGACACTGGAAGGAAGGTGATTGTTATAAAGAGGCGGAAAAACTTGTCTGAATTGGGTTCAAATGTTGGGTGGAAATAGAACTTGCAAATGATGAACTTGAAATTTAGCTAAAGAAATTTCCAAACAATGTGCTGCAGGTGTGCCCCGATTTCTCCTTGCTGTTTATAGTAAAATGCAAGATGAAAGAGATAAGTTGAGGATGAAACTATCAAGCAAAAGGGAACAAGAATGTGATAATGTAGCAAATTCACAGCCCATCTATAATGCAAAAGATGCTAAAACATACTCTTGAGAGAATGTCAAGAGTGTGGCTGGACAACCATTTGCTAAAGAGACTGGATGTGCAACTAAATGCATACAGTCAGTTTTCTCAGCAGAAACTAGGAATAGACATGGGGTTACCCAGCTCTGTAGAGAAGCTTCTTGTCTGATGATGTGCAACCCATGAATTACACAGGAGACCAACAAGGTTTTTGAGACTGTTGTACCAGTACAACACTGCCATCCTGGACTAAATGGGACAGAGACACATAAAAAAAGCTACTAAATTTCCAAAATTCAACAGGTATGACACAAGCTGATGGAGGCATTCAGCTGCCAACATGTGTTATTCTTAAAAGAAAGGAGGGGGAGGAGGAGAAGAAGCAGAAGGAGAAGAAGGAGAATAATTATTATTATTCCAAAGGCATCCCTGAGGTTGCAGGGGGATTATTTGCAGGTCTTGAGACTGAATGGAATTTTCCCTGCTGGGTTTCAAACTTGCTGGTGACAAATGATGCCATTACAGTATTCCCCATTTTCTTCCTATGGGAATGAGAATGGGAATATCTATTCCAGGTTTGTCCCACCACTGTATGTTAGCTACAAGTAAATTGTTTTACAGGTTCACAGGTCCACATATGGAGAGAATTTTTGTCCCAGGATGGATCATACCTCAAATTTCACTTATACTTGATTTAAATGATAAGTTTTGAGAGGTCTTGAGTTGATATTTGTATGACCTTTTTCACTTAGAAGTGAACCTGGAATAGAGTGAGTGTATCTGCACACAGGAAGTATGTGAATTTTTGAGGGGCCAACAATACATCGTAGTGAGTTGAATTGAATCACCAAAAAAAACCCAAAACAACACCCAGATTCAAGTCCTAACTCCCAGTACTTTTGAATGTGAACTCATTCAGAAATAGGGTCTTTCTAGATGTGATCAAGTTTAAATAAGATCATACTTGATTGAGGTGAGCCCTAATCCCCTGACTGGTGTCTTTAAAGGAAAAGATGGAGATTTGGAAATACAGACACAGAGTAATAACACTGGGAAAAGGCCGTGTGAAGACAGAGACAGTGATTGGAATTATGTTTCACAAGCTAAGGAATACTGGGGATTGCCAGTAATCGCTAAGAAACTAAGCGGCAAGGAAGGATGCTTCCCTAGAGCCTGCAGAGAAAGTGTGGCCCCTCTCACACCTTGATTTCAGGTGTCTAGCACCTGGCACTACGATACAATAAATTTCTGTGTTTTTTTTTTTTAATTTTTATCCACATCCAAGGATATTTTCTACTGCTCTTTTTTTTAAAGATTTTATTTATTCGTTTTTAGAGAGAGAGGGGAAGGGAGGAAGAAAGAAAAGGAGAGAAACATCAATGTGAGAAACATTGATTGGTTGAATTTCGAATGCACCCCAACCAGAGACTGAACCTGCAACCCAGGCATGTGCCCTGACAGGGAATCAAACCAGCGACCTATCACTTTGGGGAACGACGTCCAACCAACTAAGCCACACTGGTCAAGGCATCATTGCTATTTTTTCAGAGACACAGAGAGAGAGAGAGACAGACAGACAGACAGACATTGATGTGGAAGAGAAACATCAATTTGTTGCCTTCTCAAATGCACCTCTACCAGAAATTAAATTCATGACCTTAGGTCTGTGGAATGATGCCCCAACTGACTGAGCCTCAATAGTCAACTCCCACCCCTAGTTTGTGGTAATTTGTTATGGCAGCCCCAGGAAACTAATACATTGCCATAATTCTCTAATCAATTTTGTATTCTCAGTATCTCAGTGTCTACTATGTTATCACTTAAAGCACTCCATGAAATTCTATAGAAAGTCCATTTAGCTTTCTTTGCCTTATGTTTTAAACTTGTTTGACCAGGAACTGGTATTTGTATGCATCAAGAAGAACTACCATTTGGGAAATACTAACTTTATCTCATTTCCAATAAAAAACAAGTGAGATTATTTAATTTTCTCTAAACCATAGAGTGAAAATAACACCATATTTAGAATTATAACTCACTTCTCCTCTCCACTACTCCATCTTAATAACAACAAAAGTAATAATCATTGCACCATGGAATTTTAATTGTCAGGACTTAAAAGCTCACCTAGCCCAAATCCTTTTTCAGAAAACAGAGGCCCAAACAGAAGTGAGTTCTCAAAGTCACAAAGCAAGCTGCTGTATTTTTCCTACATGCACAAAATATACACCCAAATCACCCAGAAATCAATGTAAAATAATAAATGATGCTGCCCCTAGTGTCAGAACTCCGCAATACCAACTATCTCAGCACACAAATTTTTAAATTTCCTGAACAACAACAGAGTCAAAGGCCACAAAGCTTATCAGAGTAAAGTAAGGTTAATTACAAGATTTAAGTTTATGATTACTCTTTTTCTATGTATGGAAAATTAATCATTGATACCAAAATATTTCTCTTAGCTGATTTTATATATTTTTTCTGTGTTAGTAAAATATTGCATACCTAGAGCTAATAATTTCCTGTTGGATTTTAATACATAGTAAAATATACTTAAATCAACCAGAAGTAATGTGTTTTCTCTACTTCAAATTACCATAAAATCACTTTCAATACATGTACAATAAAAATATTTATATTTCCCCCTAATATGGGGGAAATATAATGTGAAATGGGATATATATCTTATACACCCACATAGCTTATCTGCCAGCAAAAATGGTAGTAAGAAAGAAAAACTGTTTTTTTTTTAAAATATATGTCTCCATAGGAAATCTTTGTTTTCTTTTAAATCATCTTGTCCTTAACTTCCTAGTCAATGCATATATAGAATTTTACCAAAAAGGTGTTGGACAAACAGGGTATTTAACACTTCCTCTCCTGACTCAGAGGAGGAGGAGTTAATTCAGATATACATGCATCTGATCTGTCTGTCTGTCTGTCTGTCTGTCTGTCTCTCTCTCTCTCTCTCTCTCTCTCTCTCTATGTGATCTACTTTTTGAGGACTGCAGAAATAGAACAGTTCCGAGGAGTTACGTTTCTGGAAAGGTCATGAAGTGCTCATTGTCTCAGGTTCTTCAATTGTAGACAAGGTTAACCAAGACTAATTGATCATGTACTGGGCAAATAACTTCAGAAATGAGCACAGCCCCTGAGTTGGCTCTTGTGATCTCAGAAACGTAATGACAATGTTATTGGGCCAAAGGGAAGAAAAGAACCCAGTTCATGTAGATGCTGCCTCATGTGTCTTTCTCTGAGAAGAGGAAAGTTGGAGGAGATCAACAATTTTATGCCATACAATTATTTTAAATATTTCATCTTTTTAAATCCTAAAAGTCAGCACATGTGAGAAAAACACCAATCTTGTTTTGCAAATGAGGAATGGAAAGCTCAAAGAGGCTTATTTGTTCTTGGTGTTATGTCATCAACTAGCATTTATTAAGTATTCACTGTCTTCCAGGATCTATAGAATTTGCTTATATGTATTTTTTTAATCTTCAAAATCTGTGTGGCAAAATTTATCCCTATTTTTCAGAGGAGGAAATTGAGACTAGAAATGAGGAAACTTTCATAGTATTAGGGGACCATAAACACTTAGATTAGGTTTCCTGGAACCAACTAAGGAATAAGAGACAGGAGTCGGAACCATGGAGATCAGAACACCATGTGGAAAACCAGAGACCACACGGATGGATGGAGGTATCCTCTCAACATCCCACATCCCCAGGGTCATAGCTAATAAGCAGAGAAGATAGGATTTGAACTCTGATCTGAGTGGCTCCAAAGCCCAGATTCTTTTCTACCACACTGTCTGGTCCTTTTCCTTTCTCTTTTCCAGAGAAATAATGGGATAACAAGGACATCCTACTAAAACAAATTTAATCTTTCAAAACATGTGGTCACTATGGGGGATTTTAATTATTGCAATTAACTAGTTAACTAAGATTAATGAACACTTCAATTATTGTCATGATTATCCTGGGAAATGAGAAATCTATTGAAAAGTTGTCCTCTACATGATTCAGCAATTGACAGGAGCACAACTGTAACCAGGTTAAACAAAAGAATATGTTTATTAAAGGGACACTTGAGAGTCACACAAAAAAGAAAAAGGTTGAATCAAATGGGGGGAAATGCTTCTGAGCTTCCTTTTGAGGGCAACAAGAAGCAAGATCTTCCAGAAAGACTATCCTGGCTTCTCCAGTAGCAAGGGAGTATATTAGCATCCTATTGCTGCTGTAGCAAGTGCAGCAAACATAGTGGATTAAAAACTGCACAAATCTATTATCTTATAGTTCTGGAGATCAAAAGTCTGACATTGGTTTCTCTGGGCTGAAATCAAGATGTTAACAGAGCTGCGTTCTTTTCTGGAGGCTTTGGAGGAGAATCTGTTGTTTTTTTTTTCCTTCCCCAGTTTCTAGAGGACACCTGCTTTCCTTGGCTCATGGAGCCCTTCCTCCATCAAAGCCAGCAGTGCTGCATCTCTCCTTGAATGTTCTTCTGTTTCTCACATCATTCTCTGACTCCCCTCTCCTGCCCCCTCTTCCATTCTTAAGCACTCTCATGATTACACTATCCCCATTCCTTGTAATATATGATAATCTTCATATTTTAAGGCCAGCTGATTCACAGCTTTAATTCCATCTGAAACCTTAATTCCCCTTTGCCATATACCATAATATATTCATGGGTTCTGAGGATCAGGGAATATTCAGACATCTTCGGGGGACAATTATTATTCTGCCTAACATAAGAAGGGATATATCTGGATTGCCAACCTGCAATTCTGAACACAGTGAGTAAGGGTAAATTTCCAAAAGGAAATTGTAGTTTAGGGAAGGGAGGGATTATTTATATGTGACCCAAAGTGACAAAAGTCCTCAAATGATGAGGAGAGCAGTCATTTCAGAAGAAGGAAGGGCTGCTGAGTGGACACCACCCTACTACTCTACTACAGAGCAAACTCACAGTGAAATCTCTCTTTGATAATTCATGCTTTCTCAATGTCTCAAGATCAGTCTTATGACTACCACCACCTGGACATATACTAGCAGAAAATACAAGTCAAAATGGGCGTGTAAAATACTCTGAAGTTTTTTTAAAAAAATGTCTGCCTAAGTTGTTCTCTTGTTGCTTATCCTTTTCTTATAAAAGTAGAATGTGGAATAATATAAAAATGATTATGTGAGGGCACTAATGCATTGAAATTTTATTCTGCTGTATCGAAGAAAATAAGACATCTTAAAAATAATTGGTAATAAGATTTTTTTTTACTTTAAGGCATTAAACTTGTTCTCATATCTATTAAGATAGAACCCAAACTTGGTGAATTTTTAAGGCCAGCAAAAACTTTTGCTTAAATTCTGGGCTGCTGTGGAATCCCCACATCTCATTCCACTCCTAATAGGTAACTGCAGTTTAGTTTGGCATGTGTATTATTGACCTATTCTTCCTGGGGCAGAATCTATACACTTATTTTTTTGTATAATGATTTTAATTCATTCCTGAAATCTTGTATGCTAAGTAAAAAACCATCAAGTGGAAAAAATATTTCCATTACTTTTTAAAGGGAAAATTATGATGTACTCCATAAATCTTTTTTAATGCATTTGTATGAAGAAACATACTAATACAATTTTCACTTTTTTTTTTCTTATGTCACAATGCTCTTTAGAAAACATGGTAGGTCAGGCCATATAGCACCAACTTGTTCTTCAAAATAGATTACTATAAGATCTTATGAATGTTTTGAGAGAAGCCATAGATATTCATAGGTAAAAGTTTCAATATTTTAAAAGATGGCAATTAGTTTTAAAATGTGAAAAACAGTGTGAAGGCTTAACTGAACATGGCTGTGGGCTTGATTCATCCTGCCAACAGCTAGTCTGAGACCTCTGAATGGAGGTGCTCTTTCTTGCAGCCCCACCTGCATGGTTTTGGTAGAATCTGCCAAGGTCTGGCAGTAAAGGGATACAGAGTGGCAGCGGACTCAGACAGTTGAGGCTGAGATAATTCTTGTTTGCCGGTATCAGAGAATCATGCTTCTTGGTCTCCTTGATGTTCAGCAAGGCTGTATGACTAGTTCTGGTCAATGTGTTGTGGAACATGTGTGTTCACAACATGTGTCACTGCCAGGCTGCCGTGAAACCCTCTCACTCTGCTCTTCCCCTTGCAATCATGGAAGAACATTCTAAAAAGGAGACTCTAGTATGCTGGGTCTTTGTGTGACTATTTTAAGAGGAGAATTTCTAATGACCCCCATCAGATACTTGTGTGAGTGAGAAATAAACCTTGTTGATTTATGATTCTAAGATTTTGTTGTTCTTAAAATAATTTTTAACTACAGTATGCCTTGGTTTATCCTGACTGATATGGGTTAGATTTGTTTTCTATTGTTGTGTAACAAATGACCATAACCCTAGCAGCTTAAAACAACCCTCTTTTGTTTGATCACTGTTCTGTAGGTCAGAAGTCTGGCATGGTATGAGTGGATTCTCTGCTACAAATGCCACACAGCAGAAATCAAGATGTTCATTGGGCTATGTTCTAATTGGGAGGTTTTACTAGGGAAAGTTCTGCTTTCAATCTCCCTTGGGTCATTGGCAAAATTGATGTCCTTGTGGTTGTAGGATTGAGGTTCCCATTGTCCTGCTAGTTGTTGGGCTGGGATAATTCTGAGTTTCTCAAGGCTGATCTCAGGTTCTTGTCATGTGGTTCCCTCCATCTCAGCAACCAAGAATCTTCCTCAGATCGAATTCCTCCCATGCTTTGATTTTCTAAGACTTCCCTTTGTCCAACCACTCAGGGAAAACTTTCTGCTCATTAAAGGCTAATGTCATTTGATCAGTCCTGTGAGAATGAACTCCTCACCTTAAGGTCAACTGTGTCAGGTAACAATCTAATCATGGAAGTAAAATCCATCATCTTTTTAGTCCTGGGGAGTATGCAGGGCAATTTACAGAGGGACAGAAAATCTTGGAGTCCATATTATAAGATTCTGTTGAACACATGGGGAGAAATCGAAAGAGAGAAAACTGTGCTTGTTATTTGTTGGCTTATTTTTGTCGGAATCTATATACCTGACTCTTGTTTAATGAATTAAATTCATTCCTGAAAACTCTGCTGCTAAGTAAAAAGCCATTAAGTGGTGGAAAAAATTTCCATTACTTTTTTACATCTATTTTTTATTGTTTTTTCTATTATCCATTACTTTTAATGGGAAAATTATGATACATTTCATTTCAATCCATAATATTCTCACAATTTTCAAAGATAGAAAATATATCAATTGTAGAGTGAAAACACGTTCTATGAGTAATAAATTTAAAATGTAAATAGTTTGTACACAAGATATAATGCAAGGATTTATTGTACTTGCCAAAGGAGGAAGGTAAGACTGAAGTGTGGAGGAGGTATGCAAGTTAATCATTCTTTGAATGGTGCATTTTTCTTTCTACATCTTTTTCTTTGGTAATTTCTGAACCATTTGGGGGCTGATGAGTTGCTTATCTTGCATTCAAACTGCACACAAACACATACAAATAACAGTGCAGCTCAGATAAACACCTTTAGGACAAAATAAGCCTAAACATAAGAGTGCTCATGGAAATAATACATGTGCAAAATACACTGAAGTGCTGGAGAAGATGCTGCTTCTCTATACCTTCTCTTGGTGTATATATATGCAGAGAAAACTTGGGGGGTTCATTCAAACATGGCTTGCCCTTCAAACTTTTTCTACTTGATACTTTCTGACATACGACTATTGTGTTGAATAAATTGCAGAGTGTCTTTGCCTGAAAACATAGTGTCAAACTATCCTTGTAGTATATTTATTTAATGTGCTTTTGGGCAAAAACATTGGCATTCAAAAAAAAAAAAGAGTGGTTGTCCAAAGGCTTGCATAATTGTGCAAAAGCCATTATGACAAAATTGACTGAACAGCTATAATGTGAGTAAATGTTTAGATCTAGACCTAGGGTACATGGTTTATGAACCTTCTAAAATATGCAGGCCCGTAGTTGGTTTCTATCTGTTAGCTGTTGTTGAAAATTATGCTTCTTTTTCACAGTTACATTGAAAATGAAGAAAACATCAAGTATCATAAAGGAAAGAAAACGAGATTATATTAAGTCAAAATGACCCATTTGGAGGTTATTACTAGTTAGGAATTTCTAGAAGAACCATGTTTAAGAAATGAATGTAAAACTTAGTTATTGACTTTTATAAATCTTTTCATATAATTTTTAAAAAGGAAACTTCAAATTTAAATGTTAATTTCATATTTCAGAGTGCTATTTCCTATAACATAAACCATCATCATGAAAATAGAGTTTAAAAATCAGCACAAAAGCAATACTAACAAAATTCCATAACTTCCTGTAAAACATTTTAGTACAAATTGTCCATTTATGATATAGTATTATATCTCTGTTTTCCAAATGCCATGTAGAGCACTGATTTTAGGGTTTTGAATGAGGTAGCAAAGCTGAAAGCCTTTGCTTTTCTCTTGTTGTTTTTTTCAAGTTAACCTTGTTTTTAAGATTCTTGGGCATAAGTTTATCTTTACCTAAAAATGAATGAAAGAATATTTTTAGTAAAGCCCCTTGGTGGCTCAAAAGGAGAAAATAAAGTTTTAGATAAATACTATACAGAATATACTACATTTAAAGTAGTGTTTATGAAAGATTCTAGTGTTTGTCTTCAATACATTTGTAATCCAAAGCTATTTACTTTGCTTCAATTTTGATATTTCATAATAGGCTTATTAAGAACTAGCCCACACACTGTACTTATGGAGAAGTAGATAGAGCACTTTCTCTTGACCTCTTTTTCCAACGTTCCATTTAGTTTATTGCTTTGAGCATGAATGGTAAGCAAAGTGAAGGGGAAGTCAATATTTGATTTTAGCAAGCCTTGAATCTCAATGTTTACCACAAACAGATCAACACCAATTGTTTCAGGAAGAATTCCACTACTCATTCCTTTGAATAAACTATATTTATGGGTATTGCCCTACGCAGCCAGATTTTCCCTGAATCTTTTGAGGTGAAAATGTTATTAATTATAGTTTAGGACTTCTTCTCCAAAAGTGATGACAGATTGGAAGGCAATGTGTTATAATAGTGTAACAGGACTAAATTACACTACAGTGAAGGCCTAAAGATGTTAACTGAAACAATAGAAATGTGTTTTTTTTTCATGTAACTCCTGGTTATATGATACAGGTATATAACAGACTAGAGACAGGTAGTCTGGGGCTGATATACAGCTTCTTAGTTCTCAGGGACTCATGCTCTTTCTGTATTCAGCACATGACTTCTACCTCATTGTGCAATATGGCTGCTGGTGCTCTAGCCAACAGGAAGAGGAAAGTGAGGGAGAATAGGCAAAAGCTACCTGGCAGATATCTCTTAGGAAGATTTCCTAAAAGTTATTAAAGATTACTTCCTGGAAATTAGTTACGTGGCCATAGCTAACTATAGGTGAGTCTGGGATGTAATAACCTTTACAGGTAAGTCTGGAATAACCTTTATTCTGGGTGACTAATTGCCTAAAGGTAAAAATTTGAGATTTTATTAGCATGACAAAAGAGGAAAAGGAGAAAGAGCATGGTCTCCCAGAGAAGAAAAAGCTAAAGGCATTCATCATCACCAAACCAGTATTACAAGAATTGCTAAATGGATTTCTTTAAAAAGAAAAAAAGTAAAAAATATGAATAATAAAACAGCAGTAACTACATATATATCAATTACTTAGGATGTAAATAGATTAAATGTTCCAATCAAAAGACCTACAGTGGTTGAATGGGTAAGAAAACAAGGCCTTATATATGCTGTCTACAAGAGACTCACTTCAGATCCAAAGACACAGAGACTGAAAGTAAAGAGATGGATAAAAACTATTTCATGAAAATGAAAATGAAAAAAAAAGCTGGGGTAGCAATATGTATGCCAAACAAAAAAAGACTTTAAAACAAAGGCTATAACAAGAGACAAAGAAAGACACAGAGATTTTTACTTCTGGATATTTATCTGAAGAAACCCCAAACACTAAATTGAAAATGCATACACATCCATATGTTCATTGCAGCATGATTTACAACAGCCAAGATATGAAAGCAACCTAAGTGACCATCAATCAATGCATGGATAAAGAAGAAGTCATGCATATATACAATGGAATATGACTCAGCCATTAAAATATTGAAATCTTTCCATGTGCAACAACAAGGAGGGACCTAGAGGGTATTGTGCTGAGTGATATAATTCAGACAGAGAAAGAAAAATACCTTAATTTCACTTATATGTGAAATCTAAAAGAACAAAATAAATAAACAAACATAACAAAAAACAAACTAGTAGATAAAGAGAACATTTTGATGATTGCCAAATGGGAGGGGGTTTAGGGATGGATGAAAAAGGGGAAGGGATTAAGTACAAATTGGAAGTTACAAAATAGTTATGGGGATGTGAAGTATAGTACAGGGGATATAGGCAATAATATTGAAATAACTATGTATGGTGTCAGATGGGTACGAGATTTATCAGTGTAATCACTGTAATTTATACAAATGGCTAATCAATATATTATACACATAAGATAATATAATATTGTATGTCAAGTGTAACAAAAAATTAGAAAATTACTATATTTTTGCAAATTGTTAAATATTACATTCATTGAGCAACATGTTTTTCAGTGTTAACAACATATTTTGGTCAGAATTGTGACAGTTTGGTCAGTAGCATTATTTTGTTGCATTTAAACTTACAACACTGTGCAGGTCAAATTTACATAAAATGATAGCTTACTGGCTGTAAGAGTTTTTGAGAAAGCTTAACTTTAGATGGTGAATGCTATTATAATGTTGCACTATACAAAGTATGGTGTCTTTTTATTTTTATTTTTTTTTCCTTTTTTTTATCGCTGTTCAATTACAGTTGTCCCCATTTTCCTCCCATACTTTCCTCCACCCTACCCACCCCCACCTCCTACAATCAATCCTTCCCCCCACCCCATTGTCTTTGTCCATAGGTCCTTGTCCATGGGTCCTTTATACATGTTCTTTGACAGTCCTTACCCTTCTTTCCCCTGTTATCCCCCTGCCACCACCCCTCTAGTTACTGTCAGTTTGTTCTTTATTTCCATGTCTCTGGTTCTATTTTGCTTGCTTGTGTGTTTTGTTGATTAGGTTACTCTTATAGGTAAGATCATATGGTATTTGTCTTTCACTGCTTGACTTACTTCACTTAGCATCATGCTCTCCAGTTCCATCAATGCTGTCACAAAGGGTAGGAGCTCTTTCTTTCTTTCTGCTGTGTGGTATTCCATTGTGTAAATGTACCAGTTTTTTGATCCACTCATTTACTGATGGACACTTAGGTTGTTTCCAGCACTTGGCTATTGTAAATTGTGCTGCTATGAACATTGGGGTGCATAGGATCTTTTGAATTGGTGTTTCAGGATTCTTAGGGTATAATCCCAGCAGTGGAATTGCCGAGTCAAAAGGCAGATTCATTTTTAGTTTTTTGAGGAAATTCTGTACTGTTTTCCACACTGGGTATACCAGTCTGTATTCCTACCGACAGTGTACTAGGGTTCCCTTTTCTCCACAACCTCACCAGCACTTGTTTGTTGATTTGTTAATGATGACCATTCTGACCCGTATGAAGTAGTATCTTATTGTGGTTTTAATTTGCATCTTTCTGATGACTAGTGACGCCGAGCATCCTTTCATACATCTCTGGGCTCTCCATGCCTCCTCCTTGGGGAAGTGTCTGTTTAGGTCATTTGCCCAACTTTTGATTGGATTGCTTGTCTTTCTGGTGTGGAGTTGTGTGAGTTCTTTACATAATTTGGAAATTAAACCCTTGTCTGAGATATCATTGGCAAATATATTTTCCCATACGTTTGGTTCTCTTTTCATTTTGTTGATGTTTTCTTTAGCCATGCAGAAGCTTTTTATTTTGATGAAGTACCATTTCTTTATTCTTTATGTCTCTTGCTCTAGGGGACATATTGGTGAAAATATTGCTGTGAGGAATATCTGAAATTTTCCTGCCTGTGTTCTCCTCTAGGACTTTTATGGTGTCATGACTTATATTTAAGTCTTTTATCCATCTTGAGTTTATTTTTGTGTATGGTGTAAGTTGGTGGCCAAGTTTCACTTTTTTGTGTGTGTAGCTGTCCAGATCTCCCAAAACCACTTGTTGAAGAGACTATTTTTACTCCATGTTATGGTTCTGCCCCCTTTGTTGAATATTAATTGACCATAGAGACATGGGTTTATTTCTGGGCTCTCTATTCTTTTCCATTGATCTATGTGTCTGTTCTTATGCCAGTACCAGACTGTTTTGATTACAGTGGCCTTCTAATATAGTTTGATATCAGGTATTGTGATCCCTTCTACTTTGTTCTTCTTTCTCAAAATTGCTGAGGATATTTCAGGTCATTTATGGTTCCATATAAATTTTTGAAATGTTCTATATCTGTGAAATATGTCATTGGTATTTTAATATATATTTTATTGATTATGTTATTACAGTGGTCCCATTTTTTCACTTCCCTTTAGTTCCCTCTTCCCTGCATTCCTTCTTCCACTAGCATTCCCCCATCTTGGTTCATGTCGATGGGTTCTACATATAAGTTCTTTGGCTTCTCCATTTCCCATACTATTCTTAACCTCCCCCTGTCTATTTTGTACCTACCAGTTATGCTTCTTATTTCCTGTACCTTTTCTCCCATTCTCTCCCCTCCGCCTTCCCACTGATAACCCTCCAGGTGATCTCCATTTCTGTGATTCTGCTCCTGTTCTGTTGTTTGCTTAGTTCGCTTTTGTTTTTGTTTTTGTTTTAGGCTCAGTTGTGGATAGTTGTGAGTTTGTTGTCCTTTTACTGTTCATATTTTTGATCAGCTTCTTTTTCTTAAATAAGTCCCTTTATCATTTTATATAATAAGGGCTTGGTAATGGTGTACTTTTTTAACTTGATCTTATCTGGGAAGTACTTTATTTGCCCTTCCATTCTAATTGATAGTTTTGCTGGATAGAGTAATCTTGGATGTAGGTCCTTGCCTTTCATGACTTAGAATACTTCTTTCCAGCCCCTTCTTGCCTGCAAGGTTTCTTTTGAGAAATCAGCTGATAGTCTAATGGGAACTCCTTTGTGGGTAACTGTCTCCTTTTCTCTTGCTGCTTTTCAGATTCTCTCTTTATCTTTAATTTTGAGTAATGTAATTATGATGTGCCTTGGTGTGTTCCTCCTTGGGTCCAACTTTTTTGGACTCTCTGAGCTTCTTGGATTTCCTGGAATTCTATTTCCTTTGCCATATTGGGGAAGTTCTCCATTACTTGCTCAAATAAGTTTTCCACTTCTTGCCCTTCATCTTCTCCTTCTGGCACCCTCATGATTTGAATGTTCAATCATTTAAAGTTGTCCTGGAGGTTCCTAAACCTTGCCTCTTTTTTTTTTTAATTCTTGTTTCTTCACTCTGTTCTGTTGAATGTTTCTTTCTTCCTTCTGCTCCAAATCTTTGATTCAAGTCCTGATTTTCCTCTCATCACTATTGGTTCCCTGTACATTTTATTTTATTTCCAGAAGAGGATGTAACCTTCACTTCTTCCTCTATTTTGTGACCATACTCAAGTATTTCTGTAAGCATCTGATTACCAGTGTTTTGAGCTCTGAGTCTGATAGATTGACTATCTCTTCATCACTTTGTTCTGTTTTTGAAGCTTTGCCCTGTTCTTTTATTTGAGCCATATTTTTCCTCTCTGCCTGCGTGTTACATAGTAAGGGGTGGAGCCTTAGGTATTTGCCAGGGTGGGGTAACCCACATCATTGCATTGTGGTGCTGTATGCAGGGGAGTGGTCCAAGAGGGAACAATGCCACTTGCTCAACTCTCAGCTGGCTTTCAGTCACTTCCCTCACTTCCCATAAGCAAATTGAGCCCTTCTGATGGTGATTCCCTGGTGGGTGGGTTTGTGTATTTTCTAGGACCCTGTGAGTCTCTCCAGCGCATTCTCCTGCGAGTCCGGGAGTTCCTCCTGCTGCCTCAACTCCCACAGGATTTTACAGTCAGAAGGATTGAGGCTTTATTTCCCCACTGCTGGAACCCTGGGTTGCGCTGTCTGTCTTGCTTCCCAGTTGTTCCTCCTGCTTTATCTGCACGCTAATGTGGGACCACCTGGTTTTCTAGCTTTCACCTTGCCAGGAGTTCTCTCTGCCCCTGCTGCCCATCTCTGCCCCTCTACCAGTCTGGATGAATATTATTTCTTTAACTCCTTGGTAGTCAGACTTCCATACAGTTTGATTTTCTGGAAGTTCTGGTTATTTCTTGTTTTTAAATTTGTTATCCTTCTTTCCCTGGCTGGTGTGGCTCAGTAGAGTAAGTGCTGTCCTGCAAACCAAAGTGTCACTGATTTGATTCCTAGTCGGACACATGCCTGTGTTGCAGGCCAGGTCCCCAGTAGGGGGCACATGAGAGGCAACCACACATTGATGTTTCTCTACCTCTCTTTCTCCCTCCCCTCTGTTTAAAAATAAAATTAATAAGTTAAAAATATTTAAAAAACTTGTTGTCCTTTTAGTTGTGCGAGGAGACAAAGTATATCGACCTATGTCTTCATCTTGGCTGGAAGTGACACTGTCTGTCATTGATATTTTAAAAAGATTTTATTTATTTATTTTTAGAGAATGGAATGGATGGAGATAGAGAGGCAGAGAAACAACACTGTGTGGTTGCCTCTTGAGTGCCTCCTACTGGAGACCTGGCCCACAACCCAGGCATGTGCCCTCACTGGGAATTGAACTGGTGACTCTTTGGTTTGCAGGCCAATGCTCAGTCCACTGAGCCACACTAGCCATGGCTGTCATTGGTATTTTAATAAGGATTGCATTGAATCTATAAATTGCTTTGGGTAGTATGGACATTTTGATGATGTTAATTCTTCTAATCCATTGACATGGTGCATGCTTCCACTTGTTTGTGTCTTTTTAAATTTCTTTCTTTAGTGTTGTGTAGTTTTCTGAGTACAGGTCTTTTACCTCCTTGGTTAGGCTCATTCCTAGGTATTTTTTTTTGTTGTTGCTATAGCAAATGGGATTTTTTTCCTGATTTCTGTTTCTAATATTTCATTGTTGGTGTACAAAAATGCCTTTTGTTTCTGAATATTGACTTTGTATCCTGCTGTTTTGCCATATTCATTTATTAGGTCGAGTAGTTTTTTGGTGGAGCATATAGGGTTTTCCATGTACACTATCATGTCATCTGCAAACAGTGACAGTTTTACTTTCTCCTTTTCAATTTGAATGCCTTTTATTTCTTTTTCTTGTCTTATTGCTGTGGCTAGAACTTCCAATACTATGTTGAATAGAAGTAGTGAAAGTGGACACCCTTGTTTTGTTCCTGATCTTAGTGGGAAAGCTTTTAGTTTTTGCCTATTGAGTGTGATGTTGGCTGTAGGTTTCTCATATATAGCCCTTTTTATGTTGAGGTATTCTCCCTTTATTTCCACTGTGCTGAATGTTTTTTTTTTTAATCACAAATGGGTGCTGTACCTTATCAAATGCTTTTTCTGCACCTATTGATATGGTCATGTAATTATTGTCTTTCCTTTTTTTATGTGATGTATTACATTTATTGATTTGCAAATATTGTACCATCCTTGCATCCCTGGGATGAATCCCACTTGATCATGGTGTATGATCTTTTTAATGTATTGCTGGGTATGGTTTGCCAATATTTTGTTGAGGATTTCAGCATCTATATTCATCAGCAATATTGTCCTGTAGTATTCCGGAAAATTACTTTAAAAATAAAAATATTCTGATGTACTCAAACAAACAAATAAACAAACAAACAAAAAGAGCATGGTCTTTGAAATCAGGCACATCTAGATTCAAGTTGAGCACTTAACCTTGTGAAAGTTCCCTTTTAAATGTGATACAGATAGGCCTCCATTTTAAAACTTAAAAGAAGGATGATACCTCCTAGCTATTATGGCCATTACTGCCTGCCTTTTTAACTTCCATGAAGTTCATCTATAAAGTAATAAATCTCTGAATCCTGATATGCACACTTTATACTATAATTTCTAACACATTCAAACATCCTTGGAAACAACTCTTAAAAATTCATTCAAAGTCATATACATTTCATTAAATTAGGATCCAATGCTTTACACAGAGTGTTTGTATAGTAAATTTGGACTGAAAGAGTAAATACATTTTAAGAATATCCCATGAACACTATTATACAACTGTATAATAAACATTGATTGGATGAAAAATTAAAGAAAAATAAATACTTAGATTCTTTCATTCTTTATTTCAACAAAAAAATTGAGTAAGTGCAGACTCTGAGTTAACTCTTCCCTGAATCTATCCCTATTGTGAAGAAGACACTTTTTTAAAATTAATTTTTATTATAAAAAGGTATTAGGGTTCTGGATAGAAACAGAACCAATAGGAGATAGATAGATATAGACATTTCTCTACATATAGATATATAAATCTATGTTTCGTCTATATCTCTACCCCTGTCTATATCTACATCTAGAATAATAATTACTAAAAGGAACTGGCTCGTGTGATTATGGAGGCTGAGAATTTCCGGAGGCTCAGACCTGCCATATGCAAGCTAGAGACTCAGGAAAGCCAGTGGTGTAGTTTGAAGGCCTGAGACCTGGGGAGTTGGTGATGTAGATTTCAATTAGGAGTCCCAAGGGTAGGAGAGAATTGATGACCCTGTTCAAAGAGGCAGGCAGTGGGTAAATATCCTCTTTTTCTGCCTTGTTGTTCTATTTTTGCTCTCAATGGATTGGATGCTACCCACCCACACTGGAGAGGGGGATTCACTTTACTCAGTCCAACAATTCAATTGCTAACCTCTAGAAATACCTCACAGGCACACCCAGAAATAACATTTAATTAGATATCTGGCCAGTCAAGTTGCCCCATAAAATTAACCAGCAGAAGCCTGCTACCCCTTTATATTTGGGGTCTATCAAAATAAAACAAAAAAAATCATTAACCCTTTCTGAACCAGAACTGGACAGAGGCTGAACAGTTGCACAAGTATCTTTGGAAAACTCCATTTCTCAGCTCAGAGATTCAGGGAAGCGCTTTGTCCTTTTAGACCAATTCCCTGGCTGTCTCCTGATCAAAGTTGAAAGGGTAGCATTTAGCATAAAAGAAGAGGATGTGAGAAGGAGTTCTGGTGGCCTCTTTCTAGGTGGGCTGTGTGGGGCAGTGAGATGTGACCACAGTTATTAGGGGGCTAATGGGGCCTGACCTTGGAAATGAGATGGTTCCCTGAGAGTTCAACTATTAAATCAATAGTTCAAAGTGTCTTCCCTGGGGCCAGTTCAGAGGACCTTCTCTTCCTCTGTGTTTTCTTCCTTGTGCTCAAGCGTAAGCTAAATAAAATGTATCTAGAAATAAAAAAAAATGTTCCGAGACCAGCAGCATTGGCATCTCACCAAAAACTCATTACAAATTTGAGTTGTCAGGCCTCTACCCTAGACTTATTGAATCAGAAGTCCTGGGGGTGAAACTCAGCAATCTGTATTTTAACAACCTCTAGATGATGGAGTGCACTCTCAAGTTTTGGGGAACTCAAGAGACAGTGTCTCTCTCAGGACTGCTAAGATTGAATTTTTCTGTGTGTGTGTTGGTTGTTTCTACTAATGATGACTACTATTTATCTAGTGCTTACTGTCTGTCTCGGGTGCTCAATACATTAAAATAGTAATAGCTAGTATTTATTGCATGTTTAATGTGTTCCAAACTATTCTAAGTGCTTTATTCTACCACCTCATTTAATTTTGAGAACAATCTAATGAGTTAGGTGGTGTCATTACTACCACAACATAGATGAAAAAACTGAAGTATAGAGAAGTTATGTCCTTGGTGGAAGGTCATAATGGTAGCAAAGAGAAGACCCAGGATGGGACACCTGGTGGTCAGGCTACAGAGCCCTCACTTGTAACCACTGTGCACTATCATTGGTATTCTGGGATGCATGAATTAATTTAGTGCATCATTTAATTCCTTCCATGTTACCTTGAAAGTGAAATTTATTAAGCAAATTTCACAGCTGGAGAATCAGGGTCTCAGAGTCTCTGATGCATTTTTCTCAAATCACACAGCTCATAAAGGCTCAGCAGGATTTAGATCCTGGCCTGTGTTCCTCTGCGGTGGCATCTTTGAGCTATTATGTCATGCTCCCTGTTCCTGCCTATCATAGTGCTGCCGGCCACTGATTCAGAGACTGCAAACCTTTTTTGGGAACATTCTTTCGGGAATATGAAAAACTGCTCTACCTTCACCCCCAAACTGAACACCACCAGAAAAAAAGTCTCCACAAGTGTCCTTGAAGTTTGCTTTCAAAAGCAGAGAAGGCAAGACATGATGCAAGTATAACTGATTTGAACAGAGTTTTCATTAGCAAATAAATTGGTTTGGGGGGACACATTGATTAAAATATGTGGTTGAATAGCTAGAAATATACCCCTGGAGGAAATCAGCATGTTGCATTAACACTAATTAAGACACACAGACTATCTTTTCCAGACTAAATGACCCTCAAGATTCTGGAATAGTGTGGTGGTATGGAAAGTCTGTCTGCTTTCAAGTTTGAGCAATTTGGTTACTTCATGTTATCAAGGCTCAAATTCTTACCACCCTCATGGGCTGGGAAGTGTGATTTAGTCTTCAAATTTCATGGGGCTATCTTGGAGGCTGGTTACAATGACCAACCTTTCTGACTTTATCTTGCATGAACTCACTATACTTTCATCACACTGACCTTCTTTCTGAGAAACTGGTCCAAACTCAGGCCCTTTGCCTGCTTTTCTCTCCACCCAGGAGACCCTTTCTTCAGATCTCTGCTTCATTATAACACTCAGATGTTGGCTGAAGGATCTTATCCTTAGATACCATCCCTGATCACCCTAATGCCACCATGGCCGCAAGCCCCTGCCCGTTGAAACTTTGTATACTTATCTTTCCATTTCAGATGGGGGTGGGGGGTGGGGGAAGAAAGCTAGAATAATTAAAAACCTACCAGAGCTGGTCTGAACCAAGATGGGGCTGAATTTTACCTCCATGAGACCCTGAACCTCATTATACACTGATTATAATATATTAGCATGCTGACACACCCACCGGCTCCATGACAGGTCTGACTTTGACCATATAAAGGACACAAAAGGGGTGGAGCCCCAATTCTGGGAAGAGACGGGCCCATTCTCTGGAGAACAGGTGCATGTCTTCCCCTCATTATGCTGCCCTCATAATAATTTCCCCCAGACTTTTCTAGAACAAGAAATTAATCTGTGAGTCTGATTTCGGCTTCTCCATTCTCTAGCCATCGAATACAGCTTGTGCTACTGAATGCTCAACTTTGATTTCATTTTTTTGGCTTGGGGACACTGAACAGAGAAAGGACCCTTAGAAGAACAGAAGGTCCTTCCTGAAGACTGGGAGCCCTCCAGTAGGTCCCTGGATGAGCTAAATTGATAACACTAATACTGCTCTTCCTTGTTGCCCCCAGTCTGGGCCAATCATTAAGACATCATCTTATCTGAAATTATTTTTGCTCATTGATTTACCTGTCTTCTGTCTCCACTCTTTGGAACCTCAGCAACCTGAGAGCAATGCCTTGCTCACCATACTCACCACAGCATCCCCAGTACCTGGTACATAATAAGTCAATCACACCTATTGCTTCAAGCCTCCCTGGGGGGAAAAATTCCGGATTCCTCACATTCCCTAACCCCTTCCTGCTGTAGTGGAATTGATCTGATACCTGATCCTGGGTTTGTGGTTTGTATTAAGTGTCCTGTCCCATGTGAGCATTATTCACAGCGAACCCTTGAGTCTACACAGCCCTGCTGTCCCCTGGAGAAGAGACAGTGACAAGAGCCAGTGTTGCCAGCTCAGAAGCTGCCTTGCTGCAGGCTTGCCTGGAACTGGCGATGGAGCTCGCCTTCCCAGCCCAGAGGCCTTTTTGGTTCTGATAGTGATTATCTGAATGAGGCACTTTTCACTGCACAGTCTGACAATGGCTTCTCAGCAGGGGACCCATTAACACTGGCCTAAATGGGAGTCACCTGGAGGGAGTGAAGCCCCAGGGACTTTTCTGAAAGCTTTGTCAGAGCACAGGGCCCCCTCCTCCATCTCAGCGGCTTCCCCTGGCAATTAAATAGGCAGCAGACAAGACTGCTCTCTTAGCATCTCCAGTCTCGGTCTCAGAGACTGCTGGCGACTGTCTGCCCTGTAGCCTGCAAATCAGCCACCTGCCAGCCAGGCTCCTTTCCACCCTCTCTCCATCTTTGCTTCTTCCCTTCCTCCTTCCCTCTCTTCCTTTCTTTCCCTTCCCCTCCCTCCCCCTCCCCTCTTCTTCCCTCTCCCTCCCCTCTTCTTCCCTCTCCTCTCCCTTCCCCTCCTTTCCCTTTTCCTTTCCTTTCCCCCTTTCCTTTCCCCTCCCCTCTGCTCTTCTCCTCTCTCCCCTCCTCTCCTCTCCTGTCCTTCTTTCCTCCTCCCTCCTTCTTATCTTCCTTCCTTTCCCTTCTTTCCTTCCCTAACAAAGTTCTAAAAGATCTATGAATTCCCCAGCTCTCCACCTCTTATTCCTGGCTATTGGTTCCACCCACTCCATCCATTTCTCTTGTCTCTCTGTTGCCTCTAAAACTGAACTACCCGAGGTGACCTACTTTTGCTTTATAAGTGAAGGCCGTGGAACTGTGAGCTAGATGAATAAGAGAGGTGGGCAGAGGCATCCAGCTGGCAAGAACTGTGGGGCCCCACAGGATATCTGGTGGGGCTGGTGGGGTGGCTTGCAGGTATTGATTTACAAAAACTCATACCTTGGGTGGCATTCATACACTTGGAGTTGTTGACGTGAAGCATGTTAGGGCAGCTCTTTTGGTAGCAAATTGAATGGAGCTGAAATTTCTATAGCCAGTGATATGTTGGCCCAGCATTTACTGAGTGTTACCAGCACTGGGCTAAGCAGTGTGATCCAATTAGGAATAATTGTGAGTGCTTTAAAAGGCAAGCACTTTGCACATACCATGTCATCTGAATCCTCCCAAAGCTCTGTGAGATGGAGATGATTTATGCCCATTTTCCAGATGAGGAAGCTCAAGTGTAGTGAGGTTAAGTTGTGCTGCTCCTCAAGTTACCACCCCTCTGTGAGATGATAATTACAATCTCCATTTTATGCATGAAAACCCTGAGGCTCTGGGGTAAAGATCACACAGCCAGTAAGTGGGAAATGTAACACTCATCAGCTGTCTCCTGTGCATGCTCTGCTAGATTACAGTCGCAAAGAAATTGGTACTATTTGCAAAATTTAAAAACTCAGTTGCTAGGAGAATCATTTACTCATTCATTGAGTATTTCCTGCATACCAGTTGGGTATTAGATTCAGTGGTGGTGTGGTAGATTGCAAATGGGGCCACACACTACTCCCTTCTCTTTAGCCACACTCCTTCCCAATTTGACTTTGTACTTCTCTTACCAGGAGGTGGAACCTGTGGCCTCGACCCTTGAATCTGGGCTGTTTTTTTTTAATTAATTTTAGAGAGAGTAAGGGAGCAAAGAAAGAGAGAGAGAGATAAATGTCAATTTGTTGTTCCACTTATTTATGTATTCATCGGTTGAGTCTTGTATGTGCCCTGACCAGAGATGGAACACACAACCTTGGTGTGTCAAGATGATGCTCTAACCAATGGAGCTACCCAGGCAGGGCAGCTCCTGGCTTTGAACAATCAAATGTGGCAAAAGTGTCAGTCTAGATGTCAGGAGACCTTGTAGCTTCTACTCTCTCTTGGAACACTGTGAGCTCCAGTGGGGCCCAGTGACCTTATAGAACAAGCCCTCCAGGTGACTGTGATGCACACTAACATTTAAGAACCACTAAATTAAATACATGGTGTTATTGTAAGCCACTATGTTTTGAGTGGTATCTTACCCAACAGATGCTAACTGATACAGGTGTGGAAGATGAACTCACCAATGCCCTTGAGGTGCTTAAAGTTCATTAGAGGAGATAATATGTTCTTAAACATAAGCAAACAGTCTATAATGTATAAAGCCAGATATTAAAATTATAAACTGATATTAGATTGCATGATAGTAATGATAACTAATATTTAAGTAAGTGCTTCTATGAGGCTGGGTGTGAAGTGCTTTGCATTCTTTATTTTACTTAGCCCTCATGGGAACTCTTTGAGGTCAGTGTTATTTCTATGTCCATTTTATAGATGAAGTAACTGAGGCCTAAAGAAGGTAAGAGCTTTACCTAAGGTCACTAAACCAGACAGTGGCAGGATGAAGGTTCTGACGTAGGTCTCTGCCAGACTCTTAAGCTTATGCTGTTATGTGCTGTGGGATCCAAGCCGTAGGCGTGGTGCAGGAAGTGTGCTGTGAGCATCCTGAGGGAGAGCCTCACAGTTCTACTTGGGGGTCAGGAGAGGATTTATGGCAGAGGGAGTCCTGGGTTAATCTCAAAGGCCAGGCAGGATCAGGACATGTGGTGACAGGAGAGAATGAGAATTTCAGGTAGAGGGAACAATTTGAGCAAAGGTGAGGGAAAAGGCAAACCTCAGGAAGAGAGAAGAGTTTCATTGACAGGAGACAGGGTTCCAGGGAAGGACCATGGCAGAATTTTATATTTAGAGCATTCCAAAGACCCAGCATTAATAATCTTCTTGCAGTGAGGCATGAAAAGGTTATTTGAAACATTAAATTATTAAACCCAACATTTACAGAATGTCTTCTGCATTGTAGGAAGTTTGGTCTTTAAAGTAATTCACTTTAGCCCATCACTAGTAAATCACTGATGGACTTATACATTGATACAATGCAAAGTTTGAAGATGTTAGAATTGAAATGGTAGGGAAAATATTTTGTTGTTGTTTTAGTTTATTCTCTCAGATAAATTTTTTAAGTAGATATTTTTTCCTTGAAACCCATTGAGATGTTACAGCCCTTCTCTTTCTGCTTTCTTCTCAGTATATGTTAATAGTCAAAAAAGGGAATACTTAAGTGAACATCTAAGAATGCTGAACATGCCCAGCATTTTAATTATGTCACATTCCCCCAAGGTAGGATGCTGCCCCTGTTCACAAGGAACTTAGCAATCTAATTGGACAGTAAACTCTCTGGCACAGATTCTAAGGACCATTAACAATGAGAAAGAAAAAATCAGTGCAGGCTGGAGGAACCGGGAAGACCTCCAGGGAGAAAGCAGCCAGTGCCAATGTGGAAGGAAAATATTTGAGCTTCATACTGACATTCAGTAATGTCAGGGTCATCTTTAGTATCCATTAGAATATATTCTTATCCAATTTGGAAAAATAAGAAATGACTTTTTGCCTAAAAATTCCTGGTACTTTTTCAATCTGAAATAGCAAGTGGATTAATTCTGTTTGAAGTGCTTTCTTGAAAAGGATTATGAGTCTCTGCCAGCCTCAGAGGAAATGAGTGCTGAAATCAATTAGTGATGCCTGCCACAGGTATGGAAGTAGTGAGGAAGAACATCCTACATGCATGACTTCTCTATTCCTCACATTTCCCTGCAAATTACAATGAAATTTCTGGGTTTTGTCTACTAAACTAGCTCAAATCATTAACTAACTGGACTTTATGTCCTGCTTTTGACCTTCAGGACAGAGGCACATTAAAAAAATTAAACATATCAAATATTCTAAAAGAAAATCTTCCCATACATTTCTGTTCAGCTAGTTAAATTTTAAACTTATACCTGCACTTTTCTTAGAGAATTGTATGTTTATATTCAGAAAGATGACCCCTAGGTACAGAAAAATAGTGAATGATTAAGTATAAACAGTATATCTATATATACTAACTGTTCTGTTGAAAATATATGTCTTGGTTGGAAGTCTATTTGCATTAAGGTAGAAACACTCATTTGAGGATGTAGGTACTTATCAGAGTGGTATTAGGTGATTCTATAGTTCTTAATTCTAATTAACTTTAGACAGCAACTCTAGAGTTTGGGGGATAGACATCAGGAAGAAAAATGGGTCACATGTAAAAATTTTTTTCTTTATTAGACAACAATAGCAAGAGGTAGAAGTAGAGGCTAGTAGGGCTTGCATATTGCACAGCTCTAGGAGAGGCTATTTGTAATGGTCATTTGCAACATAGTGAATCGGACCCCTAGCATTCTGATGTCCAGACTCTTCCAGCCTAAGCCAATTTGAGGTTCAAGTGCCAATTTCAGTTCAGCTCAACAAATATTAATTTAACATTTACCAAGTGTATTAGCAAGGGTTCTCCAGAGAAACAGAACCAATTATATATGTTATATACATGATTTACATATACATTAAATCTTTCATATAAATAGGTTATATTTAGAAATATATTCAATACATTATGTATGTGATGTATATTTATATATATGAGGTCTGTCTGAAAAAAGTCCAGCTATTGTTAATCTAACGAGAATGGTTTGTATAACCTGGCAGTCTAGGGGAGTGTACTGGAATGTGCATGTGTGAACAATGATGACTTCCCTGTACTAGTGAGTGCAGTCAGTAAGCCCCATTGAGTGAATGTGTGTGCGTGTGGCTATCACGTTCAAAATGACTGAGCGAGTAGAGCAACAAATCTGCATCAGATTTTTTGTTAAGCTTGAACATTGCTCCACAGAAACTATTTAGATGATTCAGAAGGCCACAGCTATGGGCAGCTGGTGATTGGCAGCTTCATTATGACAACCTGCCTGCTCATACATCATGTCTCATGCAGAGATTTTTGGTGAAACACCAAATCACCCAGCTGACCAAGCCCCAATACAGCCCAGATTTGGCACCCTGCATCTTCTGGCTTTTCCCAAAACTAAAATCACCTTGGAAAAGGAAGAGATTTCAGATCATCCATGAGATTCAGGAAAATACAGTGGGGCAGCTGATGGTGATTGGGAGAACAGTGTAAGGTCCCAAGGTGCCTACCTTGCAGGGGACTGAGGTGTCATTGTCCTATGTACAATGTTTCTTGTATCTTGTATCCTCTTCAATAAATATATATTTTTCATGTGACATGGCTGGGTACCTTTTGGACAGTCTGTCTATCTATCTATCTATCTATCTATCTATCTATCTATCATCTATCTATCTATATTGAATCACTGACTCACTTGATTACGGGGCTGCGAAGTCCCATGATCTTCTCTCTATAAGCTGGAGATCCTAGAAAGCCAGTGATGTAGTTCCTGGCTGACTCTGAAGGCATGAGAACCAGGAGCATCTATGGTGTAAGTCCTTGACCAAAGGCAGGAGAAGACTAGCTCAAGGAGTCAGGCAAGGGAAGAGAGAGAGAGAGAGAGAAAGAGCAAGCACAAATTTTCCCCTCCTTCAGCATTTTGTTCTGTTCAAGCCTTCAATGGATTAGATGAGGCCCACTCACATTGGAGAGGACAATCTGCTTTATTCACTCTACAGACTCAAATGCAAATCTCATCCCCAAACACCCCCACAGACATACTAGGAATAGCATTTAGCCAAATATCTGGGTATGCCATGATCCAGTCAAATTAATATTTAATATTAACTCTCATGTCAAATATCTGGCTTTGTGTTTAACACTGAAAATACAGAGATAAATAGGAAAGGGCCTTATCTCAGAGAGCTCTCAGCACAGTGGAGATGGGGACTGACAGTTGTGATACACTGTCACATTCGTAATGCACATTCGTCTAGAGAGAAGTGCCTGGTGATAAGGGGGTACAAGCAAAGGGCACCCAGCCTGGCCAAGGTTTCCTGGAGAAGATGATGTTTAAGTTGAGTCTTAAAAAATGGGTGAGAGTTTATGCAGAAAGCAAGAACTGGGGAAGTTGTTCCAGGCAGTGAACAGCATGGCTGAAGGCACGGGGGTGTGAAAAATCATGGCGTGTGGTGGGAAATAGAAGCCATTTGGTATTACTAAAAATGGGAAGTGTAGGACTGGGTGTGACTGGCAATCTGACTGGGGAACGCATGGCCTCTGATGCTATATAGTAAGGATTCAGGACTTTATCCTGAGGTAACAGAGTCAATGCAGGGTTTCAAACATGGGTCAGATTTTTTTTTTTTTTTTTTTGGCTAAATCACTCTGGTGAGTAATGCCAAGGAAGTGCAATAATATGCATGAAACAGAAGGTCCATTTCCTTGTTTATGCAAAGTAATAGGGAAGAATTAAAAAGTTAAGGAGAGAACCCCTAGGGCTTTGATCTCAAGTAGTACTGAATGCTAAAAGCTTGAAGCTACATTTGGCAGTTTAGGTGCATTTTGGAGGCTTTATGAGTCTAATGACAGGTTCAGAAGAGTTACTGTTATTCAACCTCAGACATAGATGCAGAATAAGATTCTGCAGAGATTTTTGAATTAAAATTTTGTAAGGAACATGCCTTAGAGAAACCGGTGCACATGAGTTCAACATTCATGATCTGGAATATTCATAGGAGCATTGTTCAACATAGCCCCAAAGTGGAAGCAGGCTAAATGTGTCTCAGCAGTAGACTGGGTAAATATATTGTATATCCATGTAACATGTCTTATATTCATAGAATACTATATAGCAGTGAAAATAGACATAGTAGAACCACATGCAACTATGAGGATGAATCTAAACAGAATATTAAGGGGAAAAAGAAGCAAGACACAAAAGAATACATCCAGTATGACTCCATTTATATAAGGCTCAAAAAAAGGCAACATGAAACTGTACTGTTGAGGGATGTATCCATAGGCTGTAACACTACAAAGGAAGGCAAGAAAGACTTACCTCAAAATCCTGAGTGAACTGTTGGATCACAAAATGGCCCCATGCAAGGAAGACAAGGACAGACTGAAGAAAGAGACAAGCCACTCCAGGTACATGGCAGGTTTTAACAAACAAGGAAAACTTACAACAAGGTTCATCTTAGGCAACTGAAAGATGAGTAGATCTTTGCACCACTCACCAGAATCTTGAAAGTTTATAGAGTTTTTAACGGAGTTTAGTCACATGTACCATTCAGATAGATGGTCTCAATAATGCTTTATTGTCTCAAGGCTGTGTCCTTGAAATGGCTTGGGGTACATGAATGTGGGAGAATGGTATATACTCCAAGGACAAGGGATAATAGTGAGAAGCCTCTGATTGCCTGAGTCCAGCTGAAGAGTTAGCCAGTGGTCTGGTCTTCTCACCCACCTCCTCCAACAGAACCTCAGGCATTTAAACTATGCAGAGAATCTAGACAGCACCTCGGGGCAGCTCCATGAATTCTAAGTCTTGATGCCTAAGAATGTCTCAGAGATTGGTCCTGCAAGTTCAAACCTCCAAGGTGATTGATTATAGATTCAGAGCTATGAAAGAAAGACTCTTGGGAGAGGGGCCAAAATCAGCCCCACTTGAGAACCACTGATCTAGACCAGTGCTTTTCAATAGAAATATGCTGCAAGCCTCATATATAATTTTAAGTTTTCTCATAACTACACTGAAATTAATTCTAATAACATACCTTACTTGATTCAATAATATCCAATATATTATCATTTCAATGTCATCAATATAAAAAGTTGATATTCTTTACACTCTTTGTTTTTCAACACTAAGTCTTTGAAATGCTGTATTTTAGATTCACAGCACAATTCAATTTGGACTTCCTACCTTTCAAGTTCTCCATAGCTATGTGACTCATGGCTGCCTTATTGGGTGGTATGCTTCTAGAACATAAGCTCCATGAAGGTAGGAATTTTTGTCTGTTTGTTACATTGCTCTATCTTCAGAGCCTAGTACTGTGCATGGTAGGACCTAGTAGACCCTTAACAGGTATTTTTAAAAAGATTTTATTTATTTATTTTTTAGACAGAGGGGAAGGGAAGGAGAAAGAGAGGGAGAGAAACATCAGTGTGTGGTTGCTTCTCACATAGCCCCCTACTGGGGACTTGATCCAAAACTCAGGCATGTGCCCTGACTGGAAATCAAACCAGCAACCCTTTGGTTCGCAGCCTGCTCTCAATCCACTGAGCTATACCAGTCAGGGCTTAACAGGTATTTTAAAATAAATGATTAAATGAATATCCAAAACTATTTCAGATATAAGAGAGGAGAAGGGCATTCTTTTTTCGACCAGTTCTATTTAGATGTAATTGACATGCAAAACTGTGTAAGTTTAAGATGTACAGCATAATGACTTGACATACATATATTATGAAATAATTAACAAAATATGTTTAGTTAAGATCCATCTAAGAAGAGTATTCTTATTGAGAATTGGCTCTTTAAAGGCAGTAAGGGTGAGCCAAACCAAGTTGAATAATAATCCCATCTTGTGAGGGCTTAACTCTTGCACAAGATGAAATCCAGGAAACCACCACTACAGAGGCAGGTTTGCTGTTAGGTGGATGAAGTGTGTGGGTAGAGCTGACACACACACACACACACACACTTCCTGCTGTCCCCCCACACTTCCCAATGAAATGTTGAGTTTTCCTCTTTTGTGCATCCTTCCCTGCCACACCCCTCCTGGAAATGTGGTTTTGATGTCCACATCATTGTTATTTTTGTTGCAACACTATTTTAATGGCACAGATACTGTGTTAAGAACTACAGATTTCTTCTAGCTCTCTGGTCTAAAAAATATTGGCTGACTATAGTTGCATTTGAGACTGAACTTTTTAAACTGGCAAACACCACAAATCTCCTGTGTATGTGTAGGCGGTTAAATGTGTTATTAAAATGAGATGGTGTTTTGCTCTTTACATATGTTGTGCTGATGCAAGCAAAATGGCCACAAAAGACACAGCCAGGACCTTCTCTCAGCAACTTTTTCCACATCTTCTTCCAACATCTTCTTGTACTTTTCAAATTAGACTCCAAGTCCTTTCGGGTCTTACCTCAATTTTTCTCCCCTCCAGCAGTAGGAACATTACAATCCTGGGCAAGTGCTGCACAAGATGACACTGGATTTGTTTCATGGACTTTTCTTCTTCCACTCTCCCAAGCATTGATTTAATCATGCACATACAGAGGGACTAGTATTTTTTTTTTTAATTCAAGAAAAAGATTGCCCTCTGTTAACAAACATCAAGGGAGAAACCTAACTGTAACAACTGAAGTACAATACTTTTGCATCAAGAAATCATCTATATGACAATTGGATTTCCCATTTTCAACAAGCCTGCCATCCAGCTCCTGCTCCTGTCAGCACATCTGCTGGGTAGATGTTACACTCACCTGCTATCTCCCCAGAGGATAAGTAGACACATTTTCCTGAAGCACCTTCTAATGCCAACCTTTTTGCTCTCTGCTAAGTGTTGACAGTCCAGGCTTCCATTATCTGGCTAACAGGGTTTACAAAAGAGTAATCCCCAGCTGAACCGGAAGGACCACTGTTCATCCTAGTCTATCATGTTTGCATCTCCCCGGGTAAGAGAGGCAAGATTTAAACTCTCCAGTGAGGGCAGATTCGTTGTTTTGAGTCTTTCTAAGTCATTCTGAGGTAAATACATCCTGGAGTTTACCACAACAAAATGGTATGGGGGAATCAGTGGCATCATTTGAAAGACTTTTTAAAGAACAATGATTCTGGTTTTAGTGAACAGTACTCTGGAAATTCTGGCAACAGAATCTTTACTTTTGGGGGGGCATTTACATGATTTAGGTGGAGTCCATATTGATATTGCTGCCACAAGGTTGCACATGTGACTCAGCCTCACCTATCAGCGCTATATACTTCTGATTACTGATTGGTTAAAAGATGGGCATGTGACCCAAGCTAGACTGATCAGATATCTCTCAGACACTTGCTGAAACCACCAGGAAAGAGATGTGCTCCTATCTTTGATGATGATTAGCATAAAGACAAGGTGAGAACAGAGCCGTAGGTGGCAAACACTTTATCACAGGGGAAACTCACAGATAAGAGAACCAGGAGATGGAGGAAACAAAGAATCCTCAAGGTAGCAGTTGAGTCCCTGGATCTACCCAAGCTTAAACCTAACCTTGGACTGTTTAGTTTTTTGTATTGATAAATGTAACCACTTCTTCTTTTCTTTAGCTTATGTTAGTTTCACTTGAGTTTCTGTTATTTTCAAACAAAACCATACTTATTAACATAGTCTTATTCACAGAATCACTCTAATTCAGGAAACCACTGACTCAGAGATAGTGATTTCTAAACTTTAGAATGCATAATGCTTTACAAAATGCTGATTTCCAGTCTGCCTTTCTTAGAGATTCTAATTCAGAAGATAGAACCCATGAATCTGTATTTGGTAAGCACTCCAGGTCTTTCTGATGCAGGACCACACTTTCGGATCCAAATCAGACTATTCTCATTGGCCACAGTTTCAGAATGAAGAAAGGTAACTGGGTGCCTACCATGAGGCCAGATCCCTCAGCTAGGTTCTGTACTTACCTCACTGAATCCCCAGAACAACCTCGTGAGGTTCCTCAAAAGAGAAATAGGATCCGTTCTCCTAGATTTGCAAAATAGATTTGGATTGAAGTAGAACAGCAAGTCTACTCTTTTAACAAGACCGGATAGACACAAGAAATAAAAGAATCCAAAGAGTTTTCATTGACTTTTCAGATGTTAATAATTCCAAGGACACGTGAAACTAGGAGAAGTTAATTAACTTCTTAAATGATACCTACTGGTTTTATACATGTTGGCAAGAGAAGATGATGCTTCTTCTAATAGAAAGGGTCATTAGCAAGGTACAGAGTCTGCGTGACAAACACCAGAGATGGAGCTATGAGAAACTGTCATACACCAGCCATGATTTGAATCACCCTGTTTTGTGAAAACATGAAACTGGACTTCTCTACAGCTGATTTTGGATCAGTGGTATTTGCACTTATTGTTTCTGATTTTGAGTTTAAACTTATAAATTTGAGACTGGATTCTTCTGAAGACCCTGAGATGAGAATTCATAGGCTGTTGATTTAATGAAGTCCTTACAGGAGAAATCCATGTGGAAAGTACAAGAAGACAAGCAAAAGTGTGATTTCAGGCAAAGTTCCACAGGGGGTAACTCCAGTCTGATCCTGCACAGGACTCTGGCGTTTAAGGTGTAACTCAGAGTTTCTCCTGACCTGAGGCAAGAGAGCTGAAATTTACACTCCTGTACCCCGAAGTCATTGACTAAAGGATCCTCAGAGGGATATAACTTTGGAGCACATCTGGTTCAGAACTTCCAAGCAAATTTGCTCCTATAGCCTGAGACATCTCTCTTCCACCAAAGACTTCCTTGAGTGCAGCAACAGAAGCAAAAGCACATCAGAGCAAGCAAGAGACACAAGAGATTATCAAAGAAATCCAAGGGGACTTGGCTAGGGTCCTAGTAGTGCTTGGTCCGATAACACTGATTTTTTTGATGACTTGACAAATCTAGTAATTTTTATTTATTTTATGAATTCACCGGTGGACCACCTGTAGATGACAGGTTGGTTTTATAATGCGGTCCTGATCTAATCTCAGAATAAAAGATTAGAAAGTATCCTTCAGGTTGCCATCTCTCAGACATGCCCAGCTCTTAATATTTTTTATGCCCCAAGTGTGCATAAAAATGCCTAGCCTTTGTTTTTTTCATTAACATTGTTTCATTCATTAAAGTCAGTAATCCTAGTTGAATAATGCACATATGATCCATCAGAATCAAGGAACAACCTCTGAGTAAAGAAAACTGTGGACTTTTTAATTATATAAGTGAGGTATGCTGCAAGAAATCAAATTAGAAATGAAAAAAAAAGGAAAAATCTCTTAAGTAGCATTGCCTAGAGGTAGGCATATTCTCATGGTTCATCCTCTTTATTTATTCTTTTTTAAAATATATTTTATTGATTATGCTATTACAGTTGTCCCATTTTCCCCTTTTATTCCCCTCCACCCTACACACCCCCACCCACCCACATTTCCCCCCTTAAGTTCATGTCCATGGGTCATATATATATAAGATCTTTGGCTTTTACACTTCCTATGCTATTCTTATCCTCCACCTGTCTATTTTCTACCTACCGTCTATGCTACTTATTCTCTGTACCTTTTCCCCCCCTCTCCATCTCTCATGCCCCCTCTGATAACCCTCCATGAGATCTCTATTTCTGTGAATCTGTTCCTGTTCCAGTTGTTTGCTTAGTTTTTTTTTTTTTAGGTTCAGTTGTTAATAGCTATGAGTTTGTTGTCCTTTTACTGTTCGTATTTTGATCATCTTCTTTTTCTTAGTTAAGTCCCTTTAACATTTCATATAGTGAGGGTTGGGTGATGATGAACTCCTTTCACTTGGCCTTATCTGGGAAGTACTTTATCTGCTCTTCCATTCTAAATGAAAGCTTTGCTGGATAGAGCAATCTTGGATGTAGGTCCTTGCTTTTCATGACTTGGAATACTTCTTTCCAGCCCCTTCTTGCCTGTCAGGTTTCTTTTGAGAAATCAGCTGATAGTCCAATGGGAACTCCTTTGTAGGTAACTGTCTCCTTTTCTCTTGCTGCTTTTCAGATTCTCTCTTTATCTTTTAATCTTGGATAATGTAATTGTGATGTGCCTTGGTGTGTTCCTCCTTGGGTCCAACTTTTTTTGGACTCTCTGAGCTTCCTGGACTTCCTGGAATTCTATTTCCCTTGCCATATTGGGGAAGTTCTCCTTCATTACTTGCTCAAATAAGTTTACCACTTCTTGCCCTTCATCTTCTCCTTTTGGCACCCCAAGGATTTGGATATTGGAACATTTAAAGATGTTCTGGAGGTTCCTAAGCCTCTACTCATTTTTTAAAATTCTTGTTTCTTCATTCTGTTCTGATTGAATGTTTCTTTCTTCTTTCTGCTCCAAACCCTTGATTTGAGTCCTGGTTTCCTTCCCATCACTGTTGGTTCCCTGTAGATTTTTCTTTATTTTACATAATGCAACCTTCATTCCTACGTGGGTCTTTTTAATGCTGTTGAAGTGCCCAGTGAGTTCCTGGAGCATCTTGAAAACCAGTGTTTTGAACTCTGTATCTGATAGGTTGGCTATGTCTTTGTCACTTAGGTGTATTTTTTCTGGAGCTTTTAACTGTTCTTTCATTCAGACCATTTTTTCTTTTTGGCTCAGCACACCTGCTACATAGTAAGAAGCAGAGCCTTAGGTGTTCACCAGGGCAGGGTAACCCATGTCGCTGTGTTGTGATGCTGTATGTGGGGGAGAGGTCTGAGAGGGAACAGTGCCACTTACTCTGCTCTCTGCCAGCTTTCAGTTACTTCCCCACTACCCACAATCAAACTGGGCCCTTCTGGTGCTGGTTCCCGGGTGGGTAGGTTTATATATATATTCGAGGACCCTGTGGGTCTCTTCAAGGAACTCTCCTGTGAGGCTGGGAGTTTCTCCCACTGCCTCAACTCCCACAGGTGTTTTCAGTTAGTGGTTTTAAGGCTTTATTTCTCTGCACTGGAACCCTGGGTTGCGTGGTCTATCTCCCCGCAGTTGTTCCTCCTGGTTTATCTGCACATGAATGTGGGACTGCCCAGTCTGCAAGCCACCACATTGCCTGGTCCTCCAGCCGCTGCCTTGCCACTAGTCTTTTCCACCCGGCTGCCCGTCTCTGCCCATTCTACCAGTCTGGATGAATGTTTTTTCTTTAACTCCTTGGTTGTTGGACTTCCATCCAGTTTGATTTTCTGTCAGTTCTGGTTGTTTTTTGTTTTCAAATTTGTTGTTGTCCTTCTTTTGGTTGTGCGAGGAAGCACAGTGTGTCTACCTATGCCTCCATCTTGGCTGGAAATCCTATTTATTTTTTTTTAAAGGTTTTATTTATTTTTAGAGAGAGGGAAGTTAGGGAGAAAGAGAGGGAGAGAAACATCACTGTGTGGTGTTTCTCTCGCACGGCCCCTACCAACATTTCTCTCGCACGGCAACCCAAGCATGTGCCCTGACTGGGATTTGAACCAGCAACCATTTGGTTTGCCAGTCGGCACTCAATCCACTGGGCTACACCAGCCAGAGCCTCTTTATTTATTCTTCTAATTATTTAGTCAACCCCTGCTGATGGACATTTAGGTTGTTTCCAATTTTTTACTAATACAGTGTTTCAACAAACTTTTTTTGGGCCTACAGTCTTAAATATAAGGATGCCAATATCTTGTGCACAAGGATAGAATCCTTGAAGGAGAATTGTTGATACCGAGACTCATGCATTAAACACTTTAAAAGAAGCAGTCAAATACTTACGCCCTATCACACCCTGGAAATGGCACTAATGTATACTGCCAGCAGCAGGGATTAAGTGGTAATTTCTTTAGTTATTTTAATCTTAAATGGAAAAATAGTCTATATATATATATATATATATAGACTATTTATATATATATAAATATATAATATATATAATATATATATATTTATATATATATAATTTATTGAATTGGCATTTGTGCATAAAACATAGCACCCACCAAACCTCACTGCTGTCATAACCTGTTTGAGTCCTTTTCCTCCAAGCCATTTTTAATGTGCACCTTGCATTGGCTTTTGGTATATTTCCAGTGTTGTGCAAACACCACCATCTCTAGTTCCAGGACATTCTCATTGCCTCAAAAATGTGATCATTTTTAACTACCTATGTATGGTACTGAGTGGGCACCCACTGCTTATTGGAGGTTTTGGGGAGGGAGGAACAACACTTTGAGTAGACAAGTGACCATCATGTGAGATTAGAGGTCAAATAATCTTTTTATACGTGCTATAAAGTTTCTAGGAGTTCAAGTGTTCCTTTCAGCACTTGGAGACTTGCCCAATGTGCTACTCTTTTTAAAGAATCCCTATTGGCCTGACTAATTTAAAACGCTGAGTTGAGGGCTTAGTAAAAGGCGATTGATTCCCTCTTAGTCTCATATTCCCTGTCTAGTCTGGTCTTCCACTTCATTTTACCATGTAACCCATCATTCAGCCATGCTAACTACAGTGGTTCCCCCATATCCATGAGGAATACTGTCCGAGACCCCCCAGGGGGTGCCTGAATCTGCAGACAGTTCCAAACCCTATACACACCATGCTTTTTCCTATAAGTTTAATTTATAAATCAGGCATGGTAAGAGATAACAACAATAATAAAATAAAACAATATAACAATATACTATAATAAAGGTTACACAAATGTGGTCTCTCTGAAAATACCTTGTTGTATTTTACTCACCTTTCTTGTGATGATGTGAGATGATACAATGCCTTATTAAGCTGAGAACTTTTACCTTTTCACCTAAAGAAAGCACTTTACAGCTTCTCTTCGGTGTATCCGAATTGGCAGCATCACCACTCTTGCACTTTGGGGCCCATTATTAAGTAAATAGGGTAGGTTTAGCACAAGCACTGAGAACCAAGATTGCTACTATGTGACTAACAAGCAAGAGAGCATCTTTAGTGTGGAGATGTGATTCACTTTCCCAGTGAGAGAGCATGAGATTTCATCATGCTACACAGAACAGTGAGCAATTTAAAACTCATGAATTGTTATATCTGGAACTTTCCATTTAATATTGACTGTTGGTAACTAAAACCACAAAGAGAGAGAGTCTGCAGTTAAGGGGGGAACTATTGTACCAGTGCTTTGAGGCTCTGTGCCTTTATTCAAAATCCAGAATACTCTTTCCTTGGGACATCCTACTCATTCTTCATAGCCCATCTTCAAGGTCACCTCCTCTACGTAGTTTTCCATGATATTAATTCCTTTTTCTCCATTTAAAACCCATAGTGCATTGTGTAAACCTCCTCTTTCAGAGGATCTGCTATCAGAATGACTTATTTGTGTGTCTTCTTTCCCACCTGAATGTGAATTTCCTGATGACAGGGACTTTGCCCTATTCATCTTTTAGCTGTCCCCACAGTTTCTAGCATGATAGATATATTCTGAATTGAATTAAACCATAGAACATTTTACTATGAATTTTGATTGTATTTAATGAAAAGAGAATAATCTCAGGAAAAAATTGATTGGTATTTCTGGGGGAAAAATGTGTTAGGACTCTTAGATGAAAGAACCTCAAATCTGTTCAAATTAGCTTAGGTGTAAGGTTTTTTTTTTAAAGAAAGATAAAATTGTATGAAATTTAAAGATAAACTAGGAAACTAGTTCTCTAAAATAAGAGGAGCTGGGTGGTACCAGAGATCTGCAGCAGTAAAAGTTTATGAGCCTTCCCTCTAATGATTACTTTACCTTTCAAGTAGTAATTATTGAGCACCTACTATGTGCCAGAATGGTGGCAGGCATTGGGCATGCAGCAGGAAACAAGACTGTCATAACTCCTGCCTTCATGCCACTTTTAATCTGGTTCTTGAGCATTAATGTAATAGGGCTCTTGACCTTCATCCTCCCCCAATCTATATTTCTTAGTTCAAGTTCTTCAGGGCAAATCAAATTAGCTTTTGGGCAGAATTATAATGGGTTGGACCTTCCTGAGGGAAGTAGCTGGGTCTGTCTCTGACCAGGCTATGGAGGATGGGAGAGCAGAGGCTTTTCTGGAGAGGGTCAAGGGCTGATTGGGCACCCCCCAAATCATTCTTATTCTACACAATTTGTAAATATATTATTTGTGATTCATTTTATATCCTTTAAAGCATAAGATTTCAAAGATGACTCTAATAAAGAAAAAGCCATTTTATTTTATGATAGTGTCATCATAAGCTGCTGTGGGAAGCCATGACAATTACTGCTTTAATTTGAAAGAAATTTCTGCCCAAGTAATTAGCTGTCAGTGAATATTGCAGATGATTTTTAGAGTTAGAAATTTAGAGAGCATTAGATTCTGCTGACCTATTTTTCAGATGAAAAAACTGAGGCCCAATGAAGGGAAATGATTTGGTCGAGGTCAAAGACCTACACAGAGGACTTGAGAATGGAAGTCAGGTTGTTTTTGAGCTATTTGATGCTCTTTCTTTTCTTTCTCCTCTTCATCTACTCTCATCCATTCCTTCCACTGTTTTTTCCTTTTAAACACACTTTAATTAACCAATCCTTTCTTGAATAGTTTGTGCATACAGATGGTTAAAAAAACAGTATGCAAATGTATGCCAGGAAAATTAATTCTCCCCCCTGGCCTAGGCCCTGTCCCCAGGAGCCATTATTGCTTCTAGTGTAACTTTCCAGAAATAATCTGTAAATTTTAATCATAAGTCTGTTTTTATTTCTGCTTTGCATCTCCCCCTTTATATCTTGAAGATATTTTGAGGAATATATATATACAGGATATATATAGTATATGTAATTCATCCTGGGGATCTATAAGGCAATAATACCTAAAATGAATTCCAGATTTTTTAAACTCTCATTCTTTTAAACTACTGTATAGTTTTCTGATAGGGAAATACAGTGATTTATTTAGATGCTATCTCACCGGTAAAGAGATCTCTGAGCTCTGAGATCATCTGAGTTCTGAGTCAGAGCCTGTGTCTCACGGATACAGGTTATTTTCAATCCTTTACTATTACAAAGAATGCCACAAAGAACACTCCTCTATAAATGTCATTGTGTGTGTATGTGAGGACATTTCTCTCTCTCCCCTCCTCTCCCTCCTCTCCCCTCCCCTGCCCTTTCTGCCATTCCTCCTGCCCTCCATCTGGCCAACTGTGGAATCAGGAAGGAGAGAGACAAAATGTAACATCTGGTGGTGATGTGATGGAGGCCTGAACAGAGAAACTGGAGAAAGGATTATCTTGGTCAGACTTTAAAAAAGAATCAACTTGAGCTAATTTAGGCAAAATGGGAAGAAGGTAGGAGGACTATATCGGAAAAACCAGGAGAATCACACCAAACCCCCAAATCTCAGGAACTAGAAAGCCACTGACAATGTAGTCAAATCTCTTTTTCGTCTTGTTTCTGCTTCTCCCTGAAGGCCCATTTTCCTTTCTGCTTCCCAGCACTGTTTGTTCCTTCCTCTCTGTGTATTGGAGGCAGAGGGACATCTCTAATAGGACTTGAGTATGTAGGTTCTAAACCCAGAACAGTTGGCTTTTTCTGGTTCCAGATGCATTATAAGGCCCAGATTAGCTGGCTACGTGATCCTAAACCCCAGAATATACTTAATGCATGAAACTCCACCCCCTTCCCCAGTCCCCGCAGGATGCTCTGTTTCTCCAACCACAGCATCTATTACATCTCTTATAATTGTCTGTTGAGGCCAGGACTGGGTTATACATTCATCAGCTCTCTTTCATCCTCTGAGCACACAGTAAGACTACGTTTCCCATCCTCCTTTCTGCTTAAATTGGGACCATGTGATGAGTTCAGCTAATGGAATACAGCAGGAAGGACATATGCCACTTCCAGGCTAGGCTGTAAATCACCTCACCTTATCCTTCCTTTTCTTCCTTCCATGTGGCTCGACACGGCCTCCACATGGTATTCACATGGAGACAAGTAAATAATTTCCAGATGGTGGAGCTACGTGATAGAAGGAACTTAGATTCTTGAGTCATGAGTTATTGTGTTAAGCCAATGGGATTTGGGGTTGTATATTATGGCAGATGACCTATCCTGACTAGAACTCTGTTTTCTTGTTTCTTTGCTTTACCAAACTGTAGGCTCCATCTCCTTTCCTGTTGTTGCCCCCATCCCCAGCACAGTGCTTGGCACAAAGTGAAAATTCAACAAAAGCTCATTAAGTGAATGAAAGGCAATAGGATTCAGGGGCGGGAGTGGTTCGATGAAACTAGGACGAAAGGTAATTGTCATTGTGAGAAATAAAGGTTGCACCGAAGTCGTGATAATGGGGATGAAAGGAAAGGAAAAATTTGATGTTTACTTAGGAGGCAGAATTGATAGAAGTTGGTGACTGATGGGTGACATCAGACACCTTCCAGTTTACTTAGCTTAGACACATGGCTGGACATTGGTACACTGAACTTTCAAATGTCCAAGGGTTGTTTTGAGTATGTAGATAAAAACACCATTTATATAATTCAATGTGACTGTTGCTTCTTTGGTTGTAATATAATTCACATGAACCCCTTTTTCCTTGAATATTGTTGACTGGGCAGTCTTGGTGATATGGAGATTTTCATTCTGTCATGGTTGGTAGTAATGGGATTTGAAGTGTGCTGTAGGTTGATGCAGTGGTTTCAATGTTTTTGTCCTCCCCAAAATTTATATGCTGAATTTCTAGAAGTGGAGGTGCTTTGCAAGTTCATTCATGAGGGCTTCACCCTCATGAATGGGATTAATATTCCTTTAAGAGAAAGCCCACTGAGAACCCTGGCCCCTCTAACCATGTGAGGACTCAGTAAAAGACACTGCCTGTGAACCAGGAAGAGGGCTTTCATCAGACTCTGACCATGCTGGAACCTTGATCTTAGACTTTCCAGTCTCCAGACCTGTGAGAAATAAATTTCTGTAGTTTATAAAACACCCAATCTATGGTATTCTGTTATAGAATCCCAAATGGACTAAGACAGTGGATATAAAAAAGAAGTGCAGTCATTCACACATCCCTGTATGCATACCCCTTTTCAATGTGGCATTGCAGCTCTTCCCATCAAAAGAAGATGTTTATTTCTCCACCCTTTGGATATGGGCTGACTTTATGATTGCTTTCTGCCCATAAAGTGTGGTGGAAGTGATGGTGTGCCTGTTGTGACCCTGGATCTCCACAGGACTTGCATGCTTTCTCTCAATTTCTCCCTGCTCAGCCACCAGTTGAAACAGCTTGGTCTAGACTGCTAGTATGTGGGGAACTTCATGGAGTGGAGCTGTCCCTGCTGAAGGCTGATCCAGACCCACCAGCATCCTGGTGGCTTGGGAGTTAATAGCAAATGCATGAATGAAACCAGACAAAGTCAGAGCTACCCAAGAGAGGCCAACCTAAGTTGCAAACCCACAGAACTTTTTGTTAAATAAATAGCTGTTTTTTAAGCCACTAAGCTTTGGGATGATTTGTTACACAGCAGAAACTGATACAATCTATATTTATAGGCACTTGAGCAGAGAGTCAGGAGTCTGGGGGGTAAGCAGCTATGGGGGTTTAATCTAGTTTCAGCTGGTTCCTGGGGATATACTCATTTATTTTAGGTGAAATAAATGTGCTTGGAAAATGCATGACTCCAAAACCTATTTTGGTTTTAGAGTTGGAGGGACTTCAATTACTCAGATAATTGCTTCAACCTACTACTTTACTTGTGAACAAAAGCTACTGTGGAGTTTTTAAATTAGTTGTCCCAGACTCTGGGATTTCATCTATAGCAAAACAACCAAAAATTGGGGAGAATACTTTTGCCAATTTTTTTCCTGGTAAGGAATATTTTTAAAATAACACACACATACAATATATTTAAGACTAACATCTACTAACTCCAACATTACTTCAGAAAGTGAATTATAATACAAATAGAGTATATAACAATTAGCAGAGGTGTTTATCAAACACTTATTTCATTAGCCTTACTTTTTCTCAATTTTCTATTGGATCAGTGAAAACTTCAGCAAATATTTGTAATGTTGTGTTGACTAGCATTCAATAACTGCTTTTAAAGAGAGGCAACCAAAATGCCTTCCTCTGGTTTCCTGAGAATGCATACATACATTTAACTTAGGACTGCTCAAATGCCACCACCTCTGAGAAGTCCTTCTTTCCTGTATAGGTAGAGCTAAACATCTTTTCTAAGTTCCCATAGCTTCAACTCTATTTTTGTATAGAGGATCAGTTACATAATTGGTGGGGGACCCTTATCTAAAAATAATTTATCACTTCAAGAAGAAACTTCAGAGTATCATATCAAGCACAGGGCCCTTGCCCAGGACGCATGGCCTGCTTCTGTATTCTGTCTCACCTGGGAGATTTTGAGATCCTGGAGAACAAGGATCTTATCTCAGTTATCTACCACTCCAGCTCTCAGTTCAGTGCCTGACATCTTGTAGGCCCTCAGTGACCCTTTATTACACACTGCCAAGTTTCCATTAAATGTGCTAAACACTCTATATAAGGTATGGAGTGTCTGTAACCTTCCTGGGCAGAAGCACCATTCTTATCCCCATCTTACAGATGAGAAAACTGAGGCTTAGAGAAGTGAAGCAAATTGTTGGAGTCATATGACAAAGAGCCAGGATTGGGACATAGGTATGACTCAGTGGTTCTCAACTGATTATGCCCTCCAGAACACCCCACTGTAGGGACATTGGCAATGTGTGGTTAACAGTTTTTTGCTGTCACAACTGAGAGGTGCTACTGGCATCTTAGTGGGTAGAGGTCAAGGGTACTGCTGAACATTCTACAGTGCACAGGACAGCTCCCACAACAAAGAATTATCCAGTCCAACATGTCATGAGTCCTGAAGCTCAGAACCCCTGTTCGTACTAAAGCCCACACTTCATAGATTTCAGTACCAGGCACTTCATATTCTTTTCCTTATCTGCATTTCATAAACAAATACCATGATGTATTTATTATTTTTTCTTAAACTGACTTTAAATTGATGAACTTAAAAGAATTAACTATATTTTAAGCACTTGTGCCCATGAAGCCATGTGTTGGATATCATTATATATTTTTTGATACACATTGAAATAACTATAAAATTATTAAAAGATATTTCTTGGGGTACCACCAAAAATCATCTCACATATCACCTCCAGTCTGGGGGAACTATACTTCAGACTCATTTCACTTCTTCTATAAGGCTTCCCTTATCTGTTCAGAACAAGAGGATAAAACATATCAAAGGGGGTGCTGCTTGGACCTGGCAAGGTGCTATCTCCTTTTAGGCTTCTGTTAGAGGAAGTCATTGTGAAGACACGATCAGAGGTTGACCCCTGAGCTGGACCCAGGTGATGGGAGGCTACTCAGCTGTCCGCTGTCCTTGAAATGTACCTTTTGCCCACTGTTCCTGCGCTCTCAAGGCCGTAGCCTTGAGTAAATAGGTGTTGAGGCCATTTTGGATGGTACATGGTGGGTGTGGAGATCTCATTTTACAGCACCCAAGCAGGTAAGTTCCCTTGCTAGTTAAACCTGTCACCTACCATTCTTCTATCTCTCCTTACCCTCTGTGGTTGGGGCCAATTTCAGATCATACCCAGGAAGTTTCTGAAGTTTTAAATCAACTTCTGTTTCATTTTTTCTCCCTCAAGGCTTATAGTTTCTTAGAAACCCCTTTGAAACCCTGAAAGCCACCTGATGAGGATGATTTTGAGGGCCACAGCACAAACAGTCTAATTTGTTGAGTTGCTTGTGGACAATGGTTGCCAGTTCTGGTAAGCACACATCCTTTGTCATGTGGCTGTCTCCCCTAACTGCTGGGGAGTACAATTGCATTCTCTTCGATACATGCACTATAGTCTGACATAAATAAGGTGAGAGCAAATGATGTTCTTCTTTGGATATTAAAAGTGCCTGTATTGTAAATAATAATGTCATCATCACTTTCTTAGAAAGCACGTTCATTAAGAGCTGCATTTTAACCTCAACACATTTGCATGAATTCATTTGTAGTGGTGGGAGGGGTGGTATTTGATGATGAATTTTCATCTTTCATGAACTTGCCAGGTGTTTCTATAATATTACTCCCCATTGACCCCTCCCCCTACCACCAGGAGCCCTGAGAGATATTCCAGAGGGGGGCATGTCTCCAATAATCATACATCTGTTAGGAGGCAGTTGACTCTTTGCTGACTGGAAATACCCAGAAGACATCAACTCTTTTCTCTTGAAAAGTAAAATGAACCAAGATGATTCCTTCCACTTCTAAACAATTTTCAAATGTTTGGGAAACAGGCTCTGGCAATATTCCAGAGGGCAATGGCAGCCACGACAGGCAAGACCAGAAGGAATTTGATTTGGGCAAAGCTCAATAAATAGGAGGCTTAGGGTTTGGAATCTGGTAAACAGCACAGGGTGGATCTGGTTGGCTTGTCTCCACAGCACGGTCCTGCACTCCCTTTGTCACAAACAGGGGACAGTCTCTGTTAATTAAAGTGGGGAGCAGCAGCCAAAGCTGGTCTCCTCTGAGGACCTAGCTCAAATGTCCAGGTGACAGGCAATATTTACAGAGACTGTATTTCATTAAAGTTTTTTTCTTTTTTAAAATAAAATTTATGAATGCCTTAAAACCCCAACCCTTGTGGGAAGGTGTCTGTGACCTATGCTTCCACCAGCTTCTTGCCCTTCTCTCTGGGCTCTGATGCAGGCTGGGAAGTGCCAGGGTCGGGTGCCCTGAGGCAGGGCCAGGAGACCAGAGACTAGAAGTCTGGAGGACTGCATCCAGCCCTGGCTTTCCCATTTGCTGGCCTTGTGACCTTGGACAAAGCCCTTAATCTCTCCAAGACTCAGCTTTCTGGACCTAGTAAGCTTTCTGGGGGCAGTTCTGCAATTCTGATTTAGCACGTAGGAATGTGCCAACCCCTCTGGAGCTGTTGTGTGGCAGAAACTCTCCCCTCTGTCCCTGACTTGTGTTCCTTTTTTCCCTTGGTTTAAGACAAGGTCTTGCATAAAAATTCTTAGTTAATTAGTGCTTTCCTGTGTTCTAAATGCTGGGGGACTCTACAAGAGTTGGGGCAATTTCTGTCATGAAGTTACATTTCAATATGGGGACACCGAAAGAATAAATGTCTCATATAGTAACAGGTGGATAGAGTCTGGAGGCCTGTTTTTCAGTGGTTAGAATACAGACCCATGGAGTCAAATTTCTTGGTCAAAAACCAACTGCACACTTCCTTGCTGAGCTGGGCAACTGGCTTAATTGCTTTGGGCCTCAGTCTCTCCCTCTGTTGTGTGGACCTGGTTGTATTTCCTAATGGATAGAGTTAAATGAGATCTGTCACTCAATGGTTCAGAACATATTCACAGATTGCCTGTTAAGTGCTAGGCACTGCTCTAAGCAGCTGTGAGGAGCAAGCTTAGTGGGTATGTTGGAAGCACTGAATAAATGTCAGCTATCATTAGCTCTCACACACCAAAACTGTGTTTGTAGAGATTGGTGGTGGGTGTGGGTCCACAGACATGTCACACTGTTTTATTTTGGGGACCCCATTGTGATAAATCTGATGAATTTAGACTCACAATCTCACACCTTGTCCAGGTGGGTTTGGGAGTCTTCCAGAACTGATATATTCCTGGATATGCTCTATCAGTGTTGCTCTGGAGTGTTTTTGCTGGAACAGCGTCGTTCTTTGCAAGTCTTTGGGAAGATTGTAAGTGATATTTCTTCAAAGAGAAGGCACAGTTAGCTCTCATTCTGAAAAAAGCTTGCAGTAGAGCCCAGATACACCCCCTTGCTTTATCACTTAAGGGGACCCCAGTATGTCATTTTACTGGCCCAGCTTCTTGGTTCCTTGAAAATGCCCTGAGAGGAGCTTGACTGCAGGCAGCCAAATAGTGGTATGGAAACCTCATACCACTGCAAACAGCCCAGCTGACTGCAAAGTGTATACTTAGTTAATGCAATTAAAAAACAAAAAGCAGGGGCGTGTGGAAATCTAAATTTGGTGTAGCAGCTTTGGTACCAATCCTGTTTCGGGGGCTACTGGAGTCAAATTCAAGCAGAGGAGAGGAAGAAGTGGGAGAAATGGGAGAGGGCTGAAGGATGCCTAGAATCGGCTGAGTTGAGAGAGGGCAACGCAAGGCTGGAAGCCGAGGAAGCAAGGCCAGCTCCGCAGCCCGGGTGAGGATGACTGAGGGTGGTTTGGGGGGCTTGGTGGGAAAAGGGACCAGCCGAGAGTCTGGCGACCCATGCGCGGGCTCCAGGTCCGGGAGGGTGGCTGAGACGGGGTGCACAGGCCTTGCACTGCACCAGATCTGGGTACGCAGAGGTGGCGCCGCCGTGTGCCCTCCAGTGGAGCGCAGGGAACGCTGCGAGGGTGAAGAGGGACATAAAATCCGCAAGCCGGGGGCCTGGGGGAGTCCCAGGGAAAGACCATCCAGGACATGCCCCGTCCTTTTCGGTTGCCTCTCCTTACCTCCTGCGCCTCTTGGGCTTTAGTTTAGCCCAAGCCCCTCTCCGGGGATGCTTACCCAGGGTCCAGGGCTTCCCACCCAGTCTTCCCAGCTCAGCCTTGGTCTTTGCCTCGGCCCAAAGAGTTGAGCAATCTGGGCAGCGTGTTTGGCTGGAGCTTGAAGGGCAAGGCGGCCCTGCGCACCTGGGAGGGGCGATCCTGATCACACTCAGCTTCAGTTTGTGTTGGAGTGTAAGCCAACTAGTGTGTCCCTATCTCCTCCGAGTCACCCTTTCCCTGTTGGGCAGAGTCGAGCAGCAGCAGATCTTGCGCCCGCACCCCTGAAAAAGCCACGGGCGGAGCCGCCTCTGCGCCGTGAACAGGTCTGAGCCGCGCCTCCAGCTCAGAGAGGGCGCGGGAGGTCCTGCTGCCGTCCTCCACCTGCCGGGAAATCCGAGCTGTTCCTTCGGTGGCTGCAAAGCTCCCTCCTTCCTGCTTGCCAGGCTGGCTCGGTTGTGCACGCCCCCCAGCTCGCTCCCTCCCGCCCGCCGGAGTCACCTCTCCCGCGCCCCCGCCCCTCTCGAGCTCCCGCCGGCCCCCCCACCCCCCAACCCAGCGCCTCCTCTGCCCGCCCTCCTCCCCCTCCCCCTTCTCTCTTGCCCTCCCTTCATTCCACAAGTGTCGCTCCGCTCTCTCCAGCGCACTTGGCAAGCTGAAGAGGTGAGAGGGATCTTGCGAGCGGGCACGGGGCTGTGAGTCCGGAGCCGACACAGAGGAGTGGGGCGGATATTTCGACTCTCTCTTGCTTTCCGGCTCCCCGCTTTGCCTTGTAGCCAGCCGGACCTGCACCCCGCACTTGCCCCCACTCACCCTCCCCCCACCCAGCCCCGCGCGCTCCTCCCCGGCCAGCCCCTCCGCGCGCAGCGCGCTGGAGGCGAACGCGGGCTGAGTCGAGCGCCGTGGCCGCCGACCACCGAGCGCCCCGTGCTGCTCCCTGCATGTGCAGCCCGCGGCGGCTCGCAGCCCCCGGCAGCAGCCTCGGCAGCTTCGGCCGGGCTTCGAGAAGCGGCTGCAGAGGCTCCAGAGGCAGCAGAGCAGCCGAGCCCGGGCTGGGAGACACGATGCGCCGCGTCCTCCGGCTGCTGCTCGGCTGCTTTCTCACCGAGCTCTGCGCCCGCGTGTGCCGGGCGCAGGAGCGAGCGGGGCACGAGCAGCTGGCGCAGCTGGGCGGCGTGTTGGTGCTTACTGGGGGGAACCGCTCCGGGGCCGCCTCCGGGGAGGCCGGCGAAGGCGCAGGGGTCTCGGACGCGCCCCCGACCCGGGCGCCCACGCCAGACTTCTGCCGGGGCTACTTCGATGTTATGGGCCAGTGGGACCCGCCGTTCAACTGCAGCTCGGGCGACTTCATCTTCTGCTGCGGGACTTGTGGCTTCCGGTTCTGCTGCACGTTTAAGAAGCGGCGTCTAAACCAGAGCACCTGCACCAACTACGACACCCCACTCTGGCTGAACACGGGCAAGCCCCCCGCACGCAAGGACGACCCCTTGCACGACCCCACCAAGGACAAGACCAACCTGATCGTTTACATCATCTGCGGGGTGGTGGCCGTCATGGTGCTCGTGGGCATCTTCACCAAGCTGGGACTGGAGAAAGCGCACCGGCCCCAGAGGGAGCACATGTCCAGGTGGGCTGCCTCCCCCCAGTCCTCCTCCCTCTCAGGGTGCTGCTCTCCCGTCTCTCTCCCCTTTCTACCTTCCCCAGGCAATGGCGCTCCCCCACCCCAGTCTCTCTGCTGGGCGATGTCACCGGGAACCCAACTTAGGTTCAAAGAGAGGGCGCTGGGCTCTGCACAGGTGTGGATATGAGTGTGTGTGTGTGTGTGTGTGTGTGTGTGTGTGTGTGTGTGTGGTGCTGGGGGTCTTTCCCTTCTCTTGCCCTCTTGCCGTTCCTCCTCCCCGCGCCGAAGATCGAAGCGGACTTGAGGCACGCTGCTGGGATACCGTGGCCCCGAAGTCTTGGGTTTTAGGGGGTCCACCCCTCGGATTCCAGATAGTAGTCTAGGTTAACAGGGACCGGCGGGCGGGCCAGAAAGGGAAGGGGGTGTGTGTGAGTCCGAGCGCGCGTGTGTGATGCATGGAGGGAGGGAAAGGAGTGTGCGCCGCCTGTAACTCGTAAGGCTTTCGAAAAGGAGGCGAGGGAGGTGGAGAGCCGGGGAGGGCGAGAACAAAAGCCTTGTTTGGAGCGGCCGCCTCGCTTTCCCTGAGCTGCCTGGTCCTTGGAATCAGGAACTCGGCTGTCTCTGTCCCCCCGCAAGACGCACTCCCCGCTGCCCTCGCCGCCGACTCCCTGGCTTCTCGCCTCTGTCACCACCTCTCCCTGCACCCCTTGCCCGAGCTGGCACGGACTTCAAAGGCCTGAGCCCCCGCCGCGTGCGCCACCAACCGCCCCCCCCCCCCACATCCTGATTCGTCAACTTTTCCGTTTGCCTCATTCATTATGCAAGTCCCAGCACGAGGAAGTGGCAGCAGATGGAAGAAGGCATTTGGGGATTAATGGAGCTATTTGCCTTTTTCTTTTTTTCTTTTCTTTAAGTGTCTAAATTGATTCGCACAACCCAGTAACTTTGGAGGCGAGGATGGAGCGGCGAGGATGCAGTCCCCTACCCGGGAGAGGCCTGGGGTTGGTGTGAGGTCCGGGCAGGTGGGGTTTGAAGAGCGACAGGCTACTTGCGAACTGCTGGATGACTGGGGTGCACGCTTTATCCTCTTTTTGAGAACTGATAATGGAGTTGCCATATGTCCCCCCTACACACACACACACACACACACGCACGCACGTGTGTGCGCACGGGCGCGCACACACAGACGCGCTGGCACACCCCACACCTCCGCCGGGGCCTGTGTATGTACGAGCTCTGGAAGCCTGTCTAAAATATCTGAACAAAGAGCTCCAGCAAAAATAGGCGAAGGTACATCACCACCTCACTAGTAATTATTTTTTATCTACACGTAGAGTATCCGATGACTTTTTTCTTCCACAGGGGAGGGCTTTGCAGGGGAGAAGAGGTGAGGAAGTTCGTCCTGGTTTGGGTTAGCAGGGAGGTGTGGATGGTGAGGTCTTGAATCACAGAAGTGAGCCCCGAGGGCATGCTGATCTACTCAAAGTGTAAAGAGCTGGCCACGCCCACCTCCTGCAACACCCAAGATGCTGGGTAGGCAACCACACTGCCCGCCATCGCTGTGGATTCCTGGGGTCTGTGTTAAGGTGAGGGTGGGATAGGAAAGCAGGACTGCGGCAGCCCAGCCCGTGTCTCCTTGCCTTGGCAGGGAGAGATTGTCCTAGGAATAGGTAGGCTGCCTTGCAGATTGGGTTAATTCCTCTGCTGAAACCTTCACTGAGCACTTTCCTTGCAAACCAGCACTTAAAGGAGACCTCCTCAGTGTTGGGGTTTGGGGGAGAGGGGTTGGTGAGAAGGGAGTGAGGAGGAGGGAAAGTGGGAGAAAAACTAACCTTTACACACCTATGGAAGAAAGTGATGGTTGAGACCCTCTTTGATCTGGGGTTTCCTGTGGATACAGCACACCACCAGGCACCTTAGGGCCCAGCAGGGATTCAACTTCCTGGTCCTGCCTCCTTGCAGCTCTGTTAGGGGGAAAAAGAATCACTCCAGCTCAGCAGGTTGCTGCCACATTCTTCTGCTGGTAACAGGAAAGGTCTGCTGGGAGGTGGTATCTAGGGGTACCCAGTCCTCTGTAACAACCTCACCACAGGATCTCCTTGTATACATTTTGGGAATTCCAGAGTGGACTGCAAGTGCACACACCTGAAGAGGAAGAAGAGTTGATTTTTTTTTTCCTGGCAGCTTCCTAAGTATGGCTTTCAACCTGGCTGCTGTTTAGGATCACCGGGAATGCTATTAAAAAAAAGTCCCCACCCTGGACCTCACCCTAGATACATAAAAATCTTTAAGGGAAGGACCTGAATGTCTGTGCATTTGTAAAACTCTCCAGGCTTACAACATTCAGTCAAACGCTGCTGAGGAAAAGGAAGTAACATTTGCTCAGCACAGTTCTTGGTGTCAGACACTGTAGTAGAGTGTGTGCGTGTAAACATTCTCTCTTTTACTTCTCACAGCTACCCTATGAAACAGGTGCTATTTTAATTCCCACTTACAAGGTTGGGTGGCTTGCCCAAGGTCACACAGTCAGAAAATCATGCATTATCGAGTCCCTTGGTTTCCACTGTGTCTGGGACAAACGTTTTCAGATGCAGTGAGCATCAGAGTTTGGGGGAGCTCCCTAAAATGCACATTCTTGAGTTCTATACAGAAAAATCCTGAATCAAGGGGTCTGGGATGGACCACCCAGTCTGCATTTAACAACCCCCCTGGATGGCTGATAATAAGTGGCCCACACTTGGAGAAAGACTGTCCTTGGGTTTGGGAATGTTTTGCAGGGATGGGGGGTGGATGACTCAATTCAAGGTGACTCTCATTTGCATTCCGGTGCTTGTTTTCTGCACTTATGTAGCCTTGGTGTGCATTTCCGTGCTGCTGGGGCTGCCCCAAGTCCCCACCAAGTGCACCTTTGGCTGTTTATGCAGAGGATCATTTTTGGTCCCAGCATAGCAAGGGGCTCATTAGTCTGCGGTGGCTCAGGGATGCTTGGGTGTGGTGGACACTCCCAATTTGTCATCAGAGAGGCTGTCAGGTGGCTTCTAGGTGAAATTAAAGTGCTGGCCGCAGCCTCTTAATTTGTTTTGTCTTGGGCTGTGAGGGTCACTGAGATGGGGGGTTTGTTCTCTTATCTGAAAGCAACTTCCATTCAAAGATGTAAAGCACATCATCACTGCTCCCATGTCACAAACCGCTCCTGGTGACCAGTGTGTGCGTGTGTGTGTGTCCCCAGAAGAGGCCTCTGTGATGTCAGCTTTTAGGATCATAGTCCTGGGCATATGTCCTGCTCCCTTCTGCACTGATTAGGACTGAAGCAGGAAAAGGACAGTAATTTCAGGAGGGGGGGTGTTGCATTCGATGTTGTAAGAACTATACAGATGCCTGTTCAGCAGCTGTAGCAGCAGTTACATTCAACCACTATCGGGAAAAGCGCCCACAAATCACCGGCTATGGTTATCCAACCATGCAGACATACTATGTTCGGTCTGCAAGTTATTTCTAGTAGTTATATAGTTTTATTTTTAAGTTTTTCTTAATATCTTTTATTGTGAAACATTTTAAACATATAAAAACTTGAAAGAATAATCAAAATGAATGTCAGTAGATTCTTTTTCTAGACCAGGGTTTCTCATTCTCAGCACAATTGACTTTTGGGGCTTGAGAATCTTCTGTTGTGAGGTCTGTTCTGTGGGCTGAAGGATGTTCGGCAGCGTCCTTGGACTCTACCCACTAGGTGCCAGTAGCACCCACCCCACAACCCAGGCATGACAGCAAAAAATGTCCTCAGACATAGCCAAATGTCATCTAGGGGCAGAATCATCCCCGGCTGAGAATTACTAATATAGATTGAACAGTTATTAGTATTTTGTCATATTTGCTTTATTGCTATCTCTCTCTTCAAATACTCCTTTCATCTTCCCTTTCTCCCTGCCCCACCCTTTTTCTTTGCTTTATGGCTGAAGCATTTGAAAATGAGTTGAAGACATGACACTTTGTCCCTAAATACTGCAGCATGGATCTTCTAAGAACATTCTCCCACATAACACAATTCTGGTATCACATCCAAGAAAAACAACAAAAATCCATAATATCATCAGAAATCCAATCATATTAAACATTTCCCAGTCATAGAAAAAAGTGTCTTTTAAAGGTTTCATGTTTTTCAGTCCCTGGCTGGTGTGGTTCAGTGGACTGAGCCTGTGAACCAAAAGGTTGCTGGTTTGATTCCAGTCAGGACACAAGCCTGGGTTGCGGGCCAGGTCCCAAGTTGGGGGCCTAAAAGAGGCAACCATGCATTGATGTTTCTCTCCCTCTCTTGCTTCCTCCTGCCCCCTCTCTCTGAAAAATAAATAAATAAAATCTTTAAAAAAAAGTTTGGTGTTTCAAACCAGGATCCAGTCAAGGCTCATTGCATCTGGCTGTGAAATCCCTTTAGTATCTGTGATATGTGGTGTTTTAAAACCAACTTGGAGCCAATTGCCAATGTTTAAAACCTGGGAGGTTTCACACAGAAATCCAGATTTCTGATTTCTCTTGAGAAATTGGTAGGTCTGGCAACACTGGACGTGCATTTTCATATGGCAACTATTGGTTGTTGCTGAGTGGTGCCTGCCCTATTTAGGAAGCTCTCAGGTTCACCTCAGTGGCTACCCCACCCAGTTCACTTACTGATGTGACGTGCAGTCCCTGGAGAGGCAGTCGGGCTGACCTTAATGGCATGGGCTCAAGTGAGATGGCCCAGATTCAATCCCAGCTCAGCCACTTACTAGCTGTGTGACCTTGGGACAGTTACTTGACCTCTCTGAGCCTCAGGCTCTTGACTGTAAAATGAGGTAATGATGATCCCTATGTCAGAGGTTTGTGTGAAGATTCACTGGACCGAGCTTGGAAAGTTCTTAGCACAGGGCCTATCATATGGTCACTGCTTAGTAACCATTCCCCTTTTATCATCCTTATTAGGGATTTTTTTTTTTTTTGCCTCTTGTCTACTGAAGAGGGTAATGTTGTAGTCTGGAACTCAGTTCTAGTCTTTGCTCTGTTACATATATTTAGTTGTGGGACATTGGCCAAGTCTCGTAACTTCTCCAGACTTACATTTAATCTTAGCAGGAGGGGGTAGGCTCAGAATAGGAGAGATCTACATATGACTACACAAATGCATTGCAAAATGTTGGCAGAGATAATGTTGAAGAACCCTTGCTATTTTGAAGAACCTGGTTTTGCGATTTTGCCATAAGCTTGTACGTACATTCTCATTTAATTTCATGTCACTCCCCAGAGAGGTAGGCCCTATGACAATCTGTCTTTGAAGAGGCACAGATAGCTTTCCAAGAGGTTGAACAAGACCCTGGTGAGTGGAGGGGTTGGATTGGACTCCAGACTCAAACAGCACACAGGTCCTTGACCACTAGGCTGCACTTCCTTAGAGTATAAACACATAGGGCTCCAGGCTTCTCAGATCACCAAGAAGTGCTTAATGCCCTGCAAACGCTGACACATGCTTCTGAGTCAGTTCAAGGAGCCCCTGTAAGATCAAGACTAGCAATGTATTCTGTGTCTGCCCTTGGCAGGGCCTGCCCTTTTGCAGGAGGCACTGATGAAAAATGACCTTGGGGGCAGGAACATGTATTTGAAGCTCTCTGCACTTGAAGCCAGTAGGGAACACAGCATTATTTTGCCCACCTTCAAACAGAATCAGAAATCCAGGTGGCAAATTACATAGCACAGCGCCCTGTGTGTATTTCAAACAACGTGCTTCCAAAGAGCTGGGTTCCCCTTGCAAAGAAATGGTATCAAGTGATAAATGTCCCTCTATCCCTTGGCTTTTCTCTCTTCTTCCAACATCCCTTCTGCTTTCCCTTCCTACTTTTGTAGTTATCCTATGGTTTCAACCCACTCCACAGGCTGGAGAAGGCCATGCACGCATATACTGTTAGCCATGGAAAAGTCTCCTAATTATTTTTCCTTGCAGCATATGGTTGCTTCTTTCTGGGCACTAAGTCCTTGCATTTTAAAAAATCACCTTCATTGGGGTATAGTTTACACAGGAAAATGCACACATTTTAAGTGTACCGTTTGATGAGCTTTGACCAATATCTATAGCATGTAACCACTACTTCAGAAAGTTATCTTGTGCCCATGGCTCTTACACTCTTACAAAATAAATGATGCTTCCATGATAAGATGAAGTGCTCAGGAATTCTATTCCAGTGTTTAAGATTCAGAACAAAATTTAGACCCTGGTTCCCCCTGGGCACTTTGAAGCAAGAAGCTGGGACTGAGCTCTGCTCAGAAGTGTTGAGGTCCTTTATTTGCCCACTGAAATTAGAAAGAAAGGGATACAGCCTTTCTTCTTTTGTTCCTTAATTAGGCCAAACTCATTGCCACCTTGGAGCTCATTGTGTTGGCTTGGCTCAAATTCTCATCTTTGGACTTGAGGAGGCTCGTCCATCCTTATCAATCAGGTCTCAGCTCAAAAGTCGCCTTTGAGAAGCTGTCCCCTACCACTGATGCTAATTTACTGCTGTCCCATGCCCCCTCCTGCCCATCACTCAGTGTTACTTGCTTTATTTCACATTACCGTCTAAAATTAACTTACTAATGTACTGTTTTACTAGTTTATTTCCTGTCTCCTTCCATTACTGTCCACAGTAAAGAGTGCAAGGATGCTGACAGTCTTTTCCACTCCTCCATCCTGAGTGCCTAGAACAGTATTGGGCACATAAGCGTTCTGGTTTCTAACATCCTGGTTTACATGACATGGAAAGTATCTTCCCATTCATTTATTCATTCGCTTGTTCATGTGTTCAGTTGGTATTTTTTTGAGTACCCATGGTATACACAGCCCTGTGTTGAGAGCTGTTGTGGAATAGTTAATAGTACAGACACAATACCTGCTCCCACAGAGCTAATAGTCAAATGGTGGGAGAAACAGGTAACACAGAAATCTACAGATAAATTGATACTAAGTTAAACCTTATGAAATTGCCATTATTCAATCAGCTTTGACCTCCAAAATGGCAATATTTCACCATAATTGTTGTGTAGTAGTTTCTTCCATATGGTACCTGCATTAGTCAGGGTTCTACAGAAAAACAGGATCTATTTTATATATATATACACATATTTATATTTATATATACATATATATGTATATGTAAAGAGATTTCTTATATAGAGTTGCCATTGACAAGTCCAAAATCTGCAGAGTCAAGGTCCCAAATGGTTTTGAGTCTGAAGGCCAGAAGGCTGCTACAGTTCCCAGGAAGAGCCTGTGTCTCAATGTGAAGGTCATTAGGCAGGAACATTCTCTTTACTCAGGAGGGTCAGCCTTTTGTTCTATTCATGCCTACAACTGACTGGACAAGGCCCACCTACATTATGGAGGGCAATCTGCCTGACTCAATCTATCAATTTAAATCTTAATCTTGTTTAAAGGCATACTCTCAGAAACATCCAGAATGATGTTTGACCAAACGTTTGGGCACCCTGTGGCCCAGGCAAGTTGACACATAAAATTTACCATCACAGCATGTACCTTTAGGATCTTGCTGGGCAGTGTTGCCTGTGGATCGCCTGGGAGCTTGAGGAGAATCTCAGGTCCTGCCTCAGACTTACTGAAACAGAGTCTGAGCTTTAACAAGATCCCTAGGTAATACTAACGCATATTAAAGTTTGAGAAGCCCCCAAACGGTATGCCACAAATAAATACCAAGTGCTTGGTCCTTCGGCTTGCAGCACATGGTTGTTTTTCCATTGTCTAATTCATTAAAATTTTCGACACATCCCTATTTGTAACATGTTTTTTTTAGCATGCATCTCAATATATGCATAATTGTTTTACTAGTAAGAATATATACACATACCAGTGAACAATTATTAGGTACATTATAAAGCCTGCATAAGGATAGAAATTTAAAGCTGAGCTGAAGGTGAAGTAAATACTTTTAAATTTTTCACTCATCATGATGACTTCATACAATCATTAGCCACAATCTCAAAGCATGATATACATACAGAATATACATACAAAAAAGATTCTACCATCCTAACCATTTTAATTTGTACAAGTCAGTGCTTTTTTGTATATCACCATCACAACCATCTAATTCCAGAACATTGTCATTATCCCAAAGAGAAACTCCATATACGTGAAACACTCACTTCCCAGTCCTCCCTCCCTCAGCCCCTGGCAATCTTCTAATCTACTGTCTTTCTCCAGGTTTGCCCTTTCTGAACATTTCATATAAATGAACTCATACAACATGTGGCATTTTATGTCTGGCTTTTCTCACTGAATGTAATGTTTCCAAGTTTCATTCATGTCGTTGCAGATATCAGTACTTCATTTCTTTTTATGGCTGAATACTACTTCATTCCATAGAATCCATTTTGCTTATGCATGCATCAGTTGAGCTGGGTTGTTTCTGCTTTTGTGCTCCTGTGAATAATTCTGCCATGTACCAGTCTCTCTTGACCATGCTACACTTTTATTTACTTAATTTTTGCAGCCCTTGTCTTTTTATTGAACACATACATTTTTTATGCTCTGTCCTAGAAAATAAGCAGTCATCTTGTTCATCTTGTACATTGCTGTATCTTCAGGGCCTTGAATAGTGCCTGGCACATAGTAGGCAATAAATGTTTGCTGAGTGAGTGAATGAATGAATGAATGAATGAGAGCTCTTGTTATTGTCTTGTCTTTTAGCAAATTCAGTCTTTTCCTCTAATTCATGTGGAACTCTTGCTGTGTTGACCTGTGTCTCTCTCATATCTGACACTTTTCACCAGATATGGTTCCTGGCCTATCGTCCCATTGCCCCATGAGCACCCATTCCCTCAAACTCGGGCCTCTCTACCTGAATCTAGTATCAAACCTGACTATGCAAGAGACTCCCATGGAGGACTTGTAAAACACAGATAGCTGAGCTCAATCTTTGGATTTTCTGAGTCAGTAGGTCTGGGTGGATCTGAAAATTTGCATTTTAACAAGGTGTAAAGTGATGCTCTTGCTGTTGGTTGGCAGACCAGTGTTTGAGAATCTCTACTAAGGTGGGGTGAGTTTCAGCAGACAGGCTGGGCTCACTGAGTTCATAGGTGGCATGTGTGGGCCTCACCCAAACAGCTCATCTTCCTTCTCTGTCTCCTTTGATTTGGACTCAGAGGGTTCTAGTTAGTTAAGAACATCTGGATACATCATAAAACAAAGAAGTATCACTTCTGGGTGTACACGCTGGAGAAGCTCTCCCTAGTCCAAGGGGGCATGTATGTGAATGTTTACCGCAGTGTTGATTACAGAGGCAGGGGGTTGGGGACCATCGAAGAGTCCATAATTAGGGAAATGCATAAGCAGGGCTGATATTCTGCTGGTTCTCAACAAAACAATGATGCTTAAAGCTGGCATCCATTCTGATTGGTTGGCTTCCCTGCCAGACTAGTTGTTGTACATTGAGACTATTATTCCTATAGTCAGTAAACTATGGTGGCTGCATATGTAGTAATGCTGCAAGTGAGTAAAAGACACACACATGTACAACTTCAATATTAAATATCTTTTGAGGATATTCCTATATCTAAGTAAACAAATGATTGAGGGTTGATACAGAGAAAAAAGTGTATTGGTGATGTCCGACCTTAGGTGTGATGTGTTTGGCAGTGGCCTGTACTCTGTTAGATGCACACACTGAGCTTCTTTCCTAAGCTTGTATTTCATTGTGGAGGTTACTGTTATAGGTTGAATCATGACCGTCCCCCCAAAAAAGACATTAAAGTCCTGACATCCCTGGTCCTCTGAAGATGACCAGATGTAGTTAGTTAAGATGAGATCATACTGGAGTAGGGTGGGCCCCTAATACAATATGACTGGTGTCCTTAAAAATGCCCGTTGAAGACGAGACACAGGGAGAATGCTCTGTAAGGGTGGAGACGGAGTTTGAAGTGATGCAGCTTTAAGCCAGTGAATACCAAAGATTTGCAGCAACCCACCAGAAGCTAGGAAGAGGCAAGAAAACCTTTAGCGTTCAGAGAGAGCACGGCCCTGCTAAACATCTTGTTCTTGAACTTTTGGCCTCCAGAATTGTGAAACAATACATTTCTGCTGTTTTAAACCATTTAGTTTGTGGTACTTTGTTACAGCAGCCCTAGGAAACTCATACAGCCACTTTAACACCCCCTCAACTTGTTTCCTTATTTATAAAATAATAGTGATAAGAATATTGACCCTTGGGTGAGTGTCAAGGAGATTACACATGATGATAAATGGAAGGCACCTGAAACACTCCTGGCACCACAGATTCTATGCTTTCCCTCCACCTCCAGCTACTGATTAAAACTGTCACCAGCATGGGGTGTGTAGGGGTCATACCACATCCTCCATAGCTACAGGAAGCCCCCCATACTCAGTGTACAGGGCTGTGAATACCGACTCTTGTTGAAATCTCTGAGCTACAACTTACTTGCTGTGTGACTTTGAGCAGGTTAATTCACCTCTCTGAGCCTTTACTTATCTGCAAGGAAGGAGTAATAATCCTAATAAGGTGTTTATAGGCTGCTTCGTTGAATTAAGGCATGTAAGACAATTAGCATAGTGCCTTCGTATAGTAAATACTCAGTAAATGTTGTTACTAATAGTGGGCCGTTGCCATACATGAAGTGTTGGTATCTAGTATTAAATATAAGGGGAGACTAATCTATGGGATGCAGACATATGACATACATTCATTATTTAGTCCTGTCAACAGTTCTATGAACTAGCTAATACTGCTATTACACAGTTATTGTGGGAAGGATGTGGGCTGTTCTGCACAAAGTCCTTGTGTAACCTCAAATTGCACTGACCTTGCCTACTTGTGTCTCCCACCCTGTCCCCCATCCCTAACTAGAATGGTGGCTCCATGCAGTAAAGGGGTCTTATCTTTTGTTCACAAGCCTAGTGCTCACAGCACAGCGGATGCCAGTCATTGTGTTTTGAATGAACAGATTTAAATTCTTTTTCCTTTTAGGGCCCTTGCAGATGTCATGAGGCCACAGGGCCACTGCAACACTGACCACATGGAGAGAGACCTGAACATTGTGGTCCATGTGCAGCATTACGAGAACATGGATACCAGAACCCCCATAAATAATCTCCGTAAGTAGAGTTGTGTGATCCATTTCCAATCCCACATGGTGACCAAGGCAGTGGTCACACTTCCAGATCTCCTGGTGTGTGTTTGGGCCCATTAAAAGCTTCTCTTTGTTGACTAGTTAGAAGTTCTATTTCATCTCTCCTGGATGAAGCTGCATTTGCCATTGTCAGAGTCCACTTGGCTTGTTTCTCTGTGACAGTGTGATACACTTGGTTGATTTCTCAGGGTTGGTTCTGTTAACTAACAGACCACTTGGTTGGTTCATCTTGGTTGGGTACTTAGTTAGCCAATGGATTACTTGGTTGGTTCATCTTAGTTAATCTCTTAGCCAATGACCCATTTTGTTGGTTCATCTTGATTGGGTAATTGGTTAACCAATGGCCCATTTGCTTATTTGTCTGCCTCCTGAGGTAGACCAGTTGTGACTTTTAGGTTTTGTACTGTTTTCAATGGACAGATAGTAGTTCAGAAGAATTAGACCTATTTTTCATAAAACTAGAGTTTCATAAAAATAATGCACAAACTACTTTTTGTGTGTGCATGTGCATGTACTCCCACACCTTTGTGTATTAGGAGTTGGGTTGCTAATGTTGTGTTGGGGTGTGTATGTGTGATTCAACAATAGCAAATTCATTCTGTTGTTCTTTCAGGATAAAAAAACTGCATTTGTTGTTGTGTTTCAATCTTTAGCTGATGAAGCCTACTTGGGGATCTCAGTATGCTCCCAAAGATTTTTTTTTGCTTTCAAAGGTCTGTATGTACAACACACATTATGGATTTGATACACTGACTAACGGGAGTGGGGAAAAACAAGATTGTTTAATTTTTGACAATAGTGTACCACCGTGGTTATTCCTAGCAATTGTGTTTTTTAGTAACCCCCATGTTAAAGCAGTGGAGAGTAAAGTAGTTTGGTTTAAAATAACAAAAGCCAGAGAATTTAGAGGATGCATTTAGTTGTGGCTGGAAGTTCTTAAAAACAAAAAAAAGTTCTGGCATTGAACAATTTATAGTCTGGTTCGCCTTTGCTGAAGCTCCACTAGGAGTTGCATAGATGTTTTAGTTGCTGAATCATAGTTTTGGACTGTTTGGTTACAAATTTTTATGCTTGATGGGTAGAGGGCTATGCCTGTGGAATTTGACATAGGAGACACTAATCCTCTGATTCTGTGTGGTGATAATTTTCCTTGGCCTTGGAAATGTTACAGTCTGCTCACAAAGTCAATGTTTGGATGACTTGAAAATGGGTACCAAATAGAATGTCTTAGGTTTCATTGTTTTAAATAATTCAACATTATTTATTTATGACCAGGTCATAAAATGGTACGAGAAAAGCCATATTTTAGAGCCATGAACAGCAGGAATTGGAAGTTTTATGACCACATCTCACAGCCGTAAAAGATAGGCTATATTGCACAAACTCTGACATGGCAATAGCTGTGTCCAGTCCCAGCTCTGATGGAAATGAGAGCATTCTCTTTTAGATGGCACTGGGAAATGAAAACCTGTGTGTATGTGGCTCCTGGTCATCACAAGTGGGCAACCGTGATCACAGAGTGGACAAAGCTGCAGTGGTGCTGCGCCCCTGGCTATAGAAGGTGACTGTTAACAAGTTTCTCATATGACGTTTCAATCAAATGGAATAACAAACTTATTAAAGTTATCCAAACTTCATCATTCCATTAGGCGAATGGAAGGATACATTAATGAATCTTGCTTAATAAGGGACTTAAAAATGTGTAGTGAAATAAATGACTGCTTAGAAATGGGGGTCCCGGCACTGAGTAAATCAGAAGTCTCTTGCCACAGACTGACTTGGTTTATTTATCATTCTTGCTTTTGGTCAGTATTTGTGTCTCAGTAATCAGTGATCTTTTACACCAAGAAAAAAATGTGTCTTGTAGTGTTCTACATAGGGGAGAATTTCGGGTGTAATGGCACAAACACTGCATTCTCACAAGAGTTACCACAGATATTAATTTCACATAACCCTGCTGGGTTGATCCAATCCTTATTTCCTAGAATTCCTGGGAATATTTGGAAAATAAGACACATATAGCTTTTGTATGGATTTGCATTAATAAGTTTAATTTATATAACTAATTCAGTAGTTGGTAGTAATGATAGATTTTCTTGTAATGATTTTATCTTTTTACTGATTTATAAGAGCCATTTATATATTAGAGACACAGGGAAAATTTGCATGTTCAGAAGGAGGAATGATTTTGGAGTTCCTTAAGAGGATAGGACTGTGTGACTTATATTTATCAGCTATTAGGTGTTCAAGAAGCCAACCAGTCACCAGAGGTCACTTTAACCAATTGAGAAACAGCAGAGAAGGAATGTATTCTGATAACTGGAAAGTGCCGGAATTAGAATGTACCTATTGAATAGAAAAGCCTTTTATGAACATTATGGAAAATAGAAAGAAAGATATGTCTGTTTGTGATATGCCAAGAAGGAGGCACATCATACTGTTTTCAAGGTGCTCTTTACTTAACATCCAAGTTACCATATTTGACTGGGAACTCAATAGTCTCAACTTAAATATCATCTTCCTTTCTGTTCAATGACCCACTAGACACGACTTTAAGAGAATATGTAATCATCTCCATCTATTTCTCTCTCCTCATCTTCTTAATACTAATGCTAGATTACTTTCTGATCTTTCCCTTGTGCTTGGGTCAACTGCTAAGAGAATCAAAAGTCAGTGTAGAAGTCTGGATATGTAGAAGGGGGGAATGGAGAAGGACTAGTGTGGAGTCAAATAGGGAGGAGAAAGCTTCAATTTGGAGACATTTTGGCCAACCTTTTTTTATAAATTTCCTATAGTTGATTTTCCCAGTGACAGAGAGGACTTGCCTCTTTATCTGAAGATGGATTTTTCTTCAGCTGATACTGTTCATGTTCTTTCCAGGCATTCAGTGATATTGCCTAAAAATATTTAGTCTGATAATCAAAAGAGCTTTGACCTCTTTGATTAACAGGATGTAGATTCAGATGAGATAGTGATTTTCTGCAAATGCTCCTTGGCTTCTGTATAATTATAGCTTGCTTTTACAGGCATGTTCTGTCCTCAAGTGCTGTGAATGTACTCTGTCGCCCCCACCCCAGCCTCCTTGCCTGCTAGTAATACCCCTCACCCCTTTTGGGAGTGCAGAGTGAAGATAGGTTCCCTTCAGTCTTAAAGATGGGGGATGTGAGTGAGGGGCCATGGATACAAGAATACAACCTGGATCATTGTTTCTCAACTCCTTTGTGTGAACAGCATACCTTTTTTTTGAAATAAAATTTTAATTTTGAAATAATTTTGTATTTACAGAAAAGATACAAAGAGAGTACACAGAGTTCTGTATGCTCCTCACCCACTCTCCCCCAATGTGAACATCTTACATTTCTGTGGTGCACTTGTGAAAACTAAAAAATCAACATTAGTACATTATTTTTTAGCTAGACTGGAGATACTTGAATTTCACTAGTTTCTTCACTAATGTCATTTTGCTATTCCAGGATCTGATCCAGCATACTGCATTATATTTAGTACAGCAAACTTGGTAGTAGAATTTTGGTTGTGCCATATTGTTTAATGATATAGTAAGAACTAGAAACAATACTAAATAAGGCAGTAGCAATTACAAAGCCTTTATTGCCACAGTATAAAAGAAATGTCTTCTAGTGTCTATAAAAGCATTCATATAAAACTATCCACCTGGTCAGTGTTGGAATGGAACTGGTGGCTCTCCTGACGGTGCTCCCACATAAATACTCATGGGACAGGCTCTGTGCAAACATACGACCCCCCTTGGAAATAGGGTTGATGTTACACTGTTGATTTTACAGCATAATCTGAGCAAGTGAGATCTCGCCCTAAACTGAGGAGAAATGCGGACTTGATGTTTTAGGACACAGAATCTACCGGGAAGACCAGGCTATGATTTCAGCCTCATCCCACCCCTGCTCCCCTAGGACCATTCCCAAATGGATTTACAAGGAACCAGATGTAAAGCTGATCAGGTTAAGTTTCTGAAGATGTTGTGTAGCTCATATCTTGGGCCAGATGGGTTTCCATTTATTTGCCTATATTTGCCAAACACTCAGATATCTTATACTTGACTTTTGGAGATACTGGTAGGGATATTTTATAACATGTTTTTTAAAATTGGGAATTTCTTTTTTTTTAAAGATTTTATTTATTTTATTTTTAGAGAGGGAAGGGAGGGAGAAAGAGAGAGAGAGAGAGAAACATCAATGTGCAGTTGCTGGGGGCCATGGCTTGCAACCCAGGCATGTGCCCTGACTGGGAATTGAACCTGTGACACTTTGGTTCGCAGCCCGCACTCAATCCACTGAGTTTAAAATTGGGAATTTCTTAATCAGGGAAGGGAAAAGGGCAAATATAGATATAGGAGTATATAAAAGTAAAAATTATGTAAGATAGTATAATATTAACAGTAACTTAGGCAGCATTCTAAACCCCCAACACATTGAATCTTCAAAATCTTATTAAGTTAGTGCTATTACTTTTACCATCATAAGGATGGGAAACTGAGGTTCAGAGGGTTAGGTGGCTTGTCCAAAGTTCATACAGTTACTAAATGGTGAAGCTGGAATTTAAAGCAGAGCAGGAAGACCCGAGGTTGGTGTTTGTAACCACTGTACTACATGACCTTTCCTTGTGGTACAGGTGTTTGCAGAGTGGGAAAAACCTCTCCCAGGAGTTGAAGTTGTTAAAGGATATGTTAAATGATTCAAAACATCTAATGGCACTCTAGGAAAGAGGGCTGTTTCCAAAATATACCCCAGAGTACTTACTGTCTTGTGATGAGTTCTATCTTAGAAGAAATTATAACTAACATTTATTGAGCATTTGCTATTTACCAGGCATTATGTGTTAAAGCTTTGAATGTATTGGCTCATTTCATACTCAGAATAACTCTCAAACAGCCTGGCTCATTTTTACCACAGGGCCTTTGTGCTTGCTGTGCTTTATGCCTGCAGCACACTGCTCCCAGGTCTTGCCCTTTCACAGCTTAACCCCACTGTCCCCTCATTGGACAGGACTTCCTTGTCTGCCTCCAGCCCCCAAGTTACCTACTGTTCCCCATATACCATTGTTTTCTTCATAATTTTGTTCTCTCTAAACTTGTCATACTCATTATTTGTGCCTCTTCCACTACAGTATGAACTCTGTGAGAGAAAATGCTTTGTACTGTCCTAGCGGCACCCCCTGCCACAGGAACTGGGCTGGCTCATGGCAGCAGTTCCATGCATTTTTGTCCAACAAATGAAAACTCCTGTGGAAGAGGTACCATTATTCTTGTTTTATGAAGGAGACAACTGAAATTCATGGAAATGAAGAAATTCATCTAATGTGATGACTGAGATTTACTTTAAAAACCTCTAGGAAAATATAAAATTGTGGAGGATGGTAGATGAAACAAAATGAGGAAAATATTATTGCAGCTGTGTGACCAAACAGAATTATTCTATTTTGTGTTTGTGTATATTTGAAAATATCCACAATAAAATAAAAAATCAAACAACTTGTCTGTGGCATCATAGTTAATAGAGGAGCCAGGATTCAAACCCAGGTCTGTCTCACTCCAGAGCCCGGATGCACATGGCCTATCTTCTAGTACATAGCCAGGCTCAGGAAGGGTGGGAATGAGGACCACCTCAGGGACTTCAATAGGTACAGTGGAAAAAGATAGCATCACTATCTTTTCTGTCCTTAATTTGCTCAATTGCTGTGTCCTTTTGTTCAGGTGATCCAGAGGGAGAAAATGTGATTGATGTCTGACTAGCCAATGGCCTGGCTTCCCCTGGATCAGCTGTCTGACCCCATTCAGTTAGTTGGGTGGAGTGCAGTCCTCTCAGGGCCACAGTGGGGAAGGTTCTCTAAGAAAGTCTTTCTTGAGAAGTGGGTGGGGACAGAGGTTGCATTGCTTTACTCAGTGTTGTATCTCCAGTACCTAGAAGTTACAATGTTCAATAGATGCTTATTGAATGAACAAATGTGTGCATGCATGAATAGATCTCTAGCCCAAGATCCATATGAAGCCTGGTGGAACTCATTAGCAGTATCTTGGGATTTTGAGTCTTAAGGGAACTTGGCTAATTCTACCTCATGTAAGGCTTTAACTCTCTTCTGTGGAGTCTCAGCAACCAACACTCTTGTTTCTGAAACCAAAATGTTTTGCCACAGTTGTGCAGGCTAGCTAGCTGTTCTGTCTGAAGATCTGTGACTGTAATGGTTTTGGCCCATGGGTCAGTAAATTATAAGGTAAATAAGAGTTAGTGGGTGGATCTGTACTGGATCAGCTAAATACATTTGTAGGTTCAGTGCAGTTACCTGAATTGACTTTGTGTGGTTTTAGATCAAGAGCTTTGGTTTTCTCTTTAAGTATTCAGTTATATGTGCTTCTGTGATATGTAGACAGTGCTCACTAAACATGTCCAATATGTCTTTGAGATAGTGCAACGAAGGAGTGGGGGGCATGGACTTAGAAGGTAGATATAATTGGACTGGGGATCTGCTCTATCACCTGTTAGTTGCACAATCATGGAAAAATTCATTTAATTCTCTGAACTTCAGTCTCCCATTCTATAAAAGAAGTTAAGTATTATTTCCCTTACAATATTGTTATGAGGATTAAATGAATGAACCCATAGAAAGACCTAAGCATAATGCCTGGTACTGTGAATGTTGGTGGTTGCTATTATTATTTGTGGAATAAGTAAATGTTAGTGCTAGAGTGGTCTGTCCACCAGGGGACAATGACACGTCAGCATGAATTCACTGTGCAGTTGTCTTCACAGTGAAAATGTTTTCATTCTTTGTGCCAGCTGATAACACAATTTGTGTGTGTGTGTGGTGTGTGTATTTGTTACTACTAATGTTTTTGATGCAAATGAGATCTGAAGAAACTGTCAATTCCTTCCCAAGGAAATAGCTCTAATGGAGCAGCTGTCCCATTCTTAGCCATTTGTTCCTCTCATCTGTTTTTCTTTGATTCCCATTAAAAACCCATGAGTTTTTGTTCTGCTAGAAATATTGATTTTAATATTTTATTTACCCTGGCAGAATAGGCTAGTAGGAATCTGTATGGCTTCTATGGCCTCATACATGTCTTGTATTTCTACCCAGAAAATGAGTTGTGTGTGTGTGTACACATTCAAACAACAGAAATAGAGCCCTTAGAAATAAAAAAATCACCAGTTTCCATAAGTCATCTCCTGGGCTCTTTTCAAAAATTGTTACTAAGGCTGGCCGCATGGCATTTCCTAATTAGATTTGCATTGCTGTTCCAAAGTGCCTGCCACCAGCTGTAGGACTATTTGTAAAGAAAGCCTAAGTGCTCATCACAGTGTCTGGTTTACTTTAAAAGATGCCAAGTTCTGTTCCTTCCACACAGGGAAAGCCTGTCCTTGGATAGAATTTCTTTGGGAGAACATTTTTATTTATGTATCAGGATTAAATGATGCAACATGCCTATGATATGATTGGCACTTACTGTGGATACAAAGAGTAATAAATGAAACAATACAATTTTTTGCTCATATCACATGCACGCATTTTACTTCTCCCAACTCCATGAAATAATTGAAATAGATATCTGCACCCACATGTTATAGATGAGGAAACTCTGGCTCAGAGAGTTTAAGTAACTTGCCCAAGGCCACAGAGATATTTAATAAAGAGTTCAGACTCTTTCTGGCTTTAAAACTTGTACTCAATTCATGACCTTTCTCATGCCTTTCCCAAGGACGCACACTGGGTGATGTACCAGATTATGTCTCTTCCTCTTGTTATTTATTGATTCCCACTAAGAATCACTGCATTAGATTACACTCATCTTTGAAAATAAACTGACTGAGATAAAGTCACCATTTCTGTCCTAGAGGACTCAGATAATTGTAGCTAATTATTTGCTTTCTTGTCAATAATATTTCTATTTAATCAATCAACATTCAACCAATGTCTATTAAAATCTTGCTATGTGTCAGGAAAAATGCAAGGAATTGGAGGTACGAAGATGAGTGAGACAAAAGTAAAAAATATCCTGTTGGAGGCTGTGATCCATTAGAGGGATGGAGGAGTAAAGGTGTGATTGCAGAGCAGCAGGATGGGCATCAGTGCAGGATGCTGTGAGAGCATGCAAGAGGCTTCCTCAGAAACACCTGAGGCTGAAGGAGAGGGAAGAGAGATTAGGATAGATTTTACTTAGAAATTGATATTTTATTCTGGAAGAGAAATACTCCCCAACAATTTCCAAGGATCTGAGTGAAAGAAAGCAAAAAATTTTCATGTCCTGCCTTTTCTCATCTTTGATGGAGGGGAGAACAATCAGTCTTAGACTATAGATCTCTCTTGGAGATCTAATTAGTTTTACACAAGTTGTATAAAGGGAGAAGAGGCTTTTTGTTTGGTTAAGATCACTCTGCTCTTAGTAGGAAAATAAAAACACTGTGTCTGACTTGGGAAGATCAAAACTTCAGGGTCAGCTATCAGGAATTGAATATGGTTTCTTTTCACAGAACTCTTTTATTTAGTTAGCTTGCTGCTCTTCAAGATTGTGTTGATTTTCTTCTTTTAAAAATAACAGCCAATATCAAATTAAGCAACATAGTGTAATACTGTAATGCATATATTAAAATAATTTATAATAAGGTTTGAGGAAACTGCCTAAAAACTCCCAATACAATATTTAATAATTCTCAATAAAGTTAATTACAAGTTGAAAAGGAAATCCCATTTCGTTAGTCTGAGAATGCAGTTAATGAAACTAAGTGTAATCATAATCTGAATATTTCATTAAGTGGAGACTTAAACTCATTAATTTAGGTATTATGCCTGGAGTTGTGTTTACATGAAGACTGTCACGCTCAAACAAGAGCCTGTATTTTATTTATTTAAATCTGGGCCCTTTTCCAGGGATTTGGACCTGCCTCCCAAAGATCTGTCCATGGTGCTGAATCACACTTTGGAAAGTACTTAATTTAAACCAGTTAAGAAAAGTTTATCTCCTCTGCCCATCCCATCCTTGCTTAAGAGGGAAAAATTGGGACAACTGTAATAGAATAACCATAAAAATGATAAAAAAGAAAAGTATCTCATAAAGTTTTGGAGCTGGAAGGAACTTCAGGAATCATTCTGCCTTTGGTTTACCACAGTTTGGTTTCCAAGATGATTAAAAATAAAAAATAATTGAAAAATGGGGGGACTGACATAATGTGCTAACTTAAAAGAAAGGTAATTATGTAAAAAGTAAGTACTAAATTTTCTCACCATCATTTCATAAACAATGTGTACATTTTAAGACCCAAAACTTATAAAACACAATTCCTAAATAAAATAAAAATACCTTCATGAAAAATCATTCCATCATTCTTTTTTTTAAATTTATGTTTTGGCCTTTAATTAGTGGAAAATGAGAACATGGATTTTATTTTTGGTGATCACTGATCATTTCTTAAATAGTTTGGTCATTGAATGAGTATTTATTGAGCATCTACTACATGCTAGGCACAGGGGGTTGGTGCTAGGGGTACAGAGATTAGCAACCTGTGTTTATGCATGCATGTATATGGGTATATATGACTTCATAGAGCTTGTAGTCAATCCATTTTGTACCTTGTACAAATAATAAAACTATGATCAGGAAAATGTATGGTTTTCTTAAAGTTACACAACTGTGAAACTTGTCAGGTTAATACTATTATAACAATAGTATTGAATATTTAGGACACAATTACTAATCACAGGTACCTTTCATCTTGGCAGTTCTCTGAAATGGACTTAAGGATGTGAAAGAAGGGATAGATTTCATAGCTACTGGTGCAGCTCTGCTTTATTTGGATGCCTCACCGATTATCCAAAGGAAGCCCTTTGTAATATTCATATATGCTTGGCATTTTGACAAAATATTGAATTTCCTAAAGCCCATGAATTGGAAATTGTGCAAGGGCAGAGTGTGGTATTTGATTTCTTTTACTAAGTAGTAACAAGGAATGGAGAAAGCGCCTCATTCTTCAGAAGCATTATTTGAAAAATTTTAGCGCATGTATTAAAAATCAAAGAAGGTTAGCAATCAAATAATTCTTCGTTATCAAAAGCATTGTACAAATGTGTTTTAAAAAATTGTTTCTTGTGAACATTTTTGTTCTGCTAATCAACTTAGAGGTGACTCAGATTCAGCTAGATTCTGGTACTGCTTCTTTAAAACATGAATTATTATTTTAATTATATAAGTATTATGTATTAATACATACATATAATTATAAAAATCACCTATTCAGATCCTGCTACTGCTTCTTTAAAACATGCATTTATTATGATTTTAATTACATGAGTATTATATCCATACACAAAATTATAAAAATTTCACATAATATGGTACTGAAATCTTGCTTCTGTCATTGATAATGACCTCTTTATAGATACAAATATGATCTCCAGTCATATAATTATTAATTCTGTGTAAACTAGAATATTTCATGTATTTGAACATTAACTACATTCATAACTTTGTTGTTGATTTGTTGGAGAGAGAAATCACTTACTGCTAGGGTTGTTAGGAAGCAACTTGGAGCTGCTGGAAGTCATCTCACTACCAAAAAGAGAACCTGCCATGAAATAAAGACATTGCTGAGAAAGGCAAAGGGAGAGGTGAAGTGAGTTTAGTTTTGATAATAGTGTTTAAGTTCCTGGATCCAGCCATATCTGAACCTGTAGGTTTTTCAGCCACATAAGAGAACGAATTTCTAGGGAATTCAAGATGGTGACCGAGTAGGCGGAAGCTACACCTCTTCCCAGGGCTAAACTGGAATTAAAACTAAAATACATAGAGCAAGCAACCTGAATGATTAACTGAAGACTGGTTGAAGAGGTCTTATAACCAAAGATTTATAGAAGAAGCCACATCCAAACTGATAGGAAGTGCAGAGGTGTGAAAAGGGCTGGCTTCCCTCCCACAGGCAGTGGCTGAGATTCTAGAGGGATATTTCAGCTGCAAAGGTTCTCACTGAGAAGAGTGGGGTCTCAACCCCAAGCTGGGATCCCCAGCACAGAGCACCAGAACTGGGAAAATGTTCCCATGTAACATCTGGCTATGAAAGTTGGCAGGGATTCTATCCACCAGGGAAAGACAGGAGTCTGCTAGAGACACAGACACCCTCTTAAACAGCCAATGCACAAAAATCTCATTTGCAGCCACTTACAACAGGCTTTGGCAGAGAAAGGACAGAGTGGACTAAATTTGCCTGAGGAGAGACTGGGTTTTTTGGCTCTGGTGAGGAAGCTGAAGAGACAGTGCCAGGATCCCTGTGCTAAGTTACTCTCCTGCACTGGAGACACCATCTTTCTTGGGTGGAGCACTCCCATCCTTATAGCTTCAGCCTGGAGGATTACAGTAGCCCCACTTTCTGAACTTCCTTGTACCCTGCTGAGGAGTCAGGTGCTAGGGCAAGGAGTGTAGAGGTCTTGGCAGACTCACTATGTGACCTTGGGCTGGGGGCCATTCCTCCCACTTTCCTGAAAATCTGAATAGCACCTCCCCTTCATGAGATATTTGCTAGCTCCCTTTTGTGGGCTCCCAGTGGCCACATTTTCTATTTCTGGTGTCTTCACCTTGCCAGTGTCTAAGCAGAACCTGGGACAGACTAAGTTGTGTGGTTCTGGGACATGAGCCACTTTTCCCATCTTGGGCTCAGGAGCCTTGGGCCTGTAATACTTTCATTTATAACATGGAGATAATTTTAATAATACCCAACTTATGGGACTTGGGGAGAAGTCTCCAGAAAAAGAACTACATGAAGTAGAGGCAAGCAATCTACCAGATGTAGAATTAAGAAATGGTTATAAGGATCTCAAGAAACTTAGTGAGAACTATGACAGCATGAAAAAGGACATAGAAACCATAAAAAAGAGCCATTCAGAAATGAGGAATACAATATCTGAAATGAAGAATACACTAGAAGGAATAAATGGTAGGTTAGATGAAGCAGAGGATTGAATCAGTGATTTGGAACACCAGGTAGCAGACAATACCCAGTTATAGTGTCAAAAAGGAAAAAGAATTAAAAACGTGAGGATAGTTTAAGGTATCTTTAGGACAACATGAAGTGTAACAACATCTGCATCATAGGTATACCAGAAAGAGAAGAGAGAAGGCAAGGGATCAAGAACCTCTTTGAAGAAATAATGACCTAAAATTTCACTAACCTGGTGAAGGAAAAAGACATACAAGTACAGGAAGCACAGAGAGTCCCAAACAAGATGAACCCAAAGAGGTGCACTCCAAGACACATCATAATTAAAACTGCAAAGTTAAAGACAAAGAACAAATCTTAAAAGCTGCAAAAGAGAGATGATTACCTATAAGAGAGGTCTCATAAGACCATCAGCTGGTTTCTGAACAGATAGATTTCAGGCCAGAAGGGACTGACATGAAATATTCAAAGTGATAAGCAACGACCTAAAACAAAGACTTCTTTACCCAGCAAGGCTATCATTTAAAATTGAAAGAGAAACAAAGAGCTTCCCAGACTAGAAAAAAGCTAAAGGAATTGTTACTACCAAAGCAGTACTACAAATGTTAAAGGATAAAGAAGAAGGAGGAGAAGGAGAAAGAAGAAAGAGAAAAAAAAGGGAAGAAGAAGAAAGAGAAGGAGGAGGAGGAGAAGGAAGATAAGGAAGAGGAGGGGGAGAAGAAGGCCCAGAGGCACATAGTTAAAAGAATAAAATGGCAATAAATAAGTATCTATCTTTAGATGTAAACAGCTTAAATGCTCTAATGGAAAGACATAGGATAGCTGAATGGATAAGAAAACAAGACCCATATATATGCTGTCTACAAGAGACCCATCTGAGAACAAAATATACACACAGACTAAAAATAAAGGATTGGAAAAAGATATTCATGCAAATGGAAATGAAGAAAGCTGAGTTAGCAATACTTATATCTGACAAAATAAGCTTTAAAACATAAGCTATAGTAAGTGACAAAGAAAGGCACTACATAATGATAAAGGGAGCAATCCAACAACAGGATATAAATCTTCTAAACACTTATGCACTCAACATAGGAGCACCTAAATCTATAAAGCAAACCTTGATGGACATAAAGGGAGAGATTGATAGTAATAACAGTCATAGTTGGGGATTTTAACACTCCATTTAAATCAGTGGATAGATCTTGTAGACAGAAAATCAACAAGAAAAGAGCAGCCTCAAATGGCACACTGGAACAGATTAACTTAATTGATATATTCAGAGTATTTCACACCAAAGCAGTAGAATATATATTGTTTTCAAATGCACATGGAACATTTTCTAGGATAGACCACATGTTAGGCCACAAAACAAGTCTCAATAAATATAAGGAAATTGAAATCATATCAAGCATCTTCTCTGACTATGATGGTATGAAAGTAGAAATCACAAGAAGAAACTGAAAATACACAAAGACGTGGATACTAAATAACATGTTACTAAACAATGAATTGGTTAACACAAAGATCAAAAACAAAATCAAAAGATACCTTGAAACAAATGAAAATGAGAATACAACAACCCCAAATCTACGGGACACAGCAAAAGCAGCCCTAGAAGTGTAATTCATAGCATTACAGGTCTACTTCATGAAACAAGAAAAATTTCAAATAAATCATCTAACTTTACACTTAAAGAAACTGGAAAAAGAACAACAGACAGACCAAAGTGAGTAGAATAAAGGAAATAATAAATATCAGAGAAATAAGCAAAATAGAGTCTAATAAAAATAGAAAAGATGCCCTGGCCAGATAGCTCAGTTGGTTAGAGTGTTGTTTTGATATGCCAAGGTTGTGGGTTTGATTCTCTATCAGGGCCCATACAAATATCAACAAATGAATGCATAAATAAGTGGAAAAACAGACTGATGTTTCTCTCACTCTCTGTCAAATCAATAAAAATTAATAAAAAAGATCAATGGAATAAATAACTATTTTTTAAAAGATAAACAAGATTGACAAACCCTTAACCAGACTTATCAAGGAAAAAAGAGAGAGGACCCAAACAAATAAAATAAAAAGGAAAGAGAACCAAAGAAATACAAAGGGTTGTATGAAAATATTACAAACAACTATATGCCAACAAACTGAACAATCTGGAGGAAATGGGTACAGTTTCAGAAATATACGGTCTTCCAAAACTGAATCAGGAAGAATCAGAGAATCCAGACAGACAGATTACAACTAGTGAAACTGAAGCAGTAATAAAAAAAAAATACCCTCCCAGAAAACAAAAGTCCTGGACTGGATGGCTTCACAGGTGAATTTTACCAAATATTCAAAGAAGAACTAACACCTATCCTTTTCAAACTATTCAAAAAAATTCAAGACGATGGAAGACTCCCAAGCTCATTTTATGAGGCCAGCATTATTCTAAGTCCAATCAAGACGATGGAAGACTCCCAAGCTCATTTTATGAGGCCAGCATTATTCTAAGTCCAAAATGAGATAAAGACACTACAATGAAAGGAAATTAGAGGCCAATATCCCTGATGAATGTAGATTCTAAAATCCTCAACAAAATATTAGCAAACCAGATCTAGCAATACATTAAAAAGACTAAACACCATGATCAAGTGGGATTATTCCAGGGATACAAGGTTGGTACAATATCTGCAAATCAATAATGTGATGCATCACATAAATGAAATGAAGGAAAAAAAACACATAGTCATATTAGTAGACAGAGAAAAAGCATTTGATGAAATCCAGCACCCACTTATGATATAAAATTTTAGTAAAGTGGTAATACAGGGAACATATCTCAATGTGATAAAGGCCATATATGACAAACCCACAGCCAATATCATAGTCAATGTGCAAAAACTAAAAGCATTTCCCTTAAGAACAAGACAGGAATATCCACATTAACCACTCTTATTTAACATAATACTGGAGTCCTACCTATAGCAATCAGACATGAAGAAAAATAAAAGGTGTATAAATTAAAAAGAAAGAAGTAAAACTGTCACTGTGCACAGATGACATGATACTGTATATAGATACTCCTAAAGATTTGACCAAAAACTACTAGAATTGATAAATGAATTTAGTAAAGTAGCAGGATACAAATTAAATACCCAGAAATCAGTTGCATTTTTATACACCAATAATAAATCATAAGAAAGGGAAACTAAGAAAAACAATTAAATTTAAAATTGCATCAAAAATACCTAGGAATAAATTTAACCAAGGATGTACAAGACCTGTACTTGTAAAATTATAAAACACTGAAGAAAGTTTGAAGAAAATACAAATAAATAGAAGCATATACTGTGTTCATGGATAGGAAGAAATAACATAATTAAAAGGTCCATACTACCCAAAGTAATCTATAGATTCAATGCAATTATTATCAAGATGCCAATGGTGTATTTCACAGAACTAGAACAAATATTCCCCAAATTTATGTGGAACCACAAAAGATCCCAAATAGCCATAGCAATCTTGAGAAAAAAGAACAAAGTTGGAGGAGTCATGCTACCTGATATCAAACTATGCTACAAGGTCATAGTAATTGAAACAGCATGATACTGGCATAAAAACAGGCATATAGTTGAATGAAACAGAATAGAGCCCAGAAACAAACACACACTTTTATGGTCAGTTTATATTTGACAAATAACACACAATGAGGTAAAGATAGTCTACTCAATAAATGGCATTGGGAGATTGGAAGACATGTGGCAAAAAGTGAAATTAGTCCACCTTCTTAGACCATACATAAGAAGAAACTCAACATGAATGAATGACTTAAATGATAGGCTTGAAACCATAAGAATCCTAGAAGAAAAGATAGGTAGTAAAATCTCAGACTTTTTTCATAGCAGTACTTTTCAGATATATTGCCTTAAACAAGGAAGACAAAATAAAAAAAATAAACATACAGGAATACATCAAAATAAAAAGGTTTTGCACAGCAAAAGAAACCATAACAAAATGGAAAGGCAACCCACTGAGTGGGAAAACATATTCCACAATGATACATCCGATAAGGGGTTAATATCCAAAATTTATCTTAAAAAATTTGTCAAATTCAACAGCAAAATTCCAAACAATCCAATTGAAAAATGGTCAAAGGACCTGAATAAACACTCCTCCAAAGAGGACATACAGATGGTCAATAGACATATGAAAAGTTGCTCGATGTCACTAATCATCAGAGAAATACAAATTAAAACCACAATGAGATATCGCCTCAAACTTCTCAGAATGGCTATCACTAATAAATCAACAAATAAGTGTTGGCAAGGATGTTGAGAAAAGGGAACCCTTGTGTACTGTTGGTGGGGATGCAGATTGATACAGCCACTGTGGAAAGCTGTATGGATTTACCTAAAAAAATTAAGAATGGAACTGCCTTATGGCCCAGCAATTCCATTTCTGGGAATATACCCAAAGAAACCTGAGACACTGATTTGAAAGAATATAAGCACTCCTATGTTCATTGTAGCATTATTTACAATAGCCAAGGTTTAGAAGCAGCCCAAGTATCCATCAGAAGATGAGTGGATAAAAAAGGTGTGGTACATTTACCCAACAGAATACTACCTGGCTATGAAAAAGAAGGAAATCTTACCTTCTGCAACAGCATGGATAGACCTGGAGAGTATATGCTAAGTGAAATAAGCCAGTTAGAGAAAATTAAATACCATGTGATCTCACTTACACATGGAATCTAGCGAACAAAATAAACTAACAATGTATAAGCAGACTCATAGATACAGAGAATAGATCGACAGTTGTCAGAGGGGAAGTGAGTTGGAGGGTTGGATTAAAAAGGTGAAGGAATTAAGAGAAAAACAAAAATCAAAGACATAGAGAATGGTATGGTGATTACCAGAGGTAAATGGGGTTGGGGGGATGTAGAGGAGGGTAAAGAAGGATGAATGACTTGGTGTGGTGAACACACAGTACAATGTACAAATGATGTATTATAGAATTGTACACCTGAAGCCTGTTATTGTACTTTTATTAACCAGTTATTCTAATAAATTCAATAACATTTTTTAAAAGAGAGAATAAATTTCTTTCAAACTTAATCAGCCTGAGTTAGGGTTCTGACATTTGCAGTGGAAACAGTGGTGATTTCTATAAGCAAAAGCTGCCGTTTATAAATTACCCACAGTTTTCAAAGTGTGTATCTTGCCCTTGCTGGGTTGGTCAGTTGGTTGGATCATCGTTTTGTACACCAAAATGTTGTGGGTTTGATCCCTTGTGCATATGGGGGGTAACCATTGAATGTTTCTCTCTCTCTCTCTGTGTAAAATCAATGAAAACATATCCTCAGGTGAGGATTTAAAAAAAGCATGTATCTCATATAAATCTTATAAAAATAACCTGGGACTATGTACTTTTAGCCAGGAATACCCAAATCCATCCATAAATGTGTTGACTCAGTTGTTATTTTATCATTTTAGTCTCTGAGCTCTTTGAGGTCTGAGATTATGGCATTTTCTGTGTATCTAGGTTCTCAGAATTTAGACCTGAGCTCACAGTTGGCAATTAGTACATGTTTGGTAAATAGATGAATGAAGCCCTGCCACTTAACTGGTTGTGATTGGTCTAAGCTAACACAGACACAAGTGGCATAACAGGAACTAGAACTCCACTCTCCACACTCCAGGTGCAGTAAAGAGCAGTGCTCTTGCACCCCCACTTTGCATTTGGTCATTGGACAGTTTGGAGTACCATGACATTTGGTTCTTCACATCAACTTCATTATATCACTTCATTATATTACTTGTTTAAAACCATTCAGTTGAGCTCTTCATTGCTCATTTCCATTGCAATAATAAAAAAATTTAACTCACATGTTTACAAGGTTCTCCATCATCTGCTTGAGCTCTTGTGCTTCTACTCTTTATCTTACTCTCTTGACGAGTAAGTTTTCTTTTGTCTTATTTGAACACACCAGCATGTTTTCCACCTTAGGAGCCTGAATTTTGCTATCCCTCTACCTGCAACACTCTTCCCAGGATCTTTTCAAAGCATGCTCCTTACCAGCACTTAAATCTTGGGTATAACTGTTACCTCTTCGGGGAAGCCTTCCCAATAATAAGTAGCCACCACCATCCCTCTCTGTTAGGTTACATTTTATTTTCATCGTTATCACTACCTAAAATCATCTCATTTATTTGTTTCTTTTGTATGTTCCCCAACAGAATATCAGTTTCACCAGACCAGGAGCCTTGTCTCTCTTGTACCCCACTTATCACCAGTGCCTAGCATGGTGCCTGGCACTTAGTAGGTGCTGTGTAATAATTTGTTGAATGAATGCTATCAAAATACAATAATGGGCATATTTTTCTCAAGTGATTACTCCTATTACTTTCCCTTTGTGATTCATTGGGATTTTATTTCTTGTGTACAAGTAAGTCTTCAGTGTTGTTACCAGAGTTTAGCAAATGCTGAATTAGCTGTCAACAGAAGTTGCATACATTTAGTAGGTCATGAATATATATTCCGCACTACCTGAAAGTTATGAAATATCACACAAAGGCAATGTTTGCAAGATCAAGTCCACCAATTTAATCACAGTTGATTTTTTTCAATAGCATTTCCTCCCATTTCATTTCTTTCAACTTCTCCATATCATAGATTGCCTTATAATGTCCTTGTCTGTGCTGATTCTCAATTTCATTAGCGTGAAGGCAAAGTAAGAAGGGAATTGGGTGTGTTTAATATTTATGAAATGACTGTGGTGCTGATATGCATAATAAAAAACTTAACTCTGATGATGCAAAATAACCTTAATAATCCCCTGCTTAGGATCACAATATTGATTTTAATGTATTGCCCAGCAGACTATTAAATCTCCAACAGGTATGTTTTACATTTCATTATTATATTTAAAAGGAAGTCTTAAAACCCAGAGGGAGGAAGTAGTGGGTACAAAGACAAAAATACAACAGATCCACAGATCCATTTTATATCCCATAATTGGGCAATCATCCAATGGCAAGCCGCAAGCCCTTGCTTATCTGTGGTTAAGATCAAGTACTTACCTACCCTTTGACTCTGAATCCCCAAATGCCCCAAATATGCCACGGGATTTTATAATCCTCATCCTGGAGCAAAATCAGGTCAAGCTAAGAAAAGCACTTAAGAACAAAAGATGTAGTCTCTGGGTGTTCAGGCACAAATGCTCTGAGCATCCCCTGCCCCCAGGATACTTTTTAGGAAACGTACAAGAGGAAAATGGGATATACAATGCTGTGGATGGGAGGATGGAGGGAGGGATTCATTCTCGGTTACCTTTTCCTGTCTGTCGATTTTTGTGTCCCACTGCAGTTACTTCAGCAAGGTTTCTGTTCCTGCCAGCCCATTACATAAAGCAATCGCTGCAAGTGAAACACTCTATGAGGCTTACTCAGGGTAAAGTAATAACACCAATAGTTAGCGTTTATTGGACACCTGCTGTGTGCCAGGTGTTTCAAGTGTATTTTCTCATTTAATTCTCTTTACAACCTAGCAAAATGAGTAGGAGTACCTATATTTGACATAGTAAACAGGCTTAGGATAAGTTCATCTGGTACTTGGATTCAGACTGAGCATGCATGGCTCTAAAGTCTGGGTTTTTCCTTGTGCCCAGAGTAGGCACACAAGGTCCATTGTGGGTGCTGTCACTGCCAGCTGGTAGTGGCCGCCTGAAGTAGAGTGTTGGAATGGATTTTGAGTCCGTATTCAAACACTCAGTGGACATGAGTGCTGAGATTGATTAGCCATGTCTGGTGTGAGAGTGTGAAAGCCGGTTAGGAGAACTGTGCATGTGTGTGCCATATACTTACACCCCTGTTTTTCAAATCCATTCAGCTTTGTTAATAAGAATAATATAAGGTCAAACATAGCCTAAATAAAGCATGACAAACCCACTGTATTTGTCTAAATATCTAAATACATACGACAAACATTAGAAGAGTGTTTCTATCCTTGATATAATGATCTGAGAGCTGTGGGGTTTTTTCTTTTTTCAGAACAGAGGCTAATTACTTAGTAAATGTGGATGTACAATAATTTTTTTTTAATTAGCGATGTTATCTATACCTTGTCAGCTATATCTCTGAAGACTTTTTAATTTCAACCACATCCACTAATATTTATATACATGTAATAAAAGCCCCTCAAAGGACTTATGATTTTGTAAATGAGGGAAGATAAATATAATATAAAACAAGGAAATATAAATAAAATTGATGGAGTGGGAAGTCCTCGAGTGCATAGTGCCTAGCATATGGAGTTTGAATGTATAGTAGGTGATTAGCATATCTTTGTTTAATGAATGAATGAATACATGGATGGATAGTTTGAAGCATATTATAACCTTTTGTTCTCCTATGTTCTCTAAGCTATTTACATGTACCAAGTCTATGTACCATAGACTATGTACCACGTACCATAAAACTACACATCAGAACTGCTTTCCTTTGTTTCTTATAGAAATGTTGACCTAGAACTGTATATAAATAGTATACGAGGGGGGACCCCCCAAAAATCCAGAATTATCTTCTAGAGGGCAGACCCCTTATAATGCAGACTTCCCCCACTAGGTGAGTGTTCTCGAAAACCATCTTCTGTACCAGCTGGTGTGTTTGTGAGGGGCTGCCTTTGGCTTCAATGAATTTTTTTTAAGACTCTCTCAGTGTGTTTGTCCATCTAATGATGGATGATTTACAAGTGTACCTGCCCACACCACACTGTTTAGAAGTCTTTGACCGAAAATGGCATGACCTCCATGTCCCACCTTCTCTATTCACCCGATCTTGCCCCAGGTGACTTGTTTTTGAAAAGAAGTCCTCAAAGGGAAACATTCTGCTGATGTGGAAGAGGTGAAACAAAAAATGGCAGAACTACTAAAAGGCATCAGAATTGACGAGTTCAAAAACTGTTTAGAGCAGTGGAAAAAACACCTCGATAAGTGTATTGCATCAAATGTAGAGTACTTTGAAAGTGACTGAAATTTAAACATGTAAGAATAAATACACAATTTTAAATAAATAAATTCTGTGTTATGGAGGTCCCCCCTTGTATCCTTGATTTATTAAAAAATATCATGGTCAGTTAACAAAGGGCAACATGAAGAATGCATTTGGATTCTGTACATCTGGTGAGAATGGGGCACACGATGTTGTTCACTATCCTTTATATAAAGAATGACTCTGTATTACACATACATTCAGTGGGTCTTTTTCTTGCATTATCTCGTCAGGCACTATTCTAATGGAGCAAAAAACATGCCAGGTCTCTGAGCTTTAGAGTTTACATTTGAGTGGGGGAAGACTGTTCACATATCCAATAGATAAAAAAATCTAAGACTTATTAGCTCTGGTAAGTAGGGGAAGAAACAAGGTGGTCCTCATTGATAGGGGGCTTGCCTTGTGCCTGCTCCAAAGTTATCAGCCAAGGTGATGGGATAAAGAATAACAAAGCTGATATTTCTGAGTATATGACTAAAGTGAGTCAAGGAAGAATGAGATAGAACCATTCAAGTCAAGGGTGGGGGAAACTGGCATTCTAGACAGAAACATAACAGAATGTACAAAGGGATTGAGGCAGGAAAATATTTCATTATACTTGTGGAAATAAAGTAAGCCCAGTGGGACTAGAATCTGGTGAGAGAGAGAGGTAGAGGGTATAGAAATAAATGTGGAAAATGCTATTGAGAAATGAGAACAAAGTGGTGTATCCATTAAAGACTATACCCATAATTTATGAGCATCTACTACATACTAGACACTATGTTAGATGCTTTACATCTATTATATTGTGTCTCAGTGACTGATCTGCCACTCTGATAGTGCTTCCCAGTAGGTGTTCCACTGAACACTAGTTCTTTGAGATGTTCTGAAAGATTAGATTTTCTTGGTCAAAAGTATTTGGGGATACCTCCATGCTTTCTTCACCTCTTAGGGATTTTCAATACATATGAGCACATTAAAGACAGGAAAAAATGCAATAAAACCATCAACAATTGTGTTCATTTCAATGTTTTTCAAACTGATATACTATTTATTAAATATCTTTTTGTGCAACAATTATTGATATATAGAGTCAATTAGATTCTGGAAAGCTGACTTTGAAGAATGCTGCTGAATTAGTGTTTATCTGGCTCTTCTTAATCATCTTCTTTGGTGATAAATACATTATATCTCAAGGCAATCCATCTGCTTTCAGATGGTCACCATTGGTAGGGAGTTTACCTTATATCTGCTCTGAAGTTATCAGCTAAACCCCTTAGAAGGGGCTAATGAAGTGAAGACCAAAGCTATCAATACTGTTCTTTCCTCCTTTCTCTGCACTTTAATCTCTGTTATCCTTCAAGCCTCAGGGTAAATAGTCTACATCAAGGTGTTTTGGTTACAATGGAAATCAGTGTTGTGTGACTTAAGCAGAAAGGGAATTCTTTTGAAGAATATGGGTTGGTTCATAGAACTGGAGGAATATTGGTAGAACAAAACTTGGGGTGGTAGGAACCAGGGCAGCTCTGACCAGGGCTGGTGGCCTGAACTAATAGTGGTCTTATAAAAGCTCCCTTGCTGATAGGAATCACTGTGACTCTTTGTCTCTCTTTGTGTCCACTGCACTAAGTTTAAGGGACTAAGAGAGAGTCTGATGGGTTCACATTGAGTAGCACATGACCCTTGGCCAGGGAGGGCAGGTGCTTTGATTGACAGTCTCATCAAGATTGTATAGAGTAAGGAAGAGGAGGGTCTCTAAAAGGACATAGAGATACTGATTACAAGAAGTGGGAAGTGGATGCTGAGTATTCAAAAAGAGAAACACCTAAATCTCAAAGTATCTGGACACATCTTGTCTTCTGCTCAAACTCTCTTCTGAGTGCTCTGCTAGTTGTCCAAATCCCTTCAAGACCACTGAGTTCTACCAGCACCTGGATGCTGCTTGACCATCTTCCCTACATGGTTTTCCTGCTCTGTGGCTCATCTCTTGCTGTGCTCTTTAACTGTGGAGGTGTGTTGCCTTGTGTCTCTAATTAGGCCTAATAATAAAAGTGATAGTATGTAACCAACAAAAATAAGTGATTATTGGGAGATCATTCATGGGGGAGGGATTAGAAGGGAGGTATGAGGTGTGTGCTGCATTGAGGGGAGGGCGATATGGTTGGAGAGGAAGCAGATGTGAGTGGAAATAGAAGCATGTGCAGAGCGCGTTGGCAGAAGGCTGCTAAAACAGGTGGAAAGAACTAGCCTTGCTGGGGCCGAGTGGCTGCCACCAGGAGTGAGGAGTGATGAAGCTGACTGGCTTTGGAAGGCCTTGGAATCCAGGTTGAAGAATTTAGAACTGTGCCTCTGTGAGTCCTGGAGCAGATGTGCTTCCTTCCATCATTTCTCTGACTAAGATGTCTTGTTGGGATTTTGGGATGATGGACCAGAAGGGCCTTTAAGACAATTTGGGGAAGCTCTCAGCAATCTCAAAACACAGCTGCCACTACCTTACCCACAAAGTCCTTGTTCCAACCTTTCACCAAAGCGTTTTTCAGGGTTGCTAGGAAACCAGAGATGCTTGAGCTGTTGGGATCTAATTATAATAATCCTCTAAGTTTTCGTGGTTGGAGGAGGAGCCAGATCAGTTCAATGCCATAATCTCTTACCTTACAATGGATTCCAGTGAGGCCAATGCCTTTGGGATATGTGAATGCAATGCTCAGGTCAGGGATGGGGGGGTAGTGAATGGGGTGGGGGGGTGTGGGGGAGAGAGGAGAGGAGAGGAGAGAGAGAGAGAGAGAGAGAGAGAGAGAGAGAGAGAGAGAGAGAGAGAGAGAGAGAGAGAAAGATAAATAATGTATTTCTGTTCACCATTCCACACAATGAGCATGTACTGAAAATGAGACAAGAGACATGACTCTGCTTTTGCTTCAGACAGACTCACTTCCCACGAGCTTCTCCTGGGTGTGATTCTAGCATTTAAAGATACGCGTTCTTTTGTATAACTTGGCCTCTAAATTCAAGCCAGTTATTGATACTTCATCCGATGTTCAACCAGAGAAACTGGGGGTAATTTGGCTGAACATGATTTTAGCCTCTCTCTTTGACCTCAGATTCCTGTACAACACAGGACTGTGATGTCTCTCTCTGTGAACTCTCTACTTGGTGACCATGAATCATGCCATATCCTGCCTGTTTACTGACTTGTCCACCCCTTGGCACAGTGTGGACTGGCTGGCGGTCAGCAGGGATGATTTATTTTTTCCTCACCCCAATGATGTCTCTTTTGACATCACAATTATAATCTGGAGCAGAAAATACCCAGGTACCCTTATACAATTAGGTGGTCTTCTCATGAACCATAGCCTCATCCTGTGTTGTGCAAGCCCACTACTGTCCTAGCATTGCATATTTGTTCTAATTTTCTATTATTTTGAGATGGTTTTTGGAACTGGGATTTCCAAGAAGGACAGCTTATTCAGGCCTCAGGCATTGTCTTTTACCACTTACACATAGTACATGTTAAAAAGAGTTAAGTATTTACTTATCTGGATAGACCAATATGTACGTAGTAGAAAAAAATCAAGGGATGCAAAAGGGTTTAAAGTAAACATTAGGTGCCCTGTATCCTCCAGTCCCTAGTTTCCCTCCTCAGATGCAACCACTATAAAAAATTTATTGCCTGTTCTTCAAAGGATAGTCTATGTACTTATTTACACTTACAAACAGCTTCCCACTTGCTTATTTAATAGTAGATGCACTAGTTTGCTTGGACTGCCATAAGAAAATACCACTGACTGGGTGGCTTATACAACATAAATGTATTTTTTCACAATTCTGGAAGCTGGGAAGTCCAAGATCAAGGTGCCATCCAAGTTGGTTCTCAGTGAGAGCTGTCATCCTGGCTTGCAGACACAGCTACCTTCTCATTATGTCTTCACATAGCAGACAGAGTGAGCGCTGATGTTCCTTCCTCTTCTTAAAAGGGCATCTATGTTCATTGCAGCATTATTTACAATGACATCTAAACAACCTCAGTGTCCACTGACAGATGATGAGATAAAGAAGATGTGGCACATATAGACAATGGAATACTACTCATACCTAAAAAAGATAAAACTTTGCCATTTGCAATAACATGGGTAGATCTTGAGAGCATTATGCTAAGTAAACTAAGACAGAAAAAGACAAAAACTATGATTTCATTCACACGTGGAATATAAACAAAAGTAACAAGCTAACAAAACAAAACAAACACATAGACACAGACAACAGAATAGTGGTTACTGGAGGGGAAAGAGGGTCACATATATGGTAACAGAAGGAAGCGAGACTTTGGCTGGTGAACATGTAATAGAGTACACAGATGTTGAATTATAACCTTGTAGACCTGAAAATTATATAATGTTATTAACCAGTGTTACTACAATAAATTTAATCAAAAAGGTACCAGCCCTATTGATTAGGGCCCCACCCTAATGACCTCATTTAACTCTTATCACCTCTTCACAAGTCCTATCTCCAAATGTAGTCACCTTGGATTTAGGGCTAACATGTGAATTTTGGGGAGACACAGACATTCAGTCCATAACAATGGATATTGGAGATTTCCCCCATTGGTATATTTAGACATAGTTATCTTTCACTCACCCTGGATGGGAGCCTGCAATTGACTAAGAGCTATCATTTACTGAGCACCTACCACAGCTCTCATTGACTGGTTAAGTCAACCCCATTGGAAACTGTGGCTCAGGGAGGTTGTCACTTATCCAAGTGGCTCTTTTGGGGTTTGAATCCCTAAATCTGTCTTACTTGTCAACTCCATCAACTTTTCTCTGCCTTGCTCTTCTTTCTCAGCCTCTGCCTTCCCTGATTGTGATATTTAGTGAAACATCACAGAAATGGTAGATATGATAAGGCTCCTAGTATAGAGCAGGTGCTCTGTTTGTTGATATAAGTTCCCATTGCTGAGCTTCATTCTCTTAGGGAAGAGATGCTGAGAAAACAAGTCTAGGCTTGGCACTGGGATAGTAATGCATTTAACAGTCTCACCTTACTCCCAGGTAATTCTGTTGCAGATGGTTCTGGGGCCATATTTTGAGACATACTGCCTTCAGGGTTCTAATTATCCAGCCAGTGAATTTTTAATCTGATGTAGATGGTAGGTTCTCAGTTAAAGCGTATATCCTCCAAGATATCATATTTTAATAGTGTGAATCACATGTGGCTCTGGTGGGAAGGAAGGCTTTTTTTTCTGCCTACTTGTGATTCCATGACACCCACCTTCCAGGATCTGAGGCAGAGGCAAGAGCATGAGTTCAAGTGTTCTTTAGACATGGGTTCAGATTCATGGATTCTGCCTCTTACAAATGGTGTGAATTGGGGCAAAGTACCTAATCTTTTTTTTCTCCCTTTGGAAATCATGGTGATACTATCTAATTTGTTGGATAGCTGTGAAGATGAAATGAAATAATGCATGTAAAACTCTTGACAGAATTCCTAGGGTAGTGAAAACAAACAAATAAACAAACAAAATAATCAAAACTTGTCTTCCCTAGTGTCACAGTTACAATACTTTGCTGCAAACCTGCCTTTGTCCATGGTGCTGGAGTGAGACACATGGTTGGAATGTGCCTCATCAAAGCATCACCACTCCAAGAAAAGTTTGGGGGCACAGTGGCATTTTTTAAAATTACTTTGTAAGGATGGGGAGTCTGGAACAATCTCTTGCTTTGGCTGGAGCCATTTTAGCTCTTCAATGCCATAACAGCCTGGTGGTGCCATGAGATCCCAACACCTTGAATAATCATGGAGATAGGAGGTGAGGAAGAGGGCACCTCTTGAGGACTGCCACTGACTCTGCAGATGCTTAAGTGCAATTCTTCTCAGGTTTGCAAGGCAGGAGCTTCTAATTATTTTGTACTTCCATCCTTGGTTGGCATCATCAAAAGTTGGTACAAATGAGCTTATTTCTGAGAAGGTAAGGGTAGAAATGGGCTGAAAATTAGTAGTGACTGAAGTGTTTTGGAACCAGTCCTAGGAATGTTCACATGAACACTCAGAGCACATGGTCTCTCTCCCCATCCAGTGGAATCAAGTTGACCAACCACGTACCAGTGGTCTGTCAGCAGCCACAACAGAATCTTTAAATAGCAGCTTAACAAATCCCATTATTGCCTTTGCTGATGGTTGTCAGTCAATGAAGGTATCATCCTCCATATCTCAGTATTTCTTTCTACAAAGCCTCCTGTGTTCTGAGAAGTCAGTCCTGGGAAAAAGTTTCGGATCTCCTAAGAATCTTGAATGTTTTCATTGCACATATAATGAGAACAATGTAACAGACCAGCTTTCCCTTTTCCTTTTTGTCTGCTCAGAATCACACTTTTGGTTTCAAAACTGCATTGACCCTCATGTCCTGCTCCTTGGTCTCCATTTTGCTCTTATCTTGACGTGTGCTGTGCACTAACTCTGGGTCTTTTACATTCAAGTGACAGAAACCTAGTACAAATGAAAAGAGGAATTTAGTGGGCCATGTCACTGGCCTTGAGGCATAGCTAGGTCTCAACAAATGTTTTTAGGGCTCTGACTGTGTCTCCATCTCTAGATTTTGTGCACCTTTCTTGTCTCTTGGCTTAATTTTCAGGTGAGTTGTTTCCATGGGATAGCCAGATGGCTACTGGCAGTTTTAACTCAACATTATCCTTAGTGGTCCAGACTCCAGAGAAGTAGAGAGCCAGTAGCTCCCTGAAAATTTGGCAAAAACTTTGGAGAGGACTACAATTAGTCTGATAGGTCACATGCCCATCCCTGGGCCAACCACTTTGACCAGGGGACGTGATGCTCTGATTGGTCAGTATGGGAATATGTGTCCACTATTGGGTGTGGCTGGAGTCGACTCCATCCAAATCTCACAAGCTGAACAGGATCGCTATGGAAAAGGGAGGGGTGTGTGTGTTCACATGGCAGATTTGAGGGAGAGTTATTCAAAGAAGAGATTTCAAACAACCACCACAACAAAACACCCTACACATTCCTTATTCTAATTTACAGTGTCTCTGTTTTTGATGTATGATTGTTTATTTATGTTTTACTTTACCGCCTCAAACCCTTTGTGAAGTGAAGCAGAATAAATAAATGATCAGACATGTAGACTGACTGAATAGACAAATCAGTGAATCCCTCCTTACAAAAAGAGAGTGGGGTTGATTCACAATGACAGCAAACTCAGCACCAGGTTGAGCTCTGGAATAAGCTGGAGGTGGAAAACTTGTCTCTGATATCCCACAGTGCATGGCCAAGATCTTCATTCTGTTACAGGCATGCCTCTTAAAAAATGACCTTGCCTCTATTTGTAGATGTTGACGAGGGGCTTATATAATGTAAATATCATTTTACAGGTTGATAACAAAAGCTAATAGGAAGGCACTAGGTCAGGGTTCACATATTGAAATTATTGGTTGATTTGTTTTTTTGTCATTCTGTGTGCTCTTTCCTTTATTACAGGGCTTCTCAATCTTAGCACTTTTGACATCTTGGACCAGATAATTCTTTGCCAAGGGTGGCTCTCCTGTGCATTGTAAATGTTTAGTAGCATCCCTGGGCCCTAACCACATGTGCTAGTAGCTTACACCTCCTCCCTCAGTTTTGACAACATGGAATGTCTCCAAAGATTGCCAAATGTCCCCTGAGTGGGGGTGGGGGAAGGACAGAAGCATACTGCCAGAAAACCAGTATTCTATTAGAATATGGCTTCTGAGAGAATAGGGACCTCATATGACTTGGTCCTTGTTTACCCCTTTTATGTAGTACATTGTCTGGAACTTTGTAGATGCTCATTAAATCTTTGCTGATTAAATGTACTGGCACATTTTGAACTTATTTTTAGATGCTCTTGGCCTCTAAGCAGCCACTTTCCTTGTTAGGAGAACTCAAAGAAATAATTTATGTAAAGTCTTACCTTCTTTCAGGTTCATGACAAGCACTCAATAAATGTTAGCTCCCGATGTTACTATTATTATGATTGCTTTCTTCATGGACTAGAGCTAAAATTAAAACCAAGTAGTTATTTTTTTTTTACTAAGCATCATTGCTCTGTCTTGAACTTCAGGGAGGAACTGGACTGAAATACCTGGAGAATGGAAGAGTAACAACTGGCACATAGGTTTTTTAGAAGAATTTCTGGGGATAGTTCTCTGTGAGATACTTGGCCATGGACTTTCCTTAGAGCCAGAGATCTCTAGATAGAAAGTATCTGTGGGCTAAATGTTTTCTCACCTCCATGTACCAGTATGGGTGTTTGGAAATCTGTCAATGTGTCTGGGGAGCTGTCTTGGTCTGATTCTCCCAGAAGCAGATCCTGAGACGAGGATTTGAGGGCAAGTCATATATTTGGGAGATGGTCCTAGAAAATTCTGTTAGGTGAGTGTAACAGAGATGGGGAAGCTTATAAAGGCCTTCTTCTCAGGCCACTTAACCCTGGGGTAACTGGAGCTTAGTCCTGTTGGTGACTCTAGGAGACAGTGTAGAGTCATTGCAACTGAGGGACAAAGGAGCTGGGAAATCGAGTCACCAAATCCTCATTCAAGATTGGTTTTGAGGGCTGCTTCCAGAGGCATGAATGCTCTGGCACTTCTGGTTTGCCATATGTGGGAATCAAATGTCTTCTAGCCAGAACAAAGGTTATCAGGGAGAAAGTTTCAGGTGTTTGCAGCTGGCAGTGCAGAGTGTAGAGGTGAGTGCTGAAGGGATGCTGGTGGACAGAGACCCCTGGGCCTAACTATTCTATCGCACACAAGGCACGCCCTCACAAGAAAGAATTATCCTGCCTGAGTGCCAATAGAAGCCTCTTTGAGACATATGATACATTTCCTTTCTCCTTTGGATTCTTGGAAGAGAGAAGCTTTTTTGTTTGTCTTATTGTTATTTATAAATCCAATAATAGTTATTTTTTCTGGTTATAAATGTAATAGGTGCTTCTTACAGAAAATGTGAAAAGTACCAGAAAAAATTCCTGAAAAGTACACAATTTGGTGCATTTCCATTTTATTTTGTTCATAGGCAGTAGAAGTAGTGGTTAGAAAAATAAGGTTGAAAGTCAGATAGTTCTGGATTCAAAGCAAACACCACCACTTAACTGGCTGCGTGGCCTTAAAGAAGTTAGTTAACCTCTCTGAGTCTCAGTTTTCCCAACTGAAAATGGGAATAGTAAGGTCTTATAGGGTTGTTTTCAGAATTAAATGAGATAATGTAGGTAGGGTACTGGACTTAGAGTAAGCACTCATCATATATGGCTTATTTAAACCCATCTTTTAAAAATAAGAATATTAATAGACTGTTATCAGCACACAGCCATATTCATTTGTTCATGCACTGTCTATGGCAATATGTGCTACATGTCAGAACTGGGTAGGTGTGAGACATACGGCTTTCAAAACCTAAAATATTTACTATTCCCAGCAACTAGCCTGGGGGATCAGTGGAGAGAAAGGAATTCAGAGTAATCTGGGGTGGTGGAAGGTTTGGGTTAGTGGTGAGGAATCAGGAGGACCTTTAAGGACTATAAGGTTCAGGTGGGTACTGAGGAGGGACATACCCCAGAAAAAGGTGGAAGTCTGTACCAAGGGAGCACAATATAGTACAGAAACTTCTCTCCAAGGATCACATGGATATCTGGGACAGTAGCTTGTTTAAGTGAAAAAAATCCACTTACGGCTCATTTCCAGGGAAGAATTCCATTTAGAAACTCTTAATCAGAAAAGTGCATGGTCTGGGGTGTGCTAAATGCAAATACATTCAAACATAATTATTTGGAGCAGCTATAAACAAGCCAACAAGCCTGGTCACTTAAGATAAAGATGTAAAACATACACTTGCCTTCTTAGGAACAGCAAAAGGAGAAAAGGGTGTCTCAGACCTTGATATTGGTGGATGCTGAGCAGGGATTCATTCAGCACCAGCAGACATCATGTGCTAGCTATCAGGGACATTGGGACAGCAGCTCTTGAAACCCACAGACTATTTTTGTCAAAGGAGAATTCAGTTTTAAATATTTGATGCCTTTAGGATAACTCATCTATCACTGGGCCAATTTAAGTCTCATTAATCATACAAAGGAGAATGGGAAAGAACTCCCTGCCCTGTGAAGCTATTAGTGTACAGCTGTGAGATGGAGGCCTGGCTCACTTGAGAAATGGAACTCCATTGGCATAATTATGCAGAAATGGGAGTGAGAGTAGTCTCCCCGAGTGGGAACTCTTCCTTGACTCAAAATTGCCAATCGTGGGTTATGCTGCAGAGCTTGGGGCAACCTGAATTGAAAGGATTTGGAAAATTATGATGGGATCTGCAGGTTACACTTTAGGAAGCATGGAATAGGATAAAGACTATGGCTTTTGGAGCTAGGTAGACTCCATTTATGGATCTACCATCTACTGAAAATCTCAAATGTACCAGGGAATGTACTAAGCACTTTTAACGTAAATCCTTGTGTAATCCTCACAACAGCTCTTTTGAGATATATGTCATTGTCCCCCTTTTACAGATGTGAAAATTAGGTTTAGAAACATGAACTTATTTTCCCGGAGTCATAGAACTTGAGAGTGGTGGAGCTGGGATTTGAATCCTGGTCTATTTCCAAGCAAACCAAGCTCTTTAACTATTATGCCTATACTGCATTCAAGGCAAGACAAATCTCATCATAAAAGGAGATTCTTACCTTACTCACCTTGGGAAAACTGGTAAATACAGAATAATAGGAAATAGAAGAAAAATAGAACTCTCATAAAAAGATAGTAATTTGGAGAAAGCAAAGATGGTGGCAAAGTAGGTGGAAGCTACACTCACCTCCTTCCAGGACCCCACTGGAATTACAACTAAATTGTAGAACAATCACCCTGAATAACCAATTGAAGACAAGATTAATAGAAGTCTTATAGCCAAGGATTTATGGAAGAAGCCACACTGAGACTGGTAGGAAGGGCAGAGATGTGAAAGGGGCTGGCCCTGCTCCCATGGGTGGTAGCCGAGGTTCCAGAGGGATATCTCAGTTGTGGGGGGGGGGGTCCTCCTGAGAAGTGTGGGATCTCAACTCCAAGCCAGGTTCCTCAGCCCAGAGCACCAGAGCTGTGAAAAGCAGTGGGGTTTCTGTTGCCAGAGACACAGGTGCCCTCTTAAAGGGCCAACACACAAAATCTCATTTGTATCCACTTACTTTGGGCTCCAGTGGAAGGAGGGCAGAGTGGACTACAGTGAAATGAGGGGAGTCTGGAGTTTGTGTCTCAGGGGAGAGAGAGCCACTAGGATCCCTGTGCTAAGTCACTCTCCCATACTATAGGCACCATCTTTCTTAGGTGGAGCACTCTACTCCATATAGTATTAGTCTGGGGAAAAGTAATAGCCCCACCCTCCAGACTTTCTGTTCCCCCACCTGTGGAGCTTACACTCTGCTGAGGAGTCAGCTGCCTGGGTTGAAAGTGTAGAAGTCTGAGTAGACTCAAGGGGTGTCAGTGACTGAATTGTGTGACTTTGGGGCAGAGGCCATTCCCCCTACTTTCCTGTGAACCTGACTGGTGGCTGTCCCTCGTGGGAGATCCACTAGAGCCACTCCCCAGTCTTCTGGCAGTCCATCCTCCAGGATCAGGCAGCCCCAATCACCTAACTCTAGTGGCACCTCCCTGCTGGGGTTGAGACAAAATCCACGACAGACTGAGTTATGTGGCTGTGGTGTGGCGGCCACAACCCTCACGTTCCCCCAAGTCTGACCAGCAGCTCTTTCTCACAGGAGATCCACTAGCCCCATCCTTGTGACTTGTAGTGGCCTACCCTGCTGAGCTCCATCTCCTCCCAGCAGAATCTGGGATAGACTGAGTTGTGTGGCTCTAACACAGGGGCAATTTACCCTTTGCACACCCCACTAGAGCAGAGCCCTCTCTTTACTCGGTAAAATCTTGGTCTGTTTGGGTCTGATAAACCTCGCTGGTTTCACCCTGAGACTCCACCCCATTACAAAGGTGTGCAATCACCCAATGGGTGGCAGCTAGACTTGGTATACCCTGGAACATTGCTAAGTGGCCTCAGACCCAGCCCTGGCACTGAGTTTAAACATAATCAGTCTGGTGAACACTACTTGCCCCTATCTGGTGACTCACTGAGAACCTACCTCATGCAACTCAAGTACCACCAGAAGCTCTTTCAGTGACTAAGTCTAACAGGCAGCTGACAGACATAGTTAGGAAAGAAGTGAACCTCGGGATGCTTTGGAACTTCTGCTGAATTGCCCCTGGGAAAAGCCAGCCCTGGTGAGCAGTGTGGTCCTATATGTTGAGAACCCTAAAGATTTTACCAACCACTGCTAGAACTGATAAGTGAATTTAGTAAAGTAGCAGGATACAAATTAAATATCCAGAAATCAGTTACATTTTTATACACCAATAATGATCTATAAGAAATGGAAACTAAAAACAATTCCATTTAAAATTGCATCAAAAAATAAAATACCTAGTAATAAATTTAACCAAGGATGCAAAAGACCTGTACTCATAAAATTATAAGACACTGGGAAAGAAATTGACAGAGATACAAATAAGTAGAAGCATATATTGTGTTCATGGATAGGAAGAATTAACATAATTAAAAGGTCCATACTACCCAAAGCACTCTACAGGTTCAACACAATTCCTATCAAGATACCAATGGTGTATTTCACAGGACTAGAACAAATATTCCAAAGATCTATATGGAACCACAAAAGACCCTGAATAGGCACAGCCATCATGAGAAAGAAGAACAAAGTTGGGGGAGTCATGCTACTTGATATCAAACTATACTGCAAGTCCACAACAATCAAAACAGCATAGTACTGGTATAAAAACAGACATATAGATGAAGGGAAGAGAACACAGAGCCCAGAAATAAACCAGCATCTTTATGGTTAATTAATATTTGACAAAGGAGGCAAAAACATACAATGGGGTAATGATAGCTTATTCAATAAATAGTGTTGGAAAAATTAGATAAATACATGCAAAAAAAAATGGAAACAGACCACCTTTTACACCATGCACAAGAAGAGACTCAAGATGAATTAAAGACCTAAATGTTAGAGTCAAAACCATAAAAATTCTAGAAGAAAACATAGGCAGTTAAATCTTAGACGTTTCTCCTAACAATTTTTTTCATATATTGCCTTGGGCAAGGGAAATAAGAAAAAATAAACAAATAAGACTACATTAAATTAAAAAGTTTTTCACAGCAAAGAAAACCATCTACAAAATTAAAAGACAGTTCTTCCACTGAATGGAAGAACACATTTGCCAATGATATATCTGATAAGGGGTTAATATCCAAAATTTATATAGAACTTCTAAGACATGACACCAAAATTTTAAATTTAAAATCCAATTAAAAAGTGGGCAAAGAATCTGAATAGACACTTCTCCAAAAAGGACATACAGATGGCCAATAGACATAAAAAGATGCTCAACATCACTAATCATCAGAGAAATACAAATCAAAACCATAGCCAGATATCACCTCAGACTTCTCAGAATGGCTATCATCAATAAATCAACAAACAATTGTTAGCAAGGATGTGGAGAAAAGGGAACCCTTATGCACTGTTGGTGGGAATGCAGATTGGTATAGCCACTATGGAAAGCAATATGGATTTACCTCAAAAAAATTAAGAATAGAACTGCCTTATGACCCAGCAATTCAGTTTCTGGGAATATATCTGAAGAAACATGAAACACTAATTTGAAAGAATATATGCACTCCCATGTTTATCACAGTGTTATTTACAATAGCGAAGATTTGGAAGCAGCCCAAGTGTCCATCAGTAGATGAGTGGCTAGGAAAGCTGTGGTATAGTCCTGGCCATTTAGTTCAATTGGTTAGAGTGTTGTCCATATACACCAAAGTTGTGGATTTGATCCGGTCAAGGCACATATAAGAATCAACCAATGAATGCATAAATAAGTGGAACAACAAATCAGGTTCTCTCTCTCTCAAATTAATTAAAACATTTTAAAAAAATCGCTGTGGTACATTTACACAATGGAATACTACTTGGCTGTAAAAAAGAAGGAAATCTTAACCATTTGTGACAGAATGGATGGACTGGAGAATATAAGTAAGTGAAATAAGCCAGTCAGAGAAAGACAAATACCATATAATTTCACTTATGTGTGGAATCTAATGAACAAAGTAAACTAACACACAAGATAGAAACAGATTCATAGAAAACAGACTGACAGCTGTCAGAGGAAAGGGGGCATTGTGGGGCTGGGTGAAAAAAGTGAGGGGAGTAAGCAAAAGAAAAAAACACACACACAAAAATTGACCCTCACAGAAACAGACAACAGTATGGTGATTACCCGAGGGAAAGAAGGGTGGTCTGTGGAGGTAGAAGAGGGCATAGCGGGTAAACAGTAATGGAAGGAGACTTGATTTAGGATGGTGAACATACAATACAATATAGAAATGATGTGTTATAGAATTGTACATCTGAAACCTATATAATTTTATTAACTGATATCACCCTAATAATTTTAATAAAATAGAAAAAATGTTAAAAAAAAGAAAAAGAAACAACCATTAATTCTAATTGCCCAAAGTTTTTTTAGTATATTTTCTTTTAGGCTTTAAAAATTATTTATATTTTAAAAACACTTATATTTACACAGTACATTTTTGTTTTTGCCAAATCAATATGATAACGTAAGTGTTTTAATGTTATCACATACCTTCGTAAATATAATTTTAAATAACTTCATAATATGTTATGGCTAGATATACTCACCTATGTGAGTATATAGCTTCCTTATTTTTAAAATGTGGTTAATATTTTCCTCATTTTTACTTTGTGATGACATGAGAGAACAATTATTGTTTGAAGTGATAGGTCAATATTTGTTCTCTTTTCTCCCTGCATTAGGACAAGTTCCCTAGAAGCAGAACCTGAGATAGGGATTCTTGCACAGTCACTTACTGTGGGAGTGCTCTTCAGAGAGATCTGGAAAAGTGTCAGGAGTGAGTAGGAGGGCAAGTGAGGCAACAATGTGGTGTGCACTGGAGCCCAGCAACAGCCTGATCCCTTGGGAAGCTCTGGAGTATGGATTGCGCCCCAGAGCTGATCTTACCTTGAGGCAATGGGGTTGACCTTTTATGCCTCCATGTTAGCAGTCTCCCTTGGCTGTGGTGTTGATAGCAAAAACACTCTTCCTCTTATGTATTTCTCCTTTATTCTCACACTACTACTACACTCACAGTCTGACCAGATGTGTGGACTTATTTTCCCATATCAAGCAATTCTGTGTGATTCTAGCTGGTTGTCCTGCAATTCAATTCAGTTGTGACACTAGCCAGAGTTAGCCCAGATGCCCAGGTTAGGGAGCTTAATTAAGACTGTGCTCCCACCCCTGTCCCCACTTCAGATGCAAATTGCAAGCCCCAGGTTGTTTGTCACCTGCACCTCTGATCAACTGGCTATAAATCAGGATTTCCTGTGCTTGGGTTTGATAATTTTCTAGAATGGCTTACAGAACTCAGGGAAATACTTACTTATGTTTACCATTTTACTATTAAAGGTTATGATAAAGGATACAAATCAACATTCAGACAGAAGAGATACATGCATATATGGGATGGGGCACAGAGCTTCTGTGCCATCCCAAGGGGCACCACTCTTCCAGCACCTCCACGTGTTCAGCAACCCAGAAGCTCTCTGAACTTTGTACATTTGGGATTTTTATGGAGGCTGCATCACATAAGCATGATCTATCATTAAATCAAATTCCAGTCCCTTTCCCCTTTCTGGTGGATAGGGGGCTGAATGTTGTAAGCTTCTAATAATGGCTTGGTGTTCTGGTGACCAGCCTCCATCTAGGAGCCCACCAAGCATCACCTCACTAGCACAAATGGCACTCCTATCATCCAAGAAATTCAAAGGGATTTTGGAGTTCTGTGTCAGGAACTGGGATCAAAGAGCAAATATTAGAATAAAAGATACATCTAGTGCTTTTATTACTTAGGAAATTACAAGGGTCTTGAGAGCTCTGCACCTGGAATTGGAGGCAGAGACCAAGGTAAATATTTCATATTATTTCATAGTCATAAATGATTTCATGCCTCTAGGCAAGGCACCTCCTATTCAACTCAATCTAGAGACTCTCTAGAGCAGCCCTTTACAGTATGGTAGTCTGTAGCCACATGTGTCTCTTACACACTTGAAATGTGGCTGGTCTTTATTGTGTGTGTGGGTGTTATAAGTTTAAAATATACTCCAGATTTTGAAGACTTACTATAAAAAATAGTAAGTCTTACGTCATTAACAATTTTAAAAATTTATTTTGTATTGAAAGGATACTATTTTGAATATACTAGGTTAAAGAAATATTAAAATTAATTTTACTTGTGTTCATTTTTAAAAATTTGGCTGCTAGAAAATTTGAAATTACAAATGTGGCTTGCTTTTGTGTCTCTCATCATCTGTCTATTGGACAACATTTCTTTTGTAGGGGTTGGCTAACTTTTTCTGTAAAAGGCCATAAATAAGTATTTTGGACTTTGTAGGCCATATGGTCTTTGTGGAAACTACTTTGTGGAAACTACTTTCTATAACATGGCAGTTATAGAAAGAAGCAGTCATAGACAAACATAAATGGTGACTAGATATGACTGTGTTCCAATAAAACTTGATTAATAAAAACAGGTGGTGGGCTGGACTTGGTCCAGGCACTGTAGTGTGTTGACCCCTGCTCCAGAAAAAAATATCAGGTGTGAACTGTTAGCAGTCAGTGCTCACACCAGCTGGAAGTGGTGGTGATGGAGGTGGAGGGGTGTGTACTAGTTTGGTAAAAGGGATCAGGGTGAGACACCAGTAGTGTGTCCTCTATACACTCATGTCCCACCTAGTTAGGAAAGAATTCTTTTTCCAAATGATTCTCATCTGCCTGTGCTCCTGAGCTCTACATATTTTGTCTCTAAAAGAGGAAGTTTTGGGACAAACTTGATTTCAAGGATCTTAGATTGTGAAACTCTCCCTCAACAGAGGCTAAAGATGGAGAAATAAGCAGAAAGAAGGAAAACAAGGGCAAACATTGATTTCCTTTTCAGAATTGGGAAAGAGGAACATATGCATGTCAATATGGCATTTGAAGATGCTACTTGGTATTCTGAAGGTTTGTGCAACTGGTCTTCCCTGGGAGGTAGAGGCAGTGTCTGTCATCCTGGGAATTTAAGTGTATTTTTTTTTTTAGGACACATCCTCTCTCCCATCCCCAGCTTTTGCCAATGCAAACATAAACCTGGAGATTTTCAATTTTGAGAGCAATTAACATCGAATGCCTTAGGCCAGGAAATAATTAACACAAAATTCTGGGGAACCAGCAGCTCTGCAACTCATGCTTCTCCAAGGTAGAATTGCTCAAATAAAAATATTTTTTGGCCTCCAGAGAATTTTCTGTGACCTGTTTAGACTGGGCCTGAGTGTGTCCACTGGCTCTGTGCATTTCCTCTGGCAGCTCCATGGCCCTGCCCCTCCTTATAAATGTTGAGAATTTCCCAGAGGCCCTTGCAGCTGATTTATAATAGATTCTTACTGTGCTTTTTTAAAAAAACCATTTATATGTTAGGATGGTCTCGTCACCTTCAGTCTCCTCCTGTCAGAATCCTGTTCCTTCCACACAAAATTGACATCTTCCTTCTTATCCTTTTTTTCCTTTCACAAACGTTTATTGAAAACCTATTGTGTGCCAAGCCTGTTTTAGGCATCCTGTTGTAAGTCGGGCTTAGTATGCTAATGAGGAAGAATAATTACAAACATGTAAATTAATAAGTAAATATCACAACTTCAGGAATTGATAGGGGCTGTGAAACAAATAAAGAAGAGCAAAGTAATATGGCTGGGGTGTCTCAGGGTAGTCTGGGGAGGTCTTTTTGAGAAGGTGGTACTTGAAAAGAAGAGGTCTAAAAAAGAGAATAAAAACAGTGCTTATTCGGTGCCTACTCTGTGCTAGACACTGTTTGGAGTGCTTCACAGACATTGGTTAATTTCATGACAATGCATTGAGGCAGAATTAGGACAAAAATCACTTGGCGTATGAGACCCTGAAACATGAAAAGGTGAAATCACTGGCCACTGATGCCAAGTTCATCAGTGGTGGGATGGGGTTTGAACCCAGGTCCCAGGCTCTGAGTTCTCTTAACCATCAGGAGGCATTAGGACATTGATTTAATGAATATTTGATTCATTGATTTGTTGTAATCTCTCACTCACAGAGGACCGAATTGGGCTAAGTTGATGACATGAATAAGACCTGTCCCTCTCTTACTGCCTGGGGGTAGAGAAACCCTTGGGACTCAGTGATGAGAATGTCATCTTGTCTCAGTTTGGGATGGTGGAGGAGTGATCATGGAAGACCATTCAGAAGTGACAAAATTAATCAAGACGTGAAGGATGGGTTTGCAGGAAAATAGTTTTGGACCAGAAATGTAGAAGGTGGGAGAAGAGGAGTCAAAAAGTGCATAGCAGGCAGAAGAGACAGCCTGTATATAAGTGGAATCATGGCGTGCTCAAGGAGTAGAAGTACTTAAAGGTGGCAGAGGGTACACATGGAGAAAAACAGCTCATGAAACAGGAAATGTGGGCAGACTTGGGTTTTCTTCTGAGGGTCATGAGGAGTCATTGAATGAATGTTAATAAAGGGTGATGTGGTTGGATTTGTACTGCTGGATCACATGGGTAGTGCTGTGTTTGTTTGGCCGTTTCATGAGAACCCATTATAACCTTAGTTCCTCTTGATACCTTCTCATGAATCCACTAGAAATGAAACTTTCTCCTTAATTCTTATATGTTTTAATGTGTAGTAATAGTGGCTAATTCTTACTGGGCACATATTAGGGGCAGAGTAGGTTCTATGTTGAGTATGTCATAATTTTTATTTTGTATAATCCTAAAAACATTCTATGAAATAGATATCACTATCATTTCTATTTCACAGATGAAGAAACTGAAAATTACAGAGGTTAAATGGCATATCTGGAATTATAGAGCCATTAATTGGTGAAGCAGCAATTACAGCCCAGGTGTAATAATTACAAAGGCCACAGCAGAATGCATTATGTTCTTGCCACCCATTTTGTCATATGTACAATGTCTTATGTCCACCCTTAGAGGACAGGGAGTACATAGATGCATTTACTGAGCATTGGATATGCACTATATGTGTGGTAGACAGCTTCATACATATTAATTGTGTATTTTCTTCACAATAGCCCAGTGCTGTATATCTCTTTATAGCAGGTGAAAATGGAAACCAGGAGGTGTGAATTGCCCAGTGTTTTCAGTGGTTTCTCCCAGAGGGCTTTGGAAGCTGCATTCTCAAGTTTTCTGCACCCTTAACTACCTCTACTTCCTGTGGGATTGCCAACATTCTCCCTGACCAGGACTCTATCCAATGGCCATATCAGGAGTGGCTGGGTTACCACCAATCCTGGAACACAAGTCTTTTCTCTTCTGTTTGGTTCATTCCATGGCCATGCCTTCATGGTTTACTCTGCCAGGTTTCCCTGCCAGCAGCATTTGCTCCTGGGTGGTGTTCATGACAACTCTGAGGATAACCAGCCCATCCAGGCTTTGGGGTAGTGGTTGCCTTCCACTGTCTATTCCCACTGATGTATTGGGGAAGGGAGGAAGGATTGCATTCCAAGAGACTAATGCAGGTCCCAAAGACCCTGAGTTCACATTCATGATGACATGACTTATTATTACAGACAAAAATGTGTATTTGTATATTTCTTTTTTCCCAAGTAATATAGATTCATCATTAAACATTTTAAATGTTTACATAAACAGAAATAAGGAATCAAAAGTGACCTTTAACTTTACCCCCTAGAGATAAACACTACTAACAATTTGGAATGTATTCATCCAATCCTTTTTCTTTTCTCTCTTGCTCTCTCTTTTTACAAAATAAAGTCATACTGTAAATGCAGTTTTGTGATCATTTTTCTTTCACAACTAAGCAGAGGCACCTTGACAGTCTCCTCCAGTGATGGTTTTCAAACTTGTTTTTAGAAGCTCCTGAACTCTTTCTACAAGGACAGTTATTGGAAAGGAAATTTAAAAGACTGAGATAGTGTTAGTGTGCTGAGACTGCTATAATAAAAACCATAGGCTGGATGGTTTAAACAGCAGACATTTATTTCTGCTAGTTCTGGAGCCTGGGAAGTCCAAGGTCAAGGTTCCAACCTATTTGTTTCCTGGGAAGAGCCATTTCCTTGTTTGCAGATGGCCACCATCTTGCTGTGTCCTCAGCAAGAACAAGGGGGAGAGAGAGAGAGAGAGAGAGAGAGAGAGAGAGAGAGAGAGAGCGAGCGAGCATGCTCTCTGGTGTCTCTTCATCTCCTTCTCCTCCTCCTCCACTTCCTCCTCCTCCTTCTTCTCTCTCTTCTTCTTCCTCTTTCTTTTCTTCTCCTCCTCCTCTCCTCCCCCTCCTCTTCATCCTCCTTTTTCTTCTCTTTTTCTTTTCCTGACACTAATCCCATGGTGAGACCCTACTCACATGGCCTCATCTAAACCTAGTCACTTTTTTTTTGTTATGTTTTTTTTTTAAGATTTTATTTATTTATTTTTTAGAGAGGGGAAGAGAGGGAGAAAGAGAGAGAGAGAAACATCAATGTGTGGTTGCTTCTCATGTGGCCCCCACTGGGGACGTGGCCTGCAACCCAGGCATGTGCCCTGACTGGGAATCGAACCTGCGATGCTTTGGTTCACAGCCTGAGCTCAATCTACTGAGCTACGCCAGCCAGGGCTAAACCTAGTCACTTTCCAAGGCTCCACCTCTTAATACCATCACATTGGAGGTTAGGGCTTTAACAAATGAATTTTGGTGGGGTAGGGCAAAATGCAAATATCCAGCCTATAACACAGATAAAAGCTGAGGTTCTCTGATCAAAGTAGAAGTCAAGGGGCTGAATTTCTGCCTTGTTGCTTTGTTCTCTTGCCCAGATTGACTCCTGAATTACCTCTTGCGTCTCCTATGTTTCCAAGGAGCATTTTGTTTGCAAAAATATTCCTCACCTGCCATTACTTAAAATGGTTGTATTTTATTTCATTGTATGCTTGTATCTAGTTCCCTATCTTCAGACATTTAGCTGTTTGCTTCTCATTTTTCATCATTATGAACAAAATTATAATGAAGGTACTTGTACTTTCAAGCTTGTGCATACCCAGGATCATTTCCCTTAGATAAAGTCTGAGAAGTAAAGATATCTTTTGATATGTAGCTTGTGGAAATTTCCCTTTGAAGCACAAATCTTTGTTTGGCAGAGGAGGAGTGAGGGCCTTGGTTCAGAGTATGTATGTGCTGGACACAATATGTCTTCATAATAGACGGCTGGTGTTGGCCTGCTGAGTCATGCTGTGTTGTCAGGACAGCAGCAGACTTTCCCCTGGGTCTGGGCTGGCAAGATCGATGCCCATGATGTGATCTTCTATTTACAATAGCCTTTTACAGTTTTCAAAGCTCTTTTCATCTGTTGTGCCACAGTCACTCCATGAAGTAAATGGGGGAATAGATAAATATATGTTAAAAAAATTAAAGCTTACCAAGGTTCAAAGAGTTTAAGTCAGTTTCCTAAGATTATGTTTCTGGTAAATGGTGACAGTCTGTATTAGTCAGCTATTACTGCAATAATGCTGCATAAGAAATACTACCCATCCCCCCCAAAAAAACCCCTTGACACCTTATATCTACAGTTTTATTTTCTTTCTCCCGCTATAGTTGGGTCTGAGTGTTGGCCGTAGTTTGGGTGATCTCGCTGGGCTGGTATAGCTGGGCATAGAGGGCAAACGGGATAATGAAAACAAAATGTCATAGAGGAAGCCTTGGGCAAGACTTTAAAGGCCATAATGAGGGGTTTGAATCTTGTATTTATTGCAACTGGAAGATACTGAAAGATTTTAAGTAGGAGAGTGATGTGATCTCAGTTACGTTTTAAAGAATTATTTATTCAATGTTAGATTTTTCAGTGCCTGGTTCTTAAGAGATGCTCCATAAATATTTTATTGGATTATTAATGAACCTGTTTCCCAGGAAAAACAAGGCAGTGCAAGACCTGAGAAATTGAGTATAGTCCTATTCTGTGAAATGTGCTGGTTAGTTGGTTGGCTTCTCTGGGAAAGACCTGTTTATTAGCTTGTTTATTAATATATTCTTTCATTTTACTAATCCAGAAAACATTTAGTAGGTGCTTCCTCTGGGGTGTCCACACCAGCAGAGGAAAGACTGTGACTTTGCAAACTCTCTAGAGACCTTGTGAAATCCTGGCCTCATTTCCTGCACTGTCCTTTTCTTCTGGGGAGGAAAAACTCTGAACTGCTGGGGAGTAACAGGGGTTCACTCTTTAGAGACAGTGTCCTCTTTATTGGAGTCCAATAACCAGGACAGTGGGAAACAACCCTTGTTAGGGCTGGAGCACCCTTTATTCACCATTTCATTCAGCTCCATTGTGTGGAAGAGGAAGCTGAGGCCCTGGTGGGGGGTGACTTAACTAGGACAGTCAGCGCATGTCCAGATGACCCCAGGATCCCTTGGGTTTGAGCACCATGCTGCCCCCCTACACTCACCTTTAACTCAACAATTTAAAGTCCCTCAATACAAATTTGAGAAATAATATAAGGGTGCTTATTTTGAACTAAAATGCTTTTTTGATGAAGAACCAACCCATAAAGATAAGTTTACATTTAAAATGAAGTGTGAAAGTGCAAAGGTCTCCTCTAGGAATAGGAATTGTGGTTTCTAATTACACAGTATTTGGGACTACAGATTTATGTAGTCCTTTGAAGAAATTGCTTATAAATAGGTCAAAATAGGCCCCACAGTCCTTATGTGTTTATTTGCCCTGTGTGCTCATTTGGTGTTTGACTCTGATCTTGTGTAGTCTTGAACTCTAGTTAAAATTTCTTGTGGAAATGAATCATCTCCAGCTAGACTGCAAGCAGGACTTTTTTTTCCTTTCTGTTCATTATTCCTTTAATCTCTATCACAGTGTCTAGCATAGTGCCAGGTACAGGGAGTTTGCTTAATAATAAATTCATTCCCTTCCCCTCCTCTTCCTTTTCCTTGCCCTCTTTTTCTTTAAACTTCTTTCCCTCCCTTCTTGTCTCTTCCCTCTCCTCCCTCCCTACTGTCCCTAACCCCTGCCTTCTTCTTCATCCCCCCTTTCTCACTACTCTCCTCATTTCTTTGCACAGACATTTCTAGAGCAAAATAGTGCCAAACACTTTATAGGCATTGAGGATTCAGTGATGAATAAGGTGAAAAAGTTTCCTGCTCTCAAGGAGCTCTGAGTTTGGTTGTGGACACCCAGACACTAGACAGCTAGAAGTGCAATGACTTGTTAAATTAAATTTGTAACACATGGAGTAAAGAATGGACCACAGGAGAGCATGAAACTGGGGTATTTGGTCAGGAGTCAAGGGACTGCTTTCCCCAGGGATCAGTGCTTGAGCTGAGACCTGCAGGATAAAGAGGAGTGTCCAGCCAAGGGAAGGGAGAGGGTACGACAGTAATCCAAGCAGAGAGAACTGCATGGTTCTGAGAAAACCTTGAGGTGGGGAGTGGCCTGGGTCTTGGGAGAAATAAACAGGAGACCTGTGGGGCTGGAGTAGAGAAAGTGGGGGGCGATACGGAGAGTTGAGCCTGCAGATCACACAGGGTCTCAGAGGCCATAGGGGAGATTTTGGCATTTTTCTTGGGAGCAGTGGGAATTCATGCAAAGGGTTTAGGCGAGAGACAAACAGTCAGAATTTCATTTCTAGAAGGTCATTCTAGGCCAGAAGTGTAGGTGGCTCCACTGGTAAGGAGTAGGTTAAATAAACCAAGGTGCAGTGCAGTGTCAGGATGAGGGGGAAAAGCCAATTCAAATTTACATCTCTTTGCATAAAGAAATGCTGGAAGGATACAAAAGTACTACAAATGTCTGTTTATTGTGTGTGTCAGGGGGCCAGACGGACGGGGATGGGAGTGGGGGCAGCAGACTTCCCCATGTGTGCTTTTTTATATAGTTGTGACTTTTGAGCAATGTGTATGGCTTATTATTCAAATTAGAATAAAAGCAAGATGAACAGGGGAGTGGAGGCTCTGACAGCAATTGTGGTTAAGTTTGGGGGTGGGGCACGAGGAATGGGTTGTGAGCTATTGGTTATTGATGGGAAACGCTCATTTCCCTTTCTCAGTGCAGGTGCTTCTTAGCCTAGTTTTGGTGTTTTAATCATTTATTGAACAAACAGCCCCTTGATTTCATACCTCCTGCTACATCAAGACTCTTAATAAGAATAATCATTTAACATTTTACCATTAGTTATTGTTGAAGAGTTGCCCCAGTTATAGGGTAACTCTTCGATTTGCCCCAATTTGTCTAACTTGTACTAAGCATGTGCTGTATGTCAGACACAGAGTGCTCTACGTACATTGTCACATTTAATTCTCATGACAACGTGTCCCCATCATTTTGTGGACAAGAAGACTGAGGCATGGAGAAGGGGAGGTGAGCTGATCAAGGTAAGCTTAGGGAGAGCAAGTCAGGTCATTTAAGAATATGGTGGCTATTTGCAGAGGGCGGACTATGTGCTGGGATTTGGGTTAGGTGCTAGGAATATGCTGGTGAATAAAAAGCGGTTCTGCTCTCACAGAGTGCAAAAGGGACGGACAGAACTTCACACATAACTGTTACTCAGTGTGACAGAGGCTTCAAGCCAGGTATGTGCAAGGCCCAAACGAAGTACAAAGGAATGGGGGAAAGGAATCAGGGAAGGCTCCCTGAGAGGAGGAGATGGTTTAGCAGAGTGCTGTGATATGTATAGGAGTTTGACAAGCAGATGGAGAGTGGAGAGCATTTTAAGGGAGGGTGTTCCTGAGGGAGGGCATGGTGTGTGCAAAGTTGCAGAGGCAGGAATTGGTGGATCATGATGGCAGAAATGTAAGTGCTCTGAGACTGACATAGGAGAGGAGCTAGAGAGATGGGTGGGGCCAGAGCTTGCAGGGCCTTGAGTGCTATGCTTGAGGTTTATGTCAGTGTTCTCCAGCCAACCTGCTTCTGATGTGCACCTTCCCCTGCTACCAGTATGTCCCATTGCCTTTATAATTTACCTGTAGTCAACTCCCAAGATTCATTACCTATTTAGCTGAGCAGTTGCTCAGTGTCAGTCTCTGAATTAGGGGGCTCAATGGTAAAAATGATGAGGTGGTACCTTGGGTGAGTCAGGCATGGAAACAGATAGTTTCCATTTGATAAATGTCATAGTACAAGGCAGCCCAGAGAAGGGTCATATAATTAGAGAAAGGGGGTGGGCTTCATGGAGGAGGTGACTCTTGAGCTAAGTTTTTGTGGATGAAGGGGAATTGGTTGCGGGGAAGAGCTGGTATGGTCTCAGAGTAGAGGGGACAGAAGGGTCAAAGGTCCAGAGGCATAGTGCAGTAACACATGTATGTGGGGCCAGTCGAGTGACCACAAATGAGGCTGAAGAGATCATGGAGGCCCAAGGAACTAAGCCCTGAAGGGCAAACAGGGAGTTTTCCAGGTGAAGAGGGATGGAGGAAGAAGGAAGAAGAAGGGAAGAATGGTAACATCGTCATATTACAAAATGCTAGTGAAACGAGGGCGTGTTCTCCTGCCAAGAGCAACCTGTAAATCAGCCCCAGGAGCACAGAAGCAACTTGCTCTAGAACTTTCCCCTGGGGCACAGTCAGTTCCTCACAACAGGTCAGGTTTTGGCTGAGCCCTGCACATCGGGTGGCTGTCAAGTGTGATCACACGTACTTGCTGCAGAGCTGGCCTTTCCCTGCTGGGGAGTTTCATCTGGCAGCATGGCAGACACTGCAAACCATGGGGCCAGCACCTCAGCCTGGTAAGAGTAATTAAAATGGGATCAGTGGGCCCTGTGGTGATGGCGACATCAGCGCTCTCAGCACGGAGGCTCCTGGCCATGACTGGACTTGCTTTCTGAGGACTGGCACACAGCCCGTCTTGCTCGTTCTGGCCAGTCTCACCCCAGCCACCTGGCCATGCTATGCTAGTGCTCTGCTGTCCTCATTTCATACACATGAAACTGAGGCTCAGACAGGTTCAAGAGCCTGCCCATGGACAATGGGAGCCAGAGTCAGGATGTGATCCCCAGGTCTTCGGGTAGCTGTCAGTTCTGGGTTTTCTGACTCTCCTCACCATCACTTTTCAAGCCCTGTTGTGAGGATGATGCTTACCATGTTCACTATGCTATGGTCTGAGTGTTTGTGTGCCCCCTCAGATCCAGCCCATCCCCCAATGTGATGGTATTAAGAGGTAAGACCTTTGGGAGGTGTTCAGGATTAGATAAGGTCATGAGGGTGGGGACTACATGCTAGAAATAATGCCTTATAAAAAGAGGGCAGGGTATCAGAACTCTCTCTCTATCATGTGAAGACACAGCAATAAGGTATCAGTCTGCAAGTTAGGAGGCTGTCACTGAGCACTGAATCAGCCAGTGCCTTGATCTTGGACTTCCAGCCTCTGTAACTGAGAAATAAATGTTAGTTGTTTAAGCCTGTGGTATTGTTACAGCAGCCTGAGCTGACTAGGACAACTTGCACCTCTGCCCCTTTCTTAAAGCACCTTGATTTCCATTTGGAGAATTATGTTCTCACCAGCTGCATTTTGTTGGAACTGACCAAGGGATGGCCATGTGAGCACACTGGACCAGTCAGAATCCTTCTCCCAGGGCTTGGCCTCTGTAGTAGATTCTTATAATCCAGCCTGTTCCTCCTACAGGGGTGCTTAGGTGCTTAAGGAGACAGAGAGGGAGCAAGGGTCCTGTCATCTGATCCCAATCTGATTTCCAAGTCGTGTGCTCAGCCTTCCTGTCAACTCTGTAAGTCGTCTGGCCCATCCAGCCACACCCCTTTCTGCTTGGGTCCTCCACATTTGTTTCTGTTGGTTGTTTGCAGAGGTGCCCAAGGACAGTGGTGGCTTGGTTCTCGGCACTTCAGTGCCATTTATTTTTTGTTTTGTTTTGTGTTTCAAATGGCTTTATTGATGTATAACTTACCATAAAATTCACCTTTTTGAAGTGTCCAATTCATTGGCTCTAGTAAATTCTCAGAGATGTGTATTTATCTCCATTTTTTGTGTTAGAATGTTCTGATCACTCCAAAAGAAACCCCTCCCCATTAGCAGTTACTCCTCATTTCTTCCTCCCCTCAGTCCTGGAAATTACTAATCTGCTTTCTATCTTTCTAGATTTTCTTATTACACACACTTTATATAAATGATATCACATAATACATGGCCTTTGGGCCTGGCTTCTTAAACTTACAGGTTTTTCAAGGCTTATCTATCTTGTACAGGTATCAGTCTTCATTGCTCCCCCCGCCCCTTTTACTGTGATTAAGAAAAACAGAGCATGTGCGCTCTTAACAAATATTAGGTGTACACTGTTAATGTACTGTAATGGTACAGCAGATCTCTAGAACTTATGGTTAACTATTATGGTTAACTATTGGCATTATGTTGCACAGTGAGTTTCTAGGACTTTTCCATCTAACATAACTGAAACTTTGTTCACATTAAATGCCATTCTTTAATGGTCAGCTAAAACTGTGTCATGAGAGCATACGTGCATGTTGTGAGCAAGGTGGGTGGGAAAGGAGAAGACAATGCAGTGTGCCTTTGTGGGACACAACACTGGGGGCAGAAGGAGACAATATAAGGAACCAGTCTGGGCCCAGTCCTCCTGTGGAGCTGGCACCAGGTGTCAAAGGTGCATGCAACAGAGCAACACAGCCTTGGCCTTCAGAGTCTCAAAGTGCAGCAGGAGAGATGTGACAGGGTCATAAATAACCACAATGCCAGGGTGAGCGTAAAAGAGCATGAGGGAGACAAGACTGGTGGTGATGGTGGGGATTCAGAGCAGAAAGAGATTGTTCAGATGTAGAACAATTAATAATAATAATAACAACAATAGTGATAATAGGTGGCATTTATTAAACCTTTATTATGTGCCAGGTACCTTACTTAGTGCTTTATATGTTTATGCCATTTAATTCTCATAATAACTCTAGAAGGTATCTACTGTTATTTCTCCCATTTTCCATGTGGGGAGACTAAGGCACAAGAAGGTTATATAACTGGCTTCTGGTTATAGAGCAGATATTGTCATGGTGGCATTTAAACCCTCCCCCTTCTGGCTCCACAGCCCATGGTTTCACGAGGTGTCACATGGGTGGAAACTTTTGAGTCAGTTGTGAAAAGTAGGCTGAGAATACTTAGCCCAGAGTCAGATAATTTTCACCTCAGGCAGAAGGCATTCAAACAGGCTTATTTACATGTTCTAGAGAGAAAATCATTCATGTAATCTCTTCCCTCTAGTCCTCACCAGGGGACTTCTGGAGCCTTTCAAGTCAGAGTCTCATAATTAACTAAGTGAAAAGTTCCCTGTACACAAAGAATCTCCAAAGGACTGCTGCTTGCAAACTCATAACACTGATAAGTCATGGTTTTCTTTAGAACAAACTGTTGCTGAAATTGGACTAGGCCTCAGGTCTGCTCCAGATACATTGAGAATCAGTATATTTCCAGGCCTGGCCTGAGATGCTGAATTTCAAAAGAACTTGGAGCCAACATACAGACAGAACTGATTTTGAAGGAAACAAGAGTGTGTCCACTGTTCTCAGGCCCAAGGCCTTGGCATACAGCACGTTCATGTACTCAATGAACATGCCCAACCAAATAAAGAAGGTTCAAAATAAATTCCATGGAACTTGATAGGCATAACATGAAGCAAAGGGGTGGTGGTGTATCAGTCAAGACTTTGGGGTTTTATGCACCAGAAATTTAAACTGATTAAAATAGTAGAGAGACTTCATTGGCTATGTAACTAAAATGTCCAAAGGTCTGATGGCCTTCAGGAAAGGTCTGCTCCAGAGATGTCAGTGTCACTAAGCTATGGTTTCTGTTGTGAAAACTCAGCTCCTAGGAAATTTAAGAAAGGATGTGCTTATATTAAAGACTTGTTTGAAGTCTGGTGTTATGGTATGGTCAAAGGCAATACAGGGTGAGGCAGAGGTAGGTTTAAAGTTGTTTGTATGGAAGATAATACAATAATTAATAAATGGTAATACAAGAATAAACTCTGTGTTTTGCATATTCACAACTGTAAACCTGCTTTTGCTCCATTCTGTATTTTACAGACACAATCTGCTCTGTGATAGAAAGAATTCACTAGATTGTCAAGTTTCTGTATACTGGAATATACAGGAGCAGATGAATAGAATTTAGGAACGTGACAGAGAATGAAGGGAATTCCTGGCTCTACTAACTTCAGAAAAATTGTTTAAAGGTCCCAGAGTCTTATTTCCCTGCAATAAACATCAATAGAAATTTCTTCCCTGTTTACTTCTTGGGGTTGTCAAAAGGCTCAATTGAGAAAATATATTCATTAAAATTCTATGTAAATAAGAAACTATAATTCTGATTATGGAAATTAACTGATTGTTGATAATCGTGATTTATTCTAGAGGGTGCTTAGGCTGATTCATTCATTTATTCATTGATTCATTTCTTATATATAGCCTTCAAGAAAGGTTTGATTCAGCAATATCACCAAGTTATTATTTTTGTCTTGAGAGCTCAGCCCCTGGAATTTTTTTTTAGGATTAATGCATTTTATTTATTTATTTTCAAAGAATTTATTTCTTAAATTATTTTTAATCTTTTATTATTTTTACTTATATTTTATTGATTATGGTATTACAATTGTCCCAATTTTTCTACCTTTGCTCCCTTCTACACAGCAAACCCCACTCCCTCAGGCAATCCCCAAACCATTTTTCATGTCCATGGGCCATGTGTAGGTTCTCTGGCTACTCCATTTCCTGTACTGTACTTTACATCCCCATGACAATTCTGTAATACCTATTTGCACTTCTTTTTAAAAAAGATTTTATTTATTTTTAGAAAGGAGAAAGGGAAGGAGAAAAAGAGGGAAACAGCAGTGTATGGTTGCCTCTCGCATGCCCCTTACTGGGGACCTGGACTGCAACCCAGGCATGTGCCTTGACTGGGAATCCTACCAACAACCCTGTGGTTCACAGGCCTATTCTCAATCCACTGAGCTACACCAGCCAGGGTGCCTATTTGTACTTTTTAATCCTCTAACCTCTTTACCCATTCCCCCACAGCCCCCTCCCATCTGGCAAACATCAAAATGCTCTCTGTATCCATGATTCTGTCTCTGTTCTTCTTGTTTGCTTAATTTGTTTTTTAGATTCAATTGTTGAGAGATATGCATTTATTGCCATATTACTGTTCATAGTTTTGATCTTTTTATTTTTCTTAAGTCCTTTTAACATGTCATATAATAATGGTTTGTTGATGATGAACTCCTTTAGTTTTTTTCTTGTCTGGGAAGCTCTTTATCTGCCTTTTGATTCTAAATGATATCTTCTCTGGATAGAGCAACCTTAGCTGTAGGTCCCTGCTTTTCACAACTTTGAATATTTCTTGCCAATCCCTTTAAAGTTTTCTGCAAAATTTCTTTTGATAAATCAGTTGACATTCTTATGGGAACTCCCCTGAAGGTAACTAACTGCTTTTCTCTTGCTGCTTTTAAGATTCTCTCTTTATCTTTAACTTTTGGCATTTTAATTATGATGTGTCTTGGCATGGGCCTTTTTGCATCCATCTTGTTTGGGAGACTCCGTGCTTCCTGGACTTGAATGTCTCTTTACTTCACCAAATTAGGGAAGTTTTGTCTCATTACTTTTTCAAATAGATTTCCAATTTCTTGATCTTTCTCTTCCTCTGGCACCCCTCTGATGCAAATGTTAGAACACTTGAAGCTGTCCCAGAGACTGCTTATACTATCCTCATTTTTTGGATTCCTTTTTCTTCTTGTTGTTTGGATTGGTTGTTTTTTTGCTTCCTTCTGTTCTAAATCTTTGATTTGATTCTCAGCTTCATCCACTCTACCATTGTTTCCCTGTAAATTGTTCTTTATTTCAATTAGTATATTCTTTGTTTCTGACTGGATCTTTTTTATGCTGTTGAGTTCCTCACTAAGTTCCTTGAGCATCCTTATAACCAGTGTTTTGAACTCTGCCTCTGATAGAGTATTCATTTCCATTTTGTTTAGTTCCTTTTTGGGGAGTTTTGATCTGTTCTTTCATTTGGGCCATATTTCTTTTTCTGCTCATTTTGGCAGCCTCCCTGTGTTTGTTTCTACATCTTAGGTAGAGCTGCTATGACTCCCTGTCTTGGTAGCATGGTCTAATGTAGTAGGTGTCCTGTAAGGTCCAGTGACACAGCCTCCCCTATCACCCAAGCTGTGTACTCGAGGTGCACCTTTCATCACGTGGGCTGAGTACATCCTCCTCCTGTAGCTGAGGTTTGATTGATGTTGGCAGGTCAGTTGGAGGTATTTACCCAGGCTAGTCAGCTACAAGGACTGGCTATGACTACTGACCACCACATCTGCCATCCATGGAGGATCAGGTATGTGGAGGCAGGGTGGTGGTGCTCCATTGTGGTCTATAGCTATTTACTGGGTGTGCCGGCCCCCACCTATGTTTCGCCCAGGGCCATTCTGCCTGAGCTATAAAGCAATCTGAAATGGCTGCTACTTGTGCTGGGCTAGGAGATTCCCAGGTTAAGCCAAGTTGTGAATCTAGGCTGGTTGCTGTTAGTGCCAGGACTGGGACCACTGCACAATAGACATGGGGGCTGGGAGTTCACTGAGGCTGGCTATTGTTGGTTTGAGAAGAAAATTAGGAAATTGGAGCATGAGCCAAGGTAGGCATTTGATAGCCATTCATATGGAAAAGCAGCTTGGATCTGCCCATAAGTTGGGCGGGATGGAATCTCTGGGGATCTGCGTGGCAGGGGAAACAGTGTTAGCCAGGTTGATGGAATCTCAGATGTGGCACCAGCCTGAAAAATATAAGAGGTGATGTGATTAAACTAAAGCCTTGTTTGTAGTCTGAAATATGTGTGTGTGTGTGTGTGTGTGTGTGTGTGTGTGTGTGTGTGTGTGTGGTTATGTGTATATATTTGAGATATGATCCATACATCATAACATTTCAGCCTTTTAAGGTATACAATTCAGTGATTGCTAGTGTAATCACAAAGTTATGGGACCTTTACCACTATTTATTTCTAAAGCATTTTCATCACCTCAGAAATAAGCCTCATACTCATTAGCAGTCACTCCCCATTCCCTCTGTCCCCAGTCCCTGGCAACCACTAATCTTTTTGTGTCTCTTTTATTGAGCACCTACTCTGTGTGATGCACTCCACCAGATTCTGGAGATATGATAATGAAAAAAATTCTCCACCTGATTTGGAATTAGATGAACACATTGTAAATTACTCAGGCAAAAAAATGAATGGGCCTGGCTGATTGCCAATGCCACTTAGGGGGTAACTGCATTTTCAAGGTGGTGTAGTATAAGGTGGAACAGAGTTTACATCCTCTGACATGACTTGGCAGCTATGTGGTGTTGGTCTCGTTGCACCTCAGTTTTCTTGTCTGTAAAATAGCACATGCCTCCTAGGGCTGTCCTGATGATAAAATGAGATGATACATGTAAAGTGCTTAGTATAGCAATTAGCACATAGTAAGTGCTCAATAAATGGTTACAATATTATGCTTGAATAATGAAAACAAGTGGTTTTTATTGAGAAAATGGTAAAGGGAGGTGCGTACTTATCTCAGGAATTGAAGAATGGGGAAAATTTTCATACCAACTGCTGCACTGAAACTGGGTTTTCTTGACCTTGGCACTATTGCCATTTTGGTGTGGAGAATTCTCTGTTGTGGGGTTTCCTGCCTTTTGTAGGCTCTTTAGCAGCATCCTTTGGTCCTATCTGCTGGATGCCGCTAGCATATTCCAAGTTGTAACAACCCCAATTGCCTCAGACATTGCAAATGTCTCCTGGAGGGAAAAATAGCCCCTACTTGGGAACCACTGATCAAAATGGAATACTCACATATTCTCAGAAGAACACTTTGCTTTCCCGCCTCTGTGATTTTTTGCTCACCTCAGGGAATTCCACTTCCTTAGATCCATAATGTCCAACTCCCACCACATTGACTTTTAGGCCAAACTCCAATACTACCTCCTTCCTGTATCTTCCCTGTTGAAAGAGCTTCTCTAATATCAATTTTTAAAGCACTTTACCTCTACCTCTTGTATGATAACAGGGAGTGCCAACTGTGTGTCAGACTTTACAAAGCCCATAATAATTCCACAAGGAGGGCATCACTTTTCATGTACACATTAGAAACCAAGGCTTGGAGAATCTGTGTGACTTCTCAAGGTCACATAGCTGGACCTATTTGTGCACAACAATTTCTACATTTCTTCTTCCACTCCACAAAGTCTGTAAAAATCCCTTTCTCCTTTGCACTGGAGTGATCTGTATGTATAACTTAGTTCCTTTGCAGACTAGGAAGTCCTGGTCTCATTCATTTCTAGCACAGTGCTTGGCACATAGTAAATGCTAAAAAATATTGACTGAATGAATAAATGAAAAGAAGAAGTCTCAGAGGAGAAAAGTCTCAGATCTATCCAGGATGGCTAAGTATTTGTCTTCCTGAAGGAAAGCTGTCGTCTGGTTTATCTCTTGAATTCTTGCCTGATTCCAGTCATTCAGCAGAAGTTTCCTTTGTGTCTTCTGTGTGCCAGGACTTGTGATTAGTTCTTGGAGTTCAGAAATGAGTAAGATATCATCTCATTGGTAAAACTATTTTGGAGACCAATTTTGAGACTTCTAGGACACTGAAGGTGTTTATACCTTCTCTGTCCTAGGTATAGATCCCCCAAAAACTGTTGGTCATGGGCACAGAGAGACATGCAAAGAATAATTATTGCAGTGTGTTTAATAATTTTGAAAACAACCTATTTTAGTAGTTCCCAAACTTGTCTGCATCTTTAAAAAAATCCCAAAGTTCAACCCACATCCCATATTAAGAAAATCACAAGCTCTGGGTTGGGACATAACCCCACTATGTTTTGAAGCTCCCAGGAAATTCCAATATACAGACTAGTCTGGGAACCACAGATCTCAGTATCTGTTAACAAGTAAATGATTAAATAAATCATGGTATACTTACATAATGGAGTACCTTGCTGTAATTGAATGAATGATACCAAAAACATGTACAAGAATGTTTATAGCAGCACTATTCGTAATAGCCCCAGACTGAAAGTAACCCAACCAACCATCAACAGTAGAATAGATAAATAAACTATGATGTGATCATAAAATGAATATCATACATCAGCAAGAATGAACAAACTGTAATTATGCATTTGAGTCTCACGGACTGTTGAGGTAAAGAAGCCAGACCCAAAAGTGTACAGTCAGATTCTGTGTTCGTCATATTCTAGAATAGGGTTCAGCAGACTTTTCTCTAAAGGGATAGAGAGTAAATATTTTAAGCTTGTGGGAGAAGCAAGCTCTGCCATTGTAGTGCAGAAACAGCCATGCACAATATCTATAGAGTGTCTCTGTGTTTCAATAAAACTTTTTTATAAAAACAGACAGTGGGCTGGATTTGGTCAACCATTCATAGTTTGTCAGAGTTTGATAATTCTTATTCTACAGCAAGCAACATTAATTTGCAGTGAAACTGTCATGGAACTTGTTGTCTTAGGTGGAGAGTAGTGAGTGGAAGGAAAGGCAGCTGGTGGGATTCAGGAAATGATTTTTTTCCTTTTATTTGGCTGCTGTGCACTTATGATGTATATCCTTTTCTGTATGACATTATTCTTTAATGCTAAGTTTGCATGAGAAGCAACAAGTAAATAAAGGAAAAATGCTATGCATTAAATCACAATATGCAAAAACGTGAAATTTGGAAAATATATACTAAGTATAAAACATAGACAAAATAACACATTAAACTGTTTAGGGACCATACACTAGATTAAGGTTAAAAAGACGTTCAGGGGAATGATAACCACTAAAGTCAGGATAGTGGATGCCTTAGGGTGGGAGGAGTCGGAATGAGGGAAAGTGGGATGGGGGGAGGAACAAAGGGCACTTTGTGTGTAGTTTTAATTTCTTATTTGTTGACCTGAGTGGTGAATAAATGGCTTTATCATGTTATTATTTCCTTTTATATGCTCATATATTAAAAAGTAATAGTAAAGAGAATAACAAATAATATCCATATTTCCCAGGGGATGCGTTTTTCTTAAAAGAACTTTTAATTACTGTTAACATATAATATCATATTAGTTTCAGGTGTACAGCATAGTTATGAGACATTTATCTAACTTACAAAGTATTTTAAAGTGAAGTCAGAAGAATGTGAGCCCAGGATGGCAGTGGTTTTTATCTATTTAACTCATTTATTTACCTCTGGTGCCTAGAACAGGACCTGATACACATTAAACACTCACAAAACATCCATCGAATGAATGAGTGAGTCAAGCACTCATCACATGAGATGGCAATTGATGGAAGGACACCCTTTGGGATTATCATGAGACTTTGGAGAGAAGGGGAACCAGAGAGTCTTAGGCCCCACCTGGGAACTGGGAGTGAGAAGGGTCCTGCCAGAGGGTCCCCTTCTGTCCAGTCTTCAAAGGTACTGATATTCCATCCTGAATGCCAAGGCCAAATCCTTGGAGCAAATATTTAAAAGATGATATCTGCTGACCTTGTTCTTCCTCCAAATCCTGAGTTTGTGCAGGAAAGACTGTGCAGACCCCTTAGCTTGCCTGTTTTGCAGGCTATCTAGTCAATCCTTGAAGCCTTTGTCAGGAGCTGGGATGGTCAGGCCACCTCTGATTGTTGGTGGGAAGAAGGTGAATGGGGGAGGTGGAGGCTGTGCCCAGCCTGCTGGAGGGGCGGGCAGAAGCCCACTTGTCCCTTGGCTAGCTGCCTGGTCTTGAATGGGTAAAAGGTCTTCCCATGAAGCATGAGTCAGCCTCTGAAGCTTAGGGAGGTGATGGGGGAGACAGTGGCCTAATTTGGTGCAAAATTGTGGAGATAAGCATCCTCTCTGTGCTCTGGGGATGCTGTCATTTAAAAAATTCATGGATCTCCTTATTCACCCTGTGCTGTTGTGTGGATCATCTCTCTTTAGGTTGAGCACTAAGAGCCATGTGCTGTACCCGATTATTTCTGTGATCGCCATTATTATGAATGACATCACCGTTGTTCTTGGGGTGGATCTGTGAGGCAATTAATCAAAGCAGCCTAAGTAAAGAAAATCCTATAAAAATGGAGAAAGCCAATATTTGGCAGACTTTCCTAGCTCCTTTTCAGCTTAGTGTTCAGCTCAATTTTAGTGGTACCCACAGCGTTATTTGTATTAGCTTTCTCTTTAGAGGATTGCCCCATGGATTCTGGCCTGTTTTGCATTATATTTATCTGTTGATTCCACAAAAATTTCTTTTGAGTCCTTACTTTATGTTATGGCATTTTTAGGTTACTCAATGTGAGAATTATTTGGAACTAAGAACTATCTATATCTCTTTATCTCTATCTACATTGATAACTATATTATCTGTATTTATATCTGTCTCTCTTTTGTTATGCAAACTTTGGGCATTGCTACAGAGTTAGCTGAGATTCAGAATCTACATTTTTAACCTATATGTACAATATTCTAATTCATTTATTCATTCATTCCTTCATCCATCCATCCATCCATCCAACAAATATTTTCTGAGCACCTGTTGTGGCCAAACACTGTTTAGTGCTATAAACACAAAATTATATAAGATACAGTCCCTGCTTTTGAGTTTTTGGTTAAGTGTGGGTTGTTGTTGGGGGGTGGGTGGGTGGGGATACAGATAAACCAACAAATGAATTGTCAGATACTGTGGTCAAAACTATTACAATCACATATACAAAGTGTTGTGAGAAGATCAGAACTTAGAGCTGGTAGCTCTGTCAGAATAGTTGGGGTTTATGGGAATTGAGCATTTAAGGGTAATTAGAAATATTTAGGTAGTGATGACCAGGAGAGGTCACTGAGGCAGTGGTAACTGAAGGACAAAGGCATGGCATTATGAATAAACCTTACTTAGTCAAGAATTAGTGGGTTTGAGATAGAGTTTTTGGGTGAGGAGTCTGGAAGGAGATGGATGATAATCCAGATATTTGACAAGAAAACTCACTGGCCTGCCTTATAAGGAAAGATAATAGCTTCATTTATTCGAGCAGCATTTTGGGCAGGGAACATTAAGCCAATAGAAATTTCCAGTTAAACTTTAATTCCTCAGAAAATCTGATGACCCAGAGCATCCTGATTAATCCAAGTTTTACTGTGTTGCTCAAGTAATTCCACTTGGTAACATGTCTGAACCAGTTGTTTTCCCTACTGATTACTCTAGGGAAAGACTCATTAATTTTTGGAGAATGTGGCCTTTAGATGTCTTCTGTCCTTTTGTGGCCATTACCATGTATGCATTGCCTCTTAGCCTGAAAGGTTTAAGATTCAGCAACTTATTCCTCTATCATCACAACTGGCTCAGAGAGATTTGGAAAGATGCTTAATTCTTCTAAAATTCAATTATCCTCTATGTTTGGACCAAAGCTATTTTCCTCATTCTCAGAATATCTCTGAATCATTCCAGGTGTTCCAAACTGTGGCTATGGCTTTCTACTGCAAAGTGCCTTTCCAGGGAGGTTTTCAGGGAGGCAAGCATTACAATGGGAGGTAGTAAAACCTTGTGGCTGAGAGTCGAATCACCCTGCTTCCAGGTCTGGCTTTGCCTAGAATGTCACCCTAGGCAGAAAAAATAAAATTGTGTGGTGGAAATGGGTAGAGACATCAGGACCTCAGAGGAGAATGTCTGAAGGTAAGCAAGCCAGTGAAGGCTTTTAGAAAGAGGTGCTACCTACAATGATCCCAAAGAACATCTAGTGTTGCATCGTTTCTTGGGAGGAGCTTAAGTGACATGGAAAAAAAGGGAGAAGTAAGAACAGGGAGCATAATGGACATTTTTCTGGGATCAGAACTTGGTAGAAGGATTGTGTGTTAGTAACGATAGTCTGGGATATGCCACAGTAACAAGCAATCCCCAAATCTCAGAGGCCTAAAACAAAAGAAGTTTATTATTTATGATACAAGTCTATTACATGCAGGTTCTGCTCCAAGTTGTACCCTCTCAAAAAACCGGCCTTATCAGGGCCTCCATTATCTAGAATGTTGTCAGTCTCCAAGGTGGGGGAAGAGAATTTGGCAAGTCATGCAGTGGTTCTTGAAGACTTTTATTTACATATCATGGGCAAAAGCTAATCCATGGTTATGCCTAACTTTGAGAAGTTTGTACAGTCTGGTTCTACCTGGAGGGAGGTGCATGGGAAATATCAGGGTCCAGAAGGAGCAACTACAAGCAGAGTTCTAACATTGGTTTAGACTCCTTTGGTTTTGTATTCTTTATGATGAGGAGATGTTGAAGATTTTTGTGCCAGGTGGCTGATGATAATGGTAATTATAGCTACACATCATTGTGCCCATACTGTATACTAGGCACTGGCTACATGTTTTACATGAATTTGAAATCGAGTCTTTACGACCTACCTTGTATGGTAGATTTTTATCATGCCCACTTAATGTATGCAGAAACTGAGGTCCCAAAAGTTTAATCTAAATTTTCCCAAGGCCACATGTTTAGTAGGTTTTAGATTCATGACTCGAATCTCGGTTTCTCAGGCATCAAAGCTCAGGCTCTATCTTTTCAGTTAAAAGGGAGGTGGGACCCTTATAGGAACATAGTGGCTCCTGTCATGGGTGTGTAGAAGGATGATGTTCCCATTGGACTGTAATCTCCCTGAAGGTAGGGCGTTTTCTTTCTCATTGACCACTGTGTCCCAAATGCCTGATTAGTTTCTAGTAGAGGCCCAACAAATATCTTATGAATGGATGGGAAGGGGAAGATCATGTGAATGGTCCTATATTAGGCCCTGGGCACAGAAATGAAAGAAGCAGCCCCTGACCCCAGGGAGCTCGTGATAGAAGAAAGCATATGGTGCAGAGCACAGTCAAGGTGGGGGAATCAGATACAGCATCTTGAGAACTCACACCTGAACAAAATTGTGAGGAATGAGAGGGAGTCATTCATCTTAAGTGAATAAAGGTAGAGGAAGCTTGAAGAGGGACTAGGTGGTGAAGAGACAGAGGAGTGAGGGAGGGGAAAGAGAGAGTGCTTGGGAATTGGCAAATGACACAGTGATAAGACATTGTTCTCTAGAAAATAAAATGCAAGCCTGAATTTGGCCTACATCTAGATATTATTTTTGACTTTGCTAAAGGGTAATTGGACTGCTCACTGTTTATTCTGGAAGAAAGAAGCCTAACTTCTATTCCCCCTTGGGGGAAGAATTTTCATCAATGCACCTATTTCATCAAATTATGATTGCTTATTTATATAGAGAAGGAAGACGTGTCGTAACTCAAGGAGTCAGTTTTGATTATAAGTGACGTGAGTATTATTTGGTGTACTCAGAATTTTATTATGCTCCATGTAAATGGTAAATAATTTGAAATGTTAGGCAATGAGTATATTTGCAAACCCCAGACCAAATGCCAGTGAGGCAAATTGCCACCTTCATGAAACTCCCATAAAGAACAATTAAAGACAGCAGTATTTGTTTCCAGAGTAATCTGTTTAATACCTAATGTGATTGACATTATAAACAGCCTCAAAGGAGAGCAGCTACCTTGAGTGGGGGTGGGGGGTGGTATGATAACACCGCAGAACATTTGGTTTCTATGTTTAAGGAGGTGAGACATTTTCCATTAAATTTGTTTTCTTCCCATTGCAGTTTGACAAAACCTGTATGTGAACCCCCTGCTTTAAAAAATGAAAAGAACCTTGGCTGTTGTGACTTGATTGGTTGGGTGTCATCCTACAAACTGGAAGGCGCATTTCTGGTTAAGTCACATGACCAGGTTGCGGGTTAGGTCCCTGGTAGGTGTGAATAGGAAAGGCAACCAATTGATGTTCCTCTCCTTGTCTTTCTTCCTCTCTTTTCCCTGTCTTAAAAAAATAATCAATAAGCATGCCCTCTGGCGAGGATAAAAGAAGAAAAGACAGGTTGATGGGTGGCTAGAGAGATAGACAAAAGGATAGATGCATGTGAAAGAAAATATACCCAAGTATTACCTGTAGATTCTAGGTGTATGTAGGTATTTACTACACAATTCTTTCAAATTTTCTGTATAAGGTAAAGTTTCTGTAATAAAATATTGGGGGGGGGATAAAATAATGTCTTTGAATTACGGTATCATTTGTGATCTGTTTTTGGATTCCAGAACCTGGTTGCCAAGCTTGATTCCTCTCCCCTCTCAATCTCCGTATCTAATAAGCCACTGTACTCTGTGGATTCTACATTGCATTAAATATTCAAATATATCCTCTCCTCACCTGTGTCCATTACTTCCTATGTTAAGTCTTGCCTGGGTTATACGGCCACATCCTCTTTGCTGATCTTTATCTGATCTCTCTCTGATCCTTTACACTAGTCCTTCATTAAGCACCTTTTGAGTATCTGCTATAACCAAGACACTGCGCTAGGTGATTGGACCTCAGGTGCACAAACCTGGACTGATCATAATCTTTGGTTTATAACACATGTTTATTGTTCCATGTAGGACTTGCTTTTGTTTAGTTAGTTATATTTAATAGTATAGCTAATAATTTTAAATAATGTAACAAGCACCTCTGAACTCATGTCCCAAACAAAAGCTAGGGTATTGACAATAAGTGCTTCTAATTACAGGGTTCTATACTAGCCTTTCCTTACCCCTCTGCCTGCTCTTGCTCTATCCAAGTCAACCACCATTTGCAGTCCTGGGTCATTCATTTTCTTTCTTTCTTTGATATATTTATTGCTTCAATTTATATTTCTAAATGTTTATGTTTTTAATTCTGATTGCTTTTAATTTTTTAAATGTTTATTATGTGTATATATAATCTCTTGCAACTTCCTTTTCTCCACTAAGATTTATCCATAATGCTATATGTCATTATAGCTTATTTGTCTTGACTGCTGTTTATCAATTTTAATTTACTTTAGTATGTGTCACATTTTTATCTTTACTTCTTACTCTTTTCCAAAAATGGATACCTCTATCTTCCTTCTAATAAAATAAAACTTAACATGTTTTCCCAATTTTTGCCTTTTTCCCCTCCCTACTACAATTACATTATCTGGATTAGTGCTTCTCAAACTTTAAAGCACATTGAAATCACTTAGGGATCCTATTAAAATTCAGAGTCTGTTTCAGTAGGTTGTGGGTGGGGCCTCAGTGACTGCTCAGGTGATGCTGATGCTGCTGGTTTCAAGGGCAACACTTTGAATAGGATCTGGGGGCTCTGATTCTGTGATTTTATGGACATAATTTCTCATTTCACTTGGCCTATTCTTTAAAGACAGTATCAAATGTTGCCAAGGCATTTGATCATCTACATCTCTTTGTCTGGTACCATCTCCTGGATATCTTGCCTTTTATTTAGGTAATTCATCCAAAATTGTTTTCTATGTGGGGCATTGTGTGGCAAATCTTTGAAATCTTTTATACCCCCAAATATTCTTTATCATATTTTCATATTTTAATGACAGCTTCATTGGATGTAACAGTTCAATGCTTTTTCATTAAATTTCTTGAAAATTTAACTAAGAAATAAATTTTAAAAAGAAAATATTAGTTCGTGCCTTATCTCTTCCAAAATTCTGGTGAAAAAATTCCAATGTGCATTTGATCCTTTCTTTTAAAAATGTGATCTTCTCTTTCTCCTTGGATGCTTTTAGAATTTCTTCTTTGTTTTTGGTAATCTTTAAACTTTTACTATAATGTATGTAGATGTGTTTTTTCTTGTTTCTCCTCTCTTGAACTTTTTAGATCCCTTTTTTAAAAATTTCTGAAAAAATTGTTTCCAGAATGTCTTCAAATACTTACTCATCTCTATTTTTATTTCTCTTTTTTTGGAATCTTCTTATTTTTATGTTAGTAATTTCTTCTATCCCCCATAACACTTAGCTTTAAAAGAGTTATTTTTGTCTTGTCTTTTTTCTTCTAGAAGATTTTTTCAATTTTGTACTCCAGTTGATTAATACATTCTTCAGCATCCATTTATCCACGCAGTATCCATTTATCCATCCATTGCATTCTTTATTTCAGCCATTACATTTTTCATGTTTGATATTTCAGCTTGGTTCTTTTAAAATTTTCTTGGTTTTGTTGCATATTGTTAATGTCTTCTTCTATTTCCTTAATATATTTAATAAAAGGCTAATTTTAAATTCTAAGTCCATCTGATCTAATATTTTGCTTCTGTTGGTATCTGAACCCAGTATGTTTTTCTTTTGAAATGGTTGTACTTCTCAAATGTGTTGTTATTTTGGGGTTGTGAGCTCAGTATGCCCTGGAAGTATTGGACTATGCTGATGGGCAATGTGGGTGGGTGAAAGCTAGAGCCCTGGTCAACTCCAATGGGCTCAGAGAGTAGGGTATGGAAGAGCTTTAGGATGGAGCACTCCAGGCACTAGTAACCCACAGTCATTCTCTGCTCATCATGCAAAACAACTTTTCAGACATCACTTTTTGCCTCCAAGGGAAGAAACATTAGGTGTCACCAAGAAGAAGTGGTCCTCACCTCTGTTTGAGGAAGAAACATCCCTGAGGTCAGTGAGTCCCCATTTGCTTTCCTCAGCCCTTCACAAGTACACAGCTTTGCCCTGCTCTGATTTTATGCTGATGGCATCTGGATCAGGGGTATGAGCTGAACTGTGGGGGTAGGCGCTGTTTGCCCCAAGGCAATGATTGGGGAGCCCCATGGCCAAACTCTTCTCCCCACCTTCCAGTGTATCCTCCTACATCTGTGCTGGGCAGCTTCAGCTTTAGAGCCCAGCCATTCCTGCCCGCCCCAGTCCAAAGCAGCCCCCAGCCACTCTAGCAGCTCCTCCTAGGTCCTCTGCTTTTGTCTTTGGTTCCTACAGGGTGGATCATGATGGAAGGATCCAGCAGTTGAGCTAGCTCAGGATATTGGTCAGGAATGGAATCGACAATCTTGATTTTCAGTCTGTTGTGTCTTCTTTATGGGATCAGTTGTCCCAGCCCCCTGTTGATATGTGTAAGTTCTAACCCCCAGCACCTCACAATGTGACTGCATTTGGAAATAGGTTTTTAAAAGCACTAATAGTGTTAAAATGAGGTCATATGTGCGGGCTCTAACCCATTCTGACTGATGTCTTTATAAGAGAGCCATACAGAGGGAAGGCCATATTAGGACACAGGGAGAAGGTGGCCATTGACAAGCCAAGGAGACAGGCCTTGGAAGATACCAACTCTGCTGACACCTTGATCTTGGATTATTATGTTCCATAATTGTGAGAAAATAAATGTCTGTTGTTTAAGCCACCCAGTCTGTGGTTCCTTGCTAGGCAGCCCTAGCAAACTAATACATTATTTCTTTGGGGGAACTCTGCATAATCCAGCATGCTCCTTAATACCTCTCAAAGCTTCCCATCACCTTCTGAACTACATGGATGCTTGCTGAGTGATTACTATATGCCAGGCACCATTTCAACAGCTTTACAGGTCTCTATTCACTTACCGGTAATCCTCACAGTACTCCTAGGAGATATGTTATTATTCCCATTTTATGAATGGGAAAACTGAGGTGCAGAGAAGTCAGGGTGCTTCCTCAGAGGCACACAGCCAGTCTGAGTTGGAGCCAGCATCAAGTCTGCCTCTAGAGCCCACAGCTGAAGTGCTAGATTCTGTTGTCCAATGTGGCAGCTGCTAGCCACATGTGGCCATTTCAATTTAAATTAATGAAAATTAAGTAGAATTAAAAATTCAGTTCCTCAGTTGTACCAGCCATAAGTTCTCCATTGCACTAGATTATACTGCTTCTTGAGAAAATGATTACATTCTTAGCACAGAAGATCCCTCGTGGACTGACCCTTGCCCACCTTTTTAACAGCAGTTGCTGATAGTCTTTCACAATCTCTGCCTTTCTGTTGCATCCAGTTCCCAAAAGCTCCCAGTAAGGCATACTTTTCAGTTATGTACTATTCTGTTATACAGTGGGTCATGCCTATTTATCTATTCAGACTGGGTTCATATACTACCATCCACAGGATCTTCTCACTGATTTGCTGGGCCAGAAAGGTACATTTCCTCTGCAAAATGGCATCACTCTTTGTTCCTTTCAGCCACAGCACTTATTCCACTGGATGGCAATGGTTTATTTATATGTCTGTTTCAGACATTGTGAGCCTCCTAAGGCAGGTATGATAATTTCTTTCTCTGGGAAGCTGTGGTACCTGGTTAAGTACTGGGAGGAATGAGATGCTCATTCAAGAAGCGTTGCATGAATAAATGTGGGTGTTATGGTACCTACCATTTTTCCTACTCACATGCCCACTTCACAGAGAAGTTGCTACCTCAGGCACTAGCTGCTCTGATTTTATAAAGTGATATTCTGCCCATTCTATCATCATGTCTGAAGGTATAAGAAGCAAATTTGACTTTTTACTTAGATTTTGAACCAAAAGACACAGACATTCTCACTGGGTTGTACCAGGTACCATTGAATGTAATTATTGTTATAGGTAGGCTCAAGTCTCCCATCCTGGTATTTTCTTCCAGGTGCCATTTAGAACAAGATTTGAGATGACCTTTTGCCTTCCTGCAAACTTGATGAGACAGGAAGAACCAGCCTGCAGGAATATGCATTCAGAATATAGTAGACCCAGAGAGAGAGGCTGAGACAGAGGTCATGTGGCTGGTGCTAGGGGACAGATGTTTGGAGGACAGGGTGTGAATTCTAATTCTGCCACTTTCCAGCCATGAAACCTTGAGAAATTTCCTTAACCTCTTGGAGTCTTGATTTACCCGACTGAAAAATGGGGACATTTGTACCCAAGGGAATTTCTGTGTGGGTTAACTGTGAGATAATGCAGGTAAAGTCATTCAGCATATGTGTGACACATAGTAGGACCTCAGTAAACATTTTAAAAAATATTATGGTGTCAGGAAAGAGTGGTTTTGGTTTTTAACTTTCCAGTTATTTATCCTTTTGATTTCTGTTTTCTGCCCCCGATTCTTTCAGTTAAAGTCTCATTTTTGTTCAACCTAGTTTGAGTGGGTTTATTTCTTATAACCAAATGGTACCTGAGTAAGATGAGTGTTGGCTCCTGGCATCGACTCCTGTTCATGACTCCCATATTGGCATCCCCTCCACTAGGCTGTTGATGTTTTATTTAAATACTGGTAAGTGACATTGATTTTGAAGCTCCAGAACATCCATATGGGACATAGCATTCATGTAATCCCAGCTTTTCCAGCCTGGGGCCCCTGACCTTCCTATCAATTTGCTCTTGTCACTCCATTGCCAATACACTGATTCCCATCTCTTTAAGCTTCCTCAATATTGGAGCCTCAAACACCAAGGACATGAGTGGAGGTACTGAGTGGCAGAAAGAAACAAAAGGCACATTCAATATCTGACATGGTAGAAATTGAAGCCCTGTAATGTATTCAATCGTCTTCCTTGTAGGAGGATTTCATATGAAATCTCAGCAACCTTTTATTTTACCCCAAAATATGAGCTCAATTTGCCAAAGTTCTGTGAATAGTCAAATTCTCTCTTACTTACTGATACCCATGTGAGTAAAGCTGAAGATCAAGGGACAAGTTACACAATTATGTCTCCCTCTCTTGATAGAAGTGGGAACGGGATACTTTCCTTAGACTGGAGCTGTGCTCAGGTAATCAGCTTTTGAAAATGGTTTTCAAGATGATCTTTAGGATGTCAGGAAAGGAGGTGTTCTCCACTGCCCCCCTCAGATAGTGGGGAAATTGGTTCTTGGGGTTTGAAGCCTAGGATTCTGGAAGGTGCTACTGGCTTGGATAAAGAATGATGGAAGCTCTGCATTGTCTAGATTGCCTTTGATTCCTTGGGCTTGATTGTGTGCACTCTGCTTCTCAAGGTCTGCTCCTTTGACTCTCTTTGAACAACTCCCTTGGGCTACTAAATTCACTCCACCTGGGCATCTACATGCCCCTAGTGCCTGAGTGGTGCATGCACGTGGGAGCCCAGTTCTTTTGCCTCAGGTTGGAACTATCCCTAAAGCCTGATGTCTAATCCAGAGCTTCATATGGTATCAGGCTGAGACTGGCACTTTCCCTAAAATCACCCCTTGCTCTATTTATTCCCCTTCCTTGTCCTGCTTTCTGCACTCCCTTACCAGTGTCTCCTGGGAGCACTTCCTTTGTAATGTCTTGCATATGACTTGAATGGCACATAAATCCTCATCTCGGGGTCTGTTTCTGAGTCATGTTAGTATCAGAAGGTGGTGGTGTTGAATGGGGATGAGAGTTGGAAAGAACATAAGCTCTGGAGTCTGGAAGACTTGAGATTTATTGGAATTTCTCTGTTACCAGTTATTTGTTGTGAAGTTTTTTCTAAGCTTCTTAAAATCCCCAAGCCTCAGTTTGCTCATCTATAAAATGGAACGAACAAGATCCCCTTGATAAGTTGTTGTGAGGCTGAGCATGTCATCTTCATTGGTCCCTAGTCCATCGTGAGCCCTCTATACATTTTAGCTCTTACTGCTATTTGGGATTGAAGGGACTGAGACTGGAGGCAAGGAATTATCCAGAAATAAATTGCTTAGTAATAGAATGTTGAGCACCTTAGCAGGTAGGTACCACATGCCACATTATGCACTGTACCCATCATTTGTACATATTTCTTCCCCAACTGAGGATTTGGGCTCACATTCACTTGGTGTTGAGAACAGGACCAGTGCCTCACTGAATATTTTTAAAATTTTATTTGTTTGTTTGTTTGTCCATTTATTTATTTATTTATTCATACCAGTTTTAATGGGCTCCAATCTTTGACTTTCCTGTGCCTTTGCTTCCAATAGGCAGTACCAATGGCTCTAGTTCAGAGGACTTCTCAGGCTGCTACTGGGAGGCTTCTTTGTTTTGCTTTGTATCCTGTGTTCAGAACAGCCTTAACTGATGACTTCCAGGTCCACGAAAGCCCTACTCCCTTGCTTCAGATTGGGCCAACAGTGGGGCCAAGCTTTCTATTCCAGGCTCCCCTGTGGGATCAGGTTGAGGATGCCATCTGTGGGTCTTTGGTTCAAGTCCTCATCCTGGCTGGTCTTCTTTCCGTTCTTTGCTCTGATCAGTTGTTTCTTTACTGTTTTGTTTGTTTTTGTTTTTGTTTTCCCCTAGGAACAGTTTCTTAACAAATCACCCACATACAATTCTTCACCTAACTCTACTTCTAGGGAACTCAGCTGAAGACAGCTGGCATGCACCAGAGTGACCATGATGGGTCTTAAAATATGGAAACAGTTCCATGCCAACTGAGAAATAGCCTCTGCTGTGGTGTCCCAAGTGCCCGCCTTAGGTCTCCTGGTTCTTCCCTTGGATTCCCTAACCTTCCCAAGACTTTTTAACTAAAAGGATATCAGCAGGGGGCTTCCAGAACCTTCTCCAAAGCTACAATCAATGTTCATTTTGATTGGTCAGTAGATGCAGTGTTAGGGTTGTTACATATTATTCCTCTCATTCTGTCAAGTAGGCACAAAATGGGGTCACTCAGTAGTGTGTGCACGCGCATGTGTGTGTACCAAGAATTGAGAAAAACAGGCAGGCTGGCCAAAATTTATCATTTTTATGGTGGCGTTTCTCCCAGACATCACAATGCCTCCCTTGTTCAACAAAAACCTCAAGCATTTTAGTCTGCACAAATGCCCAGGCTCACACCAGGGAAGAGGAAGAATTGGCCTCTGTGGGAAATCAGCACAAGACCCTGAGTCCATTCAGCTGAAAGATCCCCCAGCGTGACCCAAGGTGGCTTCTGGGTGAGCAGGTGTCCAGGCACAATAGTCACAGGGAAGATACCTATCCCCTGTCGGTTGTGTCAGGTGAAGCTGGGAGAGAGTGTGTTCAGGTGCACAGCTCTCATCCTCAGTGTTTATTTTCACACAGTCCTGTCCATATCACAGTGATTTCCTCATCACCTGCTCCTGCTAAAGGGCTACCTTCCTCTCCTCCCCTCCTCTCCCCATACCACCCCTCCCCTCTCCTTCCTTCTCTTCTCCCTCCCTCCCTCCCTCCCTCCCTCTCTTCCTTCCTTCCTTCCTTCCTTCCTTCCTTCCTTCCTTCCTTCCCTCCTTCCCTCCTTCCATTTTTTTTTGTTTTTGCTGGGGAGATGGGGAAAGTGGGGTATTGTTTTTAGAAGTGATTTAATAGTTTTCTTTCCATTTAGAAAATGAATGAATTACTCTTTACAGCCACAAGGTTTTTTAAAAAGTGTTTTTTTTGAGAAGTGGCAAAAAACAACGAAAATGTTTATCTTGATTCCTCTAGATCTGGGTGGCTAAGCTGAGGGGGAATTCAGATCTGGTGAGACTGTGAGCCCTGATGTCTGCCCAGACTTGGTATTGGAGAGGGTGGCTGAGTCCTGCTGGAAGGGTCTCTCCCATCAGCAGGTTAGAAAATCAGACTTTCTTTCCAGGATCCATACAGCTCATCACCCAGATTTTAATAGTGATAATAGCTAACATTTATTAAACACTAACTGATGATCCAGCCATGGTTCTAAAGGTTTTCCCTTATTTTGTCCTGCCAACAACCCTATGAGGGAGAAAAAACCTACTATTATTACCCCATTTTACAGATGAAAATACTGAGGATTAGAGAGGTGAAATAATCTGTCCAGATTCACATGGCTTGCAAAATCTACAGTTAAAACCAGGTAGTGTGGTTTCAGTGCCAGAGCACTAACCAGCACTAAGCCTGATCCTGCTTCCTTGTCTTACTGGATGGTATCACACTTAAATGAAGTGTATCTCTGTCTTCCATATCTATCTTCTCCACTGGACTCTGAGCAACTTGAGGCCAAGGGACTGTTTCTTGGCCATTATAGTATCCTTACTACCTACCTCGGACCTGCAACAGGTAAATCAGTGCTGAAGGGAGGAGAGAATTGTGGTCAGAAGTATTGTGATGACCTCTGGAACACCCAAGAAATCTTGATGGGGCTGAAGACTTGTCTTTCATCCTTTGTGCACCTGCTCACAGATCAACTCCTTGTTCAAAGTTTCAAAAGGACTGATTCCACTTTGAGGAAGGTTCTAGTTCTATGTTTGGAGTGACTTTTTACAAAATGGCAATTACAGCTGCCATTTTGCCTAGTACTTGCTAGGTGCTCCCTGGCACCAGACTAAATAGTTTACATAGCGTAGATACTGCCACACACCTCTTGTAGATGCAAAAGTGAAGGTTTTGACCCATGAAATAAGTAACTTGACCAGAGTTATAACAGTATGTACATGGGGAAGGCAGGATTCACCTTGGGGTGGGGTGTTGGTCCACAGTTTTTCTATTCTTATATAATGAGCTATTCTACTTGCCTAATAAATCAATACTCAGAGACCCCCCAAAGAAAAGGGAACTGCAGAACAAGGTGGCAAGGTCTTGAAGCTGAGTCTCCAGGTCCTTTCAGCACATCATAATAAAGACAGTACCATAGTTCTCTTAGATTCTGCTCGAATGACCTGGGACTCCAGACTCTCCAGGCTCCAGTCCAAATGGACCACAACACAAACAGTAACATTTCTAGATCCAACTCCCCATGGCTCTTTACAAGGGCCTTCACTGGCAGTTTACACTGTTAGGCAGTTAAACTCTTCATGGCTGTTGACACTTCAGTACTCTTGACTTGAAGCTCTCTCAACATTCTGTCCAATTCAAATAATGTTTTCCCACAAGTCATCCTCTTCTGCCTGATGACTTTTTCTTTGCTGTCTTCATTTTGCCACTAACAGTTCTTCCCAATGCCCGATCCCCAACCATCAGTGATCACTCCTTCTCAGGTAGTATCTCTCTCCAGAGAAATTAGACAAGCTCCTTCTGGCTTAGTGTTGTGTATTTGTTTTATTTTTAAGAAAAAGATTTTTAATTAAAAAGGTAGTGCCTGTTACTGTGAAATAATCTTGAACTGAACACCTCCAACCTATACTTAGCACCTTGCTAAGCACTTTACATGTATTGTTTCATTGACTTTTAACCACTCGTTTCACTAGGCACACAGTTATTCCCGGTTTGCAGATGAAGAGTTAGCAAAGTTGAGAGGTTAGTAAGTTGCAGCTAGGAAGTAGCAGTGCTGGAATTTAAAGCCAGGTTTTGCAGACTAGAAATCCATTCTCTGAGCTTATAGAACTAATGGATGTTTTGAAAAAGGAATCAAAAACTGTTTTTTATTCTACTACCTAAAGATAATCACAGCGGGCACTTGTTTTATTTCTGCTCAGTCTGTTTTTCTAAGAATATGTGGCTAATTAAATAATTGTGTTCTTTGCTTTCTTTCACTTATCATTTTATTATGATTAGGTTTCCATTTCATTAAATACACATTAAAACAATATTTAAAATGGATACATAATACTCTGTCATATGAACAGACCATATATTACTTTTTATCAAAATAAATTTTGTTGTAACATTTCATTATGCTTGGATGTTTAGGTGGTTTTAAATTTTTATTTTTAGATCTGTTGTTCTTAGTGGGGAGTTTGTAATGTCGTTGCAATGCTGAGAGAACATTTGGCAATGTCCAGAGGTAATTTTGATTGCTGTTACTGGGGTGGGTAGGTGTGCTCTTGACCTCTTGTGGATACAGTGTAGGGATTCTGACAAACATCTTACAATGTACAAGACAGCCCCTACACCCCTACACAGAGAATTAATTGTCTGACCTCAAATGTTAATAGTACTGTGGTTGAGAAACTCTGATCCTAGATATACCATCATGATGAACATCCTTGTCCATTAAACCAAATGTATTTGACAGACAGAACTATTATTTTTATTTTTTATTGTATTTTCTCCATTACTAGTTATCCGTCTTATACCTCATCCCCCTGCAATCGCCACACTTTTTTCCATGCCCATGAGTCCTTTTTCTTTTTTTCTTGATCCCTCCACCCCCTGACCCAACCCCTCATAGCTGTCAGTCTGCTCTCCATCTATAAGTCTGTCTCTATTTTGCTTGTTAGTTCAGCTTGTTCATTAGATTCCACATATGAGTGAAATTGCATGGTATTTGTTTTTCTCTGACTGGCTTACTTAGCATAATGTTCTCCAGGTCCATTCATGCTGTCTCAAAAGGTAAGATTTTCTTCTTTTTTTATAGCTGAGTTGTATTCCATTGTGTAAATGTCTCATAGTTGTTGTATCCACTCATCTACAGATGAACACTTGGGCTGCTTCGATATCTTGGTGATTGTAAATAATGCTTCAGTGAACATAGGGGTGCTTATGCTCTTTTGAATTAATGTTTAGGGTTTCTTCTGATGTGTTCCCAGAAGTGGGATCACTGGGTCAGAAAGCAGCTCTACTTTTAATTTTTGAAGTAACTCCACATTGTTTTACACAGTGGCTGCATCAATCTGCATTCCCACCAACAGAACAAAAGGGTTCCCCTTTCTCCACATCCTCACTAGCACTTGTTGTTTGTTGATTTTTTGGTGATAGTCATTCTGACTGGCATGAAGTGGTACCTCATTGTGGTTTTAATTTGCATTTCCCTGATGATTAGTGATGCTGAACATCATTTCATAAGTCTATTGACCATCTCTATGTCCTCTTTGGAGACATGTCTATTCAGGTCTTTTGTCCATTTTTTAATGGAATTTTCTTTGCTGTTGAGTTTTATAAGTTCTTTATAAATTTTGGACCCCTTATCAGATGTATTGGCTAACATGTTTTCCCATTCTGTAGGCTGTCCTTTTATTTTGCTGATGGTTTCCTTATAATTGGTTACTAGAAGGGGAATTGCTGTGTCAAAGATTATAACCTCTTTGAAAGATGTTGAAACACAATATCAAATTGCTTTCCAGAAATGTAGAAATATCATTCTTCCAACACCAGAACCTATTTTACCCCACTCTGCCCAAGCATGGAAAATTATTATGCTATAACCCTTTATTAATTTGAAACAAAAGAAGGTGCTCTCTGGTTGTTTTTAATTTCCATTTTCTTTGACTATTGAAGAGTGAGTACCTTTTCATATGCTTATTAGTTGTTTGTGTTTCTTCTCCTGTGAATTATCAGTTTATGTCCTTAACCCATCTTTCTATTGAAGTTTTAGGCGTTTTTAATTGATTGGTGGGAAGTTTTCCTTTTCAAACCTTCTTTTTGGATTTCAAAGGCAACTCAGAACATATATTTTTGACTCATTATGCATAACTTACGAAATCTTGTTTGGTAAGAGCTGTCTAGTAAGATGATTGTGGTTTCTTGGGAGCCTTTTCTCTGTCAGATATAGAGAAGTCATTGAAAGTTGATAATCTTCTTTGAAGATAAAAACATCTTCACCTGGGTGTAAATGAATGTCCTTTTTAACTGAAGAGGAGATGAAAGTGCCTGAAGTTTGGAGTGTGAATTGAAAACAGAGAACCAGGAGGTTCAAGAATGTTCTCAAGCTGATTGACAGAGCCCTAGTCTCTGGCTCAGAAAAAGAAGTTATTGTAAATGCTGAACAGTTCCTTAGTTAACATCACTTTGTTCCTTGCTCTAGCAGAGTGGGTTGGAAGAGAGAAAGGTAAGTTGTGTCAACCTTCTCTTTGGAGGAATTCATAACAGTACAATTTTGAGGGTTACAAGGGGTCTTAGATATTATCCAAGGCCTTGTGTCCAAAAGCACACACTTCACATCACTGAGATTATAGTAGTAGTACCTGAGATTACAGGTGAACAGTAATGGACCCATTTCCTCTGAACATTCATGCTTTTATTTTAATACACATAAGGAAAAAGTTGCCTATCATTATCTTATCAATCCATGGATATTATTGGTTAGGTTATAAGTAAAGTAGATACTAAGTGAAAAAAGAAAAGTTATCTAGAACAGTGACTCAGTGCTTAGAGGAGTTTTTGGGATATTGTAAGTGCTCAAGAAATATTTGTTGAATGAATGGATGGATATAGATAAAAATATTCAATAAGTAACATTATGGGTGATATGTAGATACTTCACAGTAAAAACTGTCAAAGTGGTAAGAGATTGAAAAGTTTGAGAAATAGTGCTTCTAACACCCTTCACTTTAGATAAGAAAACAGCCTCACAGAGGGGAAAAGATTGCCCAAGTTCAATATAGTCAGACCCAGAATTTGGTCTAGATCCCAAATTTTCTGTCTCAAAGACTAGTGTTTCTTCAGCCAGAAAAAAAAGGTTGTTTAGAGTAATTTTATCAAGGCATTTCTTTCTTCACTACTGTTACTGTAGTATCTGCAGGTGTCACACTGTCATTTTTGTTTTGGAAAATACAAGTGGTATCTTGCCTTTTGCAAAGGGCATGCCTTTCAGGGATAGACAGCATTTACTGAGAGCTCACCATGTACTAGGTAATAATTGAGCACTTCACACATGTTATCTCGTTACTTTCTCCCCACACCACTATGAGGCAGATGTTAACATTATCATCTCATTCCACAGCTGGAAAAACGGAGGCACAGAAACATTACATCATGCTTCTAGTGTAACATTTTCTGTACCATCTGTTTAGCCCGTATGCAGGCGCTGCATAATCCTCATTTCCATCTTGAATTCTTAAGGACTTCATTTCCATGTTGGATTCTTAAGGACTTCATCAAATTCCTTAAAGAGATTACATGTTTTGTGGTGGGGGCTGGTGGAGGGGAGAATGGAACCGCCTCACTCCTTCTATGAGTCCCTCACTGTGCCTACCCTCAGATGTTCTTTTTTCTTTTGTGCAAAAGGAAGGAGTTGATTTTCTCCTTGTGGGGGTGGGTTATGTTGCAAAGAGCAGAGTGTGATAGGTTGTCTCAGGACCTGAGAAATTACCTTTGGGTTTCTTCTTGAGAAAGTAACATAGCATAATAGTTCATTGTGTGGACTCTTGAAATAGATACAAGTAATTTGTATCTGGTCTCTGATTTTTCCTAGTGTTGTGACTTTAGGCACATTACCTTTATGAGCTTCAGTTTCCTTGGATTAATATGGCTGGGTAAGTCATGAGGATGATATGAAACAATATAGGGAGCACTTAAGTGCTCAGTAAAAGACAATTTGGTATTTTTAAAAATATTTTTTAAAGATTTTATTTATTTATTTTCAGAGAGGGAAGGGAGGGAGATAGAGAGAGAGAAACATCAATGTGTGGTTGCTGGGGGTCGTGGCCTGCAACCCAGGCATGCACCCTGACTGGGAATTGAACCTGCGACACTTTGGTTTGCAGCCCACTCTCAATCCACTGAGCTATGCCAGCCAGGGCTACAATTTGGTATTTGTTCAACAACCAGCCATCAAACATCTGCTATGTGTGCTGTGTCCAACGCTGGTAACTTGGTCATGGGCAAAAGGGATACAGCCCCTACCCACGTGGGATTTACCTTCTAGCAGAGAGGCAGACATCAAGCTGATAATTGCCCACCTATACTTTCAATCTCTAATAAACATAGGTTATTTAAGGAATTAGTATGAGAGGTCCATTTATACTAGGCAATCCCTTGCCATCCTGAGCAAAGATGTTTTAGCTTAGATCTGCAATGAGAATAGGAGGAAGTCTAAGTAGCAAAGAGAATGGGGAGGAGGTAGATTTCAAGTGGAGGGAATGACATCTAGAATGACTGGTAGATAGAAAAGACAGTGGTGAGTTAGCAGGGCCTGAAGCAAGGCCAGGGAGGCCGCAGCATGAATGAGGGCCAGAGGGTAGAGGAAATGAAGTCTGATACCCCTTGGGGGTCCACGTACACCAGGCTAAATGTCCCTGGGCTACAGAAGTAGTCAGGGGATAGCTTTTGTAGGATTAGAGACTGGGGTATGGAATTTTGATTTTTCTCGAGTGCAATGGGAAGCTAATAGAGAGTTCAGAATGAGCTGAACAACAATGGTCAACAGATCATATGGGCCCCTATGTGAAGAACAGATCATAAGGGTCACAGGAAGCAGGAAGACTAGTTGGAAAGTGAGAGATGGTGGTAATTTGGACCAGTGTGGGAGCGATGGTGATGCAGAGAAGTGGATGGATGTGGGATACATTTTGGAGGTTATGGAAGATTGTATCATTGGTCAGCAAACATTCACTTTCCCCTCTGCCATTGGAAGAATGTACTTCCAAACTTCACTGTTTTTGCCCTTGGTCACATAACATGCTTTGGCGACATAGTAAAGTCAGAGAAGAGGCTTTAAGAGGACTCATGTGTCTATGAGTCTCTTGTGTTCCTGCCATTTTCCATGAGAGTGGCAAGCCCCAGAACTGGTGATGGTGGTAGATTGGTGATTGGTGGTGCGCCATCACCCTGGTTTGGAATGATGAGATACTTGCCATAGACCTAAACTTGACCTGCACCTTGAGAATAAGCCAAGCAGAATCAGCAGAGCTCTAGTTGACCCCTGTGGTCTTCAACCACTAAGATTTTGCAGTTGTTTGTTATTGCAGCAAAAACTGACCCTCACAGAGGTAGAACTGGTGTGGATCATGGTCAGGGATATGATGTCATGGGTGAGGAAGACAGAGGTGTTGATTATGATGCCCACATTTCTGGCATAGGCAGCTGGTTGGATGCAGGTGCTGTTTACTAAGATTAAAAAGATTAAGAGTTCAGTTTTGCTCCTGTTAATTCAAGATGCCTGTGAAGTGCCTAAGTAGAGATATCAAGTCTTGGGCTCACAAGAGAGTTCTGGGATAAAGGTATGCTTTTTCTTTTGTACCAGTGAGTAAATAATATTCAGAGCCACAGGAGAGAATAAGATCATTTGGCCAGTGTTCCTTGGACTTTGGTGTGTGTCTGAATCTCATGAGGATGCTTGCTGAGAAAGCATGTGCTTTGGTAATACCCATGAAGATTCTGACATTGGGCAGGACCCAGGGGTGTGCATTTTTAGGAATCTCCCCAGGTGATTCTATGGTGGGAGATCTGTGGACAACATATGAGAATCATTGGCCTGAGGAGGGCTGTCTAAAATCTAAGTGAGAGTGCATTTTTAATGTCCATCTAACATTTAGCCCAACAAAAATGACGTACTTTGTTTCTGAATCTTTCCGGCTCTTCCGCTTGACGCCATTAGAGTTACTAAGCCTCAGAAGATTTCTCAAAGTAATCATATGGAAGAAGGGCTTGAAGAGAAATAAGATGTTTGCATTCATCTCTATTTATTTATTTTTTATAAAGTAAAATCTGCCTTAAGATTATCTAATAAACATTTTAATTAAGCAGTCTATTGTTTATTCATTTAAATAGTGTCTCAGCTGATCTGCTTGAGTTTGGGATCTGATACAATTGTCTTATAATTTCTGCCTTTGAGATAATGGTCACTCAGGAGCACCACTGGCTCAGAGGTGGAAAGGCATGTAGGAAGCAGCACCCACGGCTTTCACTGTACTTCTTAAATTGTGGTTTGTGTCCATTTCCCTGGTAATGTTGATTGTGGAATTCTGTAGAAGTTGTAGGAAGGTGTAAGGGCAATCTCCTGACTCTCAGAAGGCAGTCAGCTCAAAGTCCTGGATGTACCCAGGACAGAAAGGGGTGATACACACATGCTCTTTTGCATTCACTGTCCAGAACTCAGATGCTTTTTGGTTAAAGTCTTGAACCAAAATTTGCAAACTGGTGACTTAGAAGGGTGGATTTATCTTGCAGATATGTTTAATTTGGGCCACACAATATTTTAAAAATTAATTTAATTTTCAGCATATGGGAAGCTGCATATAAAACCCAGATTTTTGGCTCTCTTGAAAAAATTCAGATCTGGCAGTGCTGAGCCCATTTTCCCACATAGCAACAATCAGTTGGAGGTGAGTAGCAGCTGTCTCCTTTTTTAACAAGGCTGTGTTCACCAGTTTGCCACAAGTCCCACCACACCCTGCTGAGCTAAGAGCTAGTTACTATTTGTCATCTTTTCCAGGCCTACTTGACTTGCTTGTGTTACCAGCATGGCTGTGAGAGCCATTGTGTTGCATCTCTTCAAGGGATGACATTCATATCATAGTCTGGAATTGTGCAATGCTCATCTGTACAGCTGAACTCAGCAGCCCGGCTAGCTCCCATGCATTAGGCGTTTACAGCCAGTGATCTGTGGGCCCTAAGTGTCTATGGTTGTGTTTCAGGGCCTTGTTGGGTAGAAGGGAAGCCCTGAGGGTAAGACTTGTGGGGGATCTTCAATTGCTTATTTTCACTTCAAACAGAAAAGCTTTCCTTTGGTCTATTATTTTGGAGTGCTGAATAATATTTTTATTTTGGAAAAAAAGATTTGTGGCTCAGAAAATTTGAAAAAGATGACTGCCAAAATTAGGTTTATATAAAGCACCCAGTGCTGAGTGCTCTGGAGATAAAGCCATTCAGCATGTGTGCAGTTGGCTTCTGTAGTCCCCAACTGCCAAATCCTTAGCCTACAATTTGTTTTAATCAGTATAATTTACATACAGTGAACTGCACATAGCTTAAGTGAACAATTCAATGAGTTTTGACAGATGCATATACCCATGTAACCATCTTCCCTATCAAGATGAAGAACCTTTCCATCACTCCCCAAATGCCCTTATGCCCTTTTCTTAGTTGGCCCACCCATCCCTAGAGCAAACCACTGTCCTGATTTCTTCCATCACGGAGTAGTTTCTCATGTTCCTGAACATATGTGAGTGGAATGACAGCATATGTAGTCCTTTGCATTTGCTTCTGCTCCTTCTCCTCTGGCTGACCAATGCCAAGGGCCCATTGACCAGGGGTTGGGAAGACTTTCTGCTACTCTTTGGGTTTCCACCCCTCTCCAGAGATCCCTTGGGTGGAACATTTACCTAGGCCTTTGGTTCTGAATCTTGACTTCACAAAGAATCTCCTCTAAAGCATTTAAAGTTGCAATGCCCCAAATTAATCTATGGCAGGAAAAAAATCATAACTGAAGTTGATCCTGGGGAGTGAAGGGGTGGGTTGACTGAGAAGTGGTCCGCAGGAACTTTCTGGAGTGGTGATAATGTTCTATATCTTGATGGAGGTTGGGGTAACATGGGTGTCTGCAATGTGAAGCTCATGAAATGCTATACTTCAGATTTCTGTGTTACATTCTAAATAAATTTTAGCTCAAAAGAAAAAAAGAACATAAATAGCTATTGAACTTTAGTTAATGACATGACATGGATGCTGAAGTATTTAAGGGAAAATATGCTGATATCTGTAATTTACTTTGACATTACCTAAACAATTAGTGTGGATTGATGGATGAATAAAAGGGAAGGATGAATGGATAAATATGTGATAAAGCAAGAACATTGATATGTTGGATACAGAAGCTAGGCTGTGGGTATATGAGTGTTCACTGTAAAGATATTTCCACTCTTACGTATGCTTGAAAGTTTTCATAATAAAAATGTGTGGACAAGTGCCAAGGCCAAGGACCTGCTCCAAGATAAATGGATTTACTTGGGCTGGGATGGGGCCTGGCTGCCAGTGTTTTATAAAGCTCTCTGTGATGGAAAACCACTGACCTGACTCAGAGTAATAGCACTTGTGCTGTATAAAGTGCCTGCCATCCATACACCAGGACCTTGACATACAAGATCTCATTTAATCCTCACAACAGCTCTGGGTGATCAGAGAGGTGTTACCTGTTCATTGTCACACAGTTTGGAAGTACAGTGCTCCATATCCCTAAGCTGTGACCTTTTATTAGTCCCCTGAACACATTCTAGCTGTGAAAATAACCCTGCAGAATTTCACTGCTTCTCTCTACAATCATCGAAGGAGTTTATTATTTTTATCCCAATTATGCAAAAGCAGAGGTTTAAAGTGATCAAATCACTTATTCATGCTTTTGATAAAAATCTGCACATTAGGCACTGTGCTAGGACCTGGTGATGGCCTGGGAGACCATCAGTTAGTTCTTGTCTTCATAGAGCTGATACTCTAGTGGAAAGGTAGGCTAAAACAATACATTCTTGATTAAGTAATTCATGACAGTAAGGATATTCAAGGCTATAGACATTGAATTAGAGGGTGCTATGAGTGCATCTAAGAGGGACACTAGATTGAGCTTTGGGGATGGGGAGACCATCAAAGATAGTGTCCCTAAGGGAATAACATTTAGTGGAATCTAAAGGACTAGTTGGTATTGGCAAGGAGTTGCCATTCCAGCATGTTCAAGAACTTTCAAGTGGGAAAGATTTCAGGAGCAAGAAGGCCAGTGTGGTTGAAGCAGAGAGAGGTGGGAGGGGTGTGGTGTAAGATTAATAGTAGGCAGCCAGATCATGCAGCGTCTTAAACACCATGGGAATAACTTGCAACTTCAGCCCAAAGTCACTATGCAACAGTAGAAGGGTTTCACACATGGGAAGAATATGACCCTTTTTTTTCTCCCTGTTATGTAAGTTACAAAATGGCCAAATCCAGATTTAGACTTGAATCTTTCTGCCCTCAAAGCCTTTGTTCTACTCCCTAAGCTTAATGGGATTCCAAACTCTTCAAATGCTGTTATTTCAAAGAATTAGTTGCTTTGGCCATGTACAAAAACCCAACCTGCTCAAAAGGCAAGAAAAACTCTATTATGAGGCAAAGGGCATAAAAGCAACTTGCAAACACCACTAACAACAAAAAATAAAAATCAGAAGTTACAACATTTATAATGTTTTGTGTGGCAAGACAAATGAATGGTTGTTGGAAGAGCCATATGCTGGCCATGTGTTCTTCATGACTACTGTTACATAGGTGTCCTGGGGGAACACAGTATTGGAACTAGCAAGAAATAAAGCGGGAGGCAGGAGATGTTTCGCATGTTCTCTGCTTTATAATGTTCGTAAGGTATTGGAGAAGAGGACTATGGGTCTCTTCCTTAAGCCCGCATCAAATGGGCTATAGGGAAAAGCCCAGCTTTTGACAAATCTGAAAGGATCCTTAGTGACCACCTTGTCCATTTTAAAGAGATCCAGAGGAGGGATGTCATGGGTTCAAGGCTTAACAGGAAGCCCATGATAGTTCGGGAGCCAGAAGCTATGTTGCCTAATGGCTAAGTCAGTGTGTTCCATATCTTTAAATTCAGGGTCAAGGGTCACCAATGGTCAAAATGGTGAGGCCAGAGGGCTGTGCTGGACAAGGTCCTGCTTTTCTGGGGGGAGAGGAGTAAGGTAAAGGTTTCGATTTCATGCTAAGAGCTCCGAGAAGCCACTGGAAGGCTTTATGCAGGGGGAATGACTTGACCAGATTTACATTTTATAAAGATATCTCTAGAGGCTTGGTCTAGAGTGGATTGACACAGTCATCCAAGTGAGAAATGATACAAACTGAGCCTAGGGCAGGATGGAAGAGTTGTTGAAAATGGGATAGCCTCAAGAAATATAATCAACAGAACCTGGTGATGTTTTAGTTATGATGATGGGAGAGAGAGGTATTGAGGATGCCTCCTGCATTTTTGGGTTGGGTTGGGTCATTGAGATGAATGAAGTTGCCACTCTTAAAGTGAAAGCGACTAGTTTGTGGAGTTGGTGGGGGAAGGTCTGCTCTGTTTGAGGCACTGCTAAATTGGGGATGCTTGAGAGACATCCAGACAGAGATTCCAAGTCAGGTGTTGGGTAGATGAAACTGGAGTTCAAAAGAAAGATCAGTGTTGGAGACTTATGTACATTTGGGAGTTTTAGAAGGTTACAACACAGATGAGATTAGCTGCAGGGGGAATGTAAAGAGAGAAGTGGCTAGGGATGTGGGTGAAGCACAACCAACATTTATGAAGCACGTATTTTGTGCTAGGTTATCTTGTACTATGCAAGTACCAAATTAGTAGATGCCAGTTTTGCCAATGAGAAAAATGAGGGTCAAAGAAGTTAGGTCATTTGCCCAAGGGCATGGGTATGGGCCCCACTGACCCCATGGCTGGAGAGTAGGGGAGGGGAGGAGCTGTTACCAGAAGAAGAAGAAGGACAAAGAACAGTTTGTTCAGAGCAAACAGATACTTTGCCCCTTGGGCACCAGCGTCCCAGGGACTACTGCCTGTTTTGGAAAGCATTGCCACCACATGTCGGTTCTTGGGTGACCTCGGTTTGTGAGCAGGGGAAGGTCTGAAGCAGTGGGAGGCTCTTATTTCAGACTTGAGCCCAGAATGTTGGAGTCCTTTTAGATTGCAAAGTCACCCACAAAGGCATATGTCTTCCTAAAGCTCAGGCTACAGATGGGCAGTGAAGCCACACACACGCACACGCTCTGAGAGACTGATTTCAGACAAGCTTTTATTAGCTAGCATATCATCTGTGCAAAGAAGAGACTCACATTTGAGCATTTGCATCATTTGAAGGGAAGAAAATAAGCCTGCCAGACTGTCTCCTTCCTCCCCACACCCCCAAGGGAGGGGCCAGAGTGACCTCAGCAACCTGGGTGGGTATGTTTTGCTTTGAGCAACTGCCTCTTGGCTTGGTCTTTAAACCTGGAAAGGGAGAGGTCAAACCACCAACCATCAACAGGGAGAGAGACTGGGGGGAGGAGAAGGGTCCTACTCTGTTCCCTCCCCCTACTAACTATCAACATAGCAGTCAGACCGGTGACACTTGGTCAATATTTATCGAGCACTTCCTCTGTCTCTCTGACTTGTGTCTAAGGGCAAAGATGATGCCAATGAAGCATGACTCAGAGTTCGGTCCTCAAGGACTTTGCAAGTCATTTGGACACTTGATGTATTCATTCATTCATTCATTCATTCATTCATTCATCAAAAATTTTTACATGTCTTGTTCTTTAATGCATTCATTGCCAGTACCTTGTGCAATGCCTGGCTCACAATAAGTGCTTAATAAATATTTGTTGGATGCTCAGTGAGGCAAGAAATAAGAAAATGAACAGCATTAGACTCTGTGATGGAAGAACTGGGAACCTGCACATGAGGGGGACATGGCTACCCATGGTCAAATGGACTCTCCCTCCAGTTTACTCAGCTACGCCTCAGGCTCGACTCTATTGGCCATCCTCTGATTTTTGAAATGCACCCCTCCCTCAGTTCTCATGTTCTTCTTTCTCTTCTGCTTCTCTCTCACCTCTCAGACTGTCCAGCTCAGGATACACTTTTTCTGCCTGTCTCTAACTGTAGATGTCTATAGCTCTCTTTTTGTCACCCTGCATGCCTTCTGCATACCTGTTCCCTCAGGGCCATCTCCACGTGGAGGAATCCCCCAAGTCATTCCCTCATTCGATCAACAGATATTAATGGGGTACTATTCACATGCCAGTCTATTCTAGATGCTAGAGATAATACGATAAATAACATAGACCAAGTATTTGCCTTCAAAGAACCTCATCTACCACTCTGAATTCTCTCTCATGAACTCTAGACTCATGTAGCCAAATATGTGCTTGAGAGTCCATTAGACATCCAAAAGGAAATTCATTATTTCCCTCAGACCAGCCTGTCCTCTTCTTTTATGGGTCTCAGCATATGGTTCCTACCACCACCTAGTTCCCTAAGTCAGGGAATGGGGACTCACCCTAGACTCTGCCATCTTCCCACACCTCTACGCCCAATAGGCCTTAGTCCTATAGTTCCTATATCTTGCACATCTCCCATATTAGCCTCCTCTTCTCAGCTATCCCAGACCAGTGCTCTTTATCTCTTGCTCGTGTGTATTGCCACAGCTACCACATTTGTCTCTGTGCCTTTGTTCTGGCCTCTTCCAGCTTATTTCCCCATTCAACTAGAGGTGCCTAGGGTCCCAGTAACATCACATTTCTCCATTGCTTAAAAATACAAGGGTCTTCCATGGCCCTAGGGTGAGAAATCAAACTTTTGTGTCTTTATTTCCTCTCATTTCCATGAGAGGAAAAAAAAGTATCTTATTAGCAAAAGTTAAGTAAAGGAAGCTTCCCACCTCATGCATTCAGATGGTAAGACACTAGACACAGAAGCCTACTGATGCAGTAGCAAAGTCCACACAAGAACCCAAGCTTTTATTTTTTCAATTTTTATTTTTTAGATTTTATTTATTTTATTTTTTAGAGAGGAGAAGGGAGAGAGGAAGAGAGGGAGAGAAACATCACTGCGGTTGCCTCTTGAGTGCCCCGCACTGGGGACCTGGCCCACAACCCAGGAATGTGCCCTAGACTGGGAATTGAACTGGCAACCCTTTGGTTCATAGGCTGACACTCAACCACTGAGCCATACCAGCCAGGGCAGAACCCAAGCTTTTAAACATGGCCTGCTTCCTGTACACTTCCCTAGCCTCAGCACTCACATGGCCTGTGCAGATCTGATCCCCGTTCCTTGCACATCAGCCTGCATCTCTTTGCCCATGTTTATCTTTCTTCTCTGTAGCTGTTTTTGCCCTGCCCTCCCACAGAACTGCGTCTCCATCTCTCACACCCTTCTTGAGCCTTGTATTCTCTCTGCTCTTGCGATTCTTATTGTACATACTTGCTGATATGTCTGTTGTTTTTTTTTTTAATTCCACAATGGAATGAGCAGTGTCTTAGTATTCCCAGTGCCTGGCACTTGGAGATGACCACAGCAGACACTGTTGGTACCCTGCCCTTGGTCCTTTGCTTTCCCTTTCCCACACAAGCTGCACAATTCCTACTTGCAAGGACCTGTGACTCTCCTCCTACCAGCTTTCTCTGGCCACAGGAGCATGCCTGGGATGTGAATGGGGCAGGATGGAGGTACCAGGGACTTAACACTGTAGGAAACTTTAGTGAATAAATAATACTTAAGTCATATGTTAAATAAAGACAGGCATTGCAGGATTCACAGTGTAGCTTCCTTACTCCTTGGCTGTAGCACTCAGACATTTTTTTACCCATTTCTGGAGATCCCCCTTGTGAATACGTCCCAGTTGTGTCAGTGGTAACCTGCTCGAATTAACACATCCTTCCCCCATATCACATCCCCACTCCTCTACAGAGACTTTCTGGAATCATCTCCCAAATAAACCATTGCACTCAAATCTTCTGTGGGACTTCAGCTAAGATAGTGCCTTAAGAATTGTCTGATGACTGACTAAACAAATGTAATACAATGACTATTAGATATCCATAAAACAGTAAGTGAGTAACGCAAGACAGCTTATAACCAACAATCAGTAGTTCAAAGCCTTTGTAAATCAGAGAAGATGCCCTGTGCAGATGGGAAGGCTTTAAACAACACTTAGTGGGCATTTACTATGTCCCAGGCCCCGTTCCAAGGGTGTGTGTCTCTGTGTTTTTTTCTCATTTAAATGTCTCAACAACTCATGGTAGGTGCTATTTATAATCCTGCTTCACAAATGAATTAAACTGGGACACAGAAAGGTTAAGCTCAAGACTTCCCAGCTGCAAATGGAGGATCTTGGAGTTGTAGACTCCAGGAAGTCTGGTTTTCAGCTGGGTTCTGAACCCCTGGGCCTTGTTGAGGGGATGAGATTTGATCTGGGTCTTGAATGTCTGGAAGAGACTGAGAAGGACATTCTAGGAGGTAAGTCAGCAGGAGCAAAGGCAAGGAGGTGAGAATGCACAGGCCCTGATCGGGTTACACCCTTGTGGGAGGTGGGGTGGGGGTGGGGGGTGAGTCTTTATTTGCAGGAAGGTTCATGCTGCAAGGATCTCATTTCCTCCTCCATTGTTCCTGTCTCCTAGATTATTCTGGTGTTCCCCAACACCAGAGGATGTGGGGAAGGCTGAAGGGCCAAAGCTGGAATCAGAAGGCTCTGGGGAATCTGGCTGCAACGCAGCAACAGATTCTCTTCTGCACCTTTACTTACTGATGCTGAATTTGCAAGAGTCTCAAACACACGCTGGAACATAGGTTCAAAATCGCAGGATCCAGATCCTCAGATCCAAGGTTGAAAGCTCGAATGCCTGCAAGGGCCACACAGCCAGGGTGTACAGTGGAACACCTGGATGTAAGATGGTAAGCAGAAGGCCTTAGGTCTTGCTTAGAAGAGGCAGGTGCACCCAGCTGCACCTCATCATTGCCTGGTGGGAGTGAATGCTCAGCATGGCTGTTTTTTTCCTTCCATGACAAAGGAGATGCCAGAAATCTAATTTTTAAGAGGTGAAGCATCTCAAGTTTCAAATGTTGGCAATAAGTTAATATTAAAGAAGTACTTTGCAGGTGACATTGAGGAGGTCAAAAAAGTGTGTTAATGGGTCACATTTGACTCACAAGCCTCCATGTTAAGATCCCCTATGGTAGACAATAGAATATTATACTTGGATGACAGAGTCCTGGACTCATAGAATCTTAGCTTCAGAATCAGTAGTATTATACATTCTTAGAACTGTCCCTTAGACAGGCTACTCAGCACATGCAATCATTAGAATGAGAGAGAATTTTAGCTGAGACCTCAGTTATGTAGAATCATATGACTAGAAAATCATTATTGTTTTTGGGTTTTTTTTTAGTATGAATCTTTACTTATTAACCTGTAATATCTCAGAATCCAGAATTATTGGAATCAGACACCTTCTTCATCAAGTATCTGGCCTTTAAGAAATGCTAGTTGAATAAATATTCTTGTCTAGTTTCTGCTTGAATGAATTCCCCCTTCTTAAGATATTCTTGTTCATTTCTTCCAAAAGTATTTTTATCGAGCACCTAATATGGACATCAGTAAAAGTAGAACGGCAAGGTGCCTGCCGTAGTGCAACTTACATTCTTGTGCATGTGGACAGGCAGTAAACACAAGATTAATTTAGTTGGCGATCATTTCTAAGAAGTAGTATAATAATATTACAGAATGTGCCATGGTGGGGTGAAAAGACAGGACATCTTAGACAGGTGTTCAGGGTGGCCTTCACTGTGGAGGTGACCTTTGAGAGGAGACCCAAATGATGAAGAAGACTCAGCCATGGGAAAATCTGGGAAAAGAGAGTTCCAGGAGGGTGAAGAGCAAGTGCAAAGGCCCTGAGGTAGGGACAGGCTTGTGTGACTAAGGTGTAGGCAGAACACTGGTATGGCCACAGCACGGTGAGTGGGAGGAACAAAACAATGGGAGACGAGACCTTTGAAGTGAAATTTATGCATCTCAAATAAATAATGAGAAAACTTTCAACACACTTGTGTTTAACCTGCTGGCTCCCCTCCCCACCACACACATCTTATGTAAGTGCTTGCTAAATGTTTGTTGGATGCAGAAACCAGGTCACAGAAAATGAGGTGGGGGTTAGCACTGCACTTGTCCTCAGCATCATGCAAGAGTCCACTGTTGTATTTCCTCAGTGCTTTTGCAAGCATCTTCTATACTTAAACCACTTGCCTGTCATGGCTGCCTTGTGACATCCCCTTTTCCCTGGTACTGCAGCTCTGGGGTCTTGTGTCTCCATCAGGGTGTGTGAAAGCTGTCACAGCCTCTGTGCTGCTATCTCCATGGTACCCAAGCAGGGGGACAATCTAATTAGGCTATTTTCAGCATCCCAGAGGGAGGGGGAGTGGAGGGGGAGAGGGAGAAGGAGAAGGGAACCTGCCTTTCCAGCTGCCTGTCTCTCTCTCTCCCTCTCTGAAGTTATTATTGATTAAGCAGTCAGGGGCCAAGGAGGCAGGACCTTTCCACGCTCAGTGCTGGGATCAGAGGAGGCTTTCTGGCAATGCAGTGGGCCACGCCAGGGACCCTGGAGCTGGCAGGCTTCCAGGTGCCTGGTGCTAATGAGCTCTGAAGCCTACAGCTTTGACCAGAAACATGTCCCCTGCAGACTGTTTGTCCTCTGCTGGGACTGGCTGCCACCAGCTTCCTCTGGACTGATGAGCCCAGAAACAAGGATGCTGGCAGCTCTTTGTTTCTTAGCCTGAGGCTTGTGTTGGCCTTCAAGGCTTTTGCCTGTGATATTCAGAGCCTTGGAAGAAAGCTGGCTTCCATTTGCCTGGAGCACAAGGGGCTAGTGGCTCCTAGAAGTGACTCATGGGCTGTGGAGTCAAAGGAAAACCACTCAACTCTAAGTTCCAAAAGGGCAGGGATCACATTCAGTTTGCTGACCCCATGACCCCATAAACATCTAGCACTTATTAGGTGCTAAACATTTACTCACCAAATATTCTGCTACAAGCCTGTAAGAATACTAGCTGTAAAGGACTTCCTTCTTTAAGGCACCACATTTCACCTCTCCCCAATTGCTCCTGTTTTGTTCAAACTCTGCCCAAATGTGCTGACTTTAGATGCTAATGTGGTCAAATGAGGTTGGAAAATAATCAAAACCTTTCAAGCCCTCACTATAGATAGGAAGTGCACCAGGTGAACCACATGCATTATCTAATTTTACCCTTGTAACAACTTAGTGAAATAGGTATTTTCATTATCCCCATTTCACAGATGATGAAAGCTGAGGCACAGAGTGGTTAAAGGAGCATGTCCAAGATGACATAGCTGGCGTCAGGTTGGGGATTAAAACTCAGGTTTGCCTGACCTCAGATCCAGCCACCCAAGGTAATACATTTACATGGGATTCCCAGATTCAAAATTCAGAGGAGTCTTTAACAGGCTAATATCAGTTGTGAGTCACAAAGAAGGGGTGTTTCCTAAAATCATTTGACCCTTCCATTTTATTTTCTGGGCACACTTGTTAACATCTCCTGACAGCAGTTAGGGAATGGCTGTTTGGAGGTAATTAAACAGAGCAAGTGATAATGTCCTTAATTAATCCAATTCACTCTCTTTCATTTGTGCTTATTTCCTTATATTGGCAATAGCTTCAACAGGGGGTCTCTAACAGTCAAATCCCTGGTTACTCCTCTTGACTCGAGAAACAGCATCAACACCAAAAGGGGCATTTGCAAAGAGAATCTGAGTTTGCGTTACTGCTTTGCACCAATCCGAGATGTGTTGCTGTCTGACACAGCAGAGGCTTGGCATGAATTTTGAGCAAGGCTGCCGCACGCACACAAACACATGCACACACAGAAAGACACACACACTCACTCAATCTGATGAATCAGACCTTACCGTGGGACTTTGCCCTTTTGTTTAAAATATTATGGAGTCACAGGACTTCAAAGTCATCCTTCTGATATCTTTTCTTGCACCCATGACTGACTTGGTGTGTGAAAATGGTGTGCTTCGAAGGTGGAGGCTTCACCTATCTGCCTGCTCCTTCTCTCCCTCAGTATCTAGCAGTGGTTGGACACAGAGGTGCCCAACAGATGACTGGTCCATGGATCTTCTGCATTCATCAGAACTGCTATCATCATTATCCTCATGGCTATCATTTATTGTCTTACATGTGTAGACATAGGGCTTCATGCAATGGAGCCAAGAGTGAGCACACATGGGACAGTTGCTGGCTACCTGTTTTGTAAATAAAGTGTTATCAAACACAGTCATGTCCATTCCTGCATGTGCTGTCTGTGGCTGCTTTAGTGCTGCAGTGGCAGAGTTCACTAGTTGGAATGGAGACTCTATGACTCTGAAAAGCCTAAAATATTTCCTATCTGGCCCTTTTCAGAAAGTTTGCTGACTCCTGCTTCATACATATACACAAGGTCTTCTAATGCTTGTGGCAACCTTGAAAAGAAGTGTGCCCAGTTCACAGGTGAGAAGATTGAGGCTCAAGGAGATTAAAGAGTTTTCCCAACTGATAAGTGGTAGGTCTGCCTCTCCAGAGCCACCTCTATGCTTCCCATTTTGTAATACCACAGAAAATTGAGAACAGACTGAATTTTTTCACCTTATTTTTCAACTAAGTCTTCTGAGTATCTGGGGTTGATTCTACTGGGGGCTGGTAGGGCACTGCTAGCCTAAAATTGCCAGAGAAGGCAGGCAGCATGCCTGGCTAGTTTGTAGCTGGAGGGGACTGTTAATCTCCACATGGATACACAGATTCTTTCCTGGAGATCAAAGGTGTCTGGAGCAGCTGATTCATCAACACCTTTGAAGTATGCTGCCAATTTAACAAAGACAAATTAATTTCTTTAGCTTCTCAGCCGCTGGTGGTTTTAACACACACTGTTAGTTCTTTTAGCTGGAAAGTCTTCCCTATCTTTCTTTACACCATGAATCCCTAGAGCTGTCCAAATCTTTGGTGACTTATCTATGCAGGGGAGGTGTGATGGGTGATAATGTGTCCTGTGGTGGTTGTGTCAGTGGTGGCAGTGAGGGCAGTGAGTATTCCTGTCTCTGGAATGAGGCTCAGTTGAGCTAGCCTCACAGTTGATGTGGTGCTTGTACCATTTCCATTTATGTTAGGCACATCCTGCAAAGCTAATAACCAAACCCAGGTTTTACCCATTTCCCTTGATTGATTGATTGATTGGACTTATAACTATCTTCATATTGGAAGTATTGTATATGTATGACATTATGTATTAAAAATTGGGCTTTTTGGAAAATAAGCAGTGACATGAAATCAAGATTATCTTGGAAAGCCAGGGGCACATCTTTTTAAGTACCTTTAAGGTAATTTTAAGGTATTTCTTAGGGACATTTAGAAATATAGTCTCCAATAAAGGCCATTTTCACCTAGTGAGTATTCCATGGTAACAGGAATTTCAGAGTACACGTTGAAGGGAAGACCAGGAAACTGTGAATGCATATGTGTTGTGGGTCCCTGACTAATGGGGACTTTGCTCTTCTGAGACAATGGGATCTTGGATTCTATGCAAGACACTTTTCTATATGTTGTTTCCTTGAAGCTGCATACATATACAGCTTTCCATCTCAGAATAATTACCCTCATTTTGTAAAAAAGGGAACTGAAATTCACAATTGTCAAGCGATTTGTTGAGTCTAAGCTGGCTAAGGTGGGAGTCCCATTTAGGTCTGTCATATTGAAAGTCCTTATCTTTGAAAAGAATGGTATCATCATCATCAACAACAATAATAGTGGATGATATAGAGGCCAACTAAATGCCAGGCACTGTAGTAAGCACTGTCTATGAATTATCTCATTTAATCCCTACAATAACCTTATGAGGTAGGTTATATGTTATTTATTATCCCCATTTTACAGATTAGAGAAACTGAGGTTCATGGCAGTTAGGTAACTGTCTCAAGGCACCCCAGCTTGTAAATACCAGAGACAGGGCTTATATATATCCTTGTGTGATACCAGTGGTGCAAGGGCATGAACTCTGCTGATTTCTGCCCCACTCAAGTCAAACCAATTCATGCATTCAGCCTAGAATGTCTTTGCCTTAGGGGCCACCTCATCCAATTCCCATATCCAACAAAAGATGAATGAGATTTACTGAAGCCCATTCATGCCTCTACTTTCCTCCTAAAGGAGTGATTTTTGTCTATTTAAAGGAGACAGCCCTAGTCTTGGCCTTCTTTCTTATAATGGCCAGGGCCATTCACTGTTCTGCAAGTTGTGCCCACTGAGGGGCTAGCTCAGATCCACAATCCTTGGGTGTAGAGAGGCAGCCTCAGCTGGACCCCTGCCCAGCCAGCCTTTGCTCACCATGCTTTAGGTCTGCCTTGGAAAGAGTCACCATTAGCAGACCTCCATTGTTGGGAGGATTTATTAAACTACTGCTGGCTTGGTTTCCCCTTGTCACTGATGCCCTACACCCAAAGCACTGGCCCCAACTCTAACAAGAGGGATCTGGTCTCCAGTTTGAATTTAGTCTCATGCCAGTTGGTCCCACTTTCTGATACGACATCAACAATGGTCAGATAAAACTAGTTTCTCAGCATTTTCTGTTTCCTTTCGGGTCTTTTCTTCCAGCTTTTGTCTGTCTACCCAACCTCCTAGCATTTGGCCAGCCCTCAAATCCTCCATTTTTATGAGCTTTACAAGCTATACCTTTGAACAAGGTGAGGGAAGAATTCATGGAGATTGCCCATGGGGATGAAGGCAATTAGCAGGGTGGCAGAGAGAAGAGTTCCAATTAGAATGTGTGGAGATGTTTCAGTGCTTTTCCTGCCTCTGTCACTGTCATTTACATCCATGGAGAGGCACTGAAGCTGGTAATATTTCCAAACTTTAAATCTCCTCAAAATCCTTTATTGAGTCCTAGTCACCTATCACCTTTGGTTATACAATTTTAATGTGCATAAATATCACCTGATGGGTTTGTGAAAATGCAGGTCCCTAGGCCCCCCTCAGTTGATGGGGGTTATCTGTATTTGCAGGTGCCTCTGGGAGATTCCAATGCAGATGGTCCAGGAAAAAAAACTTTGGAAGCTTTGACCTATGGACAGAATCCAAACTCTGTAGTAGGTGTCTTAGTCAGCTTGGGCTGCCATGACAAAATGCCACAGACTGGGTGTCTTAAGCAACAGAAATTCATTTTCTCACAGTTCTGGTGGTAGGAAGTCCAAGATCAAGGTTGCAACTCATTCAGTTCCTGGTGAGGGCTCCACTGGCTTGCAGGGGGTACCTTCTCACTATGTCCTCACTTGGCCTTTCCTTGTAGTGTGTGCATTCTCTGCTGTCTCTTCTTACAAGGACAGCAATTCTGTTGGATCAGTGCCCCACCCTTCTGACCTCATTTAATCTTAAGTACTTCATTTAGAGGATCCATCTCCAAACATAGGCACACCAGATGGTTAAGGCTTCAAAATATGAGGGTTTGCGTGTGCGTGTGTGTGTGTGTAGCAGTGGGAGGGGGGCACAAACGTTCAGTCCATAACAATACAGCATTCAACTCTTTAGGACATGATCCTTACATGTCCTTTGCATCTCTACCATCCTTTCTCCTTCACATAATGTGGTCTAAACATATCAAACTGTATTAGATGCTGATATTTTAGAGGGATCAGTTCTCAGACCTTTGTACTTATAATTGTCAGGCATTCAGTGTGCATTTTATACCCTATCACTCACTTCTCTTTGAAGGAATTAAACATGAGAACAAAAAAATTGGTTTTTATTTTTGACTGCAAACTCCTAATATCTTCTCAGTCTTGGGTGTATCTGGTGATTAATATAGGGCAAGAAGATCAGACCCAGAAGCCTCAAATAGGGTTTTCTACCCCTGGTTCTCTTGCATCTAGAAGGACTTGGTTTGTCGATCATATGCTGCACTTCCTCATTCAACCTCATGGACAAAGATGATGGTGTGTTCCTACCCTCCACATGACAAAGCTCATGTGTGCTAGACTGTCCTCTAGAGCAGTGGCTCTCAACTAGGGATGGTTTTGCCTCTCCTCCTTCTTCCCTCTGTGCATCTGACAATATCTAGAAACATTCCAAGTTTGGTGAAGGGCAATGCTTTTGGTATCTAGTAAGTAAAGGCCTAGGATACTGGTCAATATCCTATAATAAACAGAATACCCTCCCCTCCATACACATGTAACAAAGAATTATCCAGTCTGAACAGTAGTGATGAGGTTGAGAAATTCTGTCCTAGAGGTCCTGCTGAGGGTGTGTTTGCAAAAGAGTCTTCCCTGTATGAGGGCAGGAAGTGAAGTAGGGAGGGGGAGCCTGGCCTCCACTCTTCACCATTGTTATCACCCTAGTGGGCATGAGGGTTAAAAGTGTAGGTCAATTAATGTAACTAATTTCCAACATTCAACTGAGCAACTTCTCATCCTGTAGGAGAGAGGAAGACTGGGAGCTGAGATGAGGAAGAGGCTGGAACCTTGAGCAGCTGATCGTTTTTCTGCTCTGTGGGCTGAGGCGGATATGTGGGGAAAGAAGGTGTGTTAGGGTCTTGCGGCTGCCATGGCAACTTATCACACATTGCATGACTTCAAAACAGCAGAAACTTATTTTTATTACAGTTTTGTTGGTCATATATCTGAAATCAGGGTGTTGGTGGGAACAAACTCTTTCTGAAGTTTCTAGGAAAGGATGCATCTTGCCTATTCCAGCTTCTGGTGGTTCCAGGCATTCCTTGGCTTGTGGCTACATCACTCTAACCTCTCTGCCTGTCTTCACATGGCTTTCTTCCCTCTATGTCTGTAAGTTTCAAATCTTCCTCTGCTTTTCTCTCATAAGGACACCTGTCACCAAATTTTGGACCCATCCGGGTAATCCAGGATAATGTTGTCTTGAGATCCTTAATTTGATCACATTTGCAAAGACCCTCTTTCTAAGTAAGATCACATTCACAGGTTTTGAGGGTTAGGGCTTTGGACAATCTTTTAGGGAGATGATACTCAGTCTTTGGAAGGGCATGAAACATGTAGATGGAATAGGATAAAACTACATCATGGAATATGATTTACCACCTAAGATTCAGAGGAAAAGAAGGGAGTAAGGGTAATAGGGCATCTACCATGTGCCAGAGACTGGGCTAAAGCTTTCCATATCCCATATCCATTAATCCCAACTCTTGGAGGATTGGTTATCTTCATTTTAAAGATGGAAGTGTAAGCTCAGAGAAAGTAAACAGGTAGCCCAAGCACATAAAGAAACTGAATTCCAGTCTGCTGATTCCAGAGTCTGTGCTCTTTCTAGGACAAAGGATTTGCCTAGCCTCTCACTAGCAGCTGCAGGCAGAGGCCAAGTCCAGAACATCTATTTTGCAGTAAAGAAGCTGTCATTGCTCATTTTGGGTCTCTCCCAGCCTGGTGTTCACCTGCCTGTCTCTGGCAGCCAGATCCCAGGTGCTGAACAGCCCAGCTGGCCCAAGCTTCCTGTTGGGGTGTACAGAGTAAGAGTTTGGCTGGTTTAGAGTCAACGCCCTTTTTGGAACCCTTGCACACTTGGCACTGCAGAGGAGCTAGTTCCGCAGATAAATATGAAAGGGTTGGATTCCCTGCTCCCACTAGTGCTGGGATTGGAGCAAGTCAGGCTGGATTTCCTGTGAAAGGCAGTGTGGTGTGATAGAAAGAGAAGGTTGGAATGTGACAGAGCTGTGTTCAAATCTCATCTTTGTCACTTAAAGGCTGTGTGGCCACAGGAGCTATTTCAGTGCTCTGAGCCTCAGTTTCTTCCACTCTAAACTTGGAGATGATAATACCTGTCTTCACATGGCATGCACATAAAGCATCGTGAACAATGCCTACTGCACAGCAGACCCTGAAAGTTTCTGGGTTGGCTGAACCTGCAGGTTCCTGAGATGCTTCTCTATACTTCTCTAGCATCTGTCTGTAGGGAGAGGTCTTTGTGGAGCTGGCGTCTCGACTGCCAGGGATCTTCTGTCAAATACCAATGTGGTGAGCATCATTGCTAATGAAAGGAAGCAGACCTTGGGGGAGGAATGTCTGGATGGAAAACTGTGGGATCCTGTGTGACTTGACTTAGAAGGGCTTTTATTGAATACTGACTACAAGCCAGACCCTGTGCTGGTGCTCGACTACCTATCTCATTTATGCTCATAGTTACTTAGAGACTGATATCAATATTTTAAGAGGATTTTTTTTTTTTAGATTTTATCTATTCACTTTTAGAGAGAGGGGAAAGGATGGATAAAGAGAGGGAGAGAAACATTGATTGGTTGCCTCTCATACATGCCCTGACTGGGTACTGAATCTGCAGTCTAGGCATGTACCCCAACTAGGAATCAAACTGGCGATCTTTCACTTCGTGGGACAATGCTCAACCAACTGAGCCACATAGGCCAGGGCTTAAGAACATTCTTTTTTTTTTTTAAAGAGAAAGGTGATTTTTAATGCAGTTTCATTTATTTATTTATTTATTTATTTTTAGCGAGGGAAGGGAGGGAGAAAGAGAGAAAGAGAGAGAAACATCAATGTGTGGTTGCTGGGGGCCATGGCCTGCAACCCAGGCATGTTCCCTGACTGGGAATCGAACCTGCAATACTTTGGTTCTCTGCCCGAGCTCAATCCACTGAGCTACGCCAGCCAAGGCTTAAGAGAATTCTTTAAAATTCAACACAACATTATCTCTTCTTGGAATTTTCTCTGAACTTCTAAGCATATGTGATGTCCCCTTCTCTGAGTTTTTAGAATACTTTGTTTATCACAATACTTATAACATTGTATTGTAATTGTCAATTTATAATAGGACAGGGAAAAGCTTAAAGGCAAGGGCTAATTATTCTTTTTTTTCCTAAATTTTCTTAGACAAATGGTTTTCAAAATTTATCCCAAGACCAGTAGCAGCACCACCTGGAAACTTGTTAGAAATGTGAATTCTCAGGACATACCCCAGACATACTGAATCTGGACATGGGGCTGTAAGTCTGTTTTTAATAAGCCCTCCATGTGGTTATGATGCACTCAAGTTGGAAAACCGCTACCCTGACCACTGGTCCTCAAACTTGGCTATGCTCTGGAGCCCCTGGGGATCTTTAGACAATAGTGATGTTTTGGTGGTCTCATTTGCAGAGATTCTGACTTATTGTTTAGAGGTGTGACTTGAGTATTGGGGGTCTTTAAAGTCTCTGGAGGATTCTGATGTTTAGTCAGGGGTGAGAACCAGCAACATGGATGCTCACTCATAATAGGCACTCACCATGCACTCGCTGACTTGTAGGATGTGGTTCAGTGCCCTCCTGGGAGTCAGACAGACCCGGATGACATCCTGACCTCCTTCTTTCTCACTGTGGACCAGTTATTTTATTTTTCATATTAAAAAGAAATGTGGTAAGAATACTTGACACAAGATCTACCCTCTTATCAAGTTTTTATAGTTTATATATAGTATTATTAACTATCAACACTATGTTTTACAGAAGATCTCTGGAACATATTCATTTCGTGTGGCTGAAACTTTATGCTCTTTGAACAGCAACTCCTCATACTCCTCCCCCCAGCCCCTGACAACTATCATTCTACTCTCTGAGTTAGACTATTTAAGATGCCTCACATAAGTGGAGTCAGGCAGTGTTTGTCTTTTTGTGACCAACATTTCACTCAGTATAATGTCCTCCAGGTTCATCCATGTTGTTGCAAATGGCAGGATTTCCTTCCTTTTAAAGGCCGAATAATATTCCATTGCATGCATATACGATATTTTCTTTATTCATCTGTCAATGGACACTTAAGTTGTTTCTATATTGTGGCTATTGTAAATAACGATGCAATGGACATGGAGGGCACATATCTTTTTGAAATCCCAATTTCAATTATTTTGGATATAATATCCAGAAGTAGGGTTATTAGATCATGTGGTAATTCTGTTTTTAATATTTTTGAGGAACCTCTTTGTTTTCCCTAGTGACTATGCTATTTTACATGAACTGTGAGTCAGTTCTTAACTTCTTTAGGCCTTAATTTCTCCATCTGTAAATATGAGTAATAATGAGAATTTCCTCACAGAATTTATATAAATTACCTATGTGTTATATACAAAACACTTGGTACAATGGACAACTTCCAATTATCTATGATAATTAGTGTTAACTTCATTTTTATAGGAGAAGACTGTGAAGCTCAGAGACTTTGGCCAAGGAAAGAAAATCAGTTCCTCTCCAGGCTCAGAGTCAGACTTCACATTTTAGGATTGAATGTCATTGGCTTTGCCTTCAGGGTACCATAACTATCTGGAGTTTTGTGGTCTGGAACAGACTTAAAGACACTCCCCCTCCCCACCTCAATGACTGTACCCAAATCTTTGGGGCTATAGCTCATCTATTGAACAGTAAAACATTTAGACATCCCCAAGGTTTCTGTCCTCAATACTGAGTTGCACTATTGGTTGTTGAGTGTTGGGTGAAGAATTCCCAGTTTTCTTTAGAAACTGGCCAACATTTATGGATGTTATTACCTGGAAGATGGACTCCTTCAATATTCTTTCACTTATAAATAGCAGTAAAAACCCATGTCAAACTTGCTTAAGCAGTTGATAGTATGTTTTGGGTCATGTAACAAAAATTCCAGGAATCCAGCTAGAAACAAGTACTTAAAAGAGGTTGTTGAAACTCTGCTTTTTTCTTTTATAAAATGAGACAAAATTCAACATACACTTAGCATGCAACCCAGACATTTAATTCCTGTGTATTTACTCAAGATAATTGAAAATTAAAATGACATCCACACAAAGAAATCAACACTAATATCCATAGAAGCTTTATTCATAATGGTCCCAAACTGGAAACAACCCAAATGTTCATCAACAGGAAAATGAATAAACAAACTGTGTTGCATCTACGCAGTGGAAACATTCTCATCAACTAAAAAAATGAATATTGATACATGTAAAAACATGGTTGAATCTCAAAATCATTAGTTGAGTGACAGAAACCAGGAACATATTGTATTATTTTATTATATGAGATTCTACAGAGGTAAAACCATTATGATAGAAAGTGGACCTGTGGTTGCCTGGGGTTGGGATGGAATGACTAACTGCAAGTAAGTGTGGGAGACCTGTCTGAGGTGATGAATATGTTCTGTCTCTTGATTCTCATTGTGGTTACTTGACTATACATATGTGTCAAAATGTATCAGACTGTACACTTAACATGGGTGCATTTATTGCAGGTAAATTATACCTCAAGAATTTTATCTTTAAAAATCTGCCTTTATCTCTAAGCTCCGCTTGCCTCTATGTGTCTTGATTGTCAGGCCACCTTCCCCAGGGTGGTGGCAAAGACAGCCCTGGGCAGTTTATGGCCCTCTCTTCAGGAACCCCAAAGTACAGGGAGCTTCCTCTTATACATAGTTATGGCATGGATTGTCATTGCACTATCTATGGTCATATGACCTTCCTTGAACCAATCACTGTCTGGGGATGGTAGTAGAATTTTCTGATTGGTCATGTGCTAGAGCCAGGAGGTGGAGTCAGGCCCCCCAAACTATAGAATGTGGGAGGAGTCTGCCCCATCCCAGGTCATCCATACCCCCCACACTGCATCACCACCCCCCCCCAAACAAAAGTAGAGGTGCTGTTAGTAGAAGATGAAAGAGTGGATGTAAATGCAATAGGAGTCTTCTCCATCTTCTCCATAGACCTTCCCTGATATAACTTTTTTTAAAGTTATTTATTTTTTAGAAAAGTGAAGGGAGGGAGAAAGAGAGGGAGAGAAATATCAATGTCTGGTTGTCTCTCATGTGCCCCCTACTGGGGACTTGGCCCACAACCCAGGCATGTGCCCTGACTGGGAATCGAACCAGTGACCCTTTGGTTCTTAGGCCAGCACTCAATCCACTGAACCACACCAGCCAGCATTCATCTCTCTTTCAGACCTCTCACCTTCCAAAATTAGATCCACTTCTGTCTCATCACTTTTGTGGTGTCTGCCAGCATGAGTAGTAGAAAGACAAAGGCATTGGAGTCAGATACATGTGGGTTCAAATCTCAGTTCTGCTTCTTCCTAGCCTCTTGATCCTAGGTGATATATTTAAGCTTTCTAAGAGTTAGTTTCCTTATCTATGAAATAAGGATAATTGTAAGACTTACCCCATGATGCTGCTGTGAGTATTACCTGAGATAATTCCTATAAGTATTTACATAATTCCTGGCACACAGTTTGCACTTAATCAATGTCATCTACTATTACTTTTGTTAATACTTTAGATTTCCTTTAAGAACTGAGTATTTACCTATGACCAGGTGTATCAGACATATTAGTGCCCTGCCATATGCCCTCGGTGCTTTTATTCCCATATACACTGATGGCATCCTACTACCAGAACCTTCCATTCATTCTGTCTGAGGGTTTTCTCTGGCACACTCATCTGCCTGTAAGAGGTAGGGCTAGAAGTCCTGGGAATAGCTCTCAGACAGTGATGGATACCCAGCTTTATAATCTCTTGGGTCACACAACTCTGGGACACATTCCACAACAGCATCTCCCAGGGTTATCCCTGTATCATCCTCATCTCTAGATTGAACCTCAGTTGCCCCCTGCTGTAACATGCCCTTAACACTGGATTGGCTTACACCCCTACTCTGTCTCACTTGCCTGCTCCTTTCTACCTACCACATAAACTGTTTGCACCTAAAATTCATTTCAGAACTTGCTTCTGAGGAAACCCAACCTCACACCCAGACCCCATAAGCAAGTTGAAACAAAATGTTTTTCTACTGTTGGCTGGAATCACTACATTCTGTAGTGTCATGGTGTATGGTAGTTAGCTCCTTCAGGCCAGAGGCATTGACTGGCAGATCTTTAAGTCTTTGATGAATAAAATATGGTAGAAAAGAATTAATTATTTCTTAATAAATGCAGCTTGTTGAGTAGGCAAACTCTGTAAAAAAATTATAAAAGAGGAATGCATTGGGGGAAATGAATCCCCAAACACTTTCATTGCAAAAAGGGGGAGAGTCAATGACAGGAATTAGTTCTTGATAAATATTGGTTGAGTGATTGATTAGCCTGGCTCCTATCCTGGCTATTACTTACTGTCAGAATAATGGGCTGTGGGTTTATGTGCAGCCAAATGACTTTGCATAAATGCAGGGCTTAGAAGGCTGAACACACACCTCCTGGCCACTCTTGTAGCTCATTGTGTTGATGGATAGGGACTAGTTTGAGTTAACAGTGGCTAAACCAGATCCCACTGGACACCATGGTTACAGTGGATCTTACTTCAGACGTATTGGAAATGATTTAACTAGAGATGCACAGTCTCAGATTTTAATCCCTCTCTTGTCATTGCCTTCTTGTGTGGCCTTAGTGAGTCTCCAACTCTGTTTGGCCCTTAATTTTCTTTTTGTGAGATGGAGTGTGTTGGATGAAAAGCCCCAGTCATTTATGCTTTGTAAGCCACATGAGTGCTATTGCCTTGTCAATAGTGTACTTGGCCATTGCACCTTCTCCATGACGTGGACACAGCTCCATTTTAAGATGGAATAACTGGGGTAGAGTGAGCAATATGATATCAATACTGATTGTGCCAAGTTTTAAAATACAGAGTGTAACTTCTGAGACTTGACAGGAGGACAGCCAAGGGTAAGGCAACTTTGGCATGTACCAAGGAAACACTGGTGTTCAAGTAGAGCATGCCAATATTGGAAGCTTGTGAGCCCTAGCGTCTGATAGACATGGGTTCAAGTCTTAGCTTGACTATTTACTGGCTCTCTGAACTTCATTGTCTTCACTTTTAAAACAGGAGAAATAATATTCATGTCACAAGGCTGAGATTAGGGTCACATGTGATAGTACTGCTATAAACACTTGCCTCCCAGACATCTACCAGGTACATAAAGTATGAGCCATACCCATTCATATTGGGTGTTAAAACTTTCCATCTGGTTTCAGATGTATCAGTTCCATCACTTCACAACTCTTAGGCTTCAGTCCTTTCAACACCCAGCTCCACAAGCCAACTTCAGATCTTTTCTGAGGTGATGTTTCATATTTATTGTAGTATTTATGTATTTTAAAACCACTTAATGCATGTAAAACTGTACTACCTTTCTTATTAGGTTGCTGTTTTTTTAATGTGTCACTGATGAAGTTTTTTTTAATGTGTCACTGATGAAGTTTTTGAGTGTTGTGCCTCAACCTCATTTACCCATTAGATTTGTAGCTTTACTTTCACAGGATTGCACGTGCAGTGGATTTTAGGAACACATGCATTGTACTATAGCACTGCCAACTGTATAATGAAGTAAAGTGCCTAGCACAGTGCATAGTACAGAGTAAATATTCAAATGCTCTCCATCCCTCACTTTTTATCCTCATATGATAACAAGTAAAAGACCTGAATTGTGACTCTTGATTGTTATTAAGTAGAAAAGGGATTTATTAGAATTCTATAGGGATCTCTCATGAATAGGAATATAACTTGGCTTCAGGAAGGTATAGTTATGACCTTTAGTTGTAAGAAACAGGAAAGCCAATTCTCACTTGTTAAGATGAAAAAAAGGTTTATTGGTTTATAACTAAAAAGTTCCTTAAAGAGTTGCTTTTGTCACAGCTGGATCAAGGAACTAAAGCCATGCTACATCACTGCGACATGTTCCCATCTTTCTGCCCTGCCTTTTGCTGTGTTGGCTCTATTTTTAGGGAGGCTTTATCTTCATGGTGGCAAGATGGTGGCCAGTAATTCCTGGCTCACATCCATGCAGCTTCAAGTCTGGTGAAAAAGAGAGAGGGCTTCTTTCTTCTAATCTTATATGCCTGAATCCTGATATTTACTGGCTTTAAGTGGTTCATATTCCTATTCCTAAAAAATCATAATTGTGGCCAGAGGGATGCCTGTCCTCATTTGGTTAGGCTTGGGTGTCATACTGTCCCCCAGAACAGGATGGAGGGGATGGTCAGTTCTTATGCAAATGCCTTGGACTGGGAGTGGGAAAAGGGGAGGTTCTCCAATGGAAATTCAAAGTATTAGTACCTGAATAAGGAAGAATGAATATTGGACAGGCAAAACCAACAAAATTCCACTATAAAAAGTGACTCAAACCAGGGATATGGACGCCATTTAGATTTTCTTTGCTACTTAATTTCTCTGCTTTTCTGAACCACAAAATCTTCATAATGGGCAGAACCTGCCAACCCCGCCCAAACTATTGTACAGCCAGCCACCAGAAGGGAGTGAATACCCCAATTCAAAAATCTAAAAGAAGGATTCTGACTCAGCTAGTATCAGGGGCCCATTTACATTCACATGACCTGAGTCAGACATGGAGGTGTTGCTGTTTGTTTTATAAATAGACTTCCAGGAGCTTGCTGTTAGGCCTACAGATGGGGAGACCAACAGGAATGGTCACTGTGAGTCAACTATTGCCAGGTAGGTGTCCATAACAAGGCAGGCCTTCTCAGCTTGTTCTAATCTACCTCTATTGCTTTCAGGATTCAAGTACTCCAAGATGGCTTAGCCCATGGTTAATTAAGTGAAGGAGGTGTGTGAAGATATATCTATTTGAGGCTAGAGTCTTCATTTTCTCCAAGCAGAGAATTAGCCTGCTTGGCCCCTTGGAGCCTGTTTAGAAGGGTAGAGGGGAACACAGAGGAGTGGAGTTGGTGGTGGGTAGAGGCGGTCAGCACTATCAGCATCTTCTATAAGACCCAACTTCTCAGCTTCTGTTTCACCTCCTGGCCCTGCCAGACTTGCTAATGAACAGCGATGCTGACTCATGTCTTAGAAAAGTCAGGTCATTGGGATGTTCTTTTTTCTGGGGTGAGGGAAATTGGATCATAGATATTCCTCCTCAGTCCAGAATTCGTGAGATATGAGAGCAGGAAGTAATTTAAGTTTATTGTTTTGGTCCATTTGGTGATTGTCTTGTGAGGCAGATTGTCATGATAGAGCCAATTCTTCATTCCTTTCTGTATGCACTTTTCTCCATGTGACTTTGCAGTTTCTATCACCAAAGATGCGGGGCTATTTTCTTGCCTGTTAAGTTTGGTCTGGCCTGTGATTTTCTACAACCAGTCAAATATGGTAGAAGTGGCTATTGCCAGTTCTGAGCTTAGAGCTGAAGAGCCCTTGTGTGTTTCTCCTTACTCTCTTACACTTCCACCATTGCCCAGAGAACATGTTCAGACTAGTTTGCTGGAGTATGAGAGCTGTGAAACAGAGCTGGGATACCCAGTAACCCCATATGAGGTTATTGTAGATTAGTCAACCGTCAGCCAGTCCCAGATGTGTAAATGAGCTGAGCTGATACTAGAAGATCTACCTAGATGATCCTAGTCTAGGTCACTAATCAAAGATCTGGAAGCAAAATAAATGCTTGTTTTTTTTTTTTTTTAAATACAGTATTTTTGTTGGGAGGGGGTGGTGTTTAAAGCAGCATTGTTGTGGCAACATATAACTGGTATGTTTGGGATAGAGTTAATAGATCCACATATTGAGTATCTAATATGTGACAGACACCTTATGCACACTGCCTTCAGTCTTCCCAACACAGTTTAGATTGGTTGCATTTTGGAGGTAACTGAGATAAGAATTATAGAGGTTAAGTGACTTTCATAGGGCCACCCAGCTAGTAAAGGGTTGATTTGAGATAGCAAGACAGACATTTATCTCTATACCAATCTGCCTACCTCTCTGTGATGTATCCACACCCAGAATTCCATGTTGTCAATAGCTGTTAGTCCAAAGATCTCAATAATTCAGAGTAAAGTGGGGGGGGCACTCTCATGGATTGTGTTATCCTGAGGTTGATTACATCTTACTGTAACTCTCAGTTTCAATAACTTTTACTCTGAGGACTTTGAATTTGTTGATAGCATTAAAAGACATTTTTAAAAGGGTAAAGATTTGAACAGACAGTTCTTCAAAGATGGCATATAAATGGCTGATATGTGCATGAAAAGATATATTCAGCATCGGGGAAGTGCAAATTAAAATCATATTACCCATTAAACATGTAATGAGACATCACCCATTAAAATGGCTAAAAAGAGTGACAATTTCAAGTGATGGCACAATGTGGGCCAACTAGAATTCCCATACATTGGAGGTGTTAATGGTACAACCAAAAGAGTTTGGCAGTTTCTTTTATGAAGTTAAATCTACATTTACCATATGACTCATGATACAGGTAAACATGTCCATGCATAGACTTGTACACTAATGTTGCCACAGCTTTATTCAGAATAGTTTTAAACTGGAAACATCCTCAAATCAATCTTAGGTGAATGGGCAAACTACTTGTAAGATGTTACTTAATACTAAAAATGAATAAATGACTGATACATGCATTAATATGTATAAATTCTGAAAAATTACAGTGAGAGAAAGGAGGTAGATGTAAGTGAGTATTTACTATGTAATTCCATTTATATGAAGACACGAACTGACAAATCAAATTTATAGTGACTGAAGGTAAATAAGTGTTTTTCTGTGGCAGAGGGTGGGGCATATATAAAGCTGGAACACAAGGGGACTTTTGAAAGTGTTGGAAATGTTCTATCTATATTTGAATGGTGGTGCTGGTGGTTAAACTGATGTATCAATTTGTTAAAAGCCATCAAAATATGTAATTAAAATAGGTGTATTTAAGTATATAAATTATACCCAGTAAAATTGATTTTCAAAGAAACTTAAAATCATGTCCTTTGAAAGTCATATGGTTAGAAATTCCTGGGAGAGGGTAGATGGTGTGGCCTAATCAGCCCCCTGAAAGTAGGAGAAAAAAGCCCCCAGCTGCCCAAGACAACTCAGAACCAAGGACAGTACCTCAGCATCCAATGATAAAATGCAGGGAAAGCAGTTAGCTCAGAGCTTGGCAACAGAGTAAGCACTCATTACAAGACAGTTCAAAATCCTTTTAATGAATGCCTACTATGTGCCAAGTATCACACAAGGCCCTATTTATATGCATTATTTCATTTTATTCTCACCAGCCACTATTATTATCCTCACTTTGCAGTTGAGAAATCAAGCATTTACTCAGTGCCATTTTATAAGGCAAAGAAAAAAAAAGCAGGAAACAATGAAGCACACACAGGTTAAACTTGAAAACATTGATCCTAGGTTCTAAAGGGGGGAAGGGCATTCTTCCAGGGCGTCTGAAGGTGGAGTTATCTTCAGGCAAGCAGATGTATGTGCTGGTGTGTGGAGGAGCTACAGGTACATTTTCTTAAGCCTCTGGCAGATCATTTTTTACATACAAAATTACTTGTCAGGCAGAATTTTTCTCCCATAGTTCTCACAGGGTAGAAACAAGACTGTTACATAACAATCATCAGCAGTGTTGGTTTTGCAAGAACATCTGACCAAGATTGGGGGGTGGGCAGCAGCAAGAGAGAATGAAAATTATAGCTAAAAGAGCCTTGAAGGCTGAGGTTCAGTACAGGAGGCTAGATAAGAAAATAGGACACAGATGAACTCTTCTTATAGGAGATTGGGCAAAGGTCCAAGCTGGGAGCTCAGACTCTGGGGTCCTCACCTGCCAGCATCTTTTCCCACCCACATTGTCATCACCACGGTTCCAGCCCCCATCTCTTGCCTGAACTCCAGAAGTAGCCTCTTAACTGGTCTTCCTTCTTTCAGCTTTTCCCTGTATTGACCCTAGAGCTTTGTAGACATATATCTGATTCTTTCACTGCTTCCTATCAAATGTATTAAACATTCTCTCAAATAAAACTTGCCTCATAAGCATCAAGTGTCAATCAAAATCTCGGCTTTGCTACATTACTTGTCTCTTTCTTTGCTTCTGTATACCACACAGAAATATTTGCAGGTTCCTGAATGCACCATGCTGTGCTGAATGTTGCCTACATTGTTCCTTCTACCTAAATGCCCTTTCCTGCCTTAACTATCTCTCTAACTTCCAGATAGCCTCAAATCAAGAACTCAGGTGTCAGTCTCTCTTAGAGTCTTCCTCAGCTTTCTTCCACCATTACACTTCGAGCTGTATTAGAGATCCTTTCTCTGTGCTTCTGTAGTATCCTTATTTCAATCCCCTATTAAAACTTTCACAAGGGAATATTCTGGTCTATTCAATCATCCTGTAGTTTACCTTCTTTTTTCCATTCTCTCCCTTTCCTCCATTTCTTTCAGAGAAACTAGGATGATTATACTGAGGCCCACAAGGTCCTGTACAATCTAGCCCCTGCCCCTACTTTAACCTCATCTTATCCTAGTCCCCCTACTGCTGATCAGTCTGTTCCAACAACCCTGGCTTTTCTCAGGTCTTCCAATGTGTGCCATACTCCTTCCTGCCTCAGAGCCTTTGTATGTGCTGTTCCTAGTGACTGGAATGCCCTCATCTTTCCCCAAAGTTGCCCATCTCATGGTTAATTCTTATACATCCTTTGATTTGCAGCTCAATCATTTTCCCTGGGACAAGTTCTCTGAGATTTACTATCACCCTGTATGTTTCTTTAAATACATGTACTGACAATTGAAATTATATATTTGCTGATGTGATCATTTGTTAATTCTCTCCCTTACTAGACTATAAACAACATGGATGCAGAGACCATATGTCATGTCTATTTTACTCACCACTTAATTGCGAGTGTCTGGCACATTGTAAAGGCTCAATAAATATCGGTCAAATGACTGAATGGCTCTTTCTACCTCATTCCTTTATTAATATCAGAAAATTCATAATATTAACCATAACTCCACATGTTTCACTTTGCAAATGATTTTGAGATGCTGTCTTATATGATTTTACCTGAACTTTTTAACAGGGAAATGAGTCCATTTTTCAGATGAGGAATTTAAGGTTCAGAGAGGCTAAGTGACTTACATGAGGTAATATAGCTGTTCAAGAACCTCCACCTCCAGCTCTCTGCACTCTCCTACACCCAGCTTCATTGTTTGGAGAAAAGCATGCCTCGATGATGTGTCAATGCCATGGGTTTGTTTATTTTCATAACTCATAGAGCAGATTGTGAGACTAGGGAAGGTGGCATATTCAGAGCCCAGAGAAAGCTACAGTATAATTCAGGCCTTTATTACATTACCCTTCAGAAGATGAATTGGAGCTGCCAAGTATTTGCCTAAATCAATAAGCAGCATGGCATTAACTAGTGCGAGGTTCATTTTTCCTTCCCAAATGAGGAGCAGTTGGTGTACAGGGAATGCACAAGCGCCACACACCTGTTCCTTGGCAATGACCACAAGAACAAAAGCTTCATAGAAAGAAGGCAGAATTGAGAGAACATAGGGGCTCTGGAGCCATACAGACCTGGCTTCAGATCCTGGTTCTGACAGTTTCCAGCTGTGTGACTTGGACCTTGGTTTTCTTATCTGAAAACTGGGGATGATAAAGCCATTTCTCATTATCCCCACTAGTTTTTGGCCTGCATGATTTCCTTCTCTTCCAAGTCTTGTCAACTCCATCTATGTTATGTGTCCTAAATCTCTCTGCTCTTGGCACCATTTAGGTCCAAGCCACCATCATTTCTCTGTTGGTGGACTGCCATAGTCTCTTACCAGGTCTACCTAATTCTTGCTCTCTTTACAGTTTATTCTCCACACAGCAGCCAGGATGGTCCTTTAAAACAAATTAACTCATCTTCAAATCACCCACTTAGAAACTCCTCACTGTGCATCACAAGGAGGTCTTGATTTGGTCTCTGTCTTCCTTTCTTGTTCCTGTACCTCTTCCTCTGCCTTTATTGCTTTGTTTCAACCACACTGGCCTCCTTTATATTCCTTAAAACACGTGACACTTTTCCCCACCCCCAGGCCTTTGCACTTGTTACCACTACCTGGTGTGCTTGCTGCTCTCTGTAGTGTTTGCATGAGCATCTTCTTCTTGTCATTCAAATTTCAGCTCAAATGCCACTTCTACAAATGGTCTCCTTTTGTAAAAAAGCTTTCTGCCCTTTGAGTCTCTTTCTTTTGCATCTCCCTGTGTAAATTTTTTATAGCATTGATCACATTCCAAATGATCTCATTCATTTGCATGTTTCATGTTTATGCCCTGACTCTCTCATTAGAATATAAACTTCAAGAGAGAGATATGGCCTATTTTTTCCCTGCTCTACCGTCAGTGCCTTATGCAGTGTCTGATACATAAGACATCCCAACAGAATTTTTGAATTAAAAATATTGAAAAGTCACTCAGTGAATAAAGCTTCTTTTCTTCCTATCACACTAAAGTCTGAGGACTCTTAGAGGTAGATTTTTGGGGGCAGGTGAATAATAAACATATGATTGTAAGAGTTATAAGCAAACACTACTTGTCTTAAGCTGCCCAACTGAGGGGACTTTGCAAGCTCCTTTCCTAGAGTCAGCCTGACTATTCTGGTACTTGGAGTGGGGAACAAGTATGAGATCCTCCATCTCACTCCAGTTACTTCTAACCTGGAAATGTGTACCTCTGCTTCAGGGGTGAATAACAGGTGTCCTGTAGAAGATACAAAGCCCTTCATCTATCCATCCATCCATCACCCGTCTATCCATCCATCCACCCACCCATCCATCCATTCATCCACTAAATATTATGTTGTTGGGGGCAGACTCTGTGTGAGTACTGGATGAGGTACCCAGGATGCAGCACACAACTTTTTCTCCCCAAAGCACACAGCCAAGTGAGCTGTCTTGGTGATGGCACTTGGTGATTATCAGAGTGGTGTAGCTGTCCACAGGAACAGTGCTTGCACCCCAAAGTAGTTTCCTTTCATTATCCTCTCCACCCTGGCCAAATGAAACATTCTTATTCAGCCAACCTGATGTCTAGTTTGCCTTTCTTTGATCTCCCTGTGTCATTATTAGGCTTTGCAATTTGCCTGACTTCTATCCCATGTCCAATGTCAGACCCTGTTCTCTGTTCAGCTGTTCTCTTCCCTGTTAGAGTCAGGCAGCCCCAGATAGGGCTTCTGTAGTACACACTCCACCCTTGCCAGCCACTCTGAGGCCTGGACTTGCAAACAAGGAGTTGTATGCAGCTCTACTCTGATTCTATGCTTTGAAATCCTCACGAAGATCTTGGCTATTATAAATAATGCTGCTAGAACATAGGGGTGCATATATTCTTTCTGATTGGTGTTCTGGGATTCTTATGATATATTCCCAAGAAATGGAATCAACAGGTCAGCCCAAGTATCCATCAGTAGATGAGTGGATAAAAAAGATGTGGTACATTTACACAATGAAATACTACTCAACTGTAAAAAGGAATGAACTCTTACACTTTGTGAGAGTATTATACTAGGTGAAATAAGCTAGTCAGAGAAAGACAAATACCATATGAACTCACCTATATGTGAAACCTAATGAACAAAATAAACTGATAAAAAATAGGACTAGAGTCATGAACACATGGAACAGACTGAGAGATCTCACAGGGGTGGAGGGTGGGGATCACTAGAAGAGATTAGCCAAAGAATATATAGGCATGTATGCATATTCCATGGACACAGACATCAATGTGGTGAAGGTAGGGTGGAGGGGTGTGTGGTACAATACATGGGTAGAGGGGGCAAAAGTGGGGAAAATGGAGGATATCTCTAATAGTGTCAACAATAAAAAAATATCCTTACACAGAGTTTGTTTTAATGTAAGGTTCTGAGGCTCTGATCAAGTTTCAAAACCACTGATCAGATTGAATGAATGCACAAGCCAGATTCTTCTCATTTCAGCACAGTGTCAAAGCAGTGCCTAGGCTGACAGTTCTCAAAGAGTACACGAGGCTTGCTGAGGAAACTTGATAAAAAATACCAATTCCCAGGCTTCCCCTCCATGGATTCCAATTCAGTATGTGTTTGATGAGACCTGAGAATCTGCAATTTTCACAAACTCCTCAGGAATTCTGATATAGGTCCAGGCATTAATATCAAGCATGTTTAACAGAAGTTAAGACATACACGCCATCCAGTCATCAAGGTCTTGGAGCATCTTCTCTCCTCTTGAATTGGACTTTAAGATGCTTCTGTTTCTTTGTGCACCCAAAATTGACATCTCTCTTCCTGAGGCATAAAGTCCAAACTCCTAAGCCTTCTATAGGCTGAACTCATGCCCCAACAGCCTTCTCCAACACGGCATTCCTCTTTGAACCTATACTCTGAAGTCTAGAGCCTTGTACTTACACCTCAGGACTTTTGCTGTTCTCTTTTCCAAGAATGACTTAAGCTTGTTGAAGTTTTGCTGACTTGCTCCTTCAAGGCACAACCTTCAGTTCCTCTTCTCCAGGAAGTCCCCTTGGTATTCCTCCCAGCAGAATCAATCTCTGCCCTCTAGCTCCAGCAGCACATGGCTTGCTTGTCTGTTTCACTTCACTGTGCCTGCCCCCCATCCTTACTTATTTACTTACCTCGTTTCCTCCAAGACTATACAGAGTTTTGTATCATGCTCCAGAGCTTAGCTGGCTAAAAAAAACGTGTGTTTATGGATCTTGAATGAAAGGAGAGGACCCTGTTTAGAGCTTGCTTGGGAACTGACATATGGGGTTTTGCAGACTCTACCTGTGATCTGCTTTACCAGATGGAATCTGAAAATCCTGTTGAGGGTAAGGGCCCTAGAGGAGGTCTAATTTAGTTCCCCAATTTCTGACAGCCACCTGTCAAATCTGCATGGTAATTATGGATACCTGTGCAGCAGGAAGAACTTAGATTCAGAAAGATATGGGTTTGAATCTCAGCTCTGCTGTTTACTGGCTGTCTGACCTTAGGCAAGTCACCAAACCTCCCTAAACCTTGGTTTTCTCACACATAAAATGATTGCTTTAACAAAACAAATATTCACTGAGTACCTACTAAGTGCCAACACTGAAGTAGGTGCTGGTTGTATGGGAGTGAATGAAGTGGACATAGACCCCAGGGACTAAGGACCCCAAGCCAGTGACTTTAACAATTAGGTCTATGGTTTCAATGCAGAGAGTGAACTTCAAGGGAAGGTATCCCCATGAAGCTGTGGGGCTGAGACCAGAAGGTAAGTTTAAATGGCAGAGGAAAGGGTTACAGGAGGATTCCAGGCAGAGGCAATGGTGTTTGTGAAGGCCCAGAGGTGGGCAGGGACCTGGTTCGGGAGTTGGAGGGTTAAAGAGGATGTGCTATGATGTCTCAGCATGTGCTGACTTGGTGCACTGGTAGCTCCCAGCAGGATACTAGGGTGGTAGACGAGTGATCACTTAAACTCTCACTTAAAATCTTATTTTAATAGTATTCTCTTTACTTTTGGCATGTTTAAATTTTTCCATCATAAAATGTCAAGTAAGAATGAATACTGATGTTGATGCGTTTAGTCTCCAGTTGAAGAGCCATGTGGCTGTTGCAGGGGGTAGTTGAGCACATAGACTTTGTTCCCCGATGCCTGTTTGAGTCCCCGCTCTTTGATTCCTAGCTCTGTGACCTTGTGCCAGTTCCTCGTGCCTCAGTTTCCTGATCTGTATTATAGTACTTACTATCGTAAACGATTCTTACAGAAATTCAAGATGTTTGTTATTATTAATGGAAATAAACTGAAGTTTTAAAATGCATTTAGGTCAAACGTGAGTCAATATGAAAATATTTGTTTGAGTACCTTACTCAGTGTTGTTCTATGTATTTTACACATCTCACTGAATATGTACCATGATGTGGGTGTTACTAACCCAGTTTACAGATGAGACAGATAAATAGTTTACTCTGGGTCATGCAGTGAATAACAGACTAATGATTTCAGTGCTGGCATTCAGCCTCTAGCTCCCACCCCACTCACCATTACACCGTACTATCTTGGATTAAATAGTACAGACGGTCCATGGACACAGTATGTGTCATGAATGGCTGTTCACTCAGGTATTCACTCAAGGACTATTTATTAAGCATCTACTGTGTGCCTGGCTCCATTGCAAATGCTGGGGTTACAATGGTGAACTGTAAGTCTCTGGCAGAGCTTTAGTCTACCGGTGATAAATCAGTAAACAAAGACATAAACCAGATAATTTTAGACCCAGATAAGTCCTGTGAAGCAAGTAAAGCCTGATAATGGGATAGAGAGTGACTGGAAAGCTTTTGTTTGGCTGCCCTTGTGGGAGAGGCCACACGGTGCCTCAGTGCCTTGGAAGGAAGGTTTTTGTTTTGTCTCCCCTGCTACAGCTTGTCTGTCCTGATAAGTCAGGCCACGTCACTGTTATGAATTCAATCCAGATTTCAAGACGGTCATGCCTATTAAGCCAGACCTTCCAACGAGTGTGCAGAGCACAGATTTATTATATGTCAATGTTTGTTTAAATTTGTAACTCTCTCACAGTGGAATTGAGGAGGCAGCCTCCAAATAATCATCAAAGCCCATTCATTTTCTCCAAGTGTAATAGCATGTTAATCAGACATCACCAAGAAGCTGAGGTTCAGAGGTGATGCTGATCTAAGACAGATATCTTATCCACCTCCTGCTCCTTTTCTGGAAGAGTCAAGTTTTCCTCTGTGGCTGTCTATTGTACACAGCCTTGTGTTGAAGATAAATGCAGAATCACAGTGTAGTTGAGCCAGGGGGGAGCTTATTGATGGAGGCTGTATCTTCTGAACCTAAATTCAGGCCTTATCTGGGCCCACAAAAGATTTTTGAGCTTCTCTAAGAGTGACAGGCATTCTGGATGTGGAATCCAGACTCCCAGTGAGCAGAGTTTCTAAGTGGTTTGGAGGCTGTGTGATAGAGCGGGTTTCCTGGGCCTGCCCTTGGGGCAGCCAGGATGGATCTTTGCTCTGATTTTGTGTCATGAGTTCTCTTTTTCTCATCTTCCAGAAAACAGAGCTCAGAGAAGACGGGACTAACCAATAATCACACAGTGAGTTATTGAGCAAACTAATATTCCCAACAAAGCAGTCAGGTAATGTCTTAAGAAAGGGAATTTACCTGAGCCTCCTCCTGCCTGAATCCCTCCCTGGTTCCCCATTGCTCCAACAAGAACAGTTAAACTCCTTACTCTAGCCTGTAATACCCTGTGTGATCTGGCCCTGGTCTATTTTGACTTTTCACTTCTCTCATCCCTCAGTTTCGAAGGCAGCCACCGGGAACTTCTTTAAATTCCTTAGACATTTTAGGCTCTCTTCCACCTTCAGTAGTATTATTTCTTCTATCAAAAACACACTATCTCTACACCTGATTAATTTCCACTCATCCTTCATGCTTCAGTTGCAACATCGTTTCTTCTAGGATGTCTTCCTGGCACCTCTGGGTTAGACTAGCCTCTTCTGCTCTGTCTTCTTATTATACCATGAACTGCCCTCACATATTCCTCTGCCAGTACTGGACACAGAAAAGAAACCAAACAAATGGTTTTAATGTTGAAGATGATGGCTAGTGTGAGGGTCTCTCTCTAGTGGGTCTGATTTGGTATTTTCTGAAAAAATAAACTGAGGAAGGCTACAAGTTTATCTCATGAGGACTCCCCCAACTTCCAGCTCTTTATCCTTGCCTTGATTTAATGTCTCTAGGGTAGTGTTTTGGGACTTACGCTGGCAGTTTTCTCACAAAGCTTTCTCTGCCCCTTCTGCCCACCATGGGAAAAAGGAAGCCAGCTCACTCCCTGACACTGGCTAGAATTCTGCCTGCCAGACCATCAGTCCATGATGCCTCATCCATTGTGCAGAAAAATCAGCAAAATTTTGTGGAGTCTTTGGGGACAAAGACAGGACCACCAGCTGTGACTTCCAGTGCTGGGACATATCCAGCCCCAGATTGTGGTGGATTTGCCGCTCTTATTTCAAACAATTTTTCTTAGGCAATAGAGGGAAGTTTATAGTCTGTCTGCTTACCCAGTGTGTGGGAATTAGCTTTGTGATAGTAGCTTTCTGGAGGATGCCAGAATGTTACTGCATAATAGCTCTTCCCTTCAGAAAAAGAATAAACACAGACTATCCCCAGTAGGGCCATCTGAGAAATGTGACAAGAAATAAACATATATTAAGTACCTCCCCAGTGCCAGAATCTGTGCTAGATTATTAACGTTTCTTATTTCACTTGAGGCTCACACAGTCCTGTGGGCTTAATACAACTAATAATATTCAATAATAAAATCACTAAAGCATCCTGAGCACTTGCCATGTCCCAGACCTTATGTTGGGTGCTTAAAATGCATTATCTCATTGGATCATTACTACCTCCCTGTAAAGTGGAAGTTATTAATGTTTCTTCATGTAGAGAGACATAGAAATGTAGAGAAGCTAGGAAACATGAACAGTTTTACACCATCTAGAAGTGGGATTCAAACTCTGTCCAGCACACGCCAAGGCCCATGTTATTTTCAGCGTCCTGCACTCCTGTTTAATGGTTAGCTGAGCTCATCACCCAACATTCTGAGGCTTCATGAAGGACACCATCCCAGGAAACAACCCTGTATACCAGGAATTTCTTGAGATGGATTCAAAAGTCTCACCTTTAAGGTAGCATGTCTACAACATGTGCAAGCTAAATAACTAATTTCTTATTTGTTTCCCTGTACAAACTCTGTTGTGTTGATAGCCTATCTCAGAATTGCCTATCTCAAAATACAATATAATGGTAGCATAACAAGTGATTTCTTTGATTTTTGCATAACTCAAAGTCAGATGGGATTATCAGAACTTCTGATCACCATGATAAAGAGGGCAAATGTTTATGTCACCCAAAGCACATTCGGGCATCTCTTGAGTGTGCAGTTCCTAATAAGCTTTGTGAGCCATTGAAAATATCTTGTGGACTTACAGCATTTTGAAAAAGTGCTTGATGGGTCTAGGAGTTTGTCAAGGAAGCTCTTTTGGAGACAATCTTTGGACTTGAAGAGAACATCATAGCAGTTGGAGATAATGAGATCTAATTGATCAACTATGTGTGACTTTTAACCGAGTAGACCATTCAAACATGAGGAGTTAATTATTCAATTATCAAATACATTCACTTATTCATTTAATAGTTCGTTTTTCCTATTATTTATTGACTGATTCTGTCATTTAACTCTTTAACCTGTTAGTCATTCAACAAATGTTTCTGGTCTAGTCTGTGAGGTGCCAAGTCCTCTTTGTTGGGGAAACATTCCAAGGTGTACTAGAGTCCAGGGCCCAGAGACCAAAAAAGAGGCAGAGAACTCCAGAATTCAACAAAAAGTTTGTTAAGGGTACTTACTGACTGAAGCTGAGTCTTGGGCAGCAGCAAAATAGTGGATTTCCACACCCACATGGGAATGAAGCTTGATATATACAGCCTGCATGAACACAGGTGGCTTGTTGAGTGGTATGTTCCAAAGCAGTAAACAACTTAGTGGGCCTCCTTAGCTATGTAAAAAAAAATTCTTTCAGGTGATTTGGGCCTGTCCCTCATGGCTGAACTGGTGGTCAGTGAAAGCAACTTATTTTTTAAGACGGTGTTTGTCCTGTCAAGTACTAGAAACCATTTCATCTTAAAAGAAGTCTACTCTTCATTCCAGGCTCAGCAGGCACTAGCCAGGAATTATTGGCAAATCCAAAGGCTTGAGCAGCCATTAAAATGTTTGGTTAGCAGTTTGTGTGGGTGTGTTGGGTTTGCAGGTTTTCTCTTGGTATTTTGCCAGGTGGGTTTCTAAGAATGATGGAAGTGTTTCATGGCTCAGGAAAAGAAAATAACATTGATGAACAGTCCAAGACTGCTCTGGGTTAGAAGTTAGAAGTTAGCATACCTGGGCCATGGGATGGCCCTGCTCCTTAACAACTGTGCCTTTCCTGGTGAGTCAAGGAACATCTTTAAGTCTCACCTTCCCCATCTGTAAAATAAGCAGATGTTCCCAGCCCTGTCTCAGCATGTGGTCAGCCCTTCATAGGTAATCACTTCCTTTGTTTCTCTTCTTCCAGGCTCGAGACGAGAATTCACCAAAAAATGACCCAGTTTGGTTTCCTCGGGACACACTGGGGAGGAAAATGTGTCCTCTCTGTTGATTTCCCCTCTTGATTACTGATAGTGGTGAGGGAGCAGGAGATCGTGGGACTAGCTGCAGGTGTGATAACTAAAACAAGAACAGCTCTTGGCAGCATGAATTTCTTCTGTGTCCATAGCTTAAATCTTCCCTGTCAAGAGGGGAAAATTAGACAAAGGAAACATTCTGAAAGGATAATGAGACTTCTTCCTACTACTTTACTTCCTGGGACTGGTGCAGTCAAAATGTCCTGGCTTTACTCTCCTACCCCAGCTCAGCTCATGCTGTCAGCTGATTGTCACCTTGAGCAACGTTCATTTTGGGAGGAGGATGACATGGGGTCAGATCATCTTTGTGGCTTGTTACAGCACTCAGAATCACAGTTTTGATATTTTTCTTTGACATTTGTTTTATCATTTGTCCCTACACATATTTTATGCATCTTCTCAAATAGAAAAACAACTTCTAGGAATTTGTTCTGAAGAAATCAGCTGGGAGGTGTCAAAGTAAATGTCTCAAAAAGGGAATATTACATAAATAAAATATTATGTCACCGTATCATGATTTAGAATAACTACTGACATGGAAAGATATTTGCAATGTATTGTTAAGTTTTTGAAAAGTATGGTTATAAAACTGTCAGAATAGTATGATCCTACCTGTGATATGGAGAAAGATGTGGATAGATATGTAGTTATGCTGATGTATAACAGAATGTTAAAGTTAAATCTCTGAGTGGGGATATTATGGGTACAGTTTATTTTTTCCTTCTATACTTGTCCATAATTTTTAATTTTCTATAGTCATCATATTTTGTATTTGTAGTAAAAGTGTATAAATATTATCATAGAATCTAAATGGGGAAACCAGAGCATAGAGACATTATCTGTCTTTCTTTAGTGTCTTAACAAACTGGTAATAGATTAGGCTTCCATGTGACATCCTGTCTCCTAAAGACCTATCAAGAAGAATGCCCCAGAAAAAGCCCAAATATTTTTCCATGTCTGTATCATAAGTAAGTCTCTAAATGTAGAGGTAGTAATAACTTAGTGTGCTCTGGAGTTGTTTTACCACTCCTTAGCTGTGTGACTTTGGGTATCAATTTTATCTGAAACTGGAGCTAATAGTAATTACTATCACAAAGGAGGATTCCATGAGATGATGCTTTAACATGCTCCAGTTTGGGGTTCAGAAAATAATACTCTCTGTGCCATTATCTCTTATTACCCACCTTATTTTATCTAAGCGCTTTCATATTTCTCTTCCTCTTCCTGCTCCACTGCCTCCTCCCTCTCTTCCTCTTCCTTCTTCTACTTTTAGTGGCATGAGCCGTGATTGTGCTGGAGCAACATGATTTAAACAAACAAGGGAGCAAATCAAGGTAAATGTTGTAAGCTCATCCCTATTTTCAGAGGGAGGACTACTCTGAATTAGAGCCCAATTTACCCTTAGTCATACCCCATCCATTTTTGTGTCATTAAAGCATTTTTAGACTTTTAATACTCCTCATTGCAAACCTTACAGACCTTAGGAAGGACCAAGTAAATATAGCTTGCCCACTGATGCTAGAAATCTCTAGTCATTAAAAAGTAATAATAAACTAAGAAAAGAAGAAACAAGCAATATTGTATAAAACTCCAAATTGGAACCCAATCTCTGAAGAGTTTTATGCTTCCATTAGTGATTTAGAGATTTCCCCTCTTCCTTCTGAATATACATCTGGGCTGTGGAAATGAAATAGTTCTTCTGTAATAACTCTTGGTGAACATGTCACCCAAACTGTGTGGCTCTAAGGATGATTAAAGATTATATGTGAGGGAGTGAAAAAATAAGGCCAAGGAGTTCTTTCGTCAAGCTTTGTCTTCTGAGAGCTCTACAGTCATTATGAAGGGAGATTCCTCCCTTACTCCACCTGGTTGATGAGTAGTGACTCAATCACATCTCTTAAATATTCAAGGCTGCCGACTGCACTGAAATAATTGAGTCTTGAATCCAATCTATGGCAAAAATACAACTGACTGCCACACATGGGGTAAAAACCCTATTCAGATGACTTCACCAAACCAAGAAATCCATATGGCACCAAGTTGCTGGAGAGTCATTTCTGTTTGCCTGGATTAAGTTAAATTCCTTTAACCATATGCTGCTCTTTTCCAGTGGCAGCCAAACCTCAAACATACTAATGGAAAAACAGATAAAAAATGCTACCTGAGCCAGGCCCTGTGCTACATATGTATTTGGTCCTTGCAGCCTTGCTCAGTGGGGGTCTGGTGATTCACATTCATGGCTGGAGAAACCGAGGCTCAGAGAATTTGAGTTACTCAAGCTGATACAGCTATGAGAAATCAATAAATCATTTAGTAGTCCTTTCCCTCTCTACTCCCTACATGCAGTCCTCTTTCAGGTACTGACAACTCATCTCCATGATATAGTTTATACCTGATTGCTTCCTTTTATCTCTACTGCTTCCACCCAGTCCATCTCCATCACCTGTCACCTGAGCTATAGCCAGTGCCTCCAACAACAGGTAGGTCTCTCTGCCACCATTCTACCCCTTATTAGAACACATTCTCCATGTGTTCATTTTTAATAGGTAAATTGGACTATATCATTCCATTATGGCATGCTTCCAGAAGTTTTCCATCCACCAGGATTAAACGTGAACTCCTCCCCATCACCTCTTTCTCTACTTACCCTTGGCTGATTCCTTTTTTCCTCATTGTGCTCAGCCTCCCTCATATTTCTTCATAGATCTTAAACCCACCAAGCTCCTTTCTGCCTCAGTGACTCCCATTTGTCCTTCTCTTCTTTCTTCCTGGAATACTCTGCCTCCAGATGTTGGATGTGGCTTCACCATCAAAGTTTTTGGTTACATGTCACCTCACCAACAGATCTTCCATGACAATCCCAGCCAGATAAGTCTCATCTCTTCACTCTTAGTCACTCTCTTTCACATAACCTACTTTATGTTCTTTACAGCTCATATCAATCCCTGACATTATTAATATTTTGTTTACATATAGGTTTAATTTTATGTCATCCCTATTAGAATGTAACTTCCATGAGGACAGAAATTAGAGCTGTGTGTTTCTCACATATGGAACAATGCCTGGCACTTAGTCTAAATTCAACAGTCATTTGATGACTGAATAAATTATTCCATTCTTGGGTTTGGGAAACATGGCCATTTTGTGTCATCAGCTCTTTTTTTAAATGCACTTTTTATTTTAGAACAGTCTTAGATTTACAGAATTGTTATGAAGGTAGTACAGAGAGTTCTCATGTACCTTGCACTCAGTCTCACGTACCTATTATCAACATCTTACATTAGCATGGTACATTTGTCACAGTTAGTGAACCAATATTAATACATTATTATTACCTAAAGTCTTCATTTTATTCAGATTTTCTCATTTTTTCCACAATGTCCTTGTTCTGTTCTAGGATTCCATTCAAGGCACCACAGTACATTTAGTTGTCATGTCAACCTAGACTACTTTTGGTTATTGTAGCTTCTCAGATCTCCCTTGCTTTTGATGGTCTTGAAAGTTCTGGGGAGAACTAGTCAAGTATTCTACAGAATTTTTCTCAATTGGGATTTGTCTGATTTTTTTCCCCTCATGATTAGACTGGGGTTATAAATTATTGGTAGAAAGCACACAGAGGTAAAATGCTATTCTCATAGCATCATATCAAGGGTACATGCTATCAATATGATTCAGCGCTGTTATTGACCTTGATCTCCTGGCTGAGGGAATGTTGTCAGGCTTCTCCCCTTTCCATACTATGGTTCTGGAAGGAAGTCACTATGTATAGCCCACACTTAAGGATGAAGAGTTATGACCTCCCTGTTGAGGGCAAAGTATCTACATTATTACTTGAAATTCTTTTGCATGGGAGATTTGTCTATTCTCTCCCACTTATTTATTCCTTCAATAATTTATCTATATCAGTGTGGACTCACAGGTATTCATTTTATACATTGAGTTATAATCCAACATTACTTTACAGTTTTGTTGGTCATATTGTTCTAGCTTTGGCCACTGAGTGTTCTTGGGGCTCACTCTTCTGTCCCATTGACATACCCCTACCAATACAGGGTTGCATTCTGAGTACTTCCTTAGCTCTACAGCCTCATCTGGTATCTGTCCTAGTCCTCAAACCAGCCATTTCTCCAGGGACCCTAGTTCCTTTTATTGGAAAATGGAATTACAAACCAAGATCGAGTGCTAGCTCCTAGGATTTTGAAATACTGCCTTGTGTATTACTATAGAATAAATGCTTAGTGCAGCTTAGTTATAACAGACTTTTCTTTTTCAATTTAACTTATTGGGGTGACATTGGTTTCTATAACACATCATTTCTGTATTGTATTGTGTATTCACCACCCCAAGTCAAGTATCCTTTTTCATTACCACTTATCCCCCTTTACCCTCTTCTATCTATCCCTATCCCCTTTCCATCTGGTAATTACCATAAGTTGTCTGTGTCTATGAGGTTTTTTGTTTTCTTTTTTGCTTAATCCTTTCATCTTTTTAACCGGGTGCCCCAGTGCCTCCACCCCACCAGCTGTCAGTCTGTTCTTTGTATCTATGAATCTGTTTCTACTTTATTTATTAGATTTTACATATATGTGAAATCACATGGTACTTGTCTTTCTTTGACTGGCATATTTCACTTAGAATAATACTCATTAGCTCTTAAATTCTTTACTCTCACTTGATTTTATTTAAGTTAATTGGGGTTAGGAGTGTGAACAAGTTTGCCATCAAACAAGGCACCTCCATGCTTAGCAATGTTTTTCATTCTGAAATTTGCTCAGGACCCTGCCTTGTGAGATACTTTGGCACAGAAGACAGGGTGAGCAACTCTGCTGGGTTGCCTAGGAGTAGGGGGTTTCCTCAGATGTGGAACTTGTGGGTTAAAATTGGGATAGCCCCAGGCAAACCTGCAAGGTCAGTCATCACAGTGAGAGGGGACCAGCTAACCTGACAATCCAGCCTTTTGCCATTGCTTTTGTCTTTTTTCCTAACCTTGATCACTAATCAAGGGTAGTAGAAATACTATCAGTTCAAGCTTTTGGTTGAAACACTGACTTTAGGCAAAACATTTAAGGATCCTCAGCTTTGCCATCTGTAAAAATGAGGATAATAATGATCTTTACCTAACAGATTGGGTGTAATGACAAGATAAGAAATACGTTTGCAGAGCCCACTGCCAGCTCAGTACTGGGTGCACTGTTGAACCTCAATGAATGTTACTCCCTTTCAATCCTTTTGCCTTTTTGTGTAACGCTGAACTTTCCTAAGCAGCAAATAGTAACTGTTCTATTTTAAATTCCCTGCTATTTCTGGGAACCAAGGAGCCTTGTAAGTCATTTGACCACACACACAGTCATGGAAATTCTTATTGGTGAATCAAGGAGAATGCCTTTAACTTTCCTTCACAACTTCCTTTAAAAAACAGCTGAAAATTTTGACTTATTTTCAGGGTAACAGTTGCATTTTGTTAAGAAGGCTTTGTGAAACTCCTCCAGAGATGGTTGATTAAAAGGCACAAAATAAATTTGGATGATATGGGGAAGGTTTAGATTTGCCTCAAGGCAAATGCTTAGATAAGAGAGAAATCTCTAGTGTGGGCTACCTCTGTCTTGCCTCTGCTAGCCTCTCCAACCCCATCTTGACTTATGTTTCTCTCACTCTTTGCTTTTCAGTTAGGCCAACCTCCTTTTAGTGCTTGGAAATTCCCGTACTTTCTGCTGCCACAGGGACTTTGCACATGCTGCTGTTCACTATTCTCTCTAGTCTAACCCAAGTCAGCTTTTACTTGTCCTTCAAATTTCCATTCATATAGCTCTTTCTTAGGGAAATGTTCCCTGATGTCTCCAAGTCAGATCCTTTCATCCTACACTCTCAGTGTCTCAATGGTCACAGATACAAGTTTACACTTACAAAGATGCTCTTGGGCTTATGATGGGGTTACATCCCAATAAACCCATCAGAAGTTGAAAATATCATAAGTCAAAAATGCATTTAATATACTTAATCTAGTGAACATCATAGCTTAGCCTAGCCTACCTTAAACACTTACATGCTCAACACAATAGCTGGTCAATTCTCTTGAGTTTTATCTCAAAAATAATCATCTTCCTCTTCTCACCAGAAGCAGAAGACACAGATACATGTTTTGTAGACTTGGTGAGATGCAAAAACACAAAACACAATATCTAAAAAATATTGGCAACATAGTACACTATCGAGTATTGGCTGTTTACCCTTGTGATCGTGTGACTCTCTGAGGGCTCTGGCGTGCTGCCACTGTCCAGCATCATGGGAGAGTGTTGTACAGCATATCGCTAGCCTGGGAAAAGATAAACATTCAAAATCTAAAGTATAGTTTCTGCTGAATGTGTATTGCTTTTACACCATCATAAAGTAAAAAAATGTAAGTTGAAGACCTCTGTATTTATCATTGTTAAATCAATAGCCCCTCCCCCCACACTTTGGCCATCATCATCATCACCATAACTCTCGCTTTCAGAATTCCTTTGCTGTGGCAGGCACTGTTTAAGACATTGCACCCATGTTAGTTTATATGATCCACACAACAACCTCATGAGTAGGCTTTATGTCTATGCCTGTTGAATAGGTGAGGAAACTGAACCACATAGAGAAGGTTAGTGATTTCCTCAGACCATGCTTGAAATAAATAGAACTGGGATTCAAACTCAGGCATCTTTGTTTTAGAGTTTGTGCTGATAACTACTGTGCTGTTCTGTTTTCTTTGAGCTTGGTGGGAAGAGTGTCCATATTGATGTTTGCAGTGCCTCCTGTCTGTCCAGTTTTAGCACAACATCTAACACACCCTAAGTTCCACCTACTTTGTGGGAATGAACAAATCTCTCTCTCTCTCTCTCTCTCTCTCTCTCTCTCTCTCTCTCTCTCTCTCTTTTGTGTCAGGGGCCCCTATTTTTTTAGTCTTGCTGATGATCACCGGAATGTCTCCTGGCTCCCAGTTTTATGAGAACTATAATGTGACTTTGTTGAACCCATTGAAAAATGAGTCAGCATTCCACTCTGATTCACAAAAGTTGAGGATAATTCTAAATTCACCTCTATGCTCACCCACCCTACTTCCTTTACAGCACCCTGGAGGCTGTGGCTGGCACCCAGAGAATCACTGAAATACATTCTTAGGCAACAGAGAAGTCACCAGAGAGTACAACAAAGTTAATGTTCTCTTATTTGTTATTCAACTAAGGTATTTTAGAAAAACCTTTTTTGGGGCTGAGCTGAGAGCAGAAAAACTCCCAACTGTCCTTGATAACAGCCAATGAGAGCCTTTGCTGAGTGGAGGACACAGGTGTTGCAGACTCTTGCTGAGGCCAAAACACATGGTTTTCACGATGCTCGGAACACAGTGTGCTTGCTGGGTGGCAGATCTGTCTCCCCAAGTAGACTGTGAGTTCAAAGAGGGCAAGGACTTGGCATGGCCTTCCTAGGGCACAGGTCAGGGCCTGGCATATAGCAGGTGATCAGGAGATACTGGCAGAATGGATGTGTGAGATAGAGGGGTCATAGGTTTAAATGGGATGAGCTCTGAATTCCTTACACCAGGGCAGCAGAAGAGCAGGGAAAGCATTCCTCAGCACTAAATGACAGGAAGTATGCTGGGGGATGTTCACTCTGATGCAAGAAGTGATGACAGGAGAAGGACAGAAATGGAGACAAACCAGGGTTTGTCTACAAAAGGATTTAATCACTTCATAGGAGTCTGAATGCAAGGAGATAAAAGCCTACCTCCTAAATCCACTTCTCCTGGTCCATGGGATAAGGGTTGGCCCATCTATGCTGACTGACATCACCTATTGACATCAAGGTCAAATGGGTAGATACCACTAAGTAGGGGGAGGGACTTGTATTCACTGGAAAAAGAGAAAACTAGATCAAAATCAGTTATGGGATGACAAAATTTAGTGGGTAACAAAATAGTATGGCTCTGGAACCAGATTGCCTGAATTCAATTCCAGGATTTGCTCCTTAATGAGCTCTGTGGTCTTAGCCATTACCTTACCTCTCTGTGCCTTAGTTTCCTCCATTATAAAGTGTACCTTCTGCCTCACAGTGTTGTGGTTGAGGGTTAGATGAATCCATATACACAGAAGTGCTTAGAAGACTGCCATGCACAGCTGTGAGTGCTACGTAGACAGTAGCTTATTAGGGTGGGAAAGGGATACTTGAATTAATGCAACAAAAGCTTCTTTTTTTTGTGGCTGGTTAAACCTCCAGTATTATCAAGAAGAAGTGAGAGAAAGCAGACACAGAGAGGCTTGAGGAGATAGAGTCTGGCAAGGTTCGTAAGTTAGGTTGGAGATGGGCTCTGTGGTACATTAACTATGAAACTAGTGAAAGAGTGTGAATTTTGGGGGGTGGAACATGAAGAAAACAAGTTTGGAAAGGATACTACAAACCTAAAGTCCAAGGAATTGGCTATGGTGGTATGGCCCTGCCAGCGAAGGGCACTACTGAAAATGAGTAGGTGATACCCTTCCTGGGGCTGAGGGCTTGTACTCAGCCAAGACTCCCAGGGTGCGGAGCAGAGGAATATCCATGAGCCTCAGTGATCTTTGCCTTCCACAAGGCAGCCTGCTTGGAACTGGGCTCTCATTTACAGAAGGCAAGCACCCAAGTCTTTCAGAGGGTCTGGCAAATTTAGGAGGTAATGTTTTTCAAACCAGGAGTCACCGATTTCTTGTATCCTGATTACCTGGAAGGCGTGTTAAAAATGCAGATTCTTGAGCCTCACCACAGACCCATGAATCAGATTTTGGGGATCAAGGGCCTACGAGTCTGCATTTTAAATACACTCCCAGGGGATTTGATATAGTACACAATTTGAGAACCACTACTCTCAACCAAAAAGGTTTTTCTAAAATACCTTAGTTGGATAACAAATAACAGAACATTAGCTTTGTTGTACCCTCTGGTGACTTCTCTGTTGCCTAAGAGTGTATTTCAGCGTTTCTCAGGGTGCTGTAAAGGAAGCACCCTGAGAAACACTGGGTGGGCATGGAGGTAAATTTAGAATTTTGGGGTATGTTGAGGAGCTGCATGATGAGAGAGAGAGCTTGCCATTGCTCATTGAGCAGTGATTCTTAATCAAGTGCACCTCAAAATTGCCTGGGGACCTGTTTGCACCCTGCATAAATATGCAGGTCTCAGTCCCTGGAGATTCTGATGCAGTAAGGCTAGGGATGAGGCATGGACCAGACACACAAATTTTGGGGGAAAATGCTTTGTCAATGGTTGGGTGAATACCAACTTGACTGGCACATTGTCTGGTGATAATAATACCCGAAAGGTTTTTCTAAAAATGTAGGTTCTCAGGCCTGGCCCTAGAGTTACTGAATTCGACTCTACAGGAAGGGGTGATTCTTAACATCTGTGAATTTTGGGATGCAAGGTACTGCCCTGAGCCTGTTACTCAGGGACAAACTGTGGTTACAGCAAAGGGAATTTATTTTGACAAATATTGCTACATTTAGCACTTGAGGTTCCTTTATTTATTCTCACAACCATCAAACTAGGTGTTCATATCACTCCCATTTTACAGACGAGCAAAGTGAGGCCTAGGGAGGAAAGCCATCATGCTGGGATGAACATGGCAGAGCCACAAAGATCCTCTCCCCAAGACCAATATAGCTATAGGTATAAGCTTGCAGGGATGAGTCATTTTGCACATGTTCAGCTGCCGCTCACCATGCTGTTTTTATGACATTGGCCTGCCATTGGCTACTGTGTGTGTGAGATGTTTCCTGCTGATAGGGATCCAGGTCAGGACCCCTTCAAACCAGCACCATTGCCAACTAACCAAGCAGCTCACCAAAGGGCAATACGTAATCCTAGGCCAAGGTGTGTAATGGGTGTGTGTTTAGGGATGGACATTTAAAGGGAAGGTGTTTTCCCCTGGCTGCTATGGCTCAGTTACTTGGTTGGAGTGTCATCCTGTAAACTGAAGAGTCATGGATTTGATTCCTGGTCAGGGAACATGCCTAGGTTGTAGGTTTGATCCCTGGCCAGTGTGCATTTAGGAGGCAACCAATGAATATTTCTTTCTCACATCAGTGTTTCTCTCACCACCCCCCCTAAAATCAATAAGCATGTACTATGGTGAGAATAAAAAAATAAAAGGAAGGTTGTTTCCATGTATATTGTCTGGATTAATAAAAAAACATTGAGGTCAACATTAATAAAACACATGAGGTCATGTGATGGGTTGATTTCTATCCCTCTGCCAAAAAAAAAAAATTCTCATGTTGCAGTCCTAACCCGCAGGACCTCTGAATGTGACCCTGTTTGGAGACAGGGTCTTTACAAAGGCAATCAAGTTAAAGTGAGGTCATTAGGGTGGGTCCTAATCTGTTTGGTGTCCTTACAAAAAGGGAAATTTCGACGGAGAGAGAGAGGACGTGAAAAGACACAGGGAGTAGACAGTCATCTACAAGACACATCCTTCCCTCACAGCCCTCAGGAGGGACCTACCCTGTAGTCACCTTAATTTTGGATTTCCAGCCTCTAGGATTGTGAGAGAATCAAGTTCTGCTGTTTGTGGTACTTTCTTACTACAGACCTAGTAAAGTAATGTAGGAGGTAATTGCTATTTCTAGTCTCATTTTACAGGTGAGGTAACAGGATTCAGAAAGGTCATGAGCCTGACCCAGAGTCACACGACAGTCAAGGGCACATGAGTCCACTGAACCCTGAATGGGCACCATGCCAAACTCCAAGTGCTCTTCACCTGTGTCCCACTGTGCCACATTATTTAGAGTGATGTACATTATCCCTGTGAAAACCAGTCAGATTTCTCTTTCCTCCTTGTGATAGGGGCTGCTGGTGAGGACGATGTGATATTGACCAAACTATCATGTCTGTCTCTGGAAGGTGCAGACTGAAGTTGAAATCCCCTCCTCTGTGTCTTGCTACCTGGAGGACATGAGGCAGGTTGTCTTAACTTCTCTCTGGGCCTCAGTTTCCTTCTCTGAGAAGTGGGGAGAAGGGAACTGATCAGACAGGGTGATGGTCAAGATTGGCAGAAATAATGCTACAAACAGCCTAGCACAGTGCTGGGCATACCAGGCCTTTGGTGGGTGGGAGCTGCGGCTGTGATTACCTGGATTTGGATGGTGGCCCATTCAAATCAAGGTGCTTGTTAAGGGGCCTGGGGACCTTTGGTTCCAATGTTTCTAACTCCACCAGGACCAAAAGAAATGGCATGCCGGAAGAGCAGGGCTTGCTTTCACCCTGCCACTTGGAGGCTAGTTTCTGTTAAACATAGTAAACAGCAGAGATGTTTTTTCAGGCCCTTCACATGGGGCCTGATGTGGTTACAACAAAACCTACTAGAATAGGCTTCTGAAGACTTTGCATATGCTCCATGCTGCAGCCAGAGATATAAATATGTCTCACACACGGCATTAAAAGAATCGTTCTGCAGCCTACACAGATGTCAAAATAATAACAGGATGATGTTAGGCAAGGAAATATTTTTGATGACTATTCCCCCCATCTAGAATTATATAATACTTTTTTGGTTGTTATTGTTGTTCAGGGAAGTAGTCTAAAGGTTGGTGAGTTTGAAGTTCTAACAGTGTTTGATATCGGCAAAGCTATTGAACTTGGCATGTTTATGTAATGTCTGGGTTAAAGGGAATGTGGGTATGAGGTCATTCTGGGGACAAGCAAGATGCTGCTGAAATGGAGATGCTCAATGTTTACACTGACTTAGCATATTTATTGAGTACCTACTATGTGTTGGGGTGCTGTGTTAGGTGCTGGGATGAAGATGGAAATAGATGGGTACAACAATCCACTGAGGAAAGGCAGCCCCAAACCCAGTAACTGGCATATGATGAAACCATTGCAAGTTGTGACTCCTGCTGTAAAAGAAACAGGAAGCAGAGAGTGAGAGAAAGGGGACACGAGGTGATGGGAAGGCTTCTCTGAACAAGAAGCATGTAAGCCTAAGGCTCAAAGGACAGGACAGCCTGAGGCATTGAATAGTGAGAGAAGGAACCTTTCATGCAGACAGAAGCACCTACATAAGGTCCTTCTGGTTGAAAAGAGGGTCCCTGATGAACAAAGTGAAGGAAAATAGGGCTGCACTTGAGAGAGGGAGGGAGGGAGTAAGGGATGACATGGAAGTCCCCAAGTAAGTGATTATTTTTATTGTTTGATTATTTTTATTATCCCAAGTATGATGTAGCTAAGGTTGCCAAATAAAATACAGGATGCCCAGATAAATTTGAATCACAGATAAACAACAGATACCTTTTTAGTGTTCAAGTATGTCCCAAATACTGCTAGGGACTTATTTTAAAAATTATGCATTATTTATCTGAAATTGAAATGTACTGGGTGCTCTGTATTTTTATTTGCTAAATCTGGCAACCCTAGCTGGTGTTATCCACAACTCCATGCAGACTGGGAAGACAGCAAGGTGTTCAGATAAATCTTATGGGCGAAGATGATGGTTTGATATATAAGCAATGGACTAGTGAATCTTATAAAGAGAACAGAATTCAAGACTAAGATGATGTCTAGGGAACAACCAGCTGAAGCTAACTGTGGTCACATGAAAAGGACACATTTGTTGAGCTACTTGATATAAAAATGATAACTTTAGGCACCCCGGTGGCCTTTTATCTATGTTTCTAGCTCTCAGGTGATATTTCCCTTCTTAAACACTTTCGCTGTTCTTTGCCTAATTTAACAGTTCTGTTGCTATGGAAGGGTTAGAATGCCTGCCATGTTTTCTACACTTCAGCTCTTCTGTGGAGATGAATAGGGAAAGGACAAGAAAAGTTTCCGAACTGAAGTGTAAGTCTTTTGAATTTTCCAAGAAAGATGGAAGCCGTGACTGTTGTCTGAAGCTCATTCTCTGCTTGTCAGTCTGACTTTGTAGGTCTCTCATCACTCTGAACTAGACCTTGACAATGCACTGACTTCCACAGCTCAATCTGCAAGTCTTGTTCTGTATACTTGTGGTACATGAACTATGTTTTGTGCCAGGACCCACTGATAATTCATTCTAGTATCATGGCCCAGTGAGAAGGTGTGGGCTTGTGAAAACTCAGGATTCAAATCCTAGTCCTGCAATTTGCTATCAAAAGAGCCTTCTCTGATCTCTACTAAAAGTGGCACACTTAGTTACTCTTCATCCTTCACCAAGGGAGACACAGGAGGCTGCTCATAGTCCTCCCTTTCTCCTTCTCCCAGGAACAGGCCAGGATCCCTCTTCTGCACCCACTTTGAAGTTAGGAGTGGCCATATGACTTGCTTTTGGCCAATGATATATGAGTCAATGTGTCACGTCTCAGTGGAAATGTTAAGAGCCAGTGTGTGGTTTTCTGTGTCCTCTTCCTCTTGCTATGGAGATCACACTGAGATGGAACATGCACTGACATGAGGCCTGCATCAGCCTGAGTACGTGAATGAGTTTAGTGGACATATCCCTCTGCCTATGTGCACTTGCTGTGTAGTGTGACTGAGAGATGGATCAGCCACTGGGACCTTGAGATTGTTACTGCAGCGTGATCTAACAGATCCTACTCATACAATATCACCTTTTAATTTTTTCTCTTTCCTTTCTAGAGCTTATCATCATCATCATCAAGCTTATTTATGTTTTGCATGCTTACTTACTTCAAGTCTGTTTCCTTTAAAATATAAATTTATATGAGTACTATTTTTTGGTTTGTTTGTTGGTGTTTAATGGAGTAACTCCAGTATCTTAAAGAGTGCCTAGTACCTAGTAGGTGCTTAATTAATATATGTGCTGAATGAATTTATTATTAATTTGGTTAACATGGGCAAGTTACTTCTTTTCTATGAGCCTTCACTTTCCTCATCTGTAAAATGGGAATACTAACCATAACTGCCTCATAGCATTGTTTTGAAAATTAAAGAGTAATGAACATAAAGCACCTGCACCATGCCGGGCACATAGTAGGTGTGCAGTATATGTGTGCTATGGTTTTGTAACAATTATTGATCCCATAAACCAAAAATGGTGTCTCTGTTGTCAGTTGCCTTTGGCAGATATATCTTATGCTATTCCCCAGACTTATTAAAGTCCCTTGGTAAATAGATGGTACTGTACATAGAATTCAGGGTCCTTACTCACAAAGATTATAGAAGGCTTGTTTTACATGTTTGCTTTTAGTTCACAGGCTAAACAGGGACTTTGGGGCAGTATCTCCTCCACATTGGGCTGGAACGCCATCCAGACCCCTTAGAACTTTAAGAGCTTTTGGTCTTAGGATGGATGTCTAAATAGGAAGAAATAGCTAGTGCCTGTAGATTGTCCTGGGACACAGGTAGGGTACTACATGGAGAATTAAACTTTCCAAGTTGAAAACACCCAGAAGAGACAGATGAGGTGCTCATAGTTACTTTCTTTCTCAGTGCTGGGTGTGGAATCCATTCCTCACAGATTCTTGTTGGCCAGGAGATCCAGGAACCAAGTAGCAGCCAGATGGGCAGGGCTGGTGGATGAACCAAAGGGCTAGGCTCTGGAGGTGGATGAACTCCAGTTCAAATTGGGACTCCATCACTTCCCAACTTAGTGACTTTGGGCAAATGGCTTCTCCTTCCTGTGCCTTGGTTTCCTCATCTGCCATCCTGGGGAGAATCAGGTGAGATTCTGAATCTCTCTGGCTGGGTTTATCTCCTTCAGTCTGTTCTCGTGGCCGAAGCCAATGTCTTATAAGAGGCAAATCTGATCTTGTGATTCCTCTCCTAAAGACAGACTCTTCCATGACTTGGCATTGTCCTCGGGATAGAGTCTAAACTCTGTATTCTAGCTTAGACCCTGCCTTTACCTGCCTTCGCCCACCTTTTGCAGTTCCATCTGCCATCTGCTGCTCCTGCTGCAGCCTAACTCCAGCCAGGCTTTGTGATAAGCCTTCCTGCCATTTCTTACCCTGTTTGGCATGCCCCGTGTTCCAGCTCTCCATCCCAACATCCATCTTCCCACTGATTCTTCCTCAACCTTCAGATTATGCTTTTGATGTCACTTCCTCAAAGCCCCAGACACCAGCATTAACTAACTAGGCACAGTCTCTGACACATAGTAAGTTTCAGGTGGCTGGGATGGAGCTGTTATTCCGGGAGGCCTGAACAGCTGAGTTTTTCAGCACATAGGCTCTCAGATCAGGCACACTGGTCTTGAATAATGGGTCCATGGTTGAGAGGTGGCAACCCTCAGGCCACATGCTTCACCATCCCATGCCTCAGTTCTCCCATCCATAGAATTCGTCAATGGTAGTCATCATGCAGGTGAAATAAGACAATGCATGTAAATGGTGCCTGGTGCATAGGAAATGCTTTGTAGTTGTTATTTTCACCACTTTCCAGTTGTTTTGTGGATTTGGAAATAAGAGGGTGTATAAGCACACACGCAGATACCCATACACTCATTCTCACTTGCTCTGTAACTAAGGGACATTAAGGATAGTTCCCTTAAAGTACCACACCTTGTACAGCAGTTAGGCTAGTTTAGGAGTGGCCTGACTTTTAGATGAAGAACAGGACTGGTAGTCCTCCCCCACTCCCCTTCTCCCCTATCCTAGACCTCCATAAAGAAATTGATTTGGAGGTATGGCTTTGAAAGATTTCCTGAATGCCACCTAGTATCACTGTGGGGCCTCAAGGAAGCCCGGCTTTCCCTGTAACTTGGAAAGAGAAAAGGATTCTAGGTGTGTATTTGTGTATATGTGTATATACATGTGCGTCTGTATATGTGTGTGTTTGTATTTTTATGTGTGTATATATGTATGCATGTACATATGTGTGTGTGTATGTGTGTATGTGTATGTGTGCATGTGTGTGTGCGAAAACTGCAAAAGAAAAGATTTCCTTTTATCTCTCCTTCCATTCTTCTAATTTCCTTTTATCTATCCTTCCATTCTTCTTTGTTTCTTCCCACTGTGACCTGCCTGGGTCATTTTGTCTCTGTCACTGTCCCTTTCCTCTGTGCCCCTGTTCTGACACTCACTCTGCAGGGCTGCTGCTCCCTGGGTCTTTCTCTGTGTCTTCCCCTTGGTACCCCCCTCATCCAGCACCAAGTCTCTCTGTTTGCATAAGAGTACTGGTTACCTAGGAAACCACTGCAGGGTGATCACATGTGATTGGCCAGGCTGGGGCTTGACTCTGGGTTGGCAGGCAGATTTTTGGGGTGATTCTTGTCCTCAATCCCCTTTAGAGGAGGGATATTCTCTGGAATAAGAAAGGAATCTGAGTGTGCCACAGTGAGCAGACCTCCTTAGCTGGGGAAGGAGTTCCTGTCCTAACGAGGATTTTGAATTGCAGAATGAGGCCACACTAACACATTTCCAAAAAAGCATGCATGCAGAAGGCTGGGGAAAGAGGAAAACTATTATGAGGATGAGGATGATAATGATAGTAACAATAGATAATACCTACTTATCACTATTTACTAAGCTTTTTTTTGTATGTTAGCTCATCAGCAAATCTCTGCAGAAGCTGATTTTTACCCCCATTTTACAGATTAGGAGAGGGAGGCTGACAAAAAGAACTTTGCTAAGGCTGCACAGCTGGTAATGCAGAGCTAGGATTTGAACCCAGGTGGGTCTTGTATTTCGGAAATCTGCACAGCCACCTTTCCTGGGGACTGTAGAACAGGGATGGGAGATGTGGGATCAGCGCTCATAGGGATGGATGAGATGGCTTCTCAAGGTCATTCCTGCCTACTCCTTACCCCATCCTTTGATCTGGCTATTCTCTCTCTTGACAAACTAGCCTAATGCCTCACACTTGCTTCCTCATCTTTGAAGAAAGACAGGGGATTCTGGAAATGGATGGTGGTAATGGCTGCACAGCAATTGGAATGTTCTTAATGCCACAGAAGTGTGCACTTAAAATGGTGAAATAGTACATTTTATATTATGCGCATTAAAAAAAAGAGAGTGACAAGGGTCCTACATATGCTCAGTTGGGTCTTGTGAACCTGTGCTTCTGTCCCAGTGCTTTTCCCATAGAAGTAAGAAGAATCAGCTAGCATGGTACTTCTGAGCACCTTCCCTCTGCTACTTTAGCACTTTGATAGACACTTAAATGTGGATTATCTCGTGAATCCTCCCAATGTTCTATGAGGCAGTTTCTCTTGTATCTCCATTTTATAAATGAGGTACTAGAAACTCTGCCAAGTTGAGGAATTGCTGGAGTTGACACAGGTAGCTAGGGTTGCAGCCCTGGTTTGAACCCAGGCCTACCTGACACCAGAAAGCCTCCTGAATTGCATGAGACCTCCCCACTGCTTAACCGCTTGGGCGGGGATACCAACGAGAACCCTGCTTCTCTGTAGTCCCTGGACATTAGATGATTCTCATCCCCGGTTCCAGCTCAGTTCCTTCTGAAGACTTGAGTGCCCATCAGTCTCCTAGCTGGCAGTTGAATGGCCCAGCCATCTCCCCAGTGTCCTAAAAGTGTCAAAGCTGGTTCAATGATGTTGCAAAGTGGTGGCTAGAAGTAAACCCAGGATCCAACGCAGGTAAGCCAGTCAGATCAAAGCTAATGAAGCATGTCCTCATCACTTCTGAGACCATGGCTGGGCAGTGGCTTTGTGGGAGGGGAAGAATTCAGGGGGCTCTGCCAGGCTGGGAGAAGAAGTAATGGGGCAGGACATACTGCCTTTCAGTCATCATATGACAAAATGAGAGTCAGAGTCCTTTTTGCTACCCTGTGCCCATGATACATCTGCATCTAGGACACTTCTCAGCACTGCTGGCTTGCCGAGATTTTTAGCTGCAGCAATAGCTATGTAGCCAGTGGAAAACAGGGGTCTCCCGCAGAGTCACAAGGAAAGCATTTTGGGGTCCCACACAGGGGAGGAGGAGGTGTAGTGGTCAGGTTTACTGAGGTGAAAACAGACTGTCTCCAGATACCCAGTGTCTAACCCACTGTGACTTAGGCGACTTAGCTCTGTGCTGCTGTGGAAGAAGCGCAGCCCTGTCTTCACCAAGCCCAGCATGGCCAGGGTCCACAGATGTTGTGCTGTCACCCAGCATCGGCAGGGCATCTGAAGCTGTCATAGTTCAGTTTAGTCTATGCCAAAGCTTAGTCCAGCTTAGTCTCTGCTCCCAGCTGAACTCCACCTCACACTGTGCTGCTGTGCCCACACCCGCACTTGGAGGGGTGCTTGGAGCCTTGTGCTCACCAGGCCCACGGTGCTGTGAGAGAGATAGGGCATGGGAACGAAGGAACAGGTCAACTCATGCTACTCAGACGGGCCTCTGTTAAGCTTTGATTATATCACCTTAGGTTTGGGAAAGAGTAAGCTTTCTTTAAAACTCACCAATCTCTTTCCTGGATCTTTGCAGGCATGTATTGGTTCTTCTCCCTATCCAATACCTTTCTTAGATCTTCCAGGGTTTCACGTCCTCATCCAATCCAATTCTTTCCCAGGCTAGACATCATCTTGGCTCCTACCGCATGTGCCTCCAGCAGAGGACATTCCCCTTTATTGTTTATTCCTTCCCTACCATAGTCTGGGGGAATGGATTGCTTGTACCTTGGGGAGATTAGAAAGCTGGTCCTTCCTCCCTGCAAGAGAGGACAGAGAAATGTTAATCTCCTAGGTGGGGATTCAGCTATTCCCTGAGATGTCTGAAGCTCCCACCGTAAGCCTGATTAAGTTTAACTTCCAGATTCAATCAGGTCCAAGCAGTCTAGCTCCCTTCTCTTTCCTTAACTACTAGCTGCCTCTGCTAACAGCTGCATTTACATATACTGTATTCAATTCTCCCAAAAACTATGACTAGGCCAGTCAAGATTCTTATTTCCATTTTACAGAGGAAGAAACTAAGGGTCAGAAAGATAAAATGGTTTATCCAAACTCATATGGCTGGCAAGATGCAAAGCCAGGTTTGGCTAAGCTCAACCCCTCATTTTTTTATAGTATGCCTTATTGCTTTCTGAGGATTGATTGGGATTACTGGGGAATCAAGGCAGGGACTTATTAGGTGGGAAAAGGTGAAAGACGGGGCAAAAAGTTTGCCATCTTCCATAGTTCTGTTCCGTGTAGACACCTGACTTGTTAAATCAGAACATCAGATCACTTGGATGTGAAGTTTTCGCCAAAGGCAGCGGTCTCCAAACTGTGGTCACTGGACCAGAAGCATTAGCATCACTTGGGAACTTGTTAGAAATGTAAATTCTGGGGTTGAGGTCCAGCAATCTGTATTGACTGGTGGCCCTTCGGAAGACATGTCCACGTGGAACCTGTGAATGCAATCTTATTTTGAAAAAGGCAGTTGCAGATGTAATTAAGGTAAAGTTTGTGACGTACAATTATCCTGCATTATGATGAGCCCCAAATCCAGTGACATGTATTTTTATAAGAGGAGAAAAGAGGAAAGAACAGAGAAGAAGGTCATATGAATCCAGGCTTAGATTGGGTGGATAAACTGAGGAATGTCAAGGATTGTTGGCATTCCCTAGGAGGCTGGAGGGAAGCATGGGATGGATTCTCCCTGGGAGACTTTAGGAGGACCCAAGGCTGCAGGCACCTTAATTTCAGACTTCCGGCCTCCGGGACTATGAAGAAGTAAGTTTCTGTTTTAAACCACCCAGTTTGTGGTCATCTGTTGTGATGACCTGTTAGCCACAGGAGACTAACACAAAGGCTTCCAGGTGATTCTGGTTCACACTGCATTTGAGAACCCCTCACTCAGAACTGTGCCTCTTCACACGTGGAATTACATAACCTCATCCCTTGTTCACCCAGTCAAGGTCAACCCAAGGATGCATATTTTTTTACAAGCTTCTATGGTGATTTTTATGCACACTAAAAATTGAGAGCATTTAGCCTTGAGGAGTGTTATATTGTGAGTAAATACCTTTTGTCTTTTCTTCCCTGCCTGGCCATGCCAAGCCAAATGAGAGCCATCCTTCTATAGCCAGCTTACTACACTTGCAGAAACATTGTTATTTTTATTGTTATCATCATCATTTTTGTTTTTGTTGTGAGTTTTCTCTGCTTCTCTGACTTGGCAGGTGAAGAAAGTGAATCAGGTTTATGGTAAAGAGCCATGTACCCATTTAGGACCCTACCTCTGTCCTGTAGCATAGCACACTCTGACACACTGCACAAATCTTCAGGGCCTGGATGAGAGGATAACAAAGCTGTCAGGCATGAGGATCCACTGTCTGATCCACGTCTTGGGGCAGGACCACCGAGGAAGCAGAGCAGGGGTGTGGAAATTTCCTAATCTTGTGCTTGGATGGTGGAATGAAGTCAACATGATACCTAATTACACACTGAAGAAGTTTCCATTATTCACTATGTTCTGATCTCCAGCACTGGGTGTCAGCCCCTCCAGAGAGAGAGGGACTGCATGACAAGACATTCTTGCCTGGCCCTCCAGGTCCTGCAACCAAGGATCCTGAGCATGTATGTCTTCATGGCTTCAACCCTTGGGAAGGTCTTTTGAATTCATGGTGCTCTTGGGAGCCCACAACAAACAGGGAGATGGGGAAACTCACTGGGCTGGGCTGGGCTGGGAGAAGAATCAGCTAAGGCTGTGGGCTCCCCAGGGATCCTTTTGGTTCTGAAAACAGGCTGGGAGTTTCTGGAGATGCTGAGCAGGAGCAGCCCTTTTAGTTGATAGCTTTGATTGTCTCCTCTATGCAAGGTGTATATTACCTTAGTTAACCCTCATAAAAGCTCCACACTGAAGGTATTGATTCCCATTCTATAGAAGATGAAATAAGGCCCAAGGAAAATGTAGCCTGCCAAAGGTCACACAGGCAGAACTGGCATTTGTTTAATTCAGCATTCCTCAGTACTATTGATATTTTGGGCCAGATCATTCTGTGTTGTGGGGTCTGTCCTGTGTGTTGTAGGATGGTAGCAACAACTCTGGCCTCTACCCATTAAATTTCAGTAGCACTCCTTCCCCGCTCCCTCCCAATTGTGACAACCCAGAATGTCTCCAGATATTGCCAACTGTCCCTTGGAAGCAAAATCACCTCTCCCACCCCCTCATGTGAGAATTACTGGTCTGACTTCGGATCTTGTGTTCTTTTGAAGGTGCTACTGGGTCTCAGCAAACATTATAAATCTAAGCACCTCTGTTTCAGGCACCAGAGTATAAATTTATGTATGATATACCCTGTTAATCTCATTGCCTTCTAATTAAACCATCTTCCTAACACACACACACACTTACCTCTACCATTCTAGAGGTGTAAAACAACACTGAGGTTTGCTGACTTGTTTTAAGGTCAAACAGCATGTAAGTAGTTAAATCAAGGCTAAAGCCCAGTTCTGCATGCCCTCATCCAATTGTCTCATTTGTCCATTCTCTCCCACCTACATCCCTGCAGGGCCAAGGATTGTCTGTTGCTTCTACAGAAGGCTGAATGGGCTTCTTGAGAATTTATTATGTGGAATTAGCAATAGCATCTTGGACTCATTGGTTTCCTTCCTTTCCCTCCATTCTTTTCCAAAAATCGACTTGATTGTCATTTCCGTAGGTGAATGGCTATCTCTAGTGATTTGACACTGTACCCTAAATGCCTGTCATGGTGCTTGGCACATAGTAGGCCCTCAGTAAATATTTGTTGAATTAATGAATAAGTCATGTTTAGGGTCATTTCCATGTATTAAATCATGAAAACATTTATTAGCTCTTAGTGTCGGTGACAGTTATTCTTCGCTGCTACTGGTTTTGAGGCAAGAAGCAGAAACCCACTCAAGCAAATACAGCTAACTGATTGGAAAGACTCAGGGAGTGTCACAGACTCCCAGGGCAGATACAGCCCAGCTACCTGAGGTCCAGGGCCAGGAGCTGGAGATCCCTCAGAACCCAGGCCATTACTCTGTCTTTCACTGTGTATGAACAGGTTTGTTCAGCAGTTGACTTTATTTCTCTCTGTTTCCTCTATTTTAGCTTCCTCCTTTAAAAAAAATCTTTTTCTAAAATTTCTTCTATGTCTCTACCTGCTTTTTCTACTTTACCCACATGGCAAGAGATAACCCCCTCAAAATTGAAATTGTGACCCCCTCAACCTTATGCCCCACATTACTTGACCATAGCTCCAACACCAACCTGAATCAAGATTTCAGATTTCAAATTTTGAACCACTAATTTCAAATTTTCAAAAGAAAGAACCTAATTGGCCCAACTTGAGTCAGGTGGTTATCTCTGGTCCAATCAGGAGTGGCCAGAAAGTAGGTAGGGCTTGTGTAATATAAAAATGACATCAGAGACCTATTTTTCATGTGTGGGGAAATGAGTGCTTAGGAAGGCAGGTAATGGGGAAACACCCCCAATGACCTCTACTACTACTATTCTTTACCCATCTGAGAAGTAGGAGTTCCCCTCTGTGCCCCTACCCCCACCAGTCTGACAAAAGGCATCCATTCAAGAAGAATTTTTTGAAGGTAGGAGAACTGGGTGCTGGCCTGTCAGCTTTGGGTAGACACCAAACAAAAAGATTTGGCAGCAGGCCTTGCTGGGAAAGTCTGAGTACCTTACCTTTCTCCTTCCCACTGCTGCCACTTCTAATTACAGCTAGTCTTAGTCAGTTTGGATCAAATGGGGATAGAAAGTCCAGTTTACATGAAAGAAAATCTGATATGTGTGTGTATACTCATATATACATGAGTATCTGATGTGTGTGTGTATACTCTGATATGTGTGTGTATATACATATTCATATATATGTATTTCTTGTTTTGATTACCAATAAGGACACACAACAAATTATAATACAATCACAGAAAATGTGGCAAAATGAGTAAAAATAAACCAAGGAGGATAAATAGAAGCATAACAACAGAAATCCCAGGGGACCTGCTTTATTGAATAAAACTGTAGTGATTGTAATGAACACATAAAAAAATGTAATGAAAACAGGAGCTTGTTTGATTCTCTTAAGTAATAATAATGATAAGAAAGAAAAATAGCAAATGTGTATAGAGCATTTACTGTCAGGCACTATTCTAAGTGGGTAATGGATTATATAGCAACTCATTTAATCCTGCAGCAACTTGGTGATAGGGATTCTAAAGGATGGGAAACTTAGTACTAGACACTGGAGGTTGGGGGGTGGATGTTCAAATTCTTCAAAAACACTTTTGAAATTAATTAGGAGGATAAAGGGGTAGGGCATGTCTAACTTTCTCTAGAGGAGGCATAACAGTGTGGTTAAGAGCTGGGAATAGACAGTAACCAGATAGTCTGAGGTTTGTTTGTTTTTATTTTTAAATTTATTTGTTCATATTTCAATTACAGTTTACCTTCAGTATTATTTTGTATTAGCTTCAGGTGTGCAGTGTAGTGACTAAACAATCAGGTACTTTACAAAGTTTCCTCCTGGTATTTGCAGCACTCACCTGACACCATAGGTAGTTATTACAATATTACTGACTATATTCCCTATGCTGTATTTTACATCCCTGTGACTATTCTGTAACTGCCAATTTGTTCTTCTTAATCTCTCCACCACTTTCACCCAACCCCCCAAACCTCCTTCCCTCTGGCAACCATCAGTTTGGTCTCTGTGTCCATAAGACTGTTTCAATTTTGTTTGTTTATTTTGTTCTTTAGATTCCACATATAAATGAAATCATATAGTATTTGTCTTTCTGTGTCTGACTTATTTCATGTAACATAATACCCTCTAGGTCTGCAACACTTCATTCTTTTTTATGGCAGAGTAGTTTTTCATTGTGTAAATGTACCACAGCTTTTTTATCCACTTGTCTATTGATGGGAACTTAGGTTATCCCATATCTTGGCTATTGTAAATAATACTGCAATGAAGGGTATATATATTCTTTCAAATTAGTGTTTTGGTTTCTTTAGATAACTATCTAGAAGTGGAATCACTGGGCCATAAAGCAGATCCATTTTTAATTTTTTGAGGTAATTCCATACTGCTTTCCACAATGGCTGTACCAATGTGCATTCCTACCAACAGTGCAAAAGGGTTCCCCTTTCTCCACACCCTCACCAAAACTTGCTGTTTATTGATTTATTGAATACAGCTATTCTGATAGGTATGAGATGATATCTCATTGTGGTTTTAATTTGCTTTTCTCTGATGATTAGTGACATTGAGCATCTATTCATATGTGTATTGGCCATCTGTATGCCTCTCTGGAGAAGCAGACAGCCTGAATTTGAATCCAGCTGAATGAAATGACTTTGTACAAGTTACTTACTCTCTCTGAGCCTCAGTTTCCTCTTCTGTACAGTGGAGGTAATAAAACCTACCTCAGATGATGGTGGTGGGGATTCAGTGTGACATAGAACCTCTGTGAAATGCCCAGCACAGCTCCTGGCACATAGAAGAAGACACTTAATAAATGCCATGCTATTGAGGATACAAGGTTGAGGATATAGGGTCTGGATTCCAGCTGTGTACCTTATAAGATTTGCACACTTGGAATTACTTCTCATTAAGCTTCCATATTTTCATCTGGAAAACATGGTTGATGATAGATCCTACCTTGTGGAGTCTTGTGGGAAAGAATTCAGTTAATTCAGGTAAAGTACTGAGTATGGTGTTTCACTTTGCCTTTCCACAGTAACAGCTCCATCCTCAGTCACATCTCTTTGTGGGTTACCAATAGCTCCATGCTCTTTTCTTTTGGTTCAAAAAGCAGCTGCAGCAGCTGCAGACTTTTCATCTTCAGCCCATACTATTCAAAGAAAAGAAAATACTGTATTTCTCCAGGTACCCCCTACTCAAGTCCTGGGATTTGCTTTTTCTTATTGGCCAGAACTGAATACATATTCATCTCTAAACCAATCATTGGTTGGAGGATACTATTAAGGTCAATTCTTAGAGCAGAGGGAAAGCTCAGATCTGCCTAAATGATGTGGCTGAGAATGGAGTGAGGTAAATTTCCCAAATGGGAAGGAGGGTATTATTGAAAGGAGAAGGAAGGATGAAAAATGAGGAGGCAATAAAAAATATTCTCTGCAATAGTAGTTTGTACATATGTGGGTAGATAGATGAGGCGCTGAAGTCTGTTTCCTAAAAGTCATCCCTTAAATAAAATGGGAATAAGAAAAAGATAGGAAGTTCATCATGTTTAGAGGTAAGATGCACGTTATTATTATTAGCATTCAAGGATGATGCACTAAAGTAACACAGAGAAAAAGGTGGGACATTAAAAAAGAAAACATGAAACCCATTCTTCTGTTAAGTGATTGGCACTGTGCAAATAGTAAATTCCACTTGATTGTTTGCAAAAATGCTTTACCAAGAAGAGGACTCTTGTGCCAGTCACACCACCCCATAAATAATTCATTTCTTCTGAAAGATCCACTTTCTCCTGACAGTGCTCACTTGATTTGATGGCATCTGCATTCCCCTTGGTTTCCCTATATTTATGAGACTTTAGATCAACATTATAAAAGTAATTTCAGGTTACTCCAGTTCCTAGACAAAATTCCATTGTCATCCCATTATTTGGTTTATACATGGTGAATCTTTGCCTTTGATTTCCAGGCCCAAACTGTTATGTCCTGTCAGTACAGGTGTGAAATGGTTATTTTTAATATATAATTAATGTTTTAAAAATCCAGGAAACACCTTTTTGGAATGTAAACACTACATATTAGTGTTCACTGATGCAAGCAGCAGAAACAAGCCCCGGCTACTGTAAGTGAAATAAGAACACATTGAATGGATAAGAGAAGGGAAGGCTAGGGAACCAGGAATCCAGGTGTGAGGGAAGCAGGACAATTGGACAGGTTTGTCTAGACAGTGCCACTTGATCAGCTTCAACCTTTACCTCAACTTTGTTTTGTTCCATTTGAGGGCTGAGGTCCCAGAAAGAGTTTCATTGGTTTAGCTTGGCTCTCGTGTCTGCCCCTTGGCTGAACAGAAGAAAATGACACAGGATCATTTACAGTTTCACCAAAAGCTCAGCCATCAAGGGAAAAGAAATTTCCTAAAAGAAGAGCAGAAATGGTAGGGATGCAAACACCCAGAGTAGATACCTATCATTTAATATTTTTTGTACAGATGATATATTATAGAATTGTACATTTGAAACCTACATAACATTATTAACCAATGTAACCCCAATAAATTTAGTAAAAATGTTTAAAAAATTTTTTTTTGCATTACACACAAAAGAAAACACAAATCACTCTGGCTTAAACAATTCATGCCACTTACTGACTAAAGCCAGGGACGTCAAAGATGATGCTTAATTCAGGTGGAGTATGATCTGGAGACTTAATGTTCTGATTTCCTCTCATTTTACCTTTTCACAATAATAGCTCCATTCTCATTTGTGTGAGTGGAACCTCATTTTATTTAGTTGTCATTTACCAGAATTCCAGTCAGTGCCTCTCAGTGATTGATTAATGTCCAGTTTATCCATGTATTGACTATCACTGGAGATGTAAAATAGACATGTTGTGGGAGAAGGGTGTCACTAGATTTTGGAGGATGAAGATTTTCAAGACCATTCCTAGTCTGATTTTATTTAATTCAGGGAACGTTTGCTGCACCCAAGAATGGATAGAAAATGTGATCCCCAGAGGCGGAACCTCTTAGTGATCTTGGGAATCATTGTATATGGGGAGGGAGTGCCTCATCTAAATTTAGATCCAAAGCTGTGGGAAGAGATCATTTAGCAAGGGAAGAAGAGAGAGGAAAGATAACTTTACATCACTTTTATCATGAATATAATAGGGTTAGATGAGGCTGACAAGCCAGTCCTCATGGCCACTGTGAACAGGCTGAGGAAAGCTGGACTGAAATTGCAATATGAATTATTTAGGCAGAACACGAGGAAGGACTTTCTGGCTGCAAGGAAAGTCATACATTGGAATAGGCCTTTGAGGTATGGTTTTGATCCAAGGTGGCCAGTTAGTGCCGATTTCACCCCTCAGCCACCAATTACTATATGTATGATGTGTATCACCAGGTAATCATAGCATTTCTTTGGGCAGGATGGGATTTCAGAGTATTTCTTTTCTTTTCTTAAAGATTTTATTTACTTATTTTTCAGAGCATGGGGAAGGGACAAAGAGAGAAAGAGAGAAGCATTGATGTATGAGAGAAACATCAGTTGGTTGTTTCTCATGTCTACAACCCATGCATGTGCCCTGACTGGGAATTGAACCAGCGATCTTTTGATTTGTGGGATGACACCCAACCAACTGTGCCACACCAGACATGGCATCAGAGTATTTCTTAACCTGGCACTCAAAATACCTCCAGTGATCAACTAGACTAGAAAGGGGTGACACTATTTATTGTCCATCATCTAGATTCAGAATTGCGATTATCAATAGAAACAGGGATCGCACTAAATATCTTTTCAGTATTTTGCTGTTTTGAGGAGTCACTGACAACTTAATGGTAATTTCCGAGGACAACAACAACAGAAAATTGCAAGGGGGAGAAAAAGGGACAGGGTTTTGTAGGGGTGATTTCTTTGAAGCAGGGATGAGGTATTAACCAGAACACAGAGTAGATACATATCATTTCAGATTTTTTGCATTGTACACAAAAAGAAACCACAAATTACACTGGCTTAAACAACTTTTGCCACTTATTGGCTAAAGCAGTAATTAGGTGGGGCTTGATCTGGAAGGTTAAAGACCTAATTTCCTCTCACTTTGCCTTTTACAATAATAGCTTTTTCCTCAGGCACCTCTTTGTGGAATATCTGCAGCAGCTGCACACTTTTCATCTTCAGCCCACAGTATTCAAAGAAAAGAGATCCCGTACTCAAGTTCTGGGGTTTGCTCTTTCTCTTTGGTGGGTCATGGGGCACTCATCTCTGAACCAATCACTGGTTGGGGGTTGCTGTTAAAACCAATCTTTAGAGCAGAGGGAATGATCAGACCCGCCCAAACAACGTGGTTGAATTGGAGTGGAGGTACATTTTCCAAATGAGAACCAGGGTCTGATTGAAAGGAGAAGGAAGAATGGATAATGAGGAGGGAATTAAAAAAATATTCTCTGCAAAGGTAGTTTGTACATGTGTGGGTGGATAGATGAGGGGCTAAAGTCTGTTTCCCCAAAATCATTTCTTAAATAAAATGGGAATAAGGAAAAGACAGAAAGTCCACCATATCCAGGGGTTATCAAGGTACAGGTTTTAGACAAAAATCCTTCACTTCCAAAAAGGAGTTCATCACCTCTTTCATCATCTCTGGATGTGGAAATTGGTTTGGGTCAACTTTTCCACTGGATTACTCTACCAGCTTTGTTTGGAGTTTCACCTCCTTAACAACTTTGGCAAGGGTGTTTGTATATGTACCTGGCTCAGAACTAATGTGCCAGGAGGGCCTGAGCTTCCTTAGTGCTGAAGGATTCAGGGGCAGACAGCCAATAGTGGGCAGCTTGTTGGGTGGCAAGGCTGTAACATGAGAAGTAGACACTATTTCTCCTTTTCTGGCTTTCCTTGCTTCCAAGGTAACTACTCCATGGGGCTGGTGACAGAAGAGGATAGGGATATGGCAAGACTCGGACAAGTTGCTCATTCTTTCTTGGTCTCATGCCTCATCTCTGCACTGGTCATATGACTGGGTTATTCTGAAGGCTGCTGTAGGCATTACATGCAATGATGTATGCAAAACAACAGTGTCTTACTTCATTTCTTAGGTTGGGTTTCCTAGAAGCAGAGTCTGAGGTGGAGATTTTTATGCAAGTGATTTCAAGCAGTGCTTTATGGAAGGGTATGCGCAAGAAGGGTGCAGAGGGAAGAGCTCAGGGTGGATATGGTTGTCTCAGCTGGTCTTCAGTCTGATCCCATGGGGATTAATGGAATCACATAGCTAATTCCGTTTTTGAGGAGGGGGGTCTTGCTTGCTGTGCTCCTATGTTGTTCAGTCATTGATTATAGGCTGCTCCAAGGGCCTAGGTGGTATGAGGTCTGTCCAGAAGGTATCCAGCCATGTAATATGAAAAATAGAGACATTTATTGGAGAAGTTACAAGATACAAGAAACATTGTGGATAGGACAATGACACCTCAGTCCCTTTCAAAGTAGGTACCTTGGGACCTCACACAGTTCTCCCAGTCACCATCAGCTGCCCTATCGTATTCTCCTGAATCTCATTGATGGTCTGGAATCTCTTCACTTTCCAAGGTGATTTTAGTTTTGGGAAAAGCCAGAAGTTGCAGGGTGCCAAATCTGAACTGTAGTGGGGCTGAGTCACCTGGGTGATTTGATATTTCGCCAAAAATCTCTGTGTGAGAGGTAATACGTAAGTGGGCATGCTGTTGGGATGAAACTGCCAATCACCAGTTGCCCATAGCTGTGGCCTTCTGAATCATCCAAATAGTTTTCATGCGGGAATGTTCAAAATTTGATGCAGATTCATTGCTCTGCTTGCTCAGTAATTTTGAATGTGATGCCCACAGTGTACACATGCTCACTCAATGGAGTCTACCGACCCCACTGACTAGTACATTGAAGTTGTCATTGTTCACACATGCACATTCTAGTTCACTCTCCTTGGCTGCCAGGTTACGTCAATGTCACAGAAACTGTTCTCATTATATTAACAATGACTGGACTTTTTCCTGATAGACCTTGTATAATCTTACAGGTGAGACAGCTCCATTTAGCTGGAGCCAATTTTCCATGGAGGAGGGTGAGTGTGAGTCATTAGCAGCTATCATTCACAGCATCTGAGGGGTGGGGGACCTTTCTGGTAAAAGGTGATCTGGGCAGGGCACTGATGGCAACCACTCCATCTGGGTGAATATTGTGACAAAGGTTGAGGGATAGAGCTTGTGGATAACTTCAATTTATAGATATGGGCACTGAAGTACAGATATTAGGTGACTTACTCAAGCCCCCACTGCCAGTGGGCATTAGAGGAGAACAGAGACAGAAACTTCTTGCCTCCTATAGTGAGGTTATTCCCACCATCAGTTTTCTCAGAAAAGCAGAACAGTTTCTTATAGGTTATCTGGACCAGTCCCTTTATCTTGAAAAACAAGGAAACCGAGGCCAGAAAAGACCAACTGATGCAAATGCATATGGAGAGTAGGGCTGACCCAAGACCCAAGACTGCACAAACACATCTGTCTTCAAACGAGCAATTCTCATTCTGCTGCTTCTTGTGGAAAGCAGGCAACTCAGGAAGCTGCTGTTGCTTTGTAGAAATATGTTCCCATGAACTCAATGACCCCCTGCTGCTTAGAAACAAATTTTGATTGTGCGGCAAATAAGGCTCCCTGAAAACGGTGCTCTTGCTTCAGAAGAGGCTTGTGGGAAAATGAAGGGAGCTCAGGTGCATGTTAATATGGGTGACAGAGAGGGCTGGCGCCAGGGCACTCACACTTATTTGACAAATGTTTATTGTGCTGGACACTGGAGGACTGCAGTGCCCAATGCAGATGGGTTCTTCCTTCTGGAACTTACATTCCAGTGGGAAAGACAAAAAATAAACTACTCTTTATGCAATTAAAGTGACAGTTGTGTTAAGTGCTATGAAGGTGTTCAGGGTATGTGTGAATGTATAACCACATGACCTGACCTAGTTTGGGACTAGAAAGCCTTTCTCTAGGTGAGTGATGTTTAAATTGAGATCTAAAGAATGAAGAAAAATGAACTAGGAATGAAGGGTGAGGAGGGGATGAAAGAATATTCCAGGCAGAGGGAACAGCTGCATGATCTCCAATGTGGGAAGGTCTGTTTGAGACCTGTTTGTTTGAGAAAGACCAGGGTGGCTAGAGAGATGAGTGAGAATGGGTTTGCTGATAGATAAGGGTGGAAATTGGCTCCTTAGTCAAGAGGAAGACATTAAATGAAGGAACACAGGAGAGGGTGTAAGGAAGGTGGTTGTGTGTGTAAGATTTGTGTTTTATCATTTGTGTTTGGTAGTTTTTATATAGGGGGAATATACTTAGCAATATGGCAAACTCAACTTGCATAGCCCTCAGCTTTTTAAAAAACATATAGAGTTATTGGAGATATTTATAATATACAGTACATGTTATATAAATAAATATATTATTAATGTCAATATTAGTATATAGGTGCAACTGACACTCCCACATAAGGCTAGAATCCTGACTCCTTTATTAAAGGGCTAGAAAATCTCTGTTCACATGTCCAAACAAGGTTGTTGCCTCCCAGGGTTCAAGGTTGAAAAGAGAAAACCTCCAGCAAGAAAGTAAAAGGCCAAATCTGTGTCATGTGTGGGTGTACCCACCTGTGGTGGAAATTCTTACATGAGGAATTAAGATGTAAACTAATCTAGGGTCAAAGAAATACCTGAACAGCAAGGCCCCTTTTTAGGGTAACTTCTACATCCCTTGGCTCACAAGACTTAACAGAATAAAGAACCTCTGTTAAAGATGAGCTCATAATTTAAAAAAATTATAGGCCACATGATTAGTCATTTCACATAAAGAAAATTTAGCAGGCATAATAAGTAGAAGCACTGCAAGAATCTGAAGTAATAAAGCCATTTGGAAGAGGCTATAAAATAAGTTTGTTGAAAATGATCAAAGAGATAAAAGAAGGGTGAAAGACAATAATGAAAGCACAGGATATGATAAAAAAAAAGAATAGTTTTAAAAGGCCTACTAAAATTTGTAGGAATCAAGAATATTGTCATTGAAGTGAAATACTTGATATCAGAGTTAAACAGGAGATTATACATAGCTTCGGAGAGAGGTGATGAATTCAAAGACAAATAAGAGGAAATTATCCTGAGTGCAGAAAAATGGAATTGAGGCTGGACTGGAGGAAGTCAAGAATAGTTTCAGAGGATGCTCGGGTTATATAGGTAAGAGGTGGTTGTGATGTCCTGGGCAAAAGTGGTGCCAGTGAAGATAGAGAAAGGGGATGGATTAGAATGAAATTTAGGATACTTTGTATTTCAGGACTGAGAAAAAGAAAAAGAATATCTCAATAGAGAAGCGTGCTTGTCCTCTGAGAGGAAAACAAAGACCAATGGGTGGAAGCTGGAGAGAAACAGATTTTTACACATTATAAAGAAGATTTTACTTTTCTAAGAACGAGGCTTGGAGAGATTATGAAATATAATGAATTCTAGAGATGGGAATGTGAACCTAGCTCTTTTTAACAACAAACACCATTTGTGGAAATACAGAACTGGGAATGAAAGGGATGCAACTGTGAGGTTTCCCTGGGGACATCAAATCCTGGATCTGGTTGACAACAGTGGAGTAGGAAGGGGTGGGGAACATTGGGCAGCCAGCTCAGGGGGCTAGACCCCTCTTTTTCTGGGTCTTGGCCTGGGACTTGGGCTCCATGTCAGGTGACAAGATGACATAGACAGGAGGAACTTCTGTTGTAGAGCCTGCCTCTCTCTGTAGTAGTTCAGAGAACCAAGAAAGTGGTTCAGAAAAGCTCAACCCTGCCACTAGGTGTGTGCTCTTAATCCAGTTGCTTTCTGTCTCTAGGCCTCTGTTTGCTCATCTGTGAAGTGGGGGTGCTAATAAAACTCATCTTGCAGGGTTTTAGACCATATTAATCAACTAATGCATACAATGGCATGCTGGTAGTGAAATTTATGATAAATGTTAGGTGAACATGGTTACTTGCGACTATTTCTGGATATAATTCATAACTTGGGATGGAAAGGGCCCACATATGAAGTCATCTGGGAGCACCAGCTGTCATGATTTCCAGGTAAGGATGGAAAAGAGTGATTTAACTGTTAAAATTCAAGGTATGACTTGTGCATGTGGGAGATGGGGAGAGCAGGCACATTATAAATCAGAGAAAGCTTGGCCTCTGGGTAAATCCAATTTCCCTTTGGGTATCTATTGCTCCAATTCAACCCTTGATTTTTTTCCCCAGGGGCTAAGGTGTGCTTTGAGAATTTCCTTGGGAGTTTGGTATTTTTCTGCCTTTCCCTCCTGTAGCCTTTCTATCCCTTTGTATCTCCACTGTGACAGACCTCTCCATATACATACACAGCATGGTACTGTGGGGGATATATATAGTGTGAGGGCAAACCAGTTCAGATGAAGTCGCTGACTCAGATATTTCTTCTAGCAGAAGAGGGAGGCACGAAGGATTTAAATAGGTGTGGCTTGCCTTCCTGCTTCTGCCTGCCTCTTCCCTCTGACTTCTCCCTCCGCCCCCCCCACCAGCTCCAGGCCACACCCATTAAAGGCATGCCCATTCATAAATCTCTTATTATGAGGAAGCTGCCCAGGTCCCTGTATCTTGGTACTTTTCCATTCTGTCTTTGTCCTTTGCCAAGGTGTCAGCAGAAGGGATTTTGGGAAAGAAAAGATTGTCATTGTCTTAAGAAAGGAGAAAAGGTAAAATGTGACAGATTCCCCGAAGAGCTCCTCTGCTTTTGGATGAGGGTAAGGAGATGTTTTTTCCCTCCTTGGAACTGCATGGAACAGTTGGAAAAAACATGCAACCAAACTTCCCATCCTCAGAAGACGACTTTAAAATAGGCCATTAGACAAAAGTAAGCTCAGAGCCAATTTAGTGCTAAATATACCCATTCTTATAAAATCTGCTATTTTTGAGTTAAATGTTGCGGAAATTACCGAATTTGCATTTAATTATTTTAATAGATCTTGTTTACAGATGACTAGGCAAAAATGGAAAAAAAAAAAGTCCCCCAAGCTAATTCACTTTGACTGCTCAGGTTGTAACTGTGTCTAAAATAGAAAAACACACTCAGAATATTTTCTCAAAGTCAGAGAGAAAGCCAACTTTAATTTCATTTTGTCTCAGTGTCAACACCACACATGCCGTTTTCCCTATTAAATGAGATTTGTACTTTTGAAATTGAGGATGAAATATATTTGCCCTGGTGAAGGACTTCTCTGGACCTGTCTTCTAATTGGTTTACAGACTTTGCTTTGGGTGTAATAAGAAGTAATATTTTGTATAATCAACAATGCTGTGGTCTTTGTGGTTAACAGCATGACTGGGGTGGGATCTCAGTTTTGCTCCCTAATAGCTGTGTGTCCTTGGCTAAATCACTTAACCTTTCTGGGTCCTGGTTTCCTCTTCTAAAATAGATATTAATTTAGCTGTGTAAGAGTGCCAGAAATATTAATAATAACATGTAAAGCAGCTAGTATAGTGCCTGGCATGTAATAAGTGTTCAGTAAATATACATTCCTTCCTTATCCTTGCCTCCTTCTCTTTTTAGATGTGATCAGATTTCCTCCCTCTTTGATAAAGCAAACTTGCTAGGTTCAGTGGTTTGTCAAATACTTCCTGGGCCCCAGGGATAATTGTGAGAGGGAGGAGCAGAATTTTCTGAGCAATCGTTTGTGGCCATACTTGCAAGCACCTTATATTTGGGACATGTTTCTCAGGAGACTGGTAGGCATCTACTTCAAATGTTTTCCATTCATATTTCCACTTTGGAGACCATCTAACCTATTATCTCACAATTTGTCTTTGTGCTATCAAAATAAACTAAGGATACTGGGAAGTGGTCAGCTTCACTGTTTCATTTCTGCATTGGTTGATCCCCTACATGCTGCAGAGGTTACATGTCTTAATTAAATGGGGGAATGGGACAATGGGTGTAAAAGGCAAATTACAGTTTCTCAAATATAAGTATGGCTACCTCATTGGTCTAGGGAAGGGAAACCAAAAAAGAAAGTGATGGGGGCTGCCGGCATTTTCTGTAGGACTGTTCCAGCTCGTCTGGACTTTTGGCAATATTCTCCATGTATCAAGGCAAAGGACTGTGGTCCAGGCAGTCCTTATTTTACAGAGCCCTAGCCTTGGGGTTACAAATATGATAGAGTATAACATTCATTACACAGACAGCCTGGACCATTATACCCATAAAGGCAGGAGCTGGTGATGGTCTTTTCTGACAACTGTATTTCCAGTATTCAACATACTATTTGGCACCTAGTAAATACTCAATAAATAGTGAGTGGTTTTATGCTGCTAGACAATAAACTGTAGCATGGTGGTTCTTAAATTTGAGTGGGCATCAGAATCCCCTGGAGGACTTGTGAAAACACAGATCACTGAGCCGTATGGGTAGAGTTTCTGATTCATGAGGTCTGAGGTAGGGGCCTGAGAATTTACATCCCTAACAAGACACTGATGTTACTGGTCCAGGGACCACATTTTTGAGAACCACTGCTCAGGTGGTTGAGAGTAAAAGCTTTGGGGTCAGGAACATTTGCATTTGAATCCCCACTTCACTAGGCATTAGCTGGGTAACTTTGAGCAAGTCACTTAATTTCTCTGAGCCTCAGTTTCCATATCTATACAATGGAAAAAATGACACATGGGTCTTAGGGTGGTTGAGAGGATTAAATGAGAGACTTCACTTAAAATTAGTGCAGGTCCAGTTCATAGTAGACATTAAATAAGTGGAAACCGATTGGATTACATACTGAGTATCTACTACATGCAAGTGCCTGAGTTACAGAATGGGAAATGTAGAGACAAACCAGACATGGTCCCAGCCATCAAGAAGCTTATAGATGACTGAAGGAGGAAAATGCTTAAACCTATACTTATCTACCACAGATGCAAGTGACAGATGCAGGCTTCTATGGGAGCACAGAGAAAGACACCCAGCCCAGCTGGGACTGGGGGTTCACAAGGGGATCCCTAGTCAAGGCTGACACCCAGGATGAATTGTAGGAAATGTAGAGAATGTGGGGAAGGTTGTTCCAGGCAGAGACAATGTTTGGGTCGAGTTGGAATCACCCATTTGTTGTTTTTGTATTGAATAGATACCCAAAGGCCTTTCATGATGCTTGAATCTGATTCCTTAGGGTCAAGGCAAGTCCTTTCTTGGAAGTTTAATGTACTGAACCCTTATCAGGTATAGACACCCTTTCATTTGCCCAGTTTTACTGACTTCTTGTTTTCAACCCAGGCTCTTGCACGTGCTGTTCCTTCTATCTAGAGCTCTCTTCCACCAGCCCTTCTCATGGATGACACTTTCCCTGCATGTCACTGGCACAGAGAGGCCTTTCTTGACAGCTGTCTGAAAGTAACCCTTCTATCTCTTCACTATATTCTTACTCTGCTTTATTTTTCTCCAAAGCTCATATAATTCCTTGAAATTATATATATGATTTCTCATGTATATTCTGTCTCCCTCACTAGAAGTTTGGCTCCATAAAGACAGGGACTGTGTCTGTTTTGTACCCTAAATATTTAGTGCCAAGCACTTGAGAAGTATGTGTTGAATGAATGCATGAAAAATTAAAACAATGGACGAGTGAGTGAATCCCTGTAGAGAACCCTACAATGGTCCTTAGAGACTGTCTCTTTTATGTTACATTGGGAGAAACTAAGACCCAGGCAGTGATAGAGAGTTGCCGAACACTACACAGTGAGTTGGTGTTAGGTCTGGCCTTGAACCTAGGACCCTTGAGTCCTAGAACAGTATTCTTATCTCTTCTAGCCCAGACAGCAAGAAGGCACTTTATGGGATGGGCCACTGGATGGTGGAAAATCTTACATTATGATGGCATTGTTTGGTCATATAATCTTCAGGGGCTTTGACTTTTGTGGGAGTGTCCTTCCTATACACAGTACAGCTTCATAACACTGGGGGAGATGAGGTGAGACGAAGTGTTGAAGTGGGTGCAGTAAAATATCATGGTAGACAACATCTGACTTGCCCCTCGCCAATGGTGGGAACCTTGTGATTCTCAGAGTCAGAGCAAAGAAGCTGGCAGTGATGGCAGTACATACTAGTTCTAGTCCCAGTGCTAGTATATAGTTCTAATGGTAACTGCAGTCAGCATTAATGAGTGCTCATTATGCGTCAACCACTGTGCTTAGTGCTTTATATAGAGAATCTTCTCAACAACCTGTGGATTAAGTACTACTGTTAGTATCTTATTGCACAGAAGAAAATGAGGTCCAGGGAATGGAGGTCCCCTGTCCAAGGCTGTGAACAAGGATCGGCCAACTCCAGAGCATGTGCTTTTTGTTTTTCTAAAGGTTTTATTTATTTATTTTTTTAGAGAGGGAGAAGAGAAGGAGAGAAGCATTGATCAGTTGCCTCTTGCATACACCACAATGGGGCACCAGACCTCATCCCAAGCATGAGGTCTGGTCCTAACTGGGAATCAAACTGGCAACCTTTCACTTTGCAGGACGATGCTCAACCAACTTAGCTATGCTGGTCAGGGCTGAAGCATGTGCTCTTAATGTTGATGCTGAAGAGGCATAAAACCTGGGCTCAAATCCTGACTATGACACAGGAGCTGGGTGATCTTGGGCAAGTGACAGCCTCTCTGGACCTGGGTTTCCCCATCTGTAGAAATGCAGTAAAAATGCACTTGCCATTCCAATTGTTGTTTGAATTAGACATGATATATATGAAGTGCCGAATGAGTCCCTGGTGCATAATCAGCACCTATAACTGCCAGCTCTTAAATTAATGACTGTCACTCTTTTCCTTAACTAATTCGGGATTAGCTGTTCTGTCTTGCCATGTACCCATTACAGTTCCAGCAAGCCAGGGGGTCACTGTTTCCCTCTTACTTGCTGACCCTGTGCCTTCAGCCTCCTGAATTTCAGAATCCTGTTATCTGCAAATGAGAAGTGGCTTTTCTCTTTGTGGAGCAAAGGGGCCACTTTCACTCTATAGAGAGAAAGGAAGGTGGTGCAGAGAAAGTGACATCTGGAATTATACCACAGTCTTGAGTGGTTTCTGGAGGATGCATGGGGCAAGATGGTCTCTATAAGGACCTGCTGCAGGTTCCCTTTTCCTCTGTGCCTGTGGGAGTTGCTGCCCCAGGAACCGAGCTGAGCAATGGTCAGCTAGAATTGCAAGAGGCTGGGTTGTTCTGGAGCCAGACAGATGCCTAGTTCTGCTCCTTCCAGGCTTTGTGATATTGAACAGTTACCTTTGCCTCTCAGAGCCTTGGTTTCTTCATCTGAAAAATGGGATGGCTATGAAGAGTAAATGAAGGAACGAGTAGTTAGCAAAAAGAAGCTGTTATATATAAATATATATATACACATATATATGTGTATATGTGTGTGTGTGTGTGTGTGTATATATATATATATATATATATATATATATGTAGGGGACTGATGTGAAAGTTGCTGCATTTATTTAACAAATATTCATTGAGTGCATACTTAGTGTGTATAGGTGCAGTTATAGACTCAGGGTTAGCAAGTTGGGGCCCACAGGTCAACTCCAGCTGCTGCCTATTTTTGTAAGTAAAGCATTAACGGAACACACCCTCATCTATTCATTTGCATATCATCTGTGGCTGATTTGGTAGTACAAGGGCAGAGTTTAGTTGTGACAGAGATGATAGGGCCCACAAAGCCTGATCTAGGTAATGGCACAGAGAGAGTAAATAAAACACACATCTATCTCCTCCTTAATGTAATGGGGATGTTCTAGAAGAGGAGAGACAGATAATAAACTGAATGCATAACTGACTCTTTAAATATATTCGGAGGTGGTAAGAACAATGGAGAAAAATAAAAACGGATAGGTGACAGGGTCTGCGGAGGAGGGAAGAGAGCTATGATTTTGAGTAGGCTGGCTGGAGCCAGCTTCCCTAAGAAGGTGGCATTTTAGCCCTGACTTGAAGGAGGTGAAGGAATGAGCAAGGTATCTGGGGAAAGAGTGCTCTAGGTTGAGGGAATGACAAATGCAAAGGTCCTGAGGCAGGGCTATGCATGGTGCATCTTAAAAAGTAAGGAGTTCAATGTGGCTGGAGCTGAGTGGTTAGGGGGAGAGGAGTGGGGAGAAGCAGAAGACTGAGAATACTCAACTTGAATGGGGGCTGTTGTCTCAGACTTTGTGGGTTCTTCTGAGGACTCCCTGAGTGAGCTGGGAGCACTAGGTGGTGTTGAGCCAAGAAGTGACATGATCAGATTTGAACTTTGCAAGTCCCACTCCAGCTACTGTATTAGAGCTGGGGCAAAATCCAGGAGATTGGAGAGCCTGGGGTCTCCACATGGACCTCTGATCCTTTCACTCCTGAACATCATTCTTTTGGACACCTAAAGCTGTCAAGAATCTGGACACTCACCGGGCAAGGCCTGGTGTGGTTCAACAGAAGCAGAGACACATGGCCCTTTAAGGGATGGCTGCTGGTAAGCTCCTGGTGGTGACCTTTTGTGGGAATGTGAGCTCAGTGTCCCCAGAGCTGAGTAAGGGAACTCAGAAATGCAGATTTTGATATCAAATCTTTCAGCTCTTAATGTTCGCTAGTAAATCAACTTGGCTTTTTAAACACCATGCACAACAAGACGTGTCTGCTGTACCTTTCCAGCACAAAACCAAAAACTAAATACTTCCCATTTTACCGGGTTTCCATGAAGGTTCATGAGGATTTGGGTGTAGGCCTGATTCCCCACCCCACAAAGTGGACCATTTGGGACCTGGCATTAGTAAATCATTGCTTCTAATAATGTGCTCAAGCCAGAACACAGATAGGACTGTGTGGGGTGGCATGCCATGTGAGCTGGTGTGACATGAGGCACCAGGACTAGGGTCTGAAGGTCCCCCTTTTGGCTTCTGCTTCCTTGAGGGTGTAACTTGCTCAGTAGTGATGGATGCTGGCCCAGCTCATCCATCTTCCAGGCTTGGCCCTGTGCTCAGGACTGTCCGAGAGACTGAGAGGGTGCAGCCTTGCTTTTGCCCTCCCAAAGTTCCCTTAGGAGAAAGGATAGCACAATTTTTCTTAAAACAGGGAAATGCTAGCTAGTGCTGATTGCAAACCGGAGCCCTCAGGCAGAGCTGGCCAACAATCATGTTTTGTTTGGTTCGCACAGTTTTATATATCTGTATAACACTTTTAAACTAGTTTCTGGCTTTTGAAAAATCAAAAGATTTTACAGTAAATTCCTGATTTGGGCTTCTGTTAGAACATCAGGAGAACCTGGCCTCATCAGGCCTCAATTCCTGTGTGGATAATCTAGTGATGCTTTGAATGGCTGACTCCTTCAGGGAGGGTGTGTTCTCCCAGCTCACCCCTCGTTCAGGTCCACTTTACTCACTTAAGTTCCCTGCCTGTCCCTGTTCTTCCACAGGCTTTTGATTTTGAATCTCTTGAAGTTGGGACTACAGACCTGAGTGAGGCTCACCTGGCACTGTCCTATCTGCAAGAACTTCCATACTTGTCCCCAGGACTCAGAGCCTCATGTGCGTTCAATGACCAATTGTGATCCCCAAACACCTAGACTGGTGCCCCAGGCACAACTTCTAGGGCAGAGCTCCCTACGGAAGGAATTGCAGGCAGGTAAGGGGCTGCTATTTTGGCAGAATTCTCTCCTGCCTTGTGTGTCCCAAAGTAGAGTTTCTTTACCCCTGCCAGGTCCCCCTGTTGTCACCTGGTGGCCAAGGTGCTTCACTTCTCTGAGTGTGGCCACGGGAGCCATTGCTGCTCCTCTGAAATACTGAGGGGCAAGAGAGAGGACAGATTTTCCCTCCATCCCATCTGATGCCCCAGTGTAGCTCTTGGGCAAGTTGATCATATGGCCAAGTCAGGGTCATGGCTGGGCCTTGGGAAACATTTCATCTATGGTATTGTAATTGATTTTCCTCCTTTTGTCCTTCCTTTTGACCCCTCCTCCCACTTCCCTTTTTCTCTGCTGCTGTGATGCTTCACTGATTCCCCTTGACATTCGGGGAGAATTCATTCCCCATGACTTGTTTTGGCCCTGCTAATCCCCAATCAATATGTACCATTGAGTACAGTTAGTGTTCAGGGAAAAATAATTATTCTTCCTGGGCCAAAAGTCATCTTAATTTAAAGGATGAATTGCTAAGTCAACTTCCAGACATTTCATTCTTAAAGGAGACAGGTCATAGGTTGACAGGGGGAGGTAACCATTCCAGATAGTCTATTCATATAGCAGTACCCTTTTAATCTTTTCTTATTTCTACTTTATGGAGGGCCTCCAACATGCAAATCTCTTTGACTACATTATCTCTAGGGAAACTGAGGCAAGGAGCTTGCATGGCTTATCCAAGGTCATATAACTCATTGGTGGCAGAGCTTAGATGGGAACTCAGGTGTGTAAGACTCTAAAGCCCACACTATACATTGAGGAAGATGTCTCCTGGGACCTCCATTCCTCTGCCTTTCATTCTTGTCCTTCCCCTGGGTCAGGCTGAAAGCCCACTTTGCAAAGCTCTTCTCCTGGTATGAGTTTGATGATTTATCTTTCTCCTTCAGACCTGATTTATAGAGTTTTGTTTTTTTATAGGGGGACATGGTAATGTTTCTGGGATGAATTATTGCACATTCAAGGTCACAGAGTTTCCCTAATGTATCATGAGCAGGTGAGTGGGAGAAGTAAGAGCTGATGGGAAGGAAGCCAAGCATGTATCTGCGGAGCAAAAGAGTCTTAGGTGAGAATCAGATCTGCTCTTGAATATTGTAACCCAGTCTTCCCAGCCTCCTCAGCCTGTGGGGAAGATGGAGACACAGGAGCAGGGATTGCCCACATTCTAACTCTTGTCATCATCACACACACAGGGCTTATGCCCATGTGACATTTTCTTCTGTTATTTCAGAGAATTCCCGTGGCAGGTTCCTTGTGTCTTTGCTTTGGCCCAGCTGCCTTTGTTTCATAATTTCCACCATGTTTGTTCTACTTTGGCCTTTTTGTCAGTGTTTGCAGCTTGACAAGCTCTTGAAGGTGCTTCCTGGTGTTGGTGCCTGTGTGTTACCAGCCCACGGGCTCTGTCTGACCATGTTCACGAAAGTGTCAACTCCAAAGTTTCCAGAGCAGTAAGAACTCATTTCTTTCCAACTCTGATAGACTCTACTCTCCAAGCTCCAAAGCCATCCTGATTGCCCTGACTGGTGTGGCTCAGTTGGTTGGGCATCATCCAGCAAAGTGAAGGGTAGCCAGTTCGATTCCCAGTCAGGGCACATGTCTAGGTTGTGGGTTCAGTCCCTAGTCAGGGCACATATGGGAGGCAGACAATCAATGTTTCTCTCACTCTTTTTCACCCTCCCTTCCCCCACCCTTCTCTCTGAAAAAGAGAAAAAAAAGCCATTCTGATTGTGCTTTGCATCAAAGTGTCTCATGAAAACAGAGCCTTCAGCTTTCCATTTATCTCCTGCTAGATTGCTCCAGGGGCCCTGCACCTACTTCCTGCTCCATCCCCACCTCTGTCCTAGGATAACAAAGCTGCTTGCTTTCTTCTTCCATTCCCAGCCAGTGTCATCAGAGAATGGACTTACGTAAAGCATTATCCTAGGGGAGCAGCTCACTAGTTCTCCATTCTCTTAGGCATGGCCAACTTTCAGTTTGGCTTCAAGGTAGAATATGTTAATATTTAATAGTATGTGCTTGGATGAGAATATAAAATAATGCAGCAGCTTTGGAAAAATGGCCTGGCAGTTTCTTAAAAAGTTAAATATAAACTTACTATACGACTTAGCAATTTCAGCCCTAGGAATCTACCCAAGAGAAATGAAAACATATGTTCACACAAAGACAAACTTATGAATATTTATATAAGCATTATTTATAATAGTGCCAAAGTAGAAATAATCCAAATATCTATCAATCAGTGAGTGTATATATAAAATGTGGTATATCCATACAGTGAAATACAATTCAGCAACAAAAAGGAATAAAATACTGATAAGTGCAAAGCATGGGTGATTCTCAAAAACATTATGCTAAATGAAAGAAGCCAGATCTGGGCTACATTTTGTGTGATTTTATTATGAAATATTCAGAAAAGGCAATTCTATAGAGACAGAAAGTAGATTAGTGGTTGAGGCTGGAGGTGGGAGCAAAGATTAATAGCATATAGGCATAAGGGACCTTTTTGGGGATGCTGGACATGTCTAAAATCAGAGGGTTGTAATGACTGAAATTCCATATATTTACTTAAAAAATCAGAGAATTGTATACTTATAATAGGTGAATTTTATAGTATGTAAGTTATATCTCAATTAAGCTATTTAAAAATGTATAAGCTCTGATTCAGACAGACCTTAATTTGAGTTACCACTCCATTGGTTACTAGCTGTACCATCCTGGATTACTTAACTGAGCCTCAGTTTTCATATCCATAAAATGGGCATAAATACTACTACATCAGGTTTTTGTAAGGATAAAAATTGGTTAGAGAGTGAGAAATGCTCAGCATCATCAAAATATAATTAAATAATAAAATTAAAACATAAAAATAAACTTTTCTATATTATGTACTTAATTATAGTTATTTTTTATTGTTGTTGTCTTTCCTTGATGCTGAGGCTTTTTTATATCATTAATGCTAACCAGAAAATAAAAGGACATTTTAAAGTAAGAGGCAAACAATTGTTTATTTGACATCAATAAGAATAGCTATTTGGGAAACATTAATTCAGGCAGAGGCCCAAATAGTGTTCCAATTAGGAGGCAAAGGCAAGGGGTGAGAAAGGGAAGGGGAACAATTACGTCAGTAGAAGGAGGGAATTTCTATTGATGTAGATAATATAACATAGTGATATTAGTTCTAAATAATGTTTTTAATTTTCAGTTTGGTAGTCATCAGTCCAGTTGTCAATAATAACTGCTTTCTTATTATCTTTGCATACAGTTCTTTGGCTCAGTCCACAGGGTACATTGCCCTGTTTTAACATTCCAAGTTTTGAATATAAAATGTGCAAAGCAGTTCACTTGGGATGGCAGCCCAGCTCCATTTTAAAATGGTTCTCTTTCTATTATTGTTTAGGTTAACATTTTTGAAATGGACCTTAAGAGTGTATAGCAAAGTGACTGGGTTTCTTTTTCTTGGAAAGTGTTTCTGAATGCACAGGGCATCTGTGGTTGGAAGGTGTCTAAGATTAGAGGAAATGTAGCATTATCATTACTGCCTGTCGCATTCAGTACCCAGTGGATCTTCTCTGAACTGTGTTTGAGGCCACCAGCCTCCTTCCTCCTTGCTCACCACAACAGGTCTTCTAGCCTTCCTGGGCTCCCGCTTCCTATTTTTGCAAAGGATCTTGTAAGGATGCTTAGAAGGAGGATGGGCAGGGTGTCCCCATGGGATTTCCTGCTGCCTTCCAATTAGGTTAGTTGTGGGGAGACGCTGGAGGAGGGAGGTCTGGGCTCCTGCCAGCAGGGTGGCTGCAAGTGTGGGGAGAGAGAAAATAGAGCCCAGAAAGGGAGCTGAACTTTCTCTGCAGCCACTTTCATTCTGGGCATGGCAATTGCTTGTGCTGTCAGGAAGAATCAAGCTCATCTGCTGAGGAGAGCTGCCAGGGGCTGAGACACTCCAACCTTACAGGTTCCCTGGCTCCTCTTGGGCTTACTGAAAACTTGGCACTGCCTAGTAGGGGATGCAGAGCTTCAAGGTTGGGGAATGTTGAACTGAAGCTGAGAGTACCATTTCAGATGATTCAGTGGCTTTCAAAGTCTTCATCAGCTGCCTTCCAGGACAGCCTTCCCCCTTGCATCTCACCCATTCAACTCCCCTGTGTGCTGTGATCTCCCTATTTTCACAGGTACTCTTCTCCATCTGCCTCTTTGCCTTTGTCCCAGCAGCCCTGCACCCCTTCTTTTTGCAAATGAGGAAATCGAGCATGAGAGAGATCAAACAGCTTGTTCAAGGTCATATGGCTAGTAAATGGCAGAGATGGAATTAGAACCCAGATTTCTATGACTCAAGAGCCCAAGATCTTGGCTACTAAGACTTATTATCTCCCCAGTTTTGATGTGACTTATAGCACATGTTATCACATTAGATCATAATTGTATGCCGGAGCATCTGCTTTCCCTGTGCACAGGTTGTGTATTTTTCATCTCTGTATTTTCGGGGCCCAGCAGAGACCCTGACATACAGGAGCAAGGTTGGTGTGTGTTTAAGTTTCTGAGTCAGAACCTGCTTTCATCACTTTCTAGCATTATGGATTTGGTGACTCATTTGAGCTTTCTGGGCTTCAGCTTCCCATTAGGGGATACAATAGTATTTACCCAGGGGTTTGTGAAAACTTGGTATGGTGATGCATATAAGGTGTTGCATGCTACTTAGTGACAGGCAGGGTTTTGGGGGGGGCGGGCAGGGGGCTTAATCTGTTCATCCTCAGGCCAGGTCAGATGAGGTAAATCTCCAGTTCCAGGAATGATGGCATGGCCCTGGCTGGCCTGGCCATAATGCTGAATCACTCTGGCCACAGGCATTGGTGCAAAGGTGGACATGTAACTTAGATGAGCCAACCCATGACTTCCCTGGGATTTTGGCTAGAAATATCAGGAAGGGGCACATTCATCCTTCTGAGATTTTGGGTGATAAGGGCCATATATACAGTGAGATATTGTTGCCACCAGGTAGGAAAGCGCTTTCCTATAATAAACTGAGGATAAAGACAACCCAAAGGAAACAGAACTGAGAGAAGAAGAGTGAAAGTGGGAGTTCTCATCCTATTGTTAGAATTTCTAGATCCCAGTTGTGCTTGGACTTTTCCAGCTACATAAACCCATAAATCCTCTCTCCCCAACCCCCTTCCTTTCTCTCCCCACCCCCCTTTCTTCCTCCCTCTCTTCCTCTCTCTCTCTCCAGCTAGCTTAAGTGGGTTTTTGTCACTTATAAGCAAAGTTTCTGTTTCACATAGTAGGCATTTAAAAATGGCCAGTCTTGTTTCCATTAAAATGTTCAGTCAGTGAGGGAGTGAATGAACTAATTTATGCTTCTAACATTATCAGAGTTGAACTTTAAATTTAGCAAAGATCAAATATCAGTAAGGCAAGCAAGGTGAAGACTGATAACCAGGTCCAGAACTCACTGGATAAAAGGTTCATCTGTAGAAAGCAGAGTGTTATGGATGAGTATGTATTTTCTTGTAGAGAGCCACAGCGGCGTTGGGGAACAATGGTCGCAGGTGAGGCTGATCAGGTAGGTTAGGGTCAGATCATCATGAACCTAAAATGCCATGACATTCAATTGGAGGATAAACTATAGATGGTAAAACAAAAGGCCAGTAGATCATCTGGGACACTGAATGGAAATGAATAAGAACAGTGGCAGTGGGTTTGAGACACAAAGATAGTCCTTAATTTTAAATCAGCATAAATCAGACTGGAGAGGGGAGATGATTAGGGGCCTAGTCTTGTTTAGCACAAACCCTACACAAAGTAAATCCTATAGATGTAAGTTTGATTTGATTTTTTAAAGGAACTGAGTTTGTCAGCTATAGTTTTACAGTGTCCAAAGTTTCATTCACTTCCCCCATTCATTCGTCAGATATTTATAGAGTACTTATCACAGGCCAAGCACTGCACTAGGCACTTGGGATTCAAGTGGTAACAAAGAGAGTGTTTCAAATATCTTAGCATGCACTTAATTTTATTTATTTATTTATTTATTTTATTATTTTAAGTTCATTTATTATTATTATTTTTATTGTTGTTCAAGTACAGTTGTCTCCATTTTCCCACCACCACTTCACCCCACCCACCCACCCATCCCTACCTCCCACCCTCAATCCTTCCCCTCATTGTCTTTTTCCATGGGTTCTTTATAGATGTTCCTTGAAGACCCTTACCTTTCTTTCTCTGTCACCCCCCTCCCCCCTGCCCTCTGGTTACTGTCACTTTGTTCTTTAATTCAATGTCTCTGGTTATATTTTGCTTGCTTGTTTGTTTTGTTGATTAGGTTTCACTTATGCACTTTCATGTAATGTAATATATTAGGTGGTGATCAGAGCTAAGAAGAAAAGAAATTTGGGTGGGAGGACAGGGAGTGGAGGAAGAGGTACTATTTAAGGAGGGTGGGAAAGGAATGCTGACAAGGAAGTCTACCTTAAATTCAAGACACATGGGAGGATGTCGTTACTAAACTTTGGGTGAAAAAATCAATGTAGGAATGAGAAAGCAGGTTGGGATGGAGTGAGACTGCTTTCACCATTGAGGAAATCTTGAATCTGAGCCAGTCTTTTCTCTCTCTTTTTTATTTTTACAAGTTACATCCAAACTTTGACATTTTTCCACAAGTCACAAGGGCTCAAATTACAACTGATTATAACGTAAGCAAATATCATGGGCCTGAAACGGAGAATGACTTGTCCAGGTAGAGTCCACTTTTCAACATTTCTCCTCAAACCTCCCAGGGGCTCTGAGCAGGGTCATGGTGAAATGGGGCAGATGAGACTGTTGTCACCACATCTGTGACAAGGTATGCCAGGAGTCAGGCTGAGCATTGTGACCTTGCTCCAGAGTCGTTTGTTATTTCCCAGCTTTTCAGGATGCTGCAAATCAAGTCTTTATCTTTTTTTCTTCTGTTTTTGAGTTACCAAGTATTGTGGCTACCAGACACCATATCCATTTCCAGCCTTGGGGAGAAAACTGGCCTCTCCTTACTGAGTTTCTCCTCTTGCCCAGGGATGGGTCCATGGGCCCACTGCAGCCTCGTGAGTGGTTTGACACTCACATCATTCAGTCATTTTAAAAAATAGGAATGTTTGATGGCTTAAAAAAAACAACTTTATGGAGGTAGAACTTACATTCACTCATTTTAAGTGAGTAATTCAGAGATATTCAGTAAATTTAGTGAGTTGTGCAACTAGGACCACTATCTAGTTGCAGAATGTGTGCATCAACCCAGTAAAATCTTTGTTCTTGTTCTCATTTCTAACCCAAGACAATCACTAATCTATTTTCCTTTTTTATGAATTTGCCTAATCTGGATATTTAATATCAATGGAATCATGCAATGTGTAGCTTTGTGTGGCTGGCTTCTTCCACTTAGCATATTGTTTCTGAGGTTCATCTATGCTGTAGTGGGTATCAATACTTCATTTCTCTTTATTGATGAATAATACTTCATTGAATGGAGAGACCACTTCAGTTATCCATTGGTGGACATTTGGTCTCATTTTTTTTTTGGAAGGGAGGAAGGAAGATTGTAAATAATGTTGATATAAATATTCTCATGTAAGTGTTTGTGTGGATGTAAGTTTTCTCTTGTCCTGGGTCGAAATGGAGAAAGGGAATTGTTGGGCCATATAGTAGGTTATATTTAAGTTTTCAAGAAACGGATGGCTTTGTTTCTCAGCCCTGTTAAAAAGTCCTCCCAGTCACATTAAAAGGGGGGTGTCTGAGTGCCCTTTGTGACCCTGGATTCTCTTAGCATGTGACTGCCACTGAACTTGCAATGGCATTTTCAGGACCTTCCGTGCCCCTTCCCCATGTTTGCTTGAGCTTCCCCCATCCACCCGGTAGCCCCTCCAAGCATCCCCTTGCTGCCCCAGCCAACCCAGAGGCAGAGGGAACACAAAGATGGCTCTGGCTGTCTGAACTCAGCTGTTTCTCCAGATCAGACTGGTGCAGTTCTGTAAAACCAGCTGCAATGTTTCCCTGCTGAAAAGGCCTTTTCATGCAAGAGACAAAAAAAAAAGATGAATATTATGCTAGAAAGGTGAACCTTAGTAGCTGGTATGAAAAGCGTACAATGTTTGCTCCTTGTTGCTCTGGGGGGAATCAGTTATGTTAGAGAAGCAGTCTTTTTTCAGTCTTAGCTACTGCTTGGATCTATTTTAACATCCAAAAGCACAGATGGGGGACCCGAACCTTTAGCAAGAATCTAAGGTTGCTGGAGATGGTGTCCTGATAGTGTATCAGGTCAATGAGGCCTGTCAGCCAGCCAAGGAGCTATGACGAAGAAAGGGTGCTAATGAGACTAAAGGTAGTAACAAAATATTCAAAATTGGGTTCCCAAGATTTAACGGTAGCTCAGGCTATGAGTTCAGGGGTGTAAGAGAGGCACCCCCTTTGCATGTTAGGAAAGTCATTTCAGGCATCAGACTGCTGGAGTTCAAATCCTAGTTGTAGAAGATCATTGGATAATTTATTTCACTTCTCTGTGCCTTGGTTTTCTTATCTGTATAATGGGACTGAAAAGAATACCTCCCTGTTTTGAGGGTTAATTGAGATAATTTATGCAAAACACTTAAAACAGTGGTGGATATATAGTAAGATCATAGTAAACATTTTTTATCATTACTGCTACTTTTAAACTTATATTTTATTACTAAAATAATTTTCTCCTTTGATTCTCTGTTCTACCAGGTGGGTAAAATTGAGTTTTGGTCTATTCTAAGTAATCTCAGGCAATTCAGTTTTGCCTCTCCCCAAAGATTTCGATTCTGTAAATGACTTGTATCTTAAGCAGGTTGGGAGAGTAGAATTAATCACTGGCTGGTCTTCAGTTATCATCTGTCCAGGCTGATGTCTACTGAGGCCCACTTAATCATGTATTGCAGGTTTAGGAACTGAAGCTCAGAGAGGTTAGAAAACTTGCCTAAAGACACACAGCTAAGAAATGGGCCTGATATTCAAAACCATGTCTGTCTGACTTCAGGACCCTTGCTCTTCACCATTTGTCTTCTAAAAATGATGAACGCCTTTCCACCTTAAGTCCAGGTAGTCACCAATTGAAAAACAAAGCGACAAAAGGTTGTTGTTTTTTTTGTTTTGAAGAGTGGACAATATGATTACCCATGATTGGGCAGAGAAAGGCCTGAGAACTTAACTTGAATCAACTGCCAAATAAAACATTTTGCTAAGTTTGGGAAATAACTTGGGGTTTTGGTTAACAAGATATGTTCAATGCATATTTGTAAAATTGAAGGAAGCTGGGAGGGGAGAAGGAAAAAAGTGATATAAAGGCAAGAAAGCAAGAAAAAAAAGAAAGGAATGTGAGAAGGGAAGAAGAAAAAAAAGAGGGAGGGGGAAGAGAAGGAAGAAAAAAGGGTTTTAGTTTTCATTCATGAGGCACACTTTTGAAATATATTAAATTGGTGAGACTTCAAAATATGTGTTCCAGGGTCACACCCCACACCTGCTGAGTTGGAATTCCTGGGGGCTACTGGTGGGCAAATAAATATGGGGGATTCTAAATAGTACTTCTCACTGAGAACTGAATTTGTAGGTTTTCTCTTTCGTTGGTTGTTGTTAAGCATTGGATAAATTTAGGATCGAGGCTTAGCAAATAATTTGTTTAGGGTCTGGGTCTGGGTAGGTTGTGGCTCTGTCTTTTACTTGGATGTTTCCCAGTTACTTCCACGTTGGGAGAAGGTTCGTAGTGATGACCTTCAGAGGCCATTAAAGGGTGCCCCCTGGGTCACGGCTCCAAGTTACTTTTGTGAGGGTCAAGGAATATGTGCACTGGGCATTTTCCCTTTAACCAAACCCTGTGCTTCTTGGCACGAGGACTGTTTTACACTTTTATGGTGTTTAAACTCCTTGATGGTAGAATAACAAATTTGAATACATCTTTCTCATTTTCAGGTCTAAATTGATCTAAATCAAAACTGTTTTCACTAGTTGTAGAGATAATGGCTTTGGTGGTTCCCAAGGGACCAATAATACAGCAGCTGCTGTATGTTTGGGTCAGGGGGCTCTCACAGCCTGTTTGGGGTTAGGGTGAGGGTTAGGGTTTGGGTTAAGGTTAAGGCAGATGTGTTCGTCCTGATCAAGACTGAATGTTGCCTGATTCAAATTCCCCATCACCCAGAGTGGAGGATGGTTATCCTGCTTGGTACCACATATCTCAATTAATTGGCTTCTTTTGTCAGGACTTGTAGGTGTCACCCATTGGACAGGAATAGACATTGAAGCCCTGGGAAAATTGTCTTGCCTGAGAGACTCATTACTGCATCCAGTACAAAGGAATTTGGGCAGGAAGGTCAGAGTTAATGCGTTTAATATTCAGTTGCTGGAGGGACCCAGCCAAGGAATTGAGACTGTCCTGAAAATTACTGGCTCATTTGTTTGCATTCTCTGGCTGTGTTTTTTGGAACTCATAGTGGAAGGAGGGCTGAACACAATGGAAACTGGAAAGAGGCCCAGGTCAGTATCTTAGGAGGAAAAAAATTTTGTGGCTGTAGTCAAGAGGTCATTTAATATGATTCCAAGTCAGTGCCCTAAACTACCTAGCAGTTTCCCTCTCTCCCTCCCTCCCTTCCTCTAACACTTATGGAGAGCCTGCTGTAAGGCTGGAATTTTGCCTGGGAAAATTGGGGAGGTTACCTGCATTGGTTAAAATATTCCTAGAAATAAATGACTGTTTTTCCCAGAGCACAGAGACTTAATAAGCAAAATCATAATATAGAAGTCTCTCCCATTCCCAATTGTCTTCGTAAATTATAATTTTTATTTTGAGGAAGTTAAAAATGATACAGAAAAGTACAATGAACTAGGTAACAATCGTCCATCTTTTCACCACCCCAATCAACAGTTGTTAACTTTGGGTCATATTTCTTCAGACATATTTCTGGCATCAGAATGAATATATGATAGATGATGTTGAAATTGCCCCTTTTCTGGTGCCATCTACATCCTATCCTCTCCCAACCAGGCTGTTAGAGTCATGAATTTTGTGTGTTTCTTTTTTACACCTAATCCTAATTGTTTTAACTGTAGATGTTTAAAAATTATTCATTGTTAACTATGGTAAAATTTGCATAATAAGCTTACCATTTTATCATTTGTAAGTGCACAGTTCTATGTCATGAAGTACCTTTATATCGTTGTGCAACCATCACCACCATTTATCTTCAGAACTCTTTTTAACTTGCAGAACTGGAACTCTGTGCCCATTAAATACTAACTCTACATTCCCTCTCTCCCACTGCCCTGTACAACCATTACTCTACTTTCTAGCTCTATGAATTCTAGCGCTGTGAAGTACCTCATGTAAATGGAATCATACAGTATTTGTCCTTTTGTGACAGACTTATTTCACTTGGTGTGCCATCTTAAAGGTTCATCCATATAGCATGGGTCAGAATTTTCTTCCCTTTTAAGGCTAAATAGTATTTCATTGTATGGATAAACAACATTTTGTTTATCCATTCATCCATCTATTCATGGACACTTGGGCTGCTTCTACCTTTTATAGTTAATATCATGCCTATGAACCTGGGTGCACAAGAATCTGTTTGAGTCTCTGCTTTAATTTTGGGGGGTATATACCCAGAAGTGGAATTGTTGGATCATATGATCATTCTATGATGAATTTTTTTAGGAACTACCTTAGTGTTTTTCAAAGGGGCTGTATTTTTTACATTCCCATCAGCCATGAACAAGGGTTCTGATTTCTCCACAGCCTCACCCACTCTTATTATTTGTTCATTTCTTCCTCTCTTGTTTTGATAATATCCATCTTAATGGGTGTGGCATCTTGTGGTTTTCGTTTGCATTTCCCTGATAATCAGTGATTCTGAGCATCTTTTCATATACTTATTGGCCATTTGTATGTCTTCCTTGGAGAAATGTGTATTTGCATTCAAGTCTTTTGCCCGTTTTTAAATTTGGTTGTTCAGTTTTTTTGTAGTGTTTTAGGGGTTTTCATATATTCTGACAACCTCTTATCAAATATATGGTTTCAAAATATTTTTTTCTTATTTCTTGGTTTTCCTTTTACTTTATTGTTGTTTTATATACCAAAGTTTTTGATTTATACACAGTCCAATTTATTTTCTTTTGTTGGACCATGCTTTTGGTGTCATATCCAAGAAATCTTTGACAAACCCAGTGTCAAATCCAATGTCAAGAAGCTTTTCTCCTATGTTGTTTTCTAAGAGTCTTACAGCCTTAGCTCTTACGCATATGTCCCATTTTTACTTTTACATGTAGATTTATATTTCAACAAACAATATGTAGTATTTTTATATGTTTTAATTTATGTGCATTTTATCATAGTTTACATTTTATTCTACATCTTGCTTTTTTTACCAGCTGTCAACATTATGCTCTGGGGCTTTATATATGTTGCTGTTTAGCTAGGTATTATTACATCTAGCTCCATCCATCTAGTCTTCTATCTATCTATCTATCTATCTATCTATCTATCTATCTATCTAATCTTTCTTTTCCTCTTCTGCCATCCCAATCACCATCATCATCACCATAATCATCATCAATGTATTTTGCTACTTATTTATTATATCTTTCTGGCTGGCTGTCTATTTTATACCTGTCCTATTTCACTCACTTATTCACTCATTTTTCTTGCCTTGTTCATGAAGTGGGGGTAACACTCAAAATATTTAATAGCCCCTATATCCCAGATACCAAATAACAAAAATTTGTAATAGCCCAATCAGACTAAATTTGGCCCTGAATAGATGATAAATATGTCAGTCTGGTTCACACTAGCTTACCAATAGCCCTGTCTGTAGACACTTGTGTTTCAACGCTATACTAGCAATTTCTTCCAATGCTGATATTTTTATGAACAAAATCTTCTGACTTCCTTCGTTAAGAATACCCTCTTCTTTACATACTGACATTACTTCCTAATCTCCGCTTGTAGGAGGATCCTAAGCAGTCTTTTAGGCCAAGTGCTAATACCATTTCCTGCATGGGTAACTCTAGGAACTCTAAGACAAATTCTTGTTTTGATTCTCTACTCTGTTTTATTATTGGAGTTATATCTGTGGTATTTTCCAGGGTTTAATTTTCCAGGGACTATAAGTTTTGTGAATCTGGGACTGTACCTTAGTTTCTCATCTGTCTGACCTTATTTTGTATCAACTCTCCTATAATCATGTATCCCAGCTTGTCCCTGGGGAACACCAGAAACCCTTGTTAGGGTGGCAATGAATTAATGGTAGAATCTACTTGGCTTGGAGTATTAGGAGTATGTTTGGGGATAACATGTAAATGCAGAGTTCTCCAGTTACCATTCATTAGAAATTTTCAAGGTAGTCCTAGCTATAATGGTCCTTGGCTCTAAGAAAGCTTGTCAAAGTACCATAGTTTATGGTGTGGCAGAATGTCATTGCTGAAGGTCTCAGGACAGAGCTGAAATTTCAGATGTGAAAAGTGCTTTGAGAAGGTGGAGCAAGAGACATTGTTTTAAAGCAAGATGGTGTGGAGCAGTGAACAGAGCATGGGTTTTGGAGATAGATACAAACCTGCCTGAGCCTGTGCCTAGAAAAGAGTCTTAGAAATTGTGCATTTTGAACTCAGTCATTCCTCGCACATGGTAAGCACTCAGTAAGTATTTGCTGAGCATGTGAATGGAACCAGAAAGCCCTATGTTACAATCCTGGCTCTGATCCTTGCTGCCACCTGTGAGATTTTGGACACATTTCTTTTTTTTTTAAATCATTATTCAAGTACAGTTGTCTACAATGAGATACCACTTCACATTGGTCAGAATGGCTATCATAAACAAATCAACAAACAACAAGTGCTGGCAAGGTTGTGGAGAAAAGAGAGCCCTACACCACTGGTGGGAATGCAGACTGGTGCAGCCACTGTGGAAAACAGTATAGAATTTCCTAAAAAAACTAAAGATGGAACTGCCTTTTTACCCAGTGATTCCACTGCTGGGAATATACCCTAAGAATCCCGAATCACCAATTCAAAGGAACCTATGGACACATTTCTTATCTGAAATGAATCTGTTTCCCTGTCTGAAAGGTGGTGACAATAATGTATACTCTTCAGTGTTGTTGGGCAAAGGAGATTTCATAGATGTATAGTGCTTAACCACTGTCACATAGTGTACTTGTAATGAATACATTACACTTAGTGTAGGGCTCTTATGTACATTAGAGACAAACACCTAGGAAATACATGTATATGCATTTGTTCCAATGCTATTTTAGTTGTGTGATACTGGGAAGGTCTTAGTTGTTTGTTTGTTTTTAAACACTCTCAGCTTCAGGTTCTGCATCTATAAAGTGGGTAGGCATTAAAACGACAGACTCCTTTTGATACCTACTATGAGATGGTGTAATGGCCTGAACAGTGGCCCTCAAGATGATATAACCAAGTCCTAATTTCCAGAACCTGTGAATCTGACTTTACTTGGAAGAAAAGGGTTTTGCAGATGTAATAAAGTTAAGGCTGTTGAGATAAGGGGATGATCCCAGAGTAGCTGCATGAGCCCCAAATCCAGTGGTAAGTGTCCTTGTAAAGGACACTCAGAGGAGGCAATGTGAGCATGGTGGCTGAGACCTGGAGCCACAGAAGCTGGAAGAGGAAGGAACACATCCTCCCCTAGAGCCTTCAGAGGGAGAATGGCTTCTTGATTTCAGACTTCTGGCCTATAGGACTGTGAGGAAATACGTTTCTGTTGTTTTAAGCCACCAAGTTTTTGGTGATTTGTTACAGTAGCAATAGGAAACTAATACAGATGATTTCCTTGCTAAGTTCTGGTTATACAAAAACCTTTTGCACACTGTAGGTGCTTACTGAAATACCCTTAAGAAGTCCACAGTCTAGGGTTGGGAGGTGACACGTAAACCAACAATTACACAATAGAGTAGGTGAAGTTGTGACAGAGGGAAGCTCAGAAAGGAGGGCAGGTAACCCAGCAGGGAGGGAGGTGTGTAGGTGTTACCAGGAATATTTCCTGAAGCTTATCTAAGCTGTGCCCCAGAGATCAAGGAGGAGTTATTTGAACAGGGAAACAGGGTGAGCATTTCATTAGAGAGAGCCGCACACAGAGGCATGAGACAGCAAGAGAAGGAAGTTATTCTTGTCTTCCTTACTTTTGGGAAGGTCACATAACCATCTGAATGATGCTTCTCAAACATTAAGGTGCACAGGGCTCACCTGGGGGGATCTTGTTAAAATGCAGATTCTCATTCAGTGGGTCTGGGGGATTCCAGAGATTTTGCATTTTTTTTACAAGCTCTTAAAAGATCCTGATGCTACTGGTCTGTGGACCATACTTTGAGGAGCAAGGGCTGAGTATCCTGAATTTTTACAGTACTTTCCCTCCTTCCTTTTCACATTTGAGCTTCCCCTGGAGATAGCCAAGGCCTAGATTTGCAGCTGTGAAACCAGAAGCTTGAAGAGGGGCGGTGCCATGGCCAAGGTCACACAGCCTCAAATGATATCTTTGATTTTAGATCTCAGGTTTTCTGACTTTGAAGACAGGTGTTCTTTTAAATAACCCATCCTGCACTTTATTATGACTTGCAAACATGGGCTTGATTTTGATTTTTTTGGACCCAGTCTGAGAGTCTTTTTCTGTTAATAGATTGTTTAATCCTATTTCTACTTATAGATGTCACATGCATGTTTATTATTAATTGTCTTTATATTTTGGTGATGTTCTTATGCTTTGCACATTCTTGCAATTTTCTTTCCCTCTCGTATCTTTTGCTGTAAAATGGTGCTTCGCAGTGTAAGCCAAACACTGGAATCAGGTAGTGCAGAGCTTTAACAAATTCTGACGCCTGGCTCCTACCTGAGATTCGGATTTATTTGCTCTGGCATGTGGCTTAGGCATCAGGATTTCACAAATCTTCCCCAGGTATTCTAATGAGCAACCAAGGCTGGGAATCACTGATCTAGATATTTTTTTTAGCCTTTGTATTCCTCCTCCTTTCTTACTATTACTAGGATTTCTATAGTTATTTTTTAAAGTTCTTTTGCTGTTTACCATTATGTTTTTAACTAGTACATTCAATTCTTTTTATTCACTAATTAGCAATAAAACTGCAGTGGAATCTTGTAATTCTTTATTATGAAAAACAATTTAAAAATGTGGATATTCACTTGCACATCCATCTCTCCATTGTCCCTCCTACTCCAGTGAGTCTTGCTCTCAATTTATATATTTATTTTCAATTAAAATTGACAGTCAATATTATTTTATATTAGTTTCGGGTGTACAGCATACTGGTAGGACATTTATGTAACTTACGAAGTGTATCACCCCATAAGTCTAGTACCCACCCTGGTACCATACATAATTATTATGATATTACTGACTATATTCCCTTTGCTGTACTTTACATCCTTGTGACTATTCTGTAACTGCCAATTTGTACTTGACCCCTTCCCTTTTTCATCCAGTGTCCTACCCCCACTCCCATCTGGCAACCATCAGTTTGTTCTCTGTTTCTCTGAGTTTTCCTCTTTTGTTTGTTTATTTTGTTCTGTAGATTCCACATGTAAGTGAAATTGTATGGTATTTTTCTGTCTGACTTACTTTATTTAGCATAATACCCTCTATGTCCATCCATGTTGTTGCAAATGGTAAGATTTCATTCTGTTTTTATGGATGATTAATATTTTGTCACTTTCAATATAGTTAGTAAGCCCTGGTTTGCATAGATGTGTGTGTGAGTGTGTGTGTGTATCCAAGGACTGTGGGCTTCTTTCACTATTTTTGGTGTTGTTTATTTTGTGTTATTTGACTTTTCCTTTAACACTGTAAGATTTACATTGTTTTCCCCTAGATTGTCCAGCTTTAGTTTTACATTTCAGTGGTTTCCTTTGTTAAAGCACTTTGAGGGAGCCAGATATGCTAGAGGGATGGAAACAATTATTATTACTTTTATAATTAATAATAATAATAATACCATGTACAAGGTCATGTTACCATCATTATCTATAAATCATGACATCTTACTAATTGGGGCCAATTACTGATCAGGTGTCAGACATTTAATTGCCTTGAATCAGTTAGGATTTTTGTTTTATCTCTGTGTTTATAATGTAGATTGGTTTTCTTGTGTGGTCTTTGTTCAGTAAGAGAGATTGGGTTAGGATTCATTTCTTATGGTCTTTGTCCAGTCTTCATACCAAGATTATACTGGTGTTATAAGTGACAAGGGTCACCTGTCCATCCTTTTCCATGTTCTAGAACAGACTGACTGAAATGAGAATTATCTGTTTCCGGAAGGCTTGCTACACTTTGAGTGTAAAACAATTTTTGGGTAGTGCCTGTATCTGAGTGTATTTTTTTTTACCTTGACTTTTTATTTTGAAATTTTGACAAATGTTCAACTTACAGAAAAATTGAAAGAGAAGTACAATAGAAACTATTTCAATTTTTAAATGGCTTTTGGCCTACTGTGGTTTCCTATTTTTCCTTGGGCCACTTGGGTAATGTAAATTTTTTCTTGAAAAATTGACCATTTCATGTAGAATTCTTATACACAGCAAAACTTTTAAGTAATATCTCTTACCAGTTTTTCTAATTTCAGTTGTGCCTATAGTTATAATATCTATTATTTCTCACATGGTTTTTTTAGAATATCTCATCCAACCCTCATAGTGACTTTATGAAGCAAATACCATGGATTATTATCATTTTACAAATAAGGACATTGAGACTGAGAGAACTTCAGTGGCTTACTCAGGGCCATACAGCTAGTGAGTGATAATGTCAGGGTTCTAGATCGCGTTTTCTGCGCTTCGAGTCCAGCCTACATCAGCTGTACCTTCATAGCCTGCTTGTCTGTGGCCCATGGTTTAGGAAGCAAGGCCTGAGTATTCTGAACTTTACAGCACTTTCCCCCATTCCTCCCCACATCGGAGCCTCCCTGGAGATAGCCAGGGCCTCGATGTGCAGCTGTGAAACCGGAAACCGGAAGCTTGCAGAGGTGAGGTGCCTTGCCCAAGGTCACACAACCTCAAATGGTACCTTTAATTTAAAAACCCACATTTTTTGACTTTGAATACAGGTGCTCTTTTTAATAATTCATCATGCAGTTTCATTACAACATACAAATAAGGGCTAGGTTTAATTTTTTGACCTGGTCTGATAGTCTTTTCCTTTTAATAGATTGTTTATGCCCTATTTCCACTTATTGATGTAGCATGCATGTTTGTTATTAATAATTACATTATACATTTATCAAATAATAATGATTAACTAATGAACTTAATTACCATCATCAATTAATAATTATATTAATGATCATGAAGCTGCCTCTCTCCATAGTCTCCCTCAAGGCATGGGCAGCAATCTCTGTATTCGCTGTTTCCTTTAGGGAAAGTGACCCAGTAGGGTTTGAAGCTGAACTAGGCTACGCCCAAAGCAAGTTTCCCCTCTGATCAGAGCCTCAGAGGACCATCGTGTGAGTCTTAGGCTTACCCACAAGGCAAATCTGCTGTTACTGAGTTTTTGGCTAACTCGTTAGAACAGATAAGTACTGAATATTAAAGAGGGGCTAATGTTTTATTGTTCAGGATTGCACAAGATTTGAGCTACCATGCACGTTCACCTGCAGCAGCAGCAATAAAGTAGGAAGTGCATGTGTTTGGAAGGACAGTGGATGACCTCAGGAAAAGGAAAATAGACTCCAGGGAGGATAAGTACATGATGAGAGCTATAAAGGAATGAAGACAGTGTGATCTTAGTGGTCAGGTGGGAATGGGATGACTATAGCCAACATGGCCTTAAAAATGGCATGATTATAGTTGACCACAAGAGGGGGCAGATATGTCTGTAGGCAGCACTGAGAATGAATTAAAGGAAGGAAGTGTGCATATATGCAAATATATACATATCTTAGATTTGGTCAAGCTGGTTTGAGTGTGGAGTTATAATTATGCTGTGAAAGCTGATAAATTTCACTCTACAGCTTTGGAGCCTTTGGCATATCAGCAAGGACTTGTACCAGGGGATTTGTCAACAGGGGATTACATGTCAAACATCTGTTCTTCCCCATGACTCCGGATGAAGTTGGTGGCCCTGGTGTTCCACCAGGTTGGTGACCAGGCTGCATGGAGGCCCCAGGGGCTCCCTGTGGTCATATGTAGGGAGCAGAACACTGGAGACTGGGGAAACATATTTTTACACATAAATATTTATGTCAAACTAGCTCTGCTAAGAAAGTGGTGAAACAAGGCGTGAAAACAATGAGACAGAGCAGCCTTTTTGCAAATACTTATGAGAGAGGACAAGGCTGAGGGAGAGGAATACCCTCCGATGGTTGGCAAAGAAGGGAAGAGAAATATCAAGGATGCCCTGAGCTGTGGGAAGGCTGCCTTCATAAAAGGCAGGACTAGCAGGCAGGGATAATCAAACAATACGGCTTTTAGGGAGGGAAAATTTGGCATTATTTTTGTGTTTTTAATCCACCTTTATGCCAGTCACTTTGCTTAAGTACATCTAATTCTTTGAAATAGGCATTAATAACCCATTTTACAGATATGAAAACTAAGAATCAAAGCGATTAAGGGATTTTTTCTGTTTACTCAGCTAGTAAGGGAGAGACCCAGGATTCCATTCACATTGAACTGTTGCCATCCCTGTGGTCGTTTTGCCACTGTACCACAGGTGCCTGACCCTGTGCAGGCCTGGGCAGCAGTGTAATGGGTAAAGAGAATCAGTACCAGTATTCTGTGTATTTCCTGTAATAACAGTTATTACTGTTACTTCCTTAACCAAAATATAAACATTAAAGGCATTTATGCAAAAACCATAATAGAAGAGAGGTCTAAAACATGAAGAATTATATGCCTTTTCTGGCATAGACAATGTCTTCAAGTGTCTACACAAAGTGGTGTTGGTGTTAATTTTAGGAGGGTGCAGGGCAGAGAATTGTAAACTTTAATGTTTCATTTTGTCCATTCTTTTTAAAATTTTACAATGAACATTATGACTTTTATAATAGATCACTAAATTAAACACACACACACACATGCGTGAGAGGTCTATATAATAGGCATATCCTCTCTCACCCTCAGTTTCCTCTTCAGGAAAGTGATGATAATAAAGGTTCTATTTCATGGGATTCTTTGAGGACTGATAGTCCACATAAAATACCTCTGTGCCTGGCACATAGGAAGCTGTTAATCCATGTCAGGTGTCAATACCATTTTTTTCAGCTCATTGAAGAAGTCCATGGAGTTGTGTTTGGTGATGTAGCACATGCTCTGCCCATAGAAGGAGCTCAATGCTTTTGTTGTTGTTGGGAAAAAAAAAAAGAAATACATGGGACTGTCAGCAGTTTTGAAATAAGGAAGTGCAGCTTCTGTGTGCAGTGCAGCTGGAGGTGCTCTCAGAATTTTGTTTTTCAGCCAGAGGACCTCTTCTGCTGTTGCTTTAAGGCATGGCCATTTCTTGCCAAGCCACCAGTGTTTGTTTTTGCCTCTGGCAAGGGGTTATCCTCAGGTTGACTTGAGAGTCCTGTTCTCTTTAAATGCTGGAGGGAATGGAACTGAAAATTCTCTGTGACATAGGAATCTATCCAAGAAGTGGTGGTGGAGAAGGATGGAGATGCCGCCAAGATCTCTGGGCATTTTCTCAAGAAGTTGGAAAAGAAATATGTCACCTAGGTTTGTAGGTTTTCTGTATAGCGCCATTCAGCACCAGTTTTCTATAAGGAGCAAATAGGCAAGTATAATGATTGGTGGTTAGGGGGAAAGGGGAGAAGAGTGCTGATATTAATGGACTGCCCATCGTCCAGGAATTGTGTTTGATGCCATGTGTATGTTTTTTCAGTTAATTTTTATTTATTTATTTTTATATTTATTTATTTATTTTTATTTTTTATTGTTGTTCAAGTACCGTTTTCTGTCTTTTACTCCCATCCCAACTCACTTAATTTTTAAACAAAGCTGTAGGGATGATAGATAGCATCATGTGTGTTTTATAGATGAAGAAGCCAACCTACCTAAGTTCATGTAACTCAGACAAATGTGATAGAACTAGGAGTTTAGAACTAGAATATCTGTCTGTCTTCCAAATCTTTGGAAGAGTGTACAGGGGATGGAAAAAAAATTTTAAATGTGGTAGTAAATGTATACATAGGAACATAGTCATATTGGTTTTCTGCTTTCTTGAGACATAGGTCAGGAAAGAAGATTTTTTTTTATTCAAAAAGTATAAATATGATAAATGCACTCATTTACTTAGGAGCTGTGATTGGCTTGGGCCATGGATGGTGAGTAGATAAATCTTGAGTGCCTAATCTGATCTATTGATAGTGGCTTCTCAGTGGGAAATTGATTAATGATGCCTGTCATGAATGGAGGATGGAGGATCAGTGGCCATTTGCTATTTCTTTGATACCTAGTCATGAAGCAGAGAAATAACTGTTCTGAGTAACACAGAGAGACATACTTTGTTGACCACACATAAGGGCAGTGGATTATACCCTTGTAAGAACAAAGGAATGAGATGGATGGTGAGCACAGTTGGCAGATACTGAGAACCTAGTGAGTATGGGCAAAGGTCTCATTTTCTGTTATAACAAGAGATGGTGAACTTCTAATTCTTCCACTGAATCCAAGGGAAACAGTCCAGTCTGAGCAAATGAGAAACTTTAGAAAAAATTCAGGAGTACAAGCCCTTCTAAAGGTAGAGTAAGTTATTAGTGATGGGACTTGAGAGCTAAAAGGATCACATTTCAAAGGTTTGCTTCATCACTCATGAGCTATGTGACTTTGGGTTTTTACCTCTATATTCTCATCCACAAAATTTGAATGCTACTTGTGACTCCTGGTGCTATTCTGAGGATGAGGCAAAATAACATTATTAAAGTGCTTTGCATACAGTAAGTACTCAGTGTATAATTGTTTTCTTCTTCACTCACTCCATCATGCCCTGCCATTGGGAATGCTCTCCTGGCTGGAGGAAGTCCTCGTTGGGGGGCACCAAAGCCTGACCCAGACTTAGTTCAGCTGTTGGTATGCAGGTGTCTCTAATGTCCCTTCCTGTGACCTAACTTCAGGACCCACTTGGCTTCCCCTATTACTACTAATGGAAACTGTGTTCTTAATTCCCCTCTCACTGGGCAATCAATTTACCTCTTAATGCCTAGCAGAGACGGCAAGCAGAAAGATTGACAACCTTGTTCACAGTGTTAAAAGGTTCCACTGTGTGTTGAAAATTGTCTAAGTTGGGGGGCAAGTAATAAACAATCACCAAATTGGAACTTTCTCAAACTGAGAGGAAAGAAAGGCTTTGGAGAGCGTTGTCACATGACTGAAGTTATTAGCCATGGTGAGGTGGGGGAGGTGGTATCCATTTCCCCAAACTCAAGAGATATTGTAGCTGCTAGAGCATGACACATTTGGAGCCTGTCACTATAGGCAATTTACCTGGTAATTTGCCAGGAATGCTGGGGTAAGAGAGACAGGCACACCTTGATCTCTCAGCTGCAGACAGATTCATAAAACCGTGAACTGACTGTTGTCCATCACAATCAGAACCAACTCGACGTGTGAATTCAGCATTGGTTTCCTGATAGTAACTTCCTTAATGGGATGACATAGCCTGAGTAGAAGGATTGTGTTTCAGATTCTGGCTTTCTGTATTATTAGCAGCTTTGGGTGGGTGACTTCACTTCTTTGAGTCACCACTTCTTTCCTGAAGTGCTGGGTTGATGATACACCTATCTCACAGAACCATTATGATGAACTGCAGTCATGATATTTAGAAATCATGAGCATCATTTTTGCTTCATGATGGAGGAAACTCTGTGTTAGTCTTCATTTTGATCAACATTCCTGCAGTGAAGGTATTATTGTCCACACTGTAAAAATGTGTCATTGAGCCTCATAGATTTGAGGTTTCTCATCCAAGACCTCACAATTAGGAATCCAAATTTGTTTGTCTCCAAATATGATACTTAATTCCATCTATACAAAACTACCTCAATATGAGATGCTTGCTGATTGCAAAATCATCCAATTTGATGCAAGATCATAATACTTGCTCAAGAAATAATTATGGGTTTATTTCTCATTAATCTGTTCTTGTGGACACCGAGCATCGATTAGCTCTAAGGTTAATGTTATACATCAGTTGATTTATATCTGATATCATCTGACTATTGACCATTACTTGGGACAGAGAGCAGATAAGCAGACAGCAGACCATCTTTTTTTCTCTCTCTTAACAATGACTATGGCTACTTCAGCCATAGGCAGCCCTACTTGAAATTGACAGGATGTAAGAAAGGGTCCCATTCTACAACATTCTGGGTAGTGTAAAGCCCTTAAGCATTGTATTGCACAAATTGATAAGTCAGTGATCGACAGAGGCTGACAAACCCTTAGCAGCCCCATGTGCATGGATGGTGACATCTTGAGTTTGGACAAGTTTCAACAGTGATGTAGAGGCTACCTTGAAGAGAAAGCCTTTCTTGGGCTCTCCTCCATGCTCCAAAGCCCCTTCAATCCCTCCATCATAATGCTTAGCCACTGCTGCTGTTGTCTGTTTTGATTTTTGTCCACTCCCCCCACCTGAGTGTGAGTCCCTTCAGAACAGAGATATTATCTTATTGATATGCCTGTTTGCAATATATTACATAAAGCCAGACAAAGAGTAGGTAGTTAATTAATACAGAGAGAGTGAGTGTGCAGGAGAGACTGAGGAAGGGGGAAGGAGAAGAGAGAGACAGATTGAGACTGAAGGAGGGAGAGAGAGAGAAACAAGGAAAGGAGGGAAGAAAACAAAGGAAGGATAGAGTAAAGGAAGAAAGTTATAGAGAAAAAGGAAGGAAGGAATGGAGGAAGAAGGAAGAGAAAGGAGGGAGAGAGGGGAAGGAAGATCTGAGTCTATAGGGCAACTCTGGCAAGGTTTCTTTGACACTTTTTCAAGATATGAACTTTAAGCTATAAATGTGACTTATTTCCCAGCACACTGGGCTGCAGGGTGAGCTTAGGAATTTTGTTCCAAAAGACCCAACTTTATCTAAGGCAAGAGTCACAGACCTCAAAACATGGGAGACTGAAACAGAGATGAGGCACTTTAGAGTGGAAGTGTCCTGAGAAGTTCAGACAGAAAGGAAGAGATTGTCCTGGGAGAGCCCGATTCTCATGAGGACCTGTTGGCCTTTCCTTTTCTAAGTGCTGCTGTTTTTAAAATCTTTCAATAGACACTTTTTTCTGGCCTAATAGGCCCATGTCTGAGAATGGGCCCTTTCCTGGGATGCACTCAGACTGTGTTATTTGGAATTCTGCATCATTAAGATAATCAGGTGCCCAAACAGAGTTTCGATACTATTAAGGGTTTGGTTCACACTGGCTGGCCCTGGTGACAGAGTCATTTGGGGACAGAACCTGTCTTTGCTGCTGGTGTTTGGAGCTCAGAACCTAGGCTAGGATGGAATGGCTCTCCTGGGCAAAGTATAGGAAGGGAAGGAAAGGGAGACAGCATATTACTGAGCTTCTAAGTGCCAGGTGCTCTACAAGGAATCCTACCTGCAATGTCTGATTGATTTCATCCTCCTAATAAACTTACTAGGTGTGTAGTTGCTCTCATTTCACAGGTGGAGCACACAGAGTAGTGGAGGGGGCAAAACAAGTGCTTGGGGTCAAGCATCCAGGAATCTTCTGGCCAGGTGGCCTTGAGAACTTTCCTTCAGCTCTCTCAGCCTCAATTTGCTAATGTATAAAATGTAGGGTTGATAAGAGAATTAAGTAAGATGGGACATAGATAGCAGCACTCTTATCACAGTTCTGGGCAGCTACAAAGAACTTATACTGAGTTAACATTCTTATTCATTCTCATATTATCTGCATGGAAAGCCTAAGCTTGGGGCATGACTCTGAGCCCAGCTGTGCCCCAGGATAACTGGGAAACGGATATGGGTCCCACATGGACATGGGGTCTGAAAGTCCCATATTCTGTCCTAGGACATGAGCACTTTGGTCCCCATTAGGCTGGAAGAATTCAGCCACACTGGGTCCATACCCATGTCTGCACCGCGATGCTGTAAGAACTTGGTATGGCCGTACTTGTATACCTGCTCTATGTCTGCCCTGTGTGTGTGTGCAAACTCACCTCTGAGGTAATGGTAAACATTAATATCTGCATAGATATTGCTGTTTACAGAAGAGCAGTTTGTATGCGTGCTTTTATATTCTCTTTCCATTGAGTCTAGGTCATTGATTGCTATTTATCTTGCCCTTGAATTGCTAATATTTTTGTCTACATATGTTTGGGGAGTATCTTCTTTATGTCATACTGTCCTAGAGAGAAAGAAGTGAATTTGAATTAAGTTCTTGTCCTCACGAAGCTTTCATCTGGTGGAAGTAAATGTATAAAGAGGAGATAAGATATTTTATGTATTAGAGGACTCTAAAGAATAAGAACAACCCCAGACTCTCAGTGCATTAATATAATCAGTGTTTATTTCTTGTTCACATCACAGTTAGCTCTGTTCTATGAAGTTTCTCAGGGACCTTGGATCCATCTATCTTCTGGCTCCACCATTCTCTTTAGGGCCTTGCAGTCCTCCACTGGGTCCTCTGCACTAGACCAGCAGACTAGGAGAAAGTGAAAGCCTAGGAAATAGATGGGAAGCTCTTACTAGGATAGGCTTTGAGAGGCAACATAACATCTACCTAGGTTCCTTTGGCTAGAACTATTGTATGGCTATACTTAAATGTAAGGGAGCCTAGTAAATATGGTGTAGCAAGTTTCCCAGGACAAAGAGGGAACCAGTTTAGTGAAAATGCATACACCCTCTCCTATAGTATACATGTGTGCTCTGTTGTATGTTTGAAGTTGCATGGGTTTCTTTGGAGGGACTCAGAGGGGCTGCTGTCTGTAAGGCGAGAAGGTACCCTTGGTTTGTGTGTATGTTCTCATAGTGTTCAGCAGGAGAAATTTTGCCTCTAGGCCTGTCTTTTTCACGTACTCCTTTCCCTCCCTTTGCCATCTCTTACCCTCTGGCCTATCCAGTGCTCTGCTTGTCTGCCTTCTTTTCTTCTCCTTTCCCTGAGTTAATCTCTTCCACTTTTATGAATCCTCCCCATCACCCCTCAAAGTCTTGTCAAAACTGGGAACCTGGATAATGTTTTGGACCTTTGAAAAAATTCACAGCTATTAGTTGCAGTCATAGTAATGATACCACTTAATCTGAGTGGCCTTCACAGTTTTGAAAGAATTTTCATGTGCTGAAATTTCTTGCTCAGGGTCTGTCTATTCCACTAAACCTTAAGTGCTAAGATGACAGATACCATGGCTGTCTGAGCACAGCTGGACACCTGATGATTGCCATAGCTGCAGGTACACAGGGGGGCATCCATATGACATACTCAATGAACAGCTGAAAGTATGTAGAGTATATTTTATTTAATACTCCCAGCAACATTAGAAGCTATGCATAATTATCCCCATTATGCATTATTCCCCCTCCCTGGTTTAATAATGTTAACCTCAATTGAGAAAATTCAGACTCAAGGAATTTAGTAACTACCCCCAAATCATAACAGTAATAACTGGTTAGACTTGGATTCAAATTCAGGTGTGCTCAATTCTAAGTCTCGTGCTGTTTTTATTTGTTTGTTTCTTTTTGACTATGTCCCATTACATCCTCATCATTTAAAATTAACCACAATCCATATGTTTCTTAGTACTTTTCCAAAGTGCTTTCACATATATCATTTCCTTAGAGCATCATGACATTTTAGTGCAGTGTGCAGCACCTATGTGAGTTTTATTTTCCTACTTCATAGAATTGAAAAGAATCTACAAAAGGCTACCTCTATACTAGGGCTCAATCAACTTTTTCTGTGAAGGGCTAGGTAGTAAATATTTTAAGCTTTGTGGACCACCTAATCTTCGCTGCATCTATTCAACTCTGCTATGGGAGCACAAAAGCAGCTGTAGACAGTATGTAATAGTTGGGTGTGGCCATGTCCCAATAAAACTTTATTGACAAAAACAAGTGAGAGCCATATTTGTCCTATAAACTATAGTTTGTCAGCTCCTGCTCTATAAAACCGCCAGAAGAGCTAAAATGGAAAATACCAGAAAAGAAAAATCAGGCTTGAGAGCTTAAGTAACTTGCCCAGAGTTCTACAACATATGCATATTAGTGACAGAACTCTGTCCCGAATGTGGCTTCTTTCTTCCTAAAGTAATGTTCTTTCCACTACCCCAACTTCCCTCATTAACTACTATAGTGGAAATAGAAGTCAATCTTGAACTCATGGATATGCTATTTGTTTCCCCCAACTGCAAACATTAATCACTGTTCCATCTTCAGCCCTGGTATCTCCCTTCCACCAAAACACACAGAAGTGCAAACTTTGCTTTGTCTCATTCAAGACTCAGCCATGAGCACAGAATGCTGTGTCTCTTTCCTAAAGAAATGAATCTAAAAGCAGAACAGGAACCCTCCCTGATTTCTAGCACACCAAAGTGGTTAAGAATACAGAGGTGGAACCAAACAGTTGAGGTGGCAATAGCAGCTCTGATACTCACTAGCTGGATGACCCTCCACTAGCTGTGGAAACTTGAGTCATTGCCCAAGAGTGCCTGTACAACTTCAGGTTCCAGATTTTTTCCTGAGTTTTGCTTGCATCTCTGTAGCTCTGGTCCCTGGCATAGATAGGGGCAGCAAGGGCATATAATTCTTTGTCCCCACATGCAATGTGGCTGGGTGATTCCATGCCACTTGGATTTGCAAAATGGATGGTTTTCAGTCTTTCCCACATGCCAGGCCCATGAAGCTGGGTTGGTTGGTTTCTCCCTAATTTTGCCCGCATTACCCAAGGTAGGCAACATGTCAAGCTAGCTAATGGGCTTGCTTTAATTGAAAGTCATATGGACTTGGTTTGTAATTGGTTTGTTCTCTGTCAGCTGCTGCATCTTCTCTTCATAATCCTTATTGTCATCGATTCTCTCAACTAGTTCATTCATTTATTTAGTAGCCACTCAGTGTTGCATCAAGGGGGTGGGAGAGGAAAAGGATCCATCTTGGCTGGGAAGACTATTTTATCACTGACATTGTTTAGAATTGCTAGGGCATCATCATAATACAAAGAAGACCAACTTTTAGTTGAGTAGAGAACATTGGAGAGCAATCTCAGAGAAGGGGAATGAAATTTTAAGAGGAGAAATGGGTTTGATGTGGTTGCAGCAAAGTAAGGAGGTGAGGCGTGGCGAGAGACCTTGGATAGATGGGCAGAGGCTGGATTACACAAAGCCATGCTGAGGGCCGTGGCTTTATGTTTGTAAGTGATGGAGGACGTTTCAGTCAGACTAGGCTAAGTGGCTTAAAACAACACAGGTCTCTACCTCACTCATATACATGTCTATGGTGTACAGGTTACAAATTTTCCCCATATGCCTTTACTCAGGAACCCAATCTGAGGAAGCAGCCCCTGTGTGAGACATCCTGGACTCTTAGCAAAGAGTGAAAAAAGAGAACATGGCACACATGCAATGGTTCTTTAAGCTTCTACTCAGGAATGGTACACACCACTTTCACTCATATCCCATGGGCCAATGCAAATCACATGACTGAGCCTGCTGTCAGTGTGGCAGGAAAATAATTCTTCCATAGGGAAGAACAGCAAATATTTTGAATAGTAATAAAGTCTACTACAGCACACCATGATCAGATCTGGATTGTGAGGAGCAAGTATGCTAACAGATATGAAAATGTTATGTTATAGAGCCCCACTCACATATCAGTAGTTACCATTAGTTTTGGTAAATTGAGATGCACCACATGGATCCTTTTTCAAAGAAGGACTTGCTGTCCAGTACAAGGACAGTAGGTAGCCTATGGCTATTGGCCCTTTCAGGTCTGTCTCAGCTGTAGAGAACTGCATCATCACCTTCTTCCCAGTGATTGAATGAGGCAAATATATAAAGCTTCAATCATTTTGGCCAAAGGGGGACAACCCTGATGGGTAATAGTTGTTCCAGAGCTTCTTGCTGGGATATCCTAGGCTTTTCCAGCATGACTGCAGTTCACCCTCTCCCTCTGAACAATCTCGTTTCCTCCCAGTCACAGATGTTGGTCCCCAATAACCATCTTGTACCTTAAATTCCATCTCAGCATCTGCTTCTGGAGAACACAACCTGTGATGTTATAATAGCAATAGTGATAATAATGTGATTATTATTATAATATATAATAATATCAAAAAGATTCATGTATTTATTTTACTATACTCCCCATTAAGGGCCAACAAAGAGAAATACTCATAAACGAGGTTACAGAATTAGTAATAAAACAACAGGTTATTCATTTGAGTTTTATCTGATAAAACCACCATTTTGGTCTTTAAGGATTTTGTACTCCTAGGAAGAATATTTCAGGGTCACTATCAGGTCTTTTCGGGACCAACCAGAAGCTGAAATTTGGGACCCAAACCATCTGAAGCTCAGAGATTCTGTGCCAACAAGGGCCCTTTAAGAGAACCCACTGGCTCTTATAACTGCTAGAGCTCTCTAGGAAAAACCACCCTCAAGCCCTTGCTAGCCTGTGGTCTTGTTTGTCATCAGTACCCTATCTGTGACGCCTCTGCTTATTTGAGTGTACTGTAAAAGGACCCATATTTCAAGCCAGAGAAACCTGGGCTTGAATTCAAGCTCTCTATGAGCTGTTTGACAGCAGGCAAGTCACTTAATGGCTATAAAACTCCTCTATAGAGTGTGGATGACATTTACCCCATATGGTTACTGTACAGTGAGGAATAGATGAACTATTCTGTATGTAAAGTTCTTAGGATGTGCATGGCACCTAGTAGGGGCTCATTTAATGTGCATTTCTTCCCCTTTAATTCCTCCCCTTGGATGAAACATGCAAAAATCACTTTCTTTTCTTTTTTTCTTTAATCCTCAACCAGGGATATGCTATATTGATTTTATAGAGAGAGGAAGGGAGGGAGGGAGGGGAAAAGGGAGGAAGAGGGAAGAGAGAGAAAGAGGGTGAAGGAGAAGGAGAGAGAGAGATACATCGATGCGAGAGAGAAATATCAGTTGGTTGCCTCAACATGTGTTCCTTGACCGGGGATTGAACCCAAAACCTAGGTATGTGCCCTGTGGTTGTGGTGATCAAATCACAACATGCTGGTGTACAGGATGACACTCCAACCTACTGAGCCACCTGGCCAGGGTACAAACATCACTTTCTGAATAGGCAGTTTAGTCACTTGACCTGATTCCCCTCAAAAAATGATTCTTCTTATTGAGAAATGCACACCATGATGAAAAATGATAATGGCCCCTTTTCTCCTGTGTCTGGTGAAACATCTATTTTTGACTAATGTCCTCAGTTGGTCAGGGATGGTTGGAGATGGTTTCTGTTATAGTATCTGGGCTATGCAGGAAAGAGAACAAGGATAAAATGCTGATGTTTGTCTCAGGAGCATGAAGAAATGGTGGCACGCATGCTGCACACTTACCATCTCTGTGGCATTTCAACAGGGTAGATTCTTCTCTTCCCCAGTAGGAGTTTTCAGGCCTGCACCAGCTCATGGGAAATTAAATCCAGTTTTACCTCGTCAATAATGCTGACTGTCTATGTCTGGCCAAGTGAATAAAAAAACATTAGTTGGAGCTGAAATTGGAGGCAGACAGTGGAGTCTCTGATAGATTCGGTTGTATAAGGTTCTTAATATGGGAGTGTCACCTCTTTCTTTAGGATGTAGTTCAAGTAGATCCTCAACCATGCTGCTTCTCAAGTGTTAGCATGAGTAAGTCACCTGGAGAATTTGGTACAACACAGATTTCTGGGCTTTACGCCCAGAGATTCTGATTCAGTAAGTCTGGAGTAAAGCCTGGGAATTTGCATTTATGCGTACTCATAGTGATGCTGCTTATGGATCCTGTGTTGAGTGGCTCCATTTTCAGACCTTGTTTCCATGTATGGTCTGTGAGCCAGCCACATCAACACCATTGAGGAAGCTGTTGGACAAGCAGACTCTGAGCCCCACCCCAGCGTCCTTGAATCAGAACCTGCATTTAACAAGATCCCCAGGAAATTCAAATGAGATTAAAGCTTGAGAACCACTGGACTAGGATCTCTCCTTTGCTGGGACAGGTGCTAGCACTTTCTTCCCACCATCCCTTTCCTACATTGCTGATAGCCCTCATCACACATTATTATAATCAGAATGATCTACCACTAGACTTTGAGCTTTTGGGAACAGGAGCCACATTTTCATCATTGTGTATCCATCTCCTAAGACAGTACCTGGAATGCATGGGACCCTCAGAAAAATGCATGTTGAATGAACAAATATGGCAGCCCCCAGACCTTAGACTCCATTGACCACCCCCACCCAAGTCTTGTTCAAGTTCTCTTTTGTTCAGTCTCTGAAGAAAGACTTTTCTCCTTGCTTTAGGATTATGGATGCCTCACAAGGGGAATATTTGAGCCATTTAGGAGGACAAGGGATTTCCAGGCACACCAGCTCTTATTTACATGCAAACAGTTGCTGCCCTAATTATGAATCATTTCCCTCTATTCATGTGAGCAAGTCATGAAGATTCTCTATTTGGCAACATCTTTTTGCAGGATTCATGGCTCATGAGATGGCCAGAACATCTGATCTTCTGTTTGAAGTTTTTAATTTCTACAATATCACCTTTGTTTTTTGCTTCATTAGGCATCCTGGGCTTGGTACCTTTGTAAGGGCACCCTATTGCATTGTGGGATGGAGGGGAGGAAGATGTAGCTAATGGAACTTCTGTCCTTAAACATGGTGTACTGTGCTGGGAATGAGAGGACTAAGGTTGTCATCATGACAGTGTCATCTCTTTTGTGACCTCAGAAATATCACCTCTTTCCTCTTTGTTTTCTCATGACAGATTTCAGTTTTATTAGTAGTTTTACTGCTTTTCTTTGTTTCTCTTTCTTAACCTTCCTCTCTTCATCTTTCCCTTCTCTCTTGCTCTCCTCCCTTCTGTCTTTCCTCCCTCCCTTTTCTCCTTCATTCCTAGTTTCCTCTTTTTCTCTCTCCTCCCCCTTCCTTTTTTGTTCTTTCCTCCCTCCATCTTTTTCTCTCTCCTTCTCTCCTTTTTTTCCTACTCATCCCTTTTTCTCCCTCCTCCCTCCTTCACCCCTCCCTTCTCCCTCTTTTTTCATCCTCACTTGAGGATATGTTTATTGATGAGAGAGAGAGAGAGAGAGAGAGAGAGAGAGAGAGAGAGAGAGAGAGAGAGAGAGAGAGAGAGGGAGAGAAACATCAATACATCCTTCCATACTGGCCCTGACCAGATATTGGACCTACAACCTAGATATGTGCCTTGACCAATAATCGAACCGGCTACCTTTTGGTGTATGGAATGATACTCCAACCAACTGAGCCGCCTGGCCTGGGCTTTCCTCTCTTTTTTAAAATTTCTTTTTTTCTCCTTCTTCCTATCCCTTTCTTTTTTTTCCCTAGTGTTCCTCTCTTTTTTATTTTATTTTTCCTCCTTCCCTCCATCCCTTCCCTCCATCCCTTTTTTTTCCAGCAGATCATTTCTTCAGGAATTTCCTGTGGGGTACCAACCTATAAGCCAGTTACAAATGGAACTTCCTAGCCGAAGTGCTCATGATGTGGTCTGTAGCACCAGCCTTCCCCATGTTCCTATCTTTGAAACAGCTCCACAGAATCCCAGATTTCCGTGAAATGCAGTTTGTCACCACTGGGTTCGATGATCTCTGATGGGTATTTTGTTTACAACAATTTAAAATAAGATACACAGGAGTAAATAAGACAAGTCAGGTAAGAAACTCTTTGGCATCTCACAGCAAGGCAAATTTAAAGCTATCACCCCTGAGGCCTCAGAAGGGGCAGCCCTTGCCTCTCAGAATCACACACACTGTTTCTGACTCAGACAAGGTTCCTGGTCATCTGTATCCACATGCCTTTGTCATGGCCCTACCTACCTCTCACCTAACTTCCCAGCTTGGTTCTAGCTCTCTACTTTGGTTCTTGGTCAAGCCTTCTTTTATAAGTATATAGATAGTGGCCCTTCATATGTCCATTCACTAAATTGACTATCAACAAAAATTTATTACCTCGAGTTCCATATGCCAGGCACTGTAATGGTCACTGGGACACAGTAATACATCAGACACTATGCTGCCCTCAATGATTTTTAGTCAGACTAAACATGTACACACATCAATACCAAACAGTGTGTTAAGTCCAATGATAGAAATCTGTGTATGGTAGTGAAGGGAGAGTGTCAGTTTTCTAGGGAGGATTGGGAGGATTGGGGGTTTCCCAAGAAAGATGATATTTTGGCTAGGTTTTGAAGGAAACATCCAAAAATTAGACTAGAGAGGAGGTAAGGCATTTGAAGCTGTAGAAGTACAGCCTCAGAAGTACTGAGTAGAAGTACAAAGACTCAGAATTGTGAAACCATAGAGCATTCTGGGACAACGGTTGGCAACTAGAATTATCCAGAAATACTGTTGTTTAAAGGAGGGTGGTAACTGGTGGATGATGAAAATAGAGAGACAAGGCCAGATTATGAAGGTCCTAGTATTTTAAGCTAAGAAGCTTTATGTTGTAGATGGTAGGGCAACAATGAAACCTTTTTACAAATTTCTTTTCCTTTCAAAGTAATGGTGGAAAATTTAGAAGACAAATAAAAAGTAAGAAAGTAGAAAAAACCCCTCCACTTTACCTATGGACACTCACCCTCCAACAATGATCATTCTTGCATAGTTTCTGCCAGTGCTTTTTTAATGCAGTGCTTACATAGTGGAGGTAATAGTAATGGATAGTTTTAAACAAAAAAGACATATTCAGACTTGCCTATTAAAGCAGTCACATTATGGGCTGAATGATAGCGTGAACCCTATACAAAATCTCAATGAACTAGAAATGACTTAAAAGTCCTTTGTTTTTAAATGTTTTATTTTAGAATAATTTATATTTACAGAAAAGTTTCAAACATAGTCCAGAGAGTTTCTGTGTACCCCTCCCCTAGCTTTCCTTTTAATAGTCTTTTAATTAATTGAGGTTTATTGCCATTACTTGTTAATCAAATTAGAAAATAGGCAAGTCATGGGCTTTGTGTAAAATCATAATGGCCGGTTGTTGCTTCCCTGTGCCTCCCATATCCCTTACAGCTATAATGCTGGACATTGAGAGTTCACATTGATAAACACTCGGTGGATCTTTTACTGAAGCAGGAAATTAACTCAGATGGTAGAGAGATTCTTCACCACACAAGCTGAAATAAACACAGCTTTCAATTCTACCTGAAATAAAGTCACAGTATCCCCATCCTAGGAACTTCTCTGAGGCTCATGGATTCATAGCCCATTTGAGTTCAAACTCACAACTCTGATGGGTTTGACTCTATCTAGGTCTTTCTTGTCTCCGTGTGGACTGGGTGAAGTAGGAGCCCATAAATTGTTTTTTATCATTTTTGTTAAACTTTAACTACAATTCTATTGTATTTTAAAAATATTTTTATTGATTATGCTATTACAGTTGTCCCATTTTCCCCCCTTCACTCCCCTCTACCCTGCATACCCTCTCCCACCCACATCTCCTGCCTTTAGTTCATGTCCATGTGTCATACATATAAGTTCTTTGGCTTCCACATTTCCCAAACTATTCTTACCCACCTCCTGTTTACTTTCTACCTACCGTCTATGCTACTTATTTTCTGTACCGCTTCCCATCTCTCCCCCTCTCACTCCCCTTTTGATAACCCTCCATGTGATCTCCATTTCTGTGGTTCTGTTCCTGTTCTACTTGTTTGCTTAGTTTGTTTTTGTTTTTGTTTTAGGTGTGATTGTTAATAATTGTGAGTTTGCTGTCATTTTACTGTTCATATTTTTTATATTCTTTTTCTTAGATAAATCCCTATAACATTTCATATAATAAGGGCTTGGTGATGATGAACTCCTTTAACTTGACCTTATCTGAGAAGCACTTATCTGCTCTTCCATTCTAAATGATAACTTTACTGTATAGAGCAATCTTGGATGTAGGTCCTTGTCTTTCATGACTGGGAATATGTCTTTCCAGTCCCTTCTTGCCCGTAAGGTCTCTTTCAAGAAACCAGCTGACAGTCTTATGGGAACTCCTTTGTAGGTAACTGCCTCCTTATCTCTTGCTGCTTCTAGGATTTTCTCCTTCATTTTAATCTTGGATAATGTAATTATGAAGTGCCTTGGTGTGTTCCTCCTTCGGTCTGACTTCTTTGGTACTCTCTGAGCTTTCTGGACTTCCTGGAAGTCTATTTCCTTTGCCAGATTGGGGAAGTTCTCCTTTATTATTTGTTCAAATAAGTTTTCCACTTGTGGACCTTCTTCTTCTCCTTCTGGTACCCCTATAATTCAGATGTTGGAACATTTAAAGATGTCCTGAGGGTTCCTAAGCCTCTCCTCATTTTTTTGAATTCTTGTTTCTTCATTCTTCTCTGATTGGATATTTTTCTTCCTTCTGGTCCACACCATTGATGTGAGTCCCAGTTTCCTTCCCAATATACAGGAACTATTGGTTTCCTGTACATTTTCCTTTATTTCACTTAGTGTAGCCTTCATTTTTTTTCATCTAATTTGCAACCAAATTCAACCAATTCTGTGGGCATCCTGATTACCCGTGTTTTGAACTGTGTGTCTGATAGGTTGTCTATCTCTTGGTCGCTCAGTTGTATTTTTTCTGGAGTTTTGATCTGTTCTTTCCTTTGGGCCTTTTTTTTTGTCTCAGCATGCCTGTTATGTAGTGAGGAGCAGAACCTTAGGTGTTCACTGGGGTGGGGTAACCCACATCACTGGGTTGTGGCATGCTGTTCGTGGGGAAAGGGTCTGAGAGGGAACAATGGCGCTTGCTCTGCTCTCTGCCAGATTTCAGTCACTTCCTCTGCTTCTCAGAAGCAAATTGGGCCCTTCTAGTGCTGATTCCCATGTGGGCGGGTTTATGTTGTTCTAGGACCCCGTGGGTCTCCCCACAGGTGTTTTCAATAAGTGGATTGAGGCTTTATTTCCCTGCACTGGGACCCTGGGTTGTGTGGTCTGTCCCACTCCCACTTTGTTTCGCCTGGTTTATCTACATGTGAATGTGGGACCACCCGGTCGGTCCACCAGCGGCTGCCTTGCCGGCCAGCTGCAGCCTTGTGCGCCCTGTTCCACAATACACCGCCTCACTGGGTCTTCCAGCCGCTGCCTTGCAAGGCCCTATCTGCCAGCCGCCACCTTGCCGCCAGTCCTCTCCGCCCCTCCTACCAGTCTGGATGAATGTGTCTTCTGTAACTTCTTGGTTGTTGGACTTCCATACAGTTCAGTTTTCTGTCAGTTCTGGTTGTTTCTTGTTTTTAAATTGTTGTTGTCCTTCTTTTGATTGTGCGAGGAGGCACAGTGTGTCTACCTACACCTCCATCTTGGCCAGAAGTTCAGTTTTTTATTAATGTTTGATTACAGTTTTCTCTATTTTCCCACTACCACTTTTCCCCATTCCACCCACCCCCACCTCCTACCCTCAATCCTACCTCCCTTTGGCTTTGTCCATGGATCCTTTATACATGTACTTTGATGACCCTTTCCCTTCTTTCCCCCTTTATTTCTTTTCCCCATCCCCTCTGGCTACTGTCAGTTTGTTCCTAATTTCAATATCTCTGGCTATATTTTGCTTATTATACTGTACTAGAAGCAGAGTGTCTAGCATGATCAGGCTGAAGGGTGTAGCCACACTACTGACTAGGTCTTCTCCAACTCCAAATCATTTAACAGCTCACGTGTTCCTTTCTGTACTTAAGCAATATGAGTCCCCCAGATTGTACCGCCTGAGCCAGGCTGTTTAGTTCTTTGAAGCTTCTGAGTTCCTCAGGCTCCACTTGGTTTCCACACTCTGGCTAAATGCAGGTAATCAGAACCTGGTTTATTGGATACTCCTGTGGTCAGCTGCAGATGGAGACTTCAAGTAGGAACCAGTAGTCACAATACACAAACTCCAAGCCTTGATATTAAGTTGTATGTAATTATCTTTCTCTCCCTGATGACATCTGTATTACCAAACAGTTTTTTTGATTGTCTATATTCTGACTCAAAATATCTCTGCTTCTTATTTGCCTCAAGCTTATTATTTTATTATCATCTTATTATTTTACTGAAGGGGAGATGTTTCTATGGTGATTCAGAGACTTTATTACTTTGAACCAAGTTAAAGCACATTAGCCCTCACTTGGTATTTTTTTAGTGGGGACATGATTTAGGATTCTATGGAGTTTGTAACAAGGAATAGCTATAAGGCTCTTTCTAATTCCCTTTTTTATATATGTTTATATTCAAGTTAGGGGGGATGAACTTAGCATGTAGGGGTGGGCAAAGGTCCCCAGTAGATATTACCTTTACTCTGATTAGCTTGCTCACATAACGTATTAGTGTAAATCTTCAGCCTAACACCACAGTGTACCAAGGATGAATATGCTCTTACCTACCCTTCTGGAAGTCAGAGCCTACTGGAAGAGACTGGCAAGGAAGGGAGCAAACTGTTACAGCAGTGGTGATAAGGATTTCACATGAGACAAAGGAAAGGCCAGTGAGCAGCTACACTGTCCCCAGAGGGAAGCCACACAGTGGTCTGGTCACTGTGCTTCAGCTGTGCTGCCCAGCCTTGTTAGCCATCTCTCTTGGAATGATCTGGCTCTATGATGGACCCCCACTGGATTGACATATAAACCATCATGAAAATGTATCTATGGCCACTGAAGAAAAGAGTTAGCAGCTATCAAGCAGACAATGCTGAGGTAGATAAATGAGTTTTCCCTCATGGGCCAAACCACATGGGAAGCTAAATTACAATCAAAGGATTCCTCAGCCATTACCATTAGGGATGGCAGAACCTGCTTGTTTTAACTTATAACATCTCTTCACAAATCCACATTCAATGAATTGTATACATCTGTACACAGAATTATATACATATCTTCCCAAATCTAACATCCAGGTTGGTTGCTTGCAATAGGCCATGATGGGAATATCTACACCATGACAACTGGCAGAGGTTACAAACTACAGCTTCCCCCAACCCCCCAGAAATCTGGTTGTCAAACATTTACCCGCATACCTCTTGTTCTGTTACATCTGCTATAATGTGTGTTCAAGTTGGTAAGATGGTCTACACATGTTCTGGGCTATCCTGGGAGGGCGTGGCCTGTGTCTTCTTCCTTTATTGTCCTTGTTGTGTGTGAGGTTGGGCAAGAACTCATCTGATGGATGGATCAACTGTTAAATCCTAGCTTGGGAGATATTTTTTTTCTTTTCAGTTCTTTTAAGTTCATATTACTTATTTCTAATTTGCTGTCCATCTTGTATTCTGTGGGTAACATGGTTTCTAGATTTCAAATTCTTTGGAGCTACTTTACTGCAGGCATTGTGTACACTATAGGGGAGGGAGTGGAGGGATAAAACAAAAACAACAGTGAAGACAGGGCTGTTGTCATATTTAGTGACTGTTACCATCTACCATTCAATGTCTTTCCTAAAACAATAGAAATAAATTTAATGGAAATTTAAATTTTATGCCCAAACTGGCCTGCTGATCTCAGACCTTGGTTTGGACAAATGGAAGGCAGCAGAAGCCACCACTAAGTGGATTTTGCTCTTCCTAATGAGGGCAATAGTGCCAAAAAATTAAGTTTCTTTCATTAGTGAAAATGAGGCTCTTTCATCATCTTGCACATTATATAAAAAAAGGGGGGGAAATAAGGCAATAAGAAAGGGAAAAAGCCTAGACAAAGTAAACAATTATTTTTGATTTATTGATTCCTGCATGAAGATAGAGCTTTTGACAGAACAAGCAGCATCTTTCTTAATTAGTGTCGTGATTTTCAAGCAGTTATTGACAAGGCAGTTTCTTCAGCCCTATTGTTCCCTTAATGCTAGCCTTTTCTCCTGTGCTCCACACCATCTCATTTGGGGTCTCCATCAGAGGGATGGGAGGGAAAGAAGATGCTCTGTTGCTCCCCAGGAAAGTGCAGCAGTGCCTGGATTGCAGCATAACACAGTGTTAGGACAAGCTTTGGACTCAAATTCCAATTGTGTCACTTAGCAGTTATATGGCCTTGGGCAAGTTTTTAACCTCATTGGGTCTTAGAATACCTAGCTTCCTCTTAGAATACCTATAAAATGCAATAAGCAAACCTGCCTAATGATTTTCTTGAGAGAATTATAGCTGAGCTATGGACCAAATTTCACAGTTTATGAGGAAAGTGGCAGTTGTTAATAATAGTAATGATTGGACAGATTAATTTCTGCAATCTGCTGACAGGTGCAGTATTTATTATCCTAACAAATACTTACTGGGAACCTTCTGTGTGCCAGAAACTATTCTAGACACTGATGTTGTATCAGTGAAGAAACAGACAAAAAAAAACCCTGACCTCTTGGAGCTTACATCCTACTACATCACTGAAAATTAACAGTGAAAATTATTATTTGAGTTTAGAAGACGCTGGATGTCTGAGCTACAGGACAAGGCTCTCAACTGAAGCCTCATTCCTGTATTTGGAAAATGAAAGGGGCATGATCTAAGACCATTGGGAGGAAGTTGGGGGGTGCCACTTCTTAAAGCCAACACTTACTGAGCCCTTAAAGTGAGGCAACATCTCATTAACCTTTTGAGGTAGATTTTCTTCAGGAAACAATTGAGACACAGAGAATTTAGGAAACTTGCCCGAGGGCACACATCTTAATGTTGGCAGATTCAGGTTTTAAACCCAGCTGTACCTAATCCTGAGCTCATGCCCTGAGACACCAAATTGATGGATGAGATCTTTTTTTCAAATGCTCCTTCACTCCAGATTCAGGCACAGGTCCTGGGATTAGGTTTCTGGAAAAAAGTCTGATTTTAGTTATTTTAATATATAAGCTCTCCAAGGGCAGGGAATATGTCTTTTTGGCTGGTGACTGCATACTAGAGGCTAAATGAATTCTTGCAACTTATTAATTTCCCCAAAATAGTTTGAACAAGTGAATGACTCAGTCAATGAATGGGATGTGTCCTTTCTGGTCTTTGTTGGTCTTTCTGCAGAAAGGAAGACAGACAAGTTATACTTATTCAGCACGAAGGATAGTGACACATGTTTCCTTGCTGAGATGGCATTGCCTGCAATGAACAGTCAGTAGACTGGTGAACTCAGAAGGTATGATGGCATAGAATGGCAGGAAATAAGAAACTAGTAGGGTAAGGTCATGGAGGGTCTTGGATGGCATACTAAAGTGATTGGACTTAATCCAAGGACTATAGGGAGCCAATGAAAAGTTGTTAAATGCTCAAATACATAGTCATTAAGACACAAATTCCAGAACCAAGAAGAGGAAAGGGTTGCCCAAGGCCAGACCAAAGAATAGTAACAGAGCAGAAACTAGAACCCTGAAGCCAGAGCATTTTCTTCTAAACCACACTGTTTGTTTGTTTGTTTTAATTCTTATGGGAAAATGTGAAGTGAGCTTTAACTCTAGGCTATTTCTGCTCAAGACAGGTTTTTTATTTTTTTTTTTTTGTTTTTGATCATCTCCATCAGCAGGGAAAACCTCTGCCTATAGAGCAGAGTTTGAGAGACACCCTAGTATACCAACAAATGCTAACTGCTCCAACACTGTGTGCCTGGTCAAAGGGATAATTAGGGGCAGGAACCCCAGAGGGGCAAAGGAGGGCTGTGGGTCAACATTCTGGAGAACATTTTTAAATTTGCTTCTGGAAATATGTTGGAAGTGGATCTAGGATGTTGTAAACATTGGGGAAGGGTGCTTAGGACTCTGTGGCTACCTTTCCTGGTATCAGTCATGGTGTATGCATACACACACTTACACACACAGAGAGAAGCATAAACCCCTTCTAACACACACCTAAATATTCACCTCATACTTCTGGCCATACCCACACATGCACACTCTCAATATATGTTTCCCACACATCCTTACACAATCTGAATACACACAAACACATAGTACCCACACTCAGTGAAAAACATCCTCCACACACTCACAGAAGCAAGAGCAGATGCAATGCCTTCAGTTCATACACTCTTACACACACCTGCAAACACATCAGGAATGTACATGCCATGCACAGTTTCCACAACACATGATACAACTCATGTTCTTGGCCTCAGAAGTGTACCACACACTTGTGTCAAAACATTCCCACCCACAAAATGCACACACCTCATGCTCACCTACCCACCCAAGTTATACTGACACTCATTCTTTTACACCTCATCACAGCAAGCCACAGGCCACATTCTGTATTTATATCTATATCCATACCTTTATTTACTTATGTATATGTTTATGTGTATGTATATGTGTATGGGTATGTGTATCTACACACACACAGCCCATACACACACATGTACACAGTCTCATCACAGACATATATGAAAACACAAATATGCCACAATAAACCCACACATACATACCATATTTATTTCCTAGGGATCGTAATTTCACATAGAAAAAAATGCCTGGGGCCAAACACAACCCTCACCTAGGATTACTAATAAAAATATTATTTAAATCTTAAAATTTGTATAGGGAAATGAAATTCTTTTTGCCTATTTTTAGCTCCCTTGAGGTTAAATGTGGCCTTATTCTGTGCTCAAGCAGCTTCTGGCATTATGTAACTTCAACAGCTCTGACTCCTGACGTCAGCACCTGCTCTACCCTTGGTGACAGGAGAGCAAGGCCCTTTCATCCAGCAGCAGCAGCAGCAGCAGCAGGTGTTCTAGGCAAAGGGATATTTCATGCTCTGGTTAAGGGATGGAATATTTGGGAAAGTTTGATGAGCTTCCTTGATCATACATAGCAAGCCTGGCTTGATGACTTAGGCCCAGACCAATCCCATGTACCCTTTTCTCCCTAAGCTCTCTTGGTGTGAGACAAATGTCTGGGAAAAGAGTGGGAACTTGCCTTGACCAGGCTCAACTTCTGAGCCTGACTGTTGAAGGGCAGCTAGGAAGAAAGATGAGGGGACCATGTCAAGAGACTATGGTTAATGCCTTCATAGTCACAGAGGGATTCCAGAATCCACCTACTGACAGAGATGGTGTGGCCACTGTAGCACCAGGTGGGGTTAGTGTAGCATAATGGTTAGGGTAGCATAATGGTTAAGCACATACTACCTGGAGCCAGGTTACCTTGGGTCAAATTCTAGCTTCTTTATCTCTTAGCACCTTGACTCTGGGCAAGTTTTTTCACTTCTCCAAGCTTCACTTTTTCCAACTCTGAAATGGGCATTGTTGTGATATTCAAAAGAGATAATCATGAAAAGAGCTGAGTATAGTACACAACACATAGGAAACAATAGTTATCATCATCTTCCTTTCTTAAGAAACCAAGCCTATTTTGTGAGTGTATGTATGACTTCTGGTCAGGACTGCATTCTCAGGAATCCCAGCTTTTTTATTTTTCCTTTGAAGGCAACACTTTACTCTTCACCCATATTGACCTTTTGGTAGTTCCCCAAATATACTACATTTGCTCACAGCTCTGTTTCTCTTCTCATGCTGTCTCATTGCCATATGCTGCCATCCTCTCCCTTATTGGGTTGGCAAACTTCTACTCACCCCTCTCGAGCAGGCTCAGATGTCACTTGTCTTATATGGCCTTCCCAGATACTTATGGCAGTCTAAGATTTCTTCTGATCTCTCACTGTACATGATGCCCCACATCCTTCCCCTTGTGACAGGCATGGCCCTCTTTGGCAGCAGTGAGGGACAGGGAGAGTAGCTAAGAAAGAGGGATCATCACAGTCTTCAAGAAAATGAGATCAGTCTACTTTAAGCCTTACTACTCAATGTGTGTTCTGTGGAGTCATCCTCATCACTGAGGAGCTTGTTAGAGATGCAGAATTTCAACCCTACTGTAGACCTACTGAATCAGAATGTAAATTTAACAATGAGGTAATTTACTTATATAATAAAGTTTGAGAAGCACTGTCTAGGGCTTCCATCATGCAGTGAAGGTGACAAGCAGAGCAAGTGAAGTCATGTGGATCCATGAACACTTGGTTTATTTAGTTTTGTTTCAACCACGACTGTGGAAGAACCCCTAGGTAGATATCATATGTAATATGTATGCAAGATGCAATCAAGAATATAATGCTGGTCTCTCTGTTTTATTAAATCTCTGAACCTTTCTCTATATTATCTTCACCATTGCCCTCATTTTTGTTTAGTTTTTATATTTTGAATTTATTGAGGCATACAATTCTGTAATATATCATCTGTATATTATATTGTGTATTCATTACCCAAAGTCAAGTCTCCTTCTACCACCTCTCCCAAATTGTATCCCAATATTTCCAAGGTCAAACCAGCAGGCTAGGGTTTACCCTTCCCCTAATTATTATTTATTTTGCTTGCTAAGAATTTTTTTGTGTATTATCATTAATGTGAGGAGGAAGCTCCACAGATGGGATAACCAAGAGTGTTACCACTTTCTTTGGGTTTCAGTGGACTGTATCTTCTCTCCATTAAGCTGAACAAGAGAGTTCAGCTTCCTCTTATCGTTGTAAGAATATAAATACTCTGTAGCTGTATTCTTTTTATATATCTTATCCACCAAGACATATTCCCTCAAACCTTCTTAACTAGTCTCTGTATCTTCTGCTGTTTTATAGGAACTTTTTCAAATTTACATGACTGCATAATTAAACCTTTCCAAACTCTTGAACTAAATATGTTTGTATGCTTATTAATTAGCCAATACACATCTTTCATTCAGAAAAAATAATTTCCCTGCTTATTGTTCTGCACATCATCATATGCCTTTTTTATATCCTTTACCTCTAGACTCTAATCTCCATGAAAACAGGACCATGGAGTAGGTGGTACCTAGTAAGTATGCTCAGCAAATTTTTCTTAGGTGAATGAGTAAATAGAACCCTTGAACCCAGGGAGTCTGACTTCTTCATCTCCACGTCTCCAAGGTTCCTGACACAAAGTAGGTGTTATAATCTATTTTGAGCAAATGAATGGACAGAAAGAGCAATCAGCTCTTCAGCCTTTGCCTGCAGGGATCAGTATGGCTCTCTAGATGAAGTTATGTGAGAAAAAGATTAGGGAAGGAAACAAAGCAGAAACCTTATTTCATGCATATTATTATACTGCTTTTTCATTCAGTGTAAATAAACAAAAGGGGCTACTTCCAACAATGGAACTGTGAAAACATTCAGATATGCATATAATAAGTCTACCACTCCCTCGAATTAAATTAATCTGGCCAAGCTATTTATTTCAGACTGCCTTCTTTTTCTCCAAAATAAGTATGGTGTCCTCCATATGAGTCAGGGGAGGCTGTCTGTGTGTCTGCTTTATTCTTAGGCTGTGTAATTTTCTCTACTTATCTCCCCGTGTCTGTCTATGAGTCTGAATCTCCCAGGACTTGTGGGTGACCAGCAACAGAAACCAATTATAGATGACTTAAACAAATAAATGACATATTAGGGAAGAAATGGGATAACTCACAGAATTGGGGCAAATGTTGGAGAATCTTGCTTTAGGAAAGAAAGAGACTAGGGAGCTTTCAGAGAACTGGAAGTAAAGGTGTCTTTTCAGTGCACTCTGTCACTGAGATGATTGAACTTCAGCCATTTCCATGATTGGGTCACTCAAACCAAGATTCACCTTCCAGTGTGTGATAGCCAGTGTGTGGGTCCCAAGTTCAGTTCTCGGATGGGCAAGGACAGAACACCAGTTTGGTGGATTGACCAAGACTGCATCAGAAGTGGATAGATAACATTGGAGGCAGAAGAATGGTTCCCCAAAGATGTCCATATTCTAATTCCAGAAACTGAGAATATGCTATGAAACAAACAAGGGGGCATTAAGGCTGCAGATGGAATTAAGGTTGCTAATTAGTTGCCTTAAAGATAAGGAGACTATCATGAGTTATTCAGGTAGGCTGATATAATCACAGGGGCTCTTTAAAGGTGGGCGAAGTAGGCAGACAAGTGTCAGAGTAGTGCATGATGAGAAAAACTCAACCAGCCATTGCTGACTTTGAAGATGGAAGACCATGAGCCCAAGAATGAGGGAAGTCTCTAGAGAATGAAAAAAAGTAATGAAATGATTTTCCTCTATAGTATCCAGAAAGGCCTGCAACTCTGCTGACACCTTGACTCTAGCCCCATGAAATCCATTTTGGACTCTGACCTCAAAATAATAATTTTGTATTATTTTGAAACCACCAAGTTTGTGGTAGTTTGTCACAGCAGCATAGGAAATGAATATGGATATCAATCATAGAAAACAACACATGTCAAAAACAGGGTCAGCCTCTAAATGTCTGTTTCTATGCTGGCTTTTAATGTGGTGGCTGCAGTCCACTCATGGATGGAGAATCAGTGTTTTGTTTCAAGACCTAGTTTTATTTTAAGAGGAGGTGCTCAAAGAATGTTGGCCTCATAAATTGATATACAGTGGAATCATCTTTCTTTTAGTTCTCCCCACTGTGGTGTTCAGAGGATTATACGGGTATTCTGTGCCCATTTTTCTAGGGCCTTGTGGTGGCACTCCATTGTGTGACTTTGCACAAGGGGAGAGGAGAGGGTGCTCAGGCCCTGCTTCCCACAAGGTGTTTAGATAAGGCAAAAATGTGCCCCAGAGTATAAATCCCACCCATTACTAGGCCCAGCAAGAAGAGAGATGTGGCCCTCTGGAGGGGCCAAACTCAATGTTCCAGGATGTTTGCCAGTCTTCTCTGGAGCTTGAGAAAATATTTTACTTGATGATCATTCATTTTGATTACCCTTCTGCTCCAGGGAGTATGATCCTTTTTTTCTGCAAGGTTTGGGAACAAAGCATCTCTGGGCATTGGTCTATGCCCATCAGAAATCAGTGTTGTGATATAATTACATTTGTGAAACAGATGGATCATCAATGAACACGTGGCTGAAGCTCTTGTTGCAAACAGAGGCAACAGATCTGAGGGCTGGGCTGGGGGTGGGGGATTGAAAGCTTCTCTCTGTTCCCAGATAAGAGCCAATTAATTGGTTTGTGTCTATGATGTTTTTGTAAGGAGGTTGGCAGGGAGATAAATGCAGAGGCTTGGGGAAGGGAATTCATATTTATTAAACACCTACTATGTGCTGGAGTTTTCCCATACCTAGCTCATTGAACTTTTGCAATAGAGCTAAAGAGTAGGCCTCAATTATCCCTATTTTTGTAAGTGAGGAAACTGAGACTCAAAGCTGGTGAGTTAGGAGCACATATATATAGATACAGCTGATGTGGCAGTCATTAGTGTTGCCTGCCAAATATTTCCAGTATCCTTCCCATACACATGACAATTTCTCTGGCCTTTGTCTTCCCTGAAGTGCAGTTTCTCTTCCCTGACCTTCAAATGTGGAGAGAAGCATGCAACTTGTTTAGGAGAGTGAAATGTGAGCAGATATGCAGTGGATCTCTTCCAGGTGAAAAATGTAAGAGCCACTATATTGCTTGCCACGTGCCCTTTCTTTCCAGTGCAGTGACGGCAGTGGTCCAGATGAAGGCCACTCTGTGTGTAGGGTCTTGGCAGTGAGGATGCAATGGAGCAGGGCCTCAGCCAGGGTATGAGAGACATGACTCAAAAGTGAGAAATAAAACTTTGTTTTAAGCCACTGAGATTTCCGAGGCAGTTTGGTGCCTAATGCTGCCTAATACATCAGTTAAGGCAGAGATCTGGAATTCAACCACTTGTTAGTGTGGATTTCACTCATCATGGGTTCTTATTCATGATCTGTGCAGAGAGTTAGAACTTCAGGTTGTTTGCCCATGATTCTTGATTCAACTGGGTCTGTGAAGGGTTACATGGCTCTTATGTTGTTTTTTTAAGGGCATTTCTGTCTCTGCCAGAAGAGTTCAAAGATGGGACTTCTCCCACTATCTCTGTCTCTCATGGCCGACTGGTCTGCTCACATTGTAGATGCTGATGAAAGATTTCTGGCACGAATTGTCAGAACATATTGAAATGGTTAAGAAGACAATGAAATAATGAAATGGGGTGGAATGGAATGGAATGCGATGCGATGCGATGCGATGCAATTAACTGGGACACAGTGGCTTGAAATGGAAGAGCTTGAGTGGCAACTGGAATGAGATGAAATGGAAGTAGATTAGGACAGCATGGATTGAACTGGAATGGAATGGACTGAATAGGAATTTAAAGGGGTGGAAAGGCTAAGAATAGAATAGCTTGGTGTGGAATGGATAGAATGATGGGAAGTGAAATATTCAGGTAGGATGGAATGGAATGAATTGGGTAGAGGAGAATTATTTATTGCAGTAAAGGAATAGATCGGTTTTAAAGAGTTCTTTTACTCTAATCTCCTCTCTCCAACCCCTACCACAGCAGGTAAATAGTTAACATATGGTTCAGAAAATGCCATTGTTAAAAAGATGCCCCTATCTGGAGGAAATAATTTTTCTTTTGGGGGTAATAATTTCTATCTCCTCATTAGATCCACCCAGTTGTTTCAGGGATGGCCTCTGGCCTTTAATAGTAGGCACATGCCTATGCATGTGGTAAGATGGAGGACATTCCCAGTTGGGGTACCCAGACCACAATCTTTGAACCAACTAGCAATTACTGGGTATGGCAGAAGTATTGCTGAGTCAGGGGGCATTTGGCCAGGTTCATTTTGGAAATGTGCATCTTACTGTCCCATCAGCTTCTCTGCCCCTTCCCCACTTCTCTCCCTCTGCCCCTGTTCTCTGATCCCTCTATAGTAACAGAGACTTTCCCTGCCCTTTTCTTTTTTCTCCCAGAATGAGGGAATGTGCTTAGAAACAGTTGCCGAGGGAGCAATCTTGTTTTTGAAAAAGAAACTATAAAAAAGGTGTTTGTTGGGATGCCAAAGTGGAGTGAGCCTTATTTAAGTAAGTGGGGTGGTGGGAATCTGTTTATACAGCAAGAAAACGCAGCCTGGGTGTCTGCTGTTTCTTAAGTGGATGGTATTTTGAAAAGCTTTTATGATCTATCCTTAATTCATTGTTACTCCTTCCAGCCCCAGAAAGTGTGCTTTCCTGGCATTATTCATGTTAGTTGGGTTAAGCAGAAGAAAATTGACAGCCAGTCAGAGCCTGCGCTTACCTAACAGCAATCTGTGTATACGCAGCTTAGAGAGTGTGTGTGCATGTACATAACCAGGTGCATCCATAACCACTGTAGGGATTAAATGCAGGGATATTCGTAACATGTTCAGGACAGAGCTTGGCACATAGTAAGCTCAAATTAGTGTTAGCCCATTATTAACTGTGAGCACATGTGCGTATGCACCTGATCCTGCAAATGTTCACTGATAGGTCCAATATAAAATTACATCCTTGTGCACAAAAGCTGAGCACACCTGTGGGGTTCTGTTTATACACAGACCTGTATGCACACTTCTAATGACATGGATATACAACCAAATGTGCTCTTATCCATGTACAGGACTCCACACTGAGCACCATCAAAATGTGAAAGCACAAAAGAAGGAACTGAACATTTATGGAGGTTTTTTTTTAAAAACAACAGATTTGCAGAAACAATTTGCAAATTTCCTTTGAAAATGTGGCTGAAGGCTTTTCAAGCATGCTTGAGAAGATCCCTTTTTAGAACCTTATTTCTATATTCTACTTTTTCTTGGTTCCAATGGCTCTTTTCTCTCCCTAGTCTTGATACCATCTGAATCATGATTGTATGTGTTCATTTGTTCATCCATTCATTCATTCCACTAATGTGCTTTCTATACCTATTGTAGGCAAAACATGGTGCTAAGTGCTGAGCTGAAAAACAGATACGTGTCTTTCTTCTTAGAACTACTAATCTATCTTGGCATCAAGTAAATTGTTTGCTAATATGTGCAAAGCAATTTACAGTCACAAAGCTCTAAGGCACATATTGTCATACTTGGTTAGCACATCTCTAAAGGTTTTTGATTTTGGAACTGTTATACCTAGACTCAAATCTTAGCTTTCCAATTACTTGCTGTAAGTGGACAGTTTCACCTTTCTGTTCCCTGCTTTCTCACTGTAAAACAGAGATCACAAAAATACTCATTTCATAAAATATTGGTGAGGATTGAAAGAATTCATGTACAAAAACTCCTTAAAACAGGGTGTGGCACAAACTGAGTGCTACAGGTTGTTGCTAAAATTGGTACTGACCATTCTCTCAACAAACCTGTACAGTTAATGGTGTTATCTCACTTTGCACATATAAAAACAGGACTAGAGCAGCTCAGTGTTACCTCAGATGACTGTCACTGCCTCTCAGCTGTCCTCCCTGCCCGCTCCCATGAGGGAGACCGTCTCCTATCCCCCAGTCATTCACTCCCTCTTCTAGTTTCCCAGGAACTGGTGGTGAACACAAATTTGAATCTTGCTCTGAGAAGGGAGAATCAGAAATAGCTCTGTAAGGTCCAGTGAGCACCCACCTCCCTGTTAGTCTGGTCTCATGACTCTCCTGCTTCTATTCATCTCCAGGGTCTCATTCCCTCTAACATGAGCTCCTCAGTTAGTTTGAAACAAAACTTTTATGTCGAGAAGTATTGGTGGAGAGTGGTGGGGTAGGGAGTAAATTATGGTTCATTAGAAAGAACTAGGGTCCCAGTAACTTCCAGGCTAGGTAGTTACCTGTCCTCTCTTTGCCTCATATGTAAAAAGGGATCAGAGTTTTTGCCAGAGTCCCCCCTCATGGCAGTGTAGAAATAGTGGAGAAAGCATGAGTTTTGCCTTCAAAATGACTAGGATTCTGTCCCAGTTCTGCCTTGGGACTTGTTTGTCTTTCTAAGGCTAAATCAGCCTGAGTTCTTAGTTAAAAGTGAAAAGACCCAACTCTGAATGATTCCAGCAGACAATGAATTTATTGAAAAGATATTAGGGAGCTCAAAGAATCTCCAGGGTGTCTGGGAAACTAGCTTGGAAAACAAGCAGAGACAAAGAAAGACACAGTAGCCAGAACCACCACCAAAACCATGACACAGAAGCCGTCCTGTAAGGACACTGCTAATGCCCCCACAGGACACTGGATATTGCCACAGTATTTCTTCTCCTGAGAGGGCTTCTTGACCATCCCTGCTTCTTGCACCATCAGCTCCCAATTCAAAGGTTATGGCTGATGCATCTGATTGGCCAAACCTAGGCCACATACTCTTGCCTGAACAGAAAGGGAGGATAGGAAAGCAAGTAACTGGTCTTTCCAACTTCTGGGAGTAGACTTCATCTCTCTCCAAGGCTCATAAGATGTGGAGCTCCCCAGACATAGGAAGAGATGCTTAAGAAGAGATGCTTAAGATGCTTAAGATTGAAACAACAACAAAACAAGTATAACTAAACTAACATCATCAAATACAACATTGATTCCTTCTCTGTAAAACGGGAAAAGACCCATCTCCAAGAATTATTGTGGAGGATACATGAGTTAACCCTTATGAAGTGCTTAGGCAAAGGACATAACACATTATATGCACTCAACAGATGCTTATTTCCTGACCCAGTTTCTTAGATGCTACTTCAAAACCTGAGTTTCAGAGGCAGTTCCCAGAGGGGCTACCTTTCCTAGCTGTGTTAAGTGGCAGAAGCTGCTTTGGTCTATGATGCTGGTTTGTTGCCAGACCCCCAGTGGTTCATGGAAGTTCCTAATAATGACTGTGCTTGAGACACGAGGAAAGGGAGCCTAGTGCTGTCTAGTTCTGAAAAGGCACTCAGGATTGAAAATGGTCTTATTTCCTTGTCTAGAATGAATGAAATTTCATTCAGGAGATTGACAGAAATGGGTATGAGTAGGTCTTGGTTCATTAAACAAAGCATTCTTTGAGCATATTCTCCTCTCTTGATAACCCTTTATTACATGTCTATGCCACCAACACTTTTCTTGCATTAGGTACTTGTAAGTGACCTCTCTTGGAGAAGAACATAGACTCATGGAGATGGTCCAAATCATTTCTCATTCTCCAGATTCCAGTTCATCTCCCGAGTGAAGCTCTCTGCGACCATTCAGCTCCAGAAATTTCTCCCTTCTGTGAATGCTTCAGTAGCTAACATTGCTTACCCCTTTTCCTCAATCTTGTTCTTCCTTTCATACATATTTGCTGAGGGCCTACTATGTTCTAGGAACTAGAGATAAAGTGAATAACAAACAAGCAATCTGTTCTCAGAGAATGTTCACTTTAATAGAAGAGAGAAAATAAACAAATGAAGATATAAAATAATGTCATATTGTGGCAGGTGTTAGGAAGTCTCTGAAACAATGACATCAGGGAAAGTTGGGCAGTTTTTTGTGTGGATGTCAGCAAGGTCCCTTCTAAGGAAGACTGAGCCATGAGAAGACCTTGGGGAAAGAGTTCCAGCTAGAGGGAAGCACAGTGCAAAGGCCCTGAGATAGATGTCAGCGGTATGTTCCAAGCAAGGGAGTTGGCAAGACTAGAGAATAGCGAGGTAATTAAACCTATGTAAAATAAATTAAACAAGTTATTTAGATAACTTTAATAAATAAGTTATTTAGGTGATAATTTTTAATAAACATGTTTAGATAATGATTTGTTATCTTTGCTTATTTAATTGGATTTTCTGCAATTAAACCGGACTTCTACCTCTCAGTTTCTGCCTGTTAATGTGACTAGTGGTACTTAAGTTGACACTGGTTGATTGTCATTAGTTCCTTGTCCAGTTGTATATTATCTTGCATAAGTGGCCTTGGTCCCTTTAAATTGTTATATGCTATAAAATTGTGAAGTCAAAACCAGAAGATCATGCATAAGTTCCTACATGGCTGAAGTGGGATGCAACTAATGAAAGTTGGGTCGTGTTTTGCCAATGCAGTCAAATCAGGAGGCCCAAACCCAAGCATCAAATATGAGAATCAAAGTCTTATGGAGAAAATTCCAGTATGTGCTCTTTGGGGACAGTTTTTACATGTCCTTTGGCTCAGTTTAAAGGTATGGCCCTCTGAACCTAACAGTTATCAATCTTTTTTGTCACATATATACACAGACCCATTAGAATACTTCCGCTAGGAACATTCTAACAGGAAGGAGATGATGATGTCTCCCTGAACCTCCTAAATTTGCTGCCTCTGCCTGAGACAGGGTAGGTGAGAAATCAACATTCTCCTTTTCAGACTGGATGGCTTCAAGGAAACAAGTAGATTCTCAGCCTCAAGGTAGATAATGGTGTTGAAACAAGCCTGGTTTCTTTCTCTACTTCCATTTCCCTTGACAAGAGAAGTTGAAAGGTTGGCATTTTAACCAAAGCTTTACAATACAAATAATTTGCTGAAAAAGGTAAACCCTGGTTACAGGCAAAGACAAATATATTTCTAAGGAGCCATAGAAATCCTCAGAATTTTCCACCCTGACTGACTTTAGGATTGGAAGCAGAGAAATTGTAGCCTATGGGGAGCTCTAGGCTATCCAGGACTTTTTTGGGATCCGTGGAAAAGGAGATTCTCCCAGGATGGTCAAAACCAAAGGGAGGAGGGGCTTCTGCTACATTGATGGGTCATTCTTCATGACATCACTGAGGATATCTTCTCCAGCCTCCCAGGCCTTTATGTCATCAGACTCGGCTGCCAGTGTAGAAAGTTCCACTTCAGACCTGAACCCTAACAACATCTTCACTTTCTTTCTGAACAACTTTTCTTAATCTGTCCTGTAACATTTTTTTTTCCGACCAGCTTCTGAACAAGTTAATCAATCTCTGTCATTTTGGTCTTTCCATCTCAACCTCAGATGTCCCCCTACAGCTAATATGCCATGTCCACATGAACTCAAAGGCATTTTTCTGTCCCCACCATCTTGAGTGTCCCATATTGGCCAAGACCCATGGCCAGAACCCAGGCAGTAATGAACCAATCTCTCTTTCTTGCCTCTGCACTCTATGTCTTTCACACCCTGACTCTTACAGCCTCTTTTATAAGTAGTGCATCCTTTGGGTACCTACCACGTTGAAGGTAAATTTATGGGTAGGCTGGAGTTGGAGAGTTTGGACTCTGTCCTATGGGAAAAAAACAATTTCTGGTTCTTTTTTCTATCAATGCTAGAAATGGGAAGTTTCTAAAAATTTGTGTTTGGGGACTTTCTGCTATGGGAGGGGAAAATGTGATGGCAGAGGTGACCCTCAGAGATGATTGTGAAGAGAAAATCTATTATCTTATATAACTCCTATCATCTCATGTGGGTAACAGTGTTTAGTAAAAGCCAAAGGGTGAGTGTTTAGAAGGAAATGGAGGAAAGATTTTTCTTGGAGACAGGAAGTATGCATATAGGTCTTGGTTTCCTTAGGGGCCTACCTGGTATAGAAGAAATGAGAAAAAGTATGAATTTTTAAGATTTATAAGTGTAGAATGGTGTGATTATTTTTGGAAAATGGGGAAAAAGGTGTTTGGATATGGGAGTCAATAATATACAAATTAAACAAGATTGTCAGATGATTTTCAAAGGGTTGTCAAGGAAAAGCAGAGAGGAAAGGATTTTTTTTATACCTTGCATTAACATCAATCACTATGCTGGGTATAGAGCACGTCTTTAATACATGAACCTGATTGCTAGAATGATAAACCAAATTCCCTTAAAACAAATCCAAGGCTTGTCCAAAATCTTTTCTGTGATAGGATTGGGGTATAGCAAATGGACTTAGAAATAAGTAGGCCACTATACTGAGCCTTGATAGTACATTATACACAAGATCTTGTAATGCTACTTGACATGGTAGGTGGCTATTATCATGTAGTTATATGATCACTGTCATAAGAAAAAATGGGAAAGAATCTCAGCAAAGATATCAGAACACTTGAAAAATATATCAATTGCAATTGCAAAAAGGAACACAAATGAAGTTAGTCATTTACATGAAAAAAATCCTGATATAAGAAGTGGTTTTGAACTCCTCTTATCACCTTGGAGTAGTTTTTCTATCTGCCAAAAGACAGTGCTTCCCAATCCTAATTCTTAAGATGAATGTATTGTATATAATGTTTCTATTTGTCAGGAAGAAAAAGATAGATAGATAGATAGATAGATAGATAGATAGATAGATGAACTTCTAAGTCAGCCATATCCTTTTCTTTTTCTTAAAAACCATGTTGTTAAAGAACATGAACAGAATGTAAATGACCTTAAACAAGTCTCTTAACTTACCTATGTCTCAGTGTCCTTGTCTGTAATAGAAGGTAATAATGTTAAACTTCTAGGGTCATAATGTATGTTAAACTTCTAGTAAGGATGAAATTAGAAAATGTATTTGGAAGCATGTACCTAGAACAGATTCTAGGGAGAGGGATAAGATGAGCGCTCAGTAAGTCCCAAATGTCATTTAAGGGAGGAGAAGAGGCATGATCTTTATCTGACTTTGGGAAAATTATTTAACATCTCTAAACCAACTTTATTCAACTTTTCAAAGTTGCTTTGGCTATTATAGATCTTTTGAATTTTGATATGAATTTTAGAATCAGCTTGTCATTTCTACAAAAAAATCTGCTTGGATCTTGATAGGGTTTGCACTGAGTCTATATATTATGGAGAATTGACATCTTAACAAAAGAGAGTCTTCTAACCTATGAACACAGTGTATTATTCCATTTACTTAGATCTCCTTAAATTTCTCTCAGGAAGGTTAGTTTTGCACTTTTCAGTGTACAGGCCTTGCATATCTTTTGTCAGATTTATCTCTAAGTATTTACTACTTTGTAGTTACTGCAGATGGCATTGTTTTTACTTTTCAATTCTAACAGTCTATTACTATTCTATCAAAATACAATTGAGTTTTCAGTATTGATCTTGTATTTTTCAAACTTGTGTAGTTGTAATATAGGGTTTTTTTTATATCCCAGAGAATTTCTTAGTAGGTGATTATCTTACCTGAAAATGAAGATAGTTTTAATATTTATTTTGCTTACTAGAACCACCAGTAAAATATTGATAGAAATGGTGAAAGTGGATATATTTTTGCCTTGTTCCTGGCTTTACAGGAACAGTATTGGGTATCTCACCATTGAGTCTGATATTATGTGTACATTCTTTCCTAGGCACCCATTATCAGTTTGAAGAATGTTTCTGTATTCCTAGTTTGCTGAAAGATGTTAAATTTTATTAAATGATTTTTCTGCATCCATTGAAATGATCATATGACTTCTTTTTTTAGACTGTCATTACTATGTATTACATGGATTGATTTTAAAATGGTAAACTACCTTTAGACTAGTGGGATCATTACCACTTAGCCGTAATGTATTACTGAGAGAGATTAAGTGACTTGCTCCAAATCATCCAGAAAGTAACAGAACCAGGAGGGGAATTCAGGCAGTCAGACTTCACAGCCTGGAGTCCTTACCTCTTCAACTCAATGCCTCTCTAGTACATCAGCTCAGTGTAGTATATATGTACCTGGTTGCACATAAGACTTTAGAGAGTACATAATATATTTATTATAATTTCTATTACAATCTACTAGAAAAAATATAACTAGCATATCAAATCTGCAATTCTATAGGTGTTCCTGCTTAGAATTAAGCAAAGGTAGTGATATTAGGCCTGAATTTAAGAAAAGTTATTTTAACACAGTAGTTAATTAATTAATTAATTAAGTAGGTAGTGGGCAAATTTGGCCAAACCCGTGAAAGTGTCACAATCTGAGAAAAGTTTCTATTTCATCCTGTATCCCATTGGATGGATGGGGAAACTGAGGTTGAAGTGGGTGAGATTCCTCCTACCCTAAGTGGAGAAGGCATTTCCTCTCTGTCTTCATAAGGTTTACAGGGCCACACACCAACCAGCCTTTCCCTCAAACAGGCAAGAGAGTGGTGGACTCACTATTACATGCTGATCAGTGAGTAAAGTTCTTTCTACTGTGAATTCATTAAGATTAATTTACCAAGGCAGTTGGTGGATTTATTGAGCACTTAAAAATGTTAATGGACACAGTGTCCAATAAATCATGTCAACAGATCTTTATAAAAACAGTAGGGAGCTTTTCTAATGGGCCCAAGAAGCAGCCTTGGCTCCACAAGGTGGGCTCGGTACAGCTTTTAAAAAAAATGGCAGATATTGTCAGCCACTCAGCTTGGAGCCTGTGATTCTCCAGCCACAGATAGCTCAGTAGGAAGCCATTCTCATAATAGCTATCATTTGTTAATGCCCGTGGTTTGCAGGAGATTGTGCTCAGGATTTCACATATACTCTCCTTGATCCTGAAAATGTCCGTTTCATTTTCTCCCATTTAATAGATGTGATAATCCTGAGAAGTGAAGGGACTTGCCCAAGATTGTGGCACGTCCCCCTCTCTCAACTGCAACTGTGTCAGACTATTTATAGTTCTTTCATGCTTCTAGGCTTTTGCTCCCCTTGTTACTTTTGTCTGGAGCAGCCTCTCACTCCCTCTTTATACAATACTGGCCAACTTGTGCTTTACACCTCAGCCCTCTTCCCTTCTCAGCCACCTGATCATCGCACTCCCATGTCACCCAGTCTTAGAACATCCCCTTTGCTTTAAAATCGAGAGTATACTCAGCATGGCTGACCAGGCCAATTTGGAGAGACCTTTCTCAGCCACTTCTAATAAAAGCTCGCTTCCTTCTCCCTCCATGCTCTATCTCATTTCCTGCTTTACTTTTCTCTGCAGACTCAGTGTTACCTAACATTATACATTTGTATATTTCATTGCCTTTCTCCCCTACTAGAGTGTCACTACCATAAAGTCAGGTATCTTTGTCTCTTTTGTCTACTTCTGTGTCCCTGGTAATACCCCAAATGATGCAGAGAAACTGTCAAAAATGAGGGCAAAGGAAAGGACATTGGATATGATGAGTGGGAAGCCACTGGTGACCTTCATGAGGTGATTCTGAGCAAAGAAGCCAGACCACAAGGAAAGAAGCAGGGTCTCAGAAAAGACAGTGGGTAGAATAGTCTATCAAGATTTTATCTTTTCATTAGGACAATGCTTTTGCCTTCTCATTTCACTACACTTCTTAGCAGCATGTGATAGTTGCCCACTCCCTTAATTTCCAGCCCCTTCTCTGTCTCATTTCCTAGATTTTCTATGCTCTTCTGTTTTCTTTGAACATATATATTCTTGCTCTTCCCATGGCTGATGGCTTCTTAGTCAAGTCAGCTCACATTTCCATGTAATAACCATGTTTTCTAGTTTCTATACTTGATTGTGTGACATCTTAAGGCATTTCTGGACCCTGATGGGACTGCCCATCCCAGGGTAAGCCAGTTCCCAGAGATGGTAAAGAACTTTCCTCAAGCTTGCTTTTCATATGCAAACCAATAGATCCAGAACCCACAGCCCCACTCCAGACCACTCACTACTCTCCTACCTTAATCACCCAGGCCTAGGTAGCTAGGAATAGCTTCTATGCCACACAACCTAGCAAAATTATTGTTACCTAATCCTACCTACCCTACCTCTCCCATTTCTTCCTGCAGAAACCACGAGAAAGGTTCTTTCATGTGTCCCCCTTGATTCTCCCTCTGTCTCCTGACTGACCCTGGTACTTGCCCATCTGGCCCCACTTGCCCCAGCCCTTCCCACAACAGGCAGGAGAGGCCTTTCCTAGCCACTTCTTCTAATAAAAACTCTCTCCCTTCTCTTGGGATCTGCAAGCATAACAAGTTATTTTTTCAATGGTAATTGTTGTTTCCTGATCCCCTGATCTATTGGCCTTGCCATACCTGAAAAATAATAAAATCTACATTTAAAAATAATGCCATTTCCCTGGAGAGCCTTTTCCTGGTTACCTTTTATACTCAATCTTGGCACACTGTTGGTTTCCTTCATGGGAAGTACCATACATTGTAATTATTTAATTTGTGTGTTCATTTGTCTACTTATCTCTCTACCTCTACCAGACTCTTTGTATTAGAGAACCAGAACCAATAGGAGATATATCTATATCCACATCTACATCAAGATCTGCATCAATATCTATATCTGGTGGAAGTTCCAGTTCAAAAGCTAAGAGTCTTGAGGCCCAAGAAGAGCTAATGTTTCAGTTTGAGTACAAAAGTAGGAAGATACCAGTGTCCCAGCTCAAGTAGTCAGGTAGGCAAAGTTCCTGCTTACTCAGCCTTTTGTTCTTCAGGTAATTGAGTAAGGCCCACCTTATTGGGGAGGGTGATCTTGTTTACTCAGTCTATGGGTTCAGAAGTTATCTCATCCAGAAACACCCTCACAGATACACCAAGAATAATGTTTGACCAAATATCTGGGCATCTAGTGGTCTAGTCAAGTAGACATATAAAATTAAGCATCACAGAGATGTAGGATCATGGCGGCGTTGATTGCCATTGTATCTCTGGTGCCTTGTATACAGGAGATACTTAATAATGTCTGTTGATCAAATGCAGAATAGAAACTTGTGATTATTTTTTGAGAGGTTAGTCTAGTTAGGTGAGGCTAAGCTACGCATCAGGGACAGATAAATCTGGAGACTCAGGAGCTTAATATAATAAACCTCTATTTTTTATTTACATAAATTCTGCAGCATATTGAGCAGCCCACCTCCATCTTGTAGCAATCCATCGAAACATAGGACCTCCCAATCGCCAGAGCAGTGGCCTGGAAGTGGCTTAAGTCACTTCTGGCCACATTCAATTAGCCACCATTTGATCACATGCTCCCAGTCTATCAGCAAAGGAGACTGACTGGGAATGTAGTCTTCCTATGTGCCCAGATGTGAAATGCAAAGCATTGTCTCTCTTTCCCATACCATGAAAGGGAAGAGGTAGACTTTGAAGAGGCTGTGAACTGCTGCCCTGGGGAAAGCTGGCAAGGAAGCAGTGAGAGCTTAGGAGTAGCTAGAGACCTTGGATTTGCTCTAAATCTCATTAGCACCTAGTTTCTCTTTTTTTTTCTTTCTTTTCCATCATCCCCTGACAGGCTAGGAGCCCAGGATGTGAAGTTAGAAGGCCATGATTCACATTCACTTCTGCCATTGACCAGCTATGTGGCTTTGAGCAGGTCACTTCACCTGCCAGTTTCTTTATCATAAGAGTGGCATTTATATTTGCCTCATAGAGTTGACATGAGAATTGGAGATTATTCATCCATTCTGCCTGGCACAAACACTTTGCTCAATGAGTGATTATTATCGTTATAGTTGTTTTTATCTTCTTGATAATGATAGTCAAATCTACTGAGACATGGCCCCTACCTAGCAAAGAGGAAGCAGCTTCCAGCTTTTGGATCTCCAACTCCTTGCATATGGTGACTCCATGAGAAAACTCATACCTCAGAGCAGAGAAGTACACTGCCCTGGTTTGGGGCCATTTCCTCTGTCTTAAGTTGCCACATAATCCTCACCCCTCCCAACTCTAGTTGGAAGGTCAACTGAAGCACAGCCCTTTTCCAGGGTAATCAGTTTTTAATGTAGACACAATTAGTGAATAAGCAGTTGATTAGTTCATTATGAAAAATACCAAGAACAACACCATTTGCGGTGGCAGAAGCTGTGGGAAGACAAATGTGCTCTCTTTTCATTTTATCAGTTAGGTCAGAGTGCTGGGAAAGTTAACATATTTTACCATAACACTGAGCCCTTTTAACACTGAAAGGCCATTATGTTAGAAAAAAATCCCCCCTCTGGGGTATTAATTAGAGAGATAGAGCTTAAAAAATATCATAATCTCATTAAATGTCTGTCTCATTGTTATTTTCATAAGGAACCCTTAATGTGAAATCTGGATGGAAAAACGCAAGGATTTATGAAAAACAACAAGCAGCTGATCTATCATTTTTAAGGGAGAGACAAAAACAAAACATTTTGTCAGATTCTTGGCGTTGGATTTCTAAAACAATTACGAGCAGCCTGGGCCAGAAGTCAGAGAATAATGCAGTCTTTGTAGTACATTCTGTAGCCTCCTCCAAAACTAATGATGACGGATGATCCCTCTGGGTGGTAACTGATGCTGTGTCTCAACCCTCAGTCACTCTCTTTTCTTGGGGCTTTCCTGGCTTCCACTGTGTCTCTAGTTGGCATCATGATTTAGTTCTGAATTTTTGCACAGGTACTTAAAAATATAGACATTTAGAATATATGATAATTTGTTTATGTATTTATCCCTATGGTAAATATCTTCTGTGTGCCATATGCTGTGCTAGGTGTAGGGGATACAGTGGTGAATGGAGTAGTCCCTGGAGTTAGATGTTCCAAGTACAATAGAGGAGATCTACATTAATCAATAAGTCACAGAGACTGGTATAACATTGCAAGTGGGATAGATGTAATGGACGAGGGAGATAATGAGGTGCTGAGGCCATTAATGTTGTCAGGGAGGGTGAGGTCAGGCTCCTTCTAAAGCTGATATGAAGGGAGGGAGGGGGTTAACTAGGTAGGGCTGAGTAGATGCATGGGAGAGTTTCAGGCCAAGGAAACAGTATTTGCAAAAATGATGCCCTAGAGGAGAAAGAACACAGGACATTTTGGAAACTGAAAGGAGGCCTGGTGGCAGAAAGTGTGAGCGAGGGAAAGTGTGAGTAAGGCTGGAGAGGAGGGTAGGGGCTGTGCAGGCCAGTTAAGGACTGTCATCTTATCCAAGAGAATGGAAAACCACTGGAGCATTTTAGGAGGTGACATGGTCATTTTACAAATATGTGTATACACAGACACACATATGTATGATAAAGATGCAATATTAACTATGTGATGTTGAATGAATTGCTTTCTCTGTATAATCCTGTATTAAATGATATTTGTAATAGGACTTACCTCCCATCTGTTTAGCAGTTATATGAAATAATCCAAGTTCAAAGGCTACTTAGTGTTGGTATGCTGTATGTATGTAAGAAAATGTTCTCTCCTGGGCTGTGAACCAGGCATTGCAGGTTCGATTCCCAGTCAGGGCACATGCCTAGGTTGCAGGCCATGGCCCCCAGCAACCACACACTGATGTTTCTCTCTCTCTCTTTCTCCCTCCCTTCCTTCTCTAAAAATAAATAAATAAATAAAATCTTTAAAAAAAAGAAAAAGAAAATGTTCTCTCTCTTCCTTCCTCCTTCCCCCTCTCCTTTCTTTCTCCCTTCCTTCTCCCCCTCTCTTCTTCCCTTTCTTTCCTTCCCTCTCTTTCTCCCTTACTCCCTCCCACTTTCCCTCATTTCTTCTGCCTTTTTCAAGCTAATATTCCCAGTGAGGAAAAAAAAACTAACGAAAGAATATATTTTGCTTCTTTTAACTTTTAGGACTCAAGGCTGTTTTGAACAGAACAAAATAAAACTAGGGACTCTGCATTGCTCATTGCTGTTATTAAATCAGTTGACTTTCGAATTCATCTGTCAGTGAGTATGACTTAGTTCTGCAGAGATGGCCAGGGGATTGGACAGCTCCCTAGTTATAACACCTGTGCATATTTATGGCACCAAGTGCTTATGCAGTCCTGGCAAAAACAAACAAGTGGCATTAGGAATACAAGGCTGCACAGAAATCAGGTAACTCTATTGTTCTTCCTCAGGGTAATTTGAGTCCAGTCATTAGTCCTGGCATCAATATCAACATGCAGGCCCTTTTCAAAGATGCACAGTCTTCTTGATTCTGGTATGGACTGTTCTTCCTTCTTGTGGCACTATCTATGGCCCCTTAGTTTGTTTTCTGGTGAAATATAACAAAAACACCATTTCACCATGAACAGCAATCATTCACCCTTCCAGCAACTGTTTTTGCCTATCTGGTTAAGCTCATAGAAAAGTGATTTTAAAAAACCAATCATATGACTTAATCACAGTTCACTTACCCTGATGATTTTCTTTTTTTTTGTAAATAATCTTGATGTAAATTCCTGGTGGGCTATGAGAGAAGAAGCAGGATTTTAATGAACTGGTGATGAAGTGGAAATATTTTGAAATACCAAATAATGTATTTTGCTTGTCACCTAATTACTTATCTTCCGCTTAATAGCACATTTCATAATATCTTACTTCCTGATCTGTTCATCTGGCAATAAAAATCCTTCCTTGTGATTGCTGTGTGCTCCCAAGTAAAGACCAATACATTAGGAACTCAACATATAATGATGCTTTAATGACATGATAATATCTCTTTTATGGTAAGGGTTTTCTTATTTCACTGAAAATTTATTTTCTTCTTCAAGTGGATATTGTTTAAAACGGAACTGTTATCAGTCAAAAGAGATGAACACACAGACACACACACACTGACCAATCCAGAAACAAAGGGTTGTTAAATTCTGATCAGCTAACACCAACATTTTCTGTTCCTCTTGCTTTGACAATGCAACATAAACACACACAAATGTGGAATGCATGCCAGAAAAAAAAAGCCTTATATGCTTTGACAAATTGTTTTGAAAACCGTAATGTGAGAATGGCATGTGCAGTATGTGTACATACACACCCACACCACACACACACCCCACACACATTTTTTGTAAGTATAGATTCAGTTTATTGTGTGTTTACCATGTTAGAGGCGCTGTGCTGTGTAACACAGTACACAGAACGAGAAGACACTATTTCTGTTCCCACAGGCCTCACAGTCTAGATTAGCCGTTATCAACTGGGGGCATTTTTGCTCTCCTGCCCTTCCTTGTCACCCCAGTGGCATTTGGCAATGCCTGGAGCTATCTTTGGTTGCCACAGCTTTTAGGGGAGGGGGTGCTATGGGCATCTAGTAGATGGAGACTAGGGATGCTGCTAAACATTCCACAACGCACAAGGCAGCTCCCACAACAAAGAATGATCCAGCTAAGAAGCCAATTGTGCCAAAATTAAGAAACTGTGGTCTAGTGGGAAAGATAAACAAAAATCCAGCAGTTGCCATAGAGTCTGATAAGTACATTTTAGGCCAGAGCAGGCCCAGAAGGCAGTCAGGGCAGAGAATAGAGCTTCCTGGAAGAAGTGATGGCTGTACTGAGTCTTGAAGAGTGAGAAGATAGTCACTAGGAAAACAAATGAGGAAAAAGATATTCTGGGAAACATCACACTGACTGTGGAGTCAGAGTTGTGGCAGAGCTCACAGGCCAACTCGTGGTGTGGCCTTACACATGTGATATCACCTCACTCAGCCTCAGTTTCCCAGGTCTTTCCTCCACCATAAAAATGAGAAATTGGACTAGGTGATTTCCAAAGTCCTTTCTAACTCCCTGATTATTATTCTATGCCTCTAGTTTGCATCCATTTATAAAATACATTATTCCATTTTTGCTTGTTTTTGTTCTTGTTTTGTTTTTCCTTGTAGGGCCTTCTCTGTAAGACAACTTCCAGCCTCCTGTTTGTTTACCCAATAACAAACAACTTTGCCTCTGGGCCCAGCCTCATGCTGGGTTTTGAGAACACAGACATTTCTCCTCCTCATGCCACTGAAAGCTTGGGCCTACAGTCTGCTCATAGAAGCATCCCCTCATCATTGTAATGGTCCTGAGCATCTCCTGTGGGTGGAAGCGCTGTGGGTGCCTTTCCACTTTCCTGCACAGGGTCCTAGCAGAGGTGAAAAGTGAAAGGAGAACTGGGGGATGGATAGGGATCATGAATTTTAAAGAATATTAATGACAAAGGATGAATAAATAGGACTTGGTCTGCCACTGGGGCTTGGGGTGAGGTGGTAAAGTCCAGGACAAGGCCTGAGGTTTTGACCTGGACCGCACAAGAATGGTGTGCCCTTCTCTTAGAAAAGTGGAGGTGTAGAAGGAAGAAGCTGGTTTTATGGAAAGATGATGCTCCAGGTTATTTCTTCCCAGTAATGGGGCCAAGGAAGCCTGCGGAAGCGAGAGAGGTCCAAAGGGGTCAAGCAGATTCCCTTACTATATTGAGTAGGAGGCAGCTCTGAGTTAGGGAAAGGAGGACTCCTCCTTTGGGGAAAAGGCCACATTATGTTCCAATCCCCAATCACTTCCTTACCATTTGTAACAGACCAAGACCAGAACATGAGAAGTCTATGGCTAGGTCCCAGTCCTCAGCATGGGGCATCAAAAGGGACTTAAATTTGGAATGAAATAATCTGAGCTTGAGTCCCAGATCTGTCTGTGGAGTGTTTGCTGGGAGGGCTTCACTTTCCCTCTTTTAAAACTGGTGAAGGGATGACATTTCCTATGTCCCAAAGATGCTGTAAGAAATAAATGAGAGGATGGATGAGAAGAGTTCCCTGGAGGCTGGAAAGTTCTGGGATTTGGGTAAGACATGCCTAGTGGCAGGGGTCTGAGGTAGGCATATACTCAGGCAAAAGATCAGGATTATGTGGAGCCCATAAGAGAGGCAGGGCTGGTTAACAGTCATTCTCCAGTCAGCCTTAAAGGCACCTGGGATTACTTCTGGTGTTTGTCAGCGAGGGCACTGTCAGCATTTTTGGCGTGATGAATCCCTCTGTGGGACCTCACGCATTTCACAGCCTCGATTCACAATGCCCATAGCCTCTCCTTTATCATTTTTGCAATTAAAAAAATGTCCTCTCCCATGTGTCCATATGCTTCCAAGGGTGGGTGGGGGTTAGAGTTACTCTGATTAGAATGTCATATAAGAAAACCAAGCAAGAGAGAGCACCTAATTGGAGCTAAAGCCATATGGCAAAATTGGGATTCGACCAGGTACAATCTCATTCTCTCTGAAATGTAAATATATATATTTACATTTATACACACACACACACACACCCCTACCTATATTTATATGTGTAAACTAAGGAAATTATATGAAAATATAAAATATATTTGAACATGTAAATAGTATATAAATATATAAATGTATTTACCTATATATACATATATTTGTTATATAATTATATAAACAAAGATTAAGCTAAGATATAAATATAAAGTAATATATATTTATATATGTACCTATACATAAATAGATGCATATATACATATATTTACACATTTATACCTATATTTATATTTATAATTTAGCTTAATCTCTGCTTTAGGTTCATATTCTTCCTAATGTTAAAAACTTAAACCAGTCAATTAAGATTTCCTTACTCAGTTTAGTTTACCTTCCCCCTTGTCTCCAAGATTGCATATAGATTCAGAGGGGCTTACACAGTGCCCAGGCATATTTGGGGTACAGGTGTGGCCTTTGGTCATCAATGTCTAGAGTGGCTTCTACTGATGGATACACCCTCGGCCTGGTTCTTATGCAACACAAGACATCCATCCCTGCATCTGAAAAGGTGCTCATTCTCTTTTTCAGTCCCTGGGCATCAGTCCATGCCATGCCTGCTGCTGTGCCTCTTTGTCTTAACCCCAGGGTCTGTCCAAGTCCCAGAGCCTTCTTTCAGAGACCAGATCTTAACCACTACCTCTCTTGGGTCTGGTGGTCCTAGACCAGCCAGGGCCAAGTGCTACTAAGAGACCTGGCCCAGGTCAGCCAGACAGACCCAAGGACAAGGACTCGCAGTGGGTGTTCTGAATTCAGCCCAAGACTTGGCCCCCTCCCACTTATGTAACCAGTGGTGCCAGTTATATCTGTGAGCTGGCTTTTGACTCACCACTATTTTTTTCACAAGTAAAATATAATTGCAGGCTTATTGTTATATTATAACCTCAGATGGAGGAGTGGGTGGTAAGGTGGGCCGAAACTGAAGACAGATAACGGCCTTATAGGGCTGCAGCTCTCAAATCTCCCACATCTCCTCTTCTTCCTGTTTTTAGTCTCTTATTGAGACAATAACTAAGCCATGATGTTGGCTTGGCGTTATTCACCCATGTGGTTGCTCCAAAGCTGGGGAGGACACAGGACCCCAATTATAGGCTGTTTGCCTGGCTTTGGTCTTTGAGGACTCAGAAGTAGGGAGTCTTCTCATTTGCTGACTGGGGAAAGCCTGGTTCTCTCTGAATTTTCCTCTTCCTGCTAAGCCCACCAGCCAGGACTATTTCTTATCCAGGGCCAAACTCTCAGCTGTGCTTTGGGGTCTGAGTTGTGGAGATCCACATTTCTTTTCTACCACAGGCATCATATAACACCCTGTCTCAGAGAATACACACCACAGCTTTTTCAGTTGCTCTCTTATCTAACTTTTCCTTCTCCAATAGCCCAGAATTCCTCTTATCTTCTGGACCAGAAACAGAAAACTAACTTAGCAAATGCTCCTCTATCCATATCAATGCTGTGTTTTGAAAATCAAAACCCTGGAAGTGGACTCTTTCCGTGTCCATTTTGGTTGTGCAAACTCTCCATGAGACTCTGGCTGCCCTATGGGCATCTGCCCAATGAGGAAGGGTCACTACATAAAAAGAAGCATGGTGGTTATGGCAGCCAGCTCTTCATAACACCCCCTCAGCACATGAATTAGGCACAACTAGTGCCCAATACTTTTTCTTTAAAAAAAAAGAATGTAATTTGTGAGTATATATCCATTCATGTGATTTTCTTTTTGCCTACTATCCATCTTGCCCACTAAATTATGAACTCCCAGAGGTAGGAACTTGGTCCATGTTTTCAGTGAAATATTCCCAGTGCCCAGGATGATGTCTTGCACACAGAGACACTCCAAAAGTATATACTGAATGAGTGGACAAACAAGTGAATGAACAAATGAGTGAACAAATGAACAATCAGATCTATTTTAAAGTTCTATGGACAGAAAGAGGTACTTGGACTTGAAGAACAATATGAGTAGAGAGAAGAAAACTGGGATGTTTTATTCTGAAGTTCTCCGAGAATCTTCATCAGCCATGGCTTAGGTATAACTTGGGTCAGGTGTATCTGTGTAGAAAGAGAAGTAATCTAGAATCCTAGAGAATTAACTCGACACTCACCCTGGCACTGATGCACATTTCTTGAGTGACCATGGGCAAGCTTACTTCCTCTGGAGATCATGGGTTTTTTTTTCCCCTGTCTATAAAATTTTTGAAAAGGTTGGAAGAGTCTTCAAGGTATACAGTTCTACAATCTCCTGAGGAAGCGTCTGCCTCCCATCTAGGGCCTCACACTTTATGAGTCGCTTCCTCCAATCACTCCAGGCTTCTGACACAGCAGATGGGGCTGGTTCTGCCCACGGCTGACAGATGAGCCTCATTTACAGCCCCCAGCATTTAACCACTTAGCTATTTGGTAGAATCATTTAGCTCTGATGTGCTGGAGGAGCCCTCCTGTCCCCAGCAACACAGACAACTTCCCACCCCCATGCCTGTGTTCATGCCAGAGAACGGGGATCAGATTGTGGAATTGAGGAGCTAGCCTCCAGCCATGGGTCCATGAGGCCTTAGAGAAAAGCCACGTTTGAACCCAGCAATATTGCCCATCTTCAGAAAGAAAACATTAGCTAGCTTGGTCTAATTCCAGATTCAGTTCCTCAGAGGCCAACTGGTTATCTTTGTTGCCCTATTCAGTAACAATATAAGTAATTCTACAAAGTCCTGGTATTAAATATAAGGTAGCCTGAAAATTGAAGCAAACTTTCTTCCTCTCTGATTTGTTGGCATTTAAGGCTTTGAGTGGCCAGGTATCTCCATGTCAATAACAATTTCCTAATATCTAGTAAGTGTTGGCCATGTGCTAGTCATAAACATCTTTACAAGCTTTATCTTATTTTATCATCACAATATCATTACAGGAGAGGTACTATGATAATCACTACTTTATAGCTGAGGAAACAGAGAATCAGAGACATTAAGAAATTCACACTGTTCAGACTGGCCATCATTAACAAATCAACAAACAACAAGTGGTGGCAAAGATATGGAGAAAAGGGAACCCTAGTGCACTGTTGGTGGGAATGCAGACTGGTGCAGCCACTGTGGAAAACAGTATGGAATTTCCTCAAAAAACTAAATGGAACTGCCTTTTCACCCAGTGATTCCACTACTGGGATTATACCCTAAGAATCCTGAAGCACCAATTCAAAAGAGCCTGTACACCCCTATGTTCATATCAGAGTTATTTACAATAACCAAGTTCTGGAAACAGCCTAAGTGTCCATCAGTAAATGAGTGGATCAAGAAACTGTGGTACATTTACACAATGAAATACTGTGCAACAGAAAGAAAGAAGGAATGCCTACATTTTGTGACACCATGGGTGGAACTGGAGAATATTATGCCAAGTGAAATAAACTAGGTGGTAAAAGACAAATACCATAAGATCTCACCTATAAGAAGAACCTAATGAACGAAAACAAACAAGTACAATAGAACCAGAGGCATGGAAACATGAACAGTCTGACAGTGACCAGAGGTAAGGAAGGAGGGGGATAATGGTGGAAAGAAGGGGAAGGAACCAGTCAAAGAACATGAATGAATGACCCATGGGCATGGACACCAGTGTGAGGACTGACTGTGGGAGGTGGGGTAGACTGGGTAGAGGAGGACAAAGGGGGGGAAGTTGGGACAACTGTAATAGAACAGCAATAAAATATTTTTTAAAAGAAATTTACTCAATTTCATATAGCTACGAAAAGGCAGACCAGGACTCACACCCAGGCAAGCCCATATTTCTCCTCCTTTTTTTCCTCAAGTAATTGTTCAATAACCATGCCTCCTGGCGTCAGTCCCATGATGAGGATGGTGGGGCTGGGGAAAGTGAAAGTTCTCTCCTTTCTATGAATGAATAATTCTGAGGTTCAACAATTCATGGTCCAAATGGAAAATTAAAGAATGAAATGGGCCAGTGGATGAAAATGGAGTCCTCTTACCGTAAAGAGGACCAGTCATAGCCCAAACCTCCCTCTGCTACTTCTTCCTGGCAGAAGAATGTGGGTGTTAAAATATAGCATTGAGAACAGGATGGAATGGGTGGGACAAGATGAAATATTTGTTTAGATCTCTTTCTTTGGGTTGATATTGGCCCAGGACATTGATAGCTTTGTTATGTGAGGGAGTTAGTGGACAGTTAAGAAACTTTCCTGAGTCTGTGAGGCAAATGGCCTCTGTCTAACATAGTTTGCTAACTTAGATTGCCCAGGAAACTTTGACTTACAGCTCCAAGGGGCTATTAGGCCTAGACATTTACTGTGTCCCTGAAAGGTTTGTTGACTGAATGTAGACTCTTTTAAAAATATTTTTACACTTTTAACTTGGCTCCCAGAAAGAAGTATAAGATATATTCTGGGTGTTTCCTTCCTTTCTAACTTTTAAGATAAATTTACTACCCACAGCTCTGTTCAAAGATAATTGCCGTGTTGAATTCTACATGATTCCACCCTTGTCCCAGGTCACAGAAATTTGAAGAAGTAGAGCATTTGGGGAAAGGAAGGATGGCTTGGGATCTATTTACCTAGAGCTACTTCCACTGCTGCACAAAGTGGATAACAGGGAAATACCCTCACCGCTTCCCATTTCCCTGATGCACCACCTCTGGGATGTTGGAATCCAGTTTCTGCAGCTCTACTCTCTGGTTCAGATTACATTTTGAATCCAATCCCATTTTTTACACCATATTTCAGAGATTACTTATAGTTTCAAGTCTGCAGCAGTACTCATTGTTTCTAAGCGGGTGATGTCTTCACCTATTTTTAAAACTTTAAAAAATTTACTTTAAATTTTTATCCAGTAAAATTCATTCTTTTGGGTGAACAGTTCTGTGAGTTTGGACAAGTGCACGGAGTCATGTGACCACCACCGCAGTCAAGACACATAGTGGTTTGTGTCAACCCCCCCAGCTCACCCCCAAGTTTTCTACAAAGGCTGCCCCTTTGTAATTAACCCTCCTCATTCAAACACCTAGCAAGCACAGATCTGTTTTCTGTCTCTGTAGTTTTGCTTTTCCCAGAATGTCACATGAATGGAATCACATAGTATCTAGCATTTTGCATCTACCTCCTTTCACTTAGCATAATGAGTATATAAATAGTCCATTCTTTGTTTTTCCTGAGTGGTATTCCATTGTGCAGATGTTTCACAGGTTGTTTATCAGTTCAGCAACTGAAGGACATTCAGTTTGCTCTCAATTTTTGGTTATTATAAATAAATCCACTTTAAATATCATACATGTTTTTGTGGGAGTGTAAATTTTCATTTCCCTTGATTAAATACCTAGGAGTGGGATTGTTGGGCCCAATTGAAAATATGTGTTTAACTTTTTAAAAAACTGCTAAGCTGGTTTTCCAAAAAGAATTTACCATTTGCATCCCGACCAGCAGTGAATGAGAATTTTAGTTGCTCTTCATCCTCACCAGTACTGAACATTTGTCAGGGTTTTTTATTTTGGTTTTGTTATTCTTCTAGATATATAATGATATTTCATTGTGGTTTCATTTTGCTTTTAAAAATATTTTGGTGATCATCTTTAGGAATTTTGTATAGGAAATATTACTCTAAGGTGTGTCCTGTCTTGAAAGAGAGGTTGCCTCTGATCTTTATACCTATTCTGATATCACATGTGTTATAGAGAAGTTGTCTTCTTGTCTGCTACCCCCATTGGACTGTGAGCTTCTCAAAGGCAAGGGTAGGTTTTATTCATCTCTTTTTCCCTGGTCTCCAGAAAGATACCTGGTATAGGATTGGCATGGGTTGATTATTTGGTAAGTGGATTATTCAGTGAATCAACTTGCTCAATCTGTAGTTAGAAAGGATCTGGTTTATTCAACAGTCTGAGAATTCCTAGAGAAATAAATGGTTAAGTTGTTTTTATTGGGCTTATTTTTAACAATGGTAAAGTTATGGGAAAAACATTTAACATTATAGACACTTATCCATTGCTAAGGTGAGTGTTTTCAGGATATGTCTTATTTTATCCTATCCTGTCTTAAATTCTGTCATAGATAATGAGACAGTATGGAGAAAAAAGCACTGGCTTTAGACATGGTCTCTGCTGCTTGTGATCTTAAATAAGTAGTTCAAAGCCTCCCTTTGTCTCAGTTTCCTTGTCTACAAAATGAGCACAATGATGCCTAATTTATGGAATGGGATTTGGTATAATGAAGGGCATGTGGGTAAAGAACTTGACATGTGTGGTTTTTTCTCAAATTGTGGTAAAGAATAGATAACATAAAATTACCGTCTAAATGTATAGTTTGGTAACATTAAGTATTTTCACACTGTTATGCAACCAATTTCCACAATGCTTTCATCTTGCAAAACCAAAACTTTCTACCTATTAAACACTAACTCCCTTTTTTTTCTCCCCCTCGTCCCTGGCAACTATCATTCTACTTTCTTTTTCTATGAATTTGACTACTCTACGTACCTCATATGAATAGAATCATACAATATGAGGGTTTTTGTAACTGTCTTATTTCACTTAGAATAATGTCCTCAAGGTTCATTTGAGCATGTGTCAGAATTTCCTTCATTTTTGAAGCTGAATAACATTCCATTGTATGAATATACCACATTTTGTACATCCATTCATCCATTAGCATACACTTGGGTTGCTTCTACATCTTAGATATACATGAATATGCGAATATCTCTTCAAAATCCTGTTTTTAATTCTTTTGTTTGCATGTGTGTTGTGTACAATGATACTTAGTTTCCTATTTTCCCATTATATATGCAATAGAATAGAAGTGCCAGAGGTCTGTTAATTTGCCTAAAATCTCATAGCTGATATATTGTTGGAGAAGGAATTTGAACACAAGATCTATTATATCTCAATAACCTCACTTTATTCTCAGATAGTTCCTAGAAGAGGGATTGGCATCTTGAGTGACAAAGGAAGCTATTTGTGGACCTTCATAAGATCTGGAAAAGGGGGAGAGAGATAGTAGTGTCCATTGCTATGAATCTCATAACCGTTCACTTATACGCTTTGTGACAGGCCCTTAAAAATGGAATTGCAAAGCTAAGTAGGGAGATGTGCAGCCCAATTGAGTGGGTGCTTTAATAGACAAAATGTAGAGGTGATAGGTCAATCAAAAAGTAGTATGCCTCCATACATTGGCTGTATGAAGCTTCAACAAAAGCATGAGCTAAAGGCCTTTTTGTGTACAGTGAAAAATTCTTCAAACAACCCCTGATGTGGGACTGTCTGTAGGGTTCTCCAACTCCTGTGTAGAATCATCTTTTCTAGAGACTTGGCATAGGGCATATTTCATCTTCCACCCATGAGGAACATGTTCTGAGTTCTCACTTGAAGGATACACACCTGAGCAGTGTAGCATCCTTCAAGTTAGGAGGATCACAGTTTTCTCATTTGTTACATTGCTTTGCTTTCTGTTGTTACTATTTGCTGTCCCAGGCATCAAATGGTCCATAAACATTGCATGTAGTTTCAAAAAAGAAAAAAAATTAATTTCAGAGTACTAAAATGGCTGTTCATAAGCCAGTAATTCAATGTGTTTTGCTATGTGACTACCTGTCACATCGTAGGTGCCTGAAAAATGTTATTTTTTTTCTTATCCTTTCCTGTATTAGAATTCAGTTTCAAATAAGGAGTTAGGCTAGGCACTGAAATGGAGGAATGGCCCAGATAAACAAATTCCAACTTCAGAGGTGTGGGAAAACAGGCATCAAAAATAGACAAAGGTATTCCTGTGGATGAAGAAAAGAAGTTAAGGAGTGTTACAGGTTGAATTGTGTCCCCCCACCCCAAATTGGTATGTTGAAGTCCTAGCCCCCAGTGCCTCAGAATGTGACCTTACTTGGGAACAGGTAGTTGAAGATATATGAGTACAGTGCCCGCCCCCCCATCCATGTGTTTGCTCTCCGTGGTCTCAGTTTTCCATGGCCAACTGTGGTCCAAAAATAATAAAAGGAAAATTCCAGAAATAAATTATCCATAAGTTTTAAATTGTGGCTCTTCTGTGTAGTGTGACAGATCTCACTCTGTCTCGCCTCAGATGTGAATCCTGTCTCCATGCTGCCTACACTGCTCCCCAGGGTTTAGTCACTGAATAGCCATTTTGGTTATCAAATCTGTTATAGTATCACAGTGCTGTGTTCAAGTCACCTTTATTTTACTCAATAACAGCCTCACAGTGCAAGAGTAGTGATGCTGGCAATTCAGATGTGCCAAAGAGAAGCCAGAAAGTGCTTCCTTTAAGTGAAAAAGTGAGTACAGTACAGTAACATACTTTGAGAGAGAAACAGAGACCACATTTACATGACTTTAACTGTAGAATATTGTTACAATTGTTCTATTTTATTATTAGTTATTGTTGTTAATCTCTCACTGTGCCTAATTTATAAATTAAACCTTATTATAGGTATGCACGTATAGAAAAACCATAGTATATATAGGGTTTGGTATTATCTGCAGTTTCAGGCATCCACTGGGGGCTTAGAATGTATCCCTGTAGTTAAGGGGGAACTATTAGAATTAGTTAAGATGAAGTCATACAGGAGTAGGTTGGGTTCCTAATCCAATATGACTGGTGTCCTTACTAAAAAGGGAAATTTGGGCAGGCTTGCACACAGGAAGGGCACAATGTGAAGATAAAGGCAGAGACTGGGGTGATGCATCTACAAGCCAAGGAATGCCAAAGATTGCCAGCGAACCACCAGAAGTTAGGTAAAAAGCAAGGAACAGATTCTCCTTCATTATTCTCATAAGGAGCCAACTCTACCGACACCTTGGTCTTGGTCTTCCAGCCTCCAGAACTGTGAGAAAATAAATGTCTGGTGCTAAAGCGCCCCCAGTCTGTGCTATTGTTATGGCAGCCCTGACAAAATAATACAGAGAAGTACAGGAGTGTTTAGGGTAGGATGGGGTCAGGAGGTCCCTTGGAGAGTATGTTAGGCTGACACTGGCGATGTGATTCAGAGTTAGCATGGGAAAGATGTAGGAAAAGAGGAGAGCATTTGGCAAAGAAAATAGTATGTTTACACAAGCTAATTGTTACTTTGCAATTTATTCTGACACACTTGGGTATCTTGTTTTTAATCACGTAATACATTAGGACTTGAAGCAATAAAGTCCAAGAGGACTGGCTCCTGCTCATCATACAGCTGATAAAACAAACTATGATGAAAGAGAAAAAGAAAACTGTTAAATAAGTGGAATTAGGCAGAAGAGGACATAGGGAAAAGACTAAAAACCACGCCAATCTGGAGCTATTGAGTGAAGGGGCAACCATCGCTGTTACATGATTTGATAATGTTGACTTCCTATATAAAGGCTACTGTGAGCTTAAAACAACCTTTTGTGTTTATAATGGAGATGCCTGAGCCATCAAAGGTGAGGTTAGCCACATGCAACATGTCCTGCTTCAGAACTGAACCTTCAAAATTGTAGTTTCTTGAACATGTACACAATGATACTCTAAATTAAGATGGCCCTCCTCTTCTTGTTACTGCCTTTGATAGTCTTTTTTCCAAATATGGATAAGAATATCTTCCAAAAGTTGGTGTGGTACCTTCTCCCTTGTGCTTTCACAGAACTCTGTGTTTTGTTGTGTCATAACACTAACCACACTGATTTTAACATCCTCCATGTCACCTGCCTCATTTCTGGTTTGCCTCATCCCCTAGACTAGCATTTCCTTGGAGCACAACCTGAGACTTGAGATGTGTCTCCGTCCCCCAGAGCCTGCATAAAAACTGACCAAAAGTGAACATTAAATAAGTGTTTGTTTAACAACCCCAGTTTTAAAATAGTCCCATCTTAGGTGGTAAAAAATAAAAAAAAATTGCATGCTTAGAGGTATAAACCCTTGGGTAATACAAATGCTTCATTTGTCAAAGGTTTTACTATAATATATATACATTTTTTCCTCCATTGCAAATCCCTACTTGTCCCTCTGTCACCAAGATTCAATAAGATGGATTTAATTCTTTTTCTACATAAACCTTTTCTGGTGAGAGCCCAGCCTGTTATGTTCTCCTTTGACAAATTCAGGATAATTTTGAGGTGGATTTGACTTTTTGTTTTTGGCTTGCTTGTGGCCAGAGAAAAATCCCCATGGTGTTTCGAGCTATAATTTTTAGGTTTTCTCTTTAAAAAAAAATGCTGGGCATAAAAGTTGGAAAGGATAGAAAGGAAAACAGAGCTAAAAACCAGAGCTCTGTTATGATTTCTGAAGGTCTATTCTCTTACTACTGCAGTTGGTCCTGAAAGAACATCTCCTCCCTATTCCTTCCCATTTGTCCAGTTCCGAGACAACTGGATAATCTGTAATATGTCCAGGAACTCTGAGTCCACAGGGGGCCTTATGGAAACCTAATGCTCTTTTCTTCTCATGGTCACCCCATCAGGTTGTCTTGGTTTCCCAGACAGGAAATATACAAGATGAGTCTGGACCATCTTGCAGAACATGAAAGTAAGGAAGTTCTTGAAAAAAGATATTTGTATGTCAAGGAAACATAAGAGCCAACTGAAAGAGCTTACAATTGTCAAAATGTGAAACAATTTAAGCAACAAAACAAAATAATTAGCATTGGATTATGACCCAAAGTATAAAATACATTATTCATATGCCCATAGTGATATAAATGATTGAATAAATAATTAAATGGGGATGAAGAAACAAATCACCCATGAGGAATTTTAAATAATTTATGTAGATATTCTGTACTCAAGGAGGTGGAGCATAACTCCCTATTTCTTAAGTGTGGGTTGTGTATAGTTACCTTTTTTCAAGGAGTGTGGTGTGAAAAAGAGGTGAAAATGGAGTAACTTTAGTGGAGAGACTTGATAAACACTACCTCAGCCAGGCAATTCAAGTTGACATCAATAGTGATAAGTCGTCACAGTACATATCCTTGACATGTTAAGATGAGGATGTCACTTTCTCTTTATAGTTTTCCTCCCTCAAACCCATAATCTGAGTTTAGTCATGAGAAAAGCATAAGACAAATTTCAATTGAGGGCCATTCCTCAAAATACCTGGTCAAAACCTTTACCTTTACTGCTCAAAACCATTAAAGTCATCAAAAGACAAAGACAGTCTGAGGAACTCACAGCCCAGAGGAACCTAAGGAAACATGATGACTGAATTTAATGTGGTTGCCAGGATGAGATTCAGGAACAGAAAAAGGACAGTAGGTAAAAACTAAGGTAACCTGAATGAACTGGAGCTTTAGTGATCAATATTTGTTCATTGATTATGCCAAATGTATTTTACCAATAGAAGATGTTAATACAATAACAGAGGACTTGGGGTATGTGGGAGCTCTCTGTGCTATCTTTTCTGTATTTCTGTAAATCTAAAACTGTTCTACAATAAGCAGTTTACTTTAAAAAAGATATTGTTCAGTGATGGCTAGGGCCTGGAGCCCACTGCTGCCCATGCTGCCACCAGCGTGTGGGGAGCAGGCACAGCTGAGCGAGAGGGCAGAGTCTCGGCCCTCATGGAGGAGGGCCATGTGAGTTGCCTCGAGTCCCCCATATCTGAGCACCTCAAACTCTGGAAAGGAGCTCTTTGGGTGGGCTGAGCTATTGTTACTCCCCTCTGCATGGTGTCCCCCAGATTCAGACAGCTGGGCTGGGGTCTCCCCAGGCACTGGATGGGCTTCTCTCAGTCCAAGCCCCCTGAACTGAGCCAGGATCTGGGTCCTTCTTGGTCTTGGGCTTCCTTCAAACTCAGGATGAAGGCCAGAGGATAGGGAGTACCCTTGACCCAGGCATTTTCTTGGTGCCCAGGCTGTGTATGGGTTGTAGCAACTGGGAGACCCCTTCCAGTGCCACTTCTCCAGCTAAGGAGGGGTTGGCATGTTCCTGGTGTCTCATTCTCCTTCCATTCAAGAACAAATTTCTTTTCCCTCTCCTTTGGAAATCCTGTCCCAGAAGTCCAAAACAGCTGTCTGCGTGTCCTTCCCTAACTCCTGGAATACCTTAGAAGTATTATCTATTTATCAGGGCTGACAATAAATCATTCTTGACTTGACTTTTATCCCCTTTGGGAGACAAAAGTTGTCCCCTTAATACCCTCTTAACTGACACTTCATGCCCAGAACCTCTTTCTTTTGGATCACCAGCTCCCCAGCTATATCTATGTGACTTCTTCCCAACTTTCTGAGTTCCAGTTTCCTCTGGGCTCCAGTCTCCAGCTTCCAGCGGATCTGGTCAGTCCCACCCTGGGTGGCAGTGACCAGGGAGCTCTGGCCCAGGATCCACCACCTTGGAAGGCCATTCCAAGGTAGCAAGAGAATTGGGTGTTCAGTATGAACTTGACACCACTCCATAGCTAAGGAGTGGGTACTCTACTTGTCCCACCCAAGAAGATGAAAAAGTGCAAAGATCTTAATGCCTTGAATGGCTTGTCTGGAGACAGCTGGAAAAAGAAGCCCAAGCAAGGCTTAAACCACCGTGGCTTGCTTTGCACTGAGCCTCCTGACTCAGACTCCAAATACAGCTTCGAGGAGGAAAAGGAGTTCGGTGTAGTTGGAAATCACTCTCATTTTGTCAAGGGAGACTACTTACGGTGCTGCAAGATCTCTTATCCCCTCTGTGCTTTTGTCATCCTTGTCACCTGTGTCCTGGCCTGTGCTGGCTTGGTGTGGGTGCAAGTTGCTCTGAAGGAAGATCTAGACACCCTCAAGGAAAAATTTAGAATATGGAATCTAATCAGAAAAGTTCATCCCCAGGAATTCTCAAACTTGATGAGGAACTACTCAGCAAACAAAAACAACTTGAGAAGATTGAACCTGGAGAGAGCTGGGCTTGATTGAACAAAGTCTGGATAAACATCACAGAAATGAATAAGCACATTTCTTTGTTGAATTCTGCAGCAAGATGCCTAAAAGCCAATGTGAAGTCAGTGGCAGACTTAATTAGCCTGTCTGCCACTGTAGAGAGACTTCAGAAGAGCATAGCTTCCATTGGCAATACTTTAAACAGTGTCCATCTTGCTGCGGAGGCAATACAGTAAACTGTGGGACAAACACAAGAAAGTCATGGAGTTCCTACAGGATGATATGAATCAGCACTCTCTGAAGGAGACCAGTGGAAGCAACTAGATTGATTATTCCATCACCTTCAGCTCCAACAGAACTTGACAGCAACATCTACAGTGCGAATTTGAAACAGGATATCCTGAACCTTTACAACTCGTAAGAGGAAGTAAACAGTGCCCTAGAGGGGTACCAGAGACAGAATGATCTTAAACTTGTGTGGATGAATGAGAGTCAGTACTCTGACGTGGTAGGAAGAGATCTGGTTGCTATGAGCAAGGTAGAAAACAAGCAAATGGTCCTTGAGCATGACAGATGATAGAGCTGCCAGTCTGAAAAGAGAGTTTTCACATCAGGAGACCAGCAGATCAGATATAATTAAAACCCAAAGCATAAAGAAAGAAGATAGTTCAGATGCTAAGATATCAAAGTTAAAAGAGAAACTGCAAGCCGATGGGTGCTCTCACCAACAAACCCGAGAGCAACAGGCTTCCTGAGACCACCCACGAAGAGCAAGTACAGAGTTTCACATCAAAGCCATCAGCATTGCCAAACTTTCCTCAACCTCTTGAAGACTACATTGAGAAAGCTGCCAAGCTAAGACCTATCTCCCTACTAGCAAGTTCTAGCATCTGAGATCTTCAGGATTGATCCCGTAAGACTGGCCAGAACATGGATGGGAAGCTGAACTACCAGGAAATTTGGAACTCCTTAGGTTCATGCCAACACCAGAGAGTTTGAGAGAATTTGATGCTGACAGAAATGGATGATACTCATTCCTGGACCTAAGAGTAGCTTTGGGTGTCTAGGCCCATTGGGCATATTTAGACACAAATATATACCCCAGGCTACCAAATATCCACTCACCTAACAAAAACAACCCTTCTATTTACTCGTCAGTCCTCCAGTCCCTAAAACTACTGTAACAGATACATTGCCAGCTTTTAGATTGTTTGGAAAAGCTGTATTAATTTTTTTTAAAGAAGACAATTTTACTTATGATGTTCAGGACATCTGTGATTTCCTGAAACCAACAAGATCTTAATTTTTAAATTGTCAGAATAAAAGTCAAGCCCTCTTTCTTTCTTTTTCCTTTTTCTGAGGGAAGGAGACCTTATCTTTTAGAACTGGAAAATGTGTATATAGGGAGAATAAGCCCCCTTTTATAGTTCACATAAATTTACCATAAATTAGCTATACTTTATACAGACTCGGAAAATATCTTTCCTTTAAAAATATACTTTTTCTGTTTACAAATCTTTAGAATGAAAGAATTCTGAATATTTTTTAGTTTGTAGGAAGTAGGAGGAATGGTTTGAAACAGGATGTGAACAAACGGGCTTGTTAAAAATCACTAATCTGAACTGGTAGTGTCTGAAACCAGGTCCATGTCTCTCCTTTAGGTGTTGCCATGGGTGTTGCTTTGGTCTGGTGGCTGAAGGAACGTATTTAGGAAGTGGACCCTGTAGGGACAGTGTAGCCTCCAGGCTTAGGAAACTAAGATCTGGCTCTTTGTTTCTGTCCCCTTAGCTATCCCAACCTGTGAACAAGAGAAGTTTTTTTTTTTTCTTTTTAAAAGATTCTGTTTATTTATTTTTAGAGAGAAGGGAAAGGAAGAAGAGGGGAAGAGGAACACCAACTGGTTGTCTTTTGTACACGCCTAACTGGGAACCTGTCCTGCAACCCAGGCATGTGCTCTGACCTGGGAATTGAACCAACAACCTTTCTGTTCGTGGGATGGTGCCCAACACACTGAGCCACAACAGTCACGAGAGAATTCTTATTTGGGAATTTTCTCATTTTCAATCCTATTTCAGGGGGTATGAGCATAAAAAAAATATCCAGTGTGAAGCTATACTTTCCTCCCTGAGTGAGCTAGATTATCTCCCCCTACCCCAAACACACACTCCAGTCTATTTTAAAGCTGTAGCTGACTTCCACCTCTGGTACTATCTCCATTCTGAATGGCAAGGCTAACATCCCTTGGCCACTGTTTCTCAGCCTGGCTGCGCAGGAGCGTTAGAGGAGAGCTGTGCCTCTAATTCTGACTCAGGAAACTCCTTGAGATTTTAGATGGGGGTTAACTAAGAACCTAATATGTTCCTCTGGGGGCTAAGGCCAAAAAGGTCGTGAACATATTAGGTTTTTTAATAATTATTAGGTCAGAAGTAGCTAGAAGCTTTATGTCCAGAGGATGTCAAACAATAGCAGACAGTTTTTGCAAAACTTAACAGTGCTGTAGGCCAAGTCAGGGAGAAACTAGAGAGGGTACTCTGGCATGGACTTCTTTAGCAGAGCTCATTTCCATTTTAACTTGGTCCAAGTAGCCATGGATGCAGCTGGACACCCTTAGCTATGTAAGGGCTGGTTTTCTTTCATTATGTGATATCCAGCTTGGTGATGGCTAACCTAGAGTTTTTCCTGGAAATATTAAAATTTAGTTAAAGCAAAATGAAGTATTTTCCCATAAATGTGCCTGCATACCTCATTATGGCTTATACCTCTCTCTTTAATTTTTTTCCTTGCCCGTCTTAGCTATTTCACTCTCTTGGAAAGGTTAAAATATAGTATAAAATTATCCTGGCTCTTTAGGTAACTTGAAGATTACTCTTCTGGCTGCCTTCCACACCCCTTCCCCTTTTAATATATTTACTCTGACCAGTTTTATAACAACCAAACAACATTCTAGCAATAAATTGAACTATACCTCTATATTTGTATATACTGTAGCATAAATAGTTTGTCTATACCTGGAAGGCATTTTTTTGTGAACTGATTTATATGAAATATACTTGAGGGTAATGTAGCTTGTCCTTTTCAGTTTCAAATTCTTATTCATAAGCAGAAGCTTTGAGGACACCTTAACTCTTCATTGCATGTACTCTTCCTTCATATCAGATGGCTATCCATGGAACTCAGTTTTTTTAGTTTATCATCTGTTTTTGCCTCAAGCTTCTCTGGCTAGCATCATCCCTGAACCAGACATAGTACCATCCTCTCCCCCTACCAAATTTGGCAGAGGTGCTCTTGCTACCCTCTCAGATTATGAATGCTATTATCACACTGCCTGGGGAAGTGCCTTATTTCCCAGGCAGAACTAGGGCATCTTGAACTCCTTTGTTCTAAGTTGAGCAGATTCATTGGTTTAAGAAGAGCCTCAGAAGCCTATTATTCAGTGTTAATTTGAGATTTTTATTTGTAAATTGTCTTAACTTCTCCAAACTGTGACTTGTGTTCAGCTGTAATTAAGCCTCACCTGCCGCATCTCAGCTCTTAGAGGAAGGTAGTGATGGTTTGCTTTTGGTTTCAGATACTTTGACTCTTTCACTCTGGCATCTCCCTAAGTAACTGTTTTTCTAAATTACCCAAAGTACTGCTTCTTGGTCCTTTTTTTCTTTTTTCTTGTACTGTCTAGTAAAATGTTTACTTAAAGGGCCTTCCCATAAATCAGAAAGGCAAAAAGGTTTTGTAGGAAGAAAAGAACCAAAAGAAGAGAGAGCCCAGCTTAGGGATGACTGTAATGTCTCAAGGTCAGAGAGGGGTCTGGCATTAGGAATGCATCTGCAACAGCAAAGCTAAAGAATGAGCACTCTTCCCCCGCTGGCTCCTTTCCCTCCCATGGTGTTGCCTCACTTTACATTGCTGGACAGAACTCTCAGCACCCCTGCTGGTCTTGTGAGTCACAGTTGCAGATTTTGACTGTGAGGGGCTGAACTCAGAATGGTCTGCTGTTGAGTTGTCTTTAGTGACAGTTTTCATTTGCTACACACCTCGTTGACTTGCTTATCAACACCAGCTAGAGGCTGTCCTTTCTTTCATATCCAAACCAGAACACATTTGGGTATTCCTGAGACTTCATGGAGCATGTACTGTTTGTTATATGAATCTAACCTACCTTGTCATTTTCTCCCATTAAGAAATGTCAATCTACTTTGCTTTAATGGAGTTATTTCAGTCAAGTATAAACAGTTTTGGCTCTATCTGGGGAGTAAATTTAAGGTTCATGACTTGATTTGACCTTTGCTTATTTCATATCAGTAATACAACCCTTTTAATTTATCTAAATAAAACGTATCCTTTTTCAGAAAAAATATTGTCCCTATATCACTATCTTATAGGGCTGATGTGGGGAGATAATGCATAAGAAGTTCTTCTATAAAATTATTTATTTTTAAATTAAAAAATAGTTTTAGTTGACATACAATATTATATTAGTTTCAGGTATACAACACAGTGATAAGACATTTATATAACTTATGAAGTGATCACCCCAATAAATCTAGTACCACTCTAGATACCATATGCAGTTATTGCAATATTATTGACTGTATTCTCTGTGCTGTACTTTATATCCCCATGACTGTTTTTATATCTGGCAATCTGTAAATCTTAATCCCTTCCCCCTTTCACCCATTCTCCCACTCCAACCTCCAGATCTGGCAACCATCAAACTGTACGGAGTTTCCTCAAAAAATTAAAAATAAAACTACTATAAATCCCAGAAGTTTCACTTCTGGGTATTTATCCGAAGAAATGCACAACACTAACTTGAGAAGATACATGCACCTCTCTGTTCATTGCAGCATTATTTACAATAGCCAAGATATGGAAGCAACTCAAGTGCTCATCAATAGATAGTAGATAAAGAAGATGTGGTATCAATACATATGTATGTTAACCATGACAGAAAAAAAGACATCTACTAAGAAGGGCTCCTGGTGGCTATCTGGGCTCAAAATTTTAAAGACAACGTCTAGCAGCCATTTCTACACAGAGGCTTCTCATGCAAGCTGCACTTCACCAAGAAGCTACACTGAGCTACCTGCCTGAGAAGGGAACTACCTGCCTCTGCACTGAACTGCCTGCCTGCATTGTCTTTCTCCCATCTGCACCAGCCCTTTTAAAGGAGTTCCTGGAATCCAATTTCAACCAATAGGACTGAGGCTTTCCCCATTCAATCAGAGCTGTGCAGCTCGGAACAATTAGAATGGCTCTATCTGACCAATCAAGACAGTGACTTTTGGACCAATGAAACTGTGAGGATTTGGAGTCCCTTTTTGCATGAGGGTAGACCAGTCAGGGAGCAGAGGCAGGGACTTCTGTCCATATAATCCAGCTTTCCTCTGGCTATGGCAGCACACTTTCCCTTTCTACTGAAGACTGTGTCTCCCTGGCTGAGCTGAAACACTGGAGATGTCTTGCCAGAGCAAAGCAGAGCAGCATGGAGAAGAGCAGAACTATTTAGATGGAGAGGGGTCTGGACCCAAGGCCACCAAACAGCTGTGCTGTTTTCACAGCCATGCTGTATTGCAATTGAGCTGCTTTGCAATAAAGTTTTCTTCTTTACAGCACCCCAAATGGGGGATTCCTGTTGGTGTTGAATTGGCACCAATGACCATTAGTTGACACATGCAATGGAATATTACTCAGCAATAAAAATGAGTGAAATCTTACCATTTGCAGCAACATGGATGGACCTAGAGGACATCATGCTAAATGAAATAAGCCATACAGAGAAGGACAAATACCATATGATTTTATTTATATGTGGAATCTAAAACAAAATAAATGAATAAATGAAACAAACATGCTTACAGATACAAAGAAATTCTCTATCAAGTGATTGACACATAATATATGCTCCACAAAACAATAGTATCTCACTACCTCATTCCTTCCTGTGCTATTTTTCCTTGTGATATGCCTTGACAGACTTACTACTGTTGCCTTTCTTCCAAGATGAGCCAAATTGGTCAAGTTTCAGATAGTCGTTACTTGTCTCCTCTGTACTGAAAACCCTGGAGCACTATCCCAGTGTTTGTATTTGATCATTTTTACCTTAACTGACCCTATCTGAATTGCATTCATTCCATTCCTCTGGTGACTAAGATGTATCACAGCATAATGACACTTACATGGTGGTTACCTTGGTGTAAGTCTGCCAGATGCTTCCAATTAGAGTAACTGAATTATTCTTTGGGAAAAAAAAGAGGATCATTAAATACATGAGACCCCTCTTTTCTCTTAGGAAGCAGAGCACAGGGATGCCATCAACTTTGTGTTTGCTGACTGAGCATCTTGACAGAAGGCAGTATCACAGAACATCAGCTTCTTAATTATTTCTAAGCTTCAGAATGAGTTGCAAAATTATAATGTGGCAGGGAAAGCCTTGTGGCATTGGCTAGGAAATACCTTTCTAAACAGGTGAGGTGAGCCCAAAGTATGTGTAGCAGAGAAATGATACTGCTGAGAACAAGACACTGTTGGGTCCTGCTGGATTCCCTTTATGGCCATGACTGCGCAAAAGAATATATATACATTCATATCTATCTATTTCAGTTGGCAAGGGCAGGATTTGCAGATTATAACCCTGATCTTACCCACTCTTCACTCACCCTATTATTCTATTTTCTTGGATGCCAACCTGGGCTTACTTCTTATCTATGCTTTGGTGTCTCCTCATTAGCTGGATATATTTGTGGAAAACTCACTGAGACACTGAGTTGAGAGGTCTGGCCCATCTTCCTGTTCAGTAAAATTAAAATAGCATTTAAAAAACCCAGTCACAAACGTCTGTTTAATAATTCTTGATTGCTGCCTTGAGACTAGTTTCAATATTTCTGAATATTCAATGCCTGGAAGCTAGTGCAAAATGACTATCTAAAACTGCCAGAAATTTGCTTCCTGTGGTTCTGAATGTGAAAGCAGGAACTTTGGGGCAGCCTCGTCTATTCCTTTGTGAAGGATCACATTGGCGGGCCATCTCTGTCGTGCCCTTGAGGTAGCTCAAGACTTGGGAGAATCATCCAAAAGCAAATACTTTGTAATGGAATATTAAATATTCTGCTTAATAATATAAAAGGCTGTCCCACGTGGTGAGGAACATTTCTACAGATTTTTTAAATGAAGTGTTTAGCATTTCTCCTGACCCACCTGAAAGTAGGATTTGAGCCTAGTGGGTGGGGTCTGGGACCGAGGGAGCAAAGAGATGGGAGAAAGAACTCCCATTGGCTAATGGGCTGAGGAGGTATCAACTCTGTAACCAGACAAGCTAGTGTTTGGGATCTATTTCCAGAAAAAAAGGGGAGACCTACCATTAAGACATTAGTTAATTAGCATATGAATATCCTTGAGCATTCTTTATGCACCACTGAAGAAATGTGCTGTTTGAAGTATCTACTGAAGCTCTGTAGAAAGCCCAGGGATAATGCCTTTTCCATCTGACACAGTCCTCTGACCTTGCCTTATAGCCCCATGGGTGGCCTCCCTTCTGATCAGTTCTAGGTAACAATCACACTGGTCAAAAGTCTACCTTGCAAGTGACAGTAATCCCAAAGCATACCACCTTATCTAGAAAGGGGTTTCCCTGTCTACTCTGCTTCCCTTCCATTGCCCCTATTTCTTCACAATGAAAAAAGGTTTTTTCTATGTGATAGATTCAAACTCTCCTGACTTCATGGCCTCCTAGCTCCTGGACATCAAAGGTTCCAACCAGCAAAATTCAGGGAAGAACTCTGGCCCAGCCTAGATCATATACTCACTTCTGGCTCAACGACTGAGAAGAAGGAGGTATTGTGATTGGTCTGATTTGAGTCATGTGCTCACTTCTGTGGCCAAAAGAATGAAGTACTGCCCTGATTTCCAACTGCTAGCTCACTTTGCCCATGACCATGGCAGGTTGCAAGTGCTGAGGAGTTTCTTTCTCCCAACCCTCAATCAATGACTAATAGGGGTTAGAGAATACATACTAAGGTGCTCCTTTGCCCTGTGGTGACAGAATTCTGAGACATGCATTCCTCATCAACATACCAGAATTCCAGAGTGGGATTAAACTCCAGTTTACAGTTGCCTCTTGGTTGGCATTGCACTCCTTATGTGCTGCTTTTTCTTCCCTATTTCACTTCCCCTACCCCTTTAATATTCTTTCCTGAGATCACCTCCTATTTATGCTTGCTTGCTCTTGAGTCCTTATCTCAGTGACTTCTTCTGGGGAAACCCAAACAAAGGTAGTTACCATAATTGGCAGCTTGTCTAATGACTCAAATGGGATGAAGCAGGGGGCCAAAGGAAGTGGTGGTTCTGAACACACAAAAACAGTAGCTGTCCACTAGAAAACATGTATCATGAGGAAAAGCACAGAACAGAAAACAATGAGAACTTACAGTAAGCCACTTCCAAATGGACAAAAATCTGGACACAAAATATATCTGGCCTGATAATGCCCAGAGGAAGCAGACAGACCTCCCCGGCAGGTTGCTCTGGAAAGGAAATGTCACAGGATCCTGGGGTCCGGGGTACAGTGAAAGCTGTACCTTATACAATTCCTTTTCCACCATTACTTCACTAATCTTCAGGCTCCTGTGCCCCAGCTGAGTCTTAGCCAAAAAGCTATTGTGGGAGAATGCTATGCCTGCCTTCTCAAATGCTGGCCACAGGCTGAATGCTTGGTTTATCTTTTACATTTCCATTAGACAGTTGGGCTTGTGTGATGGCCTATGCATGTGCAATGATAAAAATACTCTCCTTATCTCTGTGCCTCAGCTGTGGAATTCCTACTTCTTTTCATTTATGTTTATTGGTTTCTAAATCCCAGCTATTCCATGCATGTCATGGGTTCAATTGTCTAGAAGAAGCACTTAAGAGAGAGGTTCAGAGCAAGAGACTTGAGGGAGTGCCTTTGAGGTCAAACACACAAACACACGCATGCATACCTCTAAGGTTATGAGGAAAACAAAAATGTTAAAGATAAAGGAGTCACACTTAAGGATCTCAGTCTCAGATAAAGTCTAGATTGAGGCTGTCAAACTACAGCCCTTGGACCAAATCCAACCACTACCTGTGTTTCTAAATTAAGTTTTATTGTCATACAACCACACCCATTAATTACATAATGTTTATTCTGCTGCTTTCTTACTACAAAGGCAGAGTTGAGTAGTTACAACAGAGACTGTTGTAACTGGATGACAAAGCCTACACTATTTACAATCTGGCCCTTTACAGAAAAATATGCCAACCCCTGCTCTACACTTGTCCCAGTCCTTGGGAGCTCTGTGATATCCATTGCTCCATAATTCATACCCACCTTGAGGCAAAGGGCTGGTCTTCTTACCTTAGTGTCAGCCAGACATTTGTTGCTAACCACCCCAGGTGGTGAAGGTGAGGTGCATTAAGCACACTAAGCCTCGGGTCATGGCTCCCTTCAGCCTAGAGAGTGATTCTCTGGATACTAGGAGCAGCTGTGAGCTGTTCCCAGGAGCTGAGAAATGGGTACATGTGCTGGGAATCTTTCAAGGCACCACCAGCATGTAGTGCCAAGTTTATTGGGATTTGCACATGTGCTTCATGAAGTTGGAAAGAATCCACATTTCCTGCCTGAAATGGAGCCATGATTATGCCACCTTGACCCCTGTCTCCCATTTCACTCCTGCCTCCATTCTATTGCTATCAGGGTGAAGATGGAAACCCTTCCCAGGGTCTACGGGGACTGCCACCCTCTCTAGCCCCAGCTTGTCCTATCTCCCACATCCTGCCCTCCAGCCATGCCTGGCTAAAGGCCAGGGAGTGTTTTTCCAGTCTCTGAGAATGAAGTGTTTTCTCCAGCTCCTCATGGATCCTGTCCATGCTGTTTCCTCTGCCTGCAATAGCCTCCCCAGCACCTTCTACCTTCTACCACACTTAACAAATCTGTATCACTCGATCTCAACTCAAAATACACTTCCTCAGAGAAACCTTCTTGAAACTCTCTCCCCACAAATCTCATTTTCCAAAAGTAGCCAATATTCAGTTTTTGTGTCTTGACATATGTTTTCTGTCTTTGTAAACCATAGCATACAAAAATATGCATAGATTTTCTTTTCTTTAGCCAAAATGCTATACTATTTTCTTTGCTTTGCCATTTTCTTTCTTCCTCTTAACAATATAAAACCCTAAGACACTATCCAATTTGACATGGATAGAGTTAACAGATTTTCAACTCATTTTTTCTAATGAATGAATGATATCCCATCATATGCATGTATATGCTAAATGCACAATATGGAGGTACAATAATTTATTTAAGAATTTTGTGAGCATGGATTATATTCTAGTTCCTAAATTGGGCGGTGGGTTAATAACTTACATATATGTGTATGTATATTTGGTATATATATCAATTACTACATAATTTAAAATGAAACAGTGAAGGAGAATAAGAGAATGAACAAGATCAAAAGTAGAATGAATGATCAAAAGTAGTAAAATAAAATAAATGAATATTAAAATTAAAAAATTCCCATACTGATAGGAGTTCAGATTATTTCTCTGTGTGTGTTTTTTCACTTTACAAACAATGGTGCACAGAATATCTCTGAACAAATATCCTTATATTATGGGCTTATATTTCTGAATGCTCAGTCCCTAGAATGGTATTATTTGGTCAACATACACATGCACTTTAAATTTCAACACCCACTCCCAGATTCCCTTCTGCAAATACAGCGAATTGCACGTCCACCATCAGTTTATGGGGCTGCCCAATATCTTTGCCAGTGTTGGTGTCTTTCAATCTTTTTAATTTTTGCCAATCTCTTGGCAAAGGAATAGATTCTCATGTTTGTCCTGACTTGCATCTCCTTGACTATTACTGAAGTCGCTTACCTTTTTATTCATATATTGTTTTGATAACCAATAGTCCCTACAATGATTGATCCTGAGGTGTCTGCATATCCTCTGCTATTGTTTCTCTCACGTCTCCAAAGGATCATGAGTTTTGGTCTCAATGACTATGGCAATGTGGTGGGGATGGGCAGAAGGATCTGCACTGCCTGTGACCACTCTCTCTGTCTCTTCATTTCCAGACTCTACCCAGATGAACAACGCAGTGCCCACCTCCCCTTTGCTGCAGCAGATGGGCCATCCACACTCATACCCCAACCTGGGCCAGATCTCCAACCCCTATGAACAGCAGCCTCCTGGCAAAGAGCTCAATAAGTACGCCTCCTTGAAGGCTGTCGGTAAGTGACACTTTGTTTCTCCTCTCTCTCCCCTACTTATCTGTTCTTTCCAGATCTCTCTCTCCAACTTTGTTGTACTCTCTTTTCTATCTTTCTAATTTCTCTCTTTCTTCATCTATCTCTCAAAATCTGTCTCTTCATTTCTCTTTCTGTCTCTTTTTCTCTTTATCTATCTGTCATTCTGCCTATCTATATATTCTGGGTATCTCTACCTGGGATACAGTTTACTAAGGACCAGATCAAGACCTACCTTGCTGTGTGGGGCAGGATGGGTGAGCAAGGAGACATGATGGGACTTTCTCCTGGGGAGGAGGGTTTGTGTGCTTGTTCGGTCCCACTGACACCACAGCCCCTCCATCATCCACCATCTGCCCTGGTGAACCCTCAGGTAATCTAGACAGAATCCAGGACACTGGGTCTCTAAATGCCTTCTCCTTTAGTGGGTAGCATTTATTATCCACACAGTCATCCTATCTCTTAGAAGCATAACATCCCTATCCCAGGAAGCTTCTGCTTTTCAAGATGTAAATATTTACTGGGGTAAGCAGCCTAGAGCTATTAGTAACTGAGCTCTTATCAAGCGTAAGACCTTGCATTAGGCCTTTTATACACTGTCTCATTCTTACAGTGATCCAAAGATGAAGGCACAATTATTGTCCCAATTTTCAGATTAAGAAATAAGACCCAAGGAGGTTATTTTAACTTTCTCCAAATCGAGCAGACTGTGGGCAACAGAGCTGAGTTTTTTATTACTTTGTGTTTTTATTACTCTGGAGCCTATGCTCCTGCCACTACCCTCTCACAGCCCTGGTCTTCCTTCAGTCATTTCCTCCTCACTCGTACATGAGGGAGCATGTCAGTGACCCAGGACCCGCAAGAATGTACTCAGCAGACTTCTATTGAATGAAAGCAGCAGCCACAGCTAAGTCAGACTTTGGGCAAACATAAGACCACGTGCTTGCTTTTATTGTCAGCTTCTACCTGCAACTTCCAAGCCCCTCATTAGAGATGCAATGGGGGACACTAGCTGACTGATGCCAGTATGATGCCAGTTTATCTAATGGTGTTATACACTTGCACCAGAAACCACAGGGCAGACACTGTCATGTGTCTATGATGCTTGCCATGGTTGCCATGGTCCACAAACATCAGGCTCACAAAACAACCATAGTGGTGCCCAGCAAAGAGCCTGGCACATACTAGGAACTTAGTAAGTGTTTGAACCAGAACTTTATCTTTAGAAATTTATGTTCCCAGATCTCCTAGGACTTCTGGATGGAAACATTCAAAGAGGGGTTGAGCCAAATTTATGATACCAAGGATGGAGGTTGTGCAGACTGGCACAGGCTTTTCTAAATCTGAAGCTTCATAAGATCTTACACACCAATTCTCTATATTTCATGTTGAATTTCTATACCCATTTCAACCCTCATCTACACCCTATGACCACAGATTCCTCTGTCCCATATTGTGTGTTTGCATAGCATATGCATCTTAAGCATGTTCAAATAGACTTTACTAGGAAGGGATGAGGGCTGTTGCCTAGGAGAAAAAAAAGTCAGGGCATCTGTGCCGATATAACTGTGGAAGCTTCATGCACTATTTGGTGGCCTGCCTCCCTTTCTGATCCTTGCATTTAGGTAATAAATAGTGTCTGCTCTTATATTTGATTCTTTGTTTGGCACTAAAAAAATCACTCCAGATGTCTTTTTCTGTTTGAACTGGTCACATTACCTTAAAAAACTCATTTGTTCAATTTCGGCTCAGTGTCTCATGCCCTCCCCTCTTCAAAATCCATTATCTCTTGGGGTAAATAATGGATGGATATTAGCACAGAGTTCTTTGATTTCCAAGTTCAGGATTTATTCAGGGCCCTGTGCAGAGCAAATGTCTGCAGTGCAGTTGGAATTAAATTTGCAGTATGAAAATGTATTTAACACTCTTTGAATAATCCTTTCTTCTACAAAGGAAGAACTCCTGAAAATGTATGTTGAATGAATGAATGAACTTGTCTTTGACAAGAGTCCAACAATAGCATAGTCGGAAGGATGCAGCACCTCTATGTCTTCTAAAAACTGTAAAGGATCTCACTTGGGAAACGCTCCCCAATCCTGGATATGGTTGGTATGACCTTCTACTCCATCCTTTTTTTCTTATTATTACGGGAGTCCACAGTCCTTAGCTGAGTCACAGATGGTCTTGTGAACCTCTAGTGAGTGGAGGTCCAGTGAGGAGCTGACTGAGGGACTGCCTGACTCAATGGGTTACCAAGGAGTCCAGCGTCTGCCTGCACAAATGCCATGCAAATCCCATAATGAACATTCTTTCAAGGGTTCTTCATTAAGTCACAATATGACCATGGTGTGAATGATGAAATTCATGTCATTAATGAAATCATTACTACCCAGGGGAAAAGTTGTTTAAAAAATGGTTTGCTGTTAAAGACTCAGCAACCTCTGATAACCAGACTCGTTTTATACAAATATCAATTCATTAAATAAGAGGAGACTGAGGCTTAGACAGCTTTTAGAGTGAACTGCCAAGTTTAGAAATTCCTCTGAAAAGTAAATTTCTCTTGGTGGCTTTAATGTCCAGAACATCAAGTGGGTTTGCAGTAGTCACTGAAACTCTCTGATGCAACTTTCTTAATTTGAAAAATGAGGAAGCTGAATTATGTGGTCTCTAAGCTCCCTCCATTCTGATTTTAAAATTAGAAAATTAAGTAAGTCCACTCATTCTAGTTTTTAGAATACCTGTGGGCCAGCCTTTAAATTGTCGTGCTCATTCACTTTGAATCTTGGGGAGAAGAGGGTAGTAACTGTTGTTTTTTCCTTTTATTTAGTTTTAATTTTTTATTTGCTTGTTGAAATTACATTCATTTATGCTCAAAGAGAGCTCTTTTCTATCTATAATTTAGGAATTTGGGCATGTAATATCTGCTTATACATAGCATGTGACTACAGAATGATCTCTGTTTCCAAGGGCTTCACTGCCCAGTTATCGGTAAAAGATTACCAAACACTAGAGAAATGTCAGAGGCTAACCTCACTGGACTCTGTACAAGAATGAGCAATGCGATTGACTTACCATTTGTTCAGTTCATTCATTTATTCAGTCAATCATTCATTTATTCAATCCCCAAACATTTCATACGGTGTCCCTTTATTGCAGGTCTCACTGAGGCATGAACCAGGTCTGCCCCACTCATCACTGTATCCGCAGCATCTAGCACCATATGGGGAACTTGATAAGTGATCCCAATACATGTTTGTAAAACCAGTGAATAATACCATGTGATAGGCACCGCATCAAATCAGGTGCATGAGGGAATCAGCTAGGTGGCAGAATGTCACATGGCCTCTGCAACTGGTCAGGACTAAGTTTAAGATCTAGTTCAGGCGTTTTCAAATAATTGAAGAAATTACTTAACCTCCTGAAATCTCAGTTTTCCCATCTGTAGAATGAAGATAATAAAGTACACAGCTAATTGTTGTTGGAAAGATTTAATGATGTAGTGCATGGAAAGTGCTTGACCTGGTCTCCAGGCAGTTCTTAGTAAATTTTGCCACATATTAAAATCTCTAGACCAGAGTTGTTTCTTTCTCACATTTTTCTTTGAATCGTCAAAATAAAATGGTACCTTGATTAACATACAATTGCCCGGATTGCACTTTGAAGGAAATAGTTAGATCCACATCTTTCATTCATTTGGAAGGGAAAGACATGCATGAAAGCAAACTCACCTCGGGAATCTCATGAAGTAAACAAAGCAAGTAAGCCAACAGCACATGACTTTTCCAAGGACCAACAAAGAGGCAGCCCACACCTCTTTGTTCTCCCTCCTGGACGGCAAGGACCCTGCTCAGGTGAATGGCTATAGTCTATTAAAGGAAGATTCTGTTTCATTCAGTAAAACCTCCTTACTAAGTCAGAAATGTGGGTTCAAACATTTTAGAACTATTTTCCCTAAAGACTGAAGTTGAGAAGTGTTTCTTGTGATAGACGGAGCCAAAATATCACCTAAAATTTTAGTTAAGCACACAACTTCTCTGGCCTGAGCGACCCATGTGAGGGGTGGTTCCAATGTGAAGACCCACTTTATGGTTCCTCATAGGTCGGTGTTTACAAGACAGAGGTGTTTGTCAAAATATCTCCAAGTGTCACCTGATAGTTCAGAGAGGGGTTAATCCTGCTTCCAGAACTGGTGAAATACTACCTTGTTTAAAATTATAATTCCTAGTGGGCTTTGCAAACAGAAAATTGCTCCCACATTTCCATTTATCGCCCGCCCATTGGCCCCAAGTCCAGTTTTTCCTCAAGGTGTCTGAGAGTTTAAATCATTGGCTGCCAAAGGTTCCTGAGGATGGGCCCTTTAGACGCTTCACTGCAACTTTGGTTACCTAGTGAGAGAGACAGGATGAGCCAGCATGATTGATAAATGCTGTGGGACCTTCATTTTTAATTCAAAATTGTAACAAGAAAATATTTTCTTTTTTACGATTTGACAGATGATGGACTATTTTGCTGGAACCCTGTTACATTTTCCAATAGCACTTTTTAAAACCATAGCAACAGCACACTAAGACATGGTGGGACTTCCTTTGTCACTCTTCTTTTTGGTGTGAAAACCCTAAGTGATGCATAAGGACATCAACCGTGTACTGACCTCTGCTAGTTACTTTTTATTTTAAGATATGGCAGAAAGGGAGCTAGAACCACTGAACTCCCAAATACTACATATCTGTGTTAGTCTCAAGATTTTGCAGATGGGGAAAGTGAGGCTCCCGTATAGTTGAGTAAGTTTCCCAGAGTCACACTTTTAGTAGATGGCAGAGATGAGAGTCATATTCAGGATTGCCTAATTCAGAATCCTATGTTCTTTCTACAAAATGATGCTGTCATTTCATAGAAAGACAGCAATTTCTGGCATCAAAAGGACATAACAACAACAAAAAAGATGGAAGAAGCCCATTTTCCTCTTTTTGTAAGGGAAGACTTACAAAAACTGTTTTACATTAACTGTTTTTCATTGTTTGATGGCAAAAGTTTTCCCATGATGATGCATATAATTGAGATAAACATATTTAAAGTATACTCTAGTTGAAGTATAATTTACACATAGTGAAAGTACACAGATCATAATTTCATAACTTTAGAATAGTGTAACTACTGAAATATACATACCCTAGGGTAATCAATATCCCAGTAAGGGTAAGAAATATTTCCCTCTCTCAGAAAGTTCCCTCATGCCTCCTTCTCAATGCCTTAGGCCCATCCCTTTTTAAATAAGAATTTAACTTGCCATCCCCAAAATACTTATCTAATGTGCAGTAGTGCCACCAAGTACACAGTGAAACCTTAACTATATGTTTTGAGAGCCTAGGTGCTGTCTGATTAGGTGCCTTTATTAGCAATGGATTTATGAAATAAAACTCGTCATTGCCTTGCTGGAGCTAAGCCCTGGCTTAGGCGGTGGGACAGGGGTGACTCCAGCGTGGCTCCTGCCTTCAAGGCAAACTGATGGATTTGACTTGGGAGTGCAGTGGCTTCTTTGAGGTCAGTGGCTCAGTGATGGCCAGGCTTGCTTCCACCCACACAGGAAGATCTGGGGCCACATCACTATTTCCAGATGTCAATGACGTCGGCTTAGAGGAAGAAGAAACATGAAGTCATCTCAGGCGGGTCCCACTTAATTTTAACTTTGTCACTCTTTTCCTGTCACTCCAATTTCCCCTCTGCTGTGAATGATGAGGGTGTAGAGTTCATATCCGCAGGGGAAATGTGGCAATTTGAGCCTCCTTTGGCATGCCTGAGAGGTCAACCAGAAATGTTTAAATGGGGCCAGATTTGTGCCCTGTAATCATTCAGATCACACACTGTTCCTTTCGTCTGCTCTCAGCTGGCAGCCTGATGTATCTCTGGAAAATATGCAGAAATGTTAAGAACTTGGTCTGTCCAGGTAGATTCTTAAGAAAGAAAAGGGGAGCTGGTGGTGGACACTGATTGGTCAGACCTGCAGCCAATGAGCAGTAGCTGCTGCAAAGTCACGCGGGCAGGTTTGCCCTGCTTTGAGTAAAACCCTATCTTACAGAGAAAGTCTACCAAGGACAAGCATAGGTTGCATGCCAATAGCCATCTTTTACCTTATGAAAATGGTCCCCATGGGGTTCTGCTAATAATGTGAGTCCCTCAGTGCACATTCAGAACCTCTGAAATGGAATTCAATTTGGAAAAACTGATATATAACCACAAATTCAGGCATTATAGAATTCTCAGATGACCAGCTTAGCTTTTAGGGGAATTGGTGTACCTTAGGAAAAGTGACACCTTGGAGAAACTTGAATGCATTCATTCATTCAACAGTATTTTTCAAACATAGCGGCCACCCAGCATTTAAAGTTGCAGTCAGCAGGGTCTGCCCCTACCTTGAATTTGACACTAATAATGCATCTCCTCACCTTTTCAGGAGGGGGATTATGGTAAAAGAGGATCAAAATTTATCTCTTTTCAACAGAGTGTTGTCATTAACCAAAGTCACCTCAAGTAACTCAGATTTTTCTCTACTTCTTAAATAGTTGAGATTTAGAGCTAGTCACTGCCTAAGAATTCTCTCTCTTTCTTCACATTACTGAAAACATCTAGGCCTTTTGCAGGGGGCCTTCTTTTGAACCTCTGCAGGCTTTGTCTTGCAACTGCTTCAAGGCCTTGCAGAAAGAGGTGCTCATACTATTTAATTTGCACATTTGGTTTTTTGCCCTGTTCCCTGTGTCCCCTGAGGCCTGGCCCCCTTGGAGGCTCCAGCTGGGGCCTCCAGCAGCACCTGGGTGTGAGGGCAGAGCAAAACCAAGAAGCAAGAAACAGATCAGCATCTCTCAATTGTTATTTTTTAGGAAGCTCTGATGGTGACTGGGCAGTGGCGACACTTAAGTCACCAAAAGGTACCGTATGGCTTTTTCTAGCTCTCTTGTACAGGTGTTGTCAGATTTGATATTTATCAGTGAAAGCACAGAGAGTCCTGGTATCTGTCAATGACCAGTGCACATGTGTGTCCGTGTTGGGTGGACCTGCAAGTCCGTCTAAGTTCCAGTGTATAGGTGTTGTGTGTGTTTGTGTGTATGTGCATGTGTGTGTTGAGGGGGAGCCTGGTGTGCTAGGAGCCCATTGTTGAAGAATTACTACTTTGCACTTCCCAGTATATGTTGCCTGAAGGAAAATGTTACTCCCAGAAATCATCCCAGGTAAGACCTCCAGGAAATGTTGCTTTTTCTCAGAAAGCTACTTAGGGAAAATGGCAAAAGTAAATTAATGCAGGAAAAAAACACAACTTCTGAAGGAGAGATAAACAGAGAGACAAACATTCCCAGGGTCTTGGGAATGATTAAGCTTTTAGGGAACAGCACGCTATTTTCAACTTTCCTGATATAGCATCAAAAGTTAAGGAGCTGGTTGACCTGAGCCTGTTAACTAGCTGGGTGAGCAGGAGGAGGTAGCTATAGCTTGTTACCTCCCTACTGTGTGCCAAAATGCTATGTTATCATTTAATTCTCTGATGACCCAGTGGTGTAGGGTTACATTCCCCTTTGAAGATAAGGACTTGGGTATCTGAGTGAGCATGTCTCAATTGCCTGAAGTCACAGGGCTGCTAAGTGCTAGTGCTGTAATTTGAACCTGTGTCTGTCTGCCTGAGTGTAATGCCTAAGTTTCTTCCCACTGGGGTGTGATGGAAGCATATCTTTTCAGAACAGACCTGAGATTTATCTCCTCTTTTTCACTCCTGGTGCTTTGTTGGATTGGTTGTGGGGAGGCTGTAGCTAACCCAAAGAGGTGGAGGTAGAACTGTTTAGTGACCTTGAACGGGGGAAATTAGAAGACATTCCAGGACCCTAGGCAGGATAGTGGCACAACCCATTTTGTATTCTCAAAAGATAGTTCTGGTTTCCAAGTGGAGACTGGATTAGGAGAGAGTGGACTGGCACTGCTGACACCCACCGGGAGGTCCTCAAAATCATCCAGGTGGACAGTAACCTGAACCGGGGTGGGTAAAGGAAGGAGAGAAGAAAATAGAGTGGAGGGATAATTAAACTGTGGAGTATAGTGAATGACTGTGTGTGAATGGGGAGAAGGGAGCAGTGGGCCCACCAGAGGCTCACTCATCTGAGCCATCTGAGCACACCTCAGCACACCCTGGAGGGTTGTTAAAACCCAGATCCCTGGGCCCCACCAGAGATGCTGATTCACCAGGCCTTGGATGGTGCTCCAATGGGTTGAATTGCTAACAGGTGATACTGGGGTGATACCCGGGTGATCCTGATTCTGGGGTGATACTGATGTTGCAGGTCTGGGGACCACATTTTGAAAATCACTGCAGTAGAGAAATTTTGTTTGGAAACTAAAACCTTTTGCTTAGGTCTCCAGGTATCTTATGTGGGCTGAGGGTTCTGAAGAGGGGACTTTGATCACAGTCCCAGAGGCTCAGAAACAGCCTGAGCTCTTGGAGGGTGGGCAGTGAGAGAGGAGGGAAAGGGACTACACTGCATTCCCATGTCAGGGGACAGAGCTTTAGATCCAGGTGTCTAATGAGAGCCTCTTGATTACTCAGTTGTTGCCTTGAGGAGGCAGATTTTTGGGTCTTGCATTAAATAATAACTGTTCACATGTCAATGTCCATTTTTAGAAATGCAAACAATTTGGAACATGACAGACCTACTAATTTGAGACATAAACTTTTTTTCCCTTCCCTGTGAAAAACAAAGCCATTATGATTCCCGTGACAGCGTTTAGAGGCAGTCAGCACCCCTGGCCTTATATCAGCCTGTTGTTGTCTGATTCATTTAGAAAATAGTTCAAGTCAGGTCAAAAGCAAGGTCTTAGAAGCTGTTTTTCTACCCAAACTGGGCTAATTTCACCTGTACTGCTAAGTGCACCTTTATTTATCCTGCCTGCTAGAGATGAGAGAAGGGGGCTGAGTTCCCCGGGAGCCATTGATCTCCTTTAGCCAGTAGACCCGGAGTCCTGAATCTCTGTGAGGCATGATAACAAGGCTGGGGAGTTTGTACGGCTCCTGCCTCCCACACCCTCCCACCTTCTTGAGTGAGAGACATAAGCAGGGTGTGATGGGCTTAGCCTCAGACACACCTGTGTTTCAGCTGTGGCTCCATCATTTGGTATTCTTGTTACCTTCCACAAGTCACTCAACCGATCTGAGCCCCGAGTTTTTTGATCTATAAAATGGAGACAACACCATGTAAGAATGAGATGAGACACTGTGTATAACACATGTCACAGTGCCTGGCATATAGAAAGTATATATGCATGAAGGCCATTTCTGATATTATTACTATTATTATCAGGAGAATTAATGAAAGGCTCTGAAAAATCTTGTGGTAACAAAAACTCAAACTCTTTATAAACCATCATTTTCCAAACATAATTGATGTCTGATTTCTTCAGGAAAACCAGTTAGTATCTTAACACCCAGTGGCAGGAATATTGCTAGGAACCCACTTTGGAAACATGGGGAATGAGCAGAGAAATGGGCAGTGTTACCTGGGGAGGCTGGATAAGGAAGGAGTAGCTGTGAAGAAGAAAGGACAATGTCTCTCATGGTACAGGGTTTCTGCTTTTACCCACATTGACTGTAAGTCATTTTGGAAGTAACTCTATCAGCCAGGACAGGAAATGGCAAATCTTCAGAAGTGATCATAGAAGAGTACCAATTTGCACTCTTCTATGATCATCCTGAAGGTTTACCATGCAGGTCGCCCCCTAGTGGTCATTGCTGTTGCTCCACCCGTGTCCAACCTGGGGAACTCCTGGCATATTTGTTTGAAACCCAGGACAGAAGACACAACCACCTCAAGCCCACTGGACTCTCTTAATTAATATGAAGGAATGTCTTTTGAAACCTGTTCATTTTGCAAAATGAATCTTTGAACCTGACCTGTCCCTTAGTCTAGTGCTGCTGCGTTGCAACACTGAACTTAGGGGAAACTGCCAGCATAGTACTGTGATTTAATTGCTCTGGCTCTGATCGGAATCAGGCTGTATGCAAGCCACTCACATGCTCAGCACATCCATTTCTACCATTTCCAAAGCAGAAGCAATGATAATATCCATTGGGTTTGGAGGAGTAATTTTATGAAACAATGCAAGCATTGCATTTCAATGAAGACAATAAAGAAAATACATTTCACTCAGCTTTTCTGCTTTTGCAGATAAAGGAACTGAGTCCCCCTGAGGTAAATGATGTTGCTCAAAGTCACACAGGAGAATTACATCACACCCAGGACCAGGACCCAGGCTTCAAGAGTGGCTTAAAGACTTGACCCAAAATTACTAGAAATGCTTACTAGAAGTATAACTCTTAGGCCCACCCAGTCCTAAGGAACTGGAACCATTGGGTGAGGGGTCTCCACATTTTTTTCATTCATTTTTAAAATGCACCTCTGGATAATTTTATGGACACTGAAGTTTGAACCTACCTTTTTTTAAGACCCAATCCTAGATGCAAACATAATTTGCCCTTGAACACCAACTTTTACATGCCAGCATTCCTCCAGATGTGATTTTTTGTTGTTTGCTAAAATAAAACTGTTTCTTAGTTGGGGTTTGAGCTGGGGCTACAGCTGGAAGATAAGGTGCTGGAGGTGGATAGTCTTGGATTAGCTGTCTTACTCTACTACCTATTATCTGTGGCAGAATAATGTAGCAGCCAAATCACTTCATATCTCTGGGGCTTGGTCCTCATCTATCACATGGAAAAATGATATTGTCTTGTCACCTGTCTTAATTGGGTTTAAATGAGATAATGTTGGTAAAATGGCTAAAACAGTGTTTAGTACATAGTAGAGACTCAATAAACCTTAGTTATTCCTCTTTCCTAAGAAAAGTGATATAGTTTAGTGATAAACGTTCATCCAAGAGGTGCTACAGAAGATACAAGGCAAAGAAAATGTGTAAATTGGGTTACAGTTCTGTTGGAGTGCAGACCTCTTGGGGAAGAACTCATCTAAAAGCAGCCTTAAAACATTATTTCATGAAATTCAGTCTTTAGACATTTTCTAATTTGGGTTATTGGTTTGCTGGTGAGCTGGTACAGAGCAGGTGGGGGATAAGGAGGTGAATTTTTAAAATAAAAATCAAATCCCATCAGCTACTGAGTTCAGCCTCTTTTGAAAACCACACAGCAAGCACTGAAATTTTGATGAACTTCCTTGGGAACCTATAGCGCATGAAGTCAGTCAGTGGAGGAGATTCTTTGCTGGGTAGAAAATTCCATTGCAGCAAGACTGAAACAAGCATTTGAGTCATTTGAAAGTATGTCTCTCTGAAGCTAAGCCAGCTAAATCTCATTCATTTCAAACTTCCCCAACACCTTGCATGGTGCCCACAGCACATTGTAGATAGCCAACGTACACTTTATTAGTAAATTAGGAAGTGAAGTTGGGCATCCTGTTGTCTTTTCTGAAGAGGCACTGGGATATAGCAGCAAAATCAATCAGATAGAAGTCAGGAGAACTGTATTCTAGACCCAATGCTGCTTCTACACTATTGGTGTCCTTAAACCATAGTAGCTTCAGTTGCTTACACTATAAAATGGAAAATTTGGATCATTGATCTCAATAACCCTTTCTTTCTAAGTAAAAATCCCAGGCTTTGCTCTGATTGACTTGCTTTGTCATGTGCCCATCTCTGAACAAATCATTGTGATAAGGGCAATGATATGGATTTTTTTGTAGTCACTGAGGAATAGCTAGGAAGCAGAGGAGTAGAGGGGCTCTTCATCCAGATCACATAGACCAGGAATAGTGGAGAGGTGGATCCCTACCTTAAAAATTGGGGATCTTCCTGGAAATAGAGTAAATAAATGACCAGTATTTGTATCAGTTATCTCTTGCTCCAATAGTGCTGTGTAACAAATGACCTCAAACCTCATGGCTTAAAAATTCTTTAGCTCATCATTTATTGAGATCAGGCATCTTTGTGCCTATGATATATGCTGATGTAGGAGGTTCTTCTAGTCTCATCTGAGTTCACCCACGTATCTGGGAATTGGTTGGATATTGACTGACCTAGACTGGTTTTAACTGAAATAACCAAGATGACTTGACTCTGCTCCAGGTGTCTTTTCTCATCAGAGAAGGTAGCCCAAACATGTTCTCATGATGCAGAAGAGAGCAACCCCAAACCAGCAAACACTTTTTTAAACATCTGTTTCAGTCACGTCCACTTACATTCATTAGTCACATGGATGAATTCAGAATCCAATGGTGGGCTAACAAGATCCTCCTTTTGTGGGGATAAGTTTCAAGTTACATAAAAGGAGTGTGGTACAGGGAAGGATGCAGAGTTGAGGTTGTTCATGCATTAATCTAACACAGGGTCCTGAATATTAAAATTATCTGCTTAGGGATGGTCCTATGCTATAGCAAAATGGAAGGAGGTACATATGATTGAGGATAGTTAACTGATGCAGACCCTGGCTCGTGGGGTCCACCATATTATGAATGAGACACAAGACATTCACACAGACTACCAAGTCCTGTGGAGGAAAAGGGCGAGTATGGCTTTTCTCTCAAGGGGAGCAAAAAGCTGCAGCCTCCACTGTGACCAGCCTTTATTGGGTTTCTTGGCACATTACGTGATGATCCTCATTTTCTATGCACAGGTTGGGTTTAGGTGGTTACCTTTTATAGAAAACAAAGGAGCCAATGCCACTAATCACATCACAAAAGAAGGATATTTGCTGATGAAAAGGGAAAAGTAGTTGAATCAGTTACACTCATCTTTGGAAGGTTTCGCATGAATTTTAGGAAGTTACAGTAAGCACTTGCTGTCTCAATTCAGGGTGAGGGAGTTTTAACAAAAGCAAGTCTCAAAGCAGCCTAGGTACATTGCAGGCCTGATTCCCCATGGGAGAACCTATCCATGGGCGTGGGTCCTGTGTATCTCCGAGTGAGAGCTGGGCCCATGCCATGCAGAACCGTCTCCCACAGTTAACCCTTTCTTTTCTTTTTTTTAAAAGATTTTTTTAAAAGATTTTATTTATTTATTTTTAGAGAGAGGGGAAGGGAAGGAGAAAGAGGTAGAGAAACATCAATGTGTGGTTGCCTCTCATGTGCCTTCTACTGAGGACCTGGCTGGCATGGGATTCAAAGCAGCAACTCTTTAGTTATCAGGCCTGTGCTCAATCCATTCAGCTATACCAACCAGGGCTTAACCTTTTCTGCTTCATTAAAAAACTACCAGTTGGATAAAATTTTACCAGCTGGGAAAATTATCAGAAGACAGACCACACACTGAGTTTCTGAAAAGAAATATCTCTATCTATGGAACAACAATGCAGGATGCATGCAAAGGCAATGGATGAGTGCACAGTTTCCATCCAAGTCCTTCTGTACAGAGGGCATGGTGGTCAGCCATAGCTGGAACATGAGCTCATCCACCTTTGTCCAACAGTGTCCCCAAAAGTGGTGACTGCATAGCAGACTGCCTAAGGGGAGAAACAAAGGGCTTGAGGTTTCAGAGGCCTGTCAGCAGCAAAACATTGACCGAGGGCTCCCTGCAGCCACAACAGAAGGGCTCATGGTACAGCCTGGACAGCTTTGGTACAAACCTCCAGCCAGGCACTGTTTCAAAATCCTCTCCAACAAAGGCAGCAATACCTGCTGTTGGGAGACCTCAGGGTTAAGACAAAAACAGGCCAGGCTTCTGGACTCAGATTATCAGTTTTCTCTCTTAGAGAAACATGGCTTCAGGAAAGGTATGGGGCCCTGTGGGAAGAACCCAGAGCCCTGAACTTCATTAGGACCTGGTTCAAGTGTCATTTTTTTCCTACTTGTCTCTCTTCAGCAAGGCCCAGGACCAAGTGAAACAGGGCTAATTTTCCACAAATATGAATCTTCTCATCTCCTCCTTAACACTCTCCTTCCTGGGAAGCTACACTTTCTTCCTGCCTTTCTTGTTTCTGCCTGCTGAGACAGCCTCAGGAACCTGCACAGCTTTATAGAATATACTTCAAAAGAAGAGAAATACCTGGGTATTTTTTAACAACATGAACTGTTCCCCTTTTCACTTTTTAATTCAGCTTGTGAAGGAGAAAAAAAATGAGACCCAGAAAATATTCCTATGTAAGTGAAAAGTAAATACTGCCTTACTATACCAAAAGGCACCCAAATACAGTGGCCTAAAAGAAAGAAGTCTATTTTTCTTTCATGTTGTAGCCTCAAGGGTCCAGGTTGGTGGGGAAGCTCTGCTTCAGGTCATCACTCAGGGACCCAGGTTCCTTCAACATTGTTGCTCTACCTCCCTCTACCATACTATCCTTTTCTGCATTGTTAGAGTTGGTTGTTGGTATAGCCTGTGAAAACAGGGAAGGGAGAACACCCAAGGCAAGCAGTTTTAAACAAGGAAGGTGAAATGAAAATTGGATGCATCACTTTTACTAACATTTCATTGGTGAGAAGGTTAGCCACCTGGCCAAATTTAGCTTCTGAAAAGGCTGGGGAAATTTCTTTTGTAGCTAAGTGGCCAAACATCCAAGAAAAAAGGTAAATTATATATACATATACATACATACATACATATACACACACATATAGTTCATGTGTATTATATCCATATGTCATGTATGAATAATAGGAGATGGATGCTATTGTTTTGGTTGAATCAATATCCCATAATGAATCCCCTACTGTGTATATAATGTTAAATGTAAATGCATATATATCCTATATGAATATTCATACACACACACAAACACACACACATACACACACATATATATATATGAGTCATAGGATACATATGTAAAAGGAGAGTCATTATGGGGAAATGGTTCATACAGTTATGGAGGTAGAGAAAGCCCCATGATCTATTGTCTGTAAGTTAGAAATCAAGGAAAGTTGATGGTATAATTCTAGTCTGAGTCTGAAGACCTGAGGACCAGGGGAGCTGATGTTATAAATCCTATTCCAAAGGGCAGGACAAAACCAATGTCCCAGCTCAAACCTTCCTGCCTTCTCAGGCAGGAAGGACGTGCATCCTCCTTCCTCTGCTCTTTGTTAGATTAGATGATGCCCACCTACATTGGAGAGGGCAGTCTACTGAGTTCACCATTCAAATGCTAACCTCACCTAGAAAAACCTTCACAGATACACTGAGAAATAATGTTTAATCTAGACAACCCATGGGCCAGCCAAGTTGACATATAAAATTAGATAGCACAGACCAGATGATCAGAAGACAAACACCCTACCCAGTTCTAATATTTTAGAGAATACCATTGGAATTGGAATGTATTCAGTGCTTTTCTCCCTTCACCAAATGCATATTATGGTACCCCTACTCTGTGCCAAGCACTGGGTTTGATGTTGGGGATACAAGTGTGAGCAGAGTGGATATGATCTCTTCCCTGATTGGAGTTTATATTCTAGTCAAGGAGGCCAGACAATACACAGTAATTAAGTAAAATAATTTCACATAATGATATGAGTTAAGAACATATTAAAGTAGGGGGAAATGATAAGAGCAACTGGGATGGGGGGCTCTGTTTTGATTGGGCTATCAGGAGGAATTTTCTAAGGAAGTGACTTTTGATCAGAAAAACAAATGACAAGAAGGATCCAGATATACAAGCAAAAAGAAGAACATTGGGCAAAACGAACAGCAGGAACAGGGTTCAATGGCAATGAGATGAAAAGCTAGCTTGTCATGTTCAGAAGCAGACAGGAATCCTGTATGAACTGTATTGAATAGTGTCCCATCCAATCTGTGTCTCCTTGGATCCTCACAATGTTGACCACATTTAGAAACAAGGTCTTTGCAAATGTAATCAAATTAAAATTAGGTCTCACTGGATAAATGTGGGTCCTAATCCAATGTCTAGTATCCTAATAAAAAGAGGGAAATTTGGACACATGGACACATACACAGAGGACCGCCATGTGGTCAGAGACAGACTGGAGTGATGCAGCTACAAGGCACAGAATGCCAAAGATCACTGCATCCACCAGAAGCTGGGAGAAATAAGGAAAGACCCTTCCATAGAAACTGTAGAGGGAGCTTGGCCCTGTTAACACCTTGATTTCAGATTTCTGTCCTCAAGAACTGTGAAAGAATAAATTTCTATTGTTTAAAACCACCTTGTTTGTGATGATTTGTTATACTAGCCCCATGAAACTAATCCACTCTGTGATGGGTTCATAATAAGTGTGGAAGAGATGAACGTGGACAAGTAGCCAGGGGCAAGGTCATATAGACTTTAGGGGCCACTGCAGATAACTTGCATTTTATTCATAGGTGTGATGGGAAGATTAATCACTTAATTTCCACATATTCTTGGACCAAAGACAGGGACAAATGAGGAACGGGAAAAACTTTGGTTTGCTTACCAGGGAAAATCCATCAACTGAGACCCAAGAATATCACCATGTGAGAATGAGCTGTAGGAACCCCTCCTTAAGATATCTTTGGCCCAAGGAAAGATTGTAGGTGGGAGGCCACCTGCCAAGACCCTCAGATGTGCAACTTGTTTTGAAAACTGGTTATTACCTTGACTGTTTCATTTCCACAGAAGCAAGGCCCCATCCCACCTCACACCTGTACAAGTGTCTGCTGCTAATTAAGAGAGAGACAGATGGAGGAAGGTACAGTTTAATTTTACACCCTCAATTCCTTCAAAGCAATTGGCTCATTGGAAGGAAAGCACCTTTTTCATTCTTTCTTCCTCTTTTTAAATGAAGAAAAATCAAACTGGAGAGAACCAGTGTTGTTGAAAGACTCACACATCTGTTTCCTGGTCAGCTTGTTAGCCATCTGCCCATGAGGTACCAGGGCTGATTAGGTTAATGCATTTATTAATGGGGCTTACAAGGCTGTTCAATGAATCTGCTATTTTTTTCCACAAGGAGCTCTTTTAATATACTAAGACAGGGACCACACTGCACAGAACCAAGAGTGTGCATGTCAGCACTTCTTTCCCCTCCCCTGGGGCCAGAGCAGGGATGACCAGAAACACTGGAGAGAGGATTTCAGAAAATTGCCTTTCCTAGTTATGGGAACAGCTCCCCCATCATCGACCATAGTCTTGCTGAAATATTCTTGAAAATAACTCTTTGAAGGACAGTTTTGTGCCCCAATCAACACATCTGTGCCTGCTCCTCACTTTTCTAAAACATCTCAGAGTCTAGTGGATGGAGGATGGTCAGACAAACAGATGTGAATGATATAGTCTTGCCTACAGGATGTTAGATGGTCTGGTGACCCTTGATTTTTTTACTCTACCACATAGATAGCCTTTCAGTTTTTTGAAGACACCACGTTCCTTCCCACCTCAGGGCTTTTGAAAATGCTGTTCAGTATCAGTTATTTACTTTTGCATTACCAACTACCCAAAGCTTAGTGGTTTAACATAGCAACTAGTTATTGAGCTTCTGCTTCTGGGTCAGCTGGGCAGGTCAGCTGATAGCTGTACAGTTTTGGATGGCCTTGCTAAGCATCTGGCAATGAGCAGGCTGTTGGTTGTGGTGAACATGGGCAACTGGCATGCAGGTGTCTCATCTTGCAGGAGGCTAACCTGGGCTTCCTTCTTCATGTGGAGGCAGAATTCCAAGAGGCTGAGAGCAGAAGCTATAGAACTTCTAAAAGGCCAGATTCAGGGCATGCATGACATCAAAGCCAATAACAAGGCCAGGCCAGGTTCAAAGGGTAGAGAAATGGACTCCACTTCTTTATCGAAGAAATTACAAAATTGTATGGCCATATTTGCTGTATATCATGTTCCTTCACCTGCAATGCTGCTTCTGTGACTCTTTACCTCGAAATTGCAGCTACAATTTGGAGGCAACATTTTCATCCCTAATCAGCTCTTCAGCCCAGGCAGGTCAATGCCCCTTCTTACGCCATTTCATAGGGCAAAGTAGGTCCTCAACGCACATTGTGGCAGGTGGGGAACAAAGAGGAAAGGAAGAAATGAGAGGAGGATGGTTGGTTTGGATACGTGCCCTCTTTGTGTTGAGCAGGTTGCTTGGCACAGAGTGACTGCTCAGTAAATGTCTGTTGGATTTAACCCAATTCTTCCAGAGGCCAGGAAGCAAAATGTATGTACTGAATAGTTACCATATTTCAGAATTGTGCCATGCAGCTTATATATCTCCAAATTTATTCCTCACTATAAACCTAAGAGTAGTTCATATTATTCCCATTTCATACCTAAGAAAATAGAGGTTTAAGAAGTTAAATGACATTCCTAAGATCTCATAAATTCAGATGTGTCTGATCACAGAGCCCACAGACTTTCTGACCACTCCACTCTCATACCACAGACTAAACACTTTGTGTTCAGGGAGTACCCAATGCCAGGTTCACCAAGAGACAAGTTCAGGGTTGGGTATGAAGAAGGATGTAGATTTTCCATGTGGAACTCCATGAGTCCTCTTAATGGAGTTAAGCCTTCCCATACCTGCATTGATGTGGCAAGAGTGGAAAGCCTTTCTGACTATTTTTCTTTAGAAGTCTTTGAGAAGACATTATCTGTCTCAGCTGTTGGGACATCTACTTCATAATCAATTTTCTCAGCTTGTCAGAAACAAGAACACTTGAAGGCATCCCTCTCTCTGAGCAGACCTTAGATTAGTCCATTGTCTGGAAGGAGAAACATGGGGATGAATGATTCTGGATCATGCCTGGGGGCATAGTGACACTGAGTGAGGCTTCTAATAAGAGATGACTAGGAGAAAAGGGGGAAAGGAGTATCCACTCCAACTATTGCCCTGATATTCTCTACTCCTTTATGGTATTTTGCTCACACATTCATTCACTGAATGTGTATTTATTGAGTATGTAATATCTTCGAGAAACTAGTCTAGACATTGCTTAGGCAATAATGAGCAAAAATCAGACCTGGCCTTGCCCTCTTAAAACTCTACTGGGAGAGATAAACAATAATGAATGAACTGCATAAGGAAAGTCAACGGGCAGGCATGATACATGCCACGGACAAGAGCTTACTGTGGTGGGATCTGACCTTGTCAGACTTCTAGAAGAGAAGGGTATCTGACATGAGAGCCACCTGAGAATAACAGGAGTGAGATGGGAGCTTACTCCCTTTTAGTTCTTTACAAAAATCTGTATTAGATGCTCAGCCTGCAGTTCTCATTGCTGTCTGCACATCAGAATCACCTGGGAGGCGCTTTACAAAAATCGGTGTCTGAGCCAGACTCTCAGAGATTTTGATTAAATTGGAGAAGGGGTGCAGGAATCTGAAATCTTTATAAGCTCCCCTATGTGATTCCTGTGTACTGCCCAGGTGAGAGTCACTAAGTTGTACAGATGGAAGGATAGAATCCCCTGCTCTTGAAGCGCTTGTGTCCAATAGGAGGACATAGATGTGAAAATGGAACATTATAAAACAGCATGGTCAGTACTATGATAGAGAGAGCTGGGGTACCTAAGGGAGCCTCAGGGAATCAGGAGGCAACATCTTAGCTAAGTCTTGAAAGATGAATAACAGAGTCTCATGCAAGTGAAGGGGTGGGACAGCTTATCTCCAACATCTGGTTCTCATACCAACTCAGAGACCTCATTGTACTTGTAAGACCGGATATTCTTCACAGCACTTATCACATTTATACTTTTATGTAATTTGGGAGACTACTTGGTCACTATCTGTTCTTCCCTAGTAGAATGTCCACACCACGAGGGCATAGACAAGGTTAATTTCTGATTCTGCCTTGTATTTTTAGTGTCCAGCACTGCCCCACGCCTACCTGATGAATGACCAAATAACTGAACAAATTGCATGAAGAGGTTTTGGCAGATGAGTGACATGGTCAGTTTCTCGTTTTAGAAGTATATCTTTTACTGCAGTGTGGAGACTGGATGCGGGGGAGGTGAAACTTGAGACAGGGATTGGAGCAATATTCAAAGAGGGGTGGGGGAATAGAATAGGTGAGATAAGTATTTGTTAGGCAAGGCTTGAAGAACTTAGTGATTTAGCGGCTGGGGGAGAAGAAGAGGATGAAGCCTTCAGCTGCTCCCATGCTTGTGCCTGGAGTTGCTAGGGAGTTGGTGCTCCCATGCCAGAGAGAAGGACAAGCCTGAAGAGCAGATCTAAGTGATGTTGATGGGTACAGGCTTGGCCACCTGGAATGGGAGATGCCAGTGAATCTGTCCTGTGCGTAACTGGATATATGAACTTTGAAATTCAAGGGGGATATCAGAGCATCATTTTATAGAAACTTCATGGCATTAGAAGCTTGGAACATCCTCTGGAAGGCAGAAAGATGGGGACCTAATCTCACTCACGCCAGTTTAAGCAATGCACGGTATTTCAAGGACGTGTGCTCTTAGTACCTTCAGTGGCAGACTCTCAGCTTCCTTTCGGCTTTGACATTCTGTATCTTCAGACAGCTCTAGAATTAATAAGGAAGACCTTCCCTTGAAAGACTGTATCTCTCAGGGCGATTTACATTAACTGGAAGAGAAATCCAACTTAAACTGCCTGTGACCCAAATTAAGCCAGGAAAGTAAGCATGTGACTGCCTGGGGTCTTGTGCTGAGAGCGAGCCTGAGCAGAGGCCACACTTGCCAGGAGAGAGCCCTGTGATGAATGAATGATGTCTGCTATGGACATAGAGGGATGCAGTATATTTTTGCTCACTCAGTTCTGAAACCAAAGTTTTCCCTCCATGGCCTTTCAAAAGCATCAGATTAATGCCTGTTGGACTTAGGTTCTACCCTGGCTCAGCCACTAGTAGTGGTTAACCTTCATTAAATCATTTCATGTGTCTGAGCTTGACAGTTTTGCATCCTATCTAGGAGAGGTTAAAATCACAGTAGTTGAAAGGATCAAATGAGAAAAGAAACATGGAACAGTGATAATCTCTATGAAGTTACATAAATGCACATGTGTAGTAAAATTGGATGTTGGAAGTGTGGATGAAAGAGCAGCAAATATTTCTGGTCTTCCTAGAGATGTGAATTCAAAGATGTATTGGTAAGGAATTGATTTAAAGAAGTATAGAGGAGGATATTTTAAGGAAATAATTATAAGACAAAAACAATAAAAGGAGGTCTCATAAATTTATCAAATAAATAAGGAAAGGGAGGAAAGGAGGAAGGGAAGAAAAAGAAAGAGAGAGAGAGAGAGAGAAAGAGAGGGAAGGAAGGAAGGAAGGAAAGAGTAAGAAACATAAAGAGGAGAAATCAGTGCTGGAGAGTGTGGTGAAATGGAGTGGAAATTGGTATAACTTTTGTAGCACAGTTGGCAATATATATCAAGGGCCTTAATAATATTCACACCCTTTAAAAGTAATTTCACTTCATATAATTCATTTCAGGGCTGGATAGTAAATATTTCAGGCTCATGGGCCAGGCAGCCTCTGTCATGTGGACTCAAATCAACCACTGCAAAGCAAAAGCAGCCACAGGCAATGGGAAAATGAATAGGTGTGGCTGTGTTCCAGAAAAACTTTACTTTTAAAAATAGATGGTGGCTGGATTTGGTCCATGGGCTGTAGTTTGCCATCCTCTGATGCAGATTAAGAAAATATTTTTAATATTTTTCTAAATTCAAAAATCCAAGTACAAAAAGAGCTTTATTCTAGAAGATTCTCATTTCAGCCTTATTTATATTAGCAAAATATTACAGCTTGAATGTTCATCAATAGGGGGATTGATTAATTTTAATAGTTCCATTTATTCTGTAGGCATTAAAATCTGTTTATTAATAATTTATAACAACAGGGGGAATGCTCAATAGAATATTACATGAGAAATCAGCTACTTATAATGATAATTATGATAATAGTGGTAGCTCATATCTAAGTTCTTTACACACATCATGTCATTTAACCCTCCAAACAGCTCTATGAAATGTACATTTTATTGTGAATACTTGCCTTATGCAGAAGTCAATGGTAGTAGAAGTAGTTTAGCCAGTGTTACGCTGCTAGTAGTTGGAAGGGTTGGGGTGTGAATACAGATCTGCTTAACTGCTAAAATCAAGCAAAAAAAAAATAAAAAATCCCCAATTCATTCTGTTTATTGAGAAGACCAGAAAAAAAAACACACTCAAGTGGATTTTTCTTTTCTTTTTTTTTTTAATATTGGCTCTCTTAAGTGGTGGGGCTAGAAATTTCTCCACAGGCTCAATATTTTCTCTAACAAGAAGGTGTCATTTTATTTATTTTTTTAATTTAGATTATTTTTTTGTTTTTCAATTACAGTTGTCTGCATTTTCCTCCCACTACAGCCAAACCCACCTCCCTCCCTTGCTTCCACCCTCCCCCTTGGTTTGACCATGGGTCCTTTATTACTATAAAGGTTTTCCTGAAAACCCTTTTCCCCACTGTCCCCTCCCCCATCCCCTCTGGCTATTGTTAGATTGTTCTTAATTTCAATGACTCTGGTTATATTTTGTTTGCTTTTTTCTTTTTCGTAACAAAGAAACAACTCTTGCATTTGATAAGAAAGCCAAGGATGGCAAAGTGTTAGGTGTGACTGGTGGGAGAAGTGTTTATTTGAGGGAGTCTAGAGATGCTGTTGGGGATGCCCTCACCCTATCGGTCCTGCTCTTGTTTGTGAGAAGGACATGCCCCCGTCCCTCCTTCTGTCTGTTCCAGGTGGAGTTTCTAGTGTGTGTCTCGTTTGAACTGTTGGCCCACTTGGATGAGGTTTTCAGGTTGACTTGCCAGTCCCTAACTATCTCTCTCTCTCTCCCCCTTCTCTCTACTCTCTCCTCCTTTTCTCCGTCCACCTGTCCCACTGTCCAGCGGACAAGGTAAATGACGACTTCTACTCCAAGCGCCGGCACCTGGCCGAGCTGGCCGCCAAGGGGAACCTACCTCTGCACCCTGTGAGAGTGGAGGATGAGCCGCGGGCCTTCAGCCCTGAGCACGGCCCCGCCAAGCAGAACGGACAAAAGTCTCGCACCAACAAAACGCCCCCACATCCCCTGGCCTACAATTCCACCACCAACTTCAAGGGCTGGGACCCCAACGAGCAGTCTCTCCGGCGACAGGCTTACGGCAACAAGGGCAAGCTTGGCACAGCTGAGTCAGGCTCCAGCGACCCCTTGGGAACTCGCCCCCAGCACTACCCGCCCCCACAGCCATACTTCATCACCAACAGCAAAACGGAAGTGACTGTGTGAGCTTTCGCTGCACGGTGCATCCTGGAGAGCACAGTCAACCGAGAGGCAGAAAATAGTCCGGCCCACACCCTCCCTGGCCTCCCCCCACACAGCCACCCCCACACTCACTCTCCACACCAACCGACCAGAAACCTACTGGTGACAACGGAATCACGTTTTTCCCAGGTCATACCTAACACGTGTTGGCGGGCAGCTGAGCAGGAATGAAACATGGACATTCAGCAATACAGCAAGGGGACACTGAAGCACATTCTTTTGACTTCAGGCCCAAAGTTGCCGACTCACATGCCCAAAACTGTGGGGCTAATTTTTCTTTTCCTCTTAACTTGAAACTAAAATCCATGATGAAACATAATAGTAGCACAATTTAGAGAGATTGTCCATTTGAGCACATATACCATTTGCCAGGAGCTGTTTCTGGGTGAATGAGCCAGGGTGCAAGGGGGGGTGTAGAAACTGAGGGTGGACACTCAAGATGAGTGTCCTTGAAAAGAGGAGTCATTTGGGAGGAACCTGTGCACATTATAAGCATTTTCTAATCCCAAAAAGTGGTGATGTGAACACATAATTTTGATGAGCGTGAGACAGTAACTGGACCCTAACCATTTATAGTCCTTTTCATATCATTAATGTTGGAAGCAAAAAACAACACATACTCAGACTCACAAAATGTAAATGACCCTGAACCCACCGACAGTGATGGGAAAGAAGGATGATTTTAGGACTCCTATTAAGACCATGACCATGGAAATGGGAGGGATGAGATTTTATGGCAGGCAGGGGGTCCAGAGAGTATTAAATAACATTTTTTAGAAAAAAAAAAGAAAAAGAAAAATGAAATATAAGTCTACTACAAAACAGACAAGAACAACAAATTCATTTTTTGTTCCAAATCTTCAAGACTTAGGAAATCAACAATGACATCAAGAACAATTCAAAGAAAAATCACAGCTGAAAAGTTGACAAGAGGCGAGAAGGGGACCCAGAGTGTCCAATTGCTGGTGTGTCCCTCTTGCCCCTGAGACAAGACACAGACACTAACCAGTCCTCCACTGTCAATCTCCGACTCCCTTCCCTTCAGCCCGTTGCCGCCGCCGCTGCCGAATTTCAACTGCTTTGGACTGAAAATGTCATAAGCGTGGGTGGTGCCTTCAATGTGTTACTGTTTAATGACAGTCTTATTTCCCAAGTGCAACCTGTGTTCTTTTGGCCTCCCTCCCTCCTGTTTTTCTGCAGTGGTAGATGTTTTCATCTTCCCTTTTCTGGTGAGCCCACCCCATCACACCCTCTGAGGGGCTGCCGCAGTGTCAGGGGTACCTAAACACCCAGATCTCCCTAACTCCCATACTGTCAGAACTCCATGAGTTCTACCATTTTACACCTCCCCAAACCTGTCAAGCTTTTCTGCATCCCATTATTCCCAGGGACCTTCTGGACCACCTATCCAGATACTCAAGTGCATTCATCTCCCATCCAGAATTGCCTGAGGTTGTTTTCAGGTTAGTTCTCGTGGCCACTATCCCTTTGGTGTCCCAACAAAGGCAATTTTCATGCTAGTTCAATTTCTTTTGTGAAAGCCCAGAGAGGGTTGTTGAGCAATAAGAGATTTCCATTTAAGGTGAGAAATGTTCACTGAGTCCCTAAAGGTCTTAGCTAGTTGACAGGAATCTTTGAGAACCCCCTAGCTGTTCTGGTGTCAGAGGCTGGGTGTGGTCCCCAAAAGACTCCAAGCATTTCCTGGGATACTGAGCTCCAGGTTGTGCCTCACTCAGCTCTCTGACATCAGAGAAACAGGGAAAACGGATGGGTCTTCTCCTGTCCTCTCCCAGCTGATCCGGGGACATTGACAATGCTTGTATCTCTGTGGGCTTTAGTCTCCCACCTGAAACATGAGAAATAGAGGCCTCATCAAGCTTTTTAAGCTTTTCAAAATAACAAAACTTCAGCCCATTTTAAAAATGAAATTGCGCACTGAAGCCACTATATAGGAACTCCTTTCATAACGGACAAGGCTCTGTGCTGGATGAAACAGGTGGGAGATTTAGAAGAGATTCTCAGCCTCTTTGCAGGACCCCAGTGCTCCCCAGAGTGGAGTAAACACCCCTGGGCTTGGTTTCCTTGACTCCGTTATCTGCGTACCTGCAACACACTTTTGCCATCTCTGTATCACTGGCCCAGTATTTGTATCTAATTTGATTCACTTTTAATACATTTGACTTTTAAAAGAAGAACTTTCTGTCATCATCACAAATAGAAAACCATTATCAGTCACTCTAAATAGAAAGGAAGCATAAAAATAAGTACAAAGGCAACAAAGCAGCAATTGTCAAGTTCTAGCCAGATGCTATTGCCCGTGGAAGGGTCTGAACCCAGAGCCTGGTTTGCTCTCATTCTCTCTCTCTCTCCCCAACCCCCATTTTCTCCCCCCATCTCCTCCTTCTCTCTTTTTCTTTATTAGAACAAGACCCGCAGATATTAAAGAGCTGTTAAAGATATACCAGCATCTAATGACAATTTTTCTCCTTGAAGTAACCAGATGGACTGACAAAATTGCAAAGGAAATCATTTCCCGTGTGACTTAATGTTAATTAGTGCTATGTCCATATACTACTTAAAACCATTTTGCATATGCTAGTGGTACACAGCCGATGCTTCAGGAAACACTGGGCTGACTTATTCGGGAGGTCCCCTCCAGCTCAAATGTTCTGTAGTTCTTGGCTCCCTCTTAGCTCAACTTTGTTCCTTGCCCTCAGCTCACTTCAACTCACTGATATCCCAACCCTGATTAAGGTTTGGTCTCTAAGTCTACAGGATTTTATTTATTCTCCATGTTCCTTCTCTTCTGAGCCAACATCGTGCAGTGACTTTGTTTGTTGGGGGTCTGTAGCCACAATTTGGGCAGCAAAGTTGTGGCATGGTCAAAAGGATGTAGCAGTGATGACAGTCTCGTGACCTTACAATTGGATTTGGGAACCAAACCTGCGTAGGGGAGTGTAGCCAGGGAAGTATATTCCTTGGGGAAGGGTGGACAGATGTCATGATGCTGAAAGAGTATCACAAGAGATGACCTAGGAAACTGTGATAGCAATGGACCCACAAGGACCCAATAGCTAGAGGAGGAAGACATAGAAGAGAAAGCAGAATGAAGCAGAGAGACTGTTCCTTCCCCATCCCATCCCCTGGCACTAGCCTCTACTTGCCTTTACCTGTCCCAACTTCCAACCCCATGGGACCAGAGTCTGACTTCCCTTGGCCCTCCCAGAGCATCTCAGCCTCCATCCGCCTTGGGCTCTGCCTGGCCTCCCCATCTAACTCTCCCCAGGTTTTTGTGCAAATGGAGCATATTTTATGTGCAAATATTTTAGTAACTGTATGTTCTGCAAGTAAACCTGTGTTAATACTTGTCAACAACTGCAGAGTTTATGATACCAATAACACTTCCTACAATGATGAAAAAACATTTGTTTGTTTTCTAAGAATGTTTATTTGTAAACATATGTATTCACTATATTAATATGAATTTCTTACCTGGCAATAAAACTGATTATATGTGATGCTGTTGGGGTTGCCATGGATCTTTCTAAGGTTCCATATTCTAACCTCAGTTTTCATCAGGGCACACCAATATTAGTATTGAGAGCTACATTTTTAATACTTGAAATGTGTGGGAAATCTTTACCAGTAAAAGAAAATTTTAGTTAATAGCAATTTAAACAAATTTTCCAGAACACTTTTTTGCTTGAAGCTTTTCTGATGACTCTGTGTCATGTCTATTAGGTCACTCCCTGTCCTTAAAAAATGTCCCATTGCTAGGTCTCCATATCGTAATTAAGTTTATTCTTAGTGAATCTTGCTAAGATTTGCACTTTAGTTTTTTTGTTTCTTTTTTTTACCAGTGACCAGGGTTGTAAAACACAAAAATATTAAAAAGATGGGATTTTGGATTCTTTCTCTACTTATTAAAATTTATTTCCTGCCTGGCTTCGGTTAGCATTAAGTTTGAAATTTTCAGATAGAAATCTGCCTTAGTACAATTCCCTCGAAAGGGGCCCGAGACACAGATTTGACTGCAAGTAGCTTGAGAAGTGAAGGGAATGCTGGTAGGGGATGGGGGAGTAAGGCAAAGAAAGGAAAGCAGTCGGTGATGAATAGTTTATCATGCCAGCACCTGCTGTGAGTGCCTGGAGTTCAGTGCCGCAGGGGGACTTGGAAAAGCATGTGGAATTATCATACCCTCAGAATTACTGCACCCAAGTGGAGATAGAGCTGGGGTGTCTACACACCAACTCCCATCAGCCATCATTCGAGGACTGCCTTCAGGGAATGTTAATATTCAAACAATCTCAACCTGTCATGTGCAAAGGTAAAAGTATTTCCATGGCATCAGAGAAAGCCCCAGGCACAGAGATGCACTGGCTGGTAATTGGAAGTCAGCCATCATGCACTGAAGTCCTAAAGACCCAAAGGATAGAGGCACAAGTCCACAGGGGCTGCTCAAAGCCAGAAGTCCAAGGTCTCCTGGGAAAGAAGCTTCCATTCCCCAGGTACTTAGAGAAGTTTGTTGATGTTGAGCAAAGAGGATAGTAGACAACAGTCTGCCATCAGAGTGGGGGTTCTTTCACTGGGATTGAGAGACCCTTCATTGGCCAGATGGTCACTTGGTGTCTCCCAAAGGAGAAACTATGGGCACGCGCTCGTGCTCTCTCTCTCTCTCTCTCTCTCTCTCTCTCTCTCTCTCTCTCTCTCTCTCTCTCTCTCTCTCTCCAATTCTGGTTATTGGAGAAGTCTGGGCAGCAGACAATGCTTCTCCAATACTTGGGAACTGTCCAAAGTTAGAGTCACTGATCAGCACACATCACAACCCCAGAGACGCAGCAGAAGGACGGGGAACATTGCCATCAGATTGAGGTGAGGTTTAAACACTAAAAAGTCATTAGTGAAGCCACATTGGTTACAACTCAAACACAACAATCATATAAGGTATGCTTGGAGAGCTTCCACTATGTGCCAAACACCGCGGAAGACTACACACGTTGTCACATTTAACCCTCCAAAATGTATAAGGTAGGCATTAGTTTTGGAGGTGGAAAATCCATCTAAAACTTGAGTAATTGTGCCCAAAGTGATTTAATGAGTAAGTGGTAGAACTGGGGTTTGAACTCTAGAGCTCATAGTAACTACTATACCAGTAGTTCTCACTTGGGTGAACATGTGAACCAGTGCGGAAACTTGACAAAAATGCTGATTTTCGTGCTTATCCCATAGAGAGTCAGGCAATGTAGGTCTGAATGGGAGCCCTGGATTCAGTGTTTGTACCAGATGTCCCATCATCACAGCACAGTGGCTCCTGGACTGCACCCTGAGAAGCCTAGCATGATGTCATGTTCCCTGATCTTCCAACATCCATGGGCTTATCCCAAGGGCCCTGTGATACAGAAGCAAATGGAATGGAGGTGTGTGCTTGCAGAGAGAGGGACTTTCACTTTGGTTTCATATCCAATGTTGGAGGATCCTGTTCTATAATGGGCAGACAATGTCTCTGGAAGAACTGGTTGCTGATGTTAATTCCAACACTAATTTGCTACGTGCCCTGGGACCTGAAACAAGACCTCTTTGAGACTATTTCTTCATCCCAAGAAGGGGCCTGGGATAGCTAATCTCCAATCCTGCTCTCTTGCTTGGTTGAATGTTCCTCATCATCACTGTGACATTTGAATAGTCAACAGGTCAAGTCCCTTATCTCTTCCATAATTTTGCTCCTGGATAACAAGGATTTTGTTGTCTTTAATATTAATCATTATTGTAAAGACTTCTGTGCACTGAGCACTTGCAAGGCACCTTGTTTTGTGCTCATGGCCTTGTGTGGCTCTAACAACGATGCCCTTAATGCCTTTGTACCATGAACTTGATGGTCCAGTGAAGTCTGTGGATCTTGTTTCAGAATGATAATTTTAAATGCATAAGATACATAGGATTACAAAATAAACATCACAGTATCTTGAAATACAGTGGTGAAAATACTTTTAAAATCCACCTTTGTGATACAGAGACATATGTGACTTTTCAAAGTAATGCATTAAATAACAAAATCTAATAACAGGTTTCAATGTGGTGATGAACATCAATGATTCTTTGAGCTATCTCCTACAAATGACATTTAATGTGACATATCTGTGATTCTCTTGGTAACATAGCCCCAGGTCAGTGTTAATATCATGATGGTTTGTTGCATACATTTATAGTTGGGAAGCATACTAAATTTTAATTAGAGGATAGGGACAATAAGGACTTTTTTATTGTGCACATTCTCAAACCCACTGAATTTTATCCAGAGGCCCCCTTGAGGGTCAATGGGCCTTGGTTAAGGACCCTTGGACTAGTAGGACTTAGAACTATTTACCTATGTTCTCCATGGTTCTACTTTCTCATCTCTAAAGTAGAGATAATAATAGTATTGCCATCATTGGCTGTTGTGAGAGATAAAACCATAGACTAAAAGACAGGAATTAACACCTAGTAAACAATTGGGAGTTAGCTTTTGTTATAATTATTATTTCAGTGAATTCTTATGATAACCCTATGAAGTAACATTTTTATTATCCCCCCACTCCCAGAAGAAGAAACTGAGGTTCAGAGAGGCTAAACTTGCACCAAGTAACACAGCAAGCCAGGGAATGACAGAGCTGATTGAAACCCAAATTTTTCTGATACTACCTCAAGGTCTTGCCCACATAGCATGTTGTATAATTATTTTTCAGCAGTTATACTAAATGTCCTCACAACTCTCTGGGATGAGGCCAGCCAGGCACTGGGATAGATCGTGGTAATAACCCCAGTTCTTTACCCCTCCCCAAGGAGAAAGGCAGATGTCAGAGGTTCCGGAAGCTCTTGCCAGACTTCTCGGGGGATGATTTATTTAAAGGCATGTTCAGAACAGTTAATAATAATGTCCTCCTATTCAAAACAAACTTTTCCCAGCCCAGTGCTTAGAAGATCCCAATTAAAAGGAACTCACTGTCCCAGAAATGTTCAGATTCTGTTTTTTTAAATCAATCCCCTTAGAAATATAGTCATTCCCTAAAAATGAAATAAGTCTTTCTCATAAATTCAGACAGTCTTAGCCTTGAAAGAGAGCAATCTTCATAATGATAATAATAGCAACAATTCCTTCTGTTACCAATTATTGAATTGTTACTATGTGCCAGGCACTGGGGTAGGCACTGTTCATACATTGCCTCATTTTTTTTTCTCAACAGTGCTCTGAGAAAAAGGTATTATTCCCATTTTCTAGATGGTGAAAACTGAGGCTTAGAGAAATCAAATGACTCATCTGAGATCATACATCTAGTGAATGACAGGGTTGAAATTAAAATCCAGATTTACATGAGTCCAAAGCTAATCCCATCACAATGATTCATTCGTTCATGATTTATTCCTATGTTTGCTTCCTTTGGGCTAGAAACTATAGTGTGTACTAAAATTATTCCAAGGAGATATAGTTAAGTCCAGGGGAAAGTGTACTCCTCTAGATCAGATGGTATCAATAGTCGGTGTCCACTCCTAGCAACTGCCACTGACCTGGAGGCATCAAACCAGCCTGATGCTGCCTCAGTTAATGTTTCTGTACTTCAAGTCTATTCTTCAACAAAACCGGCTTGATGCTCAGAATGCTTAAGTATTTCTGGTGCAGACAGACAGCAGGACCAGAAGCGGCCTCTGGGGCAAGTAGACAGGAGACTAGAAATTGTAATTGTGTGCCATAATTTCGTATGACCATGGGAAAGTCACTTCCCCTCCATAGGAGGCAGTGTGATCTTTTGGGTAAAAGTAGGACCTCTGGAGTCAGGGCATCCATGTCTGAATTCAAGTGGACATAATTATAGCACCTGTCAGAGGGCTGTTATGAGAATGATATAAGGCAATCTACATAAAGCTCCAAAAATAGCTCCCAGACAATATTATTTTCAAGATTTTAAAACCTCATTTGGAAATCATCATATACCCCAGGATTTGCAGAAGGGATTAGAAGAAATACCAAGTTTCCTCGCATTGGGTAAGATGTATCTGAACTTGGTATGATGCCATTTCTTCTAGTGCTTTGGCTGTTGGTGATGTTACCAGCATGTTAGAAATCTGATTGGATACAGTCTCAATGAATTTTAAAAATGGAAAAGAAATAAATTCTTGCTCAAGGAATGTGGTTTTCTTGATGGAAGGAATTTTTCAGATCTAGAGGTCTATAGGGAATAAAATCCTAGTTAATGAAATCCATGGTAATAAAATAGGTTGCAAAATCCTGGTTTCAGATGGTTTGTTAGTTATCTATTGCTGCTTAACTACATAATTACTTCAAAACTTGGTAGCTGAATACAACATGTATTTACTATCAGGGTCTGGGATCTGTGCATGGCTTAGCTGGTTCCTACATTGCAGGGGTGGTCTCTCAGAAGCCTGCAATCCAGGTATCAGAGAGGGTTGGAGTCTCATCTGAAGCCTCAGGTGGGGAAAGATCTGCTTGCAAGCTCATTCATGTAGCTGTTGGCAGGATTCACTTCCTCCAGGATTGTTTGACTGAGGGCTTTGGTTCCTACCTGGCTCTTTGCCACAGGCCATCCTCAGTTTCCTGCCATGTGGACCTCTCCAATACAGCAGCTTGCTTCATGTAAGATGGCAAGAGAGTGTCTTCTAGCAAGACAGAAGTTGCAATCTCTTCTCATATAATAACAGAAGTGATAATTTATCAACATCACCATATTCCACTGGTTAGAAGCAAGTTGCTCAAGGGGAAAGGGTTAGTTATGGCTGTGAATACCAGATTATGGGGATCATTTGGGGCTATGTTAGGGGCTGCCTGCCACAATTGGTAAGTAAGGCTCCTCCAGTGCAAGAGTCTGAGCTGTTATGTCTTTTGTGCACAATTTTGGGCACAATTATGGCATTGCTGTCACTTTCAGAGAGATGTCTAACTTACCTGGGATTGAATCTTAGCCCCTCCATCTTTGATACCTCAGTTTCTCCATGTTCAATAACAGAGATAATATAGCACCAACTCCTCAGTTCTATTGTGTAAGTCTTTTCTATGGAATCAGCACAGATATTACCCAACAAAGACATAATATAGACTTATGTCTGCCTCAATAAGAACTTTGCTTTGTTTCTCAGCCCTTTCCTCTTGCATCTGGTTGGGGGTCATGTGCTAGGTTTTATATGATGTGAGTAGAAGTTATGTAGGCCGCTTTCAGACCTGGTCAATGAAAACCTCTGGCATAACCCTCCCAACCCTCTCCCCAACCTGCTGGATCTGTGCCCATGCCCACTGCAGCCTCGGAAATCACACATTGAAGATGGCAGATTCTTGGCTAGCCCAAGACTTTGAATGATTTTGTGGAGCAATGACTTTTCTGGCCACAATTCCCACTACTAATTGAACTTGATGTGAGTGAGAAATAATCTTCTGTTGTATGAATCCCTGAGGGTTTATCTGTTAGAGTAGCTAATTCCTTCACAAATACAACAAATGACGCATTTTGAATAGTATCTGGCACATAAAAAACAATAAATTTCATATCATCTGTTACCATCATCATATTTTTTAAAGATTTCATTTATTTATTTTTAGAGAGGGGGAATGGAAGAGGAAAGAGAAGAAGAGAAACATTGATGTGTGAGAGTAACATCGGTTGGTTGCCCTTCCCATGCTCCCAACTGGGGACCTGGCCTGCATCCTAGGCATGTGCCCTAACTGGAGATCGAACTGGGGACCTTTCACTTTGCGGAATGACACCCAGTCCACAGAGCCACACAAGTCAGGGCCCATCATCATCATCTTAACTGAACATCTAAATTTCTCTGTGTTAAAAAAGAAAAAAAATCCATACCTGATCTTTAACCCTCCCAGCAACTCTGAAAGTATTAGTAACCCCATTTAATAGATAAGAAAACTGAGAAGTCAAACTACTTACAGAGCAAGTGCTGCAGTAGGAATCTACACCTGGCTTCAACTCTGGTTCCACCATTTTCAGCATGCCACTTAGCCATCTCAAACATTCTGGTACGATCCAGATCCAGTTTTGGAGGTAAAACCTCTGGAGGAAGAGAATTGTCTGTGTCGTCAGCTTGGCATCTCACTTATTTTCTTGTCAGATTCCAAATCCCAACTCGTGCTATGTTGTACAGTTCAAAGAAAGCACTTCACATCAAGAAATGTCATGGTTGCTAGAAATAATTTTGTCACATCCTCTTGAAATTTTCCTCTTCGCAAGTTCTGAGGTTTCAGTTAGATTCAAATCTTACAATGCCTCATTTTAAAACATTATAAAAGGACACCCCATCTTTAAAAAATTCTAACATCCAAATAGAACACTTCACTGTCTTCATCTTAAAAGGTATAAAATGGGAAGGTTCTAAAGAGGCAATTTATAGTGCACAGTTGCCTTATTGCAGTTGCCTTATTTTTGGTAATTGGAAGCTATTTTTTAGAATCCTCACCCTAGGATATGTTCACTGATTTGAGAGGGAGAGAGAGGAAGGAAGGGAAAGAAAGAGAGCGAGAGGAAGGAAGGGAGAGAGAGAGAAACATTGATGCATTGATGTGAGAGAGTAACATCCATCAGTTGCTTCCCATATTCAATCAGACAGGGGATTGAACCTGCAACCTAGGTGTGTGCCCCAAGTTGGAAGCTATTTTTGATGTTGTAATTCAGCTTTTGGGTTTTGCTGTCCACTTACCAAAGGCAATTAATCTGAGTGTACAGGAATTCTACAATTATTGTCAGTTGAGTCCTCAGGTTCAGATTAATAAAAATTAACACCATACATAGGTTGTAACCTTAAAAAGCATTTATTCTGGATCTCATTATCTGTCATGGAGATATGCCTCATGGATATTCAATACTTCCTCAAGTTGAATCAACAGAATTTTGAAGAACATTTAAAGACATGTCTGAATGTTTAGTTCTTCTCAAAATACCTCATTTAGTTACTTGCTCAACAAATAGAGAACACCTACTATGTATCAGGCAGTGTGCTGGGCCTTGAGGATACAAGGATTTCTCCCTTTCCCACCAAGAACTGAAGGAAAATGGAAGACAAGCAAATGGGTAAGTCTGTACCATAAAGAGAGACATCATAGGTAGAGGAAAGCCTTAATGTAATATAGTCTTGGATTCAAATTCCCTCCCTAGCACTTCTAGCTCTGTGGCCTTGGAGATATTGCTGAGCTCTTTCAGAACCTAGGTTTTCTCATCTCTAGAATAGACACAATCAAACTTACCTTGTAACATTGCTTGAGCATTTAAGATAAGGTATGTAAAAAAAGATAAGGTATGTAAGACATTTACTCATGGTGAATATTTAATAAATTGGAGTTATTAATATGAAGCATTTGCTTATCATTGATTTGTACTATTGAAACCAGGCTAGTGGGCTAGCTTGTTTTCTTCCTCTGTTTATCTTCCCCAGAAGGATTCATGTGCAAGGAAGAAAGGGATCCCAGGAGAAACTGGTAAGGAAATGGTGAGAATTAGACAGAAGGTGAAGAAACCAGACAAGGGTGCAATTTCTGGCAGCATGCCACAGAATGTAGCCTTGTGTGTACTGGGCCTTAGAATCTGCACCTACCCCAAGCAAGTAAGTGGAGCTTTCATTCTTACACAACAACCAATCATTAGGCAAAGAGGTGGGAACCCCCAAAAACTCTGGCTCCCTGCATGTTGGGGGAAACGTGTCAATAAATAGTCTTAGGGAAGATTTGCAAAAGGTGTCTCAGGTGCTGGTAGTTAGAATCACAGGCACACAGGATCTGGAAAAGGTGCATAAAAATAGGAAAGGGCTATGAGGGCATCTGGGTGCCAATCATGCCAGTTATACCTCCTTTTTCTGACTTCTGGGGGACATTAGCCTTGGCTCAATTAGCCCAATAGGTAAGATGAGTTTTCCTTGGTTCATAAGCAAGGTAAGTTTGGAGAACTTACCTGTCCAAATATGGCTAATGGGAAGCATGGGGGCATAGCTTTGGGGTCTGTCTGGTTTAAGACAAAATTTTAGCCCCAACCCTTTTATAGCCAGTGTCACTTTGAGTAACTGATTCACCCTCTCTGTCTCAAATTTTCTTTTATTAAATAGGAATAATGATACACTTCTTTTGTAGGCTTGCTCTACAAAGATGTCTTTCTACTCACTGATTTATTTGACAAATATATACTGAGCAGCTGCTATGTGTAAGGCTCAGGGCTAAGCATTGGTACACTGAAATGAATCAGACCCAGTCCTGCCTTCCAAGATGTTGGCATCTTGTAGAGGAGGAAGATGTATAAATTACAGATTGTGTGTCCTCCCCTATACATTCTCTCTTTCTCTATCTCCCTTTCTATCTATGTCTTATTTTTAACACCAGTGATTTTTCCTCTCCTTCCTTCTGCCCCACTTCCTTCCTCCTTCACTTGCTCTCTACATTTCTGTCTTATTTTCCTTCTACCGTCACCTCAGTCTTCATATTTATATCAACTGGACAACATCCAACCTTCTGCCCTGTCCATTTCCTGCTTCTGCTGCTATTTTCCAAGGGCCCTTTGGAAGGCTGCAGAGTCTATGAAGTTCTGGGGAATTCAATTCAACCCAGACCTCAGATGTGACAGAAGGTGACTTGGAGACCTCAGAAAGCCATCCATCCTGTCAGTGAGAGTTTAGGGATTGGGGTAGACAGGATAGGGTGGGATGTGGAGAGCACAAGAGCAGAAAGCAGTCCTGAGTCCTGGGGAGGGGCACATAGAATGCATGGCTAATTGTTTTGTTAGTGGTGAGTCAGGGGAGGTTCTGGACAATAGAGCTGATCTCCTGCTATTTTGCAGCTGTGTGAATGACCAAGTGTGCTGGGATAGGAGTCAGGAGATTCCTAGTTTCAATTCTAGCTCTGGAACAAGCGGCATGATCTGGGATTTTGCTTGCCTTGTCCCTATGATATAGTGGCTGTGATCTTTTTGGACTGCTCCTCTTGGCCAGAAACTCTGCCTTCAAATCTTTCTGATTCCTGCCCCCATGGTGTGCCAGTTTTGAAATGGCATGCACTAGGTTATCCTATAGTAGCAATCAACACTTTTTTGTTCATTCCAAGATTCTGGAAAATGATAAGCTTTGGGTTTGAGATAGAGCTAAACCTAAGGCCCTGGAAGCAGGCTCTGTTGCTGGAACCTAGTTGCCATTTTTATTGTGAAGTCAAGAGCAGCTGCTGAAGCTGGGGAGGGGAACTTTGGTGACTCACATGAAACAGCACTCAGACTAGAATATCATGCAGTCTCTCTGGAGGACCCTGAAATCAGCATTTTGAGAACCGTACCAGGGAGCTGGACTGAGAATTACTTCCAGAAAGTAAACCTGTGCTTGGCTTTGCCCCTAATATACTGACCTGTTGTGGAAGGTTTCTGAGCATCTTTTCTTATCTTCACAGTAGGGCTCTTCACCCCTGCCCTGTCTTTCTGCATGATTTCTATAAGGAACAGATGAAATGGCAGATGGGAAAGCTCTAAGAGATTGCACAGGATCAAAGATGATGGCCTTTGTGTGAGAAGTTGCACCACCTCAAGCTCCCCACCAATATTCTCAGAAACAGAGAGATCTCAGCCAGAATAGCTAAGAGCTTTTTATCCCATCTCCTATATCACATACCTCTTTAGCCCCACTTCCCTTACTCTTGGACAGTTTTTGTTAATCATAGCTGTGGCAACCAGCTGAGCAGGTATACCCAGATAGCATCTAGTCCAGGTGTGCTTTAGAGCTCTTGCTTTCTGCTTCAGTGCCTTTCTGCCTGCCTCCATCATGTAGGATAATGTCAGGAACCTGCTCAACAATTCTAAGCATGGACAATGCTGAAGGGTGAAGGGGTCAACATGACATGGGCCAAACCTTGACCAGTGGACAATGGGGCCTGGTGGTGCCTTTTCCCCACTTCCACCTCCTGACAGAGAGATCTGAGTACATTCTATCTGCTCCTCAAAGGTTGTGATGGGCTGGAGCCCACTTACCCACAGTGGTTATTAGTTTCATAAATGTCCCTGGGGTTGACATTTCCTTTTCCCCTGTCCTTACTCTTACCAGCTCCTCCACCTTTTTTCTTGGAATCTCTTCCCAAAATAAGTGTCTTAAATCTTCTACTTTGTACCTGTGTCACATAGAAAACCTCATATAAAGTTGTTCTGTAGAATGATTCTGCCAATTACAGCCTTAATCCTGAACCTTTTATCCAAACCCACCCACATAGACTGTGCTCCATCCTGTAATGAGTGCACCAGTTATTTTGAGGGCCCACCAGTTCTTGAGCTGGAGGGGATAGACATGCACTTGGGCACTAATTATTCCTGGACAAGAGTATTATGAAACTCCCCCATTGGGTGAAAAGGTGAGTACAGAAGAGATGTTTTATCTAATTTCTCTCAACACTCACTAAGATTAAGAAGACAAAAATGAGATGCCATTGAAAGTTACTTTTCTTCACTTTTTTAATGATCCTCCCACTTCCTGTTTTCTCTTGGGAGATTGAAAAGTGTCTTCTCACACATTTCTCATTATCAGAAGTTAATGAGAATTCTAATTAGGGATACTGCACACTTTGATGGTATTTTATAAAAATGTAGCTTTGGCTTCTTGTTTGTCAGGCTGCCAGTCTTTTGCATCCTCGCCAAAGATGCCCTCTCTAATAATAATACTAATAGCTATCATTTATTGAAAGTCTACTATGTGCCAGGCAATTTGCATACATTGGCACTCGTTTTTGCAAAAGTCAAATAAGGTAGGAACCATTAACCCTAATTTTGCATGCGAAAAGTGAGCTCAGGCTGGTGAAGTGATTGGCCTGAAGTTACACAGCTAGGAATTGGCAGACCTGGGATTTAAACTCAAGTTTATTCTCTGGTCAAGAACTTTTTATGTTTAGCTTGAGCAGAGGATCTGAAGGAGAGAGAAGACAAGACAAAAGGATAACTTGTCACTACTTCTGGGAAAACAATCACTTCCAACTAGAGTGTTTGCTATGAGTTATGGTGTCTACAGCATTGGTTTCTTGGTCTCTCTGGGAACAGTGCTATGGGGTAGGGAATCCCAGGAAACTCTGAGACACCCAATTAGAAGGGCAGTAATATCAGACCCAGCAATAGACTGATTGCTTATTCATTATTCTTGTTATATCTAAATTCTTCCATCCATCCTACAGAAAGCTGTCAGCAATTATCACCACGTTCTTTCCAGAAAGGGACCTCTTGGCCTGGCTAATCATCTCTCCCTGAATTGAACAGAGTCTTGGAGCAAATCTTCCTCATATGACATCAAACTTCTGCTGTCTCTGGGGCTCCCCAGTGAATCCTCAGTGAACCCCTTGGGGGAAAAATGAGAGAACTGGACAGTTGCAAAGGAAGAAACAGTCCCTTCCTGCCTTGTTAAGTGCCAATTGTCTTGTTGAGCAGGTGTGCCCAGAGGCAATGGAGGATCAGGTGTGAGATGGATCTTCTGCACAAGAGGGAGCTGGGTCTGTTCCTCTCTCCTTTCCTCAAGGACCTCTTTCATTTTGATTTTTATCTTCTTTTTGTCTCTTTTCTTCTATTTTACTCATCCTCCTGAGCATCTATTTAATAACACCACATACTTGTGCACCTGACCTGACTTTACCAGGTTAAGAGCATCACTGATGCTGTCTTATAGCTCCTCACCCTCCACTGCCTTCTCACACTTTCTTCTCCTCTCTTCTGTTCTCTCTCTCCCTCTCTCTCCCTCTCTCTCCCTCTCTCTCTCTCTCTCTCTCTCTCATTCTATTTATGTTTGGATCTATTTCTCCCTTTTTATTTCAGTCCCTTGCCTCTAAAGCCTGCCCCACCGCAGACACATTCTCTCTTTCTGACTCTCTCTCTCTCTCTCTCTTTTTCTCCTCTCTGCTCCATCTGTGGGACTCTATGTCTCTTCTCTGACTTTTTGTTTCACTCTCTTTTTCATATGCAGCAAAAGGATTAATTCTATTTTGAGGTTAATCTACATTAAAGCATCACCATCATCTTCCATTTCTACATTTGTTGTCCCAAACAAAAACCATTCATGTTCAGAAGACAGAAGTAAAACCCAGATATGGCTGACTCCAAAGTTTGCACTGAAGCTGACTCAGTTTCTCTCTTCCACACCCATTTCCATTTGCTGCTAAGTTAATATTCTAAATATTTCTCAAACATGATATCTGCCTTTCCATTTATCCAGTCAACATATCTTAATCACCTGCTATGTGTCAGTACCTGTATGAGTAGGTTTTGGACAAATGACAGAAAAGACAAAATAAGACATGATCCCAGTCTACAGGAAAAAGAGATGACCACTCTGTTTATATAAGTTTTATCTATTTCATGCCTGGGTTCGTGTAACAAATTTTATCAACCCCCTCTCCACAGTGCACTTGGATTACCTAAAGCTTTGGTTAATCCCTTTAATATGATTCCTCCCCTGTAGAATAAAGAAGTGTTATACAACACTCTCCATTACCTTTCTGTAGCCTCTCTAGATTCATCTTTAACCAGTCTCTATCATTCATGTTCTAAAAAAATTTAAGGTGTTGAAAGTTTCCCCATAAAACACCAGATGTTTCCTGCTACCAGGCCTGATCCTTTCCTCTGCCCAGAATGACCTTCTTTCTACATCTGGTCAACTGTACTCCTTCTCTGAGACTCAGATCAGCATCCTCCCAATTGTTTCAGTCTGGATTAACTGTTTCTTTTCATGACCTGTAAATATCCATGATTAAAATTATAACATATTGTCTTATAATATTCTGTGTCAGAGTCTTTTTTCTTACTAGATTGGGAGCTCCTAAAGATTAATTTGTCTATGAACTGCCATTGCCTAGAATAGGGTATAAAGTAAGCCAAGTGATAAATATTGAATGAATAAGTGAATGAATGCATAAATGAAAGAATGCTTTTTTGACTACAACTTATTTCTTTTCTGAGCATTGAATTCTAGGGCTTACTTAGCACCAGGAACAATTTGTGGTTGGAAAGATGTAAAGACCTTCCTTTGGTGTGGGTGGGGGTATCAAAGATTCCTTTGAGGGTCTGATGTGTCTATTTCACCAGAAAAAATACACAGAAACAATATGTTTGATATTGTCATGGGGTATTCATGCATTTCCAATGCCCATATATATTGACCTCTGGTTCCCTTGAAGCCAGTATTAAGAACTGCATCTCTAGAAATGAAGCAAGGACACAAGGATCTTCCAGAGAATCTCCATCCATTTAGGAAGTTTTGTAGGAGCAGAGATGTGATTAGAACTCTCTGCCTCCTCTCCTGTTTCCCCTATGGCATCATGTTTCCTCTTGGCTGAAGAGTTTGGCTGTCAGTATGGAAACCTTCCCTGGACAATGTTTTTTGCTTTGTTTCTACTGACATAAAAAACTTTGTTATAACCTTGGAAAGTGACTTGGTTGGTTCTTGGAGGTGCTTTATAGGGTAATTGAATGTAGTTAAGCTGGTCTGAGTTTTGTGTGGCTTAGTTCTTATTAATTACATGGTAAGTTATTTAACTTCTGGGATTCTCTTCCCTCATCGCTTATGATGGGCTAATAATAGCAAATCCATAACGTGTTACATAAATAATATTCAAGGGTGTTGACTAGAACAATATCTGGTATATGGTACATGCTCAGCCATCATACTATCATCATTGTCGTCGTCATCAACATCATCAACATCATCATCATCATCGTCATCATCATCATCGTCATCATCATCATCGTCATCATCATATCATCATCATCTCTAAGATTCAGGTATCTTGATCTGACTATGTAATGTCTTTTCAATATCATCTTATTTGGATTACTCCTTTTCATAAGCAGAAAGGATGCTGGCAGATATAATTTCCTCCAGACATTATTTTCACCAATTTAAATATCGTGGTTCTAAGGAACAATCGAGATATCTTTGCAGATGTTACCACCTCTTTATGAGTGTCCACCTGGGATCAAACACTTATGTAAAAGCTCTTACCTTGACTTTTAGAGTTGGAATGCTCTTTCTTCCCTTAATGTTGGAGACTCCCTTTCATGCTGCTTAAAAAATGATGAAACCTAAAATTTGCCCATTATGTGCTTTTTGGAGGAACACCCAGTTTAAACACTTAGTTTTATTGGTGACTAACACCTGCATTTGCCATTTTCTTTGCAAAGAACTCTGAGAGTCTGAAAGTGGCCCTCTGCAAATAATAACATCCCGACCAGAATTCTCAGCATGCCCTGTGTGGAGGAATGGTTTGCAAATGGAAAAGATTACGCATTTTCTTGATTACAAGTGGCTGGAATTTTACTAGAAAATCATAGTGGCCCTGAGGCCATGTAATTTACTGTTCCTGACATCATTCAGCCATTTGATTTCCCAACCTTAGTGCCCTCCCCTACAACCCTATTTGGAGCAGTTAAACTTTGATTACATGGAATAGCCAGAGTAAGGAAGAATCTTAATAAATAATATTTATGGTTCATTACAGAACCATCCCAGTAGGAAAAGATCATTGGGCAGGGCTATGAGTATTGTCAGTGCCACTTATTAGCTGTGTGTCTTCGGTAAAGTCACTTAACTTTCCAGGGTCTTTATTACTACAGCCAAGTTTTCAGGGTTACTTTGAGGATTAGAAATAAATTTGAAAAGCATACAGCATATTATACATGTTCAGAAAGAGTTGGTTCTCTTCCCTTCTGCTTTTTCATTCTTTTAAGAATGTATTAAATAGATACAGGATGCCAAGCACATTTCTAGGAACTGGAGATATAATGTCCAACAAAACCATATTGCCCATGTCCTTGAGGCAATACAGTTAAAATGTGATATATTCTAAAATGGGAAAGTTTAGGGTGCTCTGTGAGTTCATAGGAGAGAAATCTTACCCAGCCTGGGTTCATTTATAGATTACAGATGGAGTATAAATGATGATGATGATGATGATGATGATGATGATGATGATGACAACGATGATGACAGCACTCACATTTTGTGTTGAGCACTGACATTGACCTGACCAAGGCCACACAGCTGAGCAGTGTTGGAGTCCAATTCAAACCAAGGCTCTTCCTAGCTCCAGAGTCCAAGACTCTCTCCAGCTCTTTCCAGGCTCGCAGAGCTTAAGAATTTACTCTGAAGTGGACAAGAAATGATATTTGGGGGCATGTATATCCTTGCACTGTGATGTCATTCACTATACCCTTTCTTATCATCCAAACCCACTGTTTTCAATATTTTATAACTTTATATAGGAAGAAGCTGATGGGTTAATAGTGTCACTTCTCTACCAAACACCATGTGCTGAGACCATGTGATCATGAACATTTTCTGTGACCCGGAATGCATATGGGCTTGTGACCATAGCTCTCTTGAGCCATAGAGGACTTTGACAATGAATATTGTGAAATGGGAGTTAGTGAGATTCAAACTCATCTGTGGCCAACTCTCTCTCAATTAGATATGTACATCCTCAGGAATCAAAACATCTCTTGCTTTGCCTCTAAGTTCTGTGGCAGAGGATGACAGTAGAGTATGCTGGCAGGTGTAGCCCACAGTCTGTCATTGTGTAGCTTTAATATGTACTACATGACAACAGCTTCAAATGTGGCAGATAGATAACACAGACATTAATTAAAGCAGCCAGCCCAGGTGGGCTCCCTCTGCTGAGACTCAGAACACAGAGATAAGAGCCAGAAGTTCCCTTTGAGGTTCAGACAAAGAGAAAACCAACATCCCTACCACCCTCGAATGCCCTCACACAGTCTGGCAAAACAACAGGCTGTCAATCATCCAGTGAGGAAAACTGGTCTTGATATGCTTGGTGGCTAAAAAGAATGGGTCGATACCAGCTATAAATTGATGTGAGGCAGCTCAAGCACTTACACAGATGATCACAGCCAGATGGATTTGTTTTCATACAATATCCTCAAAAGTCCAAATCCCTGATCCTGGAATCCACAGACATCTTGTGAATTTCAGCCTCATTTCTCAGTTCTTTCCTTCCCCAAACACACTAGGCCCTCTTAGCTCCTAGAACAGTTTGTCTATATTCAAGGATTTAGCAGATTGTATCACACTATTGACCTGTTGTCTTGACCATCTGCTTGGAAGACCCTTAAAGGTAGATACTCTATCTTATTTATCTTTTTAACTTTGCCCATAGTAGAACCAATAGAGCTTCCTTATTCTAGCCTGAGTAGTCAATTCTCAAAGCTTGTTTTACACTGGATGGAGGAAGAAACAAAAGAGGAGATTCCAGAAATTCCACCTGTGTAATGGGCCACCCCAGCATGAAGCATGGTGATTGGGGTGTACTACATTCACTATGATTGCCTAATTGAGAGGTGTAAAGCCAATCCTTGCTCACTCAGCTGTACGTTACAGAAGGAGACATTAACTATCTCTCTACTCTGTTCCTTCTAAATCATTAGGGACACCCATGCCTTTCTCCCCAACCCCTCACCCCATGGCATAGCCATAAAGGTATCTTCTTTATTTCTCATCCCAACCTAAGTACCAAAAAGCTTCTATTTACTCTCCTGCCAGCATACTCTACTGTCATTCTCTGCCACAGAACTTAGAGGCAATGCAAGAGATGTTTTGATTCCTGAGGATGTACATATCTGATTGAGAGGGAGTTGGCCACAGATGAGTTTGAATCTCACTAACTCCCATTTCACAAATTGCCTTCAACATTACTAACCTTCCCTTGGATTCAGAATTTTCTCATGCCTTAAAATTTCCAGACCTTCACTCTATGCCCTTCATGTCAATCCAACTGAACTACCCTTTCTCATGAATATGTGTCTTAACTATTTCCTCTCATGAGGGAAGTTGTTATAAACTAAGGTAAGGGCTTTAAACTTGGTGAGTCCGTGGTCATGCAGTCTATGGATAATGTTCAGGGACCCATAATTCCTCAGAAACAGAATATAAAACCTTGTGTGAGACTGTGCCTGTACCTTTCTCTGGGTTTTGATAATGTACTGCACTTAGGAGAGATGCCACCATCTGGGGAAGCTTGATGAAGGGTGCTTGGGACTTGTGTATACCATTTCAAAAGTTTCTCATGAGTCTATAAATACATCAACATACAAAGTATCTAAAAATCTTGTGAAGCAGTAGAACAGAAAACAAAAATCTTGGTGCATGTGCCTGTTTACTTTTCAAGGAGAAGCTGCATATCTTTCTTCCATTATTTAAGTGGAGTTTGATCCACACAATTTTATCAACACTGATGTAACTATTTACACAATTCTGAGCCTTGGTGTCTGTGTCCCCCACCACTGTACATCCATCCTAAATGTGGGTTGTCATTTGCCATCACTTCTGTCTACAGCCACACTAAATAGAGGAGGCGGGAAAGGAGGGGTTGTTTTAAATCTTGAGAATGGAGAGAAACAACAGCAGAGTCCTCTTGATTTTCTGACCTCAGGATGAGTCATCTATACACCAGCAATGAAGGAGATAGATTTGCGTACTTGTGTTTTTAATCAGTGTTAATGTGGGCAGGCACCCTCATGTAAGATGTAAGGAAGTGTTCAGTGAAAAACTTGCAGGCTGGGATGTGGTAAGGAGGTGCCAGTAATCTGAGCAGTCTAGAGGGACCCACATCCTGCACCACAGAACATGGCTATGTACCAAGAGCTGCCCTCACTTGGCCTGTTGCGGATCTTCATGGCCCCAAGGGATGTGTCTCCCCGTGGTCTCTTCTAGACTACGTGTTTTTACTGTAGCTTGTTAGGCTGATCTAGGTGTCTGTTTGTTGTATGGAAATTTGAGGGTGAGGATCCAAAACACATACTGTGGGTTAAAATATCAAACGTCTCATTGGTTTCTTGGGATTTGCCACACCTGACCGCTGTGTTTCATCGTGGCTGGTTCTGTATAGCTTACACTGAGTTAGCCCAAGAGACTGTTGCTTTGTAACTTTTTGCATTATCATTTTGGATGGATTTGTATTGTACACATTTTTAAAAATTCCATACTAAAAAAACAAAACCAAAAAAAACCCCAAAATGAAATGCAGTGAAATCTTTTGTACTGCAAAGATTATTCCCTTGCTGGTATTTCTTTTATACTTTATTATGCTAAGCAGAATGTCACTCTTATTTCTAGCCTTCAGTTGCATTTCAGAAGATCCCTCTTCAAAAACTTTATTTTTGAGTTGATACGAAGCCCTGATTTATGAGTAATAATAGAAGTTGAGCATAATGAGTACTTTTGGTACTGGCCTTTCCAGGTTTTGAGTCCCAGAGGCTCTGGACATCTTGTAAGCAAACCGTGGTGTTCAACATCAGAGCCACCCAGAGTGCCCAGGTCTCCTCTTCCAGCTAGATACGTAAGAGCCCATGGCTCCTACTCCAGGAAAGAGACAACATGGTACCTGTTAGACTCGTAAATTGGCTGAAGCTGGACACAGAACAACTGAGTTTGAGTTCTGGTTGCATCAGTATCAGCTATGGGACTTTGGACAAGCCATGCAGTCTTTCCAGGCCTCAGCTTCCAGTCTGCCCGCTGAGAAGAGAAACATTGCCCTCACGGTAGAGCATGAAAATTGTGTAAAACAGGCATGTGAAAGCCTTTGAAAACTCCAAAGACACAAGTCTGAGAGATTATCATCAAGGAGAAAGATGGGAAAAGAAATGACCTGGATAAGGGCCAAACCTGTGCTACACATTTACAAAAGTTACCCAGATTAAAAACACTGGCTGCCAGAGCCACAGACCCAAAGCAGAGGTAAGATACAATATATCTCTGTCATTGAGGTTTTAATGTGTTCTCAAACAGAGGAGAGTAGACACAGTGACTTGTTGAGACCCAAAGGAATTCTACCCTGTCCTGTCCTATCCTATCCATTCTTTTGACAAATAAATACCCATGAAGCATACACAGAGCATAAAACTACATGATCTATGCTGAGGATATGGAAACCAATGAGACACTGTCCCTTCTCTCCAGGAGTGGAGAGTTTACTACGGGAGACAGAAATTACTCCTTTCTAGGAAAAGCAGCAAAAGGTAATCAAAGAAAAGCAAGCAGTTTTAGGGGATTTTGTTTTTTAAAGAATAGTTGCCAACATCCAGAGTGTTTTGGCCATCAATTCACATTGCAAGCAATCTTTTAAACTCTAATTCAACTCCATCTGCAGGCTTGGATGGTAAGAATTTTTGTTTTTAAGATATGGGATCAGAAAATAAAGATTCACTTCTGCTCACTAAACAGCAGATAAGAAAGTAGGTTCATTTTATTTTTTGGCATTGTCATGTTCAGTGGATGCTTTTTAAGATACGTTATTTTTATATCCAACCAATTGCAGGCACAGAGTTAGAAATATCAATCAGCTTTCAAAGGAAAAGCAGAGGTCCTCTTCCCCCATGTCTCTTACCTTCCTTCTTGGTATCTTTCCAAAGGCAAGGATTTTTAATGGTCGACTCTTTCTTCCAGAAAGTTAGCCCTTTATTACTTAATGTGCACATATTGCTATTTCTTGATTAATTTTCCCTCAGACATTACTGATTGATTTCCTCGTTTGGGAAGATAAGGATTTTATTCTCTTATCTGGGGGTGAGTTCTTGCCTCAGCTTTGGACTATAGTGAGGGATCTGTGGTTCTCAGAGCCTGCAGTGCTTCTCCGGAATCCTGTACATGCTGGTCCCACCTTGGGGCTTTTCCAGGCTTCAGAGAGTTTGCTTTGATGGGGGCAATGTCGGCGAGTTCAAACACACAAGCAGCCTTCCCACAGGCACCCAGCCTGCCGTTTCCCAGTTGGAATCGCTCAGGGAGGCCCAAGCCTCCTGGAATGTAGGCCTGCACTGCAAACGCAAAAGATGAAAACTTACAAGATGGCAAAGTACTTGGCTAGAAGTCCAAGGATAGCTCAGGGGAACCTACTGGAGGAGGAACTGAGTAGGTGGCGGTGGTGGAACAGCTCCTTGCACAGTTCAGAGGAGAGAATGAAAAACAGTCACTCTCAGGAATGAGACCTTAATATATGATAACAAGCTACAGGGAAGCTGAAGGATTACTCAGTACTCACTGCTGGGACAAATGTTAGTTAATGATTTGGAAGAAACTCAGGTTGTTCTTACATCAGATTGAACACTGAAAAAAGAAAAACAATACAACTTTCAGATACAGTTAAAAGGTTTATAATTTTTAATAAAAACATGCACCAGAAAAAAATGAAGTTGAACATTTATTGAGTTGCTGAAACAGAAAAGACAATTAGTAGATAAAATAAAAAAATTAAAGTTTGTGCAACCTTTTTGGAAGGCAATTTGGCAGTGTGTTATCAAGATACTAAAAAATATCCATGCTTTTTAACAATTCTACCTCCAAGTTGGCAATCATAAATGCAGCCAAAGCTTTTGATTTAGAAAACCTCATTGCAATGTTGTTTGCAATGGTGAAAAGATTTCCAATCTAAATGTATAACAAGACGGAGAATGCTTAGGTAAATTAGGGCATCCATTTGTTGGATTATCTCAAACCCCTAGTTGCAAGTCGGACCAGCCTGGGTCTGTTCCTCACTTCTCTCTTCGTTCCTGGGGTGGGGGTGGGGGGCTGCTTAAGTTTCTGCTCCTTATCTGTAAAATCGAACCAATGGGCTCCTGCAGGGTGGATGTGAGAGTTTGGCTCCATATTTGGTGTGCTGACTGGGGGTGCTCTTTTTGTTTCTCAGTCTTTTCTTAATTTAAAACCTGGCATTATTCTTCCTGCAACTCAGGATTCCCATGGTCAAAGGATTTCACTGGGAAAGCATTAGCAGGGAGGAAAAGGGACTAAAGGATTTGGGGGCCAGTGTAGGTGAGATGGACGCAACTGCTACATAAGTGCTTGGGGACGGCTTCAAGGATCTCACACACAATACCTCGCTTGTCTCCTGAAACTCCCTTAATTCCAATGGGATTCAATAAATGTTTTTGCGCAAGATACTGCAGAAGGGGCTAGGTAAGGACTGGGGAGATGTCCGGGATGCCAAGATGAAGAACAGCCATTCCTGGTGTTCAATGAAAGTTTTTCTCTTTGAAAGACTCATGCTTTGCAAGGTGCTTAGCAGCATGTAGTGTTCTCCATGTAGAGGAGAAAGTGAAGGAACCCCTCTTTGTAGTGTTCATGATCCTGCTTTTGTTACCAGACAGGCCCAGGCCAGGAGCAGGTCTGCCTCAGGCCAGCCGATAGTGTGTGGGTTCTCAACTTCATGTAGGAAATATTTCATGACAGGAATCCAGGTGATTTTGAGAATATTTTTATTAAGGCTGGGGACAGTGAAACAAAGGAAGGACTTAGGATAGAAGAAGTAACAAGAGAGAACCTAGGCAGGGGTTGCTTTGGCTCCCTACAAAAGTTATAGGAAAGGACTGAGCCAAGGCAGGGCTGCTGCTAGCTCACCTGAAAGTCAGAGAAAGTTGACTTCACTGCTCCCCTGGCTGCTAGTCTCCTTGGATCCCTTAGAATTTAAAATGAAAAGTTTGTACCTGGAAAGGGGCATGGGCATACTCTAGGGTGAGCCTGTGCTATGTCTTTGTTCTGAGGGCTTTTTATCTTCTGTCAGCAGGTGAGAATCTTAGCAGAGGGTTTTAGCAGAGCATTCATTACTTTTCTAGTTGCATTTTTAAATATGTTGATGCATCAAAATGAGCACGTATGGGTTTTGGGGATATTCTGTGGTCTGTTATACTGTTTTACTTTCATCTTGGATCTATCCAGCTTTTAATAGGTTTTTGTTATTTGTTTCCCAATTTCATTTTTCCTTGGCACAAATAACATTAGTTGGGTCTTTGTTCTTTATTTTCCAGGCCAGGGGGATTTAAGTCCTGTACTCTCTGGTTAAGGAGAATAGTTATGAGCCATTCCCTCTCAAGTGTCCTTGGTTAAGGGAGATAAGCTCTTGTGATTCACTAGCTGGCTGCAAGTTGCTCAAACTCTTTGGCCTTGTTTGGTGTCCATGTCTGAATTTCCCATTCCATTTGCCCAGGAATTTTCCTAGGTTTTACTATCCTGACTCACTTTCATTCCCAATGCCAGCATGGTTTCCTTTTTCCTATGGTGGACAAAATTCCATGTGATATTTCATTCCTAATGAGCCCAGATGCCTTCATATTAATCCTTGGGATCCTTTAATTAAAAAAAAATCAACATGCAGTTGTAATAAATGGCAATTCTTGGAGGAGCCACCATCACCAGCTTTGTGACATATTCAGCATGTATTCACTGAATACCTATTATGTGCCTGAAACCACAAAACTAGTGCAGACTTGCCTTGTCCTGTTTTAACGAGATACTGAGTTGTTTTTCTGAGATAACAGAATAAGGCCACAGATCATGCAGTCAAACAGCTGGATGCACACACTAGAGAAAGATTTCACCCTAGAGTAGCATTTCAACGTCACCCAGTCCAAATCCAGGGCAGACTATATAATAAATCCCCCTGAATTTAAACAGGTAATGCCTGAAAAGCCGTGATTCTCTAGCACCTGTGCACTAGGCTTTCATTATGCTGAAATAATGCAACTCAGTACAATACACATAACTTCCCCCACTTCTTCCTTTAAATGTAACCTAAAAACCCTTGGCTGGGAAGACAGATTTGAGCCTTGTCTCCTATCTCCTCACCAATGAATAAAAGCTTTTTTAAAAAATCAGAAGCTGATGCCATAGTATGCAGTAACTATGGCTTCCACGGATGTCAGGCAACAGTAACATGCCCACTGGACACATAATACCAGTTATACGTATATTGTTACTACCAGTTATTGGAGTGGCTATTATGTGACTATAATGGACAGGTGTAGAAGCTAAAACATGGTCTTGGTCCTCAACAAGCACTCCTCAAATGGTAGAAACATCCAGGTCAAGAAAGAACTATAACTTGGAGTTGGAAGAGCTTCACAATTGTACTGCAAAGTTCCTTGGTGGCAGAGGAAAAAGAAGAGAGTCTGATCAGGAAGAGGAATCAAGGAAGGCTTTCAGGAGGTGGTGAATTTGAGTTGATCCTTGAGAGAGGAATAGACTTCTGGATGTTTGAAAGTTGAGCTATGTAGGGGTGTTGTAGCACACTTCCCATCATTTGAGCTGTATAAATACGGCTTTGAAGGCAGAGAGCACTGGGTTAAATCCTAGATCAATTACCAGCTAGCTCTGTATGTGAAAAATCTACTTAATCTCTCTAAGCTTCACTTTCCTCATGTGTAAAATGGGCAATGCAATATTTAGTCTATGGAGCATATACAGGAATGAATCTTTCTCCACCAATGCAGGAATGCTCAGACTCCCAGTGATCATAATTAGGATGTACTTCTCCTAAGATAAACATTTTAAAGTTCCCTCTGCTCCCTGCCTACCTGTCTCTGTTTGCTCTCTTAACAGTGAGCCTCTGTTGACTGATTCCCTGTATTATCTTAGAAAAGTCACTTCCCTTCTCTGTACCTCCCATTTCTCATTTATAAAATAAGGGAGGTTGGCAAAGTGGCCTCTTTCATCTACAATATAATGTTCTGTGAGTAATCTAGGCAGAGGAATAGTATATGCAAAGGCTCCAGGAGTGATATACTCAAGGCAGAATAGATAAAGAGAAAGAATAAAGAGGGAATGACTGAAATAAATCTGTAGAGAGGTAGGTGGGAATGTGTGACCAGAGAGGTGATGTAATTTGCCCAAAGCCATATACCTTGCAAACAGAGGATCTGAAAGTGGATCACAGGTCCAGGTAACAAAAACCCATGCCCCTTGCAATCACCATAGACCTGATAAGACTTGACATCTAGAAAGCTATGTTTTCTCCAATAGCAGGGCTGACATTTGCCAAAAGTTAGCTATGGCTAAATTCAAGGCCCTTGGAGTGGGACCCTGAGAGGCTGACCCAGTTATCATCACCCTACTTGCCAATGAAAATTTAAAACCAACCGCACTGAGAGAAAGTGTTTGCTGGGCTCTGATAAGGGTTTAAATGGAACAATGCCCCTGCCTTACAATAATCCAACAGAATCCAACTGTTTATTTGATGAAAATTTCCCTTTGTCTTTAGTTTACATTTCCCCTGATGGTGAGGGTCTGTGGGCTGCAGTCTGGCTGCAACAGAGAGTAGGGCTTTATAACATTGGGCTGATGTGATTCTACAGACCCAGCTTGGGGGGTGCGAGGACACTATTGCAATTCTCTAGGCACCTCCACCAGGGTTTTGGAAGGAGACCTTTTTTGTGTAAGGCAAAGCAGACTTGGAAACAAAATGTACCTTCCTGATGACTCTCTTTTAGGATAGTGAAGTAGGAAAGGAGAAAATGAGGGAGATTGAACAGCTTTGCAAGAACATATTTACAATTAAATTACATTTTAAAGGGAATGTGGAAATCCTCACTCTGCAAAGAAGCAAGGTAAAGAGAAATCAGCAAATTGTAGTAGGAAGTTAGAAAGTGACACAGATTTTAGAATCAAGAAGATTTGAGTTGAAAGGTTGATCTGCAATTATCAGTTGTATGACCTTGGTCAATTAACCTAGCTGGGAATCAATGTCGGAAAATAAGGATAATGATATGCTTACAAAATGGGGTGATTATGAAGGTTGTGACCCGCAGTCACTGAATGTATTTTTTCTCTGTCCTAGTAATCAAGAAATATGTATAATAAACAGGAAATGGGGAGGGACAGAACACCTTGGAGTCATAAAAGTAGGATCTAATTAGAAGTATGGTAGTTGGCTCCTTGAAATCACCTGGAGTTTCCCTCTGAGAGGAAATCACTTTTGAGTCATTAAAAGTAGCATCCCTTGGAGAGGGGAGTAGGGTCTGCAGCTACAGTTAGGATGTAGACCCAGTGGCCCCATTTTCCTGGAAAAGAGAAATATATAAGGCGTATGGTTTCTGAGCATTAAAGAGAAAAGGGGAACTGACTATGACTTCAGATCCTGACACAGGAAATAGATGGGGCTTTAGGGTTGTGTGCATAGCAGGTATATGTTCCAAGTCTGACACTCGAATGAAATGCTATAATATTTAGGCCACATTTGGGCATCATTGGTCAAGTTTAATTCAGAAGAAATGAGATTGAAACACACACACACACACACACACACACACACACACACACACACACAATAATGATCCAAGACCTGTAGCATCAAGGTAAATAGAGGACAAAAGTTATCTGTTAGACTCTGTAGTGCAGTGATTCTCTTAGTCTGTAGAGTCATCTGGAAAGCTCTGAAAATTAACATGGGTCATGAGCTCTGCCCAAAGCCCATAAATCAAATCATCATTTGTAGCCAGGCTTTGCAACCACAGGTGTACAAGGTCTGTCCAGAAAAAAATTCAACCATTGTTACTATAACAAAACATTGTTACTATGGTTTGCATGACATCATGTAACCTGGCAGCCAAGTAGAGTGGACTGGAATGCATATGCATGAACAATGACAACTTCACTCTACTTACTAGTCAGTGGGGTGATAGACGCTGTTGAGTGAGCATGTGTGGCCATCACATTCAGAATGACTGAGTGAGTAGAGCAACCAATCTTCACCAAATTTTGCCTTAAACTTGAACATTATTCTGTGAAAACAATTCAAATGATTCAGAAGGCTGCAACTATGGGCAACTGGTGATTGGCAGTTTCCTCACAACAATGTGCCTGCTCATGTATCACATCTCATGCAGATTTTTTTGGCAAAATATCAAATCACCCAGGTGACTCAGCCCCCCTACTCCCCAGATTTGGTGCCCTGAGACCTCTGGGTTTTCCCAAAACTAAAATCAGCTTGAAAAGGGAAGAGATTTCAGACTGTTGCTGAGATTCAAGAAAATACAACAGGGAAGCTGATGGTGGTTGGAATTGTGTGAAGTCCCAAGGTGCCTACTTTGAAGGGGACTGAAGCATCATTGTCCTATGTATGATGTTTTTGTATCTTGCATCTTCAATAAATGTCTCTTTTTCATAATACGTGGCTGGATACTTTATGGACAGGCCTCGTAGACTGATTTTCAAAAGCACTCAGGTTGGTTTTAGTTTGGGGCTTAAAAAAATAATACTGCTGTAAACATCTGTGTGCAAGACTGTGTAGACACTGGTAGATGAATTGAAAAATGTGGTCTATTCATCAATGGGATAATTTTTAACAATAAAAAGGAATGAACTGTGAACACATACTACATCATGGATGAGCCTCAAATACATTGTATGAAATGAAAGAGAAAAAACAGACACAGAGACCATAGATTGTATAATTTTATTTATATGAAATGTCCAGAAAAGATAGAAAAGCAAGTAGATAAGTGGTTGCCTGGAGCTGGGGTTGGGAATAATGATATCTCCAAATGGGCATTTTAGTGTGTGTGTGTGTGTGTGTGTGTGTGTGTGTGAGAGAGAGAGAGAGAGAGAGAGAGAATGTTCTCAAACTGCTTCACAATGGTGGTTGTACCACTAGGTAAACTTACTAAAAATCATTGAAGTGGAAAACTGAAATGGACTAATTTCATGATATGTAAGCTATAGCTCAATAAAGTTGCTTATATAAGCCATTCAGTGAGGCAGCAAGAAGACATGGTAGTAGTGGACTATTTACAAACCTTAGATTTTTCTAATGAGTGAGGAAGTTGGACAACTATCCCACTTCCCTGATCGTCCACCACATGGAGGCTGCATAAAACCCTAGTTCTTTCAGGTGTGTGTAAAGTTGATGGGAAGACCCATGAAAAGCTACCAGAGTTTTGGCCAGTCTAGTAGGTGAGGACTCTAAGATTCCTTGGAAAAATAAAAGTGTCACCATACTTGCACACTATGTTTACAGAGCAATTGATACCAGCTATGCGAGGATTAAGTGAAATACTATATGCATGCTTAGATAAAGTGCCTTAGCAGGTGGAAGATGGACAATAAATATTAGTCCCTGTCTCTTCTGCCTCAAGAAAAGCTATTGTCTTTCTGTCTTATGATCCACTCCCATCCCATCGTTTACCATCAGAACTATATGTATATCTAATGGTATTGTCATTTCATCCACAATTCTCAGTATCACCCATGTCTTTTGTCAGTACTGAAGACTTTCCTGATTGGCTCACTGGGATTGTCTTTCCCTCTCTCTTACTCTATTTTTATTTGGGATTTTAAACTCTCAGGAGAACTGAAGCTATTACCTTCTCTTCCACTTTATGAATTGGGAAAGCCATGGAATCACAGGAGTCATGGTGACTTGGCTAAGCCCTCAGTTGATTAACAACAGGATCGGTCATTTTCACAGCATCACGCTGACTCGGCCCATCATCAGCTGTGAGCAGTCTATGGAAGTATCATTAAAAGCCCAACTTCTGACTATGAGCCTTCTCATTCCAAGGCAACAAAGAGACCTCAGTGTAGTCTTGAGTTGAGACATCTCAGGGATGTGGCCTAATTTAGGCAGTTTTAAATCTCAGGTGTGCATTTAAGCAACTGTGTGACTATGGGCATGTTACTTAATTCTCTCAGCTTTTCCTTCATCTGTTAAATGGGAGTGTCTCTTGCATAAGGCAGTTATAAAATTCAATGAAATTATTTACACTAAGAGACCACAGATCCAGGTCCAGAGTAGAGGTTCAATGACTTCTTGTCTTTCCCCTAAGATATAGAAAATTAAGAAACCTCTGGATTGTCATGAATTGTTGAAACCTGTGGCTGTCTATTCTCTGAGAACAGAAAACGCTTGCAAGTGGTGCAGCCTCAGGGTCATCAATCAGAGCATTTGTTTTGAGTGAGTTAGAACCAAAATCACCAATGTTGAAAGGGAATCTTGGCTCTTCCAACCAGGTTGTTTTCAGGAATGAATCACTGGCTGTGTGACCTTGAGAAAATCCCTTTATTCACTTGAAAAGCTATCTTAGCTTTCTCATCGAGGCAAAAGTACCATGTCTGACTACACAAGTATTTGTAATACATGCCATTAGCTTGCTTACTTCTCATATGAAGCCTCATAAAATAAAAACATAAAAATGTATTCCTGCCCATCAGTTATTGAATCATTCCAGGATTGTGGGAGCACCTGGTAGAAGGGGAAGGTGTCTGGTCATCATTTGGATTTGGCACTTTTATTCACTGATGTTTTTAATTTAGTATCCTAGCTCTCAGTCTCTGTGTGAATCCATTTTGATCCTCTGGATAAACTTCCAATTGTTATACACAACAAAATTGTTCTGCTTTAATGTCAACTTTTATGGTTTGATTACTTACATATATGCTTAAGAAATATACTTTATGCTACTAATACTCCCTTGGGAAAAAATTTTTCTTTCTCCTGGCAATCAGTTAAATGCCTTGAAGAGGGTACTCACTCCCATGATTTTGAATGCAGGGGCTTGAAAATGGTTTTATTTTAAATTTTAATTAATTATTCCAGCCTCTAGCAGCTGTGCAGTGAAGTGGTTGTTAAATCCCAATGGTAGCAATAATGTGGGCAGACAGAAGGGAGCCAAATTACTGTTGGCTGACCCTGAAAGGAGGGAGGAGAACGCTCCCGATTATGTCAAGTGGCCTGAATTCCATGACATGCCGACTCTGTGTGGAATCAGAATGCTTGAAAAATCATTTATGTTGCCTTGAAGCTGGAAAAGCTACTTATCCATAAGAACCATCCCTCTGGAGGAAACCCAATGGAATCAAACAGGTTTCAGGGAGAGCTTGCTAATTCCCTTCAGCAGAAAGACATCAGTCAACACTGGGAATTTAGTCAGTTTCCAGGTCAAGCAGAAATTCCCAAGGTCATCTGTTAGTCTGGCCCAGATGCTGGTCATTTGGTCCACTTAGAGTTGGGCAATGGGTACTTTGATGTAGTATGGATATCTGTACTCAGCATGAAGTGTGAATTCCTCAAATTTGATGGCAATGCATTACAGTCAAACATCCTCTTATTCAGAAGGCATGGATTTGAGTTCAGCTCTATTCTCTACCAGTGGTATGAGCTTCGTCAGTGAGGAAGAAAATAATCCTTATCTCACAGGGTTGCTGTGGGCACCAAGTGTGATAATGTTTCTAAAACCTTAATCTTGTGACTGGTTAGTGCTCAACACACATTTCTTTTCTGGTATTTTCTATGCATATTTTTACATAATTGAGATGGCACTGTCAGGACTTAGGACATTGCTCTATTGTCCTCTGAAATGATAATATAGTTCTGAGTTTTTTACATAAACTTTTCCCCTTTCTCTTCACTCTTTTAGCACTTTATTTTTAATTTGTGTGATCATGCGCATGGTCATATGTATGAATTTAATTTAGCAATATTTTAAGAATATTTACATCCATGTTCAGGAGTAATTTAGGTCTGTAGTTTTATTCATTTTGGGGATGTTTTTGTTCAATTTAAATATCAGTATTGCACTTGCTGCACATAACATACGAAGAGGCACTTCGTCTTTTTCTGTCTGTTAAGAGCTTGTTTGCATTTGGTGTGACTTCTTCCTTGAATGTTTAATAAAACTCACCAGTGAAACCACTCTGACTTCAACTTTTCTTTGTGGGAAGGTTGTGATAAGTTCAATTTCTTTACCAATATTCTTTATTATCCCTCTAATGCCTCTAGGATCTATGGAGTTAAAAATCTCTCTTTCATTCATGATTTTGTTAATTCACATTCTTTCCCTTTTTATTGATCAGTCTGGATAGAGCTTTATCAATTTTGTTGATATTTTTAAAGAAGTAACTTTGGATCTTTTTTTCTTTTAGCCATTTTATTGATCTGCAGTCTTTATTATTTCCTTCCTTTTACTTACTTTGCTCTTCTTTTTCTACTTTCTTAAGAGGCAATATGAGGTCATCCATTTCATACCTTTCCTGCTCAAATCTCACTCTCTTTTCTTTTGGGGACTTTATATATTCTGGATCATTTCATATTATCTCACAGGATCATGGGGCCCTATTAATTTTTCTTTAATCTTTTTTCTCTTTGTATTTTATATTAGATAAATTCCAGTTATAAGTCTTAAAATTGACTTGACTTTTTCTTTTGCTTATCCAGTGAGTCTTTAAATTCCAGGTATTATATTTTAATTATTATATTTTTAATTTCTAGCCTTTTCATTTGGTTATTTCTTATGTTTCCATGAAGACCATATTTCACTCATTGAGACGATATTTTTCTTTAAATCTTTCCTTTAATCATTTGTACTATTATCATAGCTGCTTGAAAATCTTTGTCTGCTGAATCCCACATTTGGACCAGCTTGGAACTAGTTTATGACAACTCTATTTTTCTGGTCTATGGATCACCTTTTCCTGTTTCTTTGTATAACTAGTGTTTTAATTGAATTTTGGATATGGTACATAATATTTTATGGAGACTTTGGATTCTGTTTTTCTGAACAATGTTGATTCTTGTTTTAGGAGGCAGCTGAACTACTAGCTGACCACCATGAACTTGTGAAAGTGGTTTTTTTTTTTATTTGCTAGTGCAAATCTATGAGAAAGTGTTTATTGAACCTCACTGACTTCAATGGAAAGATCTTCCAAACAAAATATCAACAAAGATATTGTGGCATTGAACAATACCCTAGATGAAATGGGCTTTACTGATATATACAGGACCCTCCATCCCAAAGAAGCTAAATACACATTCTTTTCAAATGTACACGGAATATTTTCAAAGATTGACCACATGATTGGACACAAACAAGACTCAACAATTTTTAAAAAATTGAAATCATATCAAGCATTTTCTCGGATCACAAGGGACTGAAGCTAGAAACCAACCCCAAGGAAAAAAAACCCAAAATGCTCAAATTCATGGAGATTAAATAGCATGCTATTAAACAATGAATGGGTCAAGAATGATATTAGGGAAGAAATCAAAAGGTTTCTGGAAACAAATGAAAACGAACTCACAACAACCCAAAACTTATGGGACACAGCCAAAGCAGTCCTGAGAGGGAAGATCATAGCAATACAGGCCCACCTAAAAAAGTAGAAACATTCCAAACAAACAACCTAACCCTACGTCTACAAGAACTCGAGGAACAACAACAAAGACAGCCCAGAGCAAGCAGAAGGAAGGAAATAACCAAGATCAGAGCAGAATTAAATGACATAGAGACTAAAAGCACAATTCTAAAGATCAATGAATCCAAGAGCTGGTTCTTTGAAAAGATAAACAAAATCGACAAGCCTTTAAGCAGACTCATCAAGAAGAAAAAGAGAGAAAACCCAAATAAACACAACCAGAAATGAAAGAGGAGAGATTACAACAGATACCACAGAAATACAAAGGATTGTAAGAAATTACTACAAAGAACTGTATGCCAAGAAATTTGAAAACCTAGATGAAATGGACAACTTTCTAGAAAAATATAATCTTCCAATACTCAATGGAAAAGAAGCAGAAAGCCTGAACAAACCAATAACAGCAAAAGAAATTGAAGCAGTAATCAAAAAACTCCCAATACACAAAAGCCCTGGACCAGATGGTTTCACACGAGAATTCTACAAAGCATTTAAGGAAGAGCTAACCCCTATCCTTCACAAACTATTTCAAAAAATCCAAAAAGATGGGAGACTCCCAAACTCTTTTTATGAGGCCAACATCATCCTAATTCCAAAACCAGATAAAGACACAACAAAGAAAGAAAACTTCAGGCCAATATCACTGATGAACACTGACGCTAAAATCCTCAACAAAATACTGGCAAACCACATTCAACAGTACATTAAAAAGATCATACACCATGACCAAGTGGGATTCATTCCAGGGATGCAAGGATGGTACAATATTCGCAAATCAGTAAATGTAATACATCACATAAACAAAAGCAAAGACAAAAACCACTTGATCATATCAATAGATGCAGAAAAAGCATTTGATAAGCTACAGCACCCACTTATGATAAAAACACTCGGCAAAGTGGGAATAGAGGGAGCATTCCTCAACATAATAAAGGCCATATATGAGAGACCTACAGCCAACATCATACTCAATGGGCAAAAATTAAAATCTTTTCCACTAAGATCAGGAACAAGACAAGGATGTCTACTTTCACCACTTCTATTCAATATAGTACTGGAAGTTTTAGCCACAGCGATCAGACAAGAAAAAGAAATAAAAGGAATCCAAATTGGAAAAGAGGAAACAAAACTGTCACTGTTTGCAGGTGACATGATAGTGTACATAGAAAATCCTATAGACTCCACCAAAAAACTGCTTGACCTAATAAATGAATTTGGCAAAACAGTGGGACACAGAGTCAATATCCAGAAATCAAAGGCATTTCTGTACACCAACAGTGAAACAGCAGAAGCAGAAATCAAGAAAAAAATCGCATTTGAAATAGCAAAAAGAAAAATAAAATACCTAGGAATAAACCTAACCAAAGAGGTAAAAGACCTGTATTCAGAAAACTGCATAACACCCAGAAAAGAAATCAAGGAAGACACAAACAAATTGAAACATATACCATGTTCATGGATTGGAAGAATTAATATCATCAAAATGTCCATACTACCCAAAGCAATTTACACATTCACTGCAATACCTATTAAAGTACCAATGGCTTATTTCACAGACATAGAACAAACACTTCAACAATTTATATGGAACCATAAACAACCCTGAATAGCTGCTGCAATTTTGAGAAAGAAGAGTAAAGTAGGAGGGATCACAATACCTGACACTAAACTATATTACAAGGCCACTGTGATCAAAACAGCCTGGTACTGGCATAAAAACAGGCACATGGACCAATGGAACAGAACAGAGAGCCCAGAAATAAACCCAAGTCTCTATGGTCAATTAATATTTGACAAAGGAAGCAGCAACATAAAATGGAATAAAAATAGCCTCTTCAACAAATGGTGTTGGGAGAACTGGACAGCTACGTGCAAAAAAATGAAACTCAAGCACCAACTTACACCTTATACAAAAATAAATTCAAGGTGGATAAAAGACTTAAATATACACCGTGACACCATTAAAGTCCTAGAAGAGAATGTAGGTAGGAAAATCTCAGATATTTCACGCAGAAACTTTTTTACTGACATGTCTCCTAGAGCAAGGGACATAAAGGAAATAATAAACAAATGGGAACTCATCAAAATAAAAAGCTTTTACACAGCCAGAGAAAACAGTATCAAAATAAAAAGAGAACCAACTGTATGGGAAAACATATTTGCCAATGATACCTCAGACAAGGGTTTAATCTCCAAAATATATAAAGAACTTACACAACTCCACTCTAAGAAGACCAGGAATCCAATTAAAAAGTGGGCAAAGGACTTGAACAGACACTTCTCCAAGGAGGACATACAGAAAATCCAAAGACACATGAAACGATGTTCAATATCGCTAGCTATCAGAGAGATGCAGATTAAAACCACAATGAGATACCACTTCACACCAGGCAGAATGGCCATCATAAACAAAGCAACAAACAACAAGTGTTGGAGAGGTTGTGGAGAAAAGGGGACCCTAGTGCACTCTTGGTGGGACTGCAGACTGGTACAACCACTATGGAAAGCAATATGGAACTTCCTCAGAAAACTAAAAATGGATCTGCCTTTGACCCTGCAATTCCACTGCTGGGACTCTATCCTAAGAACACTAAAACACCAATACAAAAGAACCTTTGCACCCCGATGTTCATAGCAGCACAATTTACAATAGGTAGGTGCTGGGAGCAACCTAGATGCCCATCAGTAAATGAATGGATCAAAAAACTATGGTACATTTACACAATGGAATTCTATGCAGCAGAAAGAAAGAAGGAGCTCCTACCCTTTGCAACAGTATGGATGGAGCTGGGAAGCATTATGCTAAGCGAAACAAGCCAGGCAGTGAAAGACAAATACCATATGATCTCACCTTTAACAGGAACCTAAACAACAAAACAAAGAAACAAGCAAAATATAACCAAAGACACTGAAATAGGGGACAGACTGACAGTGACCTGAGGGGAGAGAAGAGGGAATTTCAGGGGGGAATGGGTAGGGTTTACAGGAACAAATTTAAAGGACACATGGACAAAAACTAGGGGTGGGGGGTAATGGGAGGGAAGTAGGGAGGGTTGGGTGGGTGGGCTGGAATGGGAGTCAAAGGGAGAAAACTGTATTTGAACAATGATTTAAATAAAATTTTTAAAAAAAGAACCTCACTGACTTCAACCTCTAAAATCTGTCTCCCCTTAAAATTTTATTGGGCTTGTTTTCATACTTTGTTAAGGCAAGCCAAGGTAGGTCTTCCTCCAGGGTGTGTCTTTTTTCTAACCTGCGAGCATACTTGCATCTCAGCAGGATTTTAGGTTTGTTAAGAATATGTAAACAATATCCCTCTACTCTAGGGCCAAGACACCAACCTCTCTTGGCATCCTTCCTCCAGCACTCTTGACCTCTAGTGTCTAATTTCATTTTCAACCCATAGCAGCTTCTGTCTGGTAAACCTTAGGAGGTTACTTTGAGAAAGGACAACCTAGCTCTCATCTGTAAACTTGCAAAGGACCACCTGCATGGACTTCTGGGTTTTCCTCTCTATAAAGAGTGAATCTCCTTGATGCCTTCATAAAACATTACATCAGTAATGCATTGTTTCATTCATTAAACAGATCCCAAGCTTTCACATGTCACAAACTCTGACCTATGCCTCCACCACTTAGCAGAACTGTTGTTCTCAGACTATAGTGTTCTGCCTCACCCTGGGGAAATTTTTCTCAGGCAGAGGGCTGGGTGATCATGGGGCTCACTTAGGAGTGTCCCTTCTCTCACAATTAGTTTTGTTTCACACTACCTAAAAATCTGTTGACTTACATATTTTGCCTAGTTTTATAATTGTTTATATTAGGAGACTCACCCAGGACCAGTTATTCTATTATAGCCACAAGAGAAAGGTTGAGCATTATATGTTGTTTTAATATTTATAATTCAGATAACTTCTTCAGGATATATTTAGATGTGATGTTTATCTTCCTTATCACTGCATTTAAAATAGTGCTTGACACTCAGGTGGTTAATAAAAATGTGTTGAATAGATGATATATCCTGGCTGATCACCTGGTCAGTCCCGTCTTCAACTCAGAAAACATTTTTCTTTTTTATTTACTTGATGATTTCCCTTCTTTCATTTTTTCTAGAATATTTACTAAACATATGTTTGTTGACCTTCTGCATATATCTTAACATCCCTATCATGTTTAGCCTTTTTTCACCAGTTCTGAGGAAAGCCCCAATTTAATATCCTAGTCCAGATTTCAGTATTCATTGGTATTGATTTTTCTATGCAGACCATCCATCTACTAAGTTTTACTTTGGAAGTAATGGTTTTAAATTTTTGAGAGTTCTGGTTGTTTCTTTTCCTTTGCAGCCCGTTCTTTCTCATTGATGTAATAACTCAGTAAGTTTCCTTCAGTTTATTGTGTTAACTGCTCCCTCACACATTAATTTGCTGTTTATTGTATTTTGAAGTCTCTTTCACAGTGTTAGACTTCTTCAGATGTGTGGTTTTTATTGGTTGTTTATAATGATTGATGGAATTTAAATTGAGTGGTGTGGGCAGCTGAGGTATAACTATTTAGTCCAAGTGAAATTTCATGTTTTCTAGGCAATGAATGCAGATTTAGAGAAAAAGGGCCTTAATGCTGGTGTTTCTATAAGAGAAGGGAGTAGGGCAGGGGAGGGGAGACTTAAGTGGGCTTTTCCTTGAGGTGTGTAAGTGGAGGATTTTTTATTTTGAATGTGCAATCTCCCTGTCTTTTCTGAAAGGTAAGGTTGTCTGAGGCACAGCCCTACTCCACTGGCCACAGATCTCACTCTGGGAATGTTTGTCAGAATTTCTGGGTAAAAGATCTAAACATAAAACATTATCCTAGGGACAAATGTCAATCAAGCCACTCTGGTATTCAGTGTCTGGTTTAATTGCTCTACCTTTTAATTCTTCACCCTGCCCACAACCATTCATCTTTTATCACTTCTACCCCCAGTGCCAGTTCTTTCCAGCTGCTTTTCTCTTCCAGTAGAGTGTGTTAGTGGCACTCTTCCCATCTTTCCAGTTCTGCTATGGATTTTTAAAGTATATGTATACTTTATTTTCTGTTGTTTTAGTCATGCACATTAACCAGAAATCTCCACTTACAATTTTATATTCCATTTACTTATATTCAAGCATTTTCCTTGTCATTAAATTTATTCACAATCATGTAAAACCAAAACTAATAGCCCAAATAAAACAGGAAAACACATATGTGAGACACTTGTCTGGGTAAAATATAACAGCCAGCGTTTGCTTCACAATGATGAAATAACAATTAAATCAATATTAGAGAAAGGAAAAACAAAAGGGAACACCTAATTTGCAAAGTCCATCAGAAGACTTTAATGTGTGTGTATTTATCATTAGCAGGCAATTATCAATAAAACAGATCTTCATTCTAAGTACCTCGCAACAGCAGACATTGATGGATGGCATAGATTTTCAAGAAGGTAATGGAATTAGCAGAGAGGACAAACCAACTTCTGACCTTGTAATTTATAAAACCATAAAAATACTTATTAAAGACCTTACAAACATATCCCCTCTAAAAAGGTGATGCTGTGGGAGTTGTGCGTTTCAGTAAGAGCTGAGCTGAGGGAATTGTGGTCACTGCAACTGGAGTGTGGGTATGTGTTAGTATATTTTTGTATATTTTTCACTCATTACTTTATTGATTCACTCATTAAACAAATCAATTAAGTATCCACAATAGACACCAAACACTACACTTACAATTAAGGAACTCATGGTCTAATGGAAGAGGGAACAAGTAAACCCATTATTTATAATACTATGAAGTGGTCCTACAAAAAGATTAATAACGTGGTCGATGAGATCCTATAAGAACCTAATTAAATTTGGGGGGGAGAGAAGTTTTCTCAAAGGAAGACCAATTAAGCTGAACCCAGAATGAGTGGTAGGAGTTAATCAGGCAAAGAGCAATGGAAAGGATTTTTTGGACAGAGAGACTAGATATTCAAACATTCAGAGAAATTGCTGAGAATAATAGGGTCCAAAAGAATAGGAAGTAGATCCACATGGCTGAAGTAAAGACTGTGAGGGAGCAAAGAGCAAGAAATAATGCTGGAAAGGTTCAGTAGGAGTCAGAACATGCAGGACACTTGATGTGAGCTGAGTTTTGTGCAGAGGAATAGCATCATCAATTTGGGTGCAGAGTGTAAAATAGATTACAGAGATCAGAGCCAGAGTCATGGATAGCACTTAGGAGAGTGTTGTAGAAATCCAGCTGAGGAATGGTGGTCACTTTCGCTAAGGTGGTGTCAGCAAAAGAGAAGATAAATGGAGGAGTTCTGGAACTACTTGCTAATTACAATAAATAGAATCTGGTGAATGTTTGCACCTATGGGGGAGGACAAGGAAGCCTGAGTGTTAACACCCTTTCTCTAATGGGTGAATGTGCATCTGTTTACAGAGATGAAGAGTGTGGATGGGAGCAATGATGGAGGAGATTTGAGAGGATAATGTATTCATTTTTGGACACCTGAGTGCAAAGCTCCAGTGGAACTATATAGAAGGTCACAAGCTATGTTCATAGGTGGTTTATGTGAGATTTCTGAGCTGAATATTAAATCTGGGTGGACTAAGTGATAATGATAATCGAAAACATGGGACTAGGTAAAAATCAACCAAGAGCAGAAGGATAGAATTATCAGAGCAAGAAGGGAAAAACTAAACTAAGCTGCTGTATTAGTCAGCTCAGTCTGCCATACAAAAATACCACAGACTGAGTGGCCTAAACAACAGCAATATATTTTCTCACAGTTCCATGGAGGCTGAAAGTCCCAGATCAGGGTGCCAGAATGTTTGGGTCTGGTGAGAGCACTCCTCCTGCTTCCTGGTTTGCAGACACCGTGTTCTTGCTACAACCTTAGGTGGGGTAAGGGTCAGGGGGAGGGGAGAGGGGAAAGAAAAGGGGGATTGGTTTGGTGATTTATTCATTATTTCTGTCAGCATTGAGTTTCCGAATGAATCTCCAAGTCCCAAACCCCCAAACCTTTTCCTTTGAGTACTCTGAGCTATCCAACTTCTTTTCAAGCACATCATCCAAAAATTTCCTCTTTTGTCTAAATTAGTTAGAGTTGTGTTTAAGCTTCTATAATTTTGGAAGAATCCTGACCAATACTGAGATTGCTGGTGTGGGGATGAAAGCAAGAATACTGTGCTTTGAACAATTAATAAATTGAGAGAAAGTAGAGAAAAGTGTTGTCATTTGTAAGAGAGATTCACTGATCCCTTCAACAAACATTTTCTGTTCTGTGCACTGGCAATTCAGCATTGAACATAGGGGGTATGGTACATACACAACTGAGTGTGAATAAATCTCTTTGATAAAAAATTCTGTTGGAAATCAGAATTCAGAATCTGTTTGTGGTATGACTGAATCTTCACTTGTACAGTGTTACATATGTAGCAATAATATTAAATTTTTACTTAACACTGCAAGAGTAAACATTTTTATTTATGGAAGATAGGCAAGATATAGGAAGGCAGATAGAACTTCTCTCTTAAGTACTACATCAGTTTGGGGAATGAAGACATAAACAGAAACACACTTTCCTGAACTGAGTCCTCTCCTTGTTATTCTTCCCAGTGGTCAGCATTCACTTATGCTTTTAGCCAAGATGAGTATGCAGGGAATGAAATGGCACACCTTTGTTAGGACCTAAGAGGATGGAGGTTGATATAGAAACAGACCTTCTGCACCAGGGAAAGTGGTATCTTAGGTTGCTAACAATTAATTAGTGATCAGTTTGTTGTGTTGCCTGTTGCCCAGGATGATTAATCTGAGCTTGAATCCAACTAAACCATTACGGAAAGTTCACAGCAAGATAAGCTGTGAGTGACAATGTTGCCCTTTAGAAGAAGGGGAGTTGACAGAATGAAATGCAACCCCCTGCCACCCCCTCTCTGGTTTCCTGCCTGTCATGGCAAAATCCCCAAGCTCCTGCTGTGACTAAAAGCTGAGAAGGCATGCTTTATAGTCACATGATCAGGGACTATCAGAATTTAAAGGGCCTTGGGGATTCACTTCTCCAACCTACTCATCCCACAGATGAGGGGGTTGAGGTCCAGAGAAATCAAACCATTTTACATTCTTATAGACACCCAGTAAGTTGTTGATGGAACTGAGCTATAGCTCTGTCTTTGTCACACAGCGTTGTCCTTTTCCTACTGTACCACTGAGTTCTGCTCTCACAGCAGCTGCCCTTTCCTACAGAGGAGGGTTGCAGTGTTGAGCACATGCTTAAAGGACATGAGATTAGAGGCCTGGAGATCTGGGTTCTTGTCCAGCCTCTGGCATCAGTTTACTCTGTGAACTGAATCTGCTAAGGAAAGAGAAGGGGGCTGCCGATGAGGTGTCTTGGTTGTTTCACATGTGGCTTTCATTCTTCATTAGGCCAGATCTAATTCCTGCTGGGATGGTGTCAGAGAGCATTCTAAGAGGGTGAAGGTGGACACTGAGAGACCTTTTGAAACCTGGACCCCACAACTTGCATAATATCACTTCCAGCACTTTCCGTTTGCCAAAGAAAGTTACTAGGCCAACCCAAACTCCAGGTGTGGGGAAAAAGACTCCAGCTCTTGATGGGAGGAGTGGCAAAATTACATTGCCAATGGGAATTACATTCCCATTACATGAGATATAAAATAGTTTTTAGTAAACTTTGCAAACTGTATCTTTCATCTCTAAACTCTGGAAACTTTAAGTCCCCAGAAAATTCCGAAATAACTCCCTTGACACCATTACCCAAATGCACTTTATATATTCTCTAGATCATATTGCTTATGAATTGCTCTCAATTATTTTGTTTTGGTGGTGGTGTAAAGGGGTAGTGCCATGAAAAGAATATATAAGCATATGTGTCTAGATCATGTGATTCCATATATGCATTCATGTCATTTTATGTTCAAGTGTATGTTTTAATTTAATGTTTGATTTAGTTTTCAGAAAAGATGTCATGTGACACAAAGGAATATGTTATATACAAATAGAAATGAAGGTAAGGTAATTAAAAAATAGAAGAGAAGAGCAATCAAATGGAGCCAAAACTAACTTAAGATGCATAGAACTATGTCTTTAACCACCTGTGATAGACAAATTATAAACCTGACTCTGAGCTTCCTAGGAGACATCAGGAAGAGCATAACACATGGCTACTGCAGAGAGAGGTGGAGAAAGTAGTGACTTTTTATCTCTTGGTCATAGAGCCTCTGGTCAAGGTTGAATTCCCTCCCTTGGATTTTGTGGCCTACTCATATAAAATTTCCCTCTTTTTATAGCTTGAATGGGGTTCCCTATATAACTTTTATTTCATTTTTAAAATGTGATCTTAAGGGAAAAAAAGAGACCAAATATGGAGTCATCATGGTCTCTGTGTTCTTTTCATGGGGCTGAACTAGGTAGAAAGCCAAAGGTGACTTGATTTCCAAGAGTCTGTGTGGTGGGACTGACAACCATCAATTACAACTCAAAATATGTGTGTGTTTGTCCTAACTGCTGCTTTTACTCCTAGCCCACTCTTTTTCATATCAAACAGTTGCTATAAAAGAGGAGTTGCATATTCCTGTCCAGCTCATCAATAAAGGCTTAGATTTCCCTCTTTGTTCCTACCTTTGTACCTCACATCTTGGAACGTCCCTGTGCTTATGTTCCCCTCATCTTTTTATTTATACTCTGTTACCTAGTTCTGTGTTCATACCAAGTGGTAGGTTGTCTGAGTTATTTTTTTTTTATCTTTTGAATTCTATCTCAAATATCCAGTTTGCACTGGTCTATCTCTTTCTGATAGCCTCCATCATATAGATAAGTTCAAGTCCCAGAAATCCATTCATCATCCTAGAATTAATCATCTGGCCCATATCAGATAGCACCAGTCACTCAGATGAGGGGAAGCCATACAGAAAGAAACATTAACTTCAAGCCAAGACAGGAGCAGAGAGGAGGTGAAGGACTCTGAAGCTGTCTGGTATACTGTGCCTTGAGGGGCTGTCTGGAACCTGTTCCAAAGCACTTGGAAAAAATGTTGGCAAAGAGCAAAAGTTCCAGGACATCCAGTTAAATGAGAACTCTGTCCTCCCTGCTTCTGCACTTACCTCTTAGAAATAAAGAAAATATGCTTGCAGAAAAGCCAGTATTGATCTCTATCCTCCAGAGAAGGGATGCCACTCCTCATCAAATAAGGATTTTTTTTAAGAACAAGACAACGTCAAGAATACCAGGATTTTTTTTCCTCCAAATGACTGTTTATGTTGTTGAGTCTTGGCTACTGTATTAACTGGAAAAGGAAGCAAACAGATTTCCAATAGCCTCCACTCAGTTTGCAGATTTAAATAAATATCAAGCTGTGGTACACAAATTCAAAACAAGTTATTTCATACAATTGTTTTAAAATAATCTCTTTATCTGACTACCAACACACACACACACACACACACATGCACAGAAACCTCCCTAGAACAAATGAGAAGACCATTTTGAACTCTCTGCACCTTACTTTATATGACTAATTGACTGCTAAGTCTTGTTTATTTTACCACCTGCAAACCTCTTACATCATGCAGTAGCAAAATCTTGCAGTGGTTAAGAGCCTGGACTTAGGATCTGGATTTCCTGGGTTTGAACTACCATTTGCAGGCTGGGTCATTTTGGCCTCAGCAACATCACATGTAAAGTGGAGAAAGTAATAGTACCTAATTTATGAGATTGTTGATTAAATGTATGTAATACTCTCAGAATAGTAACTGACACATAACAAGCACCTGATTAAGGTTGTTACTAACATTATTTTATTATTTAATCTGCTTTCTTATTTCTTCTTACTCTTATAGTCTTTGTTCAAGCCAACACTATCTTCAAGCCAGACATCTTCAATAGCATCTTAACTTTTCTTCCTGATTCTGTCTCCCTCAGTTCATTCTTCCATTGTGTAGCCAGAATATACCATTGAGACAAACAAATAATAAAACTGAGCAATATTGTGTGTATGTATGAGAATGTGGAGATGACAAGAACCATGAGCAGGTGAGCTATGGAAATGGAGAAAATTCATGAAAGGCTTTGGATTGTATCCTGCTGTATCCTGGGGTTTTGCCCAAGGTGGTGTGAAGGGTTTGGACTAAACTGACAGCTGGCTATCCACCACTACAACCCTTGAATGTTTGACTCTTCATGTGAGTTAGCAAGCAGCCCCATTCTCAGAGAGTTTCCAGCCTTACCCAACACAGATGGCATCATCATTGTAGTTTGGGAAAACATGCAACATCCCATTTGGTCACTGACAGGTACTAAGAGGTTCCACTAGACAGTTTATCAGCTAGGGTTTGTTGTGCAACAATCTACCCCAAAACTAAGAGGCTTAAACAATAAGTATTTATTATATCTCACATGAGTGTGGGTTCACTGTGGATTGGCTGATCTAGGTTGGTTTCAACAAAACTCTTCTGGGTTTACTAACATGTCTACAGGTCAGCTGGGACCCTACTCTATGTTGGATATGGATAGGTCACCTTAATTGGGAGAGCCCAGCATCATGTATCAGTTCTCTCCTTGGGACCAACATTTGCCTGAGCTTTTCCTTCTAACGAGTAACGGTGAAAATGAGAAAGGGAACATGTGAGGCTTAGGATCACATGGCCAAATCAAGACCAGGAAATAGTGTTCCATTTTTATGCTCATAGATTTCCTGGTGCCAGGAAATTTGCAACTGTGAAATCTCCATGCTTTTGCCCAGGGCAGTATTACCCTCATGGGTTTACAAAAGTCCTACATTGGCAAATACTCTATCTTTATTGGAGGCCAGGGGTCTGTTAATATAATGAGTGGACTGAGTGGAGTAGGAAAGATAATTAAATGGAGACACTGTGCCCTATCTTAAGCAAGGGAAATTACTGTTGTGAATGCCAGCCCAGTGTTAATAGCAACATAGTGTAGTAGCTGTCCTAACACTTATATATGGTAGGCACTGTTCTGAAAGTATTGCTTACATTAGTCTATTTTATCCTTACAACAAGCATTTGAGGAAGTATATTATTGTTATTTATATTTCACAGATGAGAATATTGGGGCTCAGAGAAGTTTGGAAACCCAATCACAGAACTGAGGTTCTAAACCAGGAAATCTGACTACAGCCAAATCATTTTATTTTGGGGAAAAAAAGTCAGAAATGCAGACTTTCACATGGAATCATTCAAGTTTTACATGTAGATAAATCATTGAAATAAATAAAAATCATTGTGTAGGCCACTGAAAATACATTGATGGGCTAAACTTGACTGTGAATGTCTGGTTGCAGATTATTATCCAACACACAGGGTTGGTCTGATCTGAATTTTATCAGCCTGAATTCAAGGCAGCTGCCCAGCCACTTCAGGCCTCCTACCCTTCCGGAGAAGTACTGAACTCAATGAAAGCTTCAAAAATCCATCTTCATGAAACTCTGGCTGACACTCCTACGCTGGCATTGGCCCAGGGTATAAGATAGACACTGGCTGATTCTCCTACCCTGACACTGGCCAGTCCTTTAAAGGGCATTGGAAATCAGAACTGGAATCCAAAGCAGAAACTGGCCTTGCTCTGCATTGCAGGCTTAGGGCCAGCAGTGAGCCCTTTGACATTGGGTGGTTCACCTTCCTACAGGGGCTTGGGCGGTGAGAGAGGTCTCTGGTCCAAGCAGGTGTGATTTAACATTGTTGTCAAGAATTGGTGGCAGAGCAGAGGTGGTTAGAGGAGAGAAAACACCTAGAAGGGCAAAAGGATATGAAAACCAAGGATGAAAAATTTATCACACTATGCACAGATAGAGGAACAATGCCTGTGGTGTGCCAAATAGAGTCTGAAAATGCAGAAGGGAGAGCACACTTTCTCTTTCCATAGAATACTGAAGACTGAGTCTCCCTGGCTGAGCTGAAACACCAAAGATGTCTTGCCAGAGCAGAGTGGAGCAGACGGGCATGGAGCAGAGGAGCAGAGCTGAGTAGTCCAGCTGGAGAGGGCCCTGGCCCTGGGGCCACCTTACAGCCTGCTGTTTTCACAGCTGTGCTGTATCACTGTTGAGCTGTTTGCACTGAATAAGTTTCCTTCACTACACCCCAAATTGGAGGTTCATTTGAGCATTGAATTGGCACCAATGACCATCAGTGGACAGTATTTAACTTCTTTTAGACTTTCCTGACCTCATACTAATGTACATTCCTTGTGAAATACTTAATATACATAATCCTTATTGTAACTAATGTTCTGTCTCTTCTATTGGTTTAAAAGCTTTATATTTAATACACAAACAATGCAGAAGAAGAAACATCGATTCAGAGAGGTCCTTCTTCTCTATTCTCTATAGCTTTTCCTGAAGTTCCCCTAAATCACAAGGCAAGCCCTGGTGGGATAAGCACACCTCTCTTGGGCCTGTATCAGACTCTGTGTGTGTATTAGTTAAAGAAGAGGCAGGATTCCTCCACCTTTCTTGCAAATCTGAAAACTGTCCCTTATTTCCTCAGTTCATCCATAGGTCTCACCTGTTAACTCTCATGCTGCAAAATTCAGCTCACTTTTGCTTTCAGTAGTGATAATAACCAAATCTCTTATTTTGCTTAATGCAGCATGTTCCTCCATTATCAATCCCACCCCCTCCTTTGTCAGTCTAAAAGAAAAGACTTAATGATTTTTTTTTTGCCCTGAAAAATTCCCCGCCCTTCATCTTTTTAGAACACATTCTGAGATTTCTGATGGTAGAAAAATAAGTGGTTACATCCTCAAGTTACATATTTTAAGCACTTTATATAACAAATCCTTGCGATATGTATCCATTTGCATTATCTAGAGGATTATTTTTTTCGGTGCCTGCTGTTTTCTGAACAGCACAGAGGAAGGAAGGAAGGAAGGAAGGGAGGGAGGGAGGGAGGGAGGGAGGAAAAGAAAAAGAAAAGAATAAAGAAAAGAAAAGAAAGATCTCTGTCCCTCTGTGTCCAGGAATGCTGGAGTGTGGTTGATAACATTCTACTGGAGGGGCCATTATTTTGGGGGGAAGACTGACAAATGCATTCATGGCAGTGAGGCACATGAGACTGTACTCATAAAAAAATCTTCATGTAGATTATAATATTATTTCCTTAATATAAATATCATGCATATTTGTTGAAAACATATCTTAGAAAACATGAAAGAAGGAGAATAATCACCCATATTACTTTCCATCCATGATAAACCTAACAGTTTGAAATATAATCTCACATGCATCCACTCAGAATTACACTCTAAATAAATATTAATATCCAGATTCATTTTGCACTACAGTGGCATCCCCACAGTATTAAATGTTTGAAATGCCTGCATGAGTTTTTAACACACTGATATTTGATAAAATTTGAATCCATGCAAATAAAATGTTATCTTATGGTTAGATATATAGGTGGTTTTATACTTTTTACTCTTATAAATGCTACCTGGATGAATGTTCTTTCTCACCATTTTTTAAAAAATATTTCATATTATTACTTTTGGCCAGCGATTTTCAACACACAAACTAATTACTGAAATTCTGTGGCATGCCAGAAAATGTATTTTTTTGCCAATCTGACCAAAAAATAGTAGCGCTGGCCAGGTGGCTCAGTTGGTTGGAGTATCATCCCAGACACCAAAAGGTTGCAGGTTTGATCAGGGCAGACACCTGAGTTCCAGGTTCCATATCCAGTCAAGGTCCGTATGAGAGGCATCTGATTGATGCTACTCTCTCACATTGATGTTTCTCTCTTTTTCTCTCCCTACCCCCTCTAAAAAAAATCAATAAACATATCTTCAGGTGAGGATTTTAAAAAATAGGTATAATTTTGATTTATTTACACTAGATGGCTATTGTGTTGGCTGTTGTCATTTTTTAGAATTTGACAGTCTGAGGGAAAAGAGGTCAGTATCCCTGATAAATAGTCAGGTATTGGATGTTTTAAAAATTCTTGCAGCACACTGATTAAAAATCAATGCCTTAGGCTATTTCTATGAGTCAAATTGATGAGTCAAAGGGAGTGAATATTTTTAAGGCTCTTGATAATTTTATAGAAAATCAGTCAGATTAACACTGCGGGGTTGTCTGTGACCAGGCCAATGGTAGCCTCTTCTTGGGGCTTCCCTTTGACCTCGGGAAAATTTTTTAAAAAGTGTATTAGGGGATGGAAAGTGTCTGGGTGGAGCTGCAATATGAAACAGAGGTCAGGGAGGGTGTCTGTACAGTGACTGCTATGGACTGAATGTTTGTGTCCCCCGCAAATTCATATGTTGAAACCCTACCGCCAAAATGTGATGGTGTTAGAAGGTAGGGCCTTTGAGAGGTAATTAGGATTAGTTAAAGTCATGAGCACTCATGAATGGAATTAGTGCCCTTAAAAGGGTCACAAGAAAGTTGGCTCCCTCTCCCAGTTCTCCGGCACGTGAGAATACAGTAAGAAATCAACAGTCTGAAACCCGAAAGTGGGCTCTCACCAGAACCCAACTGTGCTGGTACCCTGATCTCAGACTTCCAGCCTCCAGAAATGTGAGAAATAAATTTCTGTTGTTTCTAAGCCACCTGGCCTATGGTATTCCATTATAGCAGCAATAACAGACTAGGGTAGTGCCTGAATGGGGTGAGAAAGAGCCACATACATCTCTCATATATCTAAGGGAAGAGACTCCCTACAAGGTTATTATAGCAGATACAAAATCCCTTAAGCAGGAAAAGTGTTGACTTAGCAAAGAATAGTAACAAGGGTGGTCTGTTAGCTCAAGCTTCTTGATGGTCAGAGAAAAAAGGAGAACTTGACCTCAGGTGCTCCCTCCTCCACTGATACAGCTCTTGGTGCTTTCTGAAATACTCACCTTCAAAGCACCTGCTAGGATGCAAGGAAATACACTCAGGGGACTGATCCAAACCACTGACTTGCTGCTCAGCTGAAAAAAAAAATGAGAGCTTTATTCAAATTCAGAGATGGTCCCTTCCTTATAGAAAGTCTCCACAGGCTTCCTTCTGGGTCATGAGCCTGTTCTTCAGGTGTCTCAGAAGTTCAGAGAGGACGTGGACATTGAATGGACCCCACTAAGCTGGAAGGAGCTGGTGATGAACTCCTGCTAGAAAAAGTCCCCCTGAAAACTCTACTTTTCTACTGACATTATTAGTTTCCTGATTATCAACATTAGCATACGATTAAAACTGAAAATAACACAAATACTAAGAGATTATCTCCCAGGCCTTATGTTTAAAGCTTTATGTGGATAATCTCATTTTAACCATGAAAACAACCTTAAGAAGTCAGTAATATTATTATTCTCATTTCACAGAGGAGGAAGAAATTGGGGATTAGAGTGATTAAGCAAAATTTCCAGTATCACAGAGCTGGTAAGTGGTGAAGCTGGGATTTGAACCCACTTCTATCTGATGGACTCCGCCTTCCAGTTTGCCTCAGAGAAGAAGCTCTGTCAGAGGCATACTTTATCTGATGAAATGCTGATATGTGGCCCTTGGAAAGAGTTTATTCAGTTATGTAGGCCCTGGGGAAGGAGGGCTAGAAACTGCTCTAACATGCTGGCTACCACAATGAGATCTGGTCTAATTGTGGTTTTCAGAGCAGCAGAAAAAGCTCAGCTTGTCAGAAGGGCAAGTGAAGCTCCCTCCTGTGCTGCTGGGTTCTGGTCACAGATAGAGTGGGAAGCTCCCTGTGTGGATGCCAGGAGGCCTGTCCCCAGATCCACCAGGCTGAAATGAGCAGTCTTTTTGGCTCCCCTTGAAGCAGCAAGATCAAGGCAAACATGGCCCTGAAGAGGACCTACAAAAGGACGGTCAGAAGGTCAGCCCATGACTTCTTGCTCATCCAGTCAAATCGGGTTGAGCTATCCTCCCCTTATTGAAACTACACTGTCCTTTAAACAGTAAATACTTTAGATAGATGAATACTTACTCCTTTATCACACCAAATTGCCTTGTGGCTAAAAATGTAAAAATTTATTTGTCAAACTCCTTGCTCTTACCTTGTACTAGAAGCCACTGTTCTACACAATTGACCATTTAGATTTTTAGATTTAAACACTCATTCACTCTTCACCACCCTACCAAGTGGGAGACTTATCTCCCTTTTGCAGATGACCTGAAGAGGAAGAGTCCTTATGTAATTTACTCAAGGTCACACAGCTGGCAGTAGGAAGAGCTCAGATTTGAATGCAGATTGGCTGGCTCTAGAATCCGTACCCTTAACTGTTCTGTAGACCTGGAGATAAACAGACTCTTGTTCAAATCCTGCCTATGTCACCTCCCCACTACTTGCTCATGGGAAAATCCTTTAATTCCTCTGTGCCTCAGTGTTTCCATCTGTGAGTTGCAGATGCTCATTCTCACTACTCTGTAGGATTATTGGGAAGATTAAATAAGAGAGTGCACATGAAGCTCCAGGTAAGAATGTGGTTTCCCATAAGGTTTTTGTTCTTCTATCTCAGTGCCTCTATTTCAAAGCAGCCCAGCCATTGCTCTCCCCCAGGATGTGAAACTTCACCTTGATCCACAGAAAAGAAAGAATTCAAACTTACGGAGGGAGGGGGAACAGAGCCCTAAAGTAGAAGGCTCTTGCCCACCTTTCCCTTTGACAATCCTGCATTTCAAGATGTGCTGACTTCCTAGACCACCCCCATATCTTTTTCCTGAGTGGGATTTCATGATGCAATGAGTTGCAAAGCAAAGCTAGCTCCTCTGAAAAAAGGACATGTTTTTGGAGCTTCCCTGTAAATGTAACCATGTTCCTCCTTCTCCCAGAAAATAGCTCTACACAGTGGGCCTTCCAGGAGAAAATTCTGAAGAGAGATGCACCTTCCTGCATTTCCCAGACCTGTGAGTCCTCTGGTCTGTGCCTTTGACAAAATGCAGAGTCAGATTACTCAAGGTCTCATTTATTCATTGGGAATCAGAGCCCCTTTAGGACAGAATCGGGTAATTGTTGAGGAGCTGAGCTGCACTGAAAGAATTTAATTTAAAGAATGAGTAAATTCAATTGAATCCTGAAAATCAGTCTGATGTTCCCCCAGGGAAGTCTATTTGGAATCAATAAATGTGCCTGTGTCATGGCTTCTATTTCTACTCTCCCCTCTTATCCCCTGCCAGGGGAAAATCATTCAAAGGGACCAGGTTTTATTTAGGAGAAATGTGGGTTCTGCTAACTGCACAAAATGGGGCACTGCTCAGCCCTGTGATCTCTCTCAATCTCGATCTCTCTCCTTTTCTCTGTCTGTCCCTCATGCTGTCCTCTGCTCCCTACGTATGCCTCCCACCCCACGTCTGTCTCTCCCCAGGGTCAGCTTTCTTTCTTTGTCTGGATTCACTCTGTGGTTTCTCATTTCCTTTTCTTTCCTTTCCTTTCTTTTCCTTCCTCCCTCTCTTTTCTTCTCCCCTTCCTTCCTTCCTTCCCCTGTTCCTTCCAGATTATCTCCCTGGCAGGAGTGCCACTTCTGCTCCTTTTACTTCACCCTGCCTGGCCCCCATTGCTTGGTCGGTTAAGCCAATGACAGGTAAGATTCCCCAAGGGGGGCATGATCTAAGACAGGCACAATCATGTGGGAGGCCCCCAAGGAAGGACTTTGGGGGCTACAGCAAAAGAAGGTGATGGACCCTCAACCCTCGGCTTTGACATAGCCTGAGTCCTCATTGTCTGCGGGAAAATCTCCTAATCTCTTGGCTGCCTTACTTCCCTTGCTCCACCTAAGCCTAAAACAATGACAAAGGGTGGTGCAGCCCTGTGCTGGAAAGGGCGGGTTCCCCGGGTGACCAGGACTAAGAAAGAATATGTAAAATCCTATGAAACCTGCTTTGTTTAGAATGCTCTCAATTAAATGATAAGGGTCCAAAGAAGAAGTAAGTTTGTTCTTTAAAGTTTTTTACAGCTCTTTAGCTATCTGACCCTGACTCAAAATAGGCCCTCAGAGTTCTTTGTTATCTATTGTTTGATCCTTACTGCCTGGCAGTGATTAATGAGCTTTACCTGAATTCCTGTGTAAACAAACCCAATAAAAGCCATTGAGGAAAAGGCTCTTGGTCCTTCTCCTGTGAGAAATCAGCCACCTTTCCTCCTGTTGCACGTGGGTCACCGGCCAGCAGTGACCATGGAACGCTGTGGATGGCTCGATGAAAAACACGCGAGAAAAAACAACACATGCACAGAGACAGACTAGTTTCTGTGGGGAAGTAGGGACGGAATGGCCACCCCTCCTAGTGGGGAGCGCGCTGATTTACCATCCATACCTGCTTTTATTGGGCTCATTCTGCATAATAATTCAGGTAAAGTACAGTACTCATTAAGGGGAAGTAAGGAACCATAGAAAACAAAGAACTCTGCCGGTCTATTGAGTTGGGGGTCAAAGAGCTGTAAGACTGAGGAACAAACTAACTTCCTCCTAAGACCCTTCTCATTCAACTGAGAGCATTCTAAACAAAGAAGGTTTCACAGTAATTTACATGTTCTTTCTTAGGCCTGATCACCCCGGGGAATCTGCACTTCTCAGTACAGAGATGCACCACCCTGTCATTGTTTCAGGCTTAGGTGGAGCAAGGGAACTAGGCAACCGAGAGACAAGGAGGTTTTCTCCCAGATGCTGAGAACTCAGGCTATGTCAAAACCGAGGAGCGAGGGCCCATCACCCCCTTTTGCTGCAGCCCCCCAAGTCCTTCTTTTGGGGGGCCTCTCAAAGTGATCGTGCCTGTCTTAGGTTGTTCCTCCCATGGGGAATCTTACCCGTCTTTGGCTAACCGACCAAGCTTTTGGGGTTCAGTTATGAATAAAGCAGCAGAAGCAGCATTCCTGCCAGGAAGACAAGCTTTTGTCTCCTTGCTGGCTCACGGTTCCAAGGGCATTCCCTTAGCTTTAGCCTAGGCGGGGGTTTCAGCCTCTGATACCAGTCAGGGCGGTTCCCAACATCCTCCCCAAGCAGATCATGTCTTGGTAGACTTATTCTCATCTGTGGCAGATGGGGGGGCTCTGTGGACAAAGCTCCCCCACGCCTCCCTCTCTCTTTCTTTCTCTTTTTTAAAAATCTCTAACTCTCCTTTCTTGCCTTCAAAAATGCTATTGAAATCACCAGACTCAGAGAGCTGAGCAGATAGCTGGTTGTCAGAGGCTGGGAGGAAGGGAAAGAAGATGATGTTAGTCAAAGGCTGCAAAGTTTCAGTCATGCAGAGTGAATAAGTTACTGAGTAAATGGAGTTGGGGAGACACAGCACAGCAGGAGCACGAGTTTTAAAATTTGGCCAAGACTTGGGCTCAAGCCCTGATCTGACCAAACTTATTCTCACTGACCCTCACACTGTTCTCATTGTAAAATGAGGGTAATCTTGTCTACCTCACAGAATTATTGTGAAGGCCAAAAAGATACTTTGTGGACTATGCCTGATGCAAGGTAGGAACTGAGCTGATGGTGACAAAAGTGGCGATTTTGCTATTGCAGAAGGATTAGAGGGCCTGGAGTGAGAAATACACACTCATCTTCAAGACTACTGAACAGCCCTGGAACGTTTTAGAGAGCTGATTCACATGATCTAGGCTGGTCATTTCTTTTTGCTTCACACAATAAGACCTAAACTTATTTATCTTAGTCCAGCTAAGTTATGATTATTAATGGAGAAATATGAGAGCCAGCAATCTATCTGAACAATCTCTCCTTTCTTCCCCATGGAACTGAGGTGTGTGGGCAGAAAATCAATCTATTTTTTTTTTTTTAGAAAGCAGAAAAGCCCATTGCTGGTGTACATGTGTAAGTCAGCTAGACAGATCCCCAAAGCCTATCCTGAAATAAGCAGTTTTTACTAAAACTAAACCTGAAAGGGATCAGCTTCTCTAACTCTGAATAGTAGATCATGATACTGGCAGCCAGATACCTTAGCAGGAATGAATGGGGCCCCTCTGGCCTATGTTCTTTCCAAGAGACCCTTGATTGCAACCAGACTATCCCACCTGCCTCTATAGATGTTACCCTGGCATCTAAACTCTGCCTGCTTAGGTATATTCCCCAGGAGTGACTTTCTCCTCCTTTAAATAGTCTTGTCGCCTCCAGGAAGCCTTCCTTCATGGGACCATGACCCAGTGAAAATGGCAATGACTTTTCTGTGTGAAGGCCCTGATTACTCTGACTTAAAGCATTTTAAAGCATTTATGTTATTTTTTCCACCTGTAAAAAGAAAATATGAAGCAGTTCCCCAGAGGTTAAATAAAGAAATGCCACACCAAAGACCTGAAAACAGGTATTCATTCAGATACCTGTACACATGTTCATAGCAATATTATTCACAATATCCAAAAGGTGGATGGATACAGCCCAAATAGCCATTGAAGAATGAATGGATAAACAAATTGTGCTATATCCTTGCAATAGAATATTATTCAGCCATAAAAAGAAATGCAGTAGGAATACATGCTACAATGTGGATGAACCTCAAACACACTGTATGAAAACAATAAGTGGAAGAAGCCAGATGCACACAAAAATCTCCTATTGTATGATTTCATTAATGTGAAATATCCAGGAGAGGTAAATCCATACAGACAGACCGTAGATTGGTGGTTACCATGGGCAGGGTAGGGTGGGGAGCAATCCACATGGCAGTGAGGACCTGTGGGCTGCGAACAGCCACAAATGTGATTCTGGATGTGGATTGTGCCCCACCCGATCCCTCAGATAAAGACTGCAGCCTCATGAGAGTCTCTGAGCCAAATGACCCAACTAAATCACACAAGATTTCTGATCCTCCAAAACTGTGAGGTAATAATTGTATGTTGTTTTAAGCTGATAAGTTTTAGACTAATTTGTTATATAGCAATATGCCATTAGTATAGTAATATTTTCAAAGTACTGCTTTTACTACAGGCAGGGGAGATTCAGAGGAATGAGACACTGTCTCAACCACCAGGAGCTCATGGGCAAGTAAGATAAAAAGATATTTCAAAATAGAATGCTGGAAGTGTGTCCAAGACAGAGAGCTGGTGGAGGGGATCCAGCATTAATGAAGAGTTCCAGGGCTTTGATGTATGAGCAAGAGTTCTCTAAGAAGATGCTGTAAAAATTATGGTTCTTGAAGAAATGAATAGGCTAGAGTTGGGTAAAAGACAGGAAGCAAGACCATTTAGGATACAAGAAACGGAATCATCATAATCAGCTTACTAATCTGTAGAAAGTGAGAAATAGACACAGAGAGCAACCAAGGGTGGCTTGTTTTTTTTCTTTGTTTGTTTGTTCATTTGATTGATTGAACAAATAGGTGATTGTACCACAAACTAAAATGGAGATCAGAGGAGGACTGAAAAAGCAGTGAGACTTTGGAACAGGTCCCAGGTATGTTCCATACTGATGTAGTTTAGCTTTCTTTGATTACTATTTTATATCACAAACACACAGATTTAGCTATCTATTGCTGTGCTACAAATCACCCCAAAACTTAATGATTTAAAACAGCAAACACATTAAATTCCTGAAGGTCAGAGTTCTGAAGTGGCTCAGATGCTGAGGGTCTCTGGCGAAACGGCCGTCATGATGTGGGCCACGTTTGTAGTCATCTGAAGGCTTGAATGGGGCTGGAGGACACACTGCCAGAAGGCTCATTCATGTGCTGTTGGTTGGGGGCCTCAATTCTTCTGCATGTGAGCTCCTCCATAGGGATGCCCCACATGGTAGCACACTTCCTCCAGAACAAAGCAGTCCAAGAGTGAGAGAATGACCAGGAAGCAAGACAGTTTTTTATGATCCAAAGTCATACACTGTCACTTCTGCTTTTTCTAGTCATTAGAAGTGAGGAACACCAAAGAATTTGTGGACATATCTTAAATTAATGCACACATATACATATATGGGTATACATACATATGTATGTCTATATGCCAGTGTCTAGCTCATAGTATGTACTCAATAAATATTTTTGAATGAAATAATTGTACTGTATGCAGAAGTTTTATTCTATTTCATTTAACATATTACAAATATGGTTCCATGGTATTAAGAAATAAATATCTCATAGACTTTGCAGTCAGACTGGCTTGGGTTTGGATTCCAGCTCCATTTCTGCAAACTTGAATACATCACTTAATTACACTGAAGCCCAGTTTTATTGTCTGTAAAGTGGGAATAATAGCACCTTTATATCAGAGTTATTATAAGGATTAAATAATCTACTATTTGCACAGGACTTAATTCCTTGTTTGTTAAGTAGTAATTTTTAAATGGCATTTATGGTAAATATCATGCGTTCCTGAATGGAGTGCTTTTCATGTGCTCTCTCTGTATTTTCTGCTGCTCATGGGTGAGGCTTTAAGGATGCAAACATTGAGGGATGAGATAACACAGGGACCTCACAGTACAGAAACTGATATGCCTTCTGTTCCAGTGAAAGTACAGGATAGCTGCCTGATTCCTACTTCCGTTTAGGAGTTTAAAAAGTTTGGAGCCTAATGCCAGCCATTATACTGACTGTAGATGTGATTAATGGCTGTCTCTTCCAAGCATTAACACTCATTCCTATAGATACCTGATTACAATGACTAATTAGACAAAAGTTCTTCCCGAAGCTTATTTGAATTATAGCGCTAATATAATAACCCCCTAAGTCTTTATTCAATTTGTACACGATCTTTGTTTCTGCTCTCTCTCTCTCTCTTTACAAGAATCGATAAGATGTCCAGACACCTCTGATACAGAGGAAATGAACAGAAAGCAGGTTTTGTCACTTCCTGAAAGTAACTGTTAAATGTTTTACCTTTAAAAAAGATCATCTCTTTCATCTGCCCAGTGGGTTAGGAATTTCAGAGAAATTTAGATGGGCTTATTTCCATGATTAGGTGAGTATGATTAATTGTATTTCCAGCAATTAAAGTTGAATTTCACTGTACATGAAATGAACTTGCTTTCATGAACCTAACTGTGTTTATTATGGGTGTCATATATCACAGGCCGGGGCAATTTGTTTTCTGTTCTTGTCTCATTCCATATCTAATGCTCATTTCCTCTGCTCCTTCATGACATTCAAAGTGCATCTGGGATGCTAAGATTGTCTCAAAAAAGAATTATTTTGAGGTTTCACATGAATAATAGGATAGTAAAGGAAGGGAATAAAATGTTTGGGAATGTTTTAATCCCCAAAACAACACACTGTATGAACTATTTTATTTATCAAAGTAGTCTTTGTTTTGGGCTCATCTTCTTGTGAGAGAATCTTGTTCTGGTGCTTTTAAGTGAGGTTGTGAAGCAGAAACACCATATAAAGTTCAGATGTCATTGACTTTTAAGGTGGAATGGCAGGAAAAGGGACTGGCACCCACTGTAATGACTGCTGGTCCTTATCCATCACCTGTAGCCATAGCATCAAGACTCCACAGGCAATGTTCTTCAAGGTAGATGACTTAGGCAGGAACATTGGTAGAGACAATACCAGCCACATACTGTACCCCTGAATGTAGGTCTCAGGCACACATCTTGGGTCAAAGATATCCTAAGTTTCCCAAAGACAGTAACTCTTTCACATTCCCTGTTGCCAATGCTGTTCCACTCCCAGCACAACTCGTAGCATAAGCACACTTTGGGAGACGAGGTGTGTGTTAAGAGGCACAGGAAACCCTACATAAAAGGGAGCATAGAATGGAGAATGTAGTGTTTTTCCTGTCCACTTATTTTATATGCATTGAATGAACATGTACTATTTGCCAGGTGCTGTTCCAGGTGCTGAAACCTTTGCGCTGGGAAAGCCAAGATCCCAAAGGGGCTGTGACCATATTCCTGGGAACTCAAGGCCTAATCTCAAAAAACTCAACTTCTATGTTTTAAATATCAAATAGACAGCAAAGAGTTTACAAAACATTCCCATTCAACCCATGTTTTGACAGTTGTAACTAAGTTCTAAACTGAAGCTAGTCTTAACAAAGAAAGTATGATTTTTCTACTATGAAGTACTTAGGACATAAAATGTGTATAAAGAAAAAATGTAGCAAACATTCAGTTATTTATCATATAGTTTAAGAAATCAAACACCATAAATTCCATTGAAGTCCTTTGTGTGTCCCTCCTCAGTTTCATCCTGCCCTCTCAACCGACAGATCTGCTGTCTTGATTTTACGTTAGCATTCCCGGAGGCATGTTTGTTGAACAGAAGTATTCTAACTCAGTAAGGTGGGGATGAAAGAAAAACCATTTTGTGGAATTCTGTGCCCACTTAAATCAGGCCACCTTGAAGAATTCTAGCAAGAAATGAGAGGTGGACTTGAGTGTTTGATCTAAATTCTCCACTGCATTATAATTAATGCCACTAATTTTACACTTCAACATTCACATTTTCCACTGCAGTGTTATCTTCTGTGCATGCTTTGGTTGTAAATGGAGGGAGCCTATGTGGAATACAAGGATGAGAACACAGGAAAGGACTGACTCAGGGTCTGGAGGTACTTCCTCTCTCATCTCTGCTTCTCTCTGTGTGCTGCTTGGTCTTTCCCATCCCGCGTGCAGACTTTCTCCAAAACAAGGGTATTCCTAGGGCTGTTGGATTTAGCAAAATATCATATATTCATATATATCATATATACTATGTGTTTTATATTATATATACTATTTTATGCATTATGTGTGTATATTCTATATGTGTATGCATGACACTCAGTTAAATTTGAATTTTGGATATAAATTGAAGAATTCCTTAGGATGTATCCTATGCAATATTTGGACATATTTGTACTTAAAAATTCTTCATTATTTATCAGAAATTTAAATTTGACTTTGAATCCTATATTTTATCTGGCAGCCTTGAATGGGTTCTACAAATCCACGTTTGAAGCCCAGCCCCATGAAGGGATTGGCTTTTTCTTCCTCTCAGTTCCTGGGAGGGAAAGGACTGTGATTGGCCTCATTTAGGTCAGGTGCCCTGGTAGGTTTTTAATCAGCTCTAGGCGGAATTACATTGATTAGGCAGTTTCACCAGAAGGTGACCTCACTGGAAGGGGGCAGCTAATGGGGAAGGGGACTGTGATCTAGGAGCACACAAGATGTCCACTTCAGAAAGCCTGTATTTGCTTCACTTTTCAGTGAGTGAAGATTGCTCTCTTTGGTCCCTGCTCTTCTCATTCCTTCTGAGGCAGTATAACAAGGCAGTTAGAGGGACAGGCTCTGAAGTCTGACTGCCAGGCGGGGCTCCTCCCTCTGTTTGTAACCAGAGTTATGACCATGTGGAAATTGTATGAGTCAGGTTCTTTATCTATAAAAATGAGATTATGATAATAACAGTTACTACTTCATAGATTGTTATTAAAATCAAATGAGTTAATATATGTAAAGACCTTAGTACCCTGCTTGAAATACAGAAATAATACACAACTGTTATTTTTCAGGAAGGATGTCCAGGAAGAAGGTTAAAGAACTAATTAACTCCCTCAATTTCTGAAACCTTCAGCTTTATTCTTCAAGATCTTCTAGCTCAGAAGTCTACTGGTATTTCTCTAAAGGGCCAGAACTGTAAAAATTCCAGGCTTCATCAGTCATACAGTTTTGTTACAATGACTCAAATGAGCTGCTGTAGCAGCCATCGACAATTTATAAACACATGGACATGGCAGTGTTCCAATAAAATTTTATTTACAAAAACAAGCTGTCGGCTGGATTTGGCTGGTGGACTCCGGTCTCCTCACCCCTGCTATAGCCCTTGCAGTGTCACAACCACCCCCTATGTTTTTTTCAAACTAACTAATATAAATTGTTTCTTCTTTCCTCACTCTCAACCTTGAATTTCACAGACATTAAATGATGAACATTTTGAACACTTCCTGGCAATCTGTTTTGCAATATGTCAAAAGCCTTAAAACTATTCAGACCTGCCATATTTCATCCATTTCTCTGACAAATATTGATTAAGAATCCACAATATAGAGGGCACTTTACTGGCCACTGTTGGGTATCTCTCCTAAAGAAATCATCAGGGAAGCAAGTGCAGATACACAAAAAAAAACAAATATTTTCATTACAGTATAAGTTATAATAGCAAATAATTAGGAAAAAACTCTAAATCCAACCTAAATATTTATAATGATTAGGAAAATATGATACAACCATAATATTACAGGAATCTGTTAAAGACTATTATGCAGTCATCAACAGATTCCCATTCTTCATAATAATGAAAATGTTGTCTACTAGTTTTCAAGTTCCAGAATCAACCTATAGAGAAATCATTATGGATTCAGGAGAGATTATAAGCATTAGGAATACTGATAAATTAAAAGTAAAACTATCTGTATCAGAAGTTGAAAAGTGTAAAGGAAGAGAATATGATCCCAATGTTACAAAATGTTAAATAAAAAAACCAAAGTAATTTATAGAAAGAGAAAGTGAAGTTTAGAAATGTTATATATAAGTATAATGGTAACTAAGAAAGGAATTTTTTTAAAGTAATGGCATAACTGTTTGGAAGAGGCAGAGGAAAGGATGTGTCTGTAGGTGGTGGGGGAAACAAACTCAATTCTCATCCATCATAGCAGAAAATCAACAAGTAATCTCTGAAGTGGAGACATCTAGAAGTCACATAATATTTAGCCATATGGAGTAACAGTCAGAAAAACTCTGCATGTAAATGATTAAAGTGGTTCCCAAGAGGATCTCATTAGGTGTATGTGTGTGTGGAAGGACAGGTAGGAAAAAGGAAGGGGACTGCTGTGTTTCATTACTGAAAAAAAAACACTTATGAAGAGTCTGTAATGACATAGTATTTATAAGTGGGAAGGCCAGTAACAAGTTGTATACATAGTGTATTGACAAGTATATAAAAACTAAAACAAGACAAAACAAAAAGCTCTGCCTAGCGGAAGGCCTAGAAGGAAGCATGCCAAATTATCTACAGCTCTCTGGGTGGTGGGAAACAGGATCAGTTTATTTTTGTTACAACTTTCTTCATTTCTGTATCTTCCCACTTTTGTCTAGCAACCATGCACAGATTTCATATTGCCATAATAAACTATATATTAAAGGACTTGAATGAAATCTCTTTGGTGCAGTTTGCTATCCTCTATGTTGACTGGCTTGCAAAAAAAGATCTTTTGGCTGGAAGTCAGGAGCCATGGGGATTCTTCTCCGGCTTTGCTAATGAGCTGCATCCCTTGGGCGGATCTCCAAGCTTCCCTTCTACTGTGAAGAGAAGGCTAGAATTAAATGATCGCCAAACTCCATTCTTGCATCTTAGGGTCAGTTCTAGGGCAATTCACTATAATCTGGAAACAACTTATTCTTTGCTCATCATAGCCTACGTGGTACCCTAGCCTTCCTTGCTTGGTCCCCTTGAAATAACCTATGCACCCTTGTTAGATAGAACCTGTTGATGGAGCCATGGGTTTAATGAAGAGAGAATCATTAAACAGGGAGCCCTGTCTACTCCATAGTTGTGTGTCCTGCACCAAGTCATCTCCAGCACAGCACCTGCAACAGGGACTGGTACATAGTAATTTGTAAAGGAAAAAACTTTCTGAACCCAGTTTCTTGTCTCTAAAAGGGAGGGGGGTAATAATAATTACTATTTAATCATTTCTATTTATTAGGGCCATTGTGAGGATGAGAGGGATTGCTTGTTCAGGGACATAGCACAGTGTGTGACACATGATAAGTGCTTGATTAATGAGGCTGTTGACAACAGTAGCCAACCCCTATGGTTGTGTTTATAAAGCCCAGCACTGAGCTATATGCTTCTCGTCCATTATCTCATTTAATCTCACCACAGTCTTGCCATCAGGGAGGCATTCCTATCAGATTTGGGACACAACACAGAGCTATAGTTAAGAGTATGGACTCTGGAGACAGCTGCTACTATCTAGTTGTGTAATTGGGCAAGTTATGAAACCTCTTAAGGCCTTTCCTCATCTGTAAAATGGGGATGTTAATAAGACACTCAGCTCCCAGATGGTTGTGAGGATTAAATAAGTTACTTTACAGTAACTGTGTGGAATCATGCCTGGTATATCATATTGGTAGCTTTTCTTATTCTTAATACAGGTGAGGTCACTGAGACTAAAAGCAGTGGAATAGCTTTCCTATGGTTGAAGGTTATGTAGTTAGGAGTGAGGATGTGAATCCAGGCAGCTGTGTGATAGCACTTGCTTTCTTAATCATCATACTAGATTTTCTCTCTCCCTGGTCCACTATTTCACATGAGGGAATATTGATTACAAATTCCCAGATGGACTGCACACCCACTTATGATTGTATCTGTAGGTCAGAGTAAATACAATCTGATAAAAAGCATTATGATCTGAACAATTACAATGATAACAATGCCAGAAAGTTTTGTGACCAAGCTGAAGGTAAGTGATGGCATTTGGAAAGGGCTAGCACTGGTCAGGCAGAGATGTGGCATGAAGCAATCACTATTCACTGTTGGTTGAGTCCCTGGTTGCCACCCATAGTCTGGGAGGCTTGTTGGTGGGCCCAGAAGCAGAAGTTGAGGGGTCAGTGGTTTTGATTCACAAACTGTGGAACAAAGAAGAAACATGATTGCAAAAGTTCTCTGAAGTCACAGAGAACTTGTCCAGAGCAATTTATTACAACGTGAGTTTCATCATTTCTTCCTGTCTAGGGGATTGTGTTTGTAGGTTTGTGTTGTTCTGTCTCTAAGAAGGAACATGGGAGTGTGACCTCTGCTTGATCTTTACTGGTTTCAGTGTACAAATACACCTTCAGGTCAGGCTTACACACACGAGGAATTTTCTCTGAGCTCACAATTACTATGTACTTTTTATGTGCTGGGAACTGGTGATATAAATAAGGACAAGTCCTAATATCTTAAACCCATACAAGAATCCAGATTTACTGTATCAATGAATCAATAACTTACACTTTTATTTTATGCACAACTAAGACAAAAAGCACTCCATTCAATAATCTATGATATACCATCAACTGTAAGCCACATTCCAATTTTCAGAGATGATAAAATGTGGGACATGTGTACCCCAGAAGTTATGGAATATGCTGTTAAATCTTCTGTCCTTTCATCAACAGAAAGCAGATATTAATATACACCCCAGTCAAGAAGAAGCTAGTTCGGAGGCATTAAATAACTTGGTCAAAGTCATGCAGCTAGTAATAGAGAGCCAAGCTTTAATCTAGTTAGTTTGATGTTGCCTGTGGGCCTCTGGGAACCTACAAGTCATCCGTTCTCCAGGCACTTAAAGCAGAAGGCCTGCCTGCTCCCGTCCTTCTTTCCCATACCTCATCTGAGCCTCAGGCCTGTCTTCACACCTTCCAGCTTCCCCTGTTCTGCAGACTGACTCCCTAACTGCTTACAGAAGCCAGTAGGGCCCAGGAGGTCCATAATCCCCTTTTTGGATCTCTCCTGTGCTAGAATCCTCTGCTAGCAAATATCAGAAACTAACAATGACCAACATAAGCAGAGTGGGGAGTTGGATGGTTAGAAAAGAGGCAGCTTACAGAATGGTCAAGAAAGTGGGCCCATGACAATACCAGGAGTCTAATTTTTTTTAATTTTAAAAGATTTTATTATTTATTTATTTTTAGAGAGAGGGGAAGGAAGGAAGACAGAGAGGGAGAGAAACATCAATGTGCAAGAGAAATATCAATAGGTTGCCTCTTGTACATGTCCAGACCAGGGATGAGCCCCACAAACCAGGCATGCACACTGACTGGGAATTGACCTGGTGACCTTTCACTTTGTGGGACAATGCCTGACCAGCTGAACCATACCAGTCAGGGCACCAGGAGTCTGGATGCCAGGGAGTCTTGAAACATTTGCTTGAAGGGATCTGTTTCAACCATTTGTTCAACTTTTCTAAATTTTTTTCACAAAGAGTCAACATTCTAAGACAGAGACTCCAGTTGGCCTGGTATGGGTTATGCCAGGAGATGCTAACTGATGGTTCCTCAATACCACATGCAGCAAGAGTTTCCCAAAAGGAAATTCGGATGAAAAGTGCAAGCTCTGGGCTCCAACTGCCTTTCCTCCCAGTCTGGATCTGCCTACTAGCTGGGTGACCTAGGACAAGTTACTTAACCTCTCTGTACTTCTGTTCCTTCATCTGTAGAATGGAGATCACAATAGCCTTACTTCATAGGATTGTTGGGGGACACATGAGATAATGTATCCTGCACACATTAAGTGCTGAATAAATGGTAGCTACTGCTTCTCCCCTCACAAGACAAACATTATAGGCTATGGCTGTTTGTTGCAGAATCTTCTGGATACCTACATATCCTGGAGTTCCTAAAATTGCAGATGCCTCAAGTTGATTTTCTAGAGCTCCCACTTGGAAACAAAATTTCCAGGTGATCAAATTTTCCACTTGAAGCACTTAATATCTGACATTGGTATATAAATGAATAGTTTCCAAAGCCCTCTCACATATGCCTTACTCTGCTTGATCCACTACTTACATACTCTCTGTCTAGCATGGTGCTAATGTCTATGCTTTACATGCAAGGAGAGAAGATCTGTATCATTCATTAGTTCCTGACTTACTACGTCAACGATTTCCAACCCCTGTACCATTGATATATTGTCAGTTCTGTTGTAGGGGTTGTCCTCTGCTTTTAAGATGTTTAACAGCATCCTGGGTCTCCACTCCTAGAGGCCAGTAGTGAATACTCCTCCCCCTTCAGGCATTTCCTGATGTCCCCTTGGGGGGCAATATTGCCCCTGGTTGAGAACCACTATTCTAGACAAATACAGGATGAGGCAAAAAGTTTACAGTTTTTCATGTAAAAATAATACAATAATGAATAAATAATAAGACAAGAATAAACTCTGTTTTATATACTCACAACTGTAAACCTACTTTTGTTCACCCCGTATATAAATTCCATGAGAACCTGCCTTTGTCTGTCCAGTACATTCCCGAATTCCCAAGGCCTAGAAGAGTATCTGGCACACAGGAGGTACTTAATATTTGCACAATAATCAAATAAGCCCAGGTCCTGGTTATCTTCTGCTAAAAATAAAACAACAAGCAAAAAAAATCCAGCATCTCCTATCACTTTTTAAATAAAATCCAAATTCCTTAGCTGACACCCAAAACCCCACAAGAGATAGGAGCATTCTCAGTCTTGTGCTCCCAAGAGAAGTTGGGAAGTGCCCATGGACTCATTTCATCATATTTATGCTTGCAAACCAAACTCAACAGTTTGGTGAGAAAACTCTCCAGCCAGCTGCATTTCTGTCACCCTAAAGGACCTGTTGGGAGAACTCTCAAACAAATATTTTAGTTGTCAAAGTGACACTAAGAGGCAAATCCTCCATGAATAAGTGATGATAATGCATTACTGCACAAGAATAAAGCTGACTCTCCTTCTTGCCTGACATAGATTTGAAATGGCACTGCTGAGGCTGTGGTTATGAAGAGCCCAACTTCAAGTGAGCTTTCCTGTCACTTGTTTCTTCCCCCCAGACTTCCAGGGTGGGGATGAGAGTGTGTGTGTTGTGTACTGGGGGGAGGCTGGCTCTCCAGTCTGAGATCTGAATTTAATCTGCATAGTCATCCACTAGGTGCAGTCCTGCTATTACTGCAGGAGGCCTGGGCTCTCAGCAGTGGTCTCAGCTGTGGCTTCTTTTGGGCCCTTCTAGGTCATGCAGAAGGCTTCCTGAGCCTGCACTGCAGAGATGTCTACAGAAGTGATTAAAAGAAAAATGGAGCAAGAAACAACACAGGTGGCTTTTCTAGTTTTCCTGTGGGAATGGTTCTCATTTAAACTTTAGTTTTTCATTTGTTATGATATTTGCATTTGAAATAAGGCCAGGAAATAGGAAACTCTATGATTGTAATTGCTTCTTATCCTGTTAGGGTGAACTTTTAAAATGAAATGGTTAGTTAGAATGGAGGCATAGAGCAATGGGCTGTGAGGTCAAGAGACCAGGTTCCAATTCAGCTTCCTCTCTTTGTAGCTGGGGGACCTTGGGCCAGGTACTCACCTTTCTGAGTCTTGGTTTTCCTCTCTGTAATAATGACACCAAACTCTTTAGGTTACTAGGGAAGCTTAAAAGAGATAATTCATGGAAAGTTCACCACACAGAAAGGGATGTTTTCTTTGTTGTTGTGGGGTTTTTGCTTTTGTTTTTGTTTTTTTGTAGTTATTGATGCACAGGATCCCTGGGAAGAGAGCGGGATCACCTCTGGAGAAGGCCTTCTTCTGAAAGCCAAGCTGCACCCCTGGAACAGGTACAGAGATGTATAATCTGAAGTCAATGACTTCTTAGATTTGATTTATGGATGGAAGGCTGACCAGCTGGGAGGGGAAGGAATAGGGGTACTATTTAGCTAGGGCACTGAAAGATTCCTGTTATAGCAGGACTAACTATTGGCTCATTCTCTGGCCACCCCTCTCTGGGTCTCAGTTTCACCACTTGCACAATGAGGAGGGTAGAATTTGAATGTTTGTAAACTATCTTCATTTTCCGATACCTTGGCCTGGCTCTGTTCAATGAAACTTTGCTACGATGGAAATGTTCTGTATCTCTGCTGCCCAAGATGGCAGCCATTTTCCAGATGGCGATAATGAGTACTTGAAGTATAGCTATCATAGTCAGGAACTGATTTTTAATATTATTTAATTTTAATACATTTAAATGCAAGTATATTATAAATAGCCCACGTAGCTCGTGGCTACCATACTGGATATCACGCCTGCAGGATTCTGAGAATCCATAATGAGGATTCAAAATGGAACTACAATCCCCAGATGTGACCATCTCTGGTAATCTAGAGGTGGCCCTGGGAGGGCATGGTTAGCAGCAGTTGTAACACCAGCAGATTCTAATACCTGTGAGGTCAAGGATCATGTCCCTCTTATTAGGACTTTCTCTCTAGAGTCTTGCACAGTGTGTGGCTCATAGCTGGTGATGAATAATATTTCACTCAGTGAATGAATAAATAAATGATCTCTTCCTGAGATTCTCTCTTTTCTTTTTCTAACATAGGCTTGAAATTCCCCTAAGAGCAAATAATTCTGGCAGCTTTTGCACTGTAGTGCCCACAATTCATCTGTTAAAATGCAGCTACTCTGGGGAAGGTATTGCAATAAAGCCATTATTAGCATTCTGCCTACATTAATCCATCGGATTAGTGGAGCACTAAAGGGAGTAGTACAAAGAAGAAGGACAATTTGATAGTAGAGGGGAAAGTCTATAATTAAAGGGGAAGTCTTAAATTATAGAAATCTATAATTTAAGGAGCATATGTATGGTATAATGTCTACATTTCCTTGTATATTCAGATGTGTCTGTCTGAGAACCTCTGGTTTTGTTTGTATATAGATGTGTGTAGTTATAGATGGGATTTATGAATTGTTAGAAAGTTGGGCTTCATATGACAAAAATAACAATACTTATTATTATTATAGCCACAATAGTAATAATCTCCACCAATTAGTAGTCAATGTGACCTTAACTTTTTGGAATTTTCTAGCTATGAAATGGGGATAATAAAAATGATATTATATTGGTATTTAAAAATTAAGTGAAATATTTTTAAAAAGTACCTAATATAATACCTGAAAGACAATAGGTACTCAACAAATGCTTGATAAGTCACATAATAGAACTGTGATTATATATTGTATATGCCTATATATTGTATAGGTCTTAGTGATTATGTTAAGTGCATTACAAATATTTCCTTCTTTAATTCTCAAAAACATGTTGCCAGCTGAGTAGTATATTATCCTTATTTTATTGATGATAATGGTCTCAAAGAAGCTGAGTGTCTTAACTCAGTTCAATCAGTTAGAACAGCAAATTAGACAGTGTTGAAGAATAATACTAATGGTCATATAGTGGCCTAACATGAAAAGATAATTGGAAATAAGCATAGACTGAACTTTAGATCTGAAGCCCTCCCCCAGTGCCTGTAGATGGATGGGCAAGTGGGGAATAGTCTGTTACCTTTTTTTGCATACAAAACTTAGACTGTTTGATTTATGAAGTTTAGCAGAAGTGCCACAGAGGCTAGCCAAGGCCTACTTTTAATACCAAAGGCTGAAATAAAGCAGTTCAGGCTGGAGAATAAGTAAATAACAATAGCTTCCCCTCCAGATGAGCTTTCCTCTACCCATTTCCTCATTGCCTTCTCATCCTAAGGATGTAAAAGGTTGCAAATCTTCTGACTCAAATCTGGCCTGAAAAGTTGTTCACTCCCAATGTCATGAGCGATACTATATGGTCAATACAATTTAAGAAGTTGCCAGCTGGTTTGTGTCTTGATTCATGTTGTCCCAGAAGCTAGGCCACAACTGTCAGACATAGGTGCACTGGGAGGTGTTCCCTGGTAGACGAGGTGTATGGGAAAGGTGTTGCCTGGTAGATGAGGTATATGGGGGAGGTGTTCCCTAGTAGATGAGGCATCTGAGAATCCCAGGACTGTCCTGCTATGTTTGCTTAAAAGTGTGTGTTATGCAATTGAATTGGTTAGGGTTAAATCCTAGCTCAAGACTTTTGTAAGGTCTTTTAACTTTCTGTCTGTTTTCTCCTTTCTAAATGGGGATAATAATAATGCCAATATTAATGTGATAATTAAAGGAGATAATCCATGGGAAACATTTAGGACAGTGCCTAGCACAAAGTAAGTGTTCAATAAATGCTGGGTCTCCTTGTCATTCCATTTGTACCAAACACCCTTTGGGAAAATGAAATGTGATTAGTTTCATGGCCAGGAGTCAAACTGACAATGTCCTGTCACAAACTCTGCACCCAGAGTGAGGCCAACACATATACTTTGTCTTCCATGTCCCTTGGGAGGCAGAATTCTGTCATTTAGTGGCAGGCCTTAAGTTTGGCAACTGGCTCTGAATTGGAATTGATGTTCTTTGGTCTATGAATCTTTGACCTCTTAGCATCTGTCTTGCTCCACTGAACCTGGTCAGCTGACTCTGGGAGTGTCTGCAGCTCAAGAGTTGGTGAAGAGCTACTTCCAAGGCTTCAGCCCTGTTTCCAACCATCTTCTAATCATCAACCCCAAAGGAAACATGTGAATGGGCACAAGCTCTTGATTAAACAGACTGAGTTCAAAGCCTGACTCTGCCACTCACTAGCCATGTGACATTATTTCACCTCTATGAATTGCAGTATTTCTGGGTTTTTTTGTTTGTTTTTCTTTTTGTCTTTAAAGAAGAATAGTATTTACCCATCTATTAAGGTTACATAATTAGCTATGATTCTTCAGTTAAAAGCAACAGAATCTGGTTCTGAATTGCTTAAGCAAAAAGGGATTAATTAGAAAAAATATGGAATAGCTTCCAGGATAGAAGAAATAGAACAGTACAAAGTATCTGGACATCTCCAAAAGGCCTTGATGGTTATATTCATGAGGGTTCTCCAGAGAAATAGAACCAATAGGATCAGACTGTCTTCTATCTGTCTATCATCTATCTATCTATCATCTATCTATCATTTATTATAAGGAATTGACTCATACAATTATGGAGGCTGAGAAGTCCCATGATCTGTTATCGGCAAGCTGGAGGCTGGGAAAGCTTGTGGTATAGTTTCAGTCTGAGTCCATCGTCTTGAGAACAAAGAGGTCTGATGAAATAAGTTCCAGTCCAATATCTAATCTTGAAAAAAGCTAGGAAAAGAGAGCAAATTCTCCTTTTTTTCTCTGCAGGCTTCCAATAGATTGGATGAAACCTGTCCACATTGAGGAAGGCCATTTGCTTTACATAGTCTACCCATTCAAATGTAAATCTTATTCAGAAACACCCTCACAAACACACCCAGACTAATGTTTGACCAAGTATCTGGGTACCCAGTGGAGCAATCAAATTGACACATAAAATTAACCATCACAGTGGTCTCATCCAGGTCCCAGCAGTGGGTGAAACAAACCTTGTAGTTCCCATGGACTTTGCATCACTTCACTTGAGTCAAAGTCCCAGGGAAGACTGTAGTAAACTGTTTCTCTGATTGGTTGATATTAGGTCGCATGCTTGTCCCTACTGTATTGAGGTATTGAAAAAAATGATCTAGTCACAATATCTAGCACATAATACGTGATTCATATATGGGTAGCTATTGTTACTATTTTCATTTCTCTCCTCTCTGTGCCTGAAAATCAGTAACTCAGTGAATCATCTCAGAATATCTTTGTAACCTGGTTATCGTGAAAACAACCTCCTCAACACCCACAGCCAAATTTGCTTCTTTCCAGCAACAATATATACAAGCTAGGTGTTAAATAGTGTGATAACAATTATTCAGTTTTTGCCATAGTGCTTACCAATTTTTAGAAGTCTTGCCTCCAGGAAATACCAGGCATTATCACTCTGTGAAAGTAATACTCCAAGTCACTCTTCCTAATACACAAGCCAGCATCCTACCAGCCCTTCTCCCTGCCCACCCCACTGGATGTGAAGCTAGTTACTAACTAGGGAGAAAGGGAGCCTGGGGGCAGGTCCTGATAGGAGTGGGGCCTGAGCCTGTGGTTTTGGGTTGGCAGATAGATCAGTGAGCTCATAAAAAGGTACTAGCTCTTGTCTTTCTTTGGGCCTCACCATTGCATTTTGACATTCATTACATCTAACAACCTTTCATCATATGCATAATATCATGTTCATATATTAGCTTTGAACAAATACCTGAAAAATTTCCACTTTTGAAAAGTTATGCAAAGGGGAGAGGAACTGTCTTGTCTGCATTCCAACATACACTTCTGTCCTCTTATCCCTCCTCTTAATTTGAAACTGTGCCCGGAGCAGTGCCTCATGCCATCACCCCCTCTAGCCCTTGCATACCTCTGCAGAATCTTGGGCAGGTCTGAATAGCTTTGAAAGAGAAGAAAAGATCAACTTCTAAACACCAGCTTTCTAGAAAGGGCCTTTTCGTCCTTGACAATACCAGTGTGATTACAAGTATCCCCTACTCATGGGGGTATTTGAAATCCCCCACATTGGTAACTTTCTTTCTCAAGGCAAGCCTAGTATACTGAGCTTGTGGTAGAATGACATGAGTTAAAATCCACTGTGGTAAACTGTATTGTTGGCCCTAATTCTCCACCCTCCCCTCTACCCATGTCTTTTGTCTCATGACTTTTATTTTCTTGTACTAAAGGCATGGAAAATAATGTCCCACTCTTTCAATTCAGGTTCAGCTTTGTGACCTTACTTAGCCAGTAAAAATGATGTAGAAGTGACATTGTGCCCTTTCTGAGACTGTGCCTTCTGAGGCCTTGTGTGCTTTTCTTTGCTTTCTTGCATCTGTGCCATGCCAGGAGAGGAACTGGCCCCGGAGAGCCTCCTGGATGGATGACCCATGGAGCAGAGTGGAACAGAGCCACACCAGCCAACCCCTGGCTCATCCACAGCCAACCCACAAAACTTGAAGCTAAATAAATGCTGAGTGTTGCATGCTGTTGAGATGTTGGGGATGTTTGTTATACAGAACAATTGAAATTTTATATTTGGCTTGTACATCTTGTTCTGTCACTTTTTCCTTGTGTGGCCTTGGTCATGTATGCTTCCTCAACTTTTACATCAAAGGATTGAACTAGAAAATTCTTAACTCGAAAATTAATTCTTAAAAAATTCTTAAAAAATTAATTCTTAAAATTAATTCTTAACTAGAAAATTCTTAAGGGTCTTTTTAACTCTGAAATTACTCAATATCTTCCCAGACCCCCAATAATCCCATCAGTGAGTCATCCCCTAAATGTCTTTGGGTGAAGCATTTATGACATTGTATTATGTGATTTACTGGAGTGTCTGCCTCTCCCATTCACTGTGAGATCTCTACACCACACATGTCCATTTTAGTGCTGGGATATAGTAACTTTCCAGTTCATGTTTGTTGTAGTAATGACTGAATGCCTGAGGGACCATCCTGAGGCACATTCAGATAGGCAGCAAGTTCAACTACCTTCATCCTAAGAGACAACAACCAACTATTTTCCAACTCACTAGACTACATGCATGCTATCCTTTATCCAATTTTTTATTTAAGTTATTTACAGTATACTTATTAAATGTACACAATAAATCAACCAACCTTTAAATTTTTATTTATCTACTTGTATATCTAGTTATCTGTTTAACCAACTATCAAAAAGTAATACATACAAATGATGAAAACATAAGTACTATAGAAGGCTATCTAATCCAAATTAAGTCTCTCTTGCCCTTTGTCCTTAATCCCTCAGGTCATCTCTCTGTCATAGTTTCTCGGGTATTACAGAGGTTGTAAAGATATTTTATGACCACACAGGCAAATATGTACCTATCATTTCCATTTGTAGTCTCTTTTTTATGTGACTGGGGCATATTTTCACATTATTTTGCATTTTATCTTTGTCATTTAAATTTCCTTAAAGATATTATTATATTTGGTAGACAGATCTCCATCTTGATATTTTCAGAGCTGCACAGTATCCCATTTTATGGATACATCATAATTTAAGAATTTTCTATTGTGGGTATCTAGGTTATTTCAACTTCTGGGCCAAACTCTTTTGAAAATCTTGGCCTCATCTGGAACCAGCAGGATTACACACTTAGAAGCTAAGAATGAATGACATTCAAACCCATTTGTATTTACCAGATGTGCAGATGTGGTAAGAGGGCAGCTCCATAACCACAAGCCTTAAAGAAGCATTCTCTGAATCTAGCATCCAGCATATCCCAGAAATCATGTTACCTAAATAAGATAACAAGTAACCCCCATGAAATACCACAGACACTAATCACTCATAAGGAGTAATTAATTATGAAGAGGCAGAACCAAGTTAGAGCTACTGAATAGGGAGCTAGATGAAAGGCTGGGACTCAATAAAGAACCCAGAGTTAAAAGGTGGGGACTCAGGAAAAATCAAGGGTGCGAGAATCATCAAGTACCCCACAATTAGAGAGAAGGAGGAGATGTGGAAGGGGAGGGGTTAGTGGTGCTAAGCATTGGTCCCTGGGCAGGAGGGGGAAACCCAGAGGGTCAGTTTGAGAGTTCCTGAAAGTTAACAGAGAAAGATAAAAATTAATGGCTGCAAATAAAATTGCAAATATGTGGTGAAAAAATGGAGACCTTCTTTTTAATATGATTTTTTCCAAAATGTTTTAACTTTTTTCAAACAAAAACTATTTTCCCAAAACTCCTCTTCTTCCTATATTCACACATCTTTAAATACACCAAACATGATAATTTTATGATAAAACCACATCATACATATGCATTTATAAGGTGACTTAAGTTCTTGAAAAACATTGAAGTTTTTTTTTAAAGAGGAATGCATGTATTTCAGTTTTCCTACGTTGTTGCTTCATCTGCTTTCCTCCATTACAGTGGATTGGTTTTCTTTTGGCTTCAACATTTCAGGAAATTTTATAACCTTACCTTAAATTTCCTTTCCAGGATGACCTCTCCTCTTCTCCAGACAGGACCTGGAATCCACTATTTCTCCAGGTCCACTATGTGTCACAGTGTGACTTTCAATGAGTCACTTAATTTCTCTAATCCTTGGCTTCCTATCTGGAAAATGGAAATAATGATATAACTTACATTGCAATAACTACACGGCAGTCTAGAAAAGAGGAAGCTGATTCAGGTAACATGGGAAATGTGACCACCCTGATGGAATCATCGATCAGCCCGAAGGCCGTCCCCAGATATACATTTGACAGAGATACACATAGATTACAAACACTACCCTCCCAACAGCCAGGAAGGACACAGGTTTTCAAGTCTCCCTATTTTGGTGGCACATGTATTTTATAGCATTCAAGGTGAATGGATCTTCTGGACATCTTCCAACAATCTCAGACTTACTGGAGCCAAGAGCCACATCACGAATTTGGAGGGACAAGTTGTCTAACTTTGAGAGACTAACTCAGGTCTCCATTCAACATTAAAAGGTTTAGGAGAGAAGGATGAGGGAGATCAGCAGAGATGTCCCCAAACAGTTACAAACAGAAGGAAAATCACTGTGAAACTAGCCAGTGCATAAACTAGCTTGCCTTCAAATAACCATCCAGTTCTCAGCAGAAAATGAAGTGAGGTGAGGGTCTGGGGGTTTTGCCATGCCCCAGCTTGCTGACATAATTTCTGCTATATGCTTCCTTGTTAAAACTTCTACAACCTCGTTACAAAAGATAATAAGGCCTTCTCTCTCAGAAAAAGTTATCTTGCCTAGCTCCAAACTGTGTTTCCTCTAACTACAACCACAAAAACTTTTAAGATCAACATTTGCATCATGTTTTCCTGTTTTCATATTTATTCCATTTGATTTCCCCATCCATGTTCACATTCCCAGTTTTCAGATGAGGAAACTGAGGTTTGATGATCTTTGGACTTGGCAGCTGTTAAAAAAGTGACAACAGGCCCCAAATGGAGTCACTTGTGCTAGACCTAATGTTGGCAAATTGAGAATTAAGATTTAACCTAATGGCAGTTTCAGCTTCCCAGAAATGTAACCTTCAGCATGGAATTGCCTGGTCAGCGATGGAGAGATAGCCCACCCAACAGGCCCTTTCCACCCCCCTAAAGAGGGCAACCTTGCCCAAAGCAATGCATTCTTTGCTAATAATTTCCCTTTTTCTGCCCCTTTCCCACCTTTAAAAAGATGTTTTCCTTTCTGTTTCTAGATGGGTTGCTGCACAATTTGCAAGTCTTCGAATATAGCCAATTTGATCTTTAAACTTACTCAGTTGAATTTTTGTTATTTAACAAAGCCAAGTTTCAAAGTTTAATGTCTAAGTTTAACATTAAGAATAGAAATTTCTTTTCTCTGGACATTGAGGATAGACAAACTGTCACTAGTGAACAAGCTCTGTGTTTTTACCACCCATCCCTAAGAGGAAGAATCTGCCTTTTGGTGGCCATTGGGCCAGCTATTTGCAGTCAGAGCCAGTGCTGGTCACCAGACAGTCCTCACAGACACATATTACTGATGGTGGGAAGAAGCAGCTCACTGCTCCTGCTTTGGAATTCTAGTCCTACTGGCTGAGGCATCTTCACTGCCCTTGGCTTCAATTTTATCCTCTTGAAAATGAGACAACAGGAGTCCCTACCTCCTGAGTTTGCTGTGAAAAATCAATGAAACAATATGAATATTTGTTTGCTCATGAAAGTAGGGTAACAATTGTAAAGTGATTAATAGGGAGACAGGAACATAGTAGGTGCTCAGCAAATTTTACATGTTCACCTTTTCTGAAGCAAGATATTCCACATCTGCTAGGGACCTAAGTATTTTAAGGTCTTATGAATCTCACCTTCAATTCTAGTAACTTTTTTTTCTTAAGATTTTATTTATTTTTAGAGAGAAGGGAAGGGAAGGAGAGAGGGTGGGAGAGAAACATTGATCAGTTGCCTCTTGTATGCACCCTGATGGGGTCCAAATCTGTGACCTAGGCATGTGCTCTGACCAGGAACAGAACCGGTGACTTTTTGCTTTGTGGAACAGCACCCAACCAACTGAGCCACACTGGTCAGGGCTGGTTCTGGTAAGTTTTCTTGCTTCCTTACTCTTATCTTTTGATTCTTTCCATGTGAAAAGCTCATTCTTGAATTCTGATTCCAATACAGAGAATCCAGAAATTATGGGTCAAATTGTGTCCCACCAAACCCACAAGTACCTCAGAATGTAACATTTGGGTTGCAGACAGGGTTGCTACAGAGGTAATCAAGTTAAAATGAGGCCATTAATGTTGTTCCTAATCTGATATGATTTATGACTGATGTCCTTATAAAAAGGGAAAATTTGGATACAGAAACAGACACACAGAGAGGGAAATTGATGTGTAGACAGAGAAGGAAAAGATGGTCATGTGACTAGAATGATGCATCCAGAAATAAAGAAAAGCCTGAGGCTTCCAGAGGCTACAAGAGAAGCTGGGATGGTTCTTTCCCTGTGTTTTCCAAGGGAGCACAGACCTGCTCACACCCTGAATTTGGACTTCTGGCCTCCAGAACTGTGAGATAATAAATTCCAAATGTTTTGTAGAATAGCCCTAGGAAACAAATACACAAGAGTTAAGAAGGGCTCATGTAGGGCTTTCTGGCTTGAGAGCAAGGCCCAGTTCACACGTCTCTCTTGGTTTCTGTTCTATGACCCACCCAGGCCTTTGGAGCCCAAATCTTCTAAATTCAATCTCTTGCAAGAAACTTAGTCACATGAAGAAACACACACACACACACACACACACACACACACACACCAAGTCTCCATCTCAAATGCCAAATAAACAGAACATAAGAAAAGGGAATTTGTAGATCATAAGGGTTGACCTGTAGATAATATCTTCCAGGCCCTTGCTCAGAAACAATATGATATTTTAGAAAGAACTCAGATTTTGGGTAGTGGCATCATCCAGGGAAAAATCCAGCTCTGTTACTCAACTGCAGTATAATTGTGGACAAGTTCCTTACTTGTGAGATGAAAATACTGATAGTAGTACTTCATTAGGTTGTTATAAAGTTGAATGAGAAGCATTAACATTATATCTATCACAGTGCTACCTAGGACAAAAGTGGGTATCCCCTTAAAACTAATTATTAATAATGCAGTTGCTGTTGTGTCCTAAAGAATAAAACATCCATACATTTTTGATGGGGTTTTCTATCCTAATTGCATGGTTCTTTAAAAACATTTGAAAAAATAGAGAAGACATAATTGTCTAATTTCCTCAACTACCCAGGAAGGGTGGTTCAGTGGGTCTGTTTTGTTATGAAGTAATGAGTGAGTGAATTGCACAAACTGTGTTTCTGCATATGATGATGGAGCTTCTGAAGAACCAGGAGGAAAAGCATTTGAGTGGTTTGTCAAGTGGCAGTGGAGGTTTATGCATTTAGTGTTCCCCTCTGACGTCTCCTCCACCCTGACCATCAGCATGATGCAGCAATGATTCTAGGAGTAAATCTGTGTAATAATCATAGAAAAGGAATTTAGGTCATCACTCTTCACCCTATGTCCAGGAAGACATTGTGAATCAATCATGGAATTCATTCCCACTGAATCTACTCACAAATTTACTCACAGAATCTTAAGAACTCAGCCATGATTACACTATCACAGTCAGCCTTTATTCTGAAAGCTGCTGCTATCTCTAGCTCAGGAAAAGAGAGAAGACCCTAGCTGATTTAATTCTCTTTGGCAGGATGGAGGAGGCAAAAAACCCAACCACAAAATCTGATAATCATAGTGGAGATGAAGAATAAGGCTTTGGATGTGAAGAGCTAATTGAGGTCAGAAATGGGAGAATACAAATGAAGATAATGGACTCCCGGCCAAGATGGAGGCATAGGTAGACACACTGTGCTTTCTCACAAAACCAAAAAAAGGATAACACAAAATTTAAAAACAAGAAACAACCAGAACTGACAGAAAATTGAACTGTATGGAAGTCCAACAACCAAGGAGTTAAAGAAGAAATATTCATCCAGACCAGTGGGAAGGGTGGAGATGGGGAACTGGGTGGAGAGGACTCCTAGCAAGACAGTGGCTGGCAGACCAGGAGAGGCAGTGGCTTGCAGACTGGGCAGTCCCATATTCGTGTGCAGATAAGCCAGGAGGAACAACTGGGGAGTGAGATAGACCACACAGCCCAAGGTTCCAGCACAGGGAAATAAAGCCTCAAAACCTCTGACTAAAAACACCTGTGGGGGTTGAGATGGCAGTGGGAGAAATTGCCAGGCTCACAGAAGAGTTCATTGGTGAGACCCACAGGGTCCTAGAATGTACACAAACCCACCCACCTGGGAATCAGCACCAGAAAGGCTCAATTTGATTGTGGGTAGCTGGGGAAGTGACTGAAAACTAGCAGAGAGCGGAGCAAGTGGCACTCTGGCCTCTTGGACCCCTCCCCCACATATAGCATCACAACAAGCAATGTGGGTTGCCCCACCCTGGTGAACACCTAAGGCTCCACCCCTTACTATGTAACAGGTGGGCCAAGACAAAAAAAAATGACCCAAATGAAAGAACAGATCAAAGCTCCAGAAAAAATACAACTAAGTGATAAAGAGATAGCCAACTTATCAGATACACAATTCAAAACACTGGTTATCAGGATGCTCCAGGAACTCACTGGGTACTTCAACAGCATTAAAAAAAAGAGACCCAGGCAGCAATGAAGTTTGCATTATGTGAAATAAAAAAAAACCTACAAGGAACCAACAGTGACTGGAAGGAACCTAGGACTTAAATCAACGGTTTGGAGCAGAAGGAAGAAAGAAACATCCAACCAGAAAAGAATGAAAAAACAAGAATTCAAAAAAATGAGGAGAGGCTTAGGAACCTCCAGGACATCTTTAAACGTTCTAACATCTGAATCATAAGGGTGCCAGAATGAGAAGAGGAAGACCAAGAAATTGAAAATTTATGAACAAATAATGAAGGAGAACTTCCCCAATCTGGTAAAGGAAATAGGCTTCCAGGAAGTTCAGGAAACTCAGAGAGTCCCAAAGAAGTCGGACCCAAGGAGGAGCACACCAAGGCACATCATAATTACATTAGACAAGATTAAAATTAAGGAGAGAATCTCAAAAGCAACAAGAGAAAAGGAGAGTTACCTACAAAGGAGTTCCCATCAGACTGTCAGCTGATTTCTCCAAAGAAACCTTGCAGGCAAGAAGGGGCCTGAAAGAAGTATTTGAAGTCATGAAAGGCAAGGACCTACATCCAAGATTGCTCTATCCAGCAAAGCTATAATTTAGAATGGAAGGGCAGAAAAAGTGCTTCCCAGATAAGGTCAAATTAAAGGAGTTCATCATCACCAAGCCCTTATTATATGAAATGTTTGGGGGACTTATCTAAGAAAAAGAAGATAAAAAATATGAACAGTAAAATGACAACAAACTCACAGCTATTAACAACTGAACCTAAAAAAACAAAAATGAAAACAAACTAAGCAAACAACTAGAACAGGAACAGAATCACAGAAATGGAGAACACATGGAGGGTTATCAGTGGGGGAGGGGAGAGAGGGCAAAAATGTACAGAGAATAAGAAGCATAAATAGTAGGTAGAAAATAGACAGGGGGAGGTTAAGAATAGTATAGGAAAAGTAAAAGCCAAAGAACTTACATGTAGGACCCATGGACATGAACTAAAGGGGGGGAATGTGGGTGAGAGGGGGTGTGCAGGGCAGAGGGGAATAAGAGGAGAAAATGGGACAACTATAATAGCATAATCAATAAAATATATATTTTTAAAAGCACATAATGAATCAAACCCTAGATAGTTAAGTCAGATACCCTGGAGGAAGAAAGAACTCATGACAAAGACTCAAGGACAAAGAGAATGTTGCATGACATTGGTGGTCCATGCAAAATAGTGCAGTGATGAGCCTAAGGGATAATTAAGATAAGGATGTAAATACTTAATCTGAGCATGTGCTAAGTACCGGGGACTCTCCTGGGCACTCCCATGGACATTTTTCCATTCAGTCCTCATAATCACTCTATAAGGGAGGAAGTATTGTCACTTTTGCACAAATGAAGACACTGAGATTCGGAAAAACTAAGTAACTTTCCTAAGACATAGTTGAATGCTATCTGTATTTTGAGTCTTTTCTTTTTTCTTTTATATCACAGCTAAGGTTCATACTTGTAGATATTGAAAGCTTTCCAGACTACTAATAAAATGCAAAATAATAACAATAACAACAATAGGAATAATAAAGATATCATGAACTCTGCCAGGTCACTTTGGCTGAAATTTTCACTTGATATTGAGGACCTTCATGGTAGGATGTAATAAATACCCAAACTGGAAAAAGAGCAGAAAAGGAAGTAGAAGATACCAAAGACAACTCTGTAATTTTTTAAAAGATTTTTTATTTATTCACTTTTAGAGAGCGAAGGGAGGGAGACAGAGAGAGAAACATCAATGTGCGGTTGCTGGGGGTTATGGCCTGCAACCCAGGCATGTGCCCTGACTGGGAATCGAACCTGCGACACTTTGGTTCGCAGCCCGCGCTCAATCCACTGAGCTACGCCAGCCAGGGCCCAAAGACAACTCTTGAAAGAAGGGGCTGAAGTTGTTTATAGCAACTCTATCTGTGCCAAGGTCAGAGTCAATCAAGAATAACAAGATGGCAGTGCCCTTGTCCCTGGATGGCACACTCCTCAGTGAGTGACAGACAGTGCAGCATAATCACATGTGTGCTTCCTGACATCAGTCTGCTTTGACCTGAACCCCAGCTCCACCTCTTCCCTGCTATGTCACTTTTTAACCGTATTACCTTGGGTGAGGTATGAAGTGGCCAGATGCAAAACAAGAGACAGAAAAGGGAAGGGATCCCTGGGGAGAAATAGCATGTCATGCACAGCCACTAAGGGGAAGCCCCTGGGTCCCATTAGGCAGAGGAAGGGGGAAGCTGTGGGCAAGTGTCCTTACTGTGGCTTCTTTAGGAAAGGAAGGGAGACACTGAATAAGCAGGTGTAGGATTGGCTAATTTTAGGATTAGCTCTGGGATATAGGTGCTGTTCCAGGTTACCTGGCCCTGGGGCAACTAAGGTGGATATATTGGCCTGGAGGTGTTTGGAATGTGGACTTGTCTGCTCAAGAAAGAGAGCTAACTAGCTTCTGGTCAGGGTCTCAAGATTGATCAAGACAACATTTTAAAAGCTATAGTGGACTAGCCTTAAAAATGATGAAATCTCTGGGCCCCCATTTCTTATCTGCAAAATATGGATAACAGTATATACCCCATAGGTTTGTGTGAAGAGTAAATATGAAAATAAATATAAAGCACTTAGCTGGTACCAGGAAGAGCTCAATGTAAGTGTTTATTTTTTAAAAAAGATGTTATTAAGAAAGTCATTAAGAAAGTCCTAAAAAAGACTGGGCTGTTTACAACCAAGATTTTGCCATGGCCAACACTCTATTCTAGCTAAATTGGTCTCACCCTCAGTTCTAACTCAGCTAGTCTGCTCATTCCATGGGGACACTTCTGATTGGCTATGGTCTCTGTAGCTCATCCCCTGGCTGGCCAATGATCTATGAAGCCACCTGACACAAGGGGCAGTTAAGCTGATGGCTATTAGCACAGCCAGTCAGGCTGGATTCCTCTGGGATATAACCTATTTAAAAAATGAAGAGGATGTTATGTGAGAGGGAGAGGGTAATGGAGTTGAGAGAAGAGAGATGCAGAGCCATCATTAGGGAGAAATGTTGTGGACCCAGAGAGAGATGGATGGCACAGGTTTTTTTTCCCTAGAACTACCTTAAATCCTGTCAGTTTTTCTGCTTCCACTCCTAGAGTAATCATTTAATTTTTCATGTTTTTCTCCAGCAGATGCAAAATGGGATGTCACCCCCACATAAAACCAAAGAGAAGTCATGCAAATGTCACTTCAGCCCATCTTTAATTTGCTTTGGACCAGCCACACACCCTCTCTGAGTCTTGGTCTCTTCATCTGTCAAACTCCAAGGCCTGGACATCCAACAATATTCTGGTGCTCCTCTAATTGTGGCCGAGGCCTCTAGAGGATGAGTCTTTGGAATCAAGTAAGAACCACAAAGTGGAGGTGTCCTATTTCCTTGGACTCTGGGCAGGACTATCTTGGTACTTCAGCCCTGTGCCTGCTGGTGCCTAGAGAAGAAATAGAGATATCACACCCATCCAGGAAAGGGAGATAAATATAGCCCTAGTTGGATTAATATCCCCAGAATTACTCATGTCTCCTTCAAAGTGAAGCAAAGATCATGTGCCACCTGACAACCACCCATCTGGCCTGAGAAGAGTTGCCATATGGACGGTCCTCACTACTAATTATAGTCAAATACCAAAGGGAGGAGTTCCAGTATAGAGCCTTGTCAGATCAGAAATCTCTTGGTTCTCCTTTTCCAGGAATTCAGCAGAAAGGTTGTGAACTTACTTTGCTCACACCTGCCCAGGCACATTCAGGCATGCTGTCCAACCTTTCCAGAATTAACTTCCTCCACTTGGAAGTAGAAGAATAACACTCTTCCCTCTGAATGTTAAAAAGGGTTAACAACAATGGCCTCTATATCAAGTAAAGGGTCAATCAAGACCCTTGATCATGGAGGAATCCAAGGAAACAATCAACAGTTTCAGAAATTCGCATTTGGTGGTTCCTATTATGAACCCAAAGTCCTTGTTTAAATGTACCAGAATTTATACAAAAGATACAAAGATAGTTTTGGGTTTTCTTTGCTAGTCCCAGGCCAAAAGCACTCAATGAATCATTCTGATCCCAGAAAGGAAGCTCCTTTGTTGAAAGAATGTGGCAACCTAGGTATTGCTTCCTTAAATTAGTTGGAGATCACTTTCTCTCCATCCTAAGAGGACAAACAACTTGAGAGATGAGAATTCATTTCCTACAGTAGAGCTGTCAATTTAGCTTTGGACCAAATGTTCAGTGGGGGATTCAGTTTTGGGTGAAGGGGGAGGTGGAATATTCAGCTTGTGGATGAATATGTGCTTTCATTCTCTCTGCATTGCTTTGTCCACCCCTGACCATGGTTCTCCAAGCACCACTAGCTCTTCCACACACATCATCAAAGTAAGCCTACTTTCCCAAGGTAGCTCACACTTCCATGCCCTCAGAAGTCAGGTAAGCAATATAAATAACTAAAGTAGAAGAGATGTAAGAAAAATCACAAGGCTCTTCCACTGTTCATTAATTCACATCTTTTTGTAAAGATGTGAATCACCTTGGAATATGAAAACCCTTGGGATTTTTCCTTATAGCAGCATGAAGGATCTCATTGAGTTGCAGGTAAGAGAGTCCTACTAACAAGAGATTGAACAAAACATAGGAATTTAATGAAAGGCTGGTGGTGACGGGCTTCCACGGAATCTAAAGAAACAATTAAAAATAAAATTAAAAAACAAAGAAAAGTAGGCTTTAAGAAGAATGGGGGTAGAGACCAGGACAACTCTCCCATCTCAGCAGCTATGGTATGTGGACTTTTACCCTATAGTTGTCTACCCAGCCCTGGTACTTATTCATTAACTTAGCAAGTGTTTATTGAGCATCTATTATGTGCCAGGAGCTGTGCTAGGCACTGGGGATACAAAAGTGAGCAAAAGTAAAAATGGCTGCACTTCCAGACTCAGTGGAACCTTGACTCTGTTGGGAGATATGGCCATCAATCAAACAGTTACACATACTGATATATAGTGGCTAGTGTTAGGACAGAAAGGCACAGCATGCAATAAAAAAAACCCCACAATGGACAAATTTGACCCTGTCAGGAAAGTGAGGGAAAGTTTGCTTGAGAAAGTAGCCATGGAAATGATACTAGAAAGATGAGGAGGAGAGTAGAGACCCTAGTGTTCCAGGAAGAGGGAACAGCATGTGCAAAAGTCCTATAGCAAGAGGGTACATGGTGGGCTCAAGGGCCAGTAAAGGTCAGCATGGCTGCAACACTAAAAGACAGCTGAGATGGTGTGAGATGAGATCGTATAGGTCCATGATGTCTAAGGCCAGACTAACCGGGTCCTTATTCCAAGAGCAATATGGAAGCACAAATGTGTCTGAAGCAGGAACCAAACTTAGTCCAATCAGGCAACAAGAGGTGGAGTCACATGTCAGGAACCCAGCTGCTGAGAGTCCACCCAGGGAGAGTTTTCAGAAAAAAATGAACTGGGAAGATCCCCCAAATAACTTTTACATCAGTTTTCATGGTGCCATCACTTTACATGGCATGATAGCCCAAAGACTACCACTGGCCCCTAAATGCTTCCAACATCCTTCAGAAAAAGTGGCATGAGGGGAGTGAAAGGAGCAATGGATTTCAGAAAAGACACTTGACCAAACCATTCATGTGTCTGGGCAGATGGCTTCCTCTGTGCTTTCTCCTTTGTGTAATGAGAGGTCACCACAACAGCCACTGGATCCTAGGCTGGCCTGCCACAAACCCAAGTGGTAGAAATCATCTCCATTTTATAAAAGTAAAAATAAAGGTAGAGCATATTTTAAGCCAGGAATAACTTCATCTATATACTCTTCATCATTTTCTTCCCCAAATGTCATAATCTATATCAAATGAGTAATTATTATCATAATCATTCTTAACAGAAATAATAGGCATGCTCGATTAATAAGCTAAGACATATTGTACACTATGTGCCAGGTACTCTTGTAATCACTATCCAAACATTTATTCATTCAACCCTCCTAACAGCCTATGAGATAAAGCAGTATTATCAGCAACACTTTATGTATGGGTAATGAAGACACCGAGAAATTAAGTAATTTGACCAGGGTCCATAAGCAGCAGAGCCATAACTTAAACTCTAGTAGGCTGGCCTTGGAGTCCAGGCAGTTAAATGTCATGCTGTTCATATCCTCTCTCTCACTCTACACATACAGGCACACATACACACACATCCCAAAGGGGGAAAACCTACTGTTACTATTATTTGTGAATTTTTATCTGAATACATTTTAAAAATGAAACAAAATGGAAACATATACTTGGTGCAACAACTATGTGATGTGTTTTCTATTAGTATTTTCTCCATTTTATTAAATAAGAAACTGAGACTTAGAAAGATGAGTTCCTCATTCAAGATAATTGATTGTAAATGGAGGAATTGGGATTCAAATCCAGGCCTGTTTGACAAGGACATGAAGAAAATGTCCCATCACCCTCTCTCCACTGGTTCCATCTCAGTCCCTCTTCAATGAACTTTGGGACCCTTGTGGAAAAATAAAATGAAAAATCAATATGTTAAAAATTACCTATTAGCCCTTAAGTCATGCCAGCTCCCACTCCGTGACACCCATCTATAAGCTGTGTCTTCATTTTCCAAAAAGGGTTACAACATGGAATTGATCTCCGGTATTTTCTGCATTAGTTATCATCTCTGGCATGGAAATGAGTTCTTTAGATTGTTAGTAGCTAACCATCCCCATAACTTTCAAGAGGAGGTTTGGCAGGGTGATAGGTGACACTGTTTTGCTCTCTGCCATGCTGTATCTCTCTCTCTAGTTGCATGTCTCCCTGAAGTTCCATGTACCAAGCAGCCATGAATTATACATGTACTTTCTAAAGTATAATGAAAGTTCTCCCACCTATTAAATTTCCAGTTTCCCAAATCTAACATAAATCTAATCCAAACACGCTTAGGAAAATATTGTGCCATTTGTTCTTCTATAATAGTGCCTTTGGCTTTATTGTATCTTGTATTCAAAGTGGCAAGAGCTTCTGATTACTAGATGTTCTCCTGGGGATTACAAACCAGTCAAATAAGCCTGTAACATGGCTCGGAGGTGTTAGAAACTCAGAAAACACAGGCTCCATCATTTCACCCCACCACACAGGAGGAAGCCTACCCACTGCCCTGAAATCACTAGTGGTAAAAGATGGGACCTGCAGTCAAGAAGCCAAGCTTCCATATAAAAATCCAAAGGCGGAAAAAGTGGGGGCCACTTCCCAAACCTTCACTGGCTTAGTATTTCTTATAGGTGAAGAAACAAATCTTGGGGGGAAGCATCCTAGGTTCTTCATGATTCAGCTTCTTTTGATCTATGTACATTGCTTTGGCCCCAACACACTCTCTTTTCCAGCCATTTAAAATGACAGCAGATCTGTGGCATGTTCATTGAGCAATCCTGTTATCAACTATGAATGACCCTGAAGTCTTTGTATTGATTAGGATTTTTTTTTAGTTGCAAGTAAACAAACCATAACTCAAGCTGACTTAAGAGAGAAGAAGAAATAGGCTATGCAGTTGGGAAATATTGGAAAGAAGCTTCAGGTATGGCTGGATCTAGGGCTTCAAATGACATTACCAGGACTCAGCTTCAATCATATCTCAGCTCTATGTTCCTCTGTGTTGTCATTTTAGATAAGCTATCTTCCTTAGGGGACAAGAAGCTTCCCTGGGGGTGCTTGCCTCACACTCTATCACTTTAACCAATACAGAAAAAAGATTATGCTTATTTAAAAAATAATAGTAGAAAAGCTTCAAATAGTTCCTAAAACCTTGTGTCAAGAAAAAAATCAGAATATTTCACATGAATAACCTAGTTGAGAGTATTTCTAGAAAAGTCAGGTGATCTGGCAGTATAGGGCCTTCATTGGTAAATGGTAATCATGGGCTGGCTCCTCTGAGGTGCTCTCTTGAAACAGGGCATGTACTCTTCAGTTTATGACCATCCCTCCCCCACTGTATTGTCTCCCAAACTCTGGAGTCAGGCATCAGTTGTCATCTCTCACCATGCTTTCATTGTTGTTTTTGTTTTAGAGAAGTGTTTTTTTTTGTATTTACAACACAAGATATAAAACACAAGTGATGACAAGGACCACAGCTCTGAAAAACATAAAAGATGCCTGTAGTTGTTACCTGCTGTTTACTTATACTCTGGCTCAGCACATACCCAGCCCTGCCAGGGAGCACCACTACAGTTATTTCTAGTCCTGGTGGGGTCTTATCTTCAGTCCTTGTAACACCTTCCCTAACTTTTGTATTCATTTCTCCATTTTCACTCTTCCCTCCCACAGACCCTATCTGAGTTAATTAGTAACCTACTCAAATGTACAACTTTCCTTTCAGAAGATCAAACATTAAAAGCAACATCTAAGTACAGCACAGGGAATATAGTCAATAATATTTTAAGAACTATGTACAGTGTCAGATGGGTATTAAACTTATCAGGAAGATCATGTCAGGCATTATATGAATGTTTAATAACTATGTTGTACACCTGAAACTAATATAATATTGAATGTCAACTATAGCTGAAAAATTAAAAAACTATTTTTTATACAATGAAAGCAACATCTAAGAATCCTGTCTGTACACCACAGAAAAATCTTGGTTTATCATGAACCTTTCAAAGTCTCTCCAACTCTGCCTGTCTACTCTGGACTTACTATTTCTATCTTTATTTTATTTTATTTTATTTTATTTTATTTTATTTTATTTTATTTTATTTTATTTTGGTGATTGAACCAAATGAACATTCACTCAATTGCCTATACCAGGACTTAGAAGTGGGGCATCTCTTTGCTTCCTTGCTTTCCCTGACCCTCACCCAGTCAAACCCACTGAGTTCATTTACCATCATATCTGCTAAGTATCTCCCCAATTCCCTGCTTCCTCGCCTGTACCATCACTGCCACCAAACTAGCCAAGTTGTTATGATCTTCCTCCAGGATTCAAATTCTTTTCCAATCGTGCCCCTGCTTCCAAGCTTGCCCCTTCCATACTGCTCATCTTTTCAAACACAAATATGATCATGTCTATAATTTCACCTCCTTTACCTCAGCTACCTCCTCAGGGTCACAAATAGAACTCACCATCGCTGAACATTGCTCCATCTACAAACATCACAAATGTCAGCTTCCTACTTTGTGGCTGAAAACTCCTATTCTTTCAGCTCAAAAGCAACTAACTCTAATACACGAATTTTTCAACTTCACCATGACTCGAAGCCATTGATACCACGACTTTCTCCACACCCATTAGCTCCACTTCTTTTCACTCCTATTCTTATTCTGATTTCTTGGAGCTTTGCCAACAATTGCCTGCTTCCAAATGCCAGCTTACTCAATATCCTTAATTTCTTTTCTCTTTTCACCATATTTACCCAGCAAAACCCAACCATACATGCAATAAGCCATCTGCCTTCTCTGAGAGGCTAAAAAACATTAGACGGAAAATGAAAAAGGATACTGGTTTTATATTCTATGATGTTTTTCTACTGAGTTTGCTTTTTTGCTCTCCAAGATCCAACCTAAACTCTTAAGGATGTTGTGAAGATTGAAAGTTAATATCAATATACGCAAAACAGTTAAAATATTAACCATTACATGAGAAGCACTCAGTGAATGTCAGCTATTTTTGTTAATGTTATTATTGCTGTTATTGTTATCATTATCATTAATCCACCCTCCTCTCACATAATGACCTGACTTCACACTTAATTGAGAGACTAGAGAACTTCAGATCAGAACTCCTTAATCTCACTATCACCAAATCTCCAAACCTCCCAATAGCTCTACTGATCTCATTGTTCTCTTCCCAAAGTCAACCCCTGAACACCAATCTAGATCTTAACTACTTTTGCTTTCTTAACACCTTTACATTTTCCAAGTTTTCCTTTTCCTCTCTTGTACCATAAAAGAAAGTACTTGTCATTATCCTAACTAAAGTATTACCTTATTTTTCTGTGTATAATGCACACGCACGTTTTTGGCCCAAATTTTCAGGGAAAAATCTTTTGTTTTAATTTTTTAATTCAATTATTTGATTATTTATATTTAGAAACAAAACCAATTATCACATTTCAGGGTATATGTTGCATGTAGATATCATTATTGCTTTCTAGAGTTACACACACATAAGCATAAATCAAATAATTTAAAACATTTATACAGATGTGGAATTAGTACTACCCATGTACAATGCACATCCATATTTTCCCTCAAAAATTTGGGCAAAAAGTGCACATTATACATGGCAAAATATGGTAAGCTGCCAGCTTCTATACCATGTTATGGACAATCAGGACAAGAATTTAAAGCATGCACCACAAAATGTTGCTTGGTAGAGAAAGTCTTAAAAGAAAGAAAGCATAAATTGCTAAAAAAGGGAAAATCCAAAAGAATCCTAGTTTATTTACAAATTTGTACCCTAAAAGCCATTACCTTCAGAATTGCAGTATATTACCACAGAGCAGTTATCTTTGGTGCTTACATGTCTAAAAGTGTAAGAACTACCCTGACAGAAAGGCCAATTGAACTAATTACATAGGCATTATGATATTTAATTAGATCAATAGGAGAAGAGCATCAGTACACATCTTGGGAAGCTTTTGATGTATTGGCTGGGCTCTCCATGGATTCCCACCATCAATACTAATCCGTAGGAAAGTGTTCAGAAAAGCACAGTAAATTAGCCATGAGCGAAGGGATAATTTGAATGAAATTAATCATTGTTGTCATAGTACAAAAGCAAAAATAAGCTTGTAGAATGAGTCCAGGGCATGGAAGACCATGCCCTTCTCTGCCATAGCCATAGTGTCACTCACAGCCATGGCTTTCAAAATATTACTGTTGGCAGAGACAAATGACAATTCCGTTACCAGTATGTACTTTTCCACTCACAAGAAAACCCTGGAATTATTACACTTAATGATATCATCCAAGACACTTGCTCAGTGTGAATTACAGAGCAGTCACTGCATTCATGGATGGATAACAAAGGAGGGAAGTGATGGAATTGGAGACTTGGCCAATAGATCTGTATTTGGTCACCATTTAGATGTTGGTTTTATAATAATTCATCTACTAAGGATTTATATGTGAATATAGAATAAATAAATAAATACATAGATAGATGTATATATATAGAGAAAGAGAAGTTACTATGTACTAGCTAGACCTGGTTTCAAGTGATGCAAATTTCTCTCTCCCTGTTATTCTTTCATTTTTTTCCCTTTTTCTTTTTCCATGCCCTTTCTTCCTCCTGAGGACTCTGGATTTGTTGCAAATTTTAATATTAGTTTCTAAAGATCAGATCCATCTGCCTCCAAATAGGGTAATACAGTAATGATGTTAACAATAATAATAATAGTAGAAATTACCATAATTACAATAATAATAACACAATGGCAAGTAACTTTGTTCAGTTCTTACCATTTGTCAGGCATGGCACTAAGCACCTATAGTATAGATTCTATTATAGTTATCATTTTATTGATGGAGAATCTGAAGGCACAGAAAGGTGAATTTATGTGCTCCAAATTACACAATCAATAAATGACAGAGCCTCGATTCAAAACTGTGAAACCTGACCCCAATCCCCAGGTTCTTGGTCATTATACTACAGTAAGGACCTCAAAAGAGATATCTACCCTCTTGGCTTCCCTGAGCAGAAAAGAGAAAAGGCATTCTGTCCATTATACAGACAGGGAAAGCAGAGTCCCCAAAGGACTACAATACCCTGATGTATATAGAATACACAAAGCAATGGAGGGTGGTCAGCTTAGAGTAATTTCATAGCTTCTGAGTGACTCTGCTGTGGATCATTTAGTTGCATCACTGAGCTCATTGCTTGTGTAGACTTAAAGCCATAGTGAATGAGGTGACAGCTTAAACCAGCTAGTGCTGATGCCATCAGATCTTCATGTAATGAAGACCCCTACAGTTTTTTAAAGCACATGATGGTCAAACTCTCAGGTATGACATAACAGGAGAGTGAAGACAGACCTTTAAACTGATGAATGCACATGTATGTCCACTAAGTTGAGCCTGGAACCCATGTAGCCTCAGGGTTTGGTCCTCTGAGTGTCATCTCGGGAGCTTCAGGTCTGTGACTCTGCATCCTAAACGCAGAGATGCATTTGCAGAAGTGAGTTCTTTCCAGCTGTGCTTTTGGGTCCCAGAGGCACTAGTCACTCCAAGACTCACCTAAGCTATCATGTTCACTTTTGCAGTGAAAGAGAGAGAGAGAATGAATGGGGGGGAGAGGCAAATCCCAAGTGGCTGGTTTTAAGCTGTTGTTCCTTATTACATAGAATTCCTCTTTATTTTCTAAAAGAGGATTTGGTAAAGTCAGAGTGAGGAAGACAATCTTATACAGAACAAGCTATCCCAGAGAACATGATATCCATAGTATCTTCCACCAATAGGGGTTTATGGACCTATGAAGGTTTGTAGGTGTCCCCAGTAGCAATAATAACTAGCATTTATTAAGCCCTGATGTGAAGGCACTATGCCAAATTCTCTAGAGGGGTAAATTTTTATACAAATTGTCCCATACAATTTTTATAACAACCCCACTATACAGATGGGGTATTTGGGAATCAGAGAGATTAAGTAGCTTTTTCAAGGTCATACACCAAAATAAACGCAAAGCCAGGACTCAAACCCAAGTCTGTACATCACTCCAAAACCCATTCTCTTGGCCACCTACCCACACTGCCAGCCACTACTCACTTATTTTTCTCCATACCAAAGGCAACAAACTGCTCAGGAGGTAGAAAAAACAGAGCCTCTAGTCAGACAATGTCAAAGCTACCAGGAAAGTAAATAGTAACTGCTTCATTATAAACACATTCTTTGTATTTCCTGCTCTTCAGGAGCTGGTGGACTTGTGGGTGGCAGAGAAGAGAAAGGAGACAGAAAACGAGTACAACACAGTATGATGCGCAGGAGTAGGAACTAAGCTGCTGTGCAAAAGAGCTTGAAGGTGCAAAGGAAGGAAGCCAGGAGAGTTTTAAAGTCAGCCCCAAGTCTTGACTGCTCACCTACCCTTGCCCTCCTCTCTCCAGGCTGTGGTGGGTCTGGGGAGAAGTTGACACTTACCAAAGTTACTGTATATTCCCTGAAGTTCATAGTCACCAGAGAAAACTGCCTCCCCCGCCTTCACTTGGAAAATGGAATAATTATGATTCATCCTTTGATCTGTCTTTACATCTGCAAAGCATAAATAATGTCAGCTGGTGAGTCCTGATTGCTCTGATATTTCAGGTATATATTTTGAGTAACACAAGACTTGGTTGCTAACACCAGTAAATGATTTACTCTAGTCTGAAGTACAAGCTCCAGGCCAAAAAAAAATTGAGATCAAACATGGGAACTGCAGTACCATTCCAAACACTGCTATCTTGTGAAGAAGAGGTTTCCTAAATTCAGTGCTGGAAGATGATGAGACAATAAGTGATGAACTAGCCACAGTTTTTCTGGTTACTTCTTAAATACAGTGGTTTTACTGATACCAGTGGAGGCTGGAGAGATAAATATCAATCGTGAGCATGGAGGGGGGAAATGAAGGTTGAAGGAGATTTTCTCCAGTTTCTAACACCAAAGCATTTTCCCCCACCCCAACCCGCAGCCTTGCATAAACTGAGTAGCAATAACCATTTCTTATGTGTCCTTTAAAAGGCATTCCTAAGCCACAGGGTGCATGCAGAAGCATGGTCTGATTTTTTTAATTTCATATACTTGGGGCAGAAATCAAAATTAACAAATGGGGAGTTTATTATGATAAAGGAGTTTGTTTAATGCATTAGTTGTAACATTACATGAAAAAACAGAGTTTGAAATGCAGCTGCAGTACAATCACAATTAAGTTCAAGTCAACAGCATGATGCCTGGAGTGAGAAAATACTGAAAATAAATGTATTAACATGTTATCATCGGTGGCTGCTATTGGGTGATGGGAGGTTAGTTACATGCAGTACTCCTTGTTACTATAAATGGGGGGTCCTGGTGGGAATGTAGGGGCTGCAGTATTGTTTTGAAATGAGCTTTCAGACTGGTCTGGGCAGGAATGGTATGCCTCTGTGATGAGCATGGCCAACCTTGAAGAGGGAGAATCTTCTCCCTGCCAGCAAATCTTTGGTAAGTGGAGAGGGTATCAATTGGTTCTTACTACTCTCTACTCAGTTGGTAGTGACCATCTGGGACACTGAAGTGAGAATGGTCCTGAAATCAGTAGAACAAATGGCCTGATTTATTAGTAATATCTACTCAGGGGCAGGAAAGGAAGTGGCAGCAGAAGATGCCATATTTGCCATCTGGGCTTGAAGTCAGCCACCTAAATTCAAGTCATGGCTTTAAGCATGAGTTTTTGAATCTTAAAAAGCCACCCTAATTTTCTTGGAATTTGTTACCAACATGTGGGAATTAAATGAAGTAATTTATAATGATGTAAGTGGCCTAAGTAAATGCTCAATAAATTTCTCTATTACCTCTTCTCCCCTTTCCTTTCCTTTTCATCCTGCAGGACACAAAGATCATAAGAGAAATTAATTCTACTTTCAGAACTCTCACAAATTCAGCACAATTCTAAGTGCTTCAACCAGCCAGTGGAGTGTCCCAGGTTAGAGAAGATTGGAACCCTCTCCCTCACCTCCCTGGTCTACAGCAGAGAGTGGAGGGCTATGAGTTAAGATGTCAACAGGATCTGTAACACTTGTTCTCTTTGCTGTTTTCTGCACATCCCTATGAAGATGAACATTATTTGATTGACAGGCCTAGAGGACAAGGTGTTTCAGGACCAAACAGTATTAGAAAGACCTGTCAGAATGAGGAAAATGGAAAAATACCTCAATTCACTGGGCACAATGCTCAGCTAAATAGATTACAGGTAGAATTTTTGAAATTCTTCCTCCAAGGCTAGAAGCCTAGAATCTTAATAGCTATGTATTCCTGGAGGAATTGCTTAATTGGGCTGAGAAACACAATTTCCATCCATTGGATTTCAACTAGAAAAGAATATCCAGGTTCAGATTCTCTGTGGCTCTCATTTTCCTCTCTTGATTCTTTGTGTCCAGTCTCTCAAGAAAGGGGTATTTTTAGGTCCTGGTCTGGAGAACAATAAGTCAGCAAAATTCCTACAGTAGTACTGGGGAGGACTGACCCATTGATACTATTGTCATTTTAATTTTAATAGAATTCTTTGCTGAAAATGGGCAGTGCAGTGAGTGGTAAAGTGTGTAAGTTTTGGATTCCATCTGATATGAGTTTAAACTCCAATTTACCAATTAATTTTCACCTTCTGAGCCTTGAGTCTTCATGTATTAAATGGCACTGAAAGCACCGAGACATTTCAGGATTTTTGCAAGATCTGACATTTATTACTCATAGTGTCACTTTCTCTTGGCCTACCTCTGGCTTTAGCAGCAGCTGAGTGGTCACTGTTGTCCCACCTCAAGTCCCCACTGTGTCTCTCCACTTTTGTGTCTCAGGGTTTTTTTCAAAATGGTGGCAGCTCACTCAAGCCACAGGTAAGCAGAGCCTAGAAGCACAGGGGAGTTAATGCCAACCCTCAGCCAGTGGAGATGGGAATCAGTGGTAAATGCCAGGACCTCCCAGCCAGCAGAGGGTGAACTCAAGCACATTTTACACAGTTACTCAGACAGGCCCAGAGGGCTTCTCTCTATATATACTGGTAATCAGCTCAGTGATGCCTCCTTTATCAGATCTCCTTCCTTGCACATCTCACTTGCCCTAGTCTTTCTTTCCTAATTTCAGAGGTAACCTCAAAAAAATACATGCACACAAGTTCTTATCTTAGGCCCTGTTTTGGGAAGATTCAAACTAAAAGCCCACCTATGTTAAATATTCTACCTTTTTTCTAAAACTCACTGTTTCTCCTTCATTTCCCACACTCATGAATGATTCACCTTATTTCTTAAAGACTGAGAAAATTCACCATCTTCTTTTCTTCTACATCTTTCTGCCCATATTTTTTTTTCTTTCATTCTTAGGGAAGTAGGACTACTCTCTATAGCTAACACTTATACATGAAAGTCATGAAAAAGTCTGGTTCTCAACCAAAGTCATTCTTTTTAATTAATGGTACCAATATTTCCTCTGCTTGACCCAGCAATCTGGAGGTCATCCTCTTCTCATCCTCTAATCAATCACCAAATCCTATATGTCTCTCCAATTTTGTCCGTTTTTCTAAATTAATAATGGCTAAACTTTGTTAAGTATTTGTTGTATGCTAAGCATCTTCTGAGCTTTACATGCCTTATCTCATTTACATCCCTGTGGGTACGGTACTATTTTTATCCCCATTTCCAGATGGCAAAATCAAGACATAGGAAGCCAAGGAACTTGCCCAAGGTTGTTCAAGTGTGGAAGTGGAAGACCTGGGGTATTGATCCAGTTCCTAATTGAAGAGCTCATGTTCTTAGCCACTTTGCTTGTCCACCTGGCCATCTCCCAGGGCATCACACCCCCATCTGTTCATTCCCACTCCATCATCTCCACTCTTTCCCTCTCACAGGGCTTCTTTACCCATGCTGGTGTCTCCTGTTTTATACAGTAGTCTCACACAAATGATTTATAGAATGAATGAGCCTTTATTTAACTGGTTATTCTTCCCATATATATTGTTTTCATTAATACTTAATTGTTTACTATTATTTGTCATTACCAAACAGTGGTAAAGAATTTGGGACTTTGGCATCAGAAAAGCCTAAGGTCAGGGCCCATTGCCATCATTTAATAGTTATGTACCTTTGACTCCTTGAACATGTCCCAGCATGAGTTTCCTCATACATAAAGTACAGATTAAAAATAACTCTTCCCCACAAGTTTATTGAGAGGAGTGGATGAGATCATTATATACACAAATCATTCTTCAGTGTTTCTGCCACCTAATTAATATTCATTACTCTTAGTACTAGCAGCAATAATGGGAGTAGTGATAGTAGTAGTATAATATTATTACTTTTTTTAAATGTCTCCAGTCAGTAGTGTTTTTTTAAAGATTTTACTTATTTATTTTTAGAGAGGGAAGGGAGGGAGAAAGAGAGAGAGAGAAAAACATCAATGTGTGGTTGCTGGGGGCCGTGGCCTACAACCCAGGCATGTGCCCTGACTGGGAATCAAACCTGCAACACTTTGGTTCACAGTCCGCGCTCAATCCACTGAGCTACACCAGCTAGGGCTGCAATATAATATTATTAATAATAGTAATAGTAGTAATAGTAAATAATAGTAGAAGTATCACTAACTAAATCTGGGTGTCAAGAGAATCCCCAACTACATTTAATTTACAAAAGATAGACATAAACCTCAATTCCATGGCCAGGGGAAGTTCAAAGACTTCCTCAATATACCCATTAATTTTTGAGGTCATTTGGTTTCCTCCCCTCTACCCTTTCCACTTATAGTCTATGCTTCACACAGCAGTCAGAAAAGGCCTTTGAAAACTCAGATAAGATCCTGTCATTTCTCTACTCCCAAACCTTCATTGGCTCCCTATCCCACATCCCACACCAGGCAGGATAAAATCCAGGTTCCTTGCCTTTCAACACCCCATGTGATCTGCACCCTGCTGTCTGGCTGACCCTCTCTCCTTCCACTCCTTCCTGTGCTCATGCTGTTCCAGACATGTTGGCATCCTTGGTACCCTCAATCAGGCCACGCACTCTCCATCTTTGGGCTTTTTTACTTGTTCCCTGTGCCTAGTGGTCTCTTACCCTGGATAGCATACCACTCACTTCTCATTTTATTCAGGTCTCTACTTCTACATCTTTTCCTCAGACAAGCTGTCCTGGATCATCATGTACCATCACCAAACCATCATCTTGCCCTACTATATTTTTTTTGTTAATACTCAGCATGCCAATTATATTAAGTGTCCATAGCACATAAACCCAATGGGATCAAGGGCTTTTCCATTTTGTTCACTACAGTACCCCCAGTTCTAGAAGACTGCCCAGTATTTAGTTGCACTCTGCGAGTATTTTTTGACTGAGCAGTGTCCTAATTCAACTATATTGCTTTACCACCTCACAGGTCATCTCGTTCCATGAATCCTGGCTCCAGTCCTCAACATCTGACCCAGGCATTCTCCTTCATCCTTTATTTCCCCAAAGCAAATGCTAACAAAAGCACTCAGAAGGAATTTGTAAGTTGGTGAATTTTATTGTCAGTTGGTGTACCAGGGCAGGCATAGAAAAGGCCCCAATCAAAGTAATAAAAAAATCCACTGTCACTGAAATGCTGTTTATTTTGTTTCTCAGTCCCTTTTATTCTTTATTTTTTCTCACTTCAGTTCCTTTTCTTCTATATTCCTTGTCTCTCCAGCCCAGGAGCAAAGCTGCCTTCCTTTCATCTCCCCACACAGAACCACATAGCTTTTTCTTTCATTGCCTTACGTTTTTTCCCCAAAGTCCAGGCACCGCAAGTCTTTCTTCAAACTGCAAGTGGCTTCTCAAGGGATTTCTCTCAACAAAAACACCCCCACAAATAAAAGGAATTTCAATGTCAACTAATAATATAACTAATAAGGTTTCCGTGTCTGCTACACTTGTGTTAGCATAAGATTGTTATCCCTTCAGGAAGAAGAGCTATGGTGTATTAAACTCAGAAAACATTTAGAAAGTATTCAACCATGTGACTGCCTCTCTGTGGGACCTGGGTACTCAGAGGTGAAATGATGTAGATTTGGCCCCCCACAGGGTCACAGTCTAAGAGGAGAATCAGGCACAGAAAACTATTTTCATGTTAGGTAATCAGCCCAACATTGACATATGCATACGATCCAGCAAAATACAGAAGCAGTATCACAATTTAGAGTTGCTCATTTTATGGCTTCCCTGACAGATTGTAATTTTCTAGAGAGAAAGCTTTTTCCTGAAGAAGGACTAAGGATTATAGCATTTGAATTGAGCTTTGAAGGGTGAAACAGAGTCAAAACAGATGAAAAACCATGTGCAAAGCCATGAAGGTGCAGAACAGTTTTGAATTGGGAGACTGTAAGTGGTTTGGTAGAGCTCAGACAGAAAGCACAGCTGGGAGATGATGGAGGCTAGGACTTCCAGAGACAAGCAGAGCCCAGCATTTTTTTTTAAGATTTTATTTATTTATTTTTTTTAGAGAGGGAAGGGAGGGGGGGAGGGAGAGAGAGAGAGAGAGAGAGAGAGAGAGACAGAGACAGAGACAGAGAGACAGAGAGAAATCAATGTGTGGTTGCTGGGAGTCGTGGCCTGCAACCCAGGCATGTGCCCTGACTGGGAATTGAACCTGTGACACTTTGGTTCACAGCCTGTGCTCAATCCACTGAGCTATGCCAGCCAGAGCTTGCAGAGCCCAGCTTTACTGCACCCTCTGTGCTGAATCTAGCACAGTGCTGGCTTTAGACTTAGCACATATTGTACTGGTGTTCTTAAACTTCTGGCTGCATGGTGCCATAGCATGAATGAGAGACATGAGCATTATCAAGTCTCAAAATATTCTGATTCAGGACTTCTGGGGCAGAAGCACTCAAAGGGCTGTCCAGAGACCAATAAAATTAACATATCCTGGGAACTTGTTAGAAATGCCCATACTCAGGTCCTCCCAGACCTTCTGGATGAGAAACTCAGAGGCTATGGCCCTGTGGTTGGTATTTTCACAAATATTCCATATGATTTCTAATGCATTCTCAAGTTTGGGGACCCCTATTCTAAGGTGTGGGGCTAAAATTCTATACTAAACAAAACAAAAATAAAAATAAAAACATATTTTTGACAATCTGCCCAGTTTGAGAGCCTCTGCTCTAGACATGTCTCTTGTCTTTCTTACCATTAGCTAAGCACCACACTGACAGGTGTGCCCTGCCTTTTAGAACTAGCTTGAGCTTCCTCCAAAACACTTGTGTCCACTAGATCCTTAACAAAAATATGAAATAGACCAGCATATGGAGAGGGAGGAGAAGCTAGCCCCTGATGTTCATATGCTCCAAGCAGGAGGGAAAAGCAATTGTCTCTTTACTGAAGACATGGAATCACACAAAGACAGGAGATGCCCTGAGAAAATAATGAGAAGCAAATTTAGAGCAAGCAACAAGAGATGTTTCTCCAGTCAGCATTCATTCAACTTGCAGAATTTGGGTGGTTTATGTATTTCAGTGAATATGCAAGATGATTATTTTCATCCAAATATAGTTAACACCATTATTTTTATTCAATAGAAATATATCATATAGATAATATTAAAAAGACAATACCAAATTATAATGAACACCAGGGAATATTTTTATTAAATAGACAATTTAATGATAATAAGCTTCTGAAAGATTATTTCCTATTTCCATTATTTTTTGATCAACTTCTGGGAGAGGCTTGATTCCCAATAGCTAAAGAATTGTGCTCTCTGAAGGAGTTTCTTCTCTGGAAATTAATCACTTTTTGATTGATTATTATATCAAAAGCAAGTGACAATTACATCAAAAGCATCTGTATCTGGTTGATTTCTTTGGTCGCAGCATGGGGGGGGGGTTGGGTTCAGTCCTTGTGTGGGTAGTAAGAATGAGGAAGTGAATAACTTGGGATAAGGAACAATGAGGAAGCAGAATTGGATAGGAGCATACAAGGACCTTGGGATATCATAACAATGTTCCAAAAAGGATGAGGATGGTGATGATGATGATGATGATGATGTCAGGAATAACTCTCAACTTATTACATATTTGTTGGACCTCATGAACAACCTATGTATTTAAATCTCTGGAAAAATCAAGGACAACAGTGGAATGACTCCATAGCTCAAAAAATTTCTGCCAAGGAAAGCTTTATCTCATAAAACATAAAAGCTCCCCTGAAATCTTCTATGTTACCTTCAGTTGAAATGCATTGAGCCCCTACCAGCAAATGGATCATTTAAGGGCCATGTGAAAATGTGTGTACAAAAATGCCATCAGTCGCTCACCTGCTGGCAAAAAATATCCAGTATCTTAAGTGTCTCATGTCATTTGAAGAGATCTTGCAGATTACTCAGTGGGCAATGCTTTAATGTAACATTGCGTCTCTGGCCCACTGACTTTCATGTAGTGTCTGCTATAGACAGAGGTGTTGTGCACAAATAGATGACACATCTGTCTAAGGGGAGCAGAAGTGTGTTTTTACATGTAGTACAAATATTTAGGTAAATAGATTTCAAACTTTATTGCACATACAAATTACCTGAGGAACTTGTTAAAATATAGATTTTGATTCTGTAGGTCTGGGAGTGGTGAGATTCTGATTTATAACCAGCTTCCAGGTAATGACAATGTTACTAGTCCCTAAACCACACTTTTAAAATATATATATATATATAATGTGTAATAAATTATATATGTGTGTTATTGCTTTGACATAAAAACATGAAAATAAACATTTATTTGAAATGACACACTATGTTGTATTATTCATTTCCTATTACAAAATGCTATTATTTAAATAAAACAATAGGACTATTTAACTGTCAAATTATTATGACTGATAGTAGTGCTAATTAAACAAATAATATGTGTGATTAAAATATAATAATATTTTAATAACTTTTCTTTCTGTTCTCTTATAAAGCAGTTACTTTTACTCTTTTTAAATAGTTTTAGATATATAAATATGGTGGGCTATATTTAAGACACATAAGTGTAACATGTTTTAAAAGGGGACCATAAATATGCTGGTGCTATTAACTATAATAACAAATAACAATGACACATTTCTGTCCCATAATATAGTAAAATAATTTGACTCTTTCTCTTTCCATTTCCAATAATACTTCTCTGAATTGCCTGTAACCCTTAGGATATTTTCCTTTTCTTTTATGCAGTGATAATACTAAATATATTCAAACATAAATTTCACTTTGGCTTGCATTCTGCTCTTATCAAGCCCACATTACACTGATTTTGATGTCATTCCAATGTGATAACATAGCAAAGATCTATATTGTAAAAATCTGAGTTAATAGTTATAAACAATTCCTTTCCTCTCTAAAGGATTTTAAAAAACTCAAAAATCATCTGTCACTAGAACAACAAGGAGTTCCAATCAACAAAACTTAAACTTGAAGAATTAAACTGACTACTAGGGTGAATGTCTAAATAAATGTCCGGCAATGATTGCCACAACCACTCAGGGGTCATACATTTTGCAGCTACCATGTGTTGAGTACTTATTGAATGCCAGAGACCATGCAGAGTTTACTCTGTGGAACCCAATCATGCTGAGGTCTGAATTCAGGCAAACTGGATACATAAAACAGAGGAAGGGAAGATGCCACCTATAGGTATCATTTATTAAGCTCCTATGGACCAGGCTGTGGGGTAGCTCAAGATATGGCCCTTTCACCAACTCAGAGAACAGGTGGCAGTCTGGCTAGCAGCAATAAGGAGTGATTAAAACAGCCTGTATCTGGAGTCCCAGCCTTCTCAAGTCTGTGTGTTTATCACAACCCTGTACCATTTTCACATATTACTGCGGCTCCCTCACTTCTGCCATCACTCCCCCTAACCTAGTAAGTAGCACCAAGGCTGGAGACAAGGTATGGCCTTTCTTGCTCCCATCTGCCATCATCGCTGACTCCCCTGTAATGTGAGTAAATAAATAGTATGTCCACAGCATGTCCACATCTGCTGGTCCTCCTGGTGTTTTTTTCTGGAATATCATGAACATAAGTGCAGTGTTGCTCCCAGTTTGGAGCTCCTGCATTACACAGGTACTTTACAGACATTCCCCGACTTAGTCCTCACAGAGATAGGAGGATAATAGTATTATTTTCTCCCCATTTTTCAGAACAAGAAGCCAAGATCAGGAGAAATTAAGCCATTTGCTCAAATTTGCATCAAGTAAGAAACTGAGATCTTGAACCCTGAGTCTGCTGACTCATTATCCAACTTCTATCAAATTTGCATCACTTGGAAATCATGGCTCTCAATCCTAACACAAATGAACAGCTAGGAGGATGGTCCGAGAAAATGAAGCCCCCTCCCAAAATAGGCAGGCGTGTACACAGACACGTCTAACTGAGTTGGTGGTCTTGGTCTTATTCCCTAAAATTTGAACTGAGAACATGAATCTGCTAATGAGCCCTTGTTTATCCCTGGGTGTCCCACAGTCTTTCAGGCCATTAGGCATCAGTTGCAATCCAAATCTGTATTGTAAATGGCTGCAATCATCTATAATTCAGAAAAGCCTTCTCCAAAAAACTCCACAGACTCTCAATTCCCTCCTGTGCTTCAAATGATTAATTAACCAACTCAATCAACAAGTCCTTAAAACTGAGTTGAGATCACCTGCAAAGGCACTTCTAATCAGCCATCTCTGAGCAGTGCACATAAAACATGGAATTATGGGGGTGATTTTGTCATTGCTTTTCCAGCCTTTGGGAGCCAGAGGTGGCTTCTGGCACAGTGAGATGGGAATGGGCAAATTTTAAGAAATTTTGGTAGCACAGGTAGGCTCTTACATGGAACTATTAGCCAAGGAGTTGTGACAGTCACCATGACACTATATCAGAATTACCACAATATACAGAAATGTGACAATTGGAGAAAATATGACATAACTACTGGGAAAAAAAACCAATGGGAATTGGACCAGACTGGATTATACAGTTTTTAAAGCCTGATGGGAGGGGTGAAGGCAGTGTAGATGAAGAGAATAGAATGTGTGTAAGCTTGTAACATTGAGGGAAGATTTTTCAAAGACACTTTAAGCTGATGGAAAAGCAATAGGTTATATTGATCAGAGGATTCTCTGTAATATTGGGAAAACATTAGGTTAACATGAACTTATAAAATGCTTTTGGTTAGAATAGTTGGAAGAAGATACTAGAACTTTCAATAATGTTTACTTTTACTTGAAATTAAGAAAGAAATCAAGCTGTATGGATATCTAACACATGATTGACAGTGGAATAAGTGCACAGTATATAAATGAATATGCAATAATTTGGGTGTATAATCAAACATTTTTCTGCTAGTGAAGAGACTCTCTAGCAAGTAAGATCATTTATATGTGAATATGTGTGTTTGGAAATAGTCTAAATGTTATGTTGGTAAAAATAAAATGTACCAGAACAGATAAATACAGGGTTAGATATTTACATAGTAGAATATTAGCTGTTAAAATCAATAAACTGAATTTAGATAAATCTCAAAAAAAATGAGGAATGAAAAAAGCAAGCTGCAGCATAATGTGTTGAGTGTGATCCCATTTGTGTATAGTTTTAAAAACATACAAAACAATGTCCTATGTTGTATATTAACATTTGTGTATATAAAAAGGCTATAACATCAAGAATAAGAGGAGTGCTCACTAATTTCAGTGTATGGTAACACCTGGGAGAAAATTAAAGGCACAAGATTAGAGAAGACCACAGAGGAAAGTCTGAACAAAGCATTGGCATTTGTTCACTCTAGGAGATGGGAGTGGCCACTTGCTAGTTTATTATATGAGCCTATACTTCTTTGTGTGTTCAGAATATTTCACAGTATTCAAAGAAATGAAGTGTGCTCAATTGCTGGGTTGAGAAGAATGTATCCTGGACAGTGAGATCTGTAAGTCATGATGTGGGGAGGCTACAGAGACTCTACTTTCCTGTGACCCAGGAGTGAGATGAACTGAAACAAATGCTCAGCCAAGTGAAGCAGAGGGTGCAGACGAGACCAAACTGTGCTGCCACCACTCTGGGTGGATCCTGTGTGGGATTCTCTCTTCATGCTAATTGAATCATAACAAGCAGAGGCATGCACCAATGAAAATTAGTGATCTGGGGCAATGTGACGTGTAAACCTGTGAGCCCCATCTTGGAAGATTTGGGGTAAATTTGAAAAAAATATGGGAGAAGGACAATAACTGAGCTCGTGGGGGTAAGCTAGGCTAATGGTGCTCAGCTACAGCAATACCTAGGCAGCTGAAGTGTGCCTGGACCCTTGCCAGACAAACTGGGCCAGCATCTCTGGGAGTGGAGACCCGGCAGGAGCATGTAAAGTTGCCTTGCTGATTCCAAAGTGCAACGTAGGGCTCCATGACCACAGTTCTGTCTGCTTTTACTCTTGGGGTAGTAACAACCAAAGTAACTTGTATTTGCAAACACACATTGTCTTGACTGCCCTGCTTGTGGCCATTTCTGCTCTGGACACAGACCTCAGAGGAAATGGGGAGTCATGTCAATGACCCACGGGGGGGATCTCTGAGACCATCTAGTATGGTGGCCCCTTTTCAAAATGAGGAAATGAAATGCAAAATGCCTTTATGCAAAGGCACACAACTAACTAGGAGAAGATCCAGTATCCAAAAATCCAGGATTTTCTGACACTATCTTGAAAATAAAATAAAAGGAAGTTCTATTAATAAGAGTTTATTTTCCTGAGGCAATATTGTTGAACGGAACTGGCTTGAGAAGGTGTTGCTGAATGGACCTTCTTTGAAGCACAAAATAATTTATAATTATCCTAATTGTATGAAAAGGAGAGTTTTTCACTCATGTGAGGGCTCATAAAAATATCTTGTTTAGTTAACTATTTTAAGTGTTCCCACTATAATCTCATTTTTAACAAATTTATTTTCTTTTTCAGGAAATGTTTGCTTAGTAATAAAAAGCTCTAGTCTACCCTCTGAAGAGTCATGCAGTAACACTATTGGAAAGCAAATTAATAAGGTACTGAAGGGCTCTTTACTCTGAGGGAAAGGCTTGGAATAGAATGGGCTCAATAATAAAAATTTTGAAAAGTAATAGCAAACACTTATTAGCACTTGCTGGGCAAGCACTTTTCTCAGAGCTAGGATTGCCAGAGTTAGCAAATAAATATATAGGACACCAAGTTGAAATTGGATTTCAGATAAACAACAAATAATATTTTAGCAGAAATAAGTTCTTTTGTTTTTCCTTATTGATTCTGTCAACTGAACTAAGTGAATTAACTCCATTTAATCTTTACAACCATATGAGGTAGCTTCTACTATAATTCCCATGCTATAGATAAGAAAATGGAGGCAGAGTGTTAGGTAACTTGCCCAAAGTGACAAAGCTAGTATATGGCAGAGTTGTGATTTGAATCCAGAAGTCTGGCTCCAGAGCCTTTTAATTTAATCACAATGAGATACCACCTCTCTTAAAGAATAAGGTAAAAGTTGTTCAACAACTATTGAACCAGCAAACATTTATTCTGTGTCTGCTATGTTCAGTGAGGGGAACTAAAACCTGAGAGATACAGATTTGGAAGCCATATTCTTCTTTGGGCTGTTGCTTCTGTGTTCAGTGGAAGAGTACAGTCAGACCAGCTCTCAACTTGGTTGGTCAGCTGGGGAAGTCGCTAAAATCCAGATTCTGAGACAGTAAGTTTAGAGGTGGATTCTCTGAATCCAGATTTTTAAAGCAAGTTCTTCATTTGAAGCTAATGAATCTAAAGTTTGAGGCTCTCCAATGGAGATCATCTCTATTCTGCATGATTCTCAACCTTAGTTGAATATTAGAATCACCTGGGGAGGTCATGATTCATTGGATGTAGGGTGGAACCATCCAGATGACTCCATTGTGGGAGCCAAGGTTGAGAACCACTGCTGTAGTCCTCCCAGCTTTCACTTGGTGTGATGGCACGTGAATACCCATGGTAGAAACACTTCTACAAAGTGAGGTTAGAGAAAAAAAGGGAGTAAGATCAGTTATGTACCTTCATGGTAAAAGACATGCTCCTCACTTGACATCTGTATATTCATTTTCACAACAGTCCCATATATATGTGTGTGTGTGTACATACATATATATATATATATATATATATATATATATATATATATGTATGTATGTATGTATATAGAGCACCTACTGTGAGCTTGGTGAGGCAATATATAGGATCAAAGACTATATAAACACCTGACTGTGGTTTAATATATCACCACTGCTGAAAAGTTTGTCTTCCTAGGTTATCATGTTCCTACATTCCTTATGTAGACTCCTGGAACTTTGCATCCCTCAGTCAGCTTTTGAAAGTCTCCAGGTCAGTGGGACACACTAAGCTAGAGATGGCTGATGGAAACCTCAGAATTATTATTTATTTATTTATTTTTGCTTTGTTTACCAATTATATTTATAATATTTATTTATTTATTTATTCATGTATTTATTTTTATCAAAAACTTTTTTAGAAACCTCAGAGTTCTTAATACCCAATGTCTTTCATTCATTTAACAATATCTGCTGAGTGCTGGGAAAATAAGCGTGATCAAGACAGATAAGAGCCTCATCCCCATGGGGGCTTATGTTCACTTTATCTTAGATTACATTGGATGAGAGCTTTCTTTTAGTTAATATGGTGCAGGCACAGAATCGTAGGCCGGATTGCAACCCATTCTAAGGCAAAAGGGGCTGTGGCATGTTCCAACATAACTCCTATTCTGACACCATCTCAGTAGCATCATCTCAATGTTGGGAATGAGGGTCACACTGCTAAGATTTGGGGCAATTGAAACTTCAGACTGTGGTCTCCTGAAGCAGGCTCTGGTCAGTCATTGATCCCAGTCCTTAGCATTCATGAAGCAAATCTAAGATGATTAAGTTTGTCTGACTCCAGGGTTTGGTTTCTACTACTATCCTGTTCTACCTCCTTCATTGATTCATGGCTAAGGATGCTGTTTTTGCAATCAGACCTTAGTTAACATCTAACTCTGCTGCATGATGGTTATGTGATCTTGGGGAAATTGCCACAAATTTCTTAACCTCAGTTTCTATTTCTATAAGACAAGGAATGCTTCCACATTTCCAAATTTAAGACACACATTTTTTTCACACTTTTAAAATGTTTCTCAAATTGGGACATGACATACAATTAATTTAGACATTTAAAATGTTAATTTTCTTCTCCTTAGTTTCTAAACTGATGGTGTATTTTACAACTTACAGCATTTTAGAATAGAGAAAATGAAGCAGAATACATAATCTATTAATATAACTGCTAAGTTTCAGATTTTTATTGGGTTTAACTCTTGGCTGGTTATGGGGAATATTCATTCATTCACTCATTCATTCATTCTTTGATTCATCAAATGTGTAGTGCATACTTGCTACATTGCACTGTAGTAAGCAGAAAGATATAATGGTAAACAAGAAAAATTGGATTAAGGCCCTTGTGGAAACTTCAGTTTAATGACAGAGATGTCTTTTAAAATGATTATAAAAATAAAGCTTTTAGACTCAGATTTAACATCCATCAGAGGGACATCAGTGGGAATGAAATTGTATAAACTTCCAAAAATATGTTCTTCCATATAAACAGCACTAAGAAAAATGGTCAAAACCAACTTTTTCAGAACTCTGGAAATTAACCAAAGGTTCACAACAATCTAAATAGCATTTATTTAAGAAAAATAGCTCAATATTTTTGCGGACAGAGAGCTTTGCGACATTTCAACTCACCCCATTCAAACCTCCCTCCTTAGCCTCAGGATAGCCTTGAAAACCAGTGGCTTGCAACATTAGTGAAAACCAGCAGATTAAAAGCCCTGGCTGGCATAGCTCAGTGGATTGAGCACGGGCTGTGAACCAAAGTGTCGCAGGTTCAATTCCCAGTCAGGGTACATGCCTGGGTTGCAGGCCATGACCCCCAGCAACCACACATTGATGTTTCTCTATCTCTCTCTCTCCCCCTCCCTTCCCTCTCTAAAAATAAATAAATAAAATCTTTAAAAAAAAAACCCCAGCAGATTAGCAACCCCTGGAAGGGAAAGAAAAAGACTGGAGCTCTCCAAAAGCACCATTCTCAGGTAGTTGTCATTACTGACCTGCCTGACAGTTCCTGGGAACACCCTTTAACAAAGCTTGTATTTACTTGACCTGACTCAGAGCATTCTCTATGTGAACAACATTTCCCCTGAAGGCATTTGGCAAAAACAATCAGTGACAACTGTTAAACATAACAGTTGTCTTGAGGTAGCTATATACATTTGAGCAAACAAAAAGCTGACCAAATATTTTAAAAGGAAATGGTGAAAGATGAGATGTCCACTGATGATTCTGAAAATGTCTGACATATTCCTGAGAATCTAGAATGTTACACACATGCATAAAACTTTGTGCCCAGGGCTATGCACATCCTCAGGAGAGAATTGATAAAACCCTTAGTTCTCACTGCTGACTGACTTTGAGTCTTTACACAAGTAGAAGGTGAAGGCTAAGGAAGAGTTGTAATTGCCTGCTTGAGCATTGAAGGGCTGCTCCAACATACAAAAGAGACCCTGCACAAAGGGTGGTGACTTACTGGTTCCACTCCCATGTCTACACATAACAAGAAATACAGCTTTTAAAAAATTGGATAAGGAAAGTCACTAAACAAACAGTAGCAGCAGCAATGATGTCAACAAAGAACAACAAACTGGTGGCAGTGGGACAATCAGAAAGATCTCAGGTCAATAACTTAGCCCTTTACATGCACAAAACAGAAAAAGAAGCACAAACTGAACCCAAAGCAAATGGAAGGAAGGAAATAATAAAAATCAGAAAAAAATTGATGAAATAAAGAAAAGAAAAACAATAAAGAAAGTCAATGAAACCAAACTTTGGTTCTTTGAAAATAAATAAAACTGATACACTGACCAAGAAAAGAGACTCAAATTAGTAAAATCAGGAATGAAAGTGGTGTCATTCTTCTGATCTGACAGAAACAAAAAAGCTCCAACAATATTATGAATAAGTGATTGCTAACAAATTATAAAATCTAGATAAAATCGACAAGTTTCTATAAAGACACATTACCAACACTGTCTCAAAGAGATCTGAATATCAAGTTAAGGAAAAACTTTACACAAAACAAATAACAGACCCAGGTGGCTTCACTGGTCAATTCTACCACGTGTTTAAAGAAGATACAACAACAATTTTCAGAAAGTCTTCTTTCAAAAAAGGAGGCGAGGATACACTTTCCAACTCATTCTATTAGGCTAAAATTACCTTGATACCAAAATCAGACAAAAATACCACAAGAAAAGAAAACTACAAGCCAATATTTCTTATAAATATAGTCATAAAACCTTCAACAAAATAACATATCCAGCAAAACACAAAAAGGATTATATACCATGACCAAGTAGGATTCATTCCAGGAATATAAGGTTGGTTGAATATATAAAAATCAATGAATATAATATGTCACATTAATAGAATTAAGGAAAAAATCACATGATCATTTTACTAGAAAAAGAAAAAGCATTTGGGAAAATTCAACAATCTTTCCTAATTAAAAAAAATGCTCAATAAACTAAGACTAGAAACCTCTTCATCCCACTTGATAAAGAGTACCTATAAAAAATCCACAGCTAATAATGTGTTTAATGGTAAAGGAATTTTCTCTTAAGATCAGGAACAAGACAAGGGTGTCCACTTTTGCCACTTTTATTCAACATTGTAGTAGAGTTTCCAGCCATGGAAATTAGGGGGAAAAAGTCATCCAGATTGGAAAGATGAAAAACTGGCATCCTGGCATCTATTTGCAGATAACATAATCTTGTATACAAAAAATCCAAAGGGAGGTGGGACCTCCTAAAACTTATTTCAGCAAAATAACTGGATATAGCATCAATATACAAAAATCAACTCTAAAAAACAAATAAAAATAATTCCATTAACAATAGCATCAAAAATAATAAAAATACTCAAGAAATTTAATGAAAAAAATGTAACACTTGTCCACTGAAAACTACAAAACATCATTACAAGCAACTAAAGACGACCTAAATAAAAGGAAAGATAGCCTATATTCATGGATCAGAAGGCTTCAGGTTAAGATGGCAATACTTCCCAAACTAACCTACAGATTTAACACAGTGTCTATTAAAACCCTTCTTCCACTTTTGCAACATTAGACAAGCTGATCCTAAAATTCAGATGGAAATACAAGGAAATCCCAAATAACCAAAACTATTTTGAAAGAGAACAAAGCTGGAGGACTCATACATTCTGATTTCAAAAGTTACTGCAGCTAAAACAAGTATCCAGGTTGACAGAAGAAGTCTCCCTGGGGTATTGCTGCTAGTGTTGCAGAAGGAAAAGAGAAAGTAGAATACCCAACAGTAACTATTGAAACATCTTCTCACAACTGGCTCACATCACTGTGGTTCACATACATTTGCCAAAACAAGTCAGATGGCCACGCCTGCTATCAACAGGCCAAAATGTATAACCCTCTCTTAGGTTGGGGCAGTGACTATAAAATATAAAACATAGAGTCCTTTTGCTTTTTTGCTTGATCTCTCCATCCCCCAACTGTTCCACCCCCATAGAGCTGTCATCCTGCTCTCTATCTATGAATCTGTCTCTATTTTGCTTGTTAGTTCAGTTTGTTTATTAGATTCCACATATGAGTGAAATCATATGGTGTTTGTCTTTCTCTGACTGGCTTATCAAAATATAATTAAAATATAAATAAATAAATAATATAGAATATAAAATACAATATTTTGGATAGACCAATGGCATAATAATTTGGGGTCTAGTCAACAAAGGTATTTATATTGGGACAACCCTCTTTGCCCTTTCCTCTGGGCAAGTTTATGAAGCATAATTAAGAACAAATGTGGACTTTAAAGTATAAATAAATGATTGATATTTGGCAACACAATGAAAATTAATTGATGAGTGACCAGCACCTGGGAAGCCCATCCCCTTGATAGGGAGCTGCTTGCTCTCAATAGTCAGCTTGCCCCGTACAAAATCCAGCCCACAACTTTCTGTCCCTGGGCAGCCTGAGCAACAGCACAGATACACTTTCGACAGACTTCTAGTGTTGCCCATTCTGGAAGAAGAGTTTTTCATTCCCTGACTATTCCAAGTGCAGTTAGCTCTTGGGGACTGTCATGTTCCCTATTCTTCACCACTGGTGCACATGGTGCCCTTGCTCGGTGGAGAGATGCTGTGCCCCTGTCCTGTCCCCTGTCTCCTGGGAGGATGAAGGTGGAATTACAGCTTTCTTTTGATTTATAAATACTTACCCTTTGGGTATCTGCCTTCTTGATATAAAGACTTCAGCATTCACAGAATAAAGAATATTCTCTCAGCTCCACTCTTAGAAACAGAAATGTAGTTTTTATTATTTATTTATTTATTTTTAATTTATTTTTTAAACACATTGTATCTTTTTTTTTAAGATTTTGTTTATTTATTTTTAGAGAGGGAAGGGAGGGAGATAGAGAGAGATAGAGAAACATCAATGTGTGGTTGCTGGGGGTCATGGCCTGCAACCCAGGCATGCGCCTTGACTGGGAATCAAACCTGCGACACTTTGGTTCGCAGCCCACACTCAATCCACTGAGCTATGCCAGCCAGGGCAGAAATGTAGTTTTTAAATTAACCTAAGACAAATTAATCTGCTTACTCACAGCCACAGTCCATCTTCTGATTTTCTGCAACTTTCATTTCTCTTGGGCTGTCTAGGAAAATCACTTCTGGTCATAGAGATAAGGGCTCATCCAGGAGTAGGTGGGCTGACTTGGGATTCCCTACCTGACTCTAATACGTAGGCTTCTGAAAAGCATGAAGTCATGAGTATGTTGACACCATCTTTGCACTTTCTGATGTCTTTGCCAGAGAATCAGTGGGGCTCCAGGAGTGGAGGAAAGAGGTGTTAAAATAAAGCCTCCTTCTGAAAAGGCACATCTCCTGCTCCTATAGCAATAAGGGATCATTTCTAGGAACTTCAGATAATGTAGGCACATGCAAGATGTTCAACCATATTCATGATTAAAGAAATGCTATTTTAAATAGCTGTGAGATTCAATTATTTATCTATCAAATTGACAAAAATTAAAATGTTTGATAAAACTCAGTCTGGGTGAGAGTGTGAGGAAATGGGCACTCTCATTCACTGATGTGGGTGTGTAAACCAGGGCAGCTTCTTGTAAGAGCAACTGGGAAATACCTGTCAAAGCAAAAAGTGTTTTCCTTTTGGTTTAGTGATAGACCCTGGATGAATAGATCTTACAGATACATTAATTGGTGCACAAAGATGTATTCAGACCAGCTTTCCCCTTACTGCATTGTAACTGCCCTAAATAGTAAATAATGTGAATATTTATCAATACCAGACTAATTAAATGAATTAAGGCAGATCCATATAATAGAATACCAGGAAGCTGTTTAAAGCACTGACACATATCAGTGTAAGCTGATATAAAAACATGTCCAACAAGTGTTGCTAAGTGTTAAAAGCAAGTTAGAAAATTATTCTTTTACATGAAGATTTCTCAACTTCAGCATTATTGACATTTTGGGCCAAGTGATTCTATGCTGCGGGGACTGTCCTGTGCATTATAGCCATTTAGCAGCATCCATGACCTCTACCCACTGGACGCCAGCAGCAATGCCCACAAGTCTCAAGATGTGACAATAAAAAAGGTCTTCAGACATTGCTTCATGACACCTGAGGCGGGGAGGCAGGGGTATAGAAACATTCCTGGTTGAGAACTACTACTCTAGATGCATGATACTTACCAGCTATGGGTGTGTGCATGCATAGATCATTTCTGAAATAACTGTGTGACTCATTAGCAGTGGCTGCCTCTGTAGGGTGGTCCTGGGATCTTAGATGAGAGACAGACCCAGGTTTCACTGTAAATACTTTGGATTGTTTGACTCACCATGTGTACTATTTTAAAACAGATTAAAAGTAAATGATATCCCCATGAATTTTGAGGGTGGAGGTAGAAGGAACATTTTTTAAAGTGCCATTTTGACCAAAGACTCATCACCTGCTTTCCCCTGGGGTTTGGTATGTGCACAGGGTGAAGAGTTATGGGACAGAGGCAAGACAGGCTGCAGCTGTGAACCATAAAGTACACATTCTTTGGAATATAAATAGATCCCCTGTAGCTACTACTGAATGAGTTTGGGAAACTGATTTGCTGGAAAGATCATTAATGGGCATTTGGAGCTAAATGGTTTAGGTTTTAATCCAAGACTTGCTTTTTAAAGGTAAGTGATGTCTCCCAGATTACTTCTCTGAGCCTCAGTTCCCTCATTTGCAAAGTGAGCATAAAATTATTCCATTTGTATACATTTTGTGAGCATTGCATAACACACACACACACACACACTCACACACAATTTCGTCATAAAATGTTTGGTGACTTGCAGGTAATTATACCTTTTCCAAGTGATGTTATTAGGGACTTGACCACGATGATTAAGAGCTTTTCTTCAAAATCAAACATACCTATTCCAAATCTTAGCTCTGTAACATGATTGATGTGTAACTTATAGAAAATTAAGTATTAATTAATTCTCTGAGCCTCAGTTTTGTAAGTTCTTTCTTTTTGAAAACCATTGTGAAAATTGGAGATACCTGACATGTGTCCCTCCCTGACTCTAAAAAGCCTGCAGAGTTCAGATAGATGATGTCTCAGGGCTTATGTTACTTTGGGACAAAACTCAAACTGCTTTAGGTCAAGAGAGGGATTTAGAGACCCACATATGGGAACAGGTTAGGGATTATTCGGATGTATCTACTTCAGGTATGGCTGGTTCCAGACACTCAAATGATGTCATGAGGGCTTGGTCTCTTCCCATCTCCTTGTTCTATTTTGTTCTGCATCAGTTTTCTTCTCAGGTAGGCTCTGTAATCTCAGTGTCTAGTACAAAGCCTGAAACATATGCGTGATCAATTACTGTTCCTACAGTGCAATGAATTACAGGGACCATGGGCATTCTAATGATATAATCTGGGGTCTGTCCCAAAGTTCAAAAATATTTGCTGAATGAATTAATAGTTCCTCTGAGGTGGGAAAGCACATCTGATTCAGTGTTTGTATTCTCAGCAAAGTATACATTAAGTGACCAATTAATACTTGTTGAATAAGCAATTGGCTGAGAGAATGAGCTCTAAGTTCCATCACAGCAGGGATCCCATCTCCCCCATCTCCTAATTCCCAGTGGCAGGTCAAGTGAGCCCTATCCGCTAGGGACCCATGGACTTCCAGCCACACCCTGGTTCCCTCCAGGTGGACAGCTTCTCCTTACCTACTACCCAGAAGATGTTCAGAGGATGGGGGCCCTGGGAAGAAGGTGGAGGGTTTTAAAATGAAGACAAGTGCAATGAGACAAATGATGAGTTCATTCCAAGTTCATGTCTATCTTATTTTGGAAGGAAGTGGGAAAGGAGAACAAAGTTTTCATGAATAATGCTGCTTATTAAAGTGCCTGCTCTCTCTGATGGTGATTAAGATGGATGCAGCATCACACTGGCTTACGGAGAGTGGGAGTACAGCTGACAATTTTCCCATCAGAGTTTTTCACAAAGAAGGAGCAACTCCTGGGTCCCCTCCTTTCTCTCCTGCTCCAGCCTGCCTTTCCTGCAGAGCTTCTGGCTGCTTCAAGGCACTGGGGGAGGAATTCATCAGGGACTGAGAAGTGGCAAATGACATTAGCTTCCAACTGTGTCAAAGGACGTGAGTGCAGCAGGCATGGTGCCTTATTGCTCTCTCCCTCTTCCCAGCCCCTGAGCCTGCAAAAGTGCCTGGGGCCCGGCAGACATGTATCACTTAGAACTGCCCCATCATTGTTGGTGTTCCACATCCATCTTCTCTCCTTCTGCTATCAATGCCTTCCTTTTCTTTTGGAGAACGACTGCCTTACCTCAGTTAGGGATTAAAGGAGCTAATTCTTAAAATACTTCCTGGCTTAATTAGTATTATGGCTAATATTATATTATAACTCATGAAACACTCTTGAAACAGGATACCATAAATAAAGGAACTCTCAGAGCGTATGAAAGAACTCCTTTTAAAAAAACATCTTTTAAAAGAACTTAATAATCATGAGCATTGGAACATAAAATTAAGGACGTCTCAGAGGAAGTAAGACCAAAAGATAAAAACATCCACAGTCACATATAAACATATTTTTAATTCAAGTGTCAATCCAAGAGGTACAATATTTCACTTTTAAAAAGAGTTCTCAAAAAATAGAACAAGAATTACAGAGAGTAAATGATAAAAAAAATTGTCCCAGGTTTGAAAAACATTCTCTTCTTAACCTTATGCCCAGAACAAAAAAGTGAAAAAAATGCCAACCAAGACATATCATAACTAGGTTTTAAGACAAGGGAAGTAAAGAAAAAAATTACAATGCCTTAAAGTACAAAGTATTGGAAATCAATATAGGATTAGATTTCATAACAATAGCCTTGGAAACTAGAAGACAATAGAGCAGAGATTTCAAAATTCTGGTTAATAATGATTTCCAGATAATAATTTTATACCCATTCAAACTATAGATCAAATATAAGAGAGAACTTATGTTTTTTAAATTTGTAATTTGTCAGAAGGCTCTTAGAGAATGCATTCAACCTAAAAGAAGTATAATAAATCAAAAGAAAAAGTAAGTTTCCTAAGGAAGCAGTTAAGCAGAGAGTAGAGGCAAAAATAATTTCAAGAATGGTTTTGAAGGAAAGTGCCCAGATGACAGCTGTGAAGGGGGCCTAGAAAGCAATAAAGACAGACTAGAAAAGAAACCAGAGATCTGAGAAATATCAATAGAGAAACCCCAGGCAAACAGTGCAACAATGGAATCACTGATTCATTTATGAGAAAAACAGTAGTGAAACAATTTCAGTTCTATAGAGAGTGTGAAGTAATTTATACATAGAAAACTAAGCAAATAAAAAATAAAGTAATTATTAACTCCAGGAAACAATAATTTATATAACTGAGAAAAGATAAAATATACTGTTTGACTCAGCCATTAACTTATATGTATTGACTAGGTCATGACCTATCAGTGAGTAAGTAGTTAAATTGTAAACATTGAATGTTTAATTAAATTTGAGATATGATTCTATTGGAAGGGTTGGGAAAGATTCTACAATCAGACAATAATTAACAAGACAGTGGTAGTAAGTCCTGCTTTAAAAAAGGCATAGAGCTGCATACACACAAATGAGTACAAATGAAAGTGAGTAAATATGAACCAGACACTGGATTATATCTATGTCAGTGTTCTGATTACAATGTTTTATTACAGTTTTGTGAGACATTATCACTGGAAAAAACTGAGTAAGATGTCTGGATTATTTTCTGTATTTGTCAAATAATTAAAGGCTAAAATCCCATTGGTTACTGTCTGAAGTCATGGACTTCCCCTTGTTTCACCCAAAGGTAAATAACTACTCAAGTTGATGTGTAGTCTTCTAGAATACATATATCAGCATAAGGCATAGCCCTTCGAATTCAGACAAGCCTGGATTTAAATTCTGACTATACCTCTCAGTAGTCCTGGAGGAGTAACTTCTTTGTGACCTTAGCTTTCTCATCATGAAATGGGATATAGTAATAGTATTTAAATTGTCCTAGGAATTTTTTAAAAGATTTTATGTATTCATTTTTAGAGATTGGGGAAGAGGAGAAAGAGAAGGAGAGAAATATCAATGTGTGGTTTTCTCTTGTGCTCCCTGTACTGGGGACCTGGCCTGCAACCCAGGTATGTTCCCTGACTGGGAATTGAACTGGCAACCCTTTGGCTCACAGCCCATGCTCAATCTCTGAGCTACAGCAGCCAGGGCTGTACTGAGAATTTAACAAGTTAATATGTGCTGGTCTGTTAGAATAGTGCCTGGCATGTAGTAAATGCTAGATACTATTTGTATTATACATGTATCCTCAGAAAACATGCAGCATAATTTTCTTCAGCATTGATTATTATTTGTTTTATGTATATGGGATGATGCTCTCTGTATCAGTCTTTTATTTGCTTTTTTCCCCACAGTAATGTCTTAGATTCCTTTCCATGTCACTAAATAGCAAACTATCTTATTCTATGTGATTATTGCAGAGTATTCCATGGTTGGCTATATTTAAATTTATCATTCCCCTAAATTGATGGGAATTGGGTTATTTCTAATTTTTTTCCATTTTCCTGCCACTACTTTACCTTTCCCTACTCACCCCATCTCCAACCCTCAATTCTTCCCCCACTTTGGCTTTCTCCATGGGGTCCTTTATACATGTTCCTTGATGACCCTTTTCTAATTTTTTTTGCTATCTAAATCCATGTGAGTGTGTCTCTGAGCTATATATAAGAAATGGAATAATTGGTTCATTGAATTTGTCTTTGAAATTTTCAGATACTGTGTTTAGGTTCAGTGTTGTCTATGTAAATTTCAAGATCTGCCAGTAATGTTCTGAAGTTCTCCTTGCCACTTTAAAAAAATTACTTGATTGAGATATCACTTACATATTATGAAATTCTTCTATTTCTGTCAATTTACAGGGTTGCAAGCAGCACCATGATTCACTTTTTGTGGACTGAAATGTATTGCCTGAACAAGGTATGTTGAAGGCTTTAACCCTGGTACCTTAGAATGAGACCTTATTTGGAAATAGGGTTGTTGTAGATATAATTAGTTAAGCTTAGGATAAGATCATAGTGGAATATGGTGGGCCCTAATCAATATGAATGATGTCTTTCTAAGAAGAGGGAGATTTGAGGACAGGGAGAGAATGCCATGTGACAGACAACAGTTATGCTGCTACAAACCAGGGAATGACTGGGGCCACCAGAAGCTGGGAGAGACACGGAAGGATCCTCCCACAGAAGGCTTCTGAAGGAGCACAAGTCTGCTAGCACCTTGGTTTTGGACTTCTAGCTTCTACAACCATGAGAGAATGAATTGCTATTGTTTATGTTGTTTTTTAAACCCCTACCCAATGGTATTTTTAAATTAATTTTAAAGGGAGAGAAAGAGACAGAAGGGAGAGAGAGAGACCAATGTGAGAGAGAAACATCAATCTGTTACCTCATATACATGCCTCCTCTGGGGATAGAACCCACAACCTAGGTACGGCTATGTGCCCTGACCAGTGATCAAACCCACAACATTTTGGTGTATGGGATTATGATCATCAACTGAACCATCTGGCCAGAGCTTTTGTTTTTGTTGTTTTAAGCCATTAAATTTCTGTAGCTTTGTTACAGTAACCTTAGGAAACTAATACACATGACTAGAACATTTGCATCACCTCAAAAAGATCCCTTAGGCCCGTTGACAAACAATATTTTGCTCTCTGGCCCCAAGAAAGTCCTATGTCCTATGCTGGAGTATAAGGGGGAAACCCATATCTTTCAGCCGATGTCTGGATTGGTAATTATCCTTGCTGACCCATTTTTACTCATGAAAATTTTCCAATAAGCAACTCTCAGCTGGTCAAGTTTGGCATACAACTTTATTCACCTTCTCCTCTGCCCCTGGTCTCAAGAGTTCTCAGCCAATGAGTCAAAAAGCCAATTTTAAAAATCTGGAGGAAATCCCTCTAAAAAAAAGTACACATTATCCCAAAATTGGGCAATTTTGGGCCTCCCCAGAGCCCAGCTGTGAACTCCTTTAGAATCTTTGATCTATGTAAACTGGTACATTCACTATAGAAAACAGTATGGTGGCTCCTCAAAAAATTAAGAATTGAGTTATTGTATGACCCAGCAATCCCTCTTTTGGGTATCTATCCAAAAATCTTAAAAACATTTGTTCACAAAGATATATGCACCCCTATGTTCATTGTAGCACTATTCATAGTGACCAAGACATGAAAACAGGTGTCTTTCAATAGATGATTAGATAAAGAAGATGTAGTACATATATATTGTGGAATACAATTTAGCCATAATAAAAGATAAAATACTGCCATCAGTGACAATATGGATGGACCTCGAGAATATCATGCTTAGTAAAATAAGTCAGACAGAAAAAGCTAAGGACCATATGATTTCACTTTTATGTGGGACATAAAACAAACTCATAGACACAGACAACTGTATGGTGGTTACCAGAGGGAAAGGGGCTGGCAGGATAGTAAAGGATAAAGGAGCCAAATATATGGTGATGGAAGATGATTTGACATTGGGTGGTGGGCACACAATGCAATATGCAGGTCATGTATCATAGAACTATGCACTTGACATCTATATGATTCTATTAATCAATATCACCCCAATAAATTTAATAAAAAAAGAATTCTTGATCTTTCTGTTTGTGTACTGTCTAATTGAATACCTGTGGTGATGAGGAGGTTAATACTGCACATGGCAGTCCATTTTATCCTGGGGAGTTCTATGTCCTGCAAAGCAATTCCTAATAGTTGAAATCTGGGTTCTGGTGGCATTTGATTAAAAAATCCCACTTGATATAGCAACAACAACAAAAAATAAAGTACCTAAGAATAAACCTAACCAAAGAGGTAAAAGACCTGTACTCAGAAAACTATACAACGCTGAAGTAAGAAATTAAGGAAGACCCAAATAAATGGAAGCATGTACCATGTTCATGGATTGGAATAATTAACATCATTAAAATATCCATACTACCCAAAGCAATATATTTACTCAATGCAATCCCTATCAAAATACTAAAGACATATTTCACAGATATAAAACAAATATGTCAAAAATTTATATGGAAAAATAATGACCCTGAATAGCCTCAGTAATTTTGAGAAAAAAGAACAAAGTAGGAAGGATCACAATAACTGATATCAAACTATATTACAAGGCTACTGTAATTAAAATAGTCTGGTACTGGCATAAGAACAGACACATAGATCAATGGAACAGAATAGAGAGCCCAAAAATAAACCCAAGTCAATATGGTCAGTTAATATTTGACAAACAGAGCAGGAACATAAAATGGAGGAAAAAGAACCTCTTTAATTAATGGTATTGAGAAATCTGGACAAGTACATGCAAAAAAAATGAAATTAGACCACCAACTTATACCATATACCAAAATAAACTCAAGATGAAAAGAAGACTTAAATATAAGTTGTGACACCATAAAAGTCCTAGAGGAAAACATTGGCATGGAAATCTCAGACATTTCATGCAGCAACATCTTCACTGATATGTCCCCTAAAGCAAGGGACATAAAGGAAAGAATAAACAAATGGGACCTCATCAAATTAAAAAGCTTCAGCATGGCTAAAGAAAACAGCATTAGAATGAAAAGAGAATCAACTATATGGGAAAACATATTTGCCAATGGTACCTTGGACAAGGGTTTGATCTCCAAAATATATAAAGAACTCACATGACTCCACACCAGAAAGACAAGCAATCCAATTTTAAAAAGTGGGCAAAGGACCCAAACAGACACTTCTCCAATGAGGACATACAAAAGGCCCAGACACAAATGAAAAAATACTCAACATCAGTAGCCATTAGAGAGATGCAAATTAAAATCACAATGAGATACCACTTCACATCAGTCAGAATGGCCATCCTTAGTAAGTCAACAAACAACAAGTGCTAGCAAGACTGTGAACCCTAGTACACTGTTGGTGGGAAAGCAGATTGGTGCAGCCACTGTGGAAAACAGTATGGAGTTTCTTTAAAAAACTAAAGATAGAACTGCCTTTTGACCTGGCAATTCCACTGCTGGGGATTCTATCCTAGGAATCCTGAAACCCCAGTTCAAAAGAACGTATGCACCCCAATGTTCATAGCAGCACTATTTACAATAGCCAAGTGCTGGAAACAACCTAAGTGCCCATCAGTAAATTAACAGATCAAAAACTGTGGTACATTTACACAATGGAATACTACTCAGCAGAAAGAAAGAAGGAGCTCCTATCCTTTGTGACAGCATGGATGAAACTGGAGAGCATTATGCTAAGTGAAATAAGCCAGGTGGTGAAAGACAAATACCATATAATCTCACCTATAAGTGGAACATAATCAACAAAGCAAAGAAATGAGCAAAATAGAACCAGAAACCTGGATAAAGAACAAACAAACAGTGACCAGAGGGGAAGAGAAGCGGAATAATGGGGGAAAGAAGTGGAAGAGGCAAGCAAAGGAACATGAATAGAGTATTCATGGGCACAGATGTTGGTGGGCGGGGGATTGACTGTGGGAGTGGTGGGAATGGGCAATGGGGAAAATGCAGGACAACTATAAGTGAACAACAATAATTTTTAAAAAAATATCTCAGGGCCCTGGCTGGTGTAGTTCATTGGATTGAGCTCAGGCCTGCAAAACAAAGCATCGCCAGTTTGATTCCTGGCACATGCCCAGGGTGTAGGCTATATCCCCAGTATGGGATGTGCTAGAGGCAACCATATATTGATGTTTCACTCCCTCTCTTTCTCCCTCCCTTCCCCATCTCTCTAAAAATAAATAAATAAAATCTTAAAAAAAATCTCTTGGAAGCGAAGTAGGTCCTCCCAATGATCCAGGGTCCCACTTATGTACCAGAAAGGGCCAGTCTTAGGTCTTTAACAACACCCACTGTATTAAGTAAGACATTAAAGAAATGAAACTGATGTGCTAAGGATGCTGGGAATGGCCTGAAAATCTCAATGCAAGATCTCCCTTGACTATAATTGCTGATGAGTCCCATTCACCCCAAAGGGCTGACCCACTTTCCTAGGATGGTGCTTTTGGAAGATCAAATCTGGAAAATGCACCTCCATTAGGCCTCCTTATTCCCATCTACTTCTAAGGACAATAGTAGATTAGGCATTTGATTTAATGGGGTTGGCGAGTGCAAATTGTAAAACTTGGAAAAAAAAAAAACAGAATGCTTTGCCTTACTTAGTTGAAGGCTGAATTCAACAGAACTTAAATACTATTTTTGTTTATATTTATTTTTTTCTGGACTGAGCCTAAAACAAAAGAGGATTTTTTTTTCTCTCTGCCTTCTCGGAAGATGCCAGGTAAACCAGAAACAAACATGCATTTTCCAAAGCCAGTGAACCATGACATCAGAATATTCTCCAAACCATACCTGAACCAAAGCTACATTTCATACAACTAGAGTTTCTTGTTTAAAATAGGCCCAAGACATGGAATTGCTCTACTCAATTCAGAAAAGCAATATGAAGTGTGTTCACTGGGTCTGTATCTCTTGGCTCCATTGTTGTGGTTGTGGTGGTGGTTTCCATGGTTCCACTTTGTATTTGCTTTTCTGAATCTTGGTGACTGGCTCTCTACATCCCTCAGTGTCTGTCTTTTGTTCGCTTTTCTCTTTCTTTCTCTCTATGCATGTCTGTCTGTGATCATTCTCCCTGTCCCACTGCCTCCTTCTGAAATCTTGCAATAAAAAAGTTACATTTATCAGCTCAGATTCTGGAGCAAACAGCCTGGCTTGAGATCACCTCCTGTCCCTTTGTGTCAGTCTCCTTACCTGTCAAACATGCTTAGAAGGGTGCCTGTCATGTAATAGGCTTGTTAGAGTCATTCACTATTATTATTTCCACATTTGTGTAGCTAGCTTCCCAGGCAGTTTCTGGGAGCAGCAAACACAGTAGATTGGAGAAAGAAGACTTTGGGAAAGAGACTTTGTGGGCTGAGGAAACCAGAACTGAAGACCCAGTTTAGTTATCCTGGTTTTATGGTTTCTCCTCACATTTTTTGCAAGAAACAATATAAAATATCTCAGAAGACAACATAAGATAGAACACAACAGAGAAAAAGAGAGTGGATGAGAATAAAAGAGAGGATAGAAAGGAAGAGTCAGTAAGAGAGACAATAAATGGAAGAGAAGGAAAGAGAGAGAGAAAAAGAGAGAATGTTTGAGATTCACTGAAGATATGTCCCAATGTTTTCTGATGAATAAAGATCAACCTGCATTTTTTGCCAAAAAAAAAATGACGTGGCTCCATGATTGCTCCTTCTAAATATCAAATGCAATCCTTCCATCTGTTTTTAGTACTATTCATTGTGCTGCCACAGGCCTCAGTTTCCAGCTCAGGTGTTGCCTTTGCAAGCAAAAGTAAAACTCCATACAGCAAATATTTGGCTCCTTAGCAACTGAAAGAAGTTAGGCTAAAGAAAAACCAATAAAGCACATGGTGTTACAGAGTTAAAGCATAGAGATACTGAAACATTTAATTTGGAAGCAATAAACAAAACAACCCCAACAAACCCATGCCATGCCATCTGCAGTCAATATGCATCATTATAGTTACCCAGATGGCTGTATTCTGGGAGAGTTCCAAGCCAGTAGTTCTCAAGCCTAGCTGCACACAGTAATCACCTGAGAGCTTTAAAAAGAAGAATCTCAGTGTCCAGGTGGTACCCCAGACTGATTAAATGGAGGGACCTGGGCATCAGTACTTTGGAAGCTCTCTGGATGATTCTACCCTGTAGCCAAGGTTGACAACCTCTAACCTTCCATAAATAAGTGAGCTGAATCACAATATTTTTGAGCAGTGTAACCTGACTACAGGTAAGATAGTTCAAGAAATAACTGCACCTGCTGGGTAATTAAGGTAATAGTTCAAGGACTGTCAGAGGATGATTTAAAGTCCTTCTGCTTTAAATAAATGATACAGTTTAATCAAATAATATTCTTTGAGAACAACTACCTCATCCCCTGACATTTGGTTTGCCCCAAGTGTTTGGTGGTCCTGGTTTGCTGGTGTCTGTTGGAGGTCATCTGCTGCCTGTGCTTGTGGGGAAAAAAGCAGTGTGCTAGCGGGAGAGGTGTGCACAGGACACTTTTCTACCTGCCAGTCTCCTAGGAGTGAGAGGGTCTATGTTGGCACATGACTCTCCACCTCTGGCTCAACCACCCACGATACACTTATGGGTTGAGTTGTGCCTCCCCCTCAGATTCGTGTGTTGGCGTCCTAACCCCTAGTCATTTAGAATATGATCTTAGTTGGAAATAAAGCCATTGCAGTAATTAGCTAAGATGAGGTCATATTGGAGTAGAATGGGCCCCTAATTCAGTATGACTGATGTCTTATAAAAAGGAGAAATTTGGATGCACAGATTTGCACACAGAGAGAACAATGTGCAAAGCTGAAGGCTAAGATCAGGATGATGAATCTACAAGGCAAGGAACACCAGAGGTTGCCAAAAAACCGCCAGAAGCTAGAGGAGAAGCATGGAACAGATCCTTCCCTGACAGCCCTCAGAAGGAACCAATCCTGCTGACACCACATTTTCAGACTTCTGGCCTCCAGAACTGTGAGACAATAAATTCTGTTAATTCACCCAGTGTGTGGCTTACTATTACAGCAGCCCTAGTGTGATACCATAGCCCATCCTGGGAGAACAATTCTGCCCAGACTGGACCAAGTGGAGGGTTTCAGGGCTGGGAGAGGATGGCCCTGAACCAATCAGCTGTCCCAGTTCCAAACCAACCACAGTAGTGCTCACTGTATCCATGTCAGAGGGATTAAAATGCTCCAAGTGGTGTCAGCTTCATGGACACGTGACACAGAACCCAAGGCTTAGAAGACTTCTTGGTTTGTCTCTGGTGTCACCACCTTGAAATTCTTAATAATTTTTTTGATAAATGGTTTTTTTTATTATTTTAATCATTGTTCAAGTACAGTTTTCTCCCTTTTACTCCCATTCCAGCTGAAATCCTTAATAATTTTTTAACAAGGGCCCAACATTTTCACTTTGCATTGGTCCCTGAAAGTTGTGTAGCCAACCCTGCCTCCAAATCTTCCACCAACTTTCCCTTCTTCAGCCAAATCTCATCTACCTCCTCATAAAAATTTCTCACATCTTATGGTTCACTGATGTGACCCCTTTTGATTTCCCAATTATGTTATGAACTGCTTTTAATAATATTGTTTGCATTATTTGTAGGGGTTTGGGGAAGGAGGGGATTGAAGAAGGGCATGATTCTGGCCATCCAAATTGAACATTCCAATCCAAATAGGACACTCCTCTTTATTAAGTTGTTAGTCCTATTAGGGACAATGGCTAAAGGAAGGAGCAACAGTTCATGGAAGACTATTTCACTCTCTGGGAACTGGCAGTCCAGCTTCAGGGCTCAGGTGACCAAGTATGGCCAAGAAGCATGGAGGGTGTATTAAGCCCCTGGGGACTCTGGAGGGTGGCTGTCCTTGTCTAGTTCCTATTTGCATAGTTTTGTTATCTGATCATTTTATTCACAGCTCTCCTTGAAACCCTGGCATGGATTTCTGTTGTCCTTAGGATGCGGTGACAAGTTGCACTACTGTTCCCACCACTCTCCCTCATCCCTGAATTAGAAATTGTATGTCTATGCCCTTTGCCATGGGCCTCTGCAGTGCATCCATTTTGGGCAAAGTGACCTTCCCCGGCCCATTGACGTTGGGTAGGCCAGGTGACTTTCCATGGCTAATGGAACTGTCAAAGTGCCAGTTCCCAGCTGAGGCGTTAAGAAACATTATGTGTTTCCTCAAATCTTCTTGCCTATCTGCCATCTGCTGTGAGAAAAACACACTGGTCCAAAGAGAATGAAACAGGTGGAACAGACCCAATGCCCAGCCTAGATTCCAACCTAGCTGATCCCAACCAAGCCCAGAATCATCACAGCCTCTCCAGAGAACCAGAAACAAAACTTAAATGCTTATGTTCATAGCTCAGTGAGTTTGGGAGGTCTTTGTTATGCAGAATTAGTACAGCAAAAGCTGACTGCTACAAAATAATATAATTTCTTTTACTGGGCTGACATGGCCTTTCCTGGCTTGGCTGTTCCTCATTTATTCAGCATATCTCCACTGACCTCTATCCCCTTCCCTTGCCACTACATGCTGAGTTCTTTTATTGTTTAAGTGTGCCATGCTGTTGAGAGCTCGTTTATATGTTCTAGTAGGGCAGTGCAGCTACTCATATACCCTTGACCAAAGACCAGTCCTCTCCTTTAGCAGAGAAGGTTTTCTCTTTGACTGAGTGCCCAGCTTTGGGAGGACACACATAAAGCAGTTGGTGAGGGAGGAAGAGGATACCCACCAACCAGCCAGGTCAGCTGAATCAACTCTGATGATCAATGAGTTGACAGATGTGACAGCCAGATCACCCTCACATCCCACATGTGCCCTGTTCTTGCTTGGCTTTGAGCCAACAACACATTGTCTACCTCTACCCCTGCCTGCTACTACATTTTCACCTGGCTACCTTCTTCTCATTTTTTAGCTCTCTATCTAAATGTCACTTGTACCAGTAAATCTTCCTTAAGTCTCACTAGGAAATGCTAATGGCCTCTTACATGCTCCTGTTGCACCATGTTCTTCTGCTATCAGAACATTTGTCACAGTATAATGTCATTACTAGTATTATAGGAAAATATATTGAGATGTTTATTAGTATTTCATTTTCACTGCCATGGAAGGACCAGAAAAAATTATGAATAACAACAAATAGTAACCCTTTCCTTTCCATAGTCACTCCCTGCTCTTCTCCTTTCTCCCTGCCAATTCCAAAATGTCTACAGGGTCCTTTGTTTCTGTGTCATAATACAAAACCAGAATCTCTGTCCTTTTCTGCCTCTTGTAAAAATCCAAAACCATTCTGATGTCATCCAGAAAAGGAATGGTGAGAGAAGAGGTGCCTTTGGGATCCAGCTGTGAAAGAAAGAGTGAGGATGGACAGAGGTCCCATGAATGGATACCTGTGCTCAGCACAAGACCTGGGAGGTCTGCTGCACCTCAGAGGGGCTGACCCCAGCCTCTGGGCTTCCAGCCAGCAGGAGTGCCTGTTTCTTAGGTGTCAAGGAAACAAGAGCAGGAACAATGAAGTCTCACACAACAGGGCACTCAACAGAAACCAAAGAAAAATGAAGGGAAATGTGCATTCATTTTTTTTTAGCTCCATGTCAACCTGGGAATGCCATTCAATCTCTGGACTCAGAGTGAGTCTGATTTCTGTATTTTATGAAAGCAAGATCCCTTGTCCATTTGGGCCATGACATTGTTATTCCAGATCATCCTTCTGTAGTGTGTCCATGGTGATTCAGAACCCAACTGCACCCCCACTCAGTGGGCACAGAACGTTGGCTTGTGCACTTCCCTTTCTAGTCTTGGATGAATTAGTCTATAGCAATGGGATTTGCAAACCAATCTCTATGGTCTGCTTCTTAATAGACCTGCTCCCTAAATAGTATGGGGTCAGGCATGGGTCTGAAGCATTTCTTGGGTGGTTTGATATAGGCTGAGTGAGAGGGGCAGTGGGTTGGTTCTAATAGTTATCAAGAGCGTATTCATTTTCTATTGCTGCATAAAAAATTACCACAAATTGAGTAGCTTAAAACAACACAAATGTATTATCTCACATTTTCCAGGAGTCCAGACAAGGCATAACCAAGTTCCCTGCTCAGGTTGCCGAGGCTGAAATCAAGGTTTTTGCAAAGCTCCACATTAAAGGAGTGAGCCGTAATGGTGCCTGAAGCTGAATATCCAACCAAACATGATTGGGACTGGTAATAGAATTTTACTTTTTTACAGGAAACAAATATCCTTGCTGTTTATTGCATTCTCATATTTAGGTTTTATATTCACATCCACTACACTTGAATCCTCTGTCCCCGTGGTAGACCATAAGCTCTTAGAAACCATGATGTTCCTGTCTTGCTTATTTTTAACAGCCTAACAATCTCCAGAGCCTAGCACAGAGTCTGGAAAACACACAGAGGGAACCAGTAAGTGACTGATTGCCTGTTAGGTGCTCAATAAATTACTAGTGAACTAAACTGAACCAATTCTCACAAACACCATATGGTCTACATGGGGTAGATATCACTATGACCATTTTAGAGAGGAAGAAACCAGGTGTGGGAAGTTTAGGTAACATGTTCAGAGTCACATAAGTAGGGGCAGCAGAGCTAGAACTTTTTCATAATAGTCAGAAAAAAAACTATCCCTTTTTATTTGGAACATGGCCCTGAAATGTAGCACTATGACACATCCTAAATCTTATGTCTCATGCTTTTCATCTTCTGTGATTAAGAGTGGGGGAAAGTATAATGAATTAGAAGCCTTCATAAGACAGGATGTGTTGAGGTCCCAGATGCTAAAGTCTTGTAGGATCTCAAACTCTGCAGTTCCTAGATCTTCCAAATGATGATTCCCCTCTTATGAGGACTAGCAATTTAAATCAGTCCCAAGGTCTCACCACATAATCTGTTTTTTCTCAGACAGACTAAACTCCTCTTTTAGGTTTTCTGTTGCCTCAATAAGGTGATTGTTCAGTGAACAGAAATCTTAGGGGTGGGTTATATTTCTTGTACATCACATAACTACTCTATTAATTCTTGCCTCAGGGCCTTTGCACCTGCTGTGTTGTTGGCTTGCAATGTTTTTCTACCTTCCCATGGTTCCATCTTTATCATTCTTCAGTTCTTACTTAAATATCAGTCCCCCAAAGGGTCTTTCCTGATACCATGTCTGAAGGCATAGCTCCCATTAATCCCTACCAGTCCATACTGTAATCCCTACCAGTCCATAGCTGCCATTAATCCCTACCAACTTTTTATAAGTTTTAATTATGTATCAATTTGTTTGTTTGTTCATCCCCCCCCACTAGATTAAAGGCTTCATAAGGGTAACTACCAATGTGATTTATTTACCAGTGTTAGCTCTAAAACAATGCCTGAACTATAATAGACACTGATTTGTTAAATGAACAAATGAATGGAGTTCACTGGGCCATTCAGCAAGCATCAATTGAACACCAGTTATATGCACCAGATGCTAGGAAAACTAAGTTGTACAAGACCAGGTTCCTTCTTTCTAGGTGCTCACAATCCAGTGAAAAAATAGGCACAGATATGCCCTAAATGGATCAGGTTTCACCTGACTTAACCATGAATGGAACCAAATTAACACAAACACCTAAACTGAAGTGACTTTTTACCTACCAAGGAACTATGTGACATTACCACCCCCTAAGATTTCCCTCAGTTATTTCCTATGAGTCCTCAGCAATGCTATACATGTGCTCCAAGACTAATCCACTCACGTTCTTGCCCCAGCCTCCTGGATATGTAGCCACATCAGTCTCGGTACTGCTGTTTCTGGTTCCTTTTATGGATGTGTGGCTTTCTGGAGTTATTTTGGAGCTCCCTACTTCACTGCTGCACAACAGACCAGCTGACTGTGGTATTCCAGCATGGAAAGGAGGAGGGTGCCTATGTACATCAGAATCCCCTGGAGATCTGGCTAAAATTCAGGTTCTGACTCAGTGTGTCTGGGGCAGGACCTGTGACTATGCATTTCTACTGAGCCTCCAGGTGATGGTGACTCTGCTAGTCCATGGGCCACACTTTGAGTAGTGACATGTAGAGGATATCTGTGATACAGTGACACAGTACATTCTCAATCAATTTTGGCTGTTATGATTGTTATACCTGCAAGGAACCTGGCACAGGGACTGTGATTTTGCCAATGCTTTGAAGTGTAGCATACACTGTCAGTAACATGCCTACCTGTATCAGAACTCACCTCTACATGCCCCACACTTCCAGCTGTGAATACCCATTACTTTTTCAGCTATGGGAGCAAGACTGGTCCTCATGTGAGGCAAGTCAGAGAGGTGGGATTGCAAATGTTCCCTAAAATAAACATCAGCCTATGATAAACAGGAAACAGGGAAATCAACATTCCATCTCCTTTGCCCCCTGGTGGAATCATTCTGCCACACGTATTTTTACATGTGCTCCCAGAGTTCCCCAGAGAAAAGAGGACCAGTCCCCCACATTAGTGATTTGCTTGATGACACCCCATTAGTTGGCTTTTTTCTCTTCCTCATCTCACTCCTCTCTGCGGTCTTTCCCGAACCTGGCTGTTACCAGCAACTACCTCCCAAGTAAACTCTTTTCACTAAAATCCTTGCCTCTGGGTGGGCTTCTGGAGGAATCCAAACTGAGACTAAGGGTTCATTGTCTTTGGTACTATTAAATACAAAATGGAAACTGGACTTGAAAATTCCCTGAGCAGACAAAACCATGTAGCCACATTAAGCAAAACTAAATCTAGCTTATTTCATGAACATAGTGAAACTTAACTTACGTTATTTCTCATTAAAGCCTCTGATAAATGCAAAAGAAACTTTAGTCATCTTCTTAAAAATGATATAAAATAATCACTTTTTGTCTATTTTTGTTGAACTATATTTGACATATAACATTCTGTAAGGTATACAATATGTTGATTTGATACATTTATATACTGCAATATGATTGTCACTGTAGCAGTACCCAATACCTCTTTCATATCATATAAAAACCATTTTTTTTAAATTATGTTTATTTATTTTTACACAGAGTGGGAAGGGAAGGTAGAAAGAGAGGAAGAGAAACATCAATGTGTGGTTCCCTCTTGAGTGCCCCCTACTGGGGACCTGGCCCGTAACCCAGGCTTGTGCCCTGACTGGGAATCAAACCAGAGACCCTTTGGTTTGCAGGTCAGCGCTCAATCCACTGAGCTGCATCAGCCAGGGCTTATCATTTCTTTTTTGTGGTGGGAATAATTAAGTTCTAGTCTCTTAGCAAGTTTACACTCTATATTACAATATTGTTGTCTACAATTACTATGCAGTGCATTAGATTCCCAAGACTTATTTATTTACTAGTTGCAAGTTTGTCTCTTCAGCATCATCTCTCCTATGGTGAGGGACCAAGATAATCATTTTTAACCAATCCCTTGCAGTCTGGATCCCCTAACTACCCCTACCCCCATCCCCACCACCCCGGTGCAATAAGCAATCATTGTAAAGGTTAAACTACTTCCTCATTTTCACTTTATAAGCCATCCTATCATGTCACACCTCTGGGCTTCCTATCAGTTTCAAATTTTAAAGCTCCCAGAACTGTTTTTACATGCACAATAAACTCTTGCTAAATACTGTTTATTGATTTGATTGTTTTAATTTTGCTTTTTTCTGGATTTTTGACAGGGCCAAATCATCACAGCATAAAATCACAACTTCTTTTTCACAAAGATCAAGTGTGATCACAGAGGCCACATCCAGACACTACCCACCAGTCTATCAGCGGGGCTTCAGCCACAGCTCTCCTTGCCTTCTCAATGGCTTCATCTCAAACACAGGAGACAGTAGCTGTCAGGTCCCCATAATTCTGTCTCAATCAGATGACAAATGAAAATAATCCTCATTCTAATAATCCCCGCTCCATGTCTGAATGCATCAGTTTGCTTGTTTCCATTTCATGCAGGTGACCAACAGTTAGATCCCACTGATCCCCAATGAGCCAGGTGTTGAAGGATGCAGCTGGGAGGCACTGGCTATCACCTGTACAAAGCAGGGAGGGGGTCACTCTCTTAACACTGACTTCCTTCTACCCATTGAAGAAAAAATAATTGTGTTTGAGAACCAAATGGAGAGTGCAGGTAAACCAGACAAATTTTACCAACTTTTCCTGGCAGGTAAGCTGGTGATTCTCCAAGTTAAGCATGCAACCAAGTCACTTAGAGGGTGTGCTATAAAATGCATTATTTTCAGCCCAGACAGAGAGAGTTTGACCACACTTTGGAAAACATTGCTATATGAGGTCTGTCCAGAAAGGTTCCGGCCATATACTATGAAAAATAGACATTTATTGACGAAGATACAAGGTACAAGAAATATTGTACATAGGACAATGATGCCTTAGTCCCCTTCAAAGTAGGCACCTTGGGACCTCACATATTTTTCCCAGTTGCCACTAGCTACCCTGTTGTATTTTTCTGAGTCTCATCAATAGTCTGAAATCTTTTCCCTTTCCAAGGTGATTTTAGTTGTAGGAAAAGCCAGAAGTCACAGGGTGTTAAATCTAGGCTGTAGGGGACTGAGTCACCTGGGTGATTTGATATTTCAGCAAAAACTCTGCACGAGACATGGTGCTTAAGCAGGCACATCCAGTTTCCATGGAGGAATGTTCAAGCTTAATGCAAAATGAATTGATGTAGATTCATTGCTCTACTTGCTCAGTCATTTTAAATATGATAGCTACACAGTACACATGCTTACTCAACAGTGTCTACTGCCCCCACTGACAAGTACAGTGAAGTCATTATTGTTCACATATGCACATTCCAGTCCACTCTCCTTAGCTGCCAAGTTACATCAATGTCACGCAAATTGTTCTCATTATACTAACAATGGTTGGACTTTTTCTGGACAGACCTCATATGTTGCCAGAGTAATTGGCATCCCACTGAATCTCCTAAAAATTAAAGAGAATTTATTGAGTGCCTCTGCCAGTTATGCTTTTGAGCTCTTTACATACGTTAACTTCTTTATAATCTTATAAGTGAGATAGAGTTATCAGCTTCATTTTACAGATGAGAAAACTAAGGCACAGATAGGTTAAGAATCTTTCCCAAGGTCACACAGCTAGACACAAAGGAACCAGGATTTGAACTGCCAGTCTGGCTCCAAAGTTATACACTTCCCACCACACTGGAACTGAAAGACTGAGCAGGCCTCACACATGTTACCTCCTTTCCATATAAAGACTCTGCTAGGGATTGAATGTTTGTATCTTACCCTCCACCCCAAATTCATATGTTGAATCCCTAATCCCCAACATAACTGTATTTGGAGATAGGGCTTATGAAGAGATGAAGAAGGTGAAATGACATCATAAGGGTTGGGTCTTAACCCCAGAGGGTTGGTGCACTCATAAGAAGAGGAAGAGACACCAGAGATACCTACCTCAACCACATCAGAGCACAGTGAGAAGGAGGCCAACTGCAAACCAAGAAGAGCTCTTATCAGAAACTGAACTGGTTGGCACCCTATTTTGGACTTCTCAGCATCTGAAACTGTGAGGAAATAAATTTCTGGTGTTTAAGCCACCCAGTCTGTGGATTTTGTTATACCAGCTCCAGCAGACTAATACAGATTCTGACGGATAGTGCTCTTTGTGGTTTTCTAGATTTCCCCTATCAAAATTGATCCTATCCCAACTCTGCCATGTGACCAGAAAGAAATTAAAATAAATTTCAACTACCTTTTGGGACCTAATCTTTAAAAATAATGTTTTTTCTTTCTGATTACAATCATTGCTTGAGTTCAGCACAGGCATGTGGTATATCTTTGTGCAATGAATGAATGGGTGATTGGATGAATGAGTGACTCTGCAGGACCTGAAGTCAGAGTCTGTCCCCTGCAAAATGCACCATTAGTAACAATCATACTAATCTCATGTGGAATACTATCCCTGATCACCATTGGGTTGGCACTTTCCAAACACTGTATTGGAAGAGGAGACAGTAATTAAAAATCAGCACTTAATCACAGTATTAGATGGTGCAGCTAAGAATCATCATAACGCTTTCCACCGGTGGGGAAAAAAAACCCCATGTTATTAACATTAAATCATCTTCTGAGTAGGTTGTATAAGGAACTATGGACAGAATGACGCCTTCCCAGTTCAGAGTCTTGAAAAGATGGATTGAGAAATTAAAAACCCAATTTTGTAGATGAGGATTTGGGTACCAGTTTGCTGGGCATTCTTGGGCAAGTCACTTTATTTCTATGGGCCTCAGTTTCTGACCCTGTAGAAGAATGTGCACAAAGCTGGTGGTTCTTCTGACTTTTCTTGACTTCATCAAGCCAGAGCTAGATATCCCTTCTCTGAAAAAACAAGGTATTTCGAACAAATAACTCAACAGAGAAGCACATCTTGTAAATGGTAGATTTAAGATTCAAACCCAATCTTCCCTTACCCTCAACCCATGCACTTTCTGCTATTATTTTATCTAAGTCATTCCCCCACCATCTGAAATTCCCTTCTTCACTTAAAAGTAAGTGTAAATGTATCTTGGGTACCTGTAATGGTCCCTATTGAAATTTGCTCTCCAGACTCAGTCCCAGAGCACCCTCTTCCTCTCTGATCCTGTAAGACTCTCTGGGAAGTATTCTGCTGCCCTATATTTCTTTCTCAGTGCCTAACCACACTTCCAAAAGTTCTACAACATCCTAGAATATACCAGGGACACGGCCTTGTGTGTTGGAAAGGCTATATGACTTAGTAAAAAGCATCAGTTTGGTTTCACGGTCAAACACATGTGGGTTTTCTAACTTCATCTCTCTCTAGGTATGTGACTTTGTGCACATCATTTTATATCATTAAGCCTTAATTTATTTTTATACAAAAAGGAGACATTGATGCTATTGTGGATACTGTTGGTTGCCTAAACAACAGTTATTTCATCTTTGCTTTCCATATAATTCTGTCTTTGTTCAGATATTTGGAGCCAGGTGTCTTGTCTTTGGGATGAATTTTAATCTCTAGAGTGGTCATAACAATTCTATTTATCAATGATTGCTTTACTTTAGGCCATATGACCACTCTTAGACTGTGGGATGTAAAGGAAAATCTGCTGGAGAATACTGGGACTAGATTTCTCTCCCTAACAAAAGAGAGGCATGAGAAGAAAGCAAGACCATCTTCTTTTCTTCATAATTTTAGGCATTATTGTATGATTTTGTGATGGTTGGCACTATAGCAGCCATCTTGCAATCATGAGAGGAAAGCCAAGAAAATAACATTAAAAACCATACACATCCATGGGAGTGTTTACATGATGAATCTACTCTACCTGAAGCCATCTATCTTTAGATGTTTTATTTTATGAGAAATAAAAATCTCTATTGATTAAGTCATTTTTACACTTTTGTGGAATCCCAGTGTTACACTATTTTGTATACACTCTAAGTAAAAGAATATATAATTTAAAGTACAAAATTAGGTAAGAAAATGAATATTTATTTAGAATTAAAAAGGTAGTCGGAGCAGATTCTAAATTTTAATAGCTGATAGATGCCCAAACATCAAAACATGTTTTAAGATAAGTTTTTATTAATAACCAAATAAGAAACATTGATAATATTTTTATCCTTATATGTTCAGGCTGCACATGACAATAATTTTATTAAAATTTTCCTAACAGAGAGAATAAATAATCTGACTTTTTCTAGCATGGTTGATAAAAAATTAATTTCACATCTCATTGGTACTAGTGATTAGTATTAGTGGTGTCATGTAAATATTTAGGATTGTTATCAAATCTTGGGAAGGTTCTAATGAGTTTGTTGTATATATGAGTTGTATGCCTAGAATAATTTCCCACAGACTAGCTTCTGGCTCCATACAATTCAAACCTAATTTCTCCTCTGGTACCTACATTTCTTCTGTCCCCATTGCAATATGACCTCTGGCCCTGCTGTTCCTACCAAGACACAAGGTGATTCTGCATGGTGGAGGCAGGAATATTCCTGGAAGCCACCCCTATCCTGGGCAGTTTGGAGGAACTCAACTTCACATAGAAATGACTGAGAACCACATAAACCTATCCCCATCCAAATGTATTACTGTAGCTGAACCGCAAATCCCAAATCCCCAAATACTCTCAGCCTCTCTAATACCAACCAACATGAAGGGATGTGGAACAAAGGAGGACTTCCAGTAGAAAGAGTTAGCAGATTTATACTATTGCATTTTAACATGTCTTACTTTTTCAAATTTTAAAAAAATATGTGAGCATGTCAACACATAGCTAGGGCCTTAGAAAAGGTCCATGCAAGTGAGGGGGCCCTAAAACTTCAACTTTGTTTGCTTCACATTAAATGCCTCCTCCTGATCAGAGTCATGTTGTGAGAATGTGAACTCATAATATAAATAAAGTGCTATGCACAATGTTCTGCACACAATGAACTTGAAAATGTGGTAGCCACTATTATATTTTTAGTAGTATTAGTGTCATTTAAGATGGTGCCTCCTACAGTGCTTTCTTGTTGTTCCTCCCAAACATGTTTTCGTTGTTGTCATCAAGAACTGAAACAAAGGTTGGACCCACACTTTTCTACCTCTGGGTGGATACATTTTAAAGGTGGTTTTCCAATGTGAATGTTTGTTTATGATAGAGCTTTAGTTTTCAGGGGATAACGATGCCTGAAATGAGTAACTGTCTCTATAATTACAGTGACCAGGATATCAAAGTGACATCTTTCTAATCAATAGTTTAAGTACTTTTTAAAATGACATCTTTGCCCTAAAATCAGCATGCTATATTTAGTCACTATCACCGAGACATCTGCACAATGAGGCAACAGCACTTTTCATAAGTGATACGTCATCTATTTATTTCAGTAGTTAAACACCTTCTGGCACAACAAACAGCCACCTTTGGAAACAAAGATGGAATTTGGGGTGCCTTAACAAATAGGAGTTGTCTAAAATTACAAACAGTGCTAATTAACTGGAACACAGAATTAGAACCTACAGTTCAGAAAATATGCAAGAAAAATAGAGTGTTTGTTAGAAACTTTAGTAATGAGAAGCTAAGCTTGCTGTTTCAAGGATACTAAATTGATGATAAGAGAATTACATACTGTTAAATCTCAATAAACAAAGCTTGTTGGGTTACGCCTGAATTAGATCATTTGTCTTTTCAACAAGCTGGTGTTTAAGTTCCCTTTCACTGATAAAAAATTATGACTAAACCTAGTAAAAAAAGATTCTATCTGTAGGAAGGAGACTGAAATTGACCATAAATTCATTTATGTTTAACTGTTTCTTTCTGTCAAATACACCTTAATTCAAAGAAAGCAATAATCATTAGTATTCTTGAATTAAAACCTGAATGAGCTGTTTACAGTGTTAAAAAATATTAAAAGAAGCTGGTTGGCTTACCCCATGTGTTAGTGTTCTTCTAGGAGAGAATCAAGTGAAAAGGTTGAGTTTTGTAAAAAGGGCAAAGTTTCAAAGTCTCACTAATTCACTGGATAATTTTAGACAAGTTATCTAATTGATCTGGCTAATAAGGACAATAATAATTTCTGCTCCTTAACTCAAGCATAATTTTAGAACACTTTAAAAAGTAGAAGGCCCTACATAAAAGGGAAGGTGGGAATGCCTGTAGAGGGTGGTGATTTGGAGCCCAGATTGCATGTTTATCAGCACTAGACTCTGCTAGAAGCTAAGCCACTACCCAGGTGATAATCAAGGGCAGAGGAGTTAACTGCTCTTCTTCAGAAACAGTTGTAGCAATGGTCAAGTGAAATAATGTGTGTAATTAGTTAGTTCACCAGTGTGCATTAGCAGCCCAGAATGATAGTGACTTAAAAATAAAGAAGATGAGACCCACGACAAGCAGTTCAGTCTAGTATGGTCTCTCTGCTCCACAAGGTCACCCAAAGATTCAGGATCCTCTTTCCTTGTTGCTCTGCCATCCCCAGGCTATTATTATATGCATTGACAAAGATGGCTTGACAGAACATTTGGATTTCAAGCAGCAAGGCAAATGAAAGCAAAATAAGGAAAATTAAGGCATACCCCCTTTCTTTAAGGATACAACCCATGAATTACACACAACACTGCTACTCATATTTCATTGTCTGAAATATAGAAATGTTTCATTCCTTGAAACATATTTCAGACAATGAAATATGGAAACTTCCCATATTTTCTAGAGATACTGGATCATGTAGACTTTATTCTTAGAGGCTATAAGCACACCAAAAATGCAGGGTGTTCTTTGCCAGGAAGAAGAAAAAGACTAACATGGGGAGATACCAAGCTGTCTCTGTCACAGTATCCCAACTTAACACATATGAGTGGTCACTACTGTAGCTGTTATTATCTATTATTATTTAAGGTCATCAAGTGTGAAAAAAATATTTTAGATGAAGATCCTAATTAATCATCTCTGCTTAAGTCTTGTCTGGTACACAGTGTTTTATCTTTCCGAATAGTTTTACCCTAGCACACATAAGGCCACTTCTCAGCTGTAAGTGTGGAAAGGGGTAATTTTCTAACAGACCTACAAATGGACTACATTAAATAATTTTCTGGGTTATCATTCATAAAGCCCCTCATCCTTTAGCCAATTAGAAGTGATATCAATTCTGGGAAACCTCATTGGGTTGTCTTCCCAGCTGAAATATTTGACCCTTGCTATCCATCCATCTATCCATCATGTATCTATCTTTCTATTTATCTATCTCTCTCTCATCTATTTATTGATGTCTACTTGCTTTTATACAAATAACATGTTTTACTTTTATCATTATAAGACTTAAGACAATGTTACTATAAGGCACTTACTGCTGTAAAGTTCTGAAGTGCTCAGAGATGGGTCATAGTCATTTTAGGCTCTTAATATAGGATCTGTCAGAGGAAACCTTACACTTTGGCTGTGATAGCTAAGGGGAACATGGTAGTCTGAGACAAGAAATGCTAAAAAAGGTTTATCATTAAAAGTTCCATGTCCCAGGATGCCCCTTAGTCCTGGGGACACTGAGATGGTAGTGGGCTTCAGAGAGTCTTTTAGGGATGAGACTGGGTAGAAGCTTCAGGAGAACCAGTGGAAACACCTGGAATGTCAGAAATAGAAGTGGACTTGAAAATATAGGTGAAACCCTCAACTTGTGGTTAAAGTTGTTATATATAAGGGAAGTAGATTTACTCATGGTTATACCATTCCTTGAGTGTAACATAGCAATTTGCAGAGAGTTTGAAAGATGCCATTCTCCAAGCATACCTTCACCGTGGGTCTGTCCTGGCATGGCCTTCTCTTCTGTCTAACGAAAAGTCCCATTCACTAGCTCCATTGATGTGTTAGAACAGGAATACCCAAATGGTGAAGAGGAGTAGAACTCAAAGGTGCCTCTCCTTTTGTTTTTTTCTTTCTTCTCTTTTATGATTCTTGTATTAATTGGAGCTTTGTTCATTACAGATGAAACACACTTAACTCAAACTGGTTTCAACAGTATAGTGGTTATCAGAGGGAAGGGTTTGGGTGGGTAATGCAAGGTAAATGGGGGCAAATATATGGTGACAGAAGATGATTTGACTTTGGTTGGTGGGCACACAATGTAATATACAGATCATATATGATAGAAATGTACACTTGAAACCTATATAATCTCATTAACCAATGTCACCCCAATAAATTTAATTTAAAATTAAATTAAATTAAATTTTAAAAATTACTTTCAGCAGGAAAAGGGAAATTATATATCGGCTCATGTAACTACTTGAATAGCAATGTAGGCTTCAGGCACAGCTGGTTACAGGAGCCAAATTCACAGCTTCAGGAATCAGTTTCCATCTCTATTTCTATCTAGAATAAAGTTTGATTTACTGCCAGAGTCTTCTTCTCATGGTGACAAATTATTGCTGGCAGACCAAAACCCACTCCCTTAAACAGTGGGAAGAGAGTTTCTCTTTTCAACAGTTATAACAATAGTCCCAGAATTGAGTTAGGCTGGTTTGGCTTGGCTACACTCACCCATCTTTATGGCCAAAGGGCAGAACACACTGATGGGCAGCCTGACTTGTATGGTCATCCCTGGAGTAGGAAACTGTGAGATTAGCCCCACATATGATACATAGGCTGGGTGGGAGTAGAGAGGACTAGTTTTCCAGTTAAAGATGCAGATGCTAAAGACAGAATAAAGGAATATGGATGGTCAGTAAGAAAAAACAGTAGATGTCATAATATCTAAATTCCCTGCTTTCTCTTTTCTTTCCTCTACCTTATATTCTCTTTCTCCCTCTCTCTCTCTCTCTCTCTCTCTCTCTCTCTCTCTCTCTCTCTCTCTCTCTCTCTCTCCCTCTCTCTATCTCTCTGCATCTCTTTCTCTCAGTGTAATAGTCATTATGCAAGATGCAAAGATGAACCTCTTGTGGTCCCTGACTTTAGGCACCTCTCAGATTCAAGAATAAGAGGGATAGTTGGATAAAAAACTCAAATATGTGATATGCTTGGGAATTGGATTCACATGAAAGAAAGAAAGAAAGAAAGAAAGAAAGAAAGAAAGAAAGAAAGAAAGAAAGAAAGGAAGGAAGGAAGGAAGGAAGGAAGGAAGGAAGGAAGGAAGGAAGGAAGGAAGGAAGGAAGGAAGGAAGGAAGGAAGGAAGGAAGGAAAAGGGAGGAAGAAAGAAAGATAGTATAAAAGAAATATGCAAAATTTCTCTAGGCACACAGAAAAAGAAGGGATTAATTTCATCTGGATCAAGTGAAAGCTAAAGGAAATTTTCTCAATGGAGACATTTATTCTGACTCTGAAGAAGGAGGAATAGGTTATAACATTTTGCAGGCCTCATGCAGTCATAATCAGGGTTTTAACTATCAGTTGCATACCGACCTCAAAATTTCCTCATAAAATTTGAAGAGAACTCCATGATCAAAAATCAGAAAATTTGGACAAACACAGCTTGTCACTAAGTTTAACCTTGTAGAAGTCATTTATTTTCTCTTATCATCAGCTTTTTATCATTTGTAAAACAAGCAGGTGGAACTATTTCTGAGGCTCCTTACAGATCTAAAAATGAGGAATTTTTTTTCCTGAAAATATTGAGGACTCTTCGCTTGTAGAGTGAATGGAAAAGGCTTTACTGCTGAGATTCTAGTTAAATGTGTGTTGTTGTTTTGTGGAATTTGTGAGTATACATGGGAGGAAAAATTGGTTTACCAGATGTCGGAATCAGTTAGTTGATATTCTGGATACTCTGAATGTTTATTTGTATATACTTAGTGGGATATTAAGAGAAGAAGTAACAGCTCTTCTCTAAGCTGAACCTGGGCTATTTCATCATATTGTCTGAAGTCACCCTGGAATTGTAGCAATTGCTGGAATTGAAGGCAATTGCAAAGATAATAGGGGATTTCTGTGACCAGATTAATCTGTTCTCTCTGATTTCCTTCATTTAAGAATCATCTTTGTACCTGTATTTTGCCATGTATAATGCACACCCACATTTTTGGCCTAATCTTTGGAAAAAATCTTTGATTTCAATTTTTAATTCAATTTTTTATTCACTTATATGTAGATACTTATTTTTGTATGATAAAATTTTAGCATTTATTTTTGAACATATGGTACAAGAAATTTTGTGTAACAAATAATTACAAAACTCAAGAACAGATACAAGGTATTTCAGGTATATAACCATGTATAATGCACATCCTTATTTTTCCCTCAAAAATTTGGGCAAAAAATTATGCATTATACATGAAGAAAATATGGTAAGTCCTTTTTGTGACTTTTTCTCCATGAGTTAAATTTTGCTTTCTTTATGGCTAAGGTATCACACTTAGCCAACAAATGAGATAGAATTAGGTGTTCTAAAATACGTGTACAGTTTTAAATTATCACCAGCTTCTGTTTTTACTTCTTAATTTAGTAATAGGAGAAAAATAAACCCTGTACCACCTATGTTGTAATCTTGTATTCAAAAGTCCTGTTGAGAGAGCAGCATGACCCATTAATCCCTGATTTTCCAACCTACCTCAATCTAACGGTTACAGTCTGTTATTGCTTTACAGCCCCAGAAGATAAGTGAGTTGTAGTTTATAGGGAAAAAATGGACTTGAAAACAGGATGAAGTGGAAGTTCACAAAGGCCCACACAGTATTTCTTGAAACAAGGACTTTGGATTCCCTGGGGACATCATTAGCCTCATTTTAAATGCCAGGAAATTGTCTCAGAGAAGTAAGAGTAAGTGGACATGTAAATTAGAGTTAGGGGCTCAAATAAGATTTTTTTTTTTTTGGTTGTAGTGTTCTTTCCATTGTTCTTTGCCAGACTGATTTTCAAAAGCAAAACCAACACACCTACCAAAGTGGCTAAAATGGAAAGAAAAGACAGAGAATACTAGTGCCAGGGATGAGGGGCAGCTGGAGAGTGCAGAATGGCACAAGGGCTTTGAAAATTTGTTTAGCATTGTTTACCAAAACACATATGCAGCTTTTATGCTAATATGCTAAAAATGTTCAAGAATATTTGTAGCACTATTTGTAAATCCCCAAACTGGGAGGTACCCAAATTCCCACCACCAGGAGAACAGATAAATAAACAGGGTATATTCACATGGTGGGATATTATATAATGGGATATATATGCAACAACATGGGTGAACCACATAAATATAATATTGGGCAAATTAAGCCAAACACAAAAGAGAATGTGCTGGAAGATTATACAAAATGCAAAAATATATCTATGGTGTTAGGGATTAGACTAGCAGTTCTCTTTGGGAGGAGTGACTGAAAGGGCATGACGGGGTGCTTCTTGGGTCCTGGTGATGTTTTTTTCTTGACCAGGGGCTGATTCCATGACTGTGATCAATTTGACAAAATTCACGATCTATATTCTTATGGCATGTGCATGCTTTTGTGCATATATTACACATGAATAAAATCTCAAAAAGCAAATGCACTCAAAGTTAAGAAACAAGACAAAGGTTATCAGCAATAGTTATAAATGTTAACAGTAACTTGCAATCTATTATAGGCTCACCTAGACTCTCCCATTTTCATGCATTAGTTTATTGAATTCTTTCAACATCACAATGCGAATACAATTGTTACCCAATTCTTAGACGGTAAAACAAGACTCAAAAGTGTAATTAGCTTACCACAGACCATATAACAGATAAGCAATAGAACAGGTATTCAAACCAAAGAAGCCTGCCTCCAGTGTCCACATCTTAACCATCCTGTTGACATTACTTCTCACACACTGGAAGGACCTGGGACACCCAGGAGCACTTTGATTCACAAGTTTACTCCTGTAAAAACCACCCAGAAACCTAATAAAATGGGGGAAATGCCCTTAAGTTACCTTTGGAAGAAAAGAAAATGTTTGAATCAAAATACAGTGTTAACTGAGATGGAGAATAGCTGTTTATCAGAAATTTAGGGCAGCCACAGAAAAAAATCATGAAAGGTATAACTTTCTGCTTGCCAAAGCCTCCTTTTAAAAAAATCACTGTTTATATCCCTTTGTGGCCACTGGAAATGACATGGATGGATGCAGTCATTTTCAGGAAGTTAGAGGATTGTTAACAGCAGCACAGGATTCGTGATGATGTGTTGAAGGATGGTTGGCACCCGAAGGAGAGAATGATGTATGTTTCATGTTTTATGATATGTTTTGTCACTTGTGGGGAATTCAGAGGCAGAGGCACTTATAAGGTGAAAATGTAAGCCAACTTTTTCTCCTTGTCACTTGTGTAATTTAGGAGGTTTTAAGTTGAAAAAGAAAACATCAGAGACTGACTGTCCACTAAAGGAGAAGGGAGTTATTCCTAAACACTAAATTGGAACCAGAAAGTGGTCAGAAACATCAGGAGGCTGGGTGACCAGCGACTTGCTCAACTTACTTTTTCTTTTATTTGTCATTGGGTTTCTGCCATAATGTCTTTGCTGCTTTCTTTAAGTCTTCACTGTTAGTTAGTTTCATTTTGTTTTTGACCTACTAACTACCACTGGGTCCCTCATTTCTAAACCAGAAGCAGCTTGACTAAAAGGCATAATCGGGGCATCATACACGTTGGTCAGACCTCACCATCACAGGCTATCTCAGACATGTGTCCATGGGTGGTGGGAAGATGCGTGGCCACCTCTGCTCAAGAAACAGCCCATTGCAACTTCTGTGAATGGAGAAAATGGGCAACATAATTCCAATGAGCAGAGCAAAGAGAGTAGAGTAGATTGTCCTATTAACATGGTCATTATGACTTATCCTCCCAAACTTTGGAGTCAAACAGAGGGTTCTTGAAACACTGGTGTGGTGAAGCTGGAAGGACCTTGAAAATCACTTTAGAAGGTTTATGCCAAAATTACACTAAGTGAATCCCATTTTGTATTTTTCTTACCGAATCCATGAGTCTCTTATTTTCTTTGTCTCTTACCTCCTTCTTTCAATCCTTCCTTCTTTTCTTTTTTACTGCTTCATTCAACAGATACCTGGCATGTTTTAGAGTGGAGGACCTAGCCTGAAACTAGGTTATATTCATCACTGAGAATAGGCATGTCTGATTTGCTGTTAGAATGGTTGACCTACACATATTTATTAGCATGATTTTTCAAGAAGAAAGCAGAGGTGTTCCAGTCATTTATTGCTGCATAGCAAGACAGCCCCAAACTTAGTGGCATAAGAGAACAACCATTTTAACATGTTTGGGATTCTATGGGTCAGGAATTTGAAAACACGTAGAAGGATAGCTGGTGTTTCCATGCAAGTCTATGTTCTCCAATACCTGGGGTAATGTAAATGGCTGGAGATGGCTGGAATGGCTCAGCTGAAACTCTGTGTCTGGGATCTCTATTCTTCACCACTGGCATCTGCTGGAACTGGAATGTCCAAGATGACTACTTCATTGGCATGCCTGCCCTCTGGGTTGACATTTGGGGTTGACTGCACACTACACTGTTTCCTCTTTATATGATTGGCTTGGGCTTCCTTACAATATGGTGGTCTCCAGATACTCAAACTAGTTATGTGATAGCTGACTTTCCTCAGATCAAAAGCTCAAAGAGACCAAGGTAGAAGTCGCAAGGCCTCTTAGAACCTAGCTTTGGAAGTCATGCATCCCTTCTGGTGCATTCTATTAGTTATGCAGGTCCAGTCCAAATTCACCATGGAATGAGACAACGTAAGATCATGGATACCAGAAAGTGAGGTTCTTGGGGATAAGGCGTATTTGGAGACTGATTATCACAGAGGAAATAAACTACATAATAAGGGGCCTGTATGGATCCCATAACCAGATCCAGAGACTCCTACCTGCAAGAGTTCTGGTGATGTGGGACCCAGCACAGGTACTCTGTGGTCCAGAAGGCAATGTAACACATGTGTGGGGTGATTCTATTCATCTTCTGAATGACTTCACAACCACACGATGTGACTCTAACATCTTAAGTTCCGCAAATCACAATCTAACCTTGGGGACACAGGTGACAGTATGCTTGTCATGGTCACTTTGAGACAACTCCAGCCAGCCCAAGAGGCAGAATAAACTGCAAAGGGCAGAGCAGGAGAGGAAGAATATGTTGCATACAACACAGTGGTCAAGTTAACAGCCAGGGTAATAAGTACAAATTAGACAATTCTTGGGAAAGTCCCAGATATAAACTAAGGGCACTTTGTAAGGACCTGAAGATTCTTCATAAGTAGTTGAAGAAAAACTAGTGAAATGTGGATATTCAATCTTACATAAGCCCATTTGTACAAACTAGATTGTGAAGATACAAATTACATTGGATAACATTTTTAGTTCAAGCTTTGCACTTAATGACCTTACTTCAGGGGATTAGCATCTAATTGGGAAAATAAAATTAATATATATTAAGTAATGGCATAGGACAATATAAGAGCTGTCACCAGGGAGACCCAAATAAATGGCTCACACATTAAGTTTTATAGGAATACCTCAGAGAAAAAAGACAATCTAAGAGCTGGAATGAACAGCAGGCCCTCCTGGAAGAGGGAAATTTGATCTGTGCTTTGAAAGTGTGTAAAATTTAATTAGGTGGAGAAGAAGCAGAGAATGGAAGAACTCTCAAAACTAGAAATGGCTTTGAATGACTTTTGGAGCAAGACACAATATTTTCTCCTAAACATTTTTAATTTTTTTCTTTTTTTAATTATATTTTTTCCATTACAATTTAGTCCTTTTATATACTTCCTCCCCCTTGCAATCACTATATTGTTGTCTATGTCCATGAGCCTTTTTACCTTTTTGCTTGATCCCTCCATCCTCTAACCTCCTTCTACCCAATAGCTATCCAGCCAGGGCCAAAGGAGGAATTCTGAAGTGGTTATTTATGTGTATCTCTTTCTGGACTTGAAAGGAAAGAATCTAGACCAGGGGTTGGCCAGGTAGTAAATATTTTTGACTTCATGGGCCTTTATGTAATTACTCTGCTCTGTGGGTCTTTATTGTAATAGCACAAAATCAACAGTAGATGATCCATAAACAAGAAGACATGACCATATTCCAATAAAACCAGCTCCAATAAAAACTAAGTGGCAGGCCAGATTTGGCCCATGAGCCACAGCTTGCTAACCCTGAGTCTAGACATTCCATTCCATCCTGTGAATGTTTATTAAAGTCTACATTAAGCTTACCATTGTAGATATAAATGTGATACAAACATTGTTCACTCTGGGTATTTACTCTAGGTCCATGATATGCTTAACATTATGCTGACCAAATGGCATATAAAGCTGAATGGTAGTTGTGACCCTCCCCTCAGAGCTCCCAGCCTGGGAGGGAAGCCTGGAGGTGGGGAGGGGAGATGTAACAGGATCTAACCTGATTTTAGGGGATGGAGGAGATATGGCTTCTCTGAAGAAGTGACATTTAAGCTGGGGATGTGGTTCTTAGCACATATCAGGTGGTCTTCAGAAGGAGGCATGTTAAGGGGGCAGGAGAAGTGTTCCATACAGAATAAATAGCTCTTTCAAGCCCATGGAGGTAAGAGAAAGTGTGTTTCATTAGAGAAACTAAGAAAAGTTCAGTATATCTACAACAGAAAAAGGAAAGGGGAAATGATGAAATTGGAGGATTCAAGAAATTGGAATTACCCAAGAAATACACAGTGGGGACATGCCTCTGACCCCAATACATTCCTATTTCCTTTCCAGCATCAGCTGTTTATTCATCAACCTTGTTTGGAAATAGTTGAGATTCTGCAGGTGACAAATAGTTTGAAACCCTCTCATCCAGACACCAATTCCACTCCTGGGAAGGTGGTGGTGTGGTTATCCCAAGCCAGTCAGCTAAAATTTGCTTCAGGGAAAAGCAATAATCCAACTTCTACTCTTTCCACACAACAGGCAATGAGAGAGTCGATTTTCACATCATTTTCAACACTGATTAAACTGGAACCAATTAACGCAGCCCCAGAGAGCACATGGAAGTGAGCTTTCCCTTCAACAATATGTAATTGGCTGGAACTTCTTGTCTCTTTTCCATGCCAGGTAAGAGAGAGTCCACGGGACTCAGATTTCCTAGAGGCAGTGCCATACTTTCTGTGTTATTTCCAGCAACAGGCACAGTCTGTGTTCCATGTAATTCCAATATGCTGTCCTTGGGCTCCAATAAACAGAAACATGAACTCCATCCAATAGAACACAGTAAACACTTGGTAAATTTTAATTGATATTATTGTGTTGTGTGTAAAATGACTGAACACAATGCTTGAAACACAGTGGGTAACAGTAAATATCAGTTCTCCTGCCTTTCTTCCAGGCCATTTTACTGCATGAGTCTTGCCTGAAATCTCATAAAACCTCTTATAAACCACATTCTCTACTACATCTGATGCTATGGGGGAATTTTCATAAACGAATACCAAATCAGAGTATAGTAGGCAGTTAGATAGTCATGAGTAGAGCAGGAACGATGTGCCAAGCACAGAGGGTCACCAGCGCGTAGATGACATCTAGGCCTCAGCTGTGTTTCAGCTCTAGGCCCATAGAAGCAACAAAACCAGGTGGAGTGATGCCACGGCTAAATATCAGGACCAGTTGCAATAACTAATGACCCTCCTCCCTAGCAATGACCAATCAGTGGAGACCACAACCCTGAGGAGACACACCTGGTAAACTGATGAATATTCTATTGTGATCCTCCCTGACCTCCTGATAAAAGCCCTCAGGATAGAGGACCCAGCACAGCTCTCTATGGGTCCCTTTCTGCCTCTCCCTCCTCAAAGCACACCAGAACATCTACACATCTACTCCCTCTTTTGTCTCTCAAGGCAAGTCTCTCTCTCTCTCTCTCCTTTCCTGAATGCATTTCTTCCACAGCTCACTTTTCCTACCTCTGAAACTTTCTAAATAAACTTTCTCACATAATTTGAGTCTTGGCTCTGATTTCTTTCTTAGCCAGACTTCAAGAACTAAGGTTGCTGAATTGAAGTTAACACCTGGTGCTGTATTCTTTCCAGGCTCACTGAAAGAAACGTCTGATGGGCAGGATGCAGAGGAAAAGCTAAATACCTGGTGACAGCATGGGAATGCCTATTTGGGTCTATAAACCCTACATGGGGCTTTTTACTCCCTATTCACTACCATAGAACTGAGTTTGCAAAGCCAAATCCAAGGTAGGGTTGCTAAGTTTCCCTTTCCTGTGTGGCCACAAGAAAAGGAAAATTACAGGAGAGACCACTCTCAAGGATCCAGATCCACCCAACAGTGAATGTGGCTTTTGATATCAGATGCAAATGTACCCCCAGAATCACTCCAGAGGTGCAGGGAAGAGCCAAAGGTATGGGGCGGAGGGATCTGACTTATGCCCCCAGGCTAAAGCACAAAGCAAATGGCAAATATGTTCCTCTCCTTGCTACAAGCTTTACCTTTTAAAAAATGTTGTTTCTTAATGCCACTAACATTCTAATAGACTTGAGAAAACTACATTTGAAATGGTTGATAGAAAACAGGTTGCATGGTGAAATCTGAATTCTTATCCTGTCATTTCCACTATCTGATGAGTGACCTTAGTGCTAGTATTTCACCAATTCTGTACCTCAATGTCTTCATTTTTCTAATAAGGGCTTACTCTAGGTAAGAGTGAAGGTTCCTGAAGCTCTAAAATCAAGCATTTCTGTGGCAACTTTGGAAGGAAGAAGAAAGAGCATGGACTCAAAGTTAGGGAATTATGATTTCTGTCCCAACTTCACTACAAATCAGTTGCATGGCCTTGGGTAAATAATTTAGTCCCTCTGGGACTCAGTTCCCTTAATCAGTAAAAAGAGAGAGATGGGTTTGATCAGCTCCAAGTTTTATGAGTCAGTAACACAAAGGGCTTGCTCTCAGTGCCTTCTCTGAACAATACACATGAGCTCATGGGGTCAGATATCCAAGTGTTTGCCTGAGATGAATGGAGGCTTTGACCTGCCAGACAGTGCAGAAATGGCTGTTTGCTCCTCTTGCACAAGGACCACAAGCCTCTGGCTATCTGATATCTACCTTACATTTACCTCTATTGGTTTTCTCTATTTTTGTCTTGTTACAAAAGTGAGACATGTTCAAAGAAAGAGAGAAGCAAGAAGAAATAACTCATGCAATCTACCCCATCCCCAAATGTGCCCAGAGTTAAATTTTGTTTTATATCCCCTTGATCTGTTTTCAATGTCCAAGTGAGAGTCATCATTTACCCAAATCATCTCTGGGTTCTTCAGTTTTCTGGGACCAGTCTTTCATTTAATATTCAAATAAAATACCTCATTTTTCTTGTGTTGGTTCTGCATAACAAATTATCACAAATTTAGGGTAGAAACAAAGTCCAGGCACTGTGTGGCTGCATCCTCTGTTCAGGGTCAAAAATGAAAATGTTGGTTGGGCATACTCTATTCTGGGGTTTCTGAGAGTGAATTCCCTAACTATCAAGCTCACTTAGACTGTTGGCTCTGTTCAGTTGTTTGCAAATGTAATACTGAGGTCCGTGTTTCCTTGTTGTCCTTAAGTTAGCAGCTGCTTTCAGCTCTGGGAGGTCACCTGCTTTTCTTATCACATGTTTGTCTCCTCGTCATTATAGGAAGAACCCTGTCTCTTTTCAGGACTTTTCTGATTTGATGAGGTGCACCCAGATAATCTTCCTTTTGGTTAACTTGAAATCAACTGATTAGTAACCAAATCAAAGGAGTTATACCCAGTCACATTCATTGGTCTCACCACTCTCAAGAGGAGAGGATTATGTAGAACGTGTATGGGGAGGGAAGGAATGCCCCATTTTTTCTAGCTACAGGAAGTCCATTGACATCTCCTGAATATTTCAGTAGAAAGTAATCTGTCACATTGTTCAGCACATAACTGGCACTCAATAAACATGTTTAAGTGACTCAAAGTTTCCCAGAATTCAATTACCTTGTTGTAGCCAGCATATTCTCACTTTCTACTCAGGCTTTGCCCTCTCTTTGGTTACCACTAGCCATATCATCACTGATTTTTATGTTTTTCTGCTTCTCGCTTCTGTATCAACCCCACAGACCTCAGCAGCAGTAGCAAAAGCCAGTGGGGGTAATTCCAAAACAGGAAATAATGAAATAATGTGAAACTGGGTAACAAGAATTACTACTCCTTTAGTGCAAGTCACACTCCATCAGAAGTCCCTTACTGGTAATCTCTTGCATTAGGCCTAGGCTGTGGTGTAATAAGAAACATATTTGTTCTTTGTTCCAGCTCCTGGAACATGGGACTAAAACCATTGTAATTTCCTGAATGGTAGAAATATCTTGTCATTCATTGGAGCTTCTCTTAAGTACAACTGAGTTTAAGCTAATGGGGTATCTAGGGTGGGACTCTAGAGAACCTCAGGATTGGACTGGCCATCAGAAGGACCATATGATTAGAGTTGGAAGTTTCAACCACACCCACTGACTTCTGGGAGGGGGACTGCAGATTAACCTCTTCATTCTTCCAGGGTGAAGGAAATTCTTGTCTCAAGGCACCAGAAGAAGGTAAAAACTTTGTAACATCCATATAAACTCTTCTGGCAAAGAGATCCACTTATTTACATTAACATGAAAAATAATTTTAGTTTCCCATTGTCCTGACTTGAATTCCAGATTAACATTATTTTGGACAATCCAATATGAGAATTGTTTATTCATTCATTTTCTCCCTGAGAAGAATTCTTAAGCAAACCAAAGACCAAGAGGAAACTATGAAATTAGAGTTGTTGTTTTGTGTATCCTTATAGATGTAGATAGAGTTCTTAGGCACTGTTCAAGGTCAAGTTACTTGTGTTTTTCTTTCTATAGCCATTCTGTAAGGGAACACTAATGGGCAGGAGGCAGACAATCGAAGAGTTATCTCCCCTTTCCCTTGATGACATCAAAGGTCCCTACTTTCTTTTGTTTTTTTCCTTCCTGTTATAATAGGAACTTCACAATTCAATGGGTTCTGTAGAGTATTTGGCAAAAAATATAGTTTGAGCTGCAACTTGCTATAATAATAATAGCTACTATTTATTGGGAGCTTATACATGCCAGGCACTTTGCCAAGTGTTTTATATGTGCTATCTCATTTAATTCTCACAACAATTCTGTGAGAGAGGCAATATTCCTTCTTCCATTTTATGTAAGGCAAACAGTAGTGTCAAGAGGTTAATGAACTCCCCTACAGTTACAGAGCCAGATAGTGCTGGAGTAAACTTTTGAACACAGGTCTGATTCTAAAACTAGTTCCTCTAGCTACTGCCTACAAGAAGCCTCTGCACCTAGGTGGCTGTCCCCTTGTGACACACTGGTGTACTTTGTTCCCAAAGTGATGGAAGGAAATGACTGCTCTCATAAAGGGCATCACAGAGAGTCTTGACATTCTCTTATGACCAAGGCCATTTAATAAAGTACTTCTATTGATGTTCTAGTAAATAAGTTCAAGACAGGCTAGAGGGCTTAATTTCAGACAGAACAATATTTTAGGAGGAGGCAAGTACCACAGAGCTAATTTAATAAAGCTTCTTTACTTTTGGGATCTTACAGCCCACATCAAAATATAATGCTGAAATTGAATATCTAGCTGTACATAGATAACGTAGAATTGACATCATCTCTGCTTCACTGTGTGCCTTATGAATGGTGTTAATGATTGAGCACTTCATGTCTGCCAAGTATCATCAAGCATTCTACTTACATTATCATATTTAATTCTCATAGTAACCCCCTGTCTCCAACAGGATGGTCTAAGCTATGCTGAAGTAATAGGCAACCCACAAATCTCAGAGGCTTATAAACAAAGGTGTATTTTTTGCTCATGCTACATGCCTATTACACTCAGCTGGAGACTCTGCTACTCTGGAACCAGGCAGCAGAGCAGAAGCTATCTGGGACAATCCTGGTTGGTGTCTGGAACTTTACTGGCTAGCATTGTAGAGAGAAAATCGGTCTGGAGCATCTCACTTCACAATTCATTGTTTAAGCCCACAAATGTCAATATGTCCCTTTCATATAAACTCATCAGCTAGAGTCACATAACAAAGACAAAGACATTAAATATTTGTTTGGAGGCAAGTGTTATTCCTATGCTACCGTTTACAAAGAAAGGGAAGAGAAGCTAAACAACCTGTCATGGTTATACAGCTTGATAAATAGTTGTGCCCAGATTTGGCTTTCTTTTATTTTATTTTAATCATTGTTCAAATACAGTTTTCTCCCTTTTACTCTCAGTCCAGCCTCCCCTCCCAACCCTCCCCCCCTTTCCTCCCATTACCACCCTCCCCCTAGTTTTTGTCCATGTGTCCTTTAAGTTTGTTCCCATGAACCCTTCCCAATGTCTCCTGAAATTCCCTCTTCTCTCCCCTGTGGTCACTGTCAGCCTGTCCTCTATTTCAGTCTCTTTGGTTTTATTTTGCTTGTTTCTTTGTTTTGTTGTTTAGGTTCCTGTTAAAGGTGAGATCATATGGTATTTGTCTTTCACTGCTTGGCTTGTTTCGCTTAGCATAATGTTTTCCAGCTCCATCCAAGCTGTTGCAAAGGGTAAGAGCTCCTTCTTTCTTTTTGCTGCATAGAATTACACTGTGTAAATGTACCATAGTTTTTTGATTCATTCATTTACTGATGGGCATCTTGGTTGCTTCCAGCATCTAGCTATTGTAAATTGTGCTGCTATGAACATTGGGATGCATAGGTTCTTTTGAATTGGTGTTTTAGTGTTCTTAGGATAGAGTCCCAGCAGTGGAATGGCAGGGTCAAAAGGCAGATCCATTTTTAGTTTTCTGAGGAAGTTCCATACTGCTTTCCATAGTGGTTGTACCAGTCTGCAGTCCCACCAACAGTGCACTAGGGTCCCCTTTTCTCCACAACCTCTCCAACACTTGTTGTTTGTTGCTTTGTTTATGATCGCCATTCTGCCTGGTGTGAAGTGGTATCTCATTGTGGTTTTAATTTGCATCTCTCTGATAGCTAGCGATATTGAACATCGTTTCATGTGTCTTTGGATTTTCTGTATGTCCTCCTTAGAGAAGTGTCTGTTCAAGTCCTTTTCCCACTTTTTAATCAGATTCCTTGTCTTATTAGAGTGCAGTCTTGTAAGTTCTTTATATATTTTGGAGATTAAACCCTTGTCTGAGGTATCATTGGCAAATATGTTTTCCCGTACAGTTGGTTCTCTTTTAATTTTGATACTGTTTTCTTTAGCTGTGCAGAAGCTTTTAATTTTGATAAGTTCCCATTTGTTTATTCTTTCCTTTATGTCCCTTGCTCTAGGGGACAAGTCAGTAAAAAAGTTTCTGCGTGAAATATCTGAGATTTTCCTACCTACGTTCTCCTTTAGGACTTTAATGGTGTCACGTTGTATATTTAAGTCTTTTATCCACCTTGAATTTATTTTTGTATATGGCGTAAGTTGGTGCTCAAGTTTCATTTTTTTGCATTGTGGCTGTCCAGTTCTCCCAACACCATTTGTAGAAGAAGCTATTTTTACTCCATTTTATGTTGCTGCCTTCTTTGTCAAATATTAATTGACCATAGAGACTTGGGTTTATTTCTGGCCTCTCTGTTCTGTTCCATTGGTCCATGTGCCTGTTTTTATGCCAGTACCAGGCTGTTTTGATTACAGTGGCCTTGTAGTATAGTTTAGTGTCAGGTATTGTGGTCCCTCCTACTTTACTCTTCTTTCTCAAAATTGCAGCAGCTATTCGGGGTCGTTTATGATTCCATATAAATTTTTGAAGTGTTTGTTCTATGTCTGTGAAATATGTCATTGGTACTTTAATGGGAATGGCATTGAATGTGTAAATGTAAATTGCTTTTGGTAGTATGGACATTTTGATGATATTAATTCTTCCAATCCATGATCACGGTATATGTTTCCATTTGTTTGTGTCTTCCTTGATTTCTTCCCTCAGTGTTATGTAGTTTTCTGAATACAGGTCTTTTACCTCTTTGGTTAGGTTTATTCCTAGATATTTTATTTTTCTTTTTGCTATTTCAAATGCAATTTTTTTCCTTGATCTCTGCTTCTGCTGTCTCATTCTTGGTGTACAGAAATGCCTTTGATTTCTGGATATTGACTTTGTGTCCCACTGTTTTGCCAAATTCATTTATTAGGTCAAGCAGTTTTTTGGTGGAGTCTATAGGATTTTCTATGTACACTATCATGTCACCTGCAAACAGTGACAGTTTTGTTTCCTCTTTTCCGATTTGGATTCCTTTTATTTCTTTTTCTTGTCTGATCGCTGTGGCTAAAACTTCCAGTACTATATTGAATAGAAATGGTGAAAGTGGACATCCTTGTCTTGTTCCTGATCTTAGTGGAAAAGATTTTAATTTTTGCCCATTGAGTATGATGTTGACTGTAGGTCTCTCATATATGGCCTTTATTATGTTGAGAAATGCTCCCTCTATTCCCACTTTGCCGAGTGTTTTTATCATGAATGGGTGCTGTACCTTATCAAATGCCTTTTCTGCATCTATTGATATGATCATGTGGTTTTTGTCATTGCTTTTGTTTATGTGATGTATTACATTTACTGATTTGTGAATATTGTACCATCCTTGCATCCCTGGAGTGAATCCCACTTGGTCATGGTGTATGATCTTTTTAATGTACTGTTGGATGTGGTTTGCCAGTATTTTGTTGAGGATTTTAGCGTCAATGTTCCTCAGTGATATTGGCCTGAAATTTTCTTTCTTTGTTGTGTCTTTATCTGGTTTTGGAATTAGGATGATGTTGGCCTCATAAAAAGAGTTTGGGAGTCTCCCATCTTTTTGGATTTTTTTGAAATAGTCTGTGAAGGATAGGGGTTAGCTCATCCTTAAATGCTTTGTAGAATTCTCATGTGAAACCATCTGGTCCAGGGCTTTTGTGTGTTGGGAGTTTTTTTGATTACTGCTTCAATTTCTTTTGCTGTTATTGGTCTGTTCAGGCTTTCTGCTTCTTTTTCATTGAGTTTTGGAAGACTATATTTTTCTAGAAATTTGTCCATTTCATTTAGGTTTTCAATGAAATGAAAACAAACAGTTCTTTGTAGTAATTTCTTACAATCCTTTGTATTTCTGTGGTATCTGTTGTAATCTTTCCTCTTTCATTTCTGGTTGTGTTTATTTGGGTCTTCTCTCTTTTTTTCGTGATGAGTCTGCTTAAAGGCTTGTCGATTTTGTTTATCTTTTCAAAGAACCACTTCTTGGATTCATTGATCCTTAGAATTGTGCTTTTAGTCTCTATGTCATTTAATTCTGCCCTGATCTTGGTTATTTCCTTCCTTCTGCTTGCTCTGGGCTGTCTTTGTTGTTCCTCGAGTTCTTGTAGACGTAGGGTTAGGTTGTTTGTTTGGAGGGTTACCAACTTTTTTAGGTGGGCCTGTATTGCTATGAACTTCCCTCTCAGGACTGCCTTGGCTGTGTCCCATAAGTTTTGGGCTGTTGTGAGTTCATTTTCATTTGTTTCCAGAAACCTTTTGATTTCTTCCCTAATATCATTCTTGACCCATTCATTGTTTAAAAGCATGCTATTTAATCTCCATGATTTTGAGTGTTTTGGGTTTTTCTTTTTCCTTGGAGTTGGTTTCCAACTTCAGTCCCTTGTGGTCTGAGAAAATGCTTGGTATGATTTCAATTTTCTTGAAATTGTTGAGGCTTGTTTTGTGTCCTATCATGTGGTCAACCTTTGAAAATGTTCCATGTACATTTGAAAAGAATGTGTATTTAGCTTCTTTTGGATGGAGGGCTTGGTAGATATCAGTAAAGTCCATTTCATCAAGGGTATTGTTCAATGCCACAATATCTTTGTTGATATTTTGTTCGGAAGATCTGTCCATTTTTGATAGTGGGGAGTTAAAATCTCCCACTATAATTGTGTTGCTGTCCATATCTTTCTTGAAGTCCTCTAAGATTTTCTTTATGGATTTGGGTGCTCCTATGTTGGGTGCATATATATTTACAATATTTATGTCTTCTTGGTGGATTCTTCCCTTGAGTATTATGAGGTGACCTTCTGGGTCTCTCTTTATGGACCTTTTTTGGAAGTCTATTTTGTCTGATATGAGTATTGCTACCCCGGCTTTTTTTTTCCTGTCCATTTGCTTGGAAGATTTGTTTCCAGCCCTTCACTTTCAGCCTGTGCAGGTCTTTTATCCTGAGGTGGGTCTCTTATAGACAGCAGATATGTGGGTCATTTTTTCTTATCCATTCAGCTATTCTATGTCTTTTGATTGGAGCATTTAATCCATTTACGTTTAAGGTTATTATTGATAGGTACTTATTCATTGTCTTTTATGTATGTATGTTCCTCTCTCTCTCTCTCTTTTCCTTCCCTTCCTTAAAGCAGTCCCTTTAGCATCTCTTGCAGAGATGGTTTGGTGGAGGTTTATTCTTTTAGACTTCTTTTGTCTGGGAAGCTTCTTATTTGGCCTTCTATCTTGACAGAGAGCCTTGCTGGATAAAGTAGCCTTGGTTGCAGACCTCTGGTTCTCACTGCTTGGAGTATTTCTTGCCATTCTCTTCTGGCTTGAAGTGTTCCCATTGAGAAGTCAGCTGTTAGCCTTATTGGGGTTCCCTTGTATGTTACTTCCTGTTTCTCCCTTGTTGCCTTTAAGATTCTCTCTTTGTCTTGAAATTTTGCCATTTTAATTGTGATGTGTCTTGAGGTGCGTCTCTTTGGGTTCCTCTTGATTGGGACTCTCTATGTTTCCTGGATTTGTGTGACTTTTTCTCTCATCAAATTAGCGAAGTTTTCCATCATTACTTTTTCAACTAGTTTTTCCATCCCTTGCTCTTCTTCTTCTCCTTCTGGTATCCCTATTATACGGATATTATTACGTTTCATATTGTCTTGCATTTCTCTTAATCCCTCTTCATTCTTTCTGAGCCTCTTTTCCTTTTCTTGCTCTTGCTGGGTGTTCTTTTCTACTTTGTTCTCTAGCTCACTAATCCAATCTTCTGCTTCATCAATCCTGCTTTTCATTCCTTCTACTGTGTTCTTCAGTTCAGAAATTGTATTCTTCATTTCCTCTTGGCTCTTGTTGAGAGTTTCTATTTCCTTTTTCATGTTTGTATAGTTTGCAGTGAGATTGTTTTAGTTTCCCTCTAGTTTCTGATAGCTCATTGTGAGTTCATTGAACTTCCTGATAATCATTGTTTTGAATTCACTATCTGATAGTTGAGTTGCCTCTATTTCATTTAGCATTTTTCCTGAGGCTTCCTCATTTCCCTTCAATTGGGGATTGTTTCTTTGTTTTCTCATTGTTTGTGGGTTTGTTCTTGTTAGCCTCTGTTTCTTAAATTGATCTGTTCTGGTTCCCTGTAATTATGGTGTGAACTTCTGTGGTAGAATACTTGTGAGATTTAGTGGTGCAGTCTCCTTCATGTATCCTGGTGTTCACAACTTCCCCCTACTCTTTTTTGTGATCAGTTGGATGAGTAAGGCAAAATGGTTTAAGACAGCAAGACAGTATACTATGATATTTACATTAGCAGCCAGTGTAGAAGAGATGGGTTATCCTTTGGCTCCTTATAGTGTTAAACGTGATCCTTCCCCCCACTGTCCATGTTTTAGAAAGGATGGAAACAAGGTAAGACTCTTATTGGGGACGGGAGGATTGTTAGTTGGATCTAGAAAGCTGTGAGGCTGTGGGAGGTCAGATACTAAGATAGGGTTGGAATAAAAATTAGTAAGTAGGACTAGTGTGTAAAAGAATATAGACAACCCCCACAATAGTATAGTTCAGGAAATTGCAAAGTGGGCTGAGATCAGGTAGGGGTATTGAGTAGTATTTACAATTGTATGAACTAGGTCTTATTAACAGTAATAGTAAAGTGACAGTCTTGTGGCAGAATCGATGAGATGTCGATAACAAGAATAAAGAGTATAGAACCTTTAGAGATGTATTAATGGAACACAGATGAAGGATAATAAATTATCAACACACTGTGACTGAGATAACAGGGGGAACCTATCAAATGACAGTATAACCAGCCAAGCAAAGAAGATTATACAGAAAGAAAAAGAATACCAAAATACTAGTAAAATAAAACATGTCAGAAAAGTGAGAAAAAGATAATACAAATTTACAGTAACTTGCAAGATAAAAAAAAGGGGAAAAAGCAGTAGATGGAGTGCAGGAGAGATAAATTTGGAGTGGAAGGAATAATACTAGGATGAATGGAAGAGAAACATAAGGGATTGGGAGATATAAAACTAATAAGAATTGAAAGATAAAATGTCACTTAAAACACAAGATAAAATCAATCAACCAACAACAGCCACAAAAACCAAGCCAAACCAAACCAAACCAAACCAAACAAAAAATCTCTTGTTGGTTTCTAACTGGCCAGACCATTTTTTCTGACCTTGCTGGCTTCAGCTGGCTGAGGGACCTTTGAAATGCTTATCACTCTTCCCAGCCAAATCTCAGCAAGTCTCTCAGGTACCCTGGGCGCTCCCGAGGACACTTGCTCTCCGGAGCTCACTGCCGCGTTCTTCTGGACTCCGGGGGTCCCTGCATGGTTCCAGCTCTATGATCTCAGGAGGCACCCGTGACATTTTGGGATTCACTGTGCCCTTTCTGGGAATCGTAAAAGGGCATGCCCATCCACCAAATTTTTTAGTTCCGGGCTCTAGGAATGCCCTAAGTGCTGCATTCCTTCCGGGTTCACAGTGCGAGAGTCAGGATTCCCGATAGGGCGTGCCCTTCCACAGTTCAGCACCGCAGGCTCCCAAAACCTGAGAACACCCGTGCCCTTTCCTGGATCGGGGCTGTGATCCCTGGGTTTTCAACAGATCCACACTCCCACCGGGCTATGGGTGTGGGCGCTTTTCCAGGCCGCCCCTGGTCATGCTGGCTGGAGGCACTCACTTCTCCCATGGCTCTGTGTGGGTGTTCACAGACCCTGGGTGATTTCCCCCCACCCCAGTCCAACTGGCCTCTCTGTGCCTTCAAGCAACAAGTTCTCCCCTGGTGTTGCTCAACCACCGTATTCAGGGGGTGGGGGAGCAGGGACTCCCCTCTCCCAGGAGCCCTGAGGCAGACCCAGGAGCACCAGGCCTGGGGACTGCAAACCCCTGGTCCCTGCGCTGATCTCTGGGTCCCTTTTGTCCTGAAGCAGTCTCCTTACTGTCTGGTTTTTCAATGATCGCAATAATTTTTGATGTCCTGTTTTCAAAAATGATTCGGTAACCTAGGCCACTTGCTCTGTTTCTCCACCGATCCGAGAGTTTCCCACCTCTTCACAGAAGCCGAGAAACATGCTGCCTAGATAGAGTAAAGCCGCCATCTTTTCTTAGTGTCCAGATTTGGCTTTCTGATTCACTCTTCACTCTCTCTGATAGAGACATAAGTATAAGCAGGTTACTGTAATACAAAATGGATTAAGGTGTAATCACAGTTTAAATTTAAAAAATGAAACTTAGAAGAATTGTAGGGGATGAATAATTCTAATGGGGAGATAGAAGAACTAAAACAGAAGAGACAAAGCCTTGTAGAGAAGATGGGACTTTAGCTGAATCTTGGGAGATGGGAAGTTGCATTCCAGGTGCACAGCAGAGCGCAAGTAAATGCAGGGAGAAAGGAGAGCACAGGGTAAGTCAGGACATGTAGTGCAGTGTGGCTGGAGTGGGAGGGGGACCTCAAGAAAAGATAGGTGGATATGCAGAAAAGATGGGGTAAAAAGCAGACTGGAGAAAGACTGTAGGTTTGGTTCTCCTAGGTGTAAGGAGATGAAAACAAGGTACTACTATTCTAAAGCAACTCAAACTCACAACTAGATAAAACATTGAAAGCACACTGAATACCGAGTCCAAAGCCTCATCTTTACAGAAGTATAGCATTTCTGAAGTTCTACAGAGTGCTTGGTACATCACATTGTAGGTATTTAATAAATATTTATTGGCCATTTAATGATTTCCAGGAGAAGACATGTATTTGCAGTTTGGAGTCTGCCCTGCGGACAAAACAGAAGGAACTCTGGAAACCTAGAAATAAAGGAAACCCTAAAAGGAATTTTTTGGATTGAATTTGTCACTGATGACACAGAACACCGACATGTTGGCAAACAGTCAAGACAATAAGAAAGATAAAATGCTAGTGCAAACTGTGTGGTCAAGGTTTAACTAGTTTTGCAGTGAATGGGGCTGCCATATGGGATTGTTTTTATTTGCTGTGAGTAATTTTCTGTGGAAGAGCATCCTCTTAACCCAGCATAATGACGCCAATTACTCGTGCTTAGAATTGCCAGCAGGGGAGAGAGAGAGAGAGAGGGAAAGGGAGAGAGAGAGAGATTCAGTCAAACACTTTCATGACTAAGCTCCTCTCCTGGCTGGATTCTATCAGCGGGAACCCTCCTGGGCAAACCACCAGGGAGGCAACAAGGACTGAATTGTCAAGTACACTGACCAAGAGCTATCCATCAGGAACTGTTATATCTATCTTTAGAACTCCTAACATCCCAATGAAATCATTAGGGTGGGCCCCAATCCATTATGACTAGCATCCTTATAAGAGGTAAAGATATGTAAATTAACTTGATTGTGGTAATCATTTCACAGTGTACACATATGTCAAAATGGCACGTTGTATGCCTTAAATATGTGCAATTTTTGTCAAGTATACCTCAATAAAGCTGGAAAAACATGTTTAGATAAAAAAGAAGAGGTTAGAGCACAGACAAGCATAGAAGAAAGATGGTGTGAGAACACAAAGAGACGACAGCCATCTATAAGCCAGGGAGAGAGGTCTCAAAACAAATTACCCTGTAGACACTTTGATCTCTTACTTTTAGCACTTAGAACTCTGAGGAAGTACACTTCTATTGTTTAAGCCAACCAGTCTGAGGTACTTTGTGATGGCTGCCCAAGAAGATTAATAAAGTTTTTTATAACATAATGATGCTTATTTAAGATATTGTGCTTGACAAGTGCAGGGAATAACACCTGGAGATGGGAAACGATGAGTTTTTCAAGATGACTGGATTCTTATCCATCAAGGCACTAGCTTAGTGCTGCCTTTTAGCAATCTGATGGTTTGCAAACTCTGGCAGTCCTGAAACTCAGAGGAAGAACTATTTATAGGGCTCCCCATTTTAACAAGTCCTGGCATCTTAAATGCTACCAGTTGTTTAACTTGGGTGCCCATTATTACCATTCGGGTTTTTATCTGTAAAGTCTGCTCAATGAGGAAAAAACTGTGTTTTATTTAACTGTCATTGGTAAGGAAAAAGAAGTTGAATGGAAGAGAGAAAAGAGAGGGAAGAGGTAATGGAAAAGAAAAATAAAAGGGAAGAAGGAAAAAAGAGAAATAGGGGGAGAAGAAAAGGGGATGGAGAATGATAGACAATTGAGTGAATGTAAACACCAGAAGTTTTCTCGGCCTCAGCACTACTGACATTTGAAGCTAGGTTATACTATGTTCCTGAGGGCTGGCCTCTGCACTGTAGGATGTTTAACAGCATCCAGGGCTTTCACTCACTAGATGCCAATAGCATCTGCCCCAACATCCCCATGTGTGACAACCAAAAATGTTTGCAGATAAATGTTTGCAACCAAATGTCCCCCGGTGGGCAAAATCACCCGAGGTCTATGGTATGATTTCTCATAAAATATATAAGAAGTCATTTTAGTTTTCTCTTTTTAAAGATTGTATTTATTTATTTTTCAACAAAGGGGAAAGGAGAGAGAAAGAGAGGGAGAGAAACATCGATGTGTGATTGCATCTCGAGTGCCCCCTACTGGGGACCTGGCCTGCAACTCAGGCATGTGCCCTGACTGGGTATCAAACTGGAGACCCTTTGGTTTGCAGGCTGGCACTCAATCCACTGAGCCACACCAGCCAGGGAGAGAAGTCATTTTAGTTTTCTAAAACAAAGGGCAGAAGGTGAAAAAACCCATATAAACTTATAAAGATAGGAGGACAGGGATGTAGGCATGGTCCCTACAAGGTGGGGACCATGGGGTCCCTTGGTTTCAGAGTCCTAGGTTGCATGGATTGGGTAGGGGATTTTGCACCTGATGTGCTGTGTTTAACAGGCACGAATATAACTGTGACTGGTGCTGCACAATTTAGACAATGGATTCATGTACTTGTTATAGTTACATCACATTTCTTCTACTAAACAACATTGTTCTTTCTACTCAGAATATGGTCTGCCAAGCCAAATACAATTATAGGGAGGTGGTTTACTTTTTCCTAATTTGTTGCAATACATCCCACTTCTCTGATATAATGCTTTTCTCAGCTAAAGGGTAGCAAATGGTACCTCCAGTCTTTGATCATCTTAATGAAATCAGTGGGCCTCCAGGAGCAGTATTATTAATTGCTAAAGGCAAGAGCTCTGGTGTGTTACTTTGGGCAGTTTACTTTTCTGAGTCTTCATTTTCTCATTTGTAAAATGAGGTAAAAATAGTATCTCAAAGGATTTGTTGTGAGGGTGAAGATGATAAATGAAAAGTGCTTAGTACAGTCCCTGAGAAGGACTCAGTAAATGCTTAATTTTCTTTTTATCAGCAAATGGTGATTAGAAAGATGAAGGAACTGGATATTAAATTGCATGAGGAGTGATTAAAAGATGTTTACTTTGATAAGAGAGTTAAGGGGGCCATAAGGACTGTTTCCAAGTGTCTGATGAGGCCCTATAAAAAGAAGAATTTTTCTAAAACAGAACTAAAGACAAGAGAGGTGTTACAGGAAGGCGCATGTCGGACCAAGAGGTTTTTGAACAACTATAACATGTCTAACTACTAGAGAAGGGGAGATACCTTCTCACCAGAAACAATTCACTAGTGGTTGTTTGGAAAACCTCTTCAGCTGGATAAGCAAAAATTCCTACACATCCTTTAAGACCCACCTCAGATATCCCAATCTAAGAAGCCTGCCCAGATCACCTTTATGATACAGCCAGAATTCAGCACCTTGAACTTAACCCCCTAAAATTTTACAATAGTTTGCTGTTTATCTTCCTCTTTTCCACATCTATGTGGTGAGGTCCTTTGGGACAAGAACTCTGTTGTTCACTTCTTTAGCCACAGTGTTCATCATAATGCCTAGAACTGAGCAGATACTCAGAGGATATCAAATGGAAGAAATAACAGAATAGCCAGAAGAGATTTTTGATTTGATAACCTATAAATTTCCATCCAACTCAAATATGTGATGATGTCTTAGTTATATTTTCAAACGTCTAACTTATTTTTACCAATGCCTTATCAGGCTGAATATCCAGCAACAGAACAACAACTTGAAGCAAGAAAGAGGAAAAAACCATTCAGTTCACTGTTTTGTTGTTCTGTTTTCCAACACTATGCCCAATGGTCCATTTTGCAGTAGGCATGATTTTTGCCAGTCTGGGAGTCAATTGGCTTAAGGGGCTGATTCCGGACTGACTCAGTTTCCTGCCTTCTAACAGAAAATTAGCTAGTGGTCAAAGATCTATTGGGTAATTAAGACTTGTAAGAAAATATGTACTCAATTTAAATAACAAAATAAAAATAACTTGTCTTCAGGTTGTAACCATGCCTATAAAGTCTCATGTTATGAACTTTTATCCCATAGTCTCTACACAACCAATTGATAAAGACTGTCAGTTGTCCTTCATTCCTTTCTATACTTCCAAGTTCAGAAACTAGATAATATCTGTAATCTCGTTGCTTCTGGGCATAGATGCCTATTCTCCTGGACCAGTGGGCAGGTGACTATTTGCAAAGTCACAAATAAATGGAAGTTGCAAATCTGGAATGGAAAGTGAGAGTTATGTTCTAAGAATGGCTTATGGTGAGGAGTTGAGTGAAAGAAAGGAATTTTGGAAGCCAATTAGCTGTGAGATGATTGAAATGGAGAGTGACATTCAAAAGTGTTCAAAAATTTGCATTTTATGTGTCTACATGTCTCTAGGATCCTAGAAAAACCATTTATCAAAAAAAATTGACAGAATTATAATTCAACAGAGTACATCTCTCAGCTTTTCATTTCAATGTAATTCAACAAACAAATACAGGATGGGGCAAAATAGGTTTACAATTGTCCATATGGAAAATAATGCAATAATAAACAAATAGTAAATTAAAAGTAAATTCCATGTTTTGAGTACTCACAGCTATAAACTTGTTTTTGCCCCACCCTGTGTTGTGGACCTACTATGTCCAAAGCACAGATGAAGGAAGACAGATATATGACATGGTTTTTGTTTCTAAATATTATTAACAAAGTGGTGGGAAAAGACAATTAAAATTGTGTTTATTATAAAGATAATGATAGCTACCACTTACTAATTTCTACCTTGTTCTAGAAAAAAATCTGTATAACAGAATGGCAAGATCATGAAGTCTGGAGGTAATATATATACCTCAATTCAAAACTCAGATACACTACTTAACTCGCTGTGTGACACTGAGAGAGTTCCTTAAACTCTCTGCATCTTAGATTTTCATCTGAAATAACCAAAGTGCTTGCATCATGGGCTTATTGTGAGAATTAAATGAGTTACTATATCCCTGAAGTACTTAGAAAAATTTAGTTGGTGCTATATGTGTTAGCAATAATTGCTATCATTTTTAAGTGTGTGAAACATTGCATTTATTATCTCATGGCAACCTGTCATTATCCCTGTTTCACAGATGAAAAAACTGAGGTCCAGAAGAGTTCATTCCTATGTTGGAGGACACAAAGCAAGTAAGGGTTAAAGCTAGGATGCAAATCCCAATCTGGCTCCAAAATTCATGTTCTTAACACTAAAGTTCACTGCATCCAAGGTAACAATACAACACAAAAGGAAATAAGTGAAAATGAAGGTATTAGGTAAAATCTTTGAGATTGCAGGGTGAAATAGATGGATAGATTTATGGAGGAGGTAGCATTTGAGCAGAGTGTGGAGAAAGAATTTGCCAACCTGCCTTATCCATATATCCCCTAGGATAGACAGCCTCTCTATGCCTGATATGCCTGATTTTTTTCAGCTTGGTGACATTTCTGTGTTAGACAAGCTGTGCCTGGTACACAATTGGTACTCAGTAATTCTCCCTGGAATGAGGAATGAATGAATGAATGAATGAATTAGTTAAGGGGGATTGGCTTTTCAGGGTTTTAGCTTAACTTTAGCTAAGTACCTCAGTTATATTCAACCATCTTACTGTCTAGTCTTCTTATTACAAAGTAATTGAATTCTCTTTTATTTGGAAAGGGATTGGTGCTTTTCAGAATATGCTGCGAACAGAGAAGGTCTTTAGGCTTAATTAATAATCCCTCTTTAGAATGAAAAATACACTGACACAGCTAATGTATTGTATGACAAGGTTTCAGCCTGGTAGGTAATGTGCTCTTTTCTCAAGCCTAATTTAATTTCTTGATCCATTATGCTAATTAATGAAAACATCAGTTTTCAGGAATGTACCAAGGTTTTATTTTTGTTTAGTAAAATGTCCATTATTTTTAAAAAATGGATTGCCTGAGAGGATGGATGCACCCACTCCTTGACTCATTTCTTCAGTAAATATAGTGAGATAACTGTATGTTACAAGTACACAGAACTGCAAAGGCTTGGAAGAAGTTCAAAAACAATTCTCCCCTCAAGGAATCTGAAATGTGGTTGAAAAGAGAAGACAGATATCCACTACAGAGTTAAATAACAAAACCTCAGGAAAATGACTGTAAACTGTATCACAAGAAAGGAAAGAACCCTGCTTGACTGAACCCAACTTGATAGAAAATGACATCTATTCTAATGGGATTTTTTAAAACAATTTTATATTCATTGGAGTAGAGTTGGGAAAAAGTAGTTTTCAATGAGCAGCTATACACACTATCCAGACCCTTCAAAAAATTATTTCCAGCGGACTCAACTTTGGCCAAAATCTAAGGGAGAAAAAATTTATCTCAGAGCTCTGACAATTCAAGCAAAGTGGTTTACTTTTCAACATTTGGATACTATCATTCCTCATTAGGTCTGCATGCATGAAGGGAACTTAGTGAAATAAAGTGGGAGAGGTCTGGCAATGTTCTGTCTCCTTCTTCTCTTTTTCTTTTCGTATTATTATTATTCTGTCTTCTGACCTGGGTGCTGGTTACACCTATGTGCTCACTTTGTAAAAGTTCATTTAAGACTTTTTCCTTTCCCACATATACATTACACTTCAATATAAATTTTATAGTTAAGAAAACAGAAAGAAATAAACTTTAGAATTCTCTCCCATTCCCACTGAAATTTCCACAATTGTCTTTGAACATAATGACCTTGTATTTCAGATAGACTTAATTTTTTGTCTTGTTCATTTGCGTAGTTAATTGCTTGGGGACATCCTGTCTAATCTCCCATATCCTTGCTGAAAGCCTTTTATGCTCTGATAGAAACCCAGATTCCCTTTGGCCTGGAAAAAGATTAGCTATCTTTGGTTCTCAAATGAGACTTAAGTTTTTGCTTAAGAAAAAAAATGTCATGGAAACATCTGTTTGCCATGGTTACCATAAAGATAAAATGACTAAAAATGTGAAAGGGACATTAAAGGCTGTTATACCCTTGGAAAGAAGAGATTTCTGTGATAGTGATGATTATTAATTACTTAACATTTACTAATCCAGGCTTAGTTCTACTCACCTTTAACCAATTAATATACACCCAACAGCACAATGAGTTGTGCTGACAATAATTCCATTTTACAGATAAGAAATTGGAAGCAGAAAGAGGTGAAGCATTTTGCCCAAAGCTACACAGTGGAGAAGCTGGGATAAAAATAAGCCTGGTGCTAGGGTCCATGCATTTTTTGTTCTCCACTCTGTTCTGTCTCTAAAGAACAGGGTCATGGTGGTCTCATTGAGAAGATCCTGATGGGTGTTAATTCTCTCTGCTATAAACTCCCTCTTGACTTCTTGGGAATAATAGCATTTGTCATATATAACAGTTACCAATATCAGCTTTGTCTTTTCAAGATGACTCTTGAATTGTAGAGAAAGGAATCCAAGAGTCACAACTGTGAACATAGCACAAATGACCAAAACCTGGAAAATTATACATATTGGCTTTAGGGCAGGGCAGGCCTGGGTTTATAGCACTGTTCTACCAAGTAATGATCCCTGAGAACTTGTGCAAGTAATTTGAATTCTTTGAGCATTAGTTTGCTCATCTGGAAAGTAGCAATGATATTATCATCCATTTTGCAGGAATCCAAGGAGGGTTAAGAGATTAAGCACGTACTGTGTACACAGTAGGTGCTTAAGAGGTACCAGTTTCCTGTGCTCATCATTGTGGTGTTTATATTAAAAGGACTTAATGTTAGCTACCTATTTTCTATCTCTCACAGTACCTAGCACACTCATGCATACCTATTAGGGCCTCAATAACTACTTGAAAAAAATTAAACAATAATTTTATTCTTGTAGATAAAACACTAAACTGCAAAAGAAGGGAGCATAGCTCATGCATTTGGTGGAAGTGTCATTGCAGAACTGTAGCTGAAAATTAGGCACCTAAATGTTTTTAGATATTTCTCAAATATGAGAGTATGCTGGTACAATTAGCAGGGGAATAATAATCATTTCATTATTACTATTGAAAATCTTTGGCAAACCGAAAAATATGTAACCTCTGGAGAAGGACCAGAGGTAAACAGTGAAAATTTATTAAAAGGTTGGAAAAAAGGGTCCATGTGTAAAGGTTAAAAATAATTGGGATTAGTTAGCCCAGAACAGAAAAGACTACACAGCAACTTAATTACTGTCTTCATCAATTTGCAAAATGAGGTGCCCTCTATCACTTCTATCTCAGCTAACAAGAAAACTAGAAAAGCTGACCTTGAAATGAAAGCAAAGGAAAAGGAGGCACAGTTCTTGGGACACTTTTATTTGATAAAGTAAACACTGAAAAGGTTATCCAAAGTGATTCTAAAATTGTCTTTCCAGGAAATCCTGTCTTTCAGGTGTGACATGCTGGAATGTGAGGGCTAAGGGGGAGGACTTGGAACATCTTAATAAAAGAATGGTCCAAATCAAAAGCAGGAAGCTGAACCAAATGGCTTTTGGTCACCCCTTGAGCTCCCAAATGCTTAATTCCTTGAATTGGAGTTTGAGTCTCCACCTCCCCAAGCATCTCTACAACTACCACTGTGTTAAACCCAATTATAGGGACCTTTTTACGATATGAGGACTTTCTTCTGCTACAGAGCCATGGAGGAAATAAAAGGTCAGCTCTCAAAAGCCCAGCTGGGAGCCAGCTCTGCTTCTTTTGACCTTCCAAACTTTCCATTAGAAGGGCAGTGATCTCAGCAATTTACTAGTGTGGGCAGCTGTGACTATGATTAGATGAAATGCTATTAAAGGACTGAGTTAATACATAGGCAGAACAGAGGAGGATGTGTGTTCTGCTAAGGTCATCGTATTCTTACACTTATTGGTAAGTATATCTCCTTAATGGAGAAAGGGAGACCTGGTAAACAAGCAATCTTACTATTATCCCATCAAACACCCCCACAGAGTTTATGAATTCGCAGATGATTTCTTTATTGTGTATGCGTATGGGATTCATTTTAAATATCTGGGGATTCCTTTTCTCAGAGGGAAATATCTCCCCATTGTATCTCCTCTACTTCCCATTCCTAATCTACTCTTATCTCTTTAATGCATTTGATTTCCCCACTAACATCCCTCTCTTCCTCTATTTGGCTTTCAGTGAATGTAATCATTCAATTCCACCTGTCCAGTTTCCTGTTGGATTGGAGATTAAGAACAGAGTTTAAACCCCTTCACTGGAGAAGGAGGGGAAAACAAAGTCTTTTCCATTGCCTGGTTTTAAAACAGAGCAAATACAAGACATCCACATTTGAAGATGTAAGACCATCTCTTAACATGCCTCCTAGTTATTCTGTTAACAGTCTCCTTTTTTCAGCTTCAAATTTCCTTTCCAAATGTTTTTTTCTCCTTAGCCTCTAAAATCTGCATATGATTTTGTTTAAAGAAGGGGTATGAGCTTGTTCCTACTCCTGAGATTAATCTAACTCACAAGGGCTCTCCACTATTCTTACAACTTCCAATGAATCTAAAACTATTTCAAAATAAAAAGTTAAAAATGAAAGAAAGAAATGACCCCAAACAAAACACTGCAAATCAAATAAGACTAGGTTGGGCAGCTTGCTTTAATCTACTCTCCTCCACTTTTGAGACATTGCTTTACTCCTCTAGAGTCATAACTCACCAAAAGGCAAGAAAGGACAGTCCTACCTGAGGCTGCCCACGAGAGGACTTTTCATTACACTTTTCTTTTGAGACAGAGGCCATTTATTCTGGCAAAGTTTACTGGAGGATGGTAGTGAACAATGTTACTGAAATTCTAACTATTCCAAATATATTAATTTCATCTACATTGAAGAGATTTCATCAAAGTTCACGATTAAATGTGATTTGGGGACTAGTCATTAGAATTTTGGAGAAGTTCTAACTAACTTTCTTTAGAGGACATTCGCCAGAAAGGGATGTTTTGGGGAGGGTGTTATATAGACAAAATGAATTTATTGAAGAGTTAGTGAACTTGAGTTTGAATTCCAGTTTGGCTTTACTGGCTGAAAGACCTTGAATATAACTCATACATTTCATTCTCTGTTATCTGTAAAACAGGGATGATATAGTTTCCACCTCCCAGGGCTGAAATGAGATCCCATGAAATAATGCATCATGAAAGCACTTGATGATCTTTAAAGTAGCATACAAACATAAAATGGTGGTGGTTGTTTTTGTTATTACATGGTGGGACATATCCCTATGATCACTTTTATGCTCTTGTAATCAATTCTCCATGCTCCCAAGCCCCTATATTTTTATTTAGTTCATTGGGGCTCACTGTTTTCAACAAGAAAATAAAACTTTTATCCATTGCCTTGTTCTGCAACTTACATGACACACCTGGGGAAGCTTAGCATTAATAAAATGCCATGCATCATAAACTACCCACTAATGCCCCTCTATTATTCTTCTCAGGTTTCTCTTTATTCATTTCTCTCTCCCTTGACATTATTTTTGGTCACTTACAGAATAATCTGAACATCAATCTTGTTTAAGGGAAGTTTCCTTCTTGGACTTATAAGTCTGGTGACTTACCTCGGAAGTACTTCTTGGCCTGCTGAAGAAGTAATTGTCTGTAACAGTTATCTCCTGAGATCTATGTTTTATACAACCATCTTAGAAGGAAGCACACATCCCCCTTTTATGAAGGCAAATCTGTTTCCTTTTCATTTCTGTTGAATATAATATAGAAAATAGAAGTAGATCTTATGGAAATATTTTCTTTTCTTCTCCAATATATTCTGATTGCCCATGTTCCTATATTCTGCAACTTTATCTTGTCATTGCTTCTCACTTTGCTCTAGCAAAGTACTTGTAGATAAATAAATAGAGAGTTATTCCTTATTTCTCTGCTTTTGCTGGAGCTCTCCCAACTTTCTTCATCTGGTTGACATTTGTGTATCCCTCAAGATTCAGGTGCAGCCGTATCTCCTCCAGGAGGCCTTCTAGAGATTCCTGCAGTTGGGCTCAGTCTCCTTCACACAGATTTCTGTTCTTTGTACCCTTTCCATTCCAATTATTGCTGTTGTGTCTGTCTCCTCTATCACTTATGAGTTCTTCAAGGAACTCAGGCTCTTCTTAATTCATTTTCATATCTCCAGAACCCAGCCTAATCTTGGCACAAAGATGTTTGTTGAGAGACAGTGAAGTGGAAATGAATTTGGATGCTAAGTTTAGTGGAGATGAAGTCTACATCCTTTTCTGTATTAGTGAAAGCTAATTCCTAAAACAGTCCCTGGAACATTGTAGTCAGTCAGTAAATATCTGTAGAAGGAATAAAGAGAGGAACAAAGGAATGAACATAAATTGGTTTACATAATAGTGATGATGGAAAGGAAGTGTTATTTTTAGGTCAGACAGAATAATTTTATTCTACCCTTTTCCTGTGATTTAATCCTTCAGTCTTCATTTATAGTACAATGGAGTTATTCAGGAACAATATAAAATAATGGTAGAATAAACATAGATTCTACTTTAGGCCAGACAACTTAGACTCAAACACTGCCTCCACCACCTACCATCTGTGTGACTTTGGACAAGTTGCTGAACCTCTCCAGGCCTCTATTTCCTCATCTGTAAAATGGGGAATAGAATATTACCTGCTGAACCAATAAGTATTCAGTGGGAAAAAGAGGGACTTGAAACAATGCCTAGCACATAGTGAATACTCACTGTAAGTATTATTATTATTTCTATAAACTAGGAGGCATGTTTACTATAATATTTAATATAATTAAAAATATCACTGAGCACCTATGTGCCTAAGATGGAGCTAAACTTTATGGAGGAACAAGTTGGTCCTTACCTGCAAATCATTTGTAGTCTATAAAAAACAAAAATCTAATTTGGTGTTATGAGTTCAGTGAGGCAAATAAAATAGGGTCAGCAGAAAGGACAGGTATTTGTTTTGAATTGGTGGAATGGGACAAATAAGATGTCCCAGGGAATGAGATTTTGAGCTGGGGGTGGTTAAAGGATAAATAGGAGTTAAGCAAGAGAACACATATGCATGGCAAGAAAATTTGTTGAGATTACATGTGTGTGTGGCTGTGGAGGAAACAGAAAGGACAGAATCCTTGTGTGTTTTGTTTTATGTTTTGTGTTCTCTCCCTACTCGCATTTGAAAAAGGCAGCCTGGCTTTTGTGAACCTCCTGTCTTGAGTGTGTCAGCCACAATATCCCTTTCAGAGTCTAATTCTCCAAAATCCATTTAGAGAGTAAGTGAATTAGGGGAGAAGGATATTTTTGAGTACCTCTGATCAGAAGGTACAGGAGCAACAGCAAGGTCCCTAAGTCTAAAAGTGGTGGATTGCTGTTACAAATGTATTGGTGACTTGTACTCTACACACATTGGTGACTTGTATTCACTGTGCCCCAGTGAAGTGGCAGGACTTCAGGGAGGAATGAAAGAGATGTATAGGAAGGTTGGTCACTTGTTGCCCAGTCTCTGGCCTCATGGCATGGCTGCACAATGAGGCAGCTAAAGCAGCAATGGGGTAAAAGAACACCTGGCAACCCCATCACAGATGTTGCACTATGGGTAGGCCTGGGCTACCTGGAGTTCCAGCTTCCAAGCATCCATACAAATCAGAATAACTTTTTTGTGGGAGTGAACATGCATTATAAGCACAGAAGAAACACAAAGGAACCAAGAATGTCAGGGTTCAGGAGATCTGGAGAGTATAAACTCACCAGCTGCACACTATTCATACACCAAAATGTTTTTTTTTTTTTTGCTAGGTAGTGAAAGTTAATCACAAAAATGTCATTAACTACCATTGTAGACAAATGTTACAGTATCTAATAATGTATCCTAGAGGGTTGGGAAACACACATATTTGCAACAAAAATCATTGTGCCCATCATTTTAATGCAGGATGGATTTAAGAATAGAAGTACAAAGTAATTGGGTGATGGTGAACATCGTGTGATCCAAAGTCACAGAAGAATCAAGAGAGGGAAGCTGTGTTCAATAAGCACAGGTTCAGGAGTATCTAAGATCAGGCGAGGAAGCAGTGCCTTCAAGTCAATGGAGATTGCCCATTCACATGAGCCTCTTTATCCCAGACACAACCATCATTGGATTTATTTTTGGGGGCTTTTTAAAAGTCTGTGAGAAGTGAGTTTTCCTGCTCATGGTGGAGTATTTTTCTTGGAGTGGTTTTCCTGAAAGCAAATTTGGAAGAGTCCTACAGAGATCAGGCACACATACTCTGGCTTTTTATTCCAGTGCAAAAGGCCAGATTTCCTGGAGATGGGAGGGTAGTTTTTAAATAGCAGAACAGGCCTTCAAAGGCCATTTTCAAGCCTGGCCTAAATGTTAGGTTGGCCACAATCATTCTACCTTTCAGCTGTGCCCTGCACTGTAACTATCAGCTCTCACGCTGCTCCTATCCTCACAAAGGCACCCTCTGAAGCTACCCAGTTCACAGACGGGGTCTGTCAACTTCTTCCTCCTCCATGCCATGATAAAATGAGAGGTGAACAGAATGTGCTTTTCTGAAGGAGGTTGCGTAACAGGAGGCCATCTGTGACCCTGCTCCAAGGCAACTGGCAAATGTCCCCTGTCTGCCCTCCCTACTCATTGCGCATTGATGTCTCCAGATGTTGAACCAAAGTGATTTCTGAGGTCACCTATTCAGAATATCTCAACATTACAGAACATGCAAGGAAAAATGAAGTTTGTTCTTCAGAGTGGATACTAAACAAAGCATTTAATTTGATAGCTTTCTTGAGATTTCCCAGATAGTCCTTCAAGTTTCAAAATAGCCAATGGTGCTCAATGCCAGTGAGTGTGAAGCATTTGGGGGCAGTTTGTGTACACAGATAATAGGAATATAAATCTATCGATTCAGGGAAGCTGTTTGGCAAGATGTACTAATGGCTTGAAAAATATGTATTATTTTAACCCAGTTTTTCCATCCCCATTTTAATAACAGTATCAAATCCAGACAGAGTTTGATGAAAAATGGCATTCATTACTGTGAAACACTGGAAACAAGTTAAAAAAGCCTACATTTAGGGGTTGGTAAGTGCTTTTTGATGAATTCCTCAATGGAATATTTAAAGCCATGTAAAATGAAGTTTACAAAGAATTTGGAATTAACCTGGGAAAATACTTATGTCCTAATGATCATTTTAAAAGTAAGAATGTAAAATTGACTATACAGTATGGCCTCACATTAAAATAAAAAATGTACACTAAAGAAAGCAAAGATTAGACCACAATGTTCAAGGTGGTTACTTCCAGGATGTAGGATGATGGGTGTTTAACTAATCTCGTCAATCTTTTGATCGTCTGAATTTTCTACAACAAGCATGTTTTCCTTTTATACATTAAAGAAATATTACTTTGAAAGTCTAATCTTTGGTGATAAAAGTCAAAAGAATGATTTCCTGGGGGGAGGATGGAGCTATTGATGGGAAAGGCATGAGGGAACTTTCTGGAGTGGTGGAGACATTCTGTATCTTGATCTGGGTAGTGATTACATGGGTATATGTGGAAGTACAAACTCATTGGGTTGTACCACTAATATGTGTGTACTCCATTGTATGTAAATTTCACCTCAATTTGAAAAATGCATCATGTTGACCCTTCCATCCCTTTAATCATGTAGAGCCACCACTTGTCTTTCTTTCACAGCACTTTTACCCAGCCCTTTATTTTCCCCATGGCTCCCATCACTTCTGTTAAGTGGCTCTCACACACATGTCTTACCCTTACTTTGATGTTGTAGGCATTTTCTGGGAATAACCACATTGTCGCTTTGCTACAAAGCTCTCCAAAGACAATTCTTACTTCCAATTCATGTTCTGCTACTTAATTCCTGAGCGACCTCAGGTAAGTGGCTTATCTTTTAGCTTTTTTCATCATCAAGGTTGAGGGCAAGGAGTTAATACTACCTACCTCGGGTAATATTAACCTCAGGTGGTAATATAATATAGGATTATATTTTGCAGTCTAGAAATTACATATACTAAGTGCCTCTCACAGGGTGTAAGACATGGTAAGCATCTGATAAGTAGAGGTGAATATTATTCTTAGCTACATTAGTTTTCCATTTCACACGGATCCATGTTAACTGCACTTATTCTTCAGAACATATCTACCTCCTGTAGCAGCCATTAATGGCCACTTTAGCTTTCATGGGTCTCCTAACTCTTGTTGCCCAGTTTAGCCCTTAACCACTCACCACCATGTATAGCTTTTCATGACAAAGAGAAATAAGATTTATTGGTCAGCTACTATATACCAGATACATTTATGTACTTGGTTTACACTACCTGCAGTCATTTTGCAAAAATCCTGCATGAACTGAGAACTTTTTTATGGATTTGATAGAGGGAGAGAGAGAGAGAGGGAGAAACATCAATTTTCTGTTACACTTATTTATGCATTATTGGTTGATTCTTGGGTATCAAACCTGCAAACATGGTATATCAGGATGATGCTCTAACCAACTGAGCTATTCTGCCAGTGTGATGGAAATTATTACCCCATTTTACAGGCAAGGAAATTGAGACTCTGAGAAGTTATATCATTTGTTTTAGGTCACACAGCTGGATTTGGGTTCTGCTTGAGCCCAAAATCTGTGCTTTTTTTTCTTTTAATATGTTCTAGTTGTCTGCCCTATGAGGTTGAACATTTCCTAAGAGCCAGATATTAGCCGTGACATAAAGCATAGCTATCATTCATTCATTTAATAAATGAACGTCTATGGATCACTGTAATAGATGTTCTCAGCTTCCCCTCTATTTCCTTATAAAAATGGTATACACGACCCAACTCTCAGTGCTCGCATCCACTTGAAGATTTTCTCTGGCCCCAAAGCCCACTTGGCTCATGGACGTGGCAGGCTGACGGGGCTGGGGACTTTCCACTCCTTGGGAATAGCCCCCAGTGACTGATGGAAGCTGGTGTTCAACTACCCCAACTTGATCACTTCTCAGGTGGGGCAATTCTGAGTGTGTTCTACACTGGCTCCTAGAGAGTTCCCTGAGAGGCTTATATTCCAGTTGCCCAATGGTAACTCACTTGATAACACATTTGTTGTAGACTGAATGTCTGTGTCCTGCACAATTTATATGTTAAAACATAATCTCCAGCGTGATGATATTTGGGGGTTTGGGGAAGTGATTCATCATGGGGGTAGGTGGAGCTCTCATGATTGGGATTAGTGCCCTTATAAAAGATCCCAAAGGGTTCCCTTATCCTTCCATCATGAAAGAACTTAAGAAGCAGATCATCTACAACTGAAAGAGAACTCTCACTAGGACCTGGCCATACTGGGAACTGGACCTCAGACTTCCAGCCTCTAGGAACTGTAAGAAATTAATTTCTGTTGTTTATAAACCACTCAGTCTATGGTAACTGGTTTTCTCAGCCCTAATTATTGGCTGCCTTCCCTTCCTTGTCTCATTCACTCCCATCTCCTTACTACATTTCCTTCATCTCCCAAATAAACCACCTGCACTTGAATCCTCAGCGTCTGCTTTGGAAGAAAACCAAGCAGAGATAAGCACACACATCAATCAGACACCTGCCTCTATGCAGCTTGCACCCTAGTGGGGGAGATCAGCCATAAATAAGCAAACAGTAAATAAAAGATAATTATAGATCATGAAAATTACCAGGCAAGAACCAAGATGGCATGATACAGAATAACTGAGTGAAAGAGCTATTTTAGACACAGTGGCCAGGCATGGTAACGGGGAAACTGACCCTCATTGCAACCTGAGGAACAAGAAGGAGCCAGACACAAAGGGCAAGAAGGAGAGAATGTAGGAAGGAGGCACAGGAAGGGCAAAGGTCTCTGAGGTGGGAAAATGCATTGCATATTTATGAACTCAAAGGAGGACAGTATGGAAGTAGCAGAGTGACTGAGGAATGTAGAGACACAGGCAGGTGATATACAGGCTGGGCTGTGGGCACATTAGGAAGTTTGAAAGCGCAGGAAGCCACTGATGTGGTTTAAGGGAGGTCTTTGCTCCTTATGTGAATTTAAGTCATTCACAAGGTTACTGCCTCTGTTTTGGGGATTCAAATCTATTCACCTGGCCTCAGGGAGGAGGGGAGAAGGAGAAGGAGCATGGGGAGGCTGCTTCTACAAAGAAGTATGTCAGGAGAAGCTGAAGGGACCTTTTGTTTAATTGGGCTAGTTTTCCTTTGATTCCCCAATACCTCTAATTCTGTGTGTCACCAGGAAATAAGTATGCTGCAGCTCCGTGACAGCCTTCTCAAGTGTCTATGGCAACCTGGGGCTGTGGCCATTTCCCCTTCACCAAAAGAATGAGCTGACTTCCTGAAGATAAGTAAAGCCTCATTGTTGCTCTCAACTGTTGTAGAAGTAGTGTGCACAGGAGTAATAAAGACGTGACTGAATGGTGCCAGTGGTGGTGCATGAAATAACATGAATTAAATAAATCATTTCTCCCCAGTCTAATTACGGATGCTTCAGGATGAAAAGGTAAGAAAGAGCCTCAAATTAGGGTCTCGCTTCTTATTCCTACCATTATTTCTGGTCTTCTTTCTGTGTGTGTGGCCAGAGTCTGGATATGTTATTGTCTGGCAGCTATGAAAAGAACTGGCTTCCAGGTTTGTGAATTAGAAGCACTTAGCTGTGTTCCTGTGGGGAACAATCAAGCTAGACGAAATGGGGTGGATGAAGGAGCATCATTTGACAACAAAAGTCTACAGATGGAGGGGAGGGTAAGGCTCTTCCTCCTCACCATAACCCTTGGACAGGGTGACCTTTCCAAAGGAAGGCGGATCACATCATTCAACAGTATAAACACCTTTGCTGGTTTTTCAGTTGGCTATAAGATAAACCTAAGCTATTTAGTTCAATCTTGTCAACCCCAGCTTTTAAGACACATGTTTGTTCTCACTCTGCTTAGCTACTGCCAATTCCTCCAATGCACCAAGACATGTCAGACCTCTGAGCTTTCTGTGAGCTGTGCTTTCCTCTTGGTGGCCCCTCCTCTTAAACAATGCATGCTCATCCTCTAAAGGTTGGCTCAAGAGTCTCCTAGCCTACCCAGGTAAGACTTTTCACCTTTGCAACCTATGTTCACCCAACCCCCATATTGCAGACTTTGGGACTGATGTAGAATGATTGCATTAAGGGTCTCAGTTGATGTCCTGCTTGTATCCACACCCTTTGCCTATTATTCTGTAGAACCCTTGCTCAGATGTGTGACTTGTTTTGTAAGATAAATTACAGTGTCAGGAAATCTGAGGCTTGAAAGCATGTATGTATCTCTTCTTGTTCTCTCATACTACTCGGTTTCATCTCAAATCTTGCCACCACCACAAGAACAAGTCTGGGCTAGCCTGTTGGAAGATGAGAGACACATGACAGAACAAGGCCATCATAGAACAACCAGCCCCTAGCCAACCTTCCAGCTGACTGAAGATACGTAAGTGAGCCCACTCAAATTGGTAAAACTACCCAGATAGTCTGTAGACTTGTAAAAAAAAAAAAGGTTGTTGTTTTAAGCCATTAAGGTTTTTTGTTTATTTATTTGCTTGTTTTTAATCCTCACCTAAGGGTATGTTTATTGATTTTAGAGAGAGAGGAAGGGAAAGAGAGAAACATTGATTGGCTGCCTCCTGTACATGCGCTGACCAGGGATTGATTGAACCCAAAACCTAGATATGTGCCCTGACTGGGAATCGAACCTGCAAAGTTTTAGTATATGGGATGAGGCTCTGACCAACAGAGCCACCCAGCCAGGGCTAAGCCACTAAGTTTTAAGGTACTTTGTTTTATGCCAATTGCCACATGGCATAGAGGCCCACATAGGGGAAGGTTTATGTCTGGTTGGTCATTGTCCAACTAGCTGCATGAAAGACCATATTTCATTCTCATCAAAAGTAGAGATGTGAGAAAAAGAGGGGTCCACTGCTATCACACATTAATTTTTTCCAATAGAGAAGTCTGGTCCAATTTATGATATAATCCCTTCATCTCATAAATTAAATAAAGAACTCTTCCCCCTTCAAAGGGTACCAGTGAGAGGTAAGGAGATAGCTACTTGATCCTTTTGAAAGGACAGAATGTCCTTTTGTGTGTTGTATGTAGGAAGAGGGAAAGGGAATGGCTCCCCCTACAGGACATGTTTGACCAACCATGCACAGTTACAAAAGTTGAAGTCTCCAGAATCTGCATACATCCCCTTTTCCTGTAAGTGTGTAGTTTGCTTGCTTGTTTTTGGAAGTGAAGGAGAAACTATCAATGTAGACTACTAAGGAGGGAATGGAGGAGAAAGATTCAGGCAGAAGGAAAAAGGACTAAGAGATACTAGCAGTGTATGAAAGGCATTTCAGGAAGGGATTTTGCCTTCATGATACCCAAACTCACATTCCTGGGTCTTCTCTTTAAAGTATTAACTATCCTAATAGAAAGTGTTTGACAAATGCTTGCTAGATGCTAGGTGTTATGCCACTCATTTAATACTCACAATAACTCTAGGTGTGGGTTGTCATCCACCTCTTGCAGACAAGAAGAAAACCATCAGAGAGTAACTTATCCAAAGTCACACAGGTAGTAAGGGATAGAATTGGGATTCAAATTCAGAGAGACTTGCTTTGATGCCTGTGTGTACACTGCCTTGACATTAGGAGTCACACTGTGCTTTTGTAGACTGTTATGTGGCATTAGACATTGGATGTGTGTCAATAGGAGTAGACAGAAGGAAGGGAAATGACCTCTTTTATTACCCCATCTTTGTCCTTCTTCAAAATTGGAGCTACTAAACCCATGCTGCTCTGTCCCTGATTGCTATATCCTTGTACTTCTAGGTATATGGCTTTCTTCATTACTAAGGCAGCCTTGGAGTTTTGCTTATTTTTCACCCTTAGTAGGACACTCCACTCCACTTGGTTGAATTCTACCTGTGTTCTTGGCTCACCTTCCTATTGCTGTCACAGAAACGTAACCAGGAACCTTTCTTTTTTAAATCTTACTGAGTCATGTTCTAACTCTACTATTTTAGTCCATTCAATTTGTACACAAGAATGTTGCCAAATATATATCACCATATCATGATACCTCTGTAAGCCAAATTTAAATAAATTTAAATTTTAAATAAAAATAAATTAAATTTAATAATTTAATTTTATAAATTTATTAAATCCAAATTTATTCTATATTCATAATTTAGTACATCTTCCCTTTCCAAAACAAAAGATTCTCTTTCTTTTCAGTATTTTGCATCATCCCATGCCCCAACCTTTGTCTGAATTTCTTATCTCCCTTTGCATTGCCCCCAGTCTTTCTTTGCCCATTACATACCCATTCAGTCATGAGGTACCTATAATTTCCTCCACAGAAAATAAAGTCCCCAGTCCCCTATTGAACTGATTTCCAGAATAGCTTCATGTTTTGTACTCATCAGGGACTTATGTGAAAATTGATAAAATGGAGTCAAAAGGAAGTGACACAAATTTGAATGTGGTGGATGACAGAAATGAGTAAAAGTGCTCATTGCCATTGTCAACAACCTGTGTTTAGGAAGCATTTGCCTGACCCTACCTCAATCATAATATGCATGTGGAAATTTATAATTGTGTTTAATCAACCTTTTGAAAAATGCCTTCATGTGTTAAGATGCAAAATTGTAAAGCTAAGGGCCCAATTCTTTATTAATTCAGTGTGGGATGTTTACAGTTAAAGGCAGCAGGTTTGCATCTACAATTCCTCCTCAGCTTTCAGGCAGAACTAAATAGACAAATGAACCACACTACCAGCAGCCTCCTGTTCCCCTGATATAATGCATGACTCTCCTGCTGGAAAAAAAATGAGCAGGAGTTGAGATGGAGCTAGACACTGTTGCTGGCTGTGAGTTTCTCTTTGATTTAGCTGGAGACACTAAAGCCTTGTACATGGAATGTCCAGAGATCCTTTCTGTGACATGGAGTTGGAACAAAATACAATTAGCACATGAATGAGTGTCTACCTTGTGCCAGGTAAAGACCTAGGAATACTGTGGTAAGAAAGACAGACATTCTCCCTTTATTCAACTGGTAGAGACAAATACATAAACAAACAAACAAATAAATATCAAGATTATTTCAGATGTAGTAAGTTCTAGGAAAAAAAATAAAATAGAATGAAGATCTGGCTGGTGACTCCTCTTTGCCTGTTTCTTATGGATTTGGATGACTTGCCCCATTCCTTGGCCACTTAATTGGACTTCCTCATTCACACCTTTCTGGAATAAGAACTGGGCGTGATGTTACTTACCCCTTAGACTGTGCACTTGAACTTTACTATTTCCCTTTTGAGTGCTATTTTCTTAGCTAGATAGATCACTTTCCAACCTCCACCTGCTCCATGTCACCCATTATTGCTCATGTCTGAGTCAGCTCAAGAATCATGTCTTTTTTCACCACCATTTCCCCTACAATGTCTAACACAGCATTTTTCACAGAGAAATGAATGAATAAATGATTCATCAGGGCAATTCTGGGACATCAGTATCTATTTTTTAAGGCCCCTGTGCAGTAAAAATTAACCCTACCTAAAGAAAAGTGTAGCTATTGACCTTGATGTCTGGGATATAATCCCTACACCCTTGAAATATCATGCCTTATAGCAATGCCTTTGTTTACCTGGGGACCTGGCCACCAGGCAGTCTAAAAATGTGATTTATTATGGAGGTTTTGGGCCATAGAGTATCAGTTCCACCTATGAAGGAAGTGAAGACTAATGGTCAGCCCATGTTACTAATTAACTCCAGAAGAGCTGTCATATGAGCATTATGTGATCAAGCCCCAGGAAAACCTGCAGAAGCTCAAGTGAGTTTCTCTGGTTGACAATACTATGTGCCTTGTCATGCATCCATCCTGGATAAGTCACACTGTCCATTATTCCATGTAGACAGGGCAATCGAAGCTCTGCTTTTGAAACCTTTCCTGGACTCTGCCCTTATACTTCTTCCTTTGACCAACTTTAATCTGTATCTTTTCCCTCTAATAAATTGTGCTCATGAGTATAACAGCTGTCAGTGAGTTCCATGAATCCTTCTAGCAAATTATCAAAACTAAGGATGTTTTGGGGGATCCTTTGAACCTGCAATTGGTGTCAGAAATGAGGGCATTCTATGGGAACTTTTTTCCCTCTAACTATATAGCTGTCTAACCCTTGTAACCACATGTCTGCCCCATGTCACCGCATAAAAAGAAAAATCCTGCATGTACTTGCAGCTCACAGCCCAAGTTCTGCTTGCCTCCTTTGGCTGCCTCTCTCTACAGATATCAGTGCTGTAGGGCCTTTCACCCTTACAGCTTCTGTTTGTTCTCCTTTGTCCTTTTTTTTTTTTTACTTTGAACATTTTACCATCTATACTATAATTTCTCTTAAACTGAGATTTTTTGTATGGCTACTGAGCCATCAATAAACACAGTATCCAGAAATTCCCTTTGTCACTCTTTGTATTTAAGACAGCCCCCAAATATGAAATTGGGGCCAGGTAATTTACCTGAGCAACAAAAAGAAAATGGAATCAAGTAGTGATTCCATATGAGAAATAAGAAACATGACCAGGACCTCTCTAGGCCAAGTCCTTAGGGAGAATTCCTCACTTGTTACTTTCCTTCCTTCCTTCCTTCCACTTCATTTACGTCAAGGATAATATCTGACATCTCACTAGAAGCTCAACAAATACTTTCAGTATTTGTTCAATGACTGAATGAACTAACTTACCGGGCACCTATCACATTGTGCACACTGTTCTAGGCACTGGAAATACAGTGATGGCTAATAAAGACATGTTCCAACTTTAATGTTGAACCAGGAAGTCTCTAAAGGGAACAACAAGGTGTTATAAAATAACCTCTTGGAGACGTTTAGTCTGCTCACCCTCTTCTTCCAACAACTGTGGCTCTTTTGGGGTCATGGGATATTATAAAAGTTATAGAGATTCTTTGACTGGAAGGATCTTAGGTATTCTTAGCATGTACCCATGTCTTATGAGTCAAGCACAGTCCTGGTCTAGGCATGCCTCAGGGAAAAAGAATTTCATAAACACTTAATAAAGCAAACCTCCACTATCCCTCCCTCAATTTCACCCTCCTTCCCTTGTGTCACCACGCATGTGACAAGAGGAGTAGGATACAAAGGGAACATTATGAGAAACAAGATAAATTAGTGTATAACCTTCACCTTTTGCCTGGAGATGTTCCAGCATATTGATTTTTTTTTATTCTTTTTTTCAGGGTGTCTTATCTTTGTTTTTCAAAAAACGCCATAACTAGATTATTTGGTGCCCCAGGCCACACATCAAAATCTGAACTCACTGGACTTTAAATATCAGATAGGGAAAGTTTATATTTCAAAGGAGAGGAAAATGTGCCTTTTTTTTTTTACTTTTTCTAACCAGGTGTTTACTAACATTAGGTTGCATTTGACCACACATATCATGTCCAGAGACATTAATGGAGGTGTTCTAAAACAACTAACTTAGAAGCAAAGGGACAATGAAAGGCATTAAAAGCTACTCTGCCTTAAGATAATAGATATTGAGAAGTGACATGTTTGCATGAATCCTTAGATATCCTTAGGTCAGCATCAAGCTTCCTATAATTTTTTTAAAAAGATTTTATTTGCCCTGGCTGGCGTAACTCAGTGGATTGAGCGTGGGCTGCGAACCAATGTGTCGCAGGTTCGATTCCCAGTCAGGGTACATGCCTGGGTTGCAGGCCATGACCCCCAGCAACCGCACATTGATGTTTCTCTCTCTCACTCTCTCTAACTCCCTCCCTCCCTCTCTAAAAATAGTTTTTCTCCTTCCCTTCCCCTTTTCAGAGAGGGGAAGGGAAGGAGAAAAAGAAAGAGAGAAATGTCAATGTGTGGTTGCCTCTCATATACCCCCTACTGGGAACCTGGCCTGCAATCCAGGCATGTGCCCTTACTGGGAATTGAACTAGTGGCTCTTTGATGTGCAGGCCAGCACTCAACCACTGAGCCATACCAGCCAGGGCCCTATGATTATTTATATGATCCCTAAACCTGTACCTTTGTGTATTTAACAGGCAGCAATTGAGTGTCTACTGCATATCCAGCAACACTGGATTCATGGGAGACACCAGATGAGAGATGTAAACCCTGCCATCCTGGAGATGGAGTCTATTGGTATATAAGCAGAACACACATTAAAAGAAACCTCAAAAGGAGTCAGCTCTGTGAGTGCCTGGAGGACAGGAATGGTGTCATTAGTGTCACAATGATAAAAACACATGACAATAGGAAAAGTAGGTTTATAGTGTGAATATGCAAAACGCAGAGTTTATTCTTGTATTGTCATTTATTAATTATTGTATTATTTTTTGTTATTATTAACCTAGTCTTGTCCAACCCTGTATGAAGACTTAGCTTTCATTGATTTTTTACTGTATGCCATAAAGTTCATGCTCACTTCCCACATCTTGACAACAAGTGCCCGAGGTCTATCACATTAGTCCCATTTTACATATGAGAAAGCTCAAGTTTAGAAGTTATGTGCATTGTCCAATGTCACTCAGTTGGTACATCCCAGGATCAGAGCTAGCACTCAAGAATGTCTACTTCCTACAAAGCCCAAGTCTTTTTAGTAGTAGTAATTTGGGGACAAGCATGGTGTTTTTCACATGGTTTAAGTTCCAATAGGCTCATTGGACACATAAAAGAATGTGGCAGAGCCTATCAGGGAGGTGTCCTAGAACAAGGGAAGCTCATGAGAACTAATGGTTCTAACACTAACGAGGCCTGAGGTAAGTAAGGTCAAGGTCCATAAACCCTCCATAATGGGACATAAACTGTCTTCTTATCTTTGGTATGATCTGTTCTGGGTTGACTGCGTTTATAATGACAGTCTTGTTTTAGAGGTGTTATAAGTTATCTATTGCTGCATGACAAATGACCCCAAAAGTTAGTGCCTTAAAACCACAATATATGGTGCTTACAATTTTTATGAGTCAGAAATTCAGGAGTGGCTTGGCTCATGGTCTCTGATGAGTGTTTAATCAAGATGTTGGCTGGGGGCTGAGATCATCTGAGGGTGTGACTAGCATTGGAAGACCCACTCCTAAATCAGCCTACACACTTGCTGTTGTTGGCTGGAGTCCACAATTACTCCCTCTATGAGCATCTCCACAGGCTGCTTGAGTGCCCTGACAACATGGCAGCTGGCCTCCTCCAGAGTGGATGATCCAAAAAGGAGCAAGGGGTGGAGTGCAGCAATGTCTTTTATAATCTGTCATCAGAAGTCACACACCACCAATTTTGCTGCATGGTATTTGTTAGAAGCAGTTCACTAATTTTGGTCTGCATTCAAGGGGTAGGAATTTAGTGTCTACATTTTGAAAGGAGATGTGTCAAATAATTTGTGCACATGGGTTTGAGCCACCCCAAGAGGTAAGAAGAAGAGGCCACAGAAATGTGGAAGGATAAGTGCTGGACTCAGTTCAGATTTTTAACCCTTGATTTGAGTCTGTAAAAAATGGACAGAATTAAACCATTTGTTTAATCCTATTAAGCTTGGAGAAGATAGGAAAAGGTAAGAAATAACATGTGTAAAGGTAAAGAAGTTTGGAGAACTAAAAGTTACTCAATACAATGGGGAACTGGAAGAAGTATGGGTGAGAGATGAGGCTGGAGGGGTAGGTATGGTGTAGATTCCAGAGGATATTATATCATGTTAAGAAGCAGGGCAGAGGGGAGTGAATGGGGGGAAATGGGGCAACTGTAATAGCATAATGAATAAAATATATTAAAAAAAGAAGAAGAAGCTTGACACAGTATGGTTTTACCCAATTGTATGAGACACTCTAAATGGGATGATGACACAATCAAAACTGCTGTGTGTAAAGCTCACTGTGGCTTTTGTGTAACAAATCCACAAATTGGGAAGAATGAGCATGAAGTTGGGTGTCTAGTGAAAGAGCTGCTGCAGTAGTTCCAGGAAGCTGAGCATGGAAACAAACACTGTTCGAATGGGGAGGGAGAGGACAGTCTGGGTAGGAGAAGGGGCGCAGAGGCAGAGTCACCAGTACTTGAGACACACTGCTTAACAGTCATGGAACAGGGAGAAGAGTTTAGGAAGACTCCTGGGCCTGTTCTGGCTGGAGGGTTTAACCTGCTCTCTGAAGAACTTCTCTTGAGCTCCATTACCCTCTCCAGTTGCAAAAAATGAGGGAATTTAATGTCAGCTATGTTGAGTGTGATGATTCGTTCTTAGCTTGGTGCTTCAAGTAGCCAAGGTCAAAGTAGGAAAAACACCTTTTACAGATTGTATGTATGTGTAGGGCAGGGGGCTCAGTTTCCTAAAAGAATGAGCTTCCTTAGCAGATTCTGTATTTAGCCAATGACTGTCTGAAACATCTTCATGGTTCTGGCTGGGATGGGACTATTAGCTGCTGGGAAAATATTGAGCAACTAGTTAGCTGGTCAAGAATTAATTCCAATGTCACATCCTTCCCTCTAGGCCACAAGTCTACAAAATTGCTAAGTGGCAGAGGCTTCTGAATCTTTGCCTTTGGGTCCCTGGAATCACAGAAGCTTGTTAATATTGACTTTCATCTAATTACTTCAGTATTTAGTTGACAGGGTTGTTCTTTTTTTTTTTTCCTAGTTACCTTATGTCCTAAGGGAATGCTAATTAATAGAGAAGTCCAGGCTTCCCCAATTCAAAGTACGTATTTTTTTCTCCTCACTCATGTGTGTTCTGAGAATTACACAGCAGATTCATCACTTGAATTTTATGTGCCTCGGTTACCTTACTGTAAAATGGGCATAATTCTATTAGCTCTATTATTTCCTTTGTAGAGTAACTGTGAGGAATACGGGAAGTTTTTTAGCTGAGAGTACTGCCTAGCACTTAGCAAGGTTTAATAATTAGTAGCTATATTATTATCTATTGTTGTTTTATCCCATTTTCAGGAAGATATTAGCAAAGCCCTCCCCACTCCACCACCCCCACAATCTATTGCATGAATCTAAAGTTCCAGAATTGCACTAGGTGGATTTCATCACCCTGCATTGGTCTGCCTCACCATGACTTTCTCATGGACGGCTGCTAAACTTAGTCCAAGATTGGTCCCAAATTCACAAGTTTGCAACCCCAGTGCAGTCTGCATTTTCCCTACTTTGGTTTTTCTATCTCAGCCGAAGTGTTCTGATGCTTTAGCTATTAGATTCAGCTTTAAAACTGAAGTCTGAACCAGACTTCCTTGTCTTAAGCTAAAGATTCCTTGTTGGGACATCATTTATATTTTGTTTTGGCTCAAGCTCATTCCCCAAACTGCTGATCAATATCCCCTGAGTAGAGTGGCTGGGAAATTTTCACAGTAAATAATAATGATGATGATAACAGTAATAGTGAAAATAATATAATCGTGGTTGAGACTGAGTGCTTATTATATATTAGGCATTCTACTATGGGATTTATGTTTATAATGTCCTTTGGTCCTCATAAAATTTCTGAAGTAGGTTCTATTCCTTTCTCCACTTTGGAGCTGAGAAAAATAAGGATTTGAGAAATTCATTAAGTCCTACATCTAGAAAAAGACTTTCATAAACCCTCAAACAGGTGGATAATGTTCTTCTAATGTTGATATTCAGGGATCTAGGACAATCAAAGATTTTGATGTAAATAATAATGGAGGCCCCATTCCAAAATGTATTCATTTCTCACAGGGAATTTTACTATTAGTCATTAACTTTATAGCAGGGTTTCTATGCCTCAGCCCTATTAACACGTGGGGACAGATAAGATGCTGGGCTTGTCTGATCTCACTCCTTCTTTCATTTCCACAAGGAAGCTTGGGTTGTTAGCCATGTTTCTTGCTTTCTTCTCCATTCATCTAATACCAAGTTCATCTATTTCCACTAGAAGAGTTCCTCAATTGAAAAATGAAAACAATTCAGGAAGGAAGACTTGCAACACAAATTGCACCTGTGAATGCTTCTGAAATTAATCCATTAATACACATGGCTCCTTTTCAGGTTGTTTTATCTCCCTTCAAGAGAACTGAGAGACTCAATGGTGACTCATTATAACAGAACCTATCTCATTCCCACCATTAGATAGAGAGGGCTTTATTCTCCCTGTTCCTCGGTCAGATTTTAAATACATGTGGTTGCATTCCCCTTCCTATCTAAAATTGGAATATGTTGATTTACAGTAAGATCTCACTTTTAAATGATATTCTTGTATTTCAAGGGATTTTTTAAAGGGGAAAATAAAAGCTCCACTCTAGAGAAAGCTTATGGCTGGGAAGCAAGTATGTTTATTACCAGTGATTTAACAAATACTTACCAAGTCATGGGCCTGAATTCTTAGTGACTAGAGAAGGAGATGAGGTTCAGAAACAGGACATCATTTGCTCAGAGTCACACATCTAAGCGTATGTGAAACCTGTGTACTTTATTCCTTCTCATAGCTGTTAGGTACTGTCCATTTCCTCAAAATGAGGCACAGACTCTGGTTGGAATAAGAATTACTGTCCTCTGCTCTTTTGAGATATAGTACCCTAGGAAATCAAAATTTTTCAGCTCTTGCTATTGTCTAGTGTAAATTTGTCAGGATTCACCTGTTTCAGTTGGAAGAGAGTGACTCACTGGACCATGGGTACAAGCCCCCACATAGTCTAAACCTTGGTGATCTGTTTGGTTTGTTCTCTCAATAGACCTCTTCCCTGTAGCCCCACACATCCTCTGTCCATTCCTTGTACTGTTTATAGTACCTACAATCACAGATCTGTGCATGTATACATTTCCCACATATAATCATTCTAGTCCATTTTACCAGCCCCTTTTCACCCACCTAACCTTCCCTCATTTGTTAGCTCTTATCTTAAATGCCCTCAAGGCACCCACCCCAACCACTGACTTCTCAGATTAACTAAGACATAGATCCCTGAACTATTTGTTCATTATACTGATAGATCTTTAAGAGTCTCTCCCATTTCTCTGTAAATTTCATGAAAATGGGAACTGAGATAGTCATTCTGTTCACTACCATATTAAGAATCATGTGTTGATGAACTAGCCAACATGGCCCTCAGGCTTTGGGGTGGAGGAGCAACTGCAGGTGCTTTCATTATGAAAGACAATGGGACTGGTGGGAATTGGTCTTTCCACCCTCCTTTATGATGGGCTTTTCAAAAGGCTTGTTTAATCCCATTGGGCTCCTTTAACTCCCTAGATTCTGTAACACTCTCACTTCATTCACAAATTTATCATCAAAACCATACTCCTTAGACTCTCCTTATGCTCCAGATCAGCTTCTGACCTGTGAGATTCTTCTCTGATTTCATGTCTTCTACATATACATCTGCCTCCAGATAGTTTTGCCTTTCTCCACTCCACGCCATGATTGGAGCTCCATCCTTCTTAGCTGAAGATGTACCTGGTCCAGTTGCCCAGACCATATTCTGGTTCCTTCAAATGCAGCTCTGTGGATATTCCAGCCTAATTCATAGCCTCTCAGTTTCTCAAGTCCTTTGCTCCCTCAACCTCCAGAATTTTGCATGTGTTTTTCCCACTTCCAAGGGTGCCCTCCTTCCTACTCTGTTCACTTGGTTAATTCAGACTCATACTTAAGACACCAACTCAAATACAGACCCTTCCTTGACTCTCAAGGTCAAATCAGCTTCCCCTGTTATATCTTCTGTTATATCCCGTTATAACACCATAAACACAGGATTTATAATAAAAACATTTGGAGCAGTTTATAAGGTTGCATTTGTGAGATTATTCTCATTAATGTCCATCTATTCTAGACTTTAAACTCCAAAAAGGCTAGAATCATGTCTTTTTGTTGTTGTTTTTGTTCATTATAGTAACCTCCATGTCTGGCACAGAGTATGTGCTTACAATACTGGTTGAATGAATAAAGGAAGAAATTCTTTAAATTGGGTACATCCACCTTGAGCCTTTGACCCCTTTTCTACACTAAGAAAATGGATTGAAGAGCATGGGGAGTCTCTTCCCTAAATGTCTCCGACAGTAGGGAGGGCAAATATAAACATCTTCCATTACTAACAGTGAGAGTTGAACAAGCTATTCACTTGCTCTGCCCCCCAGTGTCTACCTTTCCAAAATAATTACTAGAACAACTTCTTCAAAGTGCACATTTATTCATTCAGTAAAGAGCATTTTTCCAAGTGAGATCTTACAACCAACTGTATGGGAACCAACTAAGCCACTAATTAATGATGCAGAACATCAATTACTGTGTGAAGCTTATAGAACTATAATCTCTTTATGTGCAACTCAGCCATTTGTATTTTAACCAGTATTATTGGTGATTCTTATGCACCTTTAAGTTGAGAACCAGTGGGTCTAGTGGGTTGTGATGGTTAAACAAGATGCTCTATAGAAAGCAGTTTGGAGCTGCTTTACAGCACAGACACATGGTCAGTGCCACGTGCCAGCCCATCTTTCCTTCTACTTTACCATCTATCTGCCCAACCATCTATCTTCCTACAACTTTACTAATACAGTATTTTTATTTCTCCCTCTAATTTCATCCTATTAATCTCTTTTATTTGCTTTTCCAATCTTCTCCTAAATATCTTACTCTACCCCAGATTAACAGGATGTCCATCACTGCACCAAGTGATGAGAAAACTCTAGGAAATGTGGAAGACAAACACCTGGTTTTCAGGAAGCATCTAGCAAAAACAGGAGACCTTGAACTCTACAACTCTGGAAAGATATGTGGACACATCTGGCCCAAAGATATGTGAACACATCGGACACAAAGCTATGTGTCCATCTGTACACATCTGGCCTTGATCTGTGCAAACTGCCTCTCTTCTCCTCTTCTATCCCAGGAAGCCTAATTCTGTGCTCACCCCAATGACTCTAGCTCTGGTTCTCAAACCTTCTCCAGCCCATGCTTCTTTGTCACTTGGAGATAGGCATAGTCACTCATTTACACATCCTACCAGTGCATTCAGAACTTCGTCCTCAGGGTAATCACAAGATAAGATTAATTATGCTAATCAGCCTCTGCAGGCTGACACAATTAACCAGAGCACAAGATAGCTCCAGAAATCTGTATAGGAGCTGCCTACCTGCTGGGTTTAATTTCACCATCCAGCACAGTAATTAGAGGGGTGATAGGGGTGGTATGGCAAAAGAAGTTTGCTCTTTTCAACTAAAGAGCACATTGTTCTATTTTCCAATGGAAGTGCAGGAAGTTTTCCATGGCCTATCTAGCCACTAATCTCCCCTCTTCAGACCTGCTTGGGGCTAGGTGTCTGCAATGTAGTCATTTTCTTTTTCTTGGTGGTGGTACAAAATTAGGTACTTGTATTTTGATACATTTTAAAATTATTTTACTTCCTCTATGTACCCTTAAACATCTTTAAAATTTTAAATATTTGTCTTATTCAAATGTAAGAGAAGTTGCAAAAACATGTTTCAGGCAGTGCTAATTCTGTAAGTTCCCTTGGGATAAAAGTTTACAATTCAAGTTTGTGAAGCTTGAATTTCTTTATTCCCCTCCTGAAGAATCATGATAAACATTAGCGTATTAAAGCTCTTAAACTCTTGTAACAAAGAAAACATGTTTAACTACAGTTAACTAAATATTTTCCAAATTTATTTTACTATATATGTTATGTTTTTTCCCCAAAAGATAACCCTAATGTAAGAACTTGAGTACAGTTATTTTATTGAGAGGAAATTTCAGAGACAGAAGTAAGGGGATAGGAAAAAGTGAGACAAGATAGGGAAAAGAGATGATCAAGTATGTATTAATGAACTTACTGCAGCTATAAACAATCGGGGTTTAGTTTTGCTGAGAACCACCTAAAGATTCATGTAAAATGTGTCACAGGATTGTCCTACTGGAATATAGAAAAGCTTGGGCATTTATCCACTGATCACATCCCTTATTGTTTGGGAGGTACTCTAAAAAACTTTAACCTGTATGTACCACTAAGTTCATTAGTTGATAAGCTTTCCCCAGTTTTGGAAAAGCCGATTGGAGAGACTCAATATGGGATATTGGTAATGAGACATGATGCTGTCTACCACAGCAGTGCTGAAATCAAGAGGGTTAAAGGGGTTCAGCATGGTGATCACAAGTACCTGCTATTTATATAATCTTTAAAAAATTAGAATTCTAAGTTATTGACATCTAAAATACCTGTATTATATGTATATAGTTTACAAAACACTGCTCTGTTTGAAACTATTTGTGTTTATCTATATTTAGTTCTCCCTCCCCTCCAACATTAAACACAACATTTCCAGCCTCCTGCAGTGACTAATACTGTTCAATAGATTAAGAGTGAAGTTGCATATGTCACTTTCAAGCAGAGGCAGTAACAGTCTCTGTCTAACTCTCCATTTTTCTCTTTCCTCACAGTGGCAACTCTGAGTGTACCTACTGAGATAGCCACAAGAAGAAAGCAGACAGTATCATGAGTGACCCTGGAAGGGACTACCAAAGTAAGCTGATTGACCTGCAAGGGATTTGGAGTAAACAATAAATCAACTACTATGTGTCATAAAGTAAAAGAAGGAATGGAAGAAGAATAAGACATGAAATTCATGACAAAGACTCTCTTTCCCATACTCTCCTCCCCGCCCCCCGCCATCTTTCTGCCTTCCTCCTTTCCTTCTCCTAAAAAAGAAAAAGAGGAGAAGGACTTTCCAATGCAAACTGGAATCTGCATTTTAAAATAATAGATTTTGTTGGTTTTTCCCCATCTTATTTCCTGGGGACTTGCTGTATTTTGATTATGGAACCTCTTCTGTTTGGGAGACTGCTCAGCGTTTTATCTGAAATTCTATCTGTTCCCCTCTATCAGGTAATTTTTTTTCTTTTTTTTTTAAGATTTTATTTATTTATTTTTAGACAGAGGGGAAGGGAGAGAGAGAGGATGACAAACATCAATGTGTGGTTGCATCTCGAGCGCCCCCTACTGGGGACCTGGACCACAATCCAGACATGTGCCCTGACTGGGAATTGAACTGATGAACTTTTGGTTTGCAGGTCAGCACTCAATCCACTGAGCCATACCAGCCAGGGCTATCAGGTCATTTCTTTAACTAAAAAGGATATCTGTTAGGTGCAACATGTCAGGATCTTGACAGAATCTGTTGTCGGTCTATGTTTTAAAACCATAAAAAGGATCCTGAGTCACTTAGGGGCATCCCTTGTTCCTTGTGTTTCTGTTGCAGGTGCCAAAATCCCCCTCTCACTGCTGAGAGTCTTGGGGTTTCTTCATGTAGTTAGAAAGTAATATTTAGGGAACTCCCTCGGAGGGACAAACATATTTAATTCTTCTGCATGCTCTCATTATTCTTTTAGCTCTTCAAGACACACATGTACAGAAAAGCACATACACACAACACACATGAGCGTGCATATGTGCACACAGACATACATACACACTTAGACACACATGCACATTTTCAAAAATTGTTTTATTAAAAAAATGTACCTCTGCAGAAATCTCTGAGAACAGTGGCCCACTTCAGGGTTCTGGTCAACTAGAGTCTGAGCTATAACTTATAGGAGAATTCTGTCTGCTCATGATACTATTTCAGGGAGGACCCCCACAGTTATTTTATATTCGTGGTTGATTTTAATGTCTTTTGTCCCACTTTTGGAGAAGCTGCTTAGAGAATTTAAAAAATACATCTCTCTTTTCATTCCACTAGGAACCCAAGACAGCTTATAAGAATTCATAAAATTCAAGTGATTGAAAACTTTTTTAAAAGCCAGGGAACTAGGTAGATAGGTAAATAGACAATAAGAAGGTAACACAGAGAAAATATACAAACATACAGTCCATAAAATTAAGTATGAGCATGAAAACTGGGTTTTAAATTTGCTTTTGATCAGCCTCAAGACTCAAGAAAAATCACTTAGACCTAAAAAAATATATATACTTCCAAATCAATGCAGTCTTCCCTAAACAAAAGGTCACATCTGTGGAGGAAACAGTGTTTCTCTCCTGCTTTGATCAAAAGGAGTCATCCTGCAGCTCTGGATTCTGGGCCAGACTCGGACTCCAGACTTTGCCCCCAGAAACCCTAGACCTCCTGTTGCATTTGATCCTATGTCTGTAAAAATAGGCATTGAACTAGATCATCCCTCAAAGGTCTGTTCCAGTTCTAATAGTCTGGGATTTTATAAATAACTTACTTATGATTTAGTGATTCTGCCAAACATAGTTCAAAAACCATCATCATTTCCTGAAAAACAACTTTCTAGATCTTCTCAGTCTCCACTTCCCTAAGTATTTCTTGTATCAGAAGCCCCTAGGGAAGCGCAGGGGTCAGGCTGTTAAAAGGGCAAACTCACTGGCTGGACTCAGGTCTGATGACTCAGAAAGTCTGCGGCAGGACTTGGGCATAAGCATTTAACAAGCTGCTTACGTGATGGTCATGTACCATCTGGGCAGCTGATGTTTCTATAGGTAACACCCTGCATTAGTTTCCTATTGCTGCTTTAAGAAATTACCATAAACTTAGTGCTTAAAACAACACAAATTTAATATAGTTCTGGAGGTTTACAAGTCCTAAATTACTTTGAGCTAAAATCAAGGTATTGGCAGGGACTCCTTCTGGAAGAATTCAGTCCCTTACTTGTCCCTGCTTCTAGCAGCTGTTCCAATTCCTTGGTTCATGGCCTTGCATCACTCCTATTGTTTCTTTTGCCACCTCTCCTTCTCAGACTCAAACTCTGACCCTCCTGCCTTCCTCTTTTAAAGATGCTAGTGATTCCATTGAGCCCATTTAGATTATTCAGGATAATCTTCCCACCTCAAGGTTCTTAAATGAATAACATCTGCAAAGTCCCTTTGGCCACAGGAGGTAACAGTCACAGGTTTTGAACATTAGGATGTAGATGGCCTTGGGACCATTATTCATCAAGCATGTGCCTCCTCAGTTTTGCTGGGGCTTATATAAGGGTCTCAGAATTTGTTGCTGCAATTTTTCTCTTGTAAAAAAACCCCAGTAAACTAACTATAGAAGATGCCACTGAAACACTTGATAATAATAATCTTTACCGCCCCCAGGAAATAGGCAACTGCCAGCATCAAGTCACTTCAAACTACACCCCACCCCCATTTCATGAATGCAAATATATTCTACTCAGAGGACAGAGTTGTGTCCTATTTCAAACAATCCAGTTAAGGGGCCAGACTGACCTGAATTAGTATCCGGCCTCTGTTACTTACTAGCCACATATTACTTAACCTTTCTCTCCCTCAGTTTTCTCATCTGCAAAATGAGTTTTCAAGCTACTATTTGGCAATTAGCATGAGAACCCTATGCCCAGATATTCTGACTCCTGTACCTGTGCTTTGCCTAGTATGTATGTGGCAGAGGAACAATATCAAGAAAAGAAACTTTCTTTTTCTATAATACATCCTCATTTGTGTTTTGAGCCTCTATTCCATCAAGCAGAGAAAACTAAGTCTTAGATTATTAAGGATTCTTCTCCTCTTCTTTCTCAAGGGGTTGTAGTTAAATTCTGGGGTTTCTAGAATGACACTGTGCTAAGGGAGAAAGTGTTTTATTTTTCCATCATTACTAGTCTATGCCAGCACTCCCTAAGAATTGTCCTGTGCCTTCTGGTCAAAGAACTCTTAGGCTCCCCTGAGCATGGGAAACATTTGACCACTCTTTCTCAGGGCTTGGGGAACAGGGCCTTGGGACACCCAGGGCCATTCTGTCAGCATCCCCTGCTCTCTGCACTTTGCCCATCACTCCAACTCTTGGAGATTTTAGTGCCTCCATTTGTACACTTCCATTTATCCTCTGAGTGAATTCTACGGTCTTGCCATTTTTAAGGTGTTCTTTTTCTACTACAATCTGCTGGATATCTTCTGGAGAAAACCAAGTCAGACTCTCATTCCAGTTGCTTCCTACTGTAGGCAGGCAAAGATAAGAGGCTGAGAATGGAGCAAGGCAGCTGTCACAGCTAGAGGTCCTGAGGCCACGATGATTTCTTTGCTAGAAAGGGAGCTAAATGTGTGCCCATTCCTTGCACATCACTCCTTGGCAGTAGAAACTCAGAGGCGGTGGAAGGGTTGTAGACAGTATAAAACACTTATGCTTAATTGCTGAGGGAGGATCAGAAATGACTCTTTGTTCAGCTTCGTCAAGCTAATTAGTTAGAAAAGAATGTGCTTAGCACATAAACAAGTCTTTTTTCTATAAGCAATTACAAACGACCCTAATCTTATTCATTTAAACACATGTCCCATCACAAAGTTGGAAATACACCAAAGAGCTGGAAAGACACCAATGTTGGGGCTGATGCCTGCTTTGGCTAATCCACAAACCTTTGTATTTAAAATTGATCTTCCTTTCCAAAAAGTGTCTCTTCTTTGCTAATCCTTGAGTGTTCACTTTCAAGGGTTTAGCAGCGACAGCATCAGACCACATGCCTTCACCACAACCACCTGTTCTTCCCCCGTCTCACATCTCACACACTGCTTTTTAAAAATTTTTAATTATTTTATTTTTTTTATTTTTAATTGAATTTATCGGGGTGACATTGGTTAATAAAGTTATATAGGTTTCAGGTGTACAATTCTATAATACATCATCTGTATGTTGTATTGTGTGTTCACCCCAAGTCAAGTCTCCTTCAAACACCATTTATTCCCTTTATACCCTCTTCTTCCTCTCCCATCCCCATTTACCTCTGGTAATCACTGTACTATTGTCTGTGTCTATGAGTTGTTCACTTTTTTTTTCTTAATCCCTTCAACTTTTTAACCATGTCCTGAAACTCCCCTCCTTTCTGATGGCTGTTAGTTTGTTCTCTGTATCCATGAGTCTGTTAGTTTATTTTGACCATTAGATTCCACATATGAGTGAAATTATGTGGTATTTGTCTTTCTCTGACTGGCTTATTTCATTTAGCATAATGTTCTCCAGGTCCATTTGTGCTGTCACAAAAGTAATATTTCCTTTTTTATAGGTGCATAGTACTCAATTGCCTTTTAATCCACTCATCTACTGCTGATGGACAATGGAACTGCTTCCAAATCTTGACAATTGTAAATAATGCTGCAATGAACATAGGGGTGTTTATATTCTTTTGAATTAGTGTTTTGGGTTTCTTCAGATACATTCCCATAAATGGAATCTCTGAGTCATAAGGCAGTTCCATTTTTCATTTTTGAGGTATCTCCATACTGCTTTCCACAGTGGCTGCACTAATATGCATTCTCATCAACAGTGCACTAGGGTTCCCTTTCTCTACGTCCTTGCCAACTTGTTGTTTGTTGATGTATTGGTGACAACCATTCTGACAGGCTCACACATTCTTTTGTAATTGATGTCTTGTGTGCCGCTGCCCTCTGCCAACCTTTAAACACTGAGGCCAGTGGTGTGTCCACCACCATGGATTCAGTGCACTGTACCAATGCATGACACACAAAAGGTGCTGAGCAAATCACTGTTGAGAAAACTAATGAGTGAATGAATGCTTTCCCCAAGAGAAAGGTAGAACATGCCAGAAGTCATTACTGGAGTGAAGAGGATCTGTAAATCTTCAAGGAAAATAACACTGAGAATAGCAACTAATTTCCTCAAGTTTTCTATAAAATGGGACATTGAAACAGAAAAGAATCACAAAAAAGGCAGATCATTGATTCTGCACACTTCAATTAAATAATTAGGACTACTATTAAACACATATCACATGCTGAGCACAGTGATAAAGCACTCTATGTACATCCCCCTGGTTTGGTACTTGAGCTGGATGTCTTCCATTGGCCCCTCCAGCTGTACCCTCTACCCCTCTCTGTCCTGCTCTGTGTGCTGGTAGGTAAGTAGTATAGATTGTCTGGATTCTCTTGCCCTCCAGCTTCTAGGTGGATTCAATCAACAGAAGGCACCAGAATAAGTCAGGGGGAAGGAGTAGAGTATATTCAAGATATTTAGTCCCCTGGCTTCCTCCCTGCCAGAACACCATGAATGAGCTGGCTGCATCATCCTGCTGAAGACCACAGCTGCTGTCTTGCATCCTTCCCTATGTTACTGTCTTCTCCAGGTGCCACCAACCACCTCTTCCTCATATTGTTTCAGGCTTCAGGATGGCATCAGTTTCTTTCTGTTACTTCCCTAGGGGCATTCACTATGCCTTGTGCATTTCCTTAAACCATGTTCACACTTTCCTCATAACAGTAGTCCCTTGGTGAAGGTTATTAATAGCTCTATTTTAAAGAAAGGACAGTAAGTCTCAAAGAGATTGGGAGACATGTCCAAGGTCAGAGTAAGTAGGAGCAGATCCTGAAACCTAGATCTAATTCTAATGTGAATGCCTCCTCACCCATAGTTCCAAGGGAAGAGAGTGGCTGGTGCCTCAAGCTTGAGATGTAACTCACAGAAAAACTGACTAGAAGAATGTTTGGGGGTGGGGGCAAGGGCTGAATTCTCATTTTGGAACTCTGCTTCCACAGATGGGCATTTAAGAGTTTGGCTCCTTGGGTTAGTGGTGGTTCATTGAGAGTTCAAGCCCCATCACAGACACATGTGGGTGAATAAGTGGCAGGGTCTTTGGTTCTTCTAAGTGCCTAATACAGGCATGCGGATGGGTAGGGGTTGAACAAGAGGGTATCAAGTGGACTTCACTCTTGGATATAACCTATAAATATGTATGTTGGGTCCCATGAATCATTTAGGGCTGGGTTGGTTGTATTCTTTTTTTAAGGGATGGTTTGACTGACTCAGAGATGTTGGCAAGCACCCCTGAGGCCAGAATAAAACCAAAGGCTTTGCAGAAATTGGAAGGAAACCAGATATTTGCTGCTTAACTTCATTCTGAGAACTTTTTCTAAGTTTAAAATGATACCAGAGAGGATAGAAAACTGGTCACAGATGAGCTTGATTTCAAAGTGACAAAAGTTTGAGAAATTGTACAGCTCTTAGGATTTATTTTTTACCAGTTATTATAATTGTGACTTTGAGCAAGTTACCTCACCTCTCTGAGCCTCAGTTTCCACATCAGCAAAATGAGGGTAAGAGCTGAATGAAATGTATTTATATGATGTACCAGAATAAGAAACAGATTACACATGCATAACTGTTGAACTCTCTCCTCCCTTGCATATTGTTCCAGTCCAAAGCCAACTCTAAGGACCCATTGCACTTACACCAGGCCTCAGAGATTTGCAACTGTTGCCTCTTTGATTATAGAGTAAGCTCCTGAAAAGCAGGTGTATCAGTCAAGTTATGCTGCAATAACAACATATAACTCCTTGTTCTTATACCATTTAGCCTCTTTGCCTCTATGCTGAGTATCTGCTTAGACATTCTTTGTCATCCCTCTACACTTCATCCAGAAGGTTATCTTAGAAACTGTCATGTTTAAACAATGTTACCCCACTCCTGGGCAGAGTTGCTTTCAGATGGTCCATGGCTGGGTTTCTAATCCAGTCAGATTCCTTCCCTGAGAATTGGATCTATAGTCTCTGTCTTGATGACTCTCAAAATATAAAGCTTGATCCATGTTGGTAAAGATTGGAGAAAGCCATGCTGGGGAGAGAGAAAGAAAATGGAACGAACAATTAGAGAGCAGGTATATTGGGAGAAGATATCATCTTGACAGCATTCAAGTCCCTGGTTCCAATTAGACCTAGGGCCCAACCAAATTGTTCTCTTGGTTTCCATGGGTCACCCTGGTATTATACTTTCCTGAAACCCACTGGATTTCCATCACTTGCAACCAAGAGTCAACACCAAAGTAACAGGTTAATAGCTATCAACTTACTTCTCTAAATTATTATTTTGAAATAATTTAGACTTATTCACAACTCATTTTCACTCTACATCATTTCTTCTTTGAATTTACCCATTTCTTAAGTGAGAAGAATGATTTTCCAAAACAATCCTTTTCCAGGATGTATATAAGTCATCGACTCCAGTGCCAGGTAGAGTAGATACTCAGTGGGGACTCATAATAATTCTCTCCATACAATCTTTTTCATGAAGATGTTTGTCTCTTCGTTCTGTGCCAGGTGAAGAGTTTGCTTGCACATCTCCCTGATCTCTTTTCCTGAATGCATGGCTCCTACCTCCTTCCCCATTGCTTGTATAAGCACTTAACATATGCACTTGGGCTGGGGCAGTTTATGTTGGGACAATGGATATACCCTTGGGAGAGTGGGATAGTTGGAATAGTCTATAAGGGGGGAGAATAATTCCTTTTAAAGCAACATCCCAATAAGGTAAAGAGAGCTTCTAACAAGGCTAGTACTTGAACTAGGCTCAAATTCAAAGTAACAAACCATAGTATCCATTTCAACCATTCCATCTGATGTTTCAGAAAATGATGGGCCACAACAGAGGCTTGGTAACCAGTAAACTTGACCTCAATAGCCATTCCTTCCCTCTCTTCCCTTCTAAACACCTAATAGCTTTATTATCATACCCCTCTTCCCTCTGCATTTAATATATGTGACCTAAAGACATCAAACTTCCCCAAGCTGTGGAAAATAAATTATTTCTAATTTTATGTCAAAGATTGTAAAGTGAGTATTTGTGGACAATTTTTAAAAGTCTAATTATATACTGTTATTGACATATTGTCAGACCTCAGTTCTCTTAATCTGTATAAATTCTTCATTTTTTACTATCATCCGGGAAGTTTTCATATTAAGACACCTTTTTTCTCATGTTCTATGACTGATTCTTTCTGTAAATAACCCCCTACATATGATTAGAGGTTTATGGCTAACAAAGCATCTTCACCTCTAAAATGTTTGGGCAGTATGTAATCTCCCAGGTACATAAATAGCAGGCACTAAAAATATTGGTAGAATTAATGAATGCCACTCAATAACTATAAAAATGTAAGGAGATAGAAAGGCATTTTAACACAATTATTCTCTTTTTACAGATAAAAATAAAAGAGGTTCAGAGAACTTGGGTGGCTTCTCCAAGATCACACAACTAGTACTGTTGTTCATATGAAAAATAATATAATAATTAATAAATAATAATGCAAGAATAAACTGTTTCATATACTCACAATTGTAAACCTACTTTGTCTGACCTTAGATATGTCTGAACTGGAACACAAACCTAGATCTTTATTTATTCAATAAGCATTATTTAGTCACTTACCATTGATATTTTCTTGGCAATAGAATAATAAAGTCAAATAATATTCAATGCATACCCTCAATGAGCTAATAGTCTATAAAAGGAATCCAGTAAAATAAAGCAATGATTATAACATAATAGTATTTATCATTATTATCTGTTTGGGATATATAAGTTATATATGCTCTCATTTAACACCTCATGAATGTTATGTTATATTAACTCTACTTACAGGGGAAACTGAGGCACAGAGGCAGAGCAGGGGTTAGAACCAATGCACAGAGTCATACATTAGAATGTTAGGGAATTTAATCCAATTGAATGAAATGGACAATATGTAACCACTTTTACCTACAAAAGGGCAATTTTATAAATGTGGTAGACACACAGGATGCTACATTCAAGAGGGCATTTTTGGGAGATTTTTGGGTTCACTGAGTTTGCAAAAATGAAGAGGCAAAGAAAGTTTTGGGCAGGTGATCAAGGCAGAAGCCATAGCAAAGTTACTGGGTCATGAGGTAGCATTACAAAATCATACTAACCAGGGCTTCAGATGTTTGAAGAAAGTTAACAAATCAGGGTGGGAAGACATATAGAAGATAGAGCCTGGAAGTTCTTGGGATAAACTGAGTCTGAACCACTTATGTGGGAACTGCAGGGCCTTTTGATCTCTTGCCCAATTTCTTCCTGGTGCAATATATGTGTTGATCTACTCAAGCTCTTTGGGGCCTTCTGTGTCTGTTTTCTTTCTTCAGAATACCAAGCATGGCACTTAACAAATGGAAGGTGCTCAACAAATATGGATCAGCCAATGGACTGCCCAACACTACACTGTGGTGATGACAATATCAGACTGTCAAAGAAGTTAACATAGTGTTAACTATTATTCCAAACAAGCAAGATATTCTCTGGTTTTCACTATCTGGGGGGGTGGAGATGTTGTTTTTATTTCCTCCTCTAATTTTTAAGCCCCTTTCAAGTTTCATCAGTGAAATTTGGGATTATCCTAACCCCAAAAGCTCTGTGTAAAATATCCACATTTAAATTCAAGTTGAACTAATTTGCATTAATCACTTGTGTGCTGAATACTTTCATTTAAGTTCATTGAAACTTTAAAATAACCCTGAAAAAAGTAGATTTTATTGCCTCCATTTTAAGATAAGGAGGATAAGACAAATGCATTAATAGATTTGCTAAAAAATGACAGAGTTGGGGTTTGAATTTGGTTCCCTTTGTTGTTTGCCATGCCTCTTTCCTCTACAAACATGCTACTGGGAATCTAGCGGTGATGATGGCAATGATGATGACAGTTGTAGTCATAAAAATAATAATAGCAAAAACTGACTGCCTTGCTATGTGCCAGGTACTGGCCTAAGCACATAAAAGGATAACTTGCTTTTATTTTTTAGAGACCTTCTAAAAATAAAGCTTTGTATCACCCCCAGTTTGAGGAAACTAAGGCTAACAAGGGTTAAGCAACCTGCTGGTATCAAATAGCTTATTTGTGGCAGGGTTGGGATTTAAAGTAAGAGCAAGCGGCCTCTGGAGTGGAGTAATCTGCTTGTTCTAGGTTCCAGACCCCACTCTTGACCCTACCCATCTTACTCCTCCTACACCAGTAAGGAAGAAAAAGAAACCTTCCCCTCACTCAGAGCAAGCTTCTCAGCATCCCGTGGCACCAAGACAGCAAGCTCTAGTCAATTTCCCCATAAGAAAGGGAAACATGGAACAGCTTCCACAAGAACATTGTGTAGGCAAACACCAGGACTAGTGTGCTTGGGCCCCTGTGTCCTCACTCAGATAGGTTGAATCACCCCTGGAATTAAGCTGGGAGGCGGGCCAGGTTCCTAAATAGGTAAGGTTAATGGTGCTCTTGGAGAATCTTCAGGTCACTTTGAAAATTAATCTTTTTTTCTTCAGAATCTGAGCTCATAAATGAGCAGATTAGAAATCAAAAGAGAGAAATGAATGAGAGTTCCTGGCAAGGGATTTTAGAGCATCAGAGCTTTCTCCTGAGGCTGACATCATCATGTCTCACCACTGTTGCTCATATTCTGCCAAGGTCTGGTCTGTTTGAAGATTGTCAAATCCCAAGAGAATGGAGACTCTAAAGAGTTGGGGTCACCGTAAACACAGTGACTGACTCACAGTGGGCCCTTACAAATTATTGATTGATGGCAGACAACACAAGCATATGATTTGGTTGGGGGCAGAATGCTTTTGTTTCCAGTATTGGATATTTCAAAGCAGAATGCTTTGATCTGTCTAGAGGGTGACATTTAAGCTAAGATTTGAATGACAAGAAGCATCAAGTTATATGATGGAGAATTTGGGGCAAAAGAAATAAGAGATATGGAGCTGGGTAAGAACATATGTTTGAGAAATAGCTAGAAGCCTCTGTGGTTGGAAAGAAATGAAGAATGTACAGAGTAAGGGGAGATGAGGTTGGAGAGAGAGAAAAATGGCCAGCTCCTGTAGTGAGAGCAAGGAATGGAAATTTTCTTCTAAGTGTTACATGAAGCCATTGAAAGATTTTGAGAAAACAAACAAACAAAAAACTATGTGTTATTCACTTGGTCTCCCTAATGGTTGACATATGATGGTGCTCAGAAACTGGATGAATGAGCTGAGAAAACACACTTCCAGTGCTGTTTATAGACAATGAAGTGTTTCAGAATTTACAGTCATCATCATAAGGAGGAGAATAAGACACTACCCCCAACAGTGTTCTCTTAGGTCACAAAAAGTTTACAAACTTCTGGGTAAGGAGGGTAAAAATCTAGAGGCACTTGATTTTTACAGCACCTCTTTTCTGTTAAAATAATTTCAATATACACCAAGACTCATGGTTGCAATAGCACTGGCCAGCCTCCAGAAGAAATTCCCATGAAGATTTCACTCTTGGCTACCTGAGGCAAAATAGCAAGATCAGGAAAAGAAAAGGTTTTTCCTGACCCCTGATATCTGAGACACATGGGGCTCTGATATGTAGGAAGTACATTCTGATGAGGTTATGACTCATTGACTCCCATGCCATACTACCTTTCTTATTACATTCAATTGAAGAAGATGATAACAAGACATTGTGACATGATAGAGGGTGCAAAGGGAAAGAGTAAACATGGTTGCTTATTGCCACTGGGGATGAAAGATGTATGAATTAAAGTAAGAGGAGTTTCCCTGGCCAGTGTGGTTGCTCAGCTGGTTGGAGCATTGCCCCACAACTGAAGTGTTGTGGGTTGGATTCCTGATCAGGGCACATACTTAGGTTGCGGGTCTGATTCCTGGTCCAGGCTCATACAGGAGGCAACCAACTGATGTTTCTGTCTTGCATCAATGTTTCACTCCTTTCCACTCTCTCTGAAAACAATGGAAAAAATTGTCCTTATGTGGAGATAATAATAATAATAATTTAAAAACATAAAGTAAGGGGAGTTAAGGAGAGAGAAAGAGCAGTAAGAACGATGTATTCTGGGTGGTGTTTAATGTGATGCTTCTGACAGGGGAAGGACTATACACCATGTTAAATAATCCATAAATAAATTCCCACTGCAACCTCAGTGAAGCAGAGATCGCTTTTCTGCCCACACTCAATATACAGGCACCAAACTTCAGAAATATGGTCAGCAGCAGGTTACATTCATCAGCCATCCATCAAAAGGCCTGAGGGAAGGAGGTCTGACAGGACCCAGGTGGACAATTACAGACACAGAAGAAAATCTGCTCACCCTGTCTACCAGCAAATGCCAAGCCTGCCTAAGCCTCTCCTAATTTTTGAGAAAATGGAAGAAAAATAAAAACCCAACAATCTGGGGTCTATGAAACAATTTCTTGTTATGAAAAAACATGAAAGACTGCACTCAAAATGTATAGAAAGTGCACACATTTTAAAAAGATTTATTGAGATAGGAAAGAAAAGTTTTAAAAGCATCTGGTATACTCTCAATAAAATTCAAGGAAACATGAACTTAAAGGGAAATGGTTAAATAAATTAAGGTACATTCTTATGGAAGAATATCATGCAACTATTGAAAACCTTGTTTGCAAACACTAAAGAATGGCATGGAGAAATGCTTACCACAGAACACTGTGTTTTAAAACTGGGGCTTAAAAACAATGAATTCTAAAGAATTTCAGTCTGTTCATGAATGTTCACTGCAGCTTTATTTGGAACAGAAAAATACCTGAAAACAACTCAATGTTCTTCAGTGGGTGAACTGAAGGTATATAGACTCTGGTTTACCCATGCATTGATACATGCAACATCTGGAATGAAATAAGACAATCCCAGAAAGTTCTGTATTGCACAATCTACTTATATAACATTCATGAAATGACTACAGAGGTGGAAACAGATTAGTGATTGCCAGTGTACAAGGATGGAAGGGCATGAATACACTGGGAGGGGAGAAGGGGGGGCTCGTGTGTGGTGATGGAATAGTCTTATATATTGATTGTAATGATGGTTCCATGAATCTATAAATGGGATAATACCACATAAAACTATATACAAACATGTGCAAACACATAAAATGCATGTAAAAAAGTGATGGAAACTAAGTAAAATCTGTGTTTACAAAACAGTATTTCACCAGTGTCGACTTCCTGGTTTGGACATTATGCTAATTTTCTGTGTGACCGCACCACTGGAGGAAGCAGGGCAAAGGGCTCATGGGGTTCTATGTGCTGTTTTAGCAAATTACTGTAGTTCTATAGTTATTTCACAATAAAAGTTAGAAAAAATGTATAACAGAGAAATACAAATTTTGACAAAAAGAAAACACTCAGTTATATTAGCTGTGACTTTTCTTATGGCTAATGGGAAAATGGTCATTTTTATATTCTCATGTATATGTTTCTATATTTCTTAAACTTTCTGCAATAAATACCATATTTGCTGTGTATAATGTGCACATTTTGTCCAAATTTTTGAGGGAAAAATAAGGATGTGTATTATACATGGGTTAATGATCATATACTGTAGGTATAATAATAGTGTAATAATCCCATGTATAATGTGCACAAAGGTGAATGTGCATTATATACAGCAAAATGCCTACACCTGAAACTAATATAACTAATATAATACTGTATAACTATACTTAAATAAAATTAAAAAACTAAAAATTTTACACGTAACCAGGCAGAAAAACAGGCAAACAACATAAAAAATGGATTACTTACACAGATTAAAACATCAAACTGATTTCAAACTTTTCTTTTATAACTTCAAGATTTGAGGAGAGATTGTTATCCAATAATTTCCACCTTGTTATAAGTGTAGGAGGCAATGACAAAATCATTCTAATAAGCAACAATAGGCATTTGATAAAATCAACATTTGTTAACATTACTAACAAAAGCTTAGTGCAACTAGAATAAAATGAAAGTGGCTCAACACAAGTTTTTAAAATTGTCTTAAGTCAATAATCAACATCATACAAGGAGATACTGCATTGATCAGGAAGTCCACTATCACTTACTAATGTGCTGCGTATTCTAGTCTGTCAAACAGGCCATGAGAAACAGAGGAGTAAGGAAACGTGTTACTAGTTCATAACATATGATTATCTACTTAGGAAAAAGTGAGCTGAAAAAATGAGGAAATACATATGTTCTGAAAGTGACGAGTTGCAAAACTAACTTAAAAAAAGGGACAAAGAAAATACCCAGACTAATGGGCAAAACATGCACACATACACACATGTGCGCACATGCGTAATCTTGGCCAGGGGACACACAGGAAGATTTGAAGAGCTCAGTATGTCATTTTCCTGAATAGGAAAACTTAATATTATTAAAATAACACTTTTATAAAATTAATACATTTATTGTAATTCAATGAAAATCAGAATTCTAAAAGAGATTGTTTTAGAACTTTATAAAATTATTCTGAAGTTCTCTTGAAAATATAAATGGATAATGCTGACCAAGAGATTTAGAAGGAAATGAGAGAAAGGTAAAATGAGGGCCATCTTAATGAGGGCCATAGTATACTAAAATCCTAATAAGATACTACATAAAGTAACTGTAAAATAAATGGCTCTGGGACAGTTAATTTTCTATTTGTTACAGAGGAAAAAAAACTTTAACTTGACAATACACTTCAAAATTAATTCTAGCCATGTTAAAATATTAAAATCATAAAAATCTGTAAATATTTTATATCTGAAAAGGAAGAAATATGTTAGCAGTGGAAGAATCACAAAGCAAACACTCAAGAAATTAAATACATAACATATTTAAGCTACAAACAAAATAGCCCTGACTGGTGTGACTCAGTTGGATCATTCTGCAGAGTGAAGGGTCATGGGTTCAATTCCTGGTCAGAATCCGTGCCTGGGTTGTGAGCTTGCTTCTCTCTTGGGGTGCATGCAGGAGACAGCCAATCAATGTTTCTCCCCCTCTGTTTCTACCTCCCTTCTCCTCTTTCTAAAAATAAATAATTAAAAAAAATAAACTATAAACAAAATAAAAGTAAAGCCAAATTTTAAATATATCAGATAAATTTGGTTTACTTCACATATAAATCCATAAAAATACTAAAATTTAGTAGAAAAATGGCCAAATGACATGAATGAACAAAGTAAAACAAAGGAAGGCCAAATGAAAGACTAATGAAAAAAATGGTCAGTTTTGTTACTATTCAGATAAACAAAGATGAAAAATAAGCTGCTTTTTTTTGCCTATCAAATAAAGAGCAGAAAAGTCTTAGAGTGATACTACTTAATGCTGATTTGGGTTCAGTGTCATGGTCAACCGGATAGACTGCTGGTGACAAGGTAAACTAAAACAAACTTTGCAGTAAATGAGTTGGAAATAAGTTTCAAAAGTCTTAAAAATATTCCATCTCCTTCACACAGTAACTCTTTCAGAAATCTACCTGATGAAAATACTGTAGGTTTATGTTCCAGGATTCCAAGTCAGTTAGGTGGAAGACATCTGCTAGAGTATTACCTATTGGTCACTCCAGGGTCAAGTGAGAGAATTGGGTGGTGAATTTGGGAGAAGACACTGGTTCTGAGCAGTCCTGCCCTCTTTTCCCCTCTCTTTGGATAGTTCTGCTCCCCTGCAGAGAGGGTGTCTTCTGATCCCTTCTCCTTGTCTATGGTGGGAGCCCAAAAGGAAGCCTGAACTTTGCCAGCACTGCCACGAAATACAATTCACCCACAAAAAAGAAGGAAAGCCTGCCATTTACTACAACATGGATGGGCCTTGAGGGCATTATGCTCAGTGGAATAAATCAGACAGAGGAACATAAATACTGAATGATCTCACTGATAGGTAGAATCTTTAAAAAGCTGAACTCATAGAAACAAAGAACAGATTGGTGTTTGCCAGAAACCAGGAGGTGGGAAAAATGGGGACATGTCTGTCAAAAAGTGCAAACTTCCAGTTACAAAATGAGTAAGTTCTGAGGACCTCAAGTACATACAGCATGGTGACTACAGTTAACAACACTGCTATGTATATTTGAAAGTGCTAAGAGTAGATCCTAAAAGTTCTCACATACGCACACAAAAAATTGTAACTATGTAAACATGATGGATGTGTTAACTAAACTCATTGTGCTAACCATTTCACAATATGTACTCATACCAAATCATCACATTGTACACCTTAAACTTACACAATGCTACATGCCAATTAGATCTCCAAAAAGCTGGAAAAGATATTAGGTACAGTACCAGGAAGTTCTTTGTTGCCTCATGTCAAGTATAAACAAAAAGTTGACTAGGTATTCCATCAGCAGAAAGGATTTATTCAAGAAGAAAAGATTGCAATCCATACACGCAGCCATGGCAACCACCTTCAAGTTCCCCAACATAAGAAATAAGGGCAGCTATATATATACAGTTGTGTATATATACATATGCACTTATGTATATATGTTGTAAATATATATATTATGTGCATATGTTATAATTGTATATATGCACTAGTGTATATATACATTAACTTGTGAAATAAGTGTAAGAAAGTCCAATAACATCCTAACTTTAAAAAAGTAGAAAGAAATAAGGGCTGTCGTCTTTAGAGAGGAAGAGGCAGTTGAGGGGACGGGGGCTAGAACTGCAGAGCTCTGTTGAGACCATGGAGCTCTTCCTGCAGAGCTCTGGACACCAGCACAGTGTGTGTGAGCTCCTCCCACAGGCCTTCTGGGTTCCTGTCCTTGGTGAAGGTCTCTGCTATGAATTTTGACACCCACGTAAGCCACATCCTTTAAACTAATAACCAATCAGTAACCAGGCTGATAGTTTGATCCTCACCTGGCCTAACTCCCTAAATGTCTAACTCTCGATTGGCTCTGAAGTTGGGTGGGAACAAGAAAAATACTATTTATTACACACCCACCCTCAAGCCCCAGGACAGTGTTATTTATAACCATGCACCAGAAACAAGACAACATAGTTATGGCAAACAAGGGGACTGATTAACTAAGCATTACTTTCCCTATAGGCTGGAATAGCATACAGACTCTAAAAGTTGGCACATAAAGAAAAATGGGCAGTATTTAAGACTGAATCAGAGAAAACATGTAACCAAAATAGTGTACAGATAAATACATCTACAAATTGTGATACATGGGAGGGAAAAAAAGACCAGAAGAAAGTACTTCGAAATGTCAGCATTTATCTCTGGGTGTCGGGGCCATGGGTGATTCTTATTTTCTCCTTCCTGCCTTTTTGTATTATATAAAGTGTCTACAATATGTTTGTACTGCTTTTATAATCAGGGAAAAAAGCCCATGTTATTTTTGAAGAAAGCAGAATCTTAGAGGTCACAGTGACTTTGCACTATTTGTCCTCTGCACATCAAGAAGAATAAACTCTGATTTTGGCCCAGGGCACTTTGAACATAAGAATACAAACCCAGAAAAGGTTTATTCTGAGACAATTCAGTGCAGATGCTCTCCGTCAGGGCATCTGATGACTCTCAGACCTTTGGTCCCTGCACAGGGTCAGTGCTTCCGTCCATCTACTGACAGGCATCAAGAATGTAACCAGAGGAGAGTGGGGAGAGGGATGATGGGGAAAAATAGGGGAAGGGTCATCAAGGAACATGTATAAAGGACACATGGACAAAGCCAAAGAGGGTAAGTTTGAGGGTGGGAGGAGGGGATGGGCAGGGCAGGGGGGCATGGTGGGGTAAAAATGTAGACAACTGTACTTGAACAACAATTTTAAAAAATATTTTAAAAAGAATGATGATGGAGCAAGGACTCTGTGCCTGGCACTGTGCTCAGCATCACACATGTAGACTTAAGAGATTTGATTCTCGCCCCAAAGGAGTATTACATGGCAAGAAACAGACATGCAAACAAACACAGCAAACAGTGTGCTCAAGGGTAATAGGTGCTGTGCTCAAGGCATATACACAGCCCAGGGGAGGAAATGGAGGAGACAGTATTCAATTCATCCAATCTCCCTTGGATACGCAGGGAAGGAAATAACATTTGACCTGAGTCTTGAAGGATGAAGAACCAGATGATGAGCCAGGAGGGCAGAATATTACAGACACAACAGTGAGAAGGATGAGAGAGGTGGGAGAGGAAGGGAGAAAGAGAGAGAGGGAGAGAGAACGTAACTACTAGCATTCTAATATTTGTAAAGAGCATAGAAGGATAGGAGGATGTGCCAGTGCCAGTTGGGGTTCTTTGGTCATAGGTCCCAGAACTGACTCTAAGTAACCAAAGGAACATGCTGGAAGAATATAGGGTAGCTCCAAGAATCATCAAGAAAGTTGAAAAACGAGGCTCAGAAGGATTTAGAATGTTACACTGGTCTCTTTCAGAAGCTGCAACAGTATTGATCATGGGAAATTCACTGTTTCATTCAAGGCTAAATTCCAGGGAAGGAACATTTGATGGGTCTAGCATGAGCCAGATAGCCATCCCTTGTTCCTGGAGTTTTTATGAAGAGTCACATAATTCATATAAAACAACATAATGTCCAGGCACTTGATACATTTTCTTTTCTTTTCCTTCTTTACAGTCTTCAAATTGTGGTAATACCAACCCAAAGTTTCACTGAGATATACAGAGGAACTGACAATAAGAAAGTACACACTATTTATGTGTGATTTGGTGACTGCAACCAACTGACACCCTTCCCTGACATCTCCAACACCCTTGGCAGCCCTGGGGTGGGAAGAGGCCCCACATGGAAAACTCAGGCCAGCATCCCTCTTGAAGCTGCTGGGAAAACTGCTCCAAGCCAAATCCAAAAATAATCCCATTAGTCACATTCGAAGCACTAAGCAGAAACTAAAAGAAATCAAAATTAATTTCAATACTTACAGTGACAGCAGCAATTAAGGTGACAAGATTATGGAAATCACTGCAGTCACGGGAGATCTTTGCCTAAAGGGGAAAGATCTTTGCGGAAGGGACTTTAGTTGTGGTATGATGAAACCCACTCTTCATAGCATATGGGCTACAAGCCCTCGGGAGATTTGAAATGGGCATTTCTCTACTTAACTATAATGTATTCTGTACCTACTATGTGCCATGACTTTTAAGTAACCACCTCTAGGTCTCACATCAACTCTTCAAAAAGTATTATGGTTCTTATCTGACAGATGAAGAAATAGAGTCACAGAGTAATTTTGATAAATTACTCAACTTCATGCCAATGGAAAATTGCAGAACTGAGACTGGAATCAAGGTCTTCCTCAACTGAGACTGCGGGACCATCCCACTGCCCTGTCATTTTGGGTACTGTTTTAGGTAATCAGCTAAACTCAATCTGATTCCCCAGGCTTCCTGATCTGTGCCCTATGTGTGCTGGGAATTAAGAGAAAGATTGCTGGGGGTAGTTTGAATGTTCCCGAACTTGACCATTTTTTCTCTCTCTGCTTGTTCGTTTGTGCCACTGCAAGGGATTGCTAACGAACTCCAGTATGGTTATCTGAAAAAGATCCAAGCACAGGAGATGAGCATCCTGTTCTGAAATCACAGAAAAGATAAAAACAATCATTAAAGTCAAGGGGGCCTGGCATAAGGACATCCAAGCAGCACTTAGAAGCTTTTTGTGGCTCTGTCTCCTGTTCTCCTCTCCTGGGAACGGTGCCCTTCTGGGTGCTTTATATATCCTCATTGATCATCTCTATGGAAGCCTGGGGTAACGGAGAGAGCAAGCTGGCCTGAAGAAAACTCGCTTTTATCAGGGTAACAATGAATGGCTGTCCTGGGATAATTACATCACTCAGTCCAATTGAAGGCTTTTAGAGCAAGGAACCAGGAACAGTTACCAAGAGCCCTCATATGCATGGCTGAGGGCAAATAAATAATAACAGTGACAATAATTATAACAATAATAGGACCACCCACCAGGAAGACGTGCCATGTTTTATAGTCTACAGTATTTTCCCACTAAACACAGTTCAATTTCTGAGTCAGTAGGCTTGTTTTCTGGGCGTCTTGAGAGAAACCTAGAGAAGGTAGAGAGTCAGAGCATGTTTTGGTAGTTTGGGAAGTTTTATTAGGTCACTTGGTGAGATACCTGATATCACCAGTTTGTCTAAATGAAACACACTATGGGCCTGGTCTGCATTCATTGTATTTGTGTCTGAAAGACCCAGGAATATGTGTTTTTAATAAGGAACCCAGGGCATTTCTATGCCAGGGATTCTAGGACCAAGCTTTTGAGAAACACTGTTATTAGTGCCAGAAACCTGGGAGTGAGTGAGTTTATCTACTGCTTCATTCTGATACAGGGAATCATACATAACAACAGGAGACAGCTGCTGCAAGGAGACTGACAGCTCTGTACCAGGTGGGACACGCTTCTCACATCTGAAACTCCCCTAACAAGGGGCCAGAGCTGCTCAGCCAGAGTGTGCTCAGGCCTGGGTGTCTGAAGGCGCAAACTGAAGTGTGCTTTCTGCTTCACATAGCCTGTCTCAAGAAAAAGTTATTTTCCAAAGTTGTTATATTTATTCTTTCCTGACTGCAAGCATAACATGTACTCATGGTGGAAATTACCACCATACACAAAGAAAAAACAATTGCTTTTAGGTCCCACTTATCCAGAGTAACCACCGATCAATTGTATCTTTCATATTTTTAAATTCTCTCTCATTCCATTTCCCTCCCTTCCATCCTTCTTCTCATTCTTTCTCTCCCTCACCCTCTCCCTCTGAGACCTTGTTTCCTTTCTTTAATATGGGGATAAAAATACCTGCCTTTCAAATTTATATAATGGATGCTTAATAAATTACATTACACCTATTCAACTTTGATTGTGTTTATTTTTTCCACTTGACATTTTATAATGAACATTTTCCATGTATTATTAACTGCTCTTCAAAAACATGACTTTTAATGGCTGCATAATATGCCATCATTTAATGAACTATAATTTATTTAGTTATTCTCCTATTATTAAGCTTTGAAGTGTTTTCTAACATTTTTTTAAATTTAAACCTTTCACTACCTCTCTGGTTTCTTTAGGATAGACCTCCAGAAGAGGAATGACAAGAACAAAGAGTATAAATGTTTTGTCCTGGCTGGTGTGGCTCAGTGGATTGGGTATCAGCCTGTGAAACAAAGTGTCACTGGTTAGATTCCCAGTCAGGGCACATGCCTGGGTTGCAAGCTAGATCCCCAGTAGGGGGTATGCAAGAGGCAACCACACATTGATGTTTCTCTCCCTCTCTTTCTTCCTCCCCTCCCCTCTCTAAAAAATAAATAAGTAAAATCTTTATGCATGCTGATAAATTATTTCTCCATCTGGGTTAGGGGGACTATATACTTCCAATACCATCACCACCCTAAAAAGTACCTAGAATTTAACACTCAGGTCAGAAATGAATGTGTGTCAGCTAATAAGTTGTCAGAGTAATGAAGAGAAAAGATAAAATCCATTATAGATTTTAAAAAACAACAAGTCTTTTGGGTGAATACACTGCATTAATCCTATAGAGGAAGAGAGTCAGAAATGCTGATCATTTCTAACCACTGTTCACTTTTTAAGAGACTTTTGTCATGGCAAGTTACTAATATTCACATCTTGAAACCCCTTTCACTCTTTTGGTCCCTATTGCTAAATTCCAATCATCCTGAAGGGGATTGATAACTGTGGCAATTGCACAGAGTGATTGCTACCTGCAGAGGCAATCACTTCCATTGCCTGAAGAACTGATGAGCAATTCATTATCAAAGATTTAATCACCATCAACCTGGGACAAAAAGGGCTTTCTCATACAATTTCCAGGATTTTGTGTGTTCAACCTTCCCTGGCTCCAAATTGGCTTTCCTGAACGGGCATTTGAACTCAGGCTGTGGCAGCAGGTAATCACATAATAGAAAGGGTAGTAGAAAGGTTATTTGCATAACCTGTCTAGAACTTGTGATGTTGACTTTAGATGGGATGACACCTCCATGAGTGGGGTAGCATCTCCTTAGATGATTATGAGAATCTTGGCAGCGAGCCCACAGCTGGTTGTCAGAAAAGCAAAAATGCTGATTAAAAGCAATGTCTAAGAGCTATGATGAAGCAGTATGGGTTAGTGGTCAGAGCTGGAACTTTGAACTTGGACTGCCTGGACTTAAAGACTGCCTCTGTTCCCTCACAACTTGAATAAGTAGACATGTCCCTCGCAATTCTTAATAGAAAAGGTGATGATCGTGGTGACAGCCTCATACAACTGCTACAAAGATGACCCGGGATGGGGCCCAAGTATAGTACATTAATATTATTTCTAAAATATCCTAAAAGTTTCCTTTATTATCTGAACTTGAATTTTCCTATTGATCTCCAGTATTCTTACCATCAAGAACTATTATTTTTAATCACTAGACCTCCCTCTAGGGAGTCCTTGTTCTAAGAAATCACAATGAGAAAAAGGGGAGTAGTGCTTATTGAAGACCCACTATGTGTCAGGAACCTATGTTGTGATATTTAATTCTTACCAATGATTTTTTAAGATAGGTATCATTTTGCATGATACTGTTGTGAGCCAAGGTTAAAGTCCTAGTTCTCCAATTATTATTCATGTGATTTAGGGCAAGTGACCTCTCCAAGCTTCATTTTCTTCAGATGTAAAATGGGAATAATAATAATCACAACTTTACCTTAGTATGATGGCTGGCATAGAGCAAGATCTCAAATAATGCTGATCTTATTATTATTTACTAATTATTTACTTTACTAATAGTAAATAAGTTGAGGCTCATTCAGATACATTAATATTCCCAGGGTCACAAAAAGAATTAGTCGCTGTGCTGAGATTTGAATCCATATCTGTGTGATCCCAAAGGCCATATCTATTTTACTAGATTATGTTGACAGACTGTACTATTTGGTAATAATTCATTTATTCCCATAATCTTATGATCAGAACAAAATTGTAACTGCCAGACAGACTTACCAGTCTTACCAGTTCATGACTAGCAGACAAGAACCATGTGACAAGCACATCATGTTGAAAAGAGTGCCTCAGTTTTCTCACTTTAACTTTTCTAACATGGTTATTTTGAGGCTTAGAAATAATGATTTGAATATACTGCTACTCCTGAAGGAGTAATTATTTTTATATTTTATAATTTCAGCCCAAAGAAACAATAATAAATGACACTTGATTACTTTGTGTAGACCAATTGTTAAGAAATGTAAATTTTCTCAGGTTATTTCATAACATAAAATAATAGTTTAGAGGTTATTATCTCTGTGGTCAAGGACCTTTGCCATCTAAGTACTGTAGCCTGAGAATTATTTTGGTAAAACCTGTTAATGAATATTAGAACTATGCCTGCAATTTGTGTAGTAGCTACTAAGCAACATCTGTCTCTGCCCACATAAGCCAGAAAGATTTTCCCCAGACATGAACACATAGGGAAAGCAAAATTGGGCAAAATTCACCTTTTGGGTATATCTCTACATTAACCATGCATCTTGGCTAAAGATAAAACTGTGGCTAATGCTCATAAATTGAGAGTACTAATAAATCAATAAATGACAGCCCAGATTATAGTTGTACCCTGCCTCCAAAAGCATTTATATGCTGAAAACATACCTTTGTACTTCTCTGTAAATCATTTGGGGAAATTTGTCACTGATACAGGTAAACATGGGGAATTCATACATAATTGTGATACACACAATATTATTTTGAACAAAGAAGCAGAAGTATCAAAAGTAAATAAAGATGACTTCAGTTTAAATCACAAACTATAACATGCAGTAAATAAATATTTTTTAATCTATTCTCTGCTGCATTTGTTAATTCTTACATGTATTTTTAAATAGCCCTCTTGATGGAATCTTTTGCTTGAAGGTAAAAATAACAAGGACTAGATTTATCTTCCTACTTAAAACAACTAAAAAACTGGGCACAATAAATAAAACATTCATTTTCAGATATTGGACATCAGGCAGTTCAAGACAGTTATTCCTGAAAAAGAAAAAGGAACCAAATCAAATAAGTGCCACAAATTGTCCCAACTTACTATTGGAGAGTTTTCAGACCACAGTGTAGGGAGGGGGGACTCAGGCAAAGTCCAGTGGTCTCTCTCTGAATTGACATGAAGCTGGAATTTCAGAGAGACCATGGTGACTAGAGTTTATAGGAAAGAATACTGGAGAGGAGAAAGAGAGACACATAGACAGAGACAGAGACAGAGACAGAAACAGATTTGAAGATCCCTCTCAAGTCCTAGGCTAACTATTAGTCAGAACATTAGTAAGAAAATTATCAAGACCTAGGGAAAGAGTCACCTGAAAGTGGCAGAGGGAGTAACCCCCAGAGCTCACAAAGAACCAGGACAAGTTTCCATTGCTGCCACCCAGAATGAAAAACCTCATAATTTCAGGACACTGGGAAAAGTACTTAGGAGGACATTGCCCTTGTAGTGGGGCAAAATTAGCCCTAAAAAGTGGCTGCTCTGGTCTCTCCCAACAAAGTTAAAAAGCAAGCCTCAAATGTTCAAAACTTTTTCACATAACTAAACTTCATCACAGAACAAAACCCAAGAATATTTATAGAAATACAAAATTATCTAATACCCAAGAAGCTAAAATCACAATGTCTTGTATCCAAACAAAAATTACCAGGCATTCAAAGAAAAAGGAAAATATGATCAATCATAATGAAAAGAATAACAAAGTAATCAAAACATACCCAGTAATGACACATGATGGACAAAGTTTTTAAAAGTTATTATAAATATATCCATATATTTAAGAATGTAGAAGAAATATTGAACATGTTAAGTAGAGACATAGAAGACACATAAAAGACCAAGCTGAACTTCCACAGCTGAAAATTACACTAGAGGAGATCAACAGAAAATTCAACGTTGCAAAAGAAGATTTATGAATTTGAAGACATAGCAATAGAAACATTCCCAAGTGATATTGAAAAAGAGAGAGAATATAAATAAACAGAGCATTAGTGAGCTGTGACTAAATTCAGTTGGTCTAATATATGTGTAATTAAAGACCCTAAAGAGTAGGGGAACAGAAAACAATATTTGAAGAAATGATGGCCCAAAATTTTATAAATGTCATAAAAATTACAAACCATATGATCCAAAAACCTCAACAAACCCAGCACAAGGAGCATTAATAAAATTGCACCAATGCACATTAAACTAAATTTCTTAAAATTAGTAATGAAGAGAAAATTATAAAAGTAGCTAGAAAAAAATACATATTACATGTAAAAGAACAAAGGTAAGAATGACAGTAATCTTGTAAGAAACAATGCAAGCAAAATGATGGTGGAGCAATATCTTTAAAGCATTGAAAAAAACTGTCAACCTGAAATTCTATACCCAGTGAGAATATCTTTTCCAAAGAGTGAAACAAAAAACTTTTGGGGCACAGAGACAAAACAATTCAGCAGAAGCAGATTGGCACTGGAAAAAATGTTAAAGGAAGTCCTTCAAGCAGAAGTACAATGATTTTAGATGGAAATCTGAGATTACATGAAAATAGAATGGTAACTATCTGAGTATATAATAATTTTTTCTCATATTTTAAATTTCCTTAAGATGTAATAGGCTCTTTAAAGCAAAAATAATAATACTCATAAAGGGATGTTATGTGGAAATCATTATGCCCATTTTAGAGACAAGAAAACTAAGACTTGTACAAGTGAAGAACTTACCTAGAGTCACAGATATGTTTGACACCAAAGCCCTAGCACCTGTCATATAGTTGTATATGGGTCTAACTGTGAAATTGGTTAATATTTTTCTATGAACCAACAATGCATTCAGAAATTTAGAGAGGCTTAAAAAGGTATTGATTTGACCTGAGTACCTTGTTGAAGGACAGAAGTCTGAGGTCAATGGATAATTTCAAGTCTATCTTGGTACAATTTCCTTTCTCCCTTTATTTCTCTATGAATAATGTATTTTTGATGGTTCATTTTATGTCTGACATTGTCCACTCTTTTCTTTACTAGAGCACATTTTCTCTAACTGTTCCCTATGAGAAATTAATGCATCCATGAAGTGTGTTCTGTGGTGGACATGGAACAAGAAGTTAAGCAGGCTTGTTTCCTATAGGACACCATAGGATCTTAAATATGATAGCACACATTATAAATCTCTAAGAGAGAAAAGAAAATATACAATATTTCCCATATTGATTTTACCCTAGGAAACATATTTGTGAAACTCTTAGTAGTAGAGCATAAATTAAATATTCTATTGACAACCAAGAGATCAGGGATCAGAGGGAGATACAATTCTTAAGACTTATGTACTCTTAGTGTTTTTGCTAAACTTTGGAAAATGTACGTATGCTTCAGAGTAGGGTCACTGGTAGCAAGAATGCCTACATCTACTGACTTTTTCAGCATTAATAAGTAAATATTGTATGTTAAAACATGAGGGGGGCCCAAAAGAAGAAATTGGTTTCATCACAAGAGACTTCTAGGAACAAAATACTTCTACATTGGTGGTAAAGTTTATATTTGCCATCTTGCTCTTTTTGTCCTTTCTGCTAACATTCCTATTGATTATTATGGAATACAAGTTGTTATGGTGATGAGAGAAGTGTTCAGCTAGATGGAGACTGGGAAAGATGTTGCAAAGAGAAGAAGTTAGGCCAATGTTTTCCAAATGCTAATGTGCATATGAATCACTGGGGATCTTGTTAAAATTTAGGTTTATATTGAATAAATCTGAGGTGGGGTCTGAGACTGTGCATTTCTAACTAACCCCCAGGCGATGCCAATGCAGCTGCCCAATGGACCACATTTTGACCAGTGTCTGTTCTATATACATTTTGGGGAGTGTGCTCTCTTTGTACTTGCCTTGATGCTAATGGGTCTCATGGGATGCTGCCTGCAGGACTGTTCTTTATCTACGCATCTCAACCCAAGAGCAAGAAAATCATAACAACTAACAACCCATGCTCCTGACTAGCAAAACAAATTTTAAAAAATGTCCAAGTTCTCTACCTTGGACTACCAGGCCATCTATAAATTGCTTTTGCCTACCTTTATGTTCCTTCATACCACTGTGATCCCTCACAAAGCCTTTGGTTTATTGGGGGGTGGGCAGGGGTTGGAGGGGCAATTTACATTTCTCTTTATTTTTAAGTTAAACATTTTTTCAATTACAATTGGCATACAATATAATATTATTTCAAGGTTACAACATAGTACAGAAGGATCTCTTGAGACAAATTACTTGCTCAGGGTAGGGGCAGGTAATCAACATTCCTCATCTCTTTTTTCTTTCTGAGAGTTGTTCTTTCTCCCTGCATGCTCTTTGTCTGCCACTGAGACGTTCATTTCAGATTTACTCATTTTGCAAAATCCAGTTAGCTCAGGCTCTACTTTGTCTAAGAAGTCTTTCAAGTACCCCAACCACATGAACTGTGCTCTCCTCCACTGCATGTCATGGCTACTTATAGTAATGTGATTATCACCTGGTACACTTCATATCAGAGCCATGGATATTACATCATCTTTCCCCATTGCCTGTTGAACTCTTGGATAAGAAACCTTGTTTTCCCTATTTTTTAATCTTCTTTCCCATCGTACTTAATATAGAGACATAGCCTACTAAATACTTGATTAATTAGTTGATTATAAACAAATTGTATTGGTCTGTAGGGAAGAATTTACCATTCTATTTTGAAAATAAAATGTAAGAAATCATTTGAGAAAAATACAAGACTAAAAAAATAAAAAATAACTGCCATCAACTGAGAGATTATTAAATTCCAGGCACTGTACTAAGCATATGTCACACATTGACATTTAATCCTCACAAAAACTCTATGAGAACAGAAGTTATCTCCATTTATAGAAGAGCAAACTGAGACTTAGAAAGACAAGTGACTGATCCAGGGTCACCGGTTTTGAAATGTAGATGCACGATGTAATCACCTGGGGAGTTTTAAGAAATATTGATTGGTGCCTGGGCCCCAACCCCAGAGACTGTGATTTCACTGGTCTGGGTTAGGGCTGGGGTATCAGGAGTTTAAGAAGACTGGACTAGGACACACGACTAAGTGTACAGCTGGATCTGTTTGACCCTGTGGCCTGGGTTTTATCCTTGAGTTTCATTGTCTGTAAGCAAGAGTAAGAGGAAAGGTTACAGGGATGGGTTAGAGTAGATTGGCAGAGTTGGAGATGAAGGAGGGTCTAACTTTGACTACATTTAGATATGGGGTTGGAATACAATTGTTACAGGGAAAATGCAGGTTTCCAGGGCTTTAAAACCTGTCATGGCACCTGGCACTATAGTAAATAGTGCAGGTCCTAAATATTTTAACAAGACTGCTTAGGTAACTTCTTTGGTTGCAATCATACAGCAAAATAAGCTATAAAAAGTAACCATTTTTATACCATAGATGAGGTACAATGCCACAAAATGACTGAATAAACTCTTTTTTCCCCTATCAGTTGCCTAGGACCTATTTTATCTTCTAATTGCACAGCAGGCTGATCAAAAGCCCTGCAAAATTCTACACAGAGATTTTCTCCTACCGAAGGTATGTCTTGTCCAGGCTAATCTTCAACTCAGATAAACAGCAGAGCTCATGGAAGGTCAGGAAGGGTAGAGAAAGCGTCGACCTCTCTCAGCCAAGACAGGCTAGGAGTAAATGTCCTTTGTGTTTGCATGCAGGCAGAAACCGTCTCTTTCTCCATAAATACTTGTAGAGGCAGAATGAAGGTTCAGTAACCATCCTCTACTTAGAAGCAGAGAAGAACAAGTGTTGGGAACTTGTTCATATGATTGAAGCTGTACTGTTGGAGAAAGTCTATACGTGCAGGAACACCTGGCATTGCTGGCAGCCACCAGGAGCTCCATTGTAGGCTCCAGGATTGTAGCCAATCCTTTGATACCGTGATTTCAGATTTCTGGCCTCCTGAACCTGAGGGTATAAATTCCTGTTATTTTAAGCTACTCAGTTAGTTCTGATTGTTGAGGCAGCCCTGGAAAATAGTACAGTTGAGTCACAAATTTGCACATTATATGAGATTTCAAAGAAAATCCACCATTTATATTTCCTGAATTAACTTGATAATCCTCACAAATCCTCATCCCAAGAGGTAGTAAGGAAAACCCAAATTTAATTTTATCACATTAACTCAGTATGACAATAGTAAAATGCCTTAAAGTAATTCAGCTTCTTTCTTCTCAGTGTTAACTCCTTTTTTCCTCAGATCCACCATCCAGGCTGTTCCACTGAATCTCGGCTTTTGTGGTCTTCAGCAAGGGTGATGTCTCTTGTTACCTGGTTTCTGGGCAACCTGCTTAGTAGTGGGCAGCCTGGATCCAATGACTGTTGAACTTGACATCTGTGCTCTCCCAGTCCAGACAGGGCCTGTAGTATGTCTCTCCCTGCTTCTCCTCAAGCTGTATTTTCCTCTGAGGGTGATCACTGCCTTTCAGAGTCCAGGCCAGGTGCCACACCCTGCAGCACCCTACCATCGATCACTTTGTCTCCGGAAGAGCAACCCCTAAGGCAAGCTCCCTAGTCATTCCTAGCTAAAACCCAGGTCCCTCAGCAATTAAAAAAAAATCTAGATTTCTCCAGTCCCCACAAGAGCCAAGGAAAGCTTAAGATGTTATCTCACTAACTCTTACGCTAATCACAGGGCCTCTAACTTGACTCTGAAGTAGCCACCCGATGCTGATGTTGGGGACATCTTATAAATTCCTCTCCTTTTGTATCCCAAATAGGAAGCAGGAAGAGAAAAACCCTCTGCTGCTTTCATATTCTTCCTACACCTACCTAGAAGTTGCCCTCTCCCTGCACATTAGCCCAGAGAGGTTGATAACCATACATGTGTTTTGCCACTGGCTTCATTGAGCTAACTTCTTTGTTCTCACCCCACCTGAAACAGCAGGAACAGCCCTTAGCTATGTCTTCCTCTCTCATAATGACAGTCCCTACTCTGCACCCTTCTCCTTTCCAAGGTGGCATCTTTCTTCCCTCATACTCAAGGCTGTATTGGAAGAACATGATTTACCAAAAAATGGAGGAAAAAAACATCTCTTTAAAGTTTTTAAAATATCCCCATTTCATGACTCAATCAAGATGTAAATAAAACATTTGGTGAGTGTTAAGAATAAAATATATGAGTAGAAGTGGCAGAAAATAATCAAAGATTTCTTAAAATAGTTAACATATTTAGGGCATAGTAAACCTTCAGTATTTAAAAAACTTGTAGTTGCAGCAGCATTACTTCCACTGTTAACTGCGGTAATTGGCAAGATGTGAGATGATGGCTAAGGCTTAGACATCAACAATTCCAGTTCACAGCTCAACTGGCTATGGGTGCATGTCTTGACTGGTATTGACCTCAAGAAGAATTTCCAAACATGAATGCCATTGCCAAAATTCACAGTATGTGTTCATAATTTGCACCAAGTAGCAAATGTTCACAAATTGTATGTCTGTTGCCACAGTCATTTTTGTTTCTATTAGCTATAGTACTTACTCATGGAAATGCTGCAACTTCAAAAACAGTAATATCACATTTGTGTCAGTCACTGACATGCTATGGAGGCTGAGGCAGATCCAAAAACATCAGGGCCACATGAGCCATGGTGAGGGCCACATGAGCAAGCACCAGAGGTGCAGGGAATCCAGGGTTATCCCAGTGGCTTGTATCACTACAGGGTCAACTTAGACAAATACCACGCAGGTAACTATGGCAAGGTTAGTATGAGGATTATCACTTCAAGGGGAACCAGAACTTTTGCCCAACTGTCAACCTCAAAAAATTATAGGCCTTGGTCAGTGAGCAGACACAGGTAAATGTTCCCAAAAACAGAACTGGAGATGCTCTCATCATTGATGTGGTGCAATTGGGCTATTAAAATGTCTGGGGAAGAGAAAGCTCCTAAAACCATGTGTCATAAAGATCAAATTCTTTAGCAGAAGAGCCAATGAGAAGATTAACAGCAGGTAGAGCAGACTGATGTCCTGGTTTGAAGCCACATAGAGTTCACTAAATGCTAACAAATGTTCTCAAGAATATTAATGGCACAACAGGTTGGATGTCATTCAATGTCCTCTCTGTCTCTTAAGCTAGAAAGGGCATATTTGCACTCACACTGCCTTCTTGGCTGTGAATCTGAGCTCCACTGAAGAGAAAAGGAGATTTTCCTAGCAACTGATTTCTCATCAGCCAAGATCAGCTTTCAGGTTGGGTGTGACCGTTCTGCACAAATTGTTCCATATCTCATAGTTATGGGTCAGAAATTTCCAGCATCTTCTTGGCTTTACTCTACTTGTATGCATAGCATGCATGCTTTCTTCCTTCAGCTTTCTTCCCTATTTGCCAAGTTGGTAAAATTCTCTACTTTTTTCAAAATTAGTCTGACATCTTCTCTTTCAAGAAATATTCCCTGATTCTCCCAAGGAAAATTAGTCATTCTGTTCTCTCCAAAAGCCCTATTCCTTATAGCTTTACTATTAGTACATCTAATATCCTGTATCACAAGTATTTATTTATGTGATTGCTTCTATCTGCTTTTTAAAGGGAGCAAATTATGTCCTATTCAATTCTGCCTATTTAGGTCAGTGGTTCTTCACACTGACTTCACATTGAAATCCCCTGGGAAGCTTTAAAAAATATGGATGCTTAGTAGAATCTCCAGAAGTTCTGGTTTAATTAGTCTTGAGTTTGGCACTGAATTGCACTTTTTTAGTAAATTGTATTTGAATGCCAAGGATAATTCTAATACACAGCCAAGATAGAGAACCACTGCTCTTGTGCTTGGCATAGAGCTCTGTATAATCTATTAGCCATTTAACCTTTTCGAGTTCCTTATGTTTAATGTTCTCGACCTTAGCAGATTTCCTCTACAACTGCTGTTAGTATGAATCACCAAAATATCTCTTCCTCCTGAAAAACTAAACAAACCTTTGAAGTGGAAGTCTCCATCTATCAGTGTTCTCATCCTAAGGTCATAAAAACACTCAAGAAATAACACCCTGTGAAGGAGGGAGGCTAGCTGTTGACTTTATTATTCTTGCATAAAGCCCACATATACCCTGGGAGATACTCTGTGGCCCAGAAACAAGTCTGAAACAACATCAACAACAAATCTGACAGGAACTCCCCTACTGTTTGAATTCCTGGGCTCTTACTTCACCCCTCCTTGGAATCCAAAGACTGTTCAAATTGCTTCCCAATAATTCTATTTAAGATGAGGGCACTGTTATCAAAAGGGCTACATAGATATCTGTGTCAGATTTCCCCATTCTTTTTTTCTGTTTTGACTAGGAGAGTTTCCATTGTGGTGCTCAGGTGCAAAGGCAGAAAGAGGCTTTTGCATCAGGTAGACAATGGTGTGAGCTAGAAGCCTCTTGAGAGATCTTTGGCATATTTCTGAAGTTACACAGAAGGAAAAGAAACCTGAACACTTCTAATTACAATGAGATGTTCAGAGCTTTCTCCATCAGCCCCTCCCTTAGTGGTCTGATCATTCTGAAGACAGATTGGGGATGCTCTCCTCTTATCAATATTAATCTGTTTGCTTTCTGGACCATGAATAAGCAGCTCCACCCACTTCCTTGTACCTAGCTTGATCTGGAGGCCAGCCATCCTTCTATATTGTACTGATTTATACACATTCTAATATGCAGGCCAGGACTGAACTTAATGAAGGCAGACATGTTTTGATTCTTCCCCTTTATTATTTTGAAAACCATATTAATTTAGGCTACACTGACATTATGAAAGTGTCCCTGGATGGGGGGAAGCCATCCTTTGCCTGAAAACATCTTCACCAACGCTGATAACCCATCATTCAAAATGCATTCTTTGAGATTTAGGGCAGCTAGTGTAGTGCCAGGCACCTGTTCCATCCTCATTGGTGATAACATCAACTTTCCAGGGCCAGGGGTAAAATCTTAGAAGCAGGGGGTGTACAATGCAATTCATCATTTGTCATATCAGAGATGAGGAAAGACAGGAGAGAGAAAGGTGGTTCTGCTTAGGCAGCATTCAATGTCAGATCTGAGGTGGAGTGAGAAGACCAGATCTAGAATGAGCTAAGAGAGGTGTGCTTCAAGCATTCTTATGAAGCACAAAAGGAAAAGACTTGCCATTTTAAAGATGTGAGACTTAAAGAGACAGTGCAGAGAATTGATGACTATAGTCAGCATGTGGCAAGTATTTTCTATGGGTCTGGCACTGACCTAAGAGTTTTTCATGGATTGTCCAATGTGATTTTCATAACATTGCTCAGAGGAAAATGCTACTATCATTTTCACCTTTATTTTATAGACAAAGCAACTGTGGCTCAGGAAAGTGAGGAATTGGTCTACAGCCATGCAGTGAAGAAATTGGTGAAGCTGGAATTTAAGCTCCAAATGGCACAGTTGACCATTACTCTATACTTCCTCATTAACAGGGATCTTAATAAACATTCTTTTTTGGAGGGGGAATCTTAGCATCCAGGGGACAGTTTGAAGAGTAGGTACTGAGAGAGATGGGATAGGGTGCTCCCAAAACAAGCTCCACACATTTGTCTCGGGCTGCTCTGGTTTCTTGAGCTGGACTCCACCACCCACTCTGGCCATAATGTGATATACATTTCAGGTATCATGAATATGGCCACAGATGGTCTGGAGAAGATCTTTGCCCACTGTCATTCATTTCTGAGCACTGGCAAGTGGAAATCATGCTACTCAGTCAACCAGAGGCCAACATAGTCACATTTTTTAGATTGTGTTTGGCCTCTCACATACAGACCCATTGGCCTAACCACAAGATCAGTTAGTCTGGTGTAGTTTCTCAATATTAGCATTATTGACACTTGGGGATGGATAATTCTTCATTGTGGAGGGCTGGCCTGTGCATAGCAGGATACTTAGCAGCAATCCCTGGCCTCTATTCACTAGATGCCAACAGCACTCTCTGACCTAGTTGGGACAACCAAAAGTGTTTCTAGACATTGCTAAATGTCTCTTAGCAGTAAAATCACCCCCAGTTAAGAAATGTAGTATAGTTCCCAAAGTTTAGTGCACATCAGAATCAGCTTAGGGGCTCAATAAAAGATTTCTTGGCCTCATCCACAGAGTTTCTGACTCAATAGTTCTAAAGTGGATCTAAGAAATTGTATTTCTAATAAGGTCCAGGTGATGCTTAAGCTGCTAGCCCAGGAAACACACTTAGAGAATCACTGAATTAGTCTGTTGCATATCCAGAGCCACATACATCACTAATCCTGAAAAGGCACAATAGAGGGAGTGTGGATGAGTCTGGGAAGTTCTTCCTCACTGCTAGAAAAACAAAACTCTGACTGATACTGAGTAAGAATCAGGTAGTGAAAAGAAACCTAATGTTAGAATCAGTCGACATGAATTTAAGTCTGGAAAAAAAAAACACCTGGATGGGATATTTAAGCTCTCAAAACCCCAATTTCCTAACCTATAAAATAAAGCTAAGAACAAATGACAAAGCCATGGTGTATTTACACAATAGAATATTACCTGGCTGTAAAAAAAAGAAGGAAACCTTACCCTTTGTGACAGCATGGATGGACTTGGAGAACACTATGCTAAGTAAAATAAGCCAGTCAGAGAAAGACAAGTACCATATGATTTCACTCATATGTGGAACTTAATAAACAAAATAACCTAACAAGCAACATAGTGACAGACTCATAGATAGCAGGCTGACAACTGCCAGAGGTAGGGGGCAAAGTAGGGGCTAGGGGGTCGAGCAAAAAAATAAAAAAACTCATGGGCACAGACAACAGTGTAGAATGGCTGAGGGGTGGGGGTGTGGGAGAGTTGGAGGAGCATATAGGGGAATAAATGGTGATGGAAGGAGATTTGACTTGGGATGGTGAACACACAATACAGTGTACAGATGAGGTGTTATAGAACTATGTCCCTGAAACCTACATAATTTTGTTACCAATGACACCCCAATAAATTCAATAAAAAAAGAAAAAAGTGACAACCTACTTATTCTAGATTGTTTGGTGACTCAGTGAAATAACAGTGTTCCCCAAACTTTGATCATCCTCAGAACACATCATAATTTCTTAACATACCTATGCAGCACCTAAAATAAATACTTTTCTTTAAATCAATGGACTAAAGGGGGAGGGACTCAATCATCTACTTTATCAGAAAGATAATATGAGGGTAATTATGGTTTTCAATTGATAATTATGTTTTTCCTAATATATGTTAAGATAACTATTAAAATCTCCCTGCACCACTTAAAATCCTCATTTACCTCATATGGTTCATGTTATCCCACTTTGGAGAGCACTGAGATATTTGTGAGGGAGCTTTATAGGTTGCAAAATGTTGTACATATTCACGGTGCTGTTATCAACTTTGTCTAGGTAGTGAAGTTTTTGTAGCTTTCTAATAGAAAAATAATGTGAGAAAAATAATGAGACCAGGATGGCCTTCCCCAGTGTAAGCTAATGCAGCAAGTGTGTTTTCCTTTTGTTCTTTAGTTTGGCTGTATGTCAGAAATGCTACTTGGACCTGTGATCCCATCACTTTAGGTCTCAAGAGCTCTTCCTAATATTCTCTAATATCATTTCAAATGGGAGATGATGAATTAAAAGGGCAGAGAATATTGGAGCCAGTAGGAGTACACTTGACCCTACCAAGATCCACCTGAGTTTCAGTTATTTTTCTTATAATTATCAAAACAGGTCTTACTCCAGAAGAGACCCCCATCGATGGCTTCATCATAGCACCTCCCAGAGGGGACATCACTTCCAAGCCTTGCCAATGTCTGCCTGTGGCAAACTCTACCTTCCCCGACTGCCTATGATCATGTGGGATCTTGGTCTTAGCGTCTTCTTGGAACAGGCTCAGGTCCTCAAGCAACTGCTTTTCAAGCTAAGCCAGTGGCTCTCCCTTCTATGTATACTAGACTCATCTTGGAAACTGTGAAAATGTTTTGATGTATGTCCCCACCCCAGAGTAATTTGATCAAGAATCTCTGGAAGTGGGACCTAAGCCTCAGGATTTATAAAGCAGAAACAGATGAGGTAACTTTCTCATTAAAAATCCATATGTGGCCCTAATCAATGTGGCTCAGTTGGTTGGTGAGTCATCCCCATAAACCTAAAGGTCACAGCTTTGATTCCTGATCAGGGCACATGCCTGGGTTGCAGGTTCAATACCCAGTCAGGGCATGTACACTCATACAAGAGGCAACCAATCAATGTTTCTCTCCCACATTGATGTTTCTCTACCTCTCTTCCTCTCTCTCTCTCAAATCAGTAAGCTTGCCCTCAGATGAAGATAAAAAAAAATTAAAAATGTGCATCCATGGTCAAGAACACAGTTTTAAGTGAAGGGAAAAAAATATCTGTAAATACTTTGAGTCTTCTTGTAAGGACCTCTGCCTTAGGGATAAGTACACATCAATTTCAGTTCTAAGAACTCCAAGACCTTTTAAACACGTCCCCTTGAGCTCATACATTTTTTCTTTTCCCCAGATGGCAACTCAATCTGTTTTCCACCTTAAGACTCAAAGAAGGGGATAAATACTTCTGAGTGGCCAATACTATAGCCTGCGGCATTTATCGAGCATTTACTTCTATCCATGAAGTTCCAAAGGAAGACACCATTTTGGTACATCAAACCAAGCCTCAAGGCACAGAAGGTTAGGCTAGGGTCAGACACAATCTGCAGTTAGGTCAAGTAATCCCTTCCTTGAGAACATAGAATTTGAAGGTAGTTGAGATGAAGAGAGAGAAAGGGAGAAAAAAGAAAAGAGGCAGGTTTTCTGCATGAATAATCCAGTCACATGAAAACTAGAGGTACCTGCAGTCTTTTTGTTGTTTTGCTTTTTTTCCTTTTGTGGAAAGTAAAGGAAGTTGTTATGCAGTGAAAAAAAAAGAATGTAGCAAATACACAGGGAAGCTCATATCGTGGAGAGAAAGTTTACATGGTTTTTAAGACCCTGATTATTCCCATTTGCTCCTGAAAACCAGAACTGTTTTTGGACTCTGTAAGACATCAGTATTCTTAAAATTAATTCCTATTTTTGCTTAACTCGCCTGAGTGGGTTTCTGTTACTTGTAAAAAGTAAGTTAATATGACTATGCATAGGATATAAAGGAGGGGCACAAAGAAATATGAGACTTTGGCAGATGTGATACAGGAATTTACAATCCAGAACATACAATAGAAGAATGAAAGCTTTAGAGTCAGACACAAGTCAGCTCAAACTGTCTCTCACCAACTGTGTTATTTTGGGTAGTTACTTTACCTCTGTGAACCACAGTTTTTTCATCTCTGCCAAGCATACCAATATTTCATGTACGTGTTGTAAATATTGAACACTGATATGCCGTCTGGCACATCACTGGGGTCTCAACTAACCAGAACTCCTTTTCCCATTTTAGAACTAGAAGGGATTTTAGGGAACAAAGAGGAGAAACTGCTGAGGGCTTTCCATCCAAGATCTGAGTGTGACCTTGGTTTCATGTGATAATAACCTCCTTACCTCGCCCCTTGTTCATGACTAAGGGCAAAGAGGAGGGGTGCCATCACATAACCTAAGGAAGTCTTCCTGCACTCCTGACTTCATGCAGTCCAGAGGGCATTAAAGTAGCTAATTAAGCAGTTTTCTCCTAGAAGTTTTCAGGTAGAAAGAGGGGGGTCACAGAGCTTGAGTGCAAAAAGGAAAAAGTTCATTGCAGTATGTGCTTTGAAAGTCTTATTCTAAAATAAAAATTAGAAAAAAACTGGGTCATTGAATTGAAATTCATCAGGATCCTCATTAAAAGTTTGATTTATTTTTTCTCATATGAATCCTAAGTAACAGAGGAATGTGAAAATGATATTGGGTTATTTTGGGGTCATAGAAAAAGACAGAGTTGGCTTCACATTTTGGCTTATTAGATTATTAGATTAGTGGCTTCAGGCAAGCCAAACCCCCTGTTTTAGCCTCAGTTTGGACACATTAGGAACTAAAATCCCTCATCCATTAGGTTGATTGAAGGAATTAAGTTCTTGTAAAGTATCCCGAAATGCCCAGTATGTGGTATGTGCTCAATAAAAATCGCCTGGCTGGCGTAGCTCAGTGGATTGAGCGCGGGCTGGGAACCAAAGTGTCCCAGGTTCGATTCCCAGCCAGGGTACATTCCTGGGTTGCAAGCCATAACCCCCAGCAACCGCACATTGATGTCTCCCTCTCTCTCTCTCTCTCTCTCTCTCTCTCTCTCTCTCTCTCTCTCTCTCTCTCTCCCTTCCCTCCCTAAAAAATAAATAAATAAAATCTTAAAAAAAATCATCACCTCTCCTCACCTTAGTGCACTGTTGGTGGGAATGCAGACTGGTGCAGCCACTGTGGAAAACAGTATGGAATTTCCTCAGAAAACTAAAAATGGAACTGACTTTTGACCCAGCAATTCCACTGCTGGGATTATACCCTAAGAACCCTTAAACACCAATTCAAAAGAACCTATGTGCCCCAATGTTCATAGCAGCACAATTTACAATAGCCAAGTGCTGGAAGCAACCTAAGTGCCCATCAGCAAATGAGTGGATTGAAAAACTATGGTGCATTTACACAATGGAATTCTGCACAGCAGAGGGACAAACACCATATGATCTCACCTTTAACTGGAACATAATCAACAAAAGAAAAAAGCAAACAAAATATAAACAGAGTCATTGAAATTAAGAAACATCTAGTTTAAAAACCCTTGGTCAAGATGGAGGCATAGGTAGAAACCCTTCATCTCCTTCAACAACCGAAAGGAAGATAACAACCAATCTAAAATCAATAAACAACCAAAAGTGCCAAAAAATCAAACTGCATGGATCTCCTACAACCAATGAATTAAGAAAAATTCAACCCAAACAACCAGATCTGTAAGGTGGACCATGCAGACTGACTCAGAAAAACCACAGTGAAGTGGCTGAGGGGCAGAGCTGTGAGGGAGGGACTGACTCAAGGAGAAAACTGAGACTCAGAGCTGGCTGTGGGGTAAGGCTGGAGTTGCTGTGGTGGGAGATACTTCCAGTCTGACACTAGAGTCTGTTAGAAAGTGTGCTAGAGACAAGCAGAGGAACTGCACTGTCCCCTCTCTGGCCCCTCCCACACAGGCAGCACAGCAAAGAGGGTTGCTCTGCCTGCATAAATACCTAAGGCTCCACCCCCTTACAACCTATCAGCTGTGCCAAGACAAAGAAATATGGACCAAATGAAAGAACACAGCAAAACCACAGAAAGAGAACTAAGCGATGAAGAGATTTCTAGCCTATCTGATGGACAATTTAAAGCCCTGGTAATTAAAATGCTCAGAGAATTGATTGACTTTGGTTGAAAAATAAAAGAACAAATGAAAGATACCCAAAATGAAATAAAACAAAATATTCAGGGAACCAAGAGTGACAAGAAGGAAACCAGAATTCAAAGCAATGATTTGGAACAAAAGGAAGAAATAAACATCCAACTGGATCAGAACAAGAGAAACAAGAATCCAAAAAAAAAAAATGAAAACAGGCTGAAGATTCTCTGGAACAACCTGAAATGTTCCAACATCTGAATTATAGGGGTGCCAGAAGGAGAAGAACAGCAGCAAGAAGTTGAAAACTTATTTGAACAAATAATGAAGGAAAACTTCCTGAATTTGGTGAAGGAAATAGACTTTCAGGAACTCTGGGAAGGCCAGAGAGTCCCAAAGAAGTTGGACCCAAAAAGGAACACACCAAGGCACATCATCATTAAGTCACCCAAGATTAAAGACCAACAGAAAATCCTAAAAGCAGCAAGAGATAAGGAGACAGTTACTTACAAAAGAATTCCCATAAGGCTATCAGCTGATTTCTGAGAAGAAACTTTACAGGAAAGGAGGGGCTGGAAAGAAGTATTTGAAGTTATGAAAGGCAAGGAACTACATCCAAGATTACTCTATCCAGCAAAGCTATCATTTAGAATGGAAGGGCAGATAAAGTGCTTCCCAGATAATGTCAAGTTAAAGGAGTTCATCCTCATCAAGCCCTTATTATATGAAACATTAAAGGGACTTATCTAAGAAAAAGAAGATAAAAAATATGAACAATAAAATGACAACAAACTCACAACTACCAACAAATGAACATAAAAGAAAAGAAAAACAATGAAAAAATGAAGCAAACAACAAGAACATGAACAGAACCAGAGAAATGGAGATCACACGGAGGGAGTTCAGTGGGGAGGGGGAAGGGAGGAATGAGGGGGGAGTACAGGGAAGAAGAAGCATAATTAGTAGCCATAAAATAGATGGGGAGAGATAAAAATGGTATAGGAAACAGAGAACTCAAAGAATTTATAGATACAACCCATGGACATGAACTAAGGCAGGGATGCTGGAGGGTTGGGGGTACAGGGGGGAGGAGGGATAAAGGGGAAAAATGAGAAAACTGTAATAGCATAATCAATAAAAATACTTTAAAAAATAAATTAAGAACAACCTGACAATAGCCAGAGGGTAGGGAGAGGGGACAATGGGGAGAAGGGTTTTCAGGAACTACTATAAAGGACACATGGACAAAACCAAGGGGGAGGGTGGAAGCATGGGAGAGAGGTGGGTTTGGAGGGGGTAGGGGAAGGGGTGGGGAGAAAATACAGACAATTGTAATTGAACAACAATAAAATAATTTAAATTAAAAAAAGACATAAAAATTGTCACCTCTCCTCTCCATACCCCCATAAAGCTTTAGTGTGGCCCTAAAAAAAAACATGTATTTTAGGCTTCAAGTTCCACTTTTGATTTGATGACTGTGTAAAATTACTTAACCTTTAAGACCCTCAGGTTCTATCTCTTTTAAAAAGGAATAACAACACCAACCTATAGTGGACCCTAATTTTGCTCGCACAGAACCATTTTCCTTTCTTTCTTTCTCACAGATCATGATTTTCTTCAGGTACTATGAACTCCCATGATTCCAAAGGGCTGATATCACCCTCAGCTCCAAAGATGACCTAACTGGTCTGGAATAAATCCTATTCTCTGATTGGTTGAGAATGGGCTTGTGACACAATTTTGGTCAATGAGACAAGAGGAGAAGCTCACTGGGCACTTCTGGGAAATGTTCCCTTCTTCCAAGAGTCTCTTTTATTCCTGGCTGTTGTCTGATTAAGATGTGATACCTTCTAATGACCAGCCTCTTGGTGAAGCCAACACTGAGGAAAGCAGAGAAGAAACACACAAAGAACCTGGATGCTTGGATTACTGTTGATCCTCTAAATCAGCCAGCATTGAAACCTGCCTTGCCTCTGAGTTTCCAGTTATAGGCTTTAAGCCAGTGGGAAGTACAATTTCTGTTACTTATACCCAAAACTGTCCTAACTGATGACAGCTAAGATACCATATATAAATGGCTTGTCACAGTCAAGCCTGGCACCCTAGTAAGGACACAACAGTTAGCTCTTATAACTGATGCCATAAGGATCACTATAACCCTAACTAGTTTACAACAATTAAAAACAATAGCAGCAATGCAAGTGATAATAGCTAACACTTCCTATGTACCAGATACTGTTTTAAGTGTTTAACATACTTCAGTTTTTTAATCCTCATGACAACCCCATGAAATAGATGTCATAATTATGCCAATTTTACAGATGGAAAATGAGGTTCAGAGAGACTAAATAATTTCCCTGAGGTCACAAAGCTGTTGGTGATAGTAGTAATATTTAAACCCAGGCAGCCAACTACCAGGGTCCATAATAGAAAGGAGAGGAAGATCACAAGGAAATATGATTTCACCTCCTTATATAGCCTTTCTTCTTCCCTCCAACTTCTATGCAAAGTCAAAGCAGATGAATAAGTTCCCTAAAGAGGGACCCCCATGAGATAAAGAGGGGGTTGATTTTGGAGTCAGATATATTTGTGACCTCAAATAAAATCACAATATGACTCAATTGCCAACCTGTAAAGGAGGTAGGGGAAATACCTTCTGGGATTGCTGTGAGGCCTGGGTAGAATGCTTTATATTAAGTGTGCTGCTCAGAGCCTAAATGAGAGCTATCAAAGATGAACTATAAGAGTATTTGAGCATTTCCTACCTTTATTCCATTTACCAATCACCTGCCTTGTCTCATTTAATGATGACATGAAGAGGAAGAAGACTTAAGGAGACTGTCTGTCAACCATGTTAACAGTTACCACTGTAAACCCCTCTCATTGTTCTCCCCATGAAGGAGTCTGATGATAATTCCTGTCCAGGGCTTCATTTCATAACCAAGGCCAATTTGACTCATTATCTTCCTGTCAGCACCAGGAGAATGAAAACCAACTGTCATAACCAACTTGCCCTGCTCTGAATAGAATAGTGGAGGGAGAAGTCGATAGTGAATTCCCTGTATAGGTCATTAACCCTGAGGACAACATCAAGGATTCTCAACCATCCCAGCCCTGGACAAAACTGCAGATGCCAGGTACCTTCTGAGTAACCTCAAGGGATGACATTTGAAGAAAGAAGCTACATGGCAAGGGCAGAAGAGGTAACATATGGCAGAAATGAATAAAGAGTGATGTTCAGATTCATGAATCATACCAAACCAGAGCACAGGTTCTGGAATCAGGCTTATGTTGGCTCAGATTCCAGGTGTCCTGTGGCCTTGGGAAGACTGATTAATATCACTGAGCCTCAGTTTTGTTGCCAGCATAATGGAATAACACTATATATATAGTGCTAAAGGAAATAGGCTACTCTCTGAAAACCAATTGTTTTTTTCTCATGTGCCAAAGGTGATAAAGTGCTATTGCTTCCCAGTGCTGATTCTCTGCATTTCTTTTCCTTCTTGCTTCCAGAAGTTCAGCTCCCTTGACGTTTATGTGAAGTATTTACTATCCATACCCCTTTCTTTTCACAGTCTTCTGCTAACCTCACAGTCACTCAGTCACTAAAGATTCACACACTTGCATCACTGTCTTCCTGTCCACCATTATTTCTGTCATCCTTCTTTATGAACTCAATATCACATATATTATCTATCCAATTATCCATCCAGGGACCTAGTTCTTCAGGACCTATCTTCACAAATCTGCCACCCACTTGCATGGTTACATCCTAGAACTTAGAGTGCACTGAATTGAAAATCTCAAAGTTTAAGTAATCCATCTCACCCCTTGTAGAACCTTGTAATCCAGCAATTCTTCCTCATCATTTAACCTCTAATCTGTGGTTTCCATCACCACCTCACTCTTCATCATCTTTTATTCATTCTTACTTCCTAAACACAGTTTACATTCATGGTTAAGCTCTAAACCATGTCACTTGGGGACATCCTTAACTTTTTGATCTCCTACTTATACTACTTTTGTCTCCCTAGCCAAGTCCAGGTTAAACCCAGCACTTTACATCAATTGTGGCTGCAGCCCAGCAGCTCAACATGGCTGCAGAAACATACACCCAGCTGACACTATACCTTGATGACCATATTTCTACTAGAAAGCTTTACTGTGCTTTCTTGAAAATTTGCCTTTGTGTTTTCACAGGATAACTACTTAACATCTTCTCCCTGAACCTCCAATGCCTCTTCTCTCCTCCTTGGAAAGTAGATGACCATTCTCTTATTTCACTGATAATATAGAAGCAGTTAAAGAACTTCTTCATCCTCCCACCCCACCACCAAATTTATAAGTATCTGTAAGACCAACTCTGATTTCCCAGTTATGCTGTGTGAACTGTCTGTGGAAAGCTAACCCCTACACTATGACTCTTTCCACCTCACAGAATTTCCTGCTTCAATGTCCCTTTCTCTCTCCTGCATCAATTCTCCCCTCTTTGTGGACCATTCCCATAAGCATACAGACAAACTATGGTAACTCATTTTTAAAAACACTTCCCTTGGTAATACTTATCCTTCCATCCATCATCCCACTTCTCTTTCCTATGTAACACAACTATACCACATTCCAGACTTATTCTAACTGTATCTACATGACTCTTATCTACACCATTTCATTTATCAAGCTTGCCAATAACTTCCATATTGTCAAAATTAATAGTCAATTCTCAGTCCCCCTCCTACAAGAACTCTCAGCAATCTTTGACACATTTGGCCATTCTTCCTTAAACATTGTCTTCACCTGATTTGGAGATGTTACACTCTTCTTCACTGGACTATTCTCTTTTCTGGATCTTCCTCATATACCAATTTCTAAAAGTTGAAATGTTCCAAGATTCAGGCCTTCACCTCATCTTTCCTCCTCTCCCCTGTCTTCTCTTCTCCATCTAAACTCTTTCCCAAGATGGCCACATCAATTCTTACCATTTTAAATATCACCCGTATGTTGATAATCCCATAATTAATATTGCCAGGCAATCTTTCCACAGTACTCTACTGTTTACTCACCTCTCCAACTGTTGATCCAAAATCTTCATGTAAACATCTAGTGGGCATCTTAAATTCCTTAGGTCAAATACAGAACCTTTGATATCTCTGAGAAAACCTACTCCATATCCAAAAATGTATGACTAATTTAATCATTATCACTACATTCATTATAACTCTTAGTAAGACAGGGAGAAAAAAACTATGGCCCTTGGGCCAAATCCAGCCCACCATCTGCTTTTGTAAATAAAGTTTTATTGGAAAATAGCCACCATCATTTGCTTGTATATTGTCTCTGGCTGTTTTCATGGTACAATGGAAGAACTTAGTGGTTGTGACAGAAAATATTAGCCCACAAAAAATAAAATTTTTACCATTTGGTTCACTACAGAAAAAGGTTGTTGACCACTAACCTTCCACACCATTTTTTCATTCCTGTGTGACTGCCATGGTCTTCCATTTGGTAATCTTTCTTCCATTATTTTTCCTCTTCCTAACCCAAAAGTCAGAACAATGTTCTTTAAAAATAAGTCATATCTTGTCACTCTCCTAATTAAAAAAATTATTTATTCTATCACATTTGCAATAAAAGCTATACACTGTGTCATTAGCCTACAAGATTGATGAAAGGATTTGGATGTATTTTCATCTCCAACTTAATTTCCTACAACTTTATTTCCTTTTTTTCTTACTCACCAACTCCAGCCACTTTTTTACTATTCCTCAAAAGGACAATCTCTTTCACCCTTCAGGGTCATTGCATTTGTTTTTCCATCTGCCTAAAGCACCTTTTATCCACATAGCCCTGTGACTGCTTCTTTTTATCATCTTCTCCCCTATAAGAATACAATATCCCATTTGACAGGATTTTGTCTCTCTTATTCATGGAAATGTCTATAGCACCCATAACATTGTAGACTCTCAATATATAATTGTGGAGTAAGTGAACAAGTGAATCCTAACATGGACATAAGCAGAAGGGACTGTGAAAGAACAAAGAAAAAGCACTTAGCCTATCCTGGCATTGAAAGATGGATAAGAAGTCTAGAAAATAAGGCAACAGTGGCAGGGGAAGGAGACTCTTCAGAAAGAGAGCAAACTGTGCAAACACAGTAACCAAGAGAGAGGTCAGCATCTTAGGAGAACAAAAGTAATAGGCACATATGGAATACATCATATACATCATGGAATACATACATCATCATGATTCAGGTGTGGAAATAGGCATAGGAAACATGATAAAAGATCTTGATTGTCAAGCTAAGATATTTACATTTTTGATGTTATTGAAGATTAAACAGAACAGTGGTATAACCAGAAATGCTGGTGTCTACCACTTAGGTTGTTCTACTCCATATTTCACATTCTCTCTCCCCTACTATTGATTGTTCCTCTGGATTTTTATTATCAAGTGTATTAATTTGTTGTTTGTTTCTAGAGTCAAACTTAAAAATGTCTATAATCTCTTATTCATCAGTCCCATTTCTGGAATTCCACAACAAGCTAATTACCTAATATCCTAAAAGAGCTATATATGCACAAAGATGTTTATCATTTATCATTTATTATAGGAAAAATTAGAATAAACTAAATATTTTACAAAAACAAAATTGTTAAAAATATGGTATATCTACTTATTATAGTATTATAAAATCATTAAAAATAATGTTTTTCTAAAAGGTCAGGGAAAAAATCAGTAGTTACCAGGGACTTGGGGTGGGGAGAGAAGCTAATTTAAAAGGTTTATAAAGCTCTGGTTGGTGTGGCTCAGTGGATTTTGCACCAGACTGTGAAGTAAAGTGTTGCTGGTTCAACTCCCAGTTGGGGCACATGCCTGGGTTGCAGGCCAGGTCTCCAGTTGCAGGGGCATGCTAGAGGCAACCACACATTGATGTTTTTCTCCCTTTCTTTCTTCCTTCTCTTCCCTCTAAAAATAAATAAATAAAATATTTTTTAAAAGGTTTATAAAAATTTTTGGTGGCATTGAGGCTGTTTTATTTCTTGATTATAATGGTGGTATATATTTGTCAAAATTCAGAGAACTGAGCACTGAAATTGGTGAATTTTACTGTATTTAAAATATACCTCAAAAATTCTGAAAAAATAAAACGATACTTTTAATGATTTGAATGCCATGGGGAAATTATATTTGCAATATGAAATAATATCAAGTAACATAGAAACCATCTAAAAATAATACTGGAAGAAACTGCCAAGATACTAACAATAGATTAGTTTTTGGTGGTGGAAGAGTAAATTTTCTACTTTTTTCCTTCTTTTCTGTGCTTCATTATGATAGTAAAACAAGTAAATCATGCTTTAAAATATGATACATTATGTAAGGTTTTCACATGTCACTTTGATATCTGTTATCTGCTGGAGAAGAAACAGTGGTGAGTACCACGGACAGCTCCTGGGTATTTATTAGATACCTTTTCCAAGGATTTAGAATGAGACCTAGCTTCTCCCTCTCATCACTTGAATGCAATTCCTCAGGTCAGAAGATACAGTTTTCTCTCAGAAGGCTCTGTGATTGAATGCCCTCTGCTAGCTAATACACATCCCAGTCCCTGAATCCCTCTCCAGGACTGTGTGAATAAATGTGTGACACACTCACAATACTTGGTGATCATGAGAGAAAAATGGTGTTACTATCCGGACACTTGAAGTAGACAAACTCTTCAAAACCATTTCAAAAATCACATGTTAGACCCTTTCAGAAAATATATATTGCAAACAACAATAATAATTATGCCCTTTGGAAAATGGATTTTTAAACTTCCATCTAGGTCCATCAGAAACTTTCTGCCCAATGCAATGTATGTTTTGCTTCCTTGTCTAAATGCTTTTGATGGACTGAAGTGGTGGTGGGGGAAAACATCTGAATGAGGACAAACAGAGAAATCAAGAAACAAGATAGAAAAGCTATAATAAATTATAGATTTTGATAAATTACCCCACACTGTCAAGTTTCAATTACTGAAACACACAGTTTACATAAGTAATTACTGAAGAAATTACCACAGAAGCACATCCATTCATTGAATTATAAGGCATCCATTCTCTCCCCTGATTGCATCTTCAGTTTCCAGGATGCCAATCACAGCTTCACCCAAAACTTTAATGACACAATCTTTTTTGGATTAAAAAATACCATTGAATGTAAAATGTGTACAGGGATGATAAGAAAAAGATGTTGATTCATAATGAGGGTAAAAATGGCTTCCATGACTTAATTGCAAGCCAGAAACTTGACAGCTAGAAGTTGGCTCTCTGAGAGTTATTGACATCATCTTGGGGGTCAGGAGAGATTATCTATGGAGGGTAAGGCACCACTATATCCTGTCAATGTTAGAGTGTCATGTAACATTATGGATGGATGAACCTTTAAGAGCTTTTAGTCTAACTTTCAACCCAATGCCCACATCCTTTCATCAACTTAATATCTAGTTATGCATACATAAACATACATGTTCACACATCTATTACATCCCTAATAGAAGACACTCAGTGTTCCCTTATGTTTCCACACTCTGTTTTTTAAGTTATTTTAAATCAACCTTATTGAAGATATAATTTATATACAATAATAATCATCCATTTAAGTTTGATGACTTTGGATACATACACCCAGATAGCTATCATTATATTCAACTTATGGAATATATTCATCACCCCAGAATGTTCCTTCATTACTATTTCTAGTCAATACCTCTCCCACCCAACCCCAGAAGCAGTAACTTTTTGTCTTCTATCACTAGAGTTTATCTTTGCTTTTTCTAAATTTTCATATAAATAAAATTATACAGAATGTCTTCTTTTGTGTCTGTCTTTTTTCTCTTATCATAATGCTTTTGATATTCACCCATGTCATTGTATATAACAATGGTTTGATTTTCTTATTGCTGAGGAGTATTTTATTGTATGAATATATCACAGTTGGTGGACATTTGGGTAATTTCTAGTCTGAGCATTAAGGGACAGCATCACTTTCATAAGGTTTTAAGACCTAAGCCACCATCTAACTCAACCACCATTGATTGAAAGGAGACTGCTCAAGAGAGTGGGGATGATTCTTTCCCAAGAATCATTTCTCATATCTGTGAGTGAATCAGTCACTCAGAAAAAAAAATTGGTGAACTCACAGAATGAAGGACAAAGGGGCATGCAACACAAAGAGTAGAAGTTTCAGGTTATGGGGTATAGTGGATTAGATAATGTTCCCCCAAGAATTAATGTCCACCCATAATCTCAGAATGTGGCCTTATTTGGAAATAGAGTCTCTGCAGATCTAATTGAGGTAAGGATTGAGATGGGATTCTGGATTAGGATGCGTTCTAAATACAATGAGTATTCTTATAAGACACATAGCAAAAAAGATCATGAGAAGTCAGAGGCAGAGATTGGAGTGATGCTGCTACCACCACAAAATGACTGGGACCACCAGAAGCTGGAAAAGTCAGAGAAGAAATCTCCCTTAGAGATATCAGAAGGATCCTGGACCTGCCAACACATTTACTTCAGACTTTTAGCCTCCAGGACTCTAAGAGAATAGGTTTCCATTGTTTTAAGTCACCAAATTTATGGTAGTTTGTTACAGCAGCCCTAGGAAACTATTATGTTATGACTGTCCAAGAACAGGAGATAAACTTTCGCAATCATCCTGCCATTTAATCATCACAATGTGCCCACAGATAGATAACATTATCCCCATTGTATAGGTGAGGAAACTACATCTCAGAGGGGTTAACTGATTCATTTAAGATCACAAAGATCCTAACTGGAAAAGCAGGGATTTGAACTCAGGCAATATTTCTCCTGCCTCTGAGCCCAAAATGAGATAAAGTGTGGCTGTGGAACCACAGAAAATAAGTATTCCTGCACCTACTTCACACAGAAAAATCTATCCACCCTTCCTCCCACCAAGGACAACAAAATGCACAGATGTATCAGTCAGGCCTTTTTATGCTACAAGTAGTATAATTTAACTTATTTAAATCAAAATAAACAACTGAACTCAAAATGGGGATTTATTGGCAGACAATAAAAATTCAAGGAGTAGTCCAACTTCAGGTATAGTGAATCTGGGCTCAAGTGACATTATCAGGTACATCTTTGTCTCCTCAACCCACGTGTTTCCCCTGTGCTGGACAGCATCAGACTGATTGCTCAACAATGGCTACCAGGAGGGAGTTTGGACCCCACCAATTTAGCAATTCTGGTGGCCATTTGAACCTAAGCTGTCTGATTCCAAAGTTATGGCCTTTACCATTCACTGCATCGTTCTGACTTTAACATTTTGCCAATTCATTTATTCCACACATATTTATTGAGTACCCCCTCTGTGCCATGTGTTTCACAAGGGGCTGGGGATACAGCAGTGAATGAAATGGGTGAGATGTTTGCCCTCAGTGAGGGCACTATTCTTAGGAGTGAGTGAAGTGGAGGATTCAGACAAAAAAGATTATTATAAATAATACATTATGGTGTAATGTTAGGAGGTGATAAATGTTAGAAAGTGAAAACACATTATGATATAAACTAACAGGATAGAAGAGTGTTTATTTTCAACATGGTGGATGCTTAAACTGTGTCCTAAGAATCTAATCTCCCACAAGCCAAAGATAATGACTAGGAAAGGAAGATGAGCCCATGGAGTATGAACTAAAGAACCTGTGAGGACAATCTGAGCACAGTCTAGAAGTGGTGGGACAAAATCTCAAGAGTGTGGAACCACAGGGAAAAAAACAACAATGGAACCAGAGCCATGAGTCAAGAACTAGACCATGACTTGATCTAGGAAAGAGAAAGCTAGGAATGGGTGACAAGTTCTGAGCAAATCACTACACACCAGGGTTGCTGATGATTTCCTTCATGGGACAGAGTGGGTCGGTGTCAGACTGACTCCAAGTGCTGACTCAGTGACTAGCAATGAACATAGCTGGTAGTTTCTGGAGGCCATTTCCAAACTAAAAGCGAAACAGCATAATGACAGGCAGTAAGTCACAGTAGCAATTTTGAGAAAAACACCATTGCCAGGAAATTTCAGAAAGTTAGAATTGGGTTGGTGTCAGTAATAAAGGTAATGGTTCAAGAAAGGGTAAGAATTGAGAATTGAAGTGAGTGACAACACTCACAATACAGGAGTCAGCTAGGCACAGTGCTCTGTCCAGTGCAAGTCAAAAAATAAAAAGAATCAGCTCTGACTTTTAAGGCTTTTATTTGCCAGGAAGATGACAAATAAAGCCAGAATAATAGGGACTGAGAATTGAGGTTCTCAGAGCAGAGTTTACTATGAGGTCTCATTTTCCTTCTTTAGGTAAAGATTTTGCTAATATTGAATCATTGTATTTCCAAATATAAAATGGGTGTCAAGAAAATCTAAAATTCATTGAGAACTTTTTTTTGACAATCTTTAGTCTTTTATTGGTCAGATGTTAGAGAAGCTGGCAAAAACCTAACAATGGAAATCCTAACATGTAACACGATTTTTCTGTCCTTTGGGGAAATATAATCATTTTATAAATTAATGTGCATGATTTGTTACTCTTTTTTAAATAATTTTATTTTCCAGTTACAGGTGACATGCAATAATCCATTAATTTTAAGTGTCATTAGGCATTTATATAACTTACAAAGTGATCACCCTAATAAATCTAGTATCCACTTGATCTATGTAATAACCATACATAGTTATTACAATATTATTGACTATACCCCCTATGCTGTACTTTATATCACCATGACTATTCTGTAACTACCAGTTTGTACTTCTGAATTCCTTCACCTTTTTCACCAATCCTCCCAACCTCCCTCCCATCTGACAATTGTCAAAATGTTCTCCATGAGTCTATTTCTGGTCTGATTATTTATTTTTATTTTTTTAGATTCTAGATATAAGTGAAGTCATATGGCATTTATCTTTCTCTTTCTGACTTATTTCACTCAGCAAATACCTTTCAGGTCCATCCATGTTGTTGCAAATAGCAAGATTTCATTATTTTTATGGCTGAGTCATATTTCATTATCTATATAAACTACTTCTTTGTTCATTTGTCTGTTGAGGGACACTTGAGTTGCTTCCATATCTTGGCTATTGTAAATAATTCTGCAATGAACATAAGGATGTATATATCTTTTGGTTTAGTGTTGTGGGTTTCTTTAAATACCCAAAAGTGGAATTACTGAGTCCTTTTTATCTCTTGTTACAGCCTTTGTTTTAAAGTCTATTTTGTCTGGCATAAATATTATTACCCCCATTTTTTTCTTTTTTTATTTTCATGTAATATCTTTTCCTATCTTTTCACTTTCAGTTGGTGTGTGTCTTTTGATCTGAAGCGAGTCTCTTGTAGACAGCATATGTAAGGGTCTTGTTTTGTTATCCATTCAGCCACCATATGTCTTTTGGTTGGAGCATTTAATCCATTTATATTTAAAGTAATTGTTGATAGATATGTTTAATCCATTTATATTTAAAGTAATTGTTGATAGATATGGATTTGTTGACATTTTATCATCATATTTTTTTATTTTCCTCTTCTCCTCCTCCTCCTTCTTTTTCTTTTTCTTCCTCTAGACCCTTTAACATTGCTTACAATACTAGCTTGGTGGTAATAAACACCTTTAGCTTTTTCTTGTCTGGGAAGCTCTTTACTTGTCATTTGATTATAAATGTTAGCTTTGCTGGGTAGAGTGATCTTGGTTGTAGAGCCTTGCTTTTCATCACTTTAAATATTTCCTGACAATCCTTTCTGGCCTACAAAGTTTTTGCTGAGAAATGAGCTGACAGTCCTATGGGAGGTCCCTTTTAGATAACTAACTACTTGTCCCTTGTTGCTTTTAAGATTCTCTCTTTGTCATTAACCTTTGGCATTTTAATTATGGCACATCTTGGTGTGGACTGCTTTGGATTTATCTTATTTGAGACTCTCTGAACTTCCTGGGCTTGTTTGTCTATTTTCTTCATCAGTTTAGGGAAAGTTTTTTATTTTTTAAGATTTTATTTATTTATTTTTAGAGAGAGGGGATGGGAGGGACAGAAACAAACATCAATGTGTCATTGCCTCTTGCATGTCCCCAGCTGGGGACCTAGCCCACAACCCAGACATGTGCCCTGACTGGGAATCAAACCAGTTACTCTTTGGTTCACAGGCCAGCATTGAATCCACTGAGCCACACCAGCCAGGGCAGTTTAGGGAAGTTTTGTCATTATTTTTTAAAATAGGAATTCAGTTCTTTGCTCTCTCGTCTCCTTCTAGCTCCCCTGTAATGTGAATGTTGGTATGCTTGAAGTTGTCTCAGAAGCTCATCAAATTATCCTTTTTTAATTTTTTTTCTTTTTGCTGTTCTGATTGGGTGATTTCTGCTTCCTTATCTTCCAAATTGCTGATTTCACCTCTACTTCCTCTACTCTACCTTTGATTCCCTGTAATGTATTGTTCATTTCAGTTAGTGTATTCTTCACTACTGAGTAGTTCTTTTTAATAATGTTTTCTAGTTTAATTTTTATGTTTCCTATCTCTTTGTTGAAGTTCTCACTAAGTTGTTCTACACTTCCCCTAAGTTCATTGAGCATCCTTATAACCAGTGTTTTAAACTCTGCATCTGGTATCTTGCTTGTCTCCATTTTGTTTAGTTCTTGTTCTGTGGTTTTGTTCTGATCTTTTATTTGGGATAAGTTTATTTGCCTCCTCATTTTGTCTGCTCTCCTGTGTTTGCTTCCATGTATTAGGTAGAGCTGCTACATCTCCCAGTCTTAGTAGAGTGACCTTATGTAGTAGGAGTCCTGTTGGGCCCAGTGGCACAGTCTCTCCTATTACTCAAGCTTGGAGCTCAGGATGCACCATTGTGTGAATTGTATGCACCTTCCTGTTGTAGTTTAACCTTGATTACTATTGGCACACCAATGGGAGGTATTTATTCCCTGATTGATTGCCTGTTAGGACTGGCCTTGGCAATCACTATAGAGGCTCTTCTGTGCACGGGGCAACCCCATTGAGCAGGACTCACTTCAGCAGAGCCCTGGTGCCCACTGAGTCTGCCTCTTGAGTGTGTGGTTCATGGAGGTGCTACAGTGGGGCTTGAAGCTATCCAATGGGTGCACTGGATCTGGGGTCTTAAAGGTCAAGGTCAATTACCATCTGTGCCTTGCCTGGGGCCACTAGACATAAGCTACAGAGGGATATGCAGATGGCTGCTACTTGTGTTGGGCTTAGAGATGTCTGGAAGGGGCCAAGCTACAAACCAAGGTTGGCTGCCTCTAATGCCAGGCCTAGGGCCACTTAGCAAGAGGTACAGGGCATGTCAAAGCCTGGTGCTGCTTGTTTGAGAAATTTAAGGAAAGTTTGAAATATGAGCCAAGAAAGGTTGCTTGTATTGAAAAGCCACTGGAAATGGCCTTAGGGAGGGCCCCAAAGTTGGGTGGAATCAGCAGAGTGGGACAAACCATGTGAACTTGGTTGATGGAGACTCAAATATGGTACCTGGCTGCCCCTGCGCATGGAGAGCACAGAAAAGGAACAATGGTCTCTGCCAGCACTTTTGTCTGGGAGAAAACTGCTCCCCCAGCCTTCTTCTTGATGCCAGACATTTCAGTTTCTCCCTGTATATCCCTGATATGTTTTTTGAGTTTCTGCCCCAATGATGGAGCTCAGAGGGAGTGAGTCCAAGTAAGTCCATGCATGGGCTGTTTAAGAGGAACTGCCTGGGGCTCCAGTAGTTCCTGTCTTCTATAGTCTCAATCCCCATTGATTTTTACAGACAGAAGTCATGGAGACTTCTCTTCCTAGCACTGGAACCATGGGTTGCAGGGCCTGGTGTGGGGCTGAGACCCCTCACTCCTCAGGGGGTACTTCTGCAGCCAAGATATCCCTCCCATGTGGGAGACAGCCAACATCCAAATCAATAAAGTTATTGGTGAAAATGAAGAAGTATTTTATTTTATGGAAAATACCATATGGGCTTTTTGGCCAACCCAATACTATATTATCATAAATTAATAGTTAATATGACTATCAGATATTAATAAAAACCGGGTGTCAACTGTGATGGGAATGTAGAAGTTCAAACATAAGACATTCCCCTTTTAGGGATCTTCACCAAAGTTCTATAAGTTCATTTTGAAGAAGGAAAAACTCAGAGAAATTGAGTTCCCTGTCTAAGTCTACAGAGAATTTTAACCTCAGTTTGTCTGACTCTAAGTTCTAGGCCTGTGTGTATGCATGTATGCATGGTATATTTGTGTGGTATGTGACATGTTGTAAATGCATCTGCATGTCTGTGTTGTGTGGTATGTGCTTTCCATTTCTTCCTGAACACATGTGAGCTCACATACCCACTCCTTAGCTCCTCAAGCTGGAAGGACAGAGTCATGAGATGTTGGGTGAGTGGGACATATCTCTGCTGCCCCAACACAATCCCCCTTCAGCTTCCATGCTGGGAAAAAACAAGCAGTGCATTTTACAGATTGAACTGTTTTAAGTCCAGGGGACTGTGGAAGACAAATAAGACAGTCAAGTTCAGGTGCATCTGAACAGTGCTATTGCTGCCTTTGGCCTATAAGAAAGGAAATGAGGTAACCAGAGAGAGTAGTTAGGAATTAGCAGTTCTGTCTGGCTTTCCACTGACTTCCTCTGTCCTATGACCCAAATCTGATGATAAGATTCTTGTTCTTCCAGGCAACCTCCATTACATTCTCCTTAGCCTACAGAGAGATGGTTTTAAAAACTACAAGTCTAGCTCATAAGATTTCCTGATGCTCTGAGAATGAACACAAACCCCTTCCCACAGTTTACAGTACCCTACATGAGAGCTTCACAAACTGGCCCTCAAGCCAAAGCTAGCCCAATGTTTGTTTTTGTAAAGATAGTTTTAATGGAACACTGTCACATCCACTCATCTTCTTATTGTCTATGGTTCTTTTCTCTGTAAAAGCTAGGCTGAGCATTTGCAACAGAGGCCGTATAGTCTGCAAACCCTGAACTATTTACTATGTGGTTTTTCCTGAAAAGTTTGCCAATCCCTGCCCATCTGGGTCACCCTTGCTCACCATTTTCCTGCTCTGCCACATCAAAACAGGCTGCCAAAAATCTTGTCCTTATCCTGAGCCAAAGTCCTGTCTTCTATCTTCACAGAACTAACTCTTCATCACAAAGTTCTTAACTCAAGTGCCTCAGGAAAACCATTTACTGTTTTATTTCCTCATAAAACTTATTACTTTGGGAAATTCTATATCAACCCCTTTACTTAAATCATTCATTCAACAAATACTTGAGCTCCTATTATTGGTATATGCCAGTAGACAAGACAGAATGATTCTTGCCTTTCTACAGCTCACATTCTAGTTGGGGGAAACAAAAAATTAAACATTTTAACACAAAAAAATGGTGATCTATCAGAAAATGACTATGAGGATAGGACATATTTTAGATACAGAACACTGTTAACATAGGAGCTGAGAGGAAAATGAGAAGAGGAATGAACCATGTGAAGTCTAGAATATTCCAGGAGGAGGAAACAGCAGGTACAAGTCCCTGGTGCAGGAGAGAGCTTGGAGGAACAGAAAGGAAGCCGTTGGCTGGAGTAGAATGAACAGGGGTGATGAGTCCACAACTCCCTGGTTACGTTTGAAGCTTCATAAAGACCTTGACCATCTTGCTCACTGCTGTTTCCCCAGCCCTTAGAAACTCTCCCACCCTGGGCTTCAGCCTCCTCATCCATCCACCAAGAAAGTTAAACTAGATGATGTATAAGTACTCTCTAGCTCAAAATTTCTATATATAATTTGAACTTTCTGAGATCATAAAGTTAAAATCCATTGGCTTCCCCTTCCAGCATCAGCGAAATGTCCTCCTCATCATTTTCAAAACTATCCAAGTGGCAATTCTTAATCATGGATCAGCAAACACACAGCTAAGCTGGAGATTTCTAGCACATTCTCTCAGATATGCAGTTTGTTGGAACACAAAACGAAGCAAGATTCGTGGATGAGTCTGGCCTTTCTGACTCCAGGCCTTCCTGAGAATGTCACATACACAATGCTTTTTAAAAATAGCTTCCTCCCTGCATTTTTAATACACTCTCACTTTTAAAATTTTATTTTAATTGTTGTTGCAGTACAATTTTCGATCTTTTACTTCCATCCCAACCCACCCACCCAGCCCTCCCTTCCTCCCTCATTTTTTAAAGTATCAGTCCATAGTCACTGTGAAAAAGGAAGGAGGCACTAAGTGACTAATAACATTTTCCTTCTGAGTTTACATGATTTGTCCCTATTTCTTTCCCAGGTTCACTAAGTGGGGTGAACACAATTTGTTCAAGTAGTGGTAATGAAGATGAAAATATGCTAAAGATCTTTCCTTCTCTTTCTGTCTCTCTCTTGCATGCACACACATGAAAGCATGCACATACATATACCACTACAAGCATATACAAATGTATCAGATGTACAGCTATTGATAATATTCTAATAAAACACACACAAGCACAAACTCAGATTTATAGTCACAGCTTCAGAGGTCCACAACTATTCATATGTTTGTGTGCTTACATGTTTATATATTCAAATGCACCCCAACACATTTCTAATAAGTCACATAAGCAAACACATTCATCCACTTAATGTACACACAAACACAAAACTGATGTGTGCTTGCACTAGTGAGCTCACACCTGCACACACAGCACAAACATGTTGATAGACATATATAGACTTACTTATGAGTTCTGAGATATTCACACATATATATAAAGACATAGGTACATAGGGCCACAGAAACTGAAGCATATACAATTGTAGGCACATGCATGGACGTGAACTCATGTTCATAAATACTTAGAAATCCTTACAAGACACGCATGCAATCTCACATACCCTGGGCATGGGGTATGCAGTCTTCGATATACCTTGCAATCCCCAGGCATGGGGACACCAAATTGCTGTGCAAAACACAAGCTCTAAGAGCTTTATACTGTTTTCCTGAATGATCAGGTCAAGAGAAATATAATTGGTAAAGGATCAAGGATGCATTTTTGCTTCTGCTTTGTGTTTTTTTCTGCTACAAAATGGAAAACAAATTGTAGTGAAATGAGTGAAGCAATCAGAAAATGAGATTCAGGCTCCTGGGAAACAAAAAGTCTGGTATTCATCTCTGCAAAGAGGTGAAGGATGAGGAGGTGAGGCTCAGTGGGAAGCTGGGTTTGCACTCTTGAAATTCATGAAGTCCTCACCAGAGGGAGTCTCCAGGATATTCCTCACCATCTCATAAATTAATATTAACAACAGCCTTACATTTCTGATTCCGTTTGGCTTTTGGCAAAAAAAAAATGCTTTCATATCTATGTTCTCTTTTTATTCTTAAGCCTCAACAAAAGGTGGGAAGGATGGGGGCATGATGCTATGTCAGAGTTAATAACCATTAAGACGCAACTGCTTTTGCACATATTGTATGGTGCTCAGCATTGTGCTAAGTACCATGCTACCTTAACTTATGCAATTCTTGCAACAACCCTCAGGAATAAATGTTTTGTTATCATCATTTTGCATTTGAGTAAAGTAAGGATAAGGGAGGTAATAACTCGCTCACAGTCAACTAATGAGGCTGGTGTTTGAACCCAGGTCAGATGTGGAAAGACAGACACAGGAGGTGGTAGAACCTGGGGTGTCTTCAAATAATGAGACTTTTTAAAAAGCTTTATTCTTAAACAGCCTTTATTAATTAGCATAACCAAAATCATTGCACAATGTCAATCTCCTCTTTTTTCAGATAGGTGTCCTCTGTCCTGTGGGAAGACCTTTCCATGAGGAGCAACAGTCACAAAAGCCATAAAAAGAGCAAAAAATAAGCTCATTCAGGCTTTTGACTATATCAGAGTTTCTCAACTTTGGGCACTCTTGATATTTTGAGCCAGATATTCCTTTGTGGGGCAGGGTGGGAGGAGACGGTGCTGCCCTGTGCATTGTGGGATATTTAGCTACATCCCTGACCTCCATATACTAGATGACAGTTGGTCCCTTCTATCAGTTTCAACAACCAAAAATATCTCCAGGCATTGCCAAATAGCCCCTGGGGGACACAATCATCCTTGGTTGATTACCACTGGATTATTTCCCTCCTGAACACCTACTTCATGCTAGGCACTGAAAGATGCATTTTAATTCACTTGCTCCTCCCAACCACTCTATAAGGTAGGTAGTGTCAATACTTCCATTCTGTATGTGGAAAAACTGAAGTGCAAAGAGGGTAGATTATAAACAACTAAGGTTACAATTATTCCTTTATAGTCTTCCATTGCTACTTCCAATAGTAACAAATTCCATTGAGCACTCACTGTATGTCAGGCACTATGCTTTACATTATCTATTTTAAGTTTTACCACAGCTCTTTGCAATAAATACCACTAACACATCCATTTTACAAGTGAGAAGACAGAGGTCCACCTAGTAAAAAATGTAGCAGGGATTCAAACTTGCTCTATATGACTTGCAGTATCAACATTCACCAGGTCCTAGATACAACTGCCATGCTCTGGCTGGCATGACTCAGTTGGTTGGAGCATCATCCTGTATAACCCAAAGGTTGTGGGTTTGATTCTGGTCAGGACACATACTTAGGTTGAGGATTCAATCCCCAGTCAGGGTGCATAGGTTTCTCTTTTACATCAATGTTTCTCTCTGTCTCTTCCTTTCTCCCTTTCTCTCTCTAAAAGCAATACCAAAAAATGTCCTCAGGGGAGAATAAAAATAAATTAGAATATGACTGTCATAGCAGAGAAAAATATTAGACTGAAATCCTGAAAGCAGAACATAGGCTTTCATCTGACTATTTCCTGGCTTGTGGGCTGGCATAGTGATATTGAGTGTCTAAGCCACTAGCTTTAAAAAAATAATAATTGTGGAACCAAATTCTAAAGCAAATTTCTTATGGCATCATTAAACCTTAGCCACAGTATCCCTCTAAATCACCACCAAACTGCAGTACCATGCTTTAGTAAGTACCAACTAATTCCCTTACAACTGAGCATATTTTCTACTATTACAGAGGCTGTGTGAAATCTTCTAGCTGGGAGGACCCAGGGACCTTAGAGTCTGACCTAGATGGTGATCCTCATCTCTTTGTGGTACAAAATAAATGAATCAGGGCTATGAAAGAGTAAAGATAACATCCTGTTAAAATGTGAAAATCTAACATCCTGTGAGATCTTCTGAAGTAGTGCAAAACCTCAACTTAGAATGTTCTAGAGGAACACTCTTATTTTATCCTGAGGGCAAGTAAAAAGTTAAAAAGCAACTAGCATCTACTCCCTTTTCCTGTCTGTTGATAATAAAACTGTAGTTTGGGTCTGGGTATCATCGAGGCACCTAAACACATAGCCCCATCCTCACCTCTAGGGATTGGCTGTGATTCATTTAAAACACTCCACATTCTCTAGGAAGCCACTCTGATTGGCTCAATGAATCTGATATACTTTGAACCAATGAAATAAAACATCTATTTGCTAGAGGAAAAGTAATGTTCCCCAACTACCTGAGATAGCTGTAGGGAAAGGTATTCTTGGTTCCTGTTGCCTCAGGACAAGGCAGCCTAGGGCTCCTGCAAGCTCCTGGTAGCCATTTGGGATCATGAGGAAAATCAGTCTGAGGATGAGGCAGGAAAGAAGAATTCAGAGAGGAGAGGTAGAAAATATTTGTGTGAGCTCTATGAAACTCAGCTTGAAGCCAGGTCTTCTTCTGGGATGCTCATTTGCCCAGGTAAACAAGTCCTTTTGCTTTTCAAGGCAACCTGAGATGGATTTTCTATTAACTTAAAGAACAGGATTTAGCTAAGAGGATTTATCTTTTTGTATGGGAAGCACATAGAAGAGACTTTGAAAGAGAATGAGACCTAAGTTTGAAAATCACATCCATGCCAGAAACTTTACATGCATTATTGAATTGTCCTCAAACAATCCTGAATGATGACACATGCTCATTGCTGTTTTATAGATGAAGAAATTGAGGACTGGGAAGACCAAGAGGCTTGCCTAAGGACTCATAGCTGGTAAGCTGTAAAATTGAGGTTTGAATCCCTGTTTGATCAATTCCAAAAAAAGCTGATTTTTATTAAAGCACCTTGCTTCACCCAGATTCCACACAGATAGACATCCTCATGGACATGGAATTCAAACAACTAAGAACTAGACAAATTGGGATCCAAAGACTCCCAAACTTAAACACAATGTATCTCCTGCTTCTGAAGACCTAGTTGTGGGGACTTCTTCAGGTTACAGTACACCTATTACCAACAAACTCTTTAAATGCAATTGGTAACTTGTGAATACAGCCATTTCAGGTGCTGAACTGATTGTGGCCTGATGACCATGATCCAAGGGGGACTTTGCTTGCTAAGTATGCAGAGGTACAGACTCACTGGTTCCAAATTCCAGCTGCACTTTCCTGTTGCGCATGGGTCACCGGCCAGCAGTGACCACGGAACGCTGTGGATGGCTCGCCGAAACACACGCAAGAAAAAACAACACATGCACAGAGACAAGCTAGTTTCTGTGGGGAAGTAGGGACGAAATGGCCACCCCCCCTAGTGGGGAGCGGGCTGATTTACCGTCCATACCTGTTTTTATTGGGCTCATTTTGCATAATAATTCAGGTAAAGTACAGTACTCATTAGGGGAAGTAAGGAACTATAGAAAACAAAGAACTCTGCCGGTCTATTGAGTTGGGGTCAAAGAGCTGTAAGACTGAGGAACAAAATAACTTCCTCCTAAGACCCTTCTCATTCAACTGAGAGCATTCTAAACAAAGAAGGTTTCACAGTAATTTACATATTCTTTCTTAGGCCTGATCACCCTGGGGAATCCGCACTTCTCAGTACCGAGCTGCACCACCCTGTCATTGTTTCAGGCTTAGGTGGAGCAAGGGAACTAAGGCAACCAAGAGATAAGGAGATTTTCTCCCAGACGCTGAGAACTCAGGCTATGTCAGAGCCGAGGAGCAAGGGTCCATCACCCCCTTTTGCTGCAGCCCCCCAAGTCCTTCTTTTGGGGGGCCTCCCAAAGTGATCGTGCCTGGCTTAGGTCGTTCCCCCTGTGGGGAATCTTACCCGTCTTTGGCTAACCGACCAAGCTTTTGGGGGTTCAGTTATGAATAAAGCAGCAGAAGCAGCATTCCTGCCAGGAAGACAAGCTTTTGTCTCCTTGCTGGCTCACGGTTCCAAGGGCATTCCCTTAGCTTTAGCCTAGGCGGGGGTTTCAGCCTCTGATACCAGTCAGGGCGGTTCCCAACACTTTCCCCCAGATTTCTCATCTCTGAGTTACCAGCTTGTACAGACACATTAGTCTAGAGTATGAGGTGTGTACTCTCTCCACTTACTTATAGCAAAATTAATGTCATCCTATCATTCCATTCCATAACTGCACCAATGTATAACTAACAGATTCCATGAGCATGCAAACAATCTATAGCTCATTGGTTTCTTCAAGTACCCTATTTGTAATAAGTTCATGAAAAAATAAATAGCAATAAAATCTCTTTGACACTGGAGCTCTCAAAATTGTTTTCTTTATGCCCAGATTGAATCTAAGAGGAGACCTGGGAATTATCGAGGTTAAGCTGACATGAGCAGGGAAGGAGAGTCACTGCAGGTTTCTGGGTCCAAAAAGGCTCCCCCTTCCCCAAACCCAAGGTTATTGTTACTAGGATGCTTCCAAATTTTCAATCCCAAGAAATGAGGCTTTTCATATTCAGTATTATCCTTGATGATCAATGAAGAAAGATTGACTTTTTAAGGAAGTTTTTTTTCTAAATTAGGCTAGCTCTATTAATAAAAACATCTTTCTGGCCCAAAAAATGTGTGTACAAACCAGCAATCTGAACTTTTGTGTTATGTGTACTAATGTGTTTTTCTATCTGAATGCTATTTTAGTTTTAATTTCTTTTTTTTCCTTTTTCTAAAAAAATTGTTCAAGTACAGTTGTCTTCCCCCACCATTCCCCCCACCCCAGCCATCCTCACTTTTCACCCCTGATCCTACCCCTCTTTGGTTTTGTCCATGGACCCTTTATACATGTTCCTGAATACCCTTCCCCACTTTCCTGACCATTATCCCCTCCCTCCTCCCCTCTGATTACTGTCAGTTTGTTCTTAATTTTAATGTCTCTGGTTATATTTTGCTTGCTTGTTTGTTTTGTTGATTAGGTTCCAGTTAAAGGTGAGATCATATGGTATTTGTCCCTCACTGCCTGGCTTATTTCACTTAGCATAATGGTCTCCAGTTCCATCCATGCTGTTGCAAAGGGTAGGAGTTCCTTCTTTCTCTCTGCTGTGTAGAATTCCATTGTGTAAATGTACCATAGTTTTTTGATCCATTAATTTACTGATGGGTACTTACTTAGGTTGCTTCCAGTACTTGGCTATTGTAAATTGTGCTGCTATGAACATTGGGGTGCATAGGTTCTTATAAACTGGTGTTTCAGGATTCTTAAGGTATAATCCCAGAAGTGGAATTGCTAGATCAAAAGGCAGTTCCATTTTTAGTTTTCTCAGAGGTTGTATCAATCGTATGCATGAAGCCATTTATTTATTCATTCTTTGTTTACTGAGTGCTTGTATGTTAAGTATGCCACTAGGCACAGAGACAAACTGTCAGCCTTACAGCCATGTAGAGTATGCATGGTATTTTATATTACATCATTAGAACTTCCATGAAGTGGGGAGGTTGTGGCCTAGTGGTTAAGAAAGTGGGTTTTGGGATCAGATGACATAAGTTAAAAAAATGAATCCACCACTTACTCCACATTATTGGATAAATGACTTTTCTGAGTCTCAATTTCCACTTCCACTAAGCAGGGCTAATAAGAGTGTCAGAGCGTGGTTTTGAGGATTAAGTGAGCAAACAATCCATATACAGTGTTAGCACAGTGCTTGGACATAATGTGCACTTAATAAATGTGAGCTATTACTATCTCCAAAATATTCTACCTGTACAAAACTTGTATCATGAACCCTAACATGTAGTCAAACTCTTTCACCTAAATCCAAGAAGGTTTGGTAGCTGCTTTCAATGTAGGGAAAACAAAGGCCATACGTGGGCTGAATGAGAATAAACTATTTTTGAATGAACAAGAAGTCAAATTGCTTCAAAAATGAGCAAGAGAGAGAATTTATTAACTTGTACCACAGGCATCTCAGCTGAACCAAGAGGTCTGTAAATAGGATGGACTACCTGGGGAGGCAGTGAGTTCCCCACCACCAGAGAAGTTTAAGAAACACACTGTGGCCATATGTTGTAATGCAGTACAAAGGGAGTGTTGGCCCAACTGAGCTTTAAGTCTGCCTACCACCCTGATATTCCATTGTTCTTTTCCGGGAGATCCTTGTCTCCAATGTTACTTAGATGGAGGGAAGGGACAGGATATTTTGTATTTAGTGGTAAAGTGATTTTCTACCTTTCACCCTATAGTGAAGTTCTGCCTGAGGGGGCAGGATTTTGAAATGAAGACTATTTAGGTTCAATTTCTCACTTTGCCATGCCAGTCTTAGTGTCCTCTGCTTCAAGCAACTTTGAAGTCCTAGTTCTTGGATTCCTTATTTGTGAAAAAGAAGAACTATGGCTGACTCTTTGAGATTGTGCAGAAATTTAGATGCACTGAACACAGTCCCCATACCCCCTTTATACTATCATATTTCCCCAAATTCCTCCTTCAGGACAGGTGTTTTTGCTTCACTTATTAAGCATTATCAGCCAGACTGTTACTAAGCATATTAAACATGAACTCACTTAATTTAATGAGTCACAACCCTGGTATTTTTATTATCACCTGCTTTACAGATGATGAAACTGAGGCACAGAGAGATTGAGTGACTTGTCTTCCCCAAAGTCGCACAACTGGGGTTGGGTTTGAGCAATCTGACTTCAGAGTACATGCTCTTGACCAGTACACCATTCTGCTTCTTATTTCATTGATTAATGTGTGTCTTGTCTCTCTGCTCTAGTCTCAATACCTAGAACAATGCCTAGCACAGAGTAGGTATTCAAAAATATTGAATGAATGATTGAATGAACAGAATACATGCTCAACAAATGTCAGTTTTCTTTTTCTTCCATTCCCTTGCTATCCCTAAAGAGTTAGTGAAAATCAAATTCAAATCTCTTGTCTTCTCCTTAAAACCTGGATTTTGCACAAATTAATGCAAAATTACATGTAATCATAGATCACTCATAAAGATGAATTCAGTTAAGTTAGATCAAAAATAAAATATCCATATTGCAATGCAGTGGATTTGTCTATAAAGGTATTTGGCTGGAAATTCAATCAAATCCAATGCTCCCTGGAGTTCACTAAAAAGAAGCACAGCCTGGTGAATAATAAGACTGTTGAGTGCTAGGCTGGAATTAAATGATGCTTGGGAGATACCCCATGACAAAGCTGCCTTATAAAAAGATTAATTTGGGGGCAAGGACAAGGTGGTTATTAATGTGTCCAGAAGATGAGTCCAGACCCTGTTTCCCTGATGAGAGCAGAATCATAGGTTATTTATAGCCTCTTCTCTAGAGAAGCAAGGCATAGGGTATCCAAGGAGAGAACCATGCCAAGGTGTCCTAATGGAGATTTAAGGATAGTTAACTGCTCAAGTTCAAGGGCTTTTACAACAAGAGAGCCTTGCAAACTCCCAGCAACCTCTGCTCAGTTAGGAGGCTAATGGTAACAGCACAGGTCTGTCATTCAAAATTCACCTTCAGTTCTCATCCTGTTACTGCAACAGCCTCCTCATCGGTCTCCTCCTCTCTTTCTTGTCCTGCTTCAGTCTTTTCTCAAAGATACAGCCAAAGGGACCCCCTCCAAACTAACTCAGATTATATCCCTTCTTTGTCAAAAACCTACAATGGTTTCCTATGTGGCTTAAAGTGAAGACATCATTTTGCAGTAACTCACAAAGCCCTCTGTGACATCGCCTCTGCTATTTCTCAACCTTATATCTTTTCACTGTCCCTCTGGCTCACTGCTCTCCCACCACACCAGCCTCCAGGCTGCAACTCCAACATGCAAAGCTATTTCCTCTCCCCAAAACACATTTTTCTGACACCCTTTCTCGCTTCCCCACTTTGCTTTTCTCCATAGCTCTTACCACAATCTCACATAGTACCCAGTTTCTCCTTGCTGCTTATGGTAGTTATGTTTTATTAAGTTGTGACAAACTCTGGATTAGCAAATAATGAACACTTTGCTCTTAGGGGATATAGGATTCTGGTCACACAGTATTGACAACCGATGAATATATCACCTTGTTTTTTTGTGTTTTAATTTGAAGGTACCTTTTAAATATACATTGATTTATTAATATTGCACTCACAACCAACAGCACTATAACTCATACCTGAACAAAGTTTATCTAAAACATACAATGAGGCCTGTCTGGAAAAAGTCCAGCCATTGTTAATACAATGAGGACAGTTTGGGTGACATCGATGTAACTTGGCAGCCAAGGAGAGTGGACTGAAATGTGCATGAGTGAACAATGACAACTTCTCTGTCCTAGTCAGTGGGGGCAGTAGACACCATTGAATGAGCATGTGTACTGTGTGGCCATTGCATTCAAAATGACTGAGCAAGTACAGCAACAAATCTAAGCTAGAACATTCCTCTGTGGAAACTATTTGGATGATTTAGAAGGGTGCAGCTATGAGCAACTGCTCATTGGCAGCTTCATTACAACAATGTGCCCACCTATGTATTATGTCTTGTGCAGAGATTTTGGTGAAACATCAAATTACCCAAGTGATTCAGTCCCCGTACAGCCAAGATTTGGTACCCTGCAACTTTTGGCTTTTTCTGAAACTAAAATCACCATTAGAAGGGAAGAGATTTTGGACCATCAATGAGGTTCAGGAAAATACAACAGGGCAGCTGATGGCGATGGGGAGAACTATGTGAGGTTCCAAGGTGCCTACTTTGAAGGGGACTGAGGCGTCATTGTCCTATATGTAGTGTTTCCTGTATCTTGTGTCTTCTTCAATAAATGTCTCTATTTTTCATATTACATGGCTGGATACCTTCTGGACAGACTTTGTATTTTCTCTGTCAGGTACATCACAGCCATCTTGCACTTAGGAACACTAGGCAGCACTTCTGTACTATACTTGGGGGCATCTTAAACAGTGAAATCACTAACAAAAAGCACAGAAATATGAATAATTTGGCTCTAAATAGACTGCTAAAATATTGTTTACAGAGTGAAAGCCTTGCTTTGTTTGACCTCAGCTGGGAATGTGTGCATCAGGCGACTCAAATTTTCATCATTCTGTGCATGACTGTGCTGGTCATTCAGCCAACAGCTGTGAAAGTGACTGGGATATTGATATGGGAATTACAGGTATATTTCACTAAGTAGGCAAATTTGCAAACACAGAATCCATGAATATTGAGGATCTACAGTATATCTTACTTAGATATTTATTACCTGCCTCCCCCAGCAGAATGTAAGTTTCAAGAGAGCAGATGCTTTTGTCTGCTTGGTTCACAGCTGTGTCTCTAGCACCTAGAACATAGTAGACTCTTAACAAATATTGGTTAGGTAAATAAGCCTAAAGCTCTATTTATTTTGACTAGACACAACATCAAGTATATTTACATTATTTTTACACAGATAGTGGCATGTTAATATCAGAAAAGGTTTTAGAGGATTGCCAGCCAATGACCTTGCATCCTAAATGAGAAACTAAAGCCCAGGGAAGGGTGGTGATCAGCTCAAGGTCACAAAGTAAATTGGATAAAAAGCAAGCATGTACAGTGGTAGGCAAAATGAGGTTTACAGTTGTGAGTACATGAAACACAGAGTTTATCCTTGTATTATTATTTATTTATTATTAACTTACTTTTGCATGTATTTCTTAAACCATGGTTCAGGGTTCCTTTCATTTCACTATACTGGCAGCACCTTTCAGATGAGATTGTTCACAGTTCTTGGGATGTCACAGAGCATAGGGCCCAGTGTTTAACATAGAGCAGGTATTCAAAAAATACTGACAAGGTAGATTACAGAAAAGATGGAGAGTATTCCCGGAAGATCAAAATGAAGGCTGTACCTTTAGCTAAAGTTAATCACACCAGCTGGAATGACTGGCTTGATTTTAAACAGTAGCCTCCCTAGGAAAAGTTCATGGGGAGAGACACTCTGGATCAATCAAGACTTTGTGTTATAAGTAATGGAAAACTAAACTCAAATTGGCTTTCAAATAGCAAGACACAGATTTATTTACTTGTGCATCAGAAAAGTCCAGAGTTAGGGTGGATTTCCAATGTGGGTTGCTCCAGGGATTGAAAATATCATTGGGTTTGCAGTTTTGCAGCTTGGGGTCTCTGTAATTTTTTTAGCTGTCTCCTCAGGATGGCTTCCCTCACACTAGCAAAGTATCTTAAAAAGTCTAAGACTTAGCACCTACCGAACACGGCATCCAGAAGAAAAGAGCTTCTGTAGTCTAGAGTTCCAACCAAATAACTGAGATTCACTGTAATTGGATCAGTTTGGTCCATGGCCATCTCTGAACCAATCACCACAACCAGGGATGAACACCACTGATTGGCTGGGCTGGGTCACATGCTCTACCCACAGAGCCAAAGGTTGTTATCAGCTTTGCCAATACCTGAAGAATATACCAAAAATTCAAGGCTGATAGAAAAAAATTAAAAAATGGATAAAAGAAAAGCAACAGTTTCCCGCTATACTATGACACACAGATGAGGCCAAACACTCTCAAAGCACTGCCAACTTTAAGAACAGATTTCAGAAGTTGTTATTTTTTAAATGATTTCTTGATCCACAAATATTATTGTTTCAGGTCCTATGCTGGGCTCTGGGGATACAAAGATGAAAAATACCCAATCTCCAACACCAATGAAGCTTACAGTCTAGAGATGAAACAAAGAAATATATCAATAATCACAATACAGTATTATAAGTTCAATGATGGAAGTAAATTCAGGATACTGTAGAATCAAGAAGGCAGAGCATCCCATGCAAGCTGAGTGAGATCAAAGAAGATAATGACTGAGCCAGATGTCTGAAGAGGGTGAGGAGTTACCCACATGAATTTCACAGTAAGAATCGGGATGGAAAAACTATTCCAATCAAAGGAAATGGTGTGTGCAAAGACCCAGGGTTGAGAGAACAGGGACTGCAAAAAGAATTACTTATAATTCACAACAGCTAGGTCATGAGCTATACACAGAGAGGGGAGGAAGCTAGAGAAATGACAGGGCCATCTCAATCCCTGAACAAAACATCATTTCCATGTTATTTATTCCTTTTAACATCTTTCTGAATAGTGTACATACACCAGGGACAGAAATTTGCAATGTCAAATGAACACTCTTTGGCAGCTATTAGTCTCAGAATATTAGAAAAGCTTGGCTCATCCAAATGAAAGTCTTTGAGAGAATCAGCAGCAGCCTCCTCCCACCAGTCACTGCACTACTTACATAACTCACAAGAGATTATGGAACAGGAGGATTTGGCCTCACATCCCTTTACAATATATCAGAGAGATTCCTGTGACTTCACTCTCACACTGATGTCAATTAGCTGCTCCATGGTTATTTATGCTAAGCAAGAAAGCAAACTGTGGGCAGGAACCTCTCCCTTTTCCATTAACAGTTATCAGAAGGGAGAAGGTTTGCAGCAAAAGTGCACTGGATACTTCTGCTAAGATTTTGCACTGAAGTGTGCTGATACTTGAAGACTCTGTTCAAACCCAGCCTCTATCTATCCAGCAGTGGTCAGATGTGGGAAGCAGGGGTTAGGAGGAGATCTCTAGAGGAAGTGCTGGCTCCATGAGTCTGATTGTACTGCAAAGGTCAAGGCAGTGACCTGAGTAGCTCTAAATGTAAGTCATGGGCTCAGAGAATCAACTAGTATAAGCTCTGGAATATAGTAGATGCTAAATAAGTGTTAAATAATAGCAGGACTGTGAGAGCAGTAAAGAAGTACACATATGTTTCTGTATTGGTTGCAATTCAATTTTTTAGCTTAAGAAAACAAGAAAGCAAAAGATAGATGTACAATAAATCTTCACTTAATGGCATCCATAGGTTCTACAACTTTAAGCAAAATGACATATAATGAAACCAATTTTACCATAGGTTAATTGATATAAGCAAGAGGTAAGTTCCTACAGCATCTCATCAATATTATAATAAAATGACACTGAATGAAAAGAAAGGACATTATTTGAGGACCAGCTGTATTGGCTTGTATATCTGTCAAGTTGAAGGTGGAACTAGTTTCAGACAGGAGCAGATCAAGGGGCACCACTGAGGCTATAAGAGCTCTGTCTCTCTCCATCTCCTGGCTTGCTTCCCAGTAGGCAGTGGCCTCTGGGCTATCTTCCCTGCTGCAGATAGCCTTTCTCTATGTGGAGGGGAACACAGCTATCCCCAGTCACTGATTACAATTCTTTCATCTTTGTGATATGAAAGGCAACATCATTTTCCTCCAGCACCAAATCAGGAATGGCGAGAGAAGTTCTCTGACTAACCTAGATTGGGTAGGAATAGGGCACCCCACTCCCGAACAGGTGTTATGAATGGGGGAGTAGGCATTCCATGACTGTAGCCTTGGGGTGCATATATCTAATGCTAGGATTGCTTGATTTAGCAAATAAAAATGAATGTATAAGCATAGAGTACAGAATTATTCTGTTTATCTGAATTTAAATTCAACAGGTGGGATATTTTTTATCTGGCAATCCTACAGTAGAGGCAGGATGAGAATTCTGTGAATGGAAATTCCCTAGAGCCACCTGCTAGAAAGGAGGAAAGATAAATCCACAGTTAGAGGGACAAAAACAGAACTGCCTCTGCAACTCAGTTTCTCATTAACATAATCACAGAGATACACAAGAATTCAAAACTCGGTAGAAAAAACAAAAAGAAAACACTATAAACCAATGTTTCTTAAAACATTATTCACAGAATGTTAGTTCAGTGGATGTTAACAGTTCCTACATACCTATGGCTAAATGGCTTTAGGAGAGACTAGGTAAACCCAGTTAAACAGGGTTCCTCTGCTACAGGACTCTAGTTGCAGCAATATGTCAATTTCCATTGTGAATTTCCCTGGAGGATGTGGTTTTCTTCAAATACAGTGGGCCATGGGAACCTTTGGAGCAGTACAGATCCTGGGGCCTGCATTTTGTGGAAATCATAAAGTTGGGGTAGCTTTCTGCTTGTCAGTAGAATGGATACCATAAGCTTCAACCTCTGGATACACCCCATAGAACAAAATTAGAGGGAACGTTGGCCCTACTTAACTATTTCTAATATAAACTAGCATTCAAGGGCTACAGATGCCCCAAGATAACTGTGCTCATCCCTCCAATGTGTGGAGACTATGCCCTGAGCCAGCCAGGTGAAGTTCTAACACCTCTCAGCTTCTCTATTGTTAACTCTTCGCCTTATAGCATTTTCTCAAAGTTATAACTCCCAGCATATAATGCAGCAGCAAGTGTAGGGCAGGAGTGCAGAATTCTGATTCCTGCAATACTTAGATACCCTGTTATACCTGGTCCACCTTTATAATCACAAGTTCTCAGAAACTGGGACTTAAAGAAAACTTAAAAGGAGAAATAAGAGAGTGAATCACATCTTGACCTTCAGGCAGAAGCCAGTCACTATGCTCTTCCATTTTCATTCATTCTTTTAGTTGCTTCTCCACAAAAACCTTCATCTTATGTATAAAAGGAGTTCTATGGCCAAATAAGTTTAGGTTTTCTCACAGCCACTGAACAGATGCAGAAACTGAGCTCAAGGACAATAGCTTGATTGAAATAATTTCACTCCATGGAAAGGAACTTGGAATAAAAGGTTTTTATCCACCCCCCCCACCCCACTGTTATTATTTTATACCTCTCTCAGCCATTCAGGGCTCCACATCCCCAAGAAATTCTGCTTCTTAATTTAATGCTTGTCAACCCCTGGCCTTCCATCAGATTTCTTCTAATGAGCAGCATCCAGGAAGTACCTATTCCTTTTGCATGGTCCCCATGATCATTCATATTATGTTTGATCTCAACACCCCATTGAAAATTGGGTATTAGTGATCACCTGCCATGATAATGAGTCATTTGTGCCTCAATTTGAACATTTAAGACATCTGTTTTCATTAGTAATTGTACATAATCGCATAATGGAGGTTTTTAAAAAAATATTGCATAGTGAAGGTTTTTGAGAAATGGAAGAATTAATTTCCTAAAACCTTACCAAGAGCAAAGTATGATGTTAGACCTCACATTGGAAAGTATTTGTAGGTAACTGAGCTTGGCTGCTTTTGAGAGGGAAAAGTAAATTATATTCTAAAGTCAGCTTCCTGACATGTCCCAGCCATGAATATCTATTTTTTAATGCTTTTAAAGTTTTGTTCAGAGTTTACTCATTAGAAACACTTTAGAAACACTTGTTGAATGACATCTATGGGCCAGGTTAAATGCTGGAGATACAATGACTCACTTTATTCAATCACTCATTCATTCAACAACTTGGTGATTACTACATGCAAGACACTGGATATTCAAAACTGAATTATAAGGGTGGGATGGGATGGGAGTAAAATACAGAAAACTGTACTTGAACATTTAAAATGAAATTAAATTAAAAAAACAAAAGTGAATTATGATATGAAGCACTAATTTGACAGTATGAACCCATTCTCCTAAAGAAATGCTCCTGCCCATTGAGCCCACAATTCCATATCTAGGAAGTTTTCTTAAAATATATTTGAGTTAAGCATAATCTAAATGTTTATCAGGAGGTGAAGAATGGTTCAATTAGTGATGATAATGTGCAGTCATTAAGAAATATACCATAGAAGATCTACATGGGGAAGTAATATATTAAAGAGGGAAAATGTGGTTATAAAACAACTCCCATCTTGCAAAATAAGAAAAACTTAAGGCCAACAATTAAAACTACCACACTATCCAGCAACTCCACTACTAGGTATTTATCCAAAAGTATTGAAATCAGGATCTCCAAGAGATGTTAGCACTCCCGTGTTTGTTGTAGCACTATTCACAGCAGCCAAAATGTGGAAACAACTTAAATGTACATCGATGAATGAATGAACAAAGAAAAGGTGGTATATATACATAATGAAATGCTATTCAGCCTTTAAATGGAAGGAAATTCTGCAATATGCAATAACATGGGTAAACCTTGAGGACATTGTGCTAAATGAAATAAGCCAGTCACAGAAAGACAAATACTGCATGATTTCACTTATCTGAATTATCTAAAATAGTCAACTTTGTAAAATCAAAGGGTAGAATGATGGTTGCCAAGACCTAGGGAAAAATGGGGAGTTACTAATCAATCAATGTAAAAGTTTTAGTTGAGCAAGTTGAGTAAGCTGTAGAGATCTGTACCTATAGTCAATATTACTGTATTGTACACTTAAAAATTTGTTAGGAGGGTAGACCTCATGATAAGTGTTCTTTTTTTTTTCATTAATCATTGTTCATGTACAGTTTTCTCCTTTTTACTCCCAATCCAGTTCCCCCTCCCACCCGCCCCCCTTCCTTCCCATTACCACCCTCCCCTTAGTCTATGACCATGTGTCCTTTAAGTTTGTTCCTGTGAACCCTTCCCCCTGTCCCCTTAAATTCCCTCTTCTCTCCCCTCCGGTCACCATCAGCCTGTCCTCTATTTCAGTGTCTTTGGTTACATTTTGCTTGTTTCTTTTGTTTTGTTATTTAGGTTCCTGTTAAAGGTGAGATCATATGGTATTTGTCTTTCACTGCCTGGCTTGTTTCGCTTAGCATAATGTTTTCCAGCTCCATCCACGCTGTTGCATAGGGTAGGGAGCTCCTTCTTTCTTTCTGCTGCATAGAATTCCATCGTGTAAATGTACCATAGTTTTTTGATCCATTCATTTACTGATGGGCATCTAGGTTGCTTCCAGCATCTAGCTATTGTAAATTGTGCTGCTATGAACATTGGGATGCATAGGTTCTTTTGAATTGGTGTTTTAGTATTCTTAGGATAGAGTCCCAGTAGTGGAATTGCAGGGTCACAAGGCAGATCCATTTTTTAGTTTTCTGAGGAAGTTCCATATTGCTTTCCATAGTGGTTGTACCAGTCTGCAGTCCCACCAACAGTGCACTAGGGTCCCCTTTTCTCCACAACCTCTCCAACACTTGTTGTTTGTTGCTTTGTTTATGATGGCCATTCTGTCTGGTGTGAAGTGGTATCTCATTGTGGTTTTAATTTGCATCTCTCTGATAGCTAGCGATATTGAACATCGTTTCATGTGTCTTTGGATCCTCTGTATGTCCTCCTTGGAGAAGTGTCTATTCAAGTCCTTTGCCCATTTTTTAATTGGATTCCTTGTCTTCTTAGAGTACAGTCGTGTAAGTTCTCTATATATTTTGGAGATTAGACCCTTGTCTGAGGTGTCATTGGCAAATATGTTTTCCCATACAGTTGGTTCTCTTTTAATTTTCATACTGTTTTCTTTAGCTGTGCAGAAGCTTTTAATTTTGATGAGGTCCCATTTGTTTATTCTTTCCTTTATGTCCCTTGCTCTAGGGGACACATCATTAAAAAAGTCTCTTCGTGAAATATCTGAGATTTTCTTACCTACGTTCTCCTCTAGGACTTTAATGGTGTCATGTTTTATATTTAAGTCTTTTATCCACCTTGAATTTATTTTTTGTATATGGTGTAAGTTGGTGCTCAAGTTTCATTTTTTTTGCACGTGGCTGTCCAGTTCTCCCAACACCATTTGTTGAAGAGGCTATTTTTATTCCATTTTATGTTGCTGCCTCCTTTGTCAAATATTAATTGACCATAGAGACTTGGGCTTATTTCTGGGCTCTCTGTTCTGTTCCATTGGTCTATGTGCCTGTTTTTATGCCAGTACCAGGCTGTTTTGATTACAGTAGCCTTGTAATATAGTTTAGTGTCGGGTATTGTGATCCCTCCTACTTTACTCTTCTTTCTCAATATTGCAGCAGCTATTCGGGGTCGTTTATAATTCCATATAAATTTTTGAAGTGTTTGTTCTATGTCTGTGAAATATGCCATTGGTACTTTAATAGGAATTGCATTGAATGTGTAAATTGCTTTGGGTAGTATGGACATTTTGATGATATTAATTCTTCCAATCCATGAACACGGTATATGTTTCCATTTGTTTGTGTCTTCCTTGATTTCTTTCTTCAGTGTTGTGTAGTTTTCTGAATACAGGTCTTTTACCTCTTTGGTTAGGTTTATTCCTAGATATTTTATTTTTTCTTTTTTGCTATTTCAAATGGGATTTTTTTCCTTGATCTCTGCTTCTGCAGTTTCATTGTTGGTGTACAGAAATGCCTTTGATTTCTGGATATTGACTTTGTATCCCGCTGTTTTGCCAAATTCATTTATTAGGTCAAGCAGTTTTTTGGTAGAGTCAATAGGATTTTCTATGTATACTATCATGTCGTCTGCAAACAGTGATAGTTTTGTTTCCTCCTTTCCGATTTGGATGCCTTTTATTTCTTTTTTCTTGTCTGATTGCTGTGGCTAAAACTTCCAGTACTATATTGAATAGAAGTGGTGAAAGTGGACAGCCTTGTCTTGTTCCTGATCTTAATGGAAAAGGTTTTAATTTTTTGCCCATTGAGAATGATGTTGGCTGAAGGTCTCTCATATATGGCCTTTATTATGTTGAGGAATGCTCCCTCTATTCCCACTTTGCCGAGTGTTTTTATCATGAATGGGTGCTGTACCTTATCAAATGCTTTTTTCTGCATCAATTGATATGATCATGTGGTTTTTGTCTTTGCTTTTGTTTATGTGATGTATTACATTTACTGACTTGCGAATATTGAACCATCCTTGCATCCCTGGAATGAATCCCACTTGGTCATGGTGTATAATCTTTTTAATGTATTGTTGGATGCGGTTTGCCAGTATTTTGTTGAGGATTTTAGCGTCAATGTTCATCAGTGATATTGGCCTGAAGTTTTCTTTCTTTGTTGTGTCTTTATTTGGTTTTGGAATTAGGGATGATGTTGGCCTCATAAAAAGAGTTTGGGAGACTCCCATCTTTTTGGATTTTTTGGAATAGTCTGTGAAGGATAGGGGTTAGCTCTTCCTTAAATGCTTTGTAGAATTCTCCTGTGAAACCATCTGGTCCCGGGCTTTTGTGTGTTGGGAGTTTTTTTGATTACTGCTTCAATTTCTTTTGTTGTTATTGGTCTGTTCAGACTTTCTGCTTCTTTTTCATTGAGTTTTGGAAGATTATATTTTTCTAGAAAGTTGTCCATTTCATCTAGGTTTTCAAATTTTTTTGGCATACAGTTCTTCGTAGTAATTTCTTACAATCCTTTGTATTTCTGTGGTATCTGTTGTAATCTCTCCTCTTTCATTTCTGATTGTGTTTATTTGGGTCTTCTCTTTTTTTTCTTGATGAGTCTGCTTAAAGGCTTGTCAATTTTGTTTATCTTTTCAAAGAACCAGCTCTTGGATTCATTGATCCTTAGAATTGTGCTTTTAGTCTCTATATCATTTAATTCTGCTCTGATCTTGGTTATTTCCTTCCTTCTGCTTGCTCTGGGCTGTCTTTGTTGTTGTTCCTCGAGTTCTTGTAGACGTAGGGTTAGGTTGTTTGTTTGGAAAGTTTCTAACCTTTTTAGGTGGGCCTGTATCGCTATGAACTTCCCTCTCAGGACTGCCTTGGCTGTGTCCCATAAGTTTTGGGTTGTAGTGAGTTCGTTTTCATTTGTTTCCAGAAACCTTTTGATTTCTTCCCTAATATCATTCTTGACCCATTCATTGTTTAATAGCATGCTATTTAATCTCCATGATTTTGAGTGTTTTTGGTTTTTTTCCTTCGGGTTGGTTTCTAGCTTCAGTCCCTTGTGGTCTGAGAAAATGTTTGGTATGATTTCAATTTTCTTGAAATTCTTGAGGCTTGTTTTGTGTCCTATCATGTGGTCTATCTTTGAGAATGTTCCATGCACATTTGAAAAGAATGTATATTTAGCTTCTTTTGGATGGAGGGCTCGGTAGATATCAGTAAAATCCATTTCATCAAGGGTATTGTTCAATGCCACAATATCTTTGTTGATATTTTGTTTAGAAGATCTGTCCATTTTTGATAGTGGGGTGTTAAAATCTCCCACTATAATTGTGTTGCTGTCCATATCTTTCTTGAAGTCCTCTAAGATTTTCTTTATGTATTTCGGTGCTCCTATGTTGGGTGCATATATATTTACAATATTTATGTCTTCTTGATGGATTCTTCCCTTGAGTATTATGAAGTGACCTTCTGGGTCTCTCTTTATGGACCTTTTTTGGAAGTCTATTTTGTCTGATATGAGTATTGCTACCCCAGCTTTTTTTTTCCTGACCATTTGCTTGGAAGATTTGTTTCCAGCCCTTCACTTTCAGCCTGTGTAGGTCTTTTATCCTGAGGTGGGTCTCTTGTAGACAGCAGATATGTGGGTCATTTTTTTCTTATCCAATCAGCTATTCTATGTCTTTTGATTGGAGCATTTAATCCATTTACGTTTAAGGTTATTATTGATAGGTACTTATTCATTGTCTTTTATGTATGTGTGTTCTCTCTCTCTCTCTCTCTCTCTCTCTCTCTCTCTCTCTCTCTCTCTCTCTCTTTCTTCTCTCCTCCTTAAAGCAGTCCTTTTAGAATCTCTTGCAGAGCTGGTTTGGTCGAGGTGTATTCTTTTAGACTTCTTTTGTCTGGGAAGCTTCTTATTTGGCCTTCAATCTTGATCGAGAGCCTTGCTGGATATAGTAGCCTTGGTTGCAGACCTCTGGTTCTCATTACCTGAAGTATTTCCTGCCATTCTCTTCTGGCTTGAAGTGTTTCCATTGAGAAGTCAGCTGTTAGCCTTATTGGGGCTCCCTTGTATGTTATTTCCTTTTTCTCCCTTGCTGCCTTTAAGATTCTCTCTTTGTCTTGAAATTTTGTCATTTTAATTATGATGTGCCTTGGGGTGGGTCTCTTTGGGTTCCTCTTGATTGGGACTCCCTGTGTTTCCTGGATTTGTGTGACTTTTTTCTCTCGTCAAATTAGGGAAGTTCTCCTTCATTACTTGTTCAACTAGGTTTTCGATCCCTTGCTCTTCTTCTTCACCTTCTGGTATCCCTATTATACGGATATTATTACGTTTCATATTGTCTTGCATTTCTCTTAATCCCTCCTCATTCTTTCTGAGCCTCTTTTCCTTTTCTTGCTCTTTCTGGATGCTGTTTTCTACTTTGTCCTCCAGCTCGCTAATCCGATCTTCTGCTTCATCGATCCTGCTTTTCATTCCTTCTACTGTGTTCTTCAGTTCAGAAATTGTATTCTTCATTTCCTCTTGACCTTTGTTGAGAGTTTCTATTTCCTTTTTCATGTTTATATAGTTTGCAGTGAGATTGATGTAGTTTCCCTCTAATTTCTGAAAGCTCATTGTGAGTTCATTGAACTTCCTGGTAATCATTGTTTTGAACTCACTATCTGATAGTTGGGTTGCCTCTATTTCATTTAGCATTTTTCCTGAGGCTTCCTCGTTTCCCTTCAGTTGGGGGTTGTTTCTTTGTTTTCTCATTGTTCGTGGGTTTCTTCTTTGTTCTTCTTGTTTGTTAATTTGAACTGTTGTGGTTCCCTGTATTTATGGTGTGAACTTCTGTGGTAGAATTTTTGTGTGTTTCAGTGGTGCAATCTCCTTCGTGTATCCTGGTGGTCACAGCTTCCCCCTACTCTTTTTTGGGATCAGTTGGAGGAGTAAGGCAAAATGGTTTAAAACAGCAAGATAGTATACTATGATATTTACTTTAGCAGCCAGTAGAGAAGAGATGGGTTATCCTTTGGCTCCTTATAGTTTAGCTGTGATCCTCCACCCCCCTATCCACGTTTTAGAAAGGATGGAAAGAGGGTAAGACTCTTACTGGGGACGAGAGGATTGTTAGTTGGATCTAGAAAGCTGTGAGGCTGTGGGAGGTCAGCTTCTAAGGTAGGGTTGGACTAAAGATTAGTATATAGGAGTAGTGAGTAAAAGAATAGAGACAACCCCCCACAATAGTATAGTTCAGAAAATTGCAAAGTGGGCTGAGATCAGGTAGGGGTATTGAGAAGCATTTACAATTGTATAGACTAGGTCTTACTAGCAGTAATAGTAAAGTGACAGTCTTGTGGCAGAATCGATGAGGTCTAGATAACAAGAATAAAGAGTATAGAACCTTGAGAAGTGTATTAATGGAACGCAGATGAAGGATAGTAACTTATCAACATCTTGTGACTGAGATACCAGGGGGAACCTATCAAATGACAGTATAACCAGCCAAGCAAAGAAGATTATACAGAAAGAAAAAGAGTACCAAAATATTATTAAAATAAAAAATGTCGTAAAAGTGAGAAAAAGATAATACAAATTTACAGTAACTTGCAAGATTAAAACAAAAGGAAAGAAAAGCAGAAGATGTGGTGCAGGAGAGCTAAATTTGGAGTGGAAAGAATAATATTAGGTTGAATGGAAGAGAAACATAAGGGATTGCGATATAAAAATAATGAGAATTGAAAAAAAAGTCACATAAAACACAAGATAAAATCAGTCAACCAACAACAGCCAGAGAAACCAATAAAAACCAAACAAAACCAAAAAAACTGACAAACAAACAAACAACAAACAAACAAAAAACCTCTTGTTGGTTTCTAACTGGCCAGACCAGTTTTTCTGATCTTGCTAGCTTCAGCTGGCTGAGGGGCCTTTGAAATGCTTCTCTCTCTCACAACCAGAACTCAGCAAGTCTGTCAGGTACCCGGGGCGCTCCAAGACACACTGGTGCGAGAGAGTGTCTTCCCGATGAAGGTGCGGGAGCCCAGCCGTTTCCAGCTCCGTGTTCCCCGCCAAACGGCTCTCCGAACGGAATGTTGGCACCTTTCCCAGCTCTCCGGTCGGGCTGGCTGGAAATCTCTGGGCCACCACTGAAGGAACGCGCCAAGCCCCTCGTCCCTCCTGGGATCGCAGCACGCAATTCCTGCCTCCCTATGGGGCTCGAGCCGAGCGCGGCTGGCTTGTGCTCACTACCGCTCTGCACTTCCACCGGGCTAAAGATGCCCCTGGTCCTGTTGGCTAGAGGCTCTCACTTCTCGGCCTCTGGGAGGGATTTCATATTCCCTCGGCGATTTTTTCTCAGTCCAACTGGCCAATCTGTTCCTTCTAGCAACCCGTTCTCCCCTGGAGTTGCTCACCCCCGTATTCGGGGGAGGGAGGGAGCAGCAACTTCCCTCTCCCGGGATCCCTGGGGCAGAGCCCGGAGCACTGGGCGGGCCTGGGGTCTGCGCACCCCCGACCCCTTTTGTCCTGTATCCTTCTTACCGTCTGGTTTTCCAGTGAGTGCAATAATTTCTGATGTCCTGCTTTCAAAAGTGATTCGGCAATCCAGCCCACTTGCTCTGCCTCTCCACCGATCCACGAGTTTCCCCCCTCTTCACAGAAGCCGAGAAAAACGCTGCCTACAGTAAGGCCGCCATCTTCCTCCCCCGATAAGTGTTCTTAACACAATAAAATAAAATTTTTAAGGAAGATAAGCCCAGCCCTGGCTGGTGTAGCTCAGTGGATTGAGCATGGGCCTGGGAACCAAAGGATTGCTGGTTTGATTCCCAGTCAGGGCACATGCCAGGGTTGCGGGCCAGGTCCCCAGTTGGGACCAACCAAGTTTGGGAATCATCACTCTACACCCTTGTATTTAAAGAGTGGCCCATGGGCCAGCAGCATTGGTAGCACCTGGGAGCTTGCAGAAAATGCAGAATCTCAGTCCCCACCACATGCCTACTACAACAGAGTCTGTATATTAACAAAATACTCAGGAGGGTTTGTGTCTATTTAAGTTTGAGAAGAACTGCCCTAGACCATCCCAGACAGGAAACACAGGGTCTCAAGCACACTTCCAAGTCAAATTTCCACAGACCCCCATCTCTACCCCACCCATTCCCATCTATTCTGAAAGGGGGAAATCTAGTTTAGAACAATTCTGCATCAAGTAAACGAAGGCTCTGTCCTTCCCAATCTATATCTACATGCACCCAGCTGGATAGCAAGCATCTGCTCCTTGGAACTAAAAGATCCACAATTTTTATTATTCCAAAGGACCTCACTGAGAAGAAACAGAAAACCCCTGAAGAGGACATTTCACCACCAATCAGCTTCAAAAGGTCTTCCTGGAGGTCTCCCCCTGGAGTCCCCAAATTCTCTCACAACAAAGTGAACTGCTTTTAATCAGCAGCTGCCATCTCATCTGCATTTGAAAGCAATGAGTATGCAAGCTGGATGCATGGGGTCTCAAAGAGCAGGAATAATTGGCCCCTTACACTCGATATTCCAGGCCAGAATGCTATTCTCCTCTAGTGCAACTTCCATGAATATTATCCATTAGAGCAAGATGAAAGGGAAGATGGAATGCATTTTAAAGAGTCCAGTGTGCAATGCGATTACTTGATACTATTAAATTTCTTCTGTGTTTTGCAACCTCTCTGAAGAGGGGTTTGTGAATATCTCATGCCTCATTAGCCTTTAGCCAAAGCAGCCCTATGATTGCTTGGTGGGAGGTATGCAGCCGGTGCCTACCAGTCTGTTGCCATCTCCATCTTGAACAATGGGGAGATGTGGGAGCTCTCTACAGGCAAGGTTACCTGGGGCTGTTTATATACCCAAATCATCCAGACATGGCATGCAGAGCAGACACCCTTTTTGTCGCCAGCATTTATTTTCTCTTCTTCCTCTAGGGAACCATTCCCACAAAAGTTCTTAATTTGTATGATTTGAAGGGGATTGAGTGGGCCAAGCATGGGTGTGTGCTCAAGGTCAGCCAATCAGAGTATCTCATTCTCCCAGACACAGGAAATGGTCAGAAATGTACACGTGACCCAATCAGAGTCGAAGAGAATTTAAACTATTGTGGAAAAAGGCAAGTGTTTATACCTGGGAAGATCTAAAACCAGGCTGCCAGCAGTCATCTTACAACACATAGGAAGACCCTGTCTGAGACTAAAACCAACACAGAGTTAAGTGGAGCCAAAATGTAGAAAGAGACAATTCTCTACCCCTGGGTCTGGTCATAGCTGAAGCCTTGAGCCTTATGGAGACATGAACCAATGGATTTCCTATTTTGTTTAGACCAGTGGAGCTAGATTTCTATTGCTTGCAAGCAAATAGATCCTAACTGATAATGGACCGCTTTGTTCAGACGAGATCAGGCACATTCAGGGTGGTAGGGCTATAGACTGCTTTGTTCAAATCATGCCATGATACCACCTGAGGTTCTACTCATCACATCCCCTGTATTGAAGATAGGAGAACACATCATTCACTGCTTTTCACAATATCATTGTGCCAACCACTATGTGCCAACCACTATTGGCACAGGACAGCTCAGCCAACTAAATGGTCAAAGTTTTTGCCCTTGTTGAATGAACTTCCATGGCTTGGGGGAGGCCCCATTTTATAGAAGAAGAAACCAGCACTCTGAGATGTTCAGCAACCTACCCAGGGTCACCCAAGAAACATGTGATAGCAGGGGAATTCAAACCCAGATCAGTCTGACTGCTTAGCCCTGTGTGAAAATCTAAGCCAGAGGTTGAAAACTGACAAAGTCAACCCAGGTAATGCTAAAAGATATGTTTTGTTTGGACCATAAAGATTTTTTTTTATTCAGAAGTATTAGCCATCATTAAAATTCAATTTTATAAAGCATCCAGATTTCTAAGTAGTCTCAAGCAGCTGAAGTTTTGAAACAGGGTGCAGCCAAAAGGGGGGCCCCAGATAGGGACTTGTAATGGGGTCCAGAACTCAAGGTGTCCAGGAAATATTAGAAAAATATATATAGGATGTCCTTACCCCCACAAGTCTGAGCTGGGGGAACAGGACACATGGAGCAGAAACATGCAGAGCTGTTTTGTACAGCAACGGTTTTGCAGCTAATCCATGGCATGGTCATTTAACATATCTATAACCTTTAACTGGCTGCATAGATATGTTAAATAGCTGTGGCCATGCTCTGAGCCAGCGGGATGGAAGGAAATTCCCCCCAAGATGTGACTGGGGGGCAGGTCCCCCTGATTACAGTGCCTGCATGAGAGCTTGGAGAAGATTGCCTCCATGACATGGGGCTGCCCCTGCCCAGACTCACGATTGACAGCTCAGTGAACTTGGAATAATGCAGGAATGCTAGCAGGTGTAACTGATTGTAGGAGCAGTCAGAAATGGGGATATAGATGAAGATTGGCATGGGGATTTAAACCCAGGCATGGCAGCCATTAAGGAGAACCCACTTGACTTTGGCCAGAGTAGGGACTCCCGCAGTCTCATGAGAGGGAATCACCATGTGACTTTAGCAGAGAACTGCCACATGGCTTTGGCAGAGTGGCAACCCCCTCTCCCCACAGCTTTGCCTAAGGAGATCCACACGGTTTTGCCAGAGTGCAGACCCCCATAGCTTTAGTGGAGAGAAGAACCATGTGGTTTTGGCCAGAGTGAGGACCCCTGCAGCTTTGGTAGAAGAGGACCACGTGGCTTTGGGGTGCTCCTTTTGGCCACATGGCCTGGGAAGCAGGAGAGACTTTGCCTGGAAGAAGGGTGAAAGAACTCTTGCCATTAGGCCATGAGAAGGTGCCACAGGGCTTTGGATTAATTGGAGATCCTTCCTGGACAGCGATATAGCTGATGGTATAGGGAGCCTGAATCATGGATGTTTGCTTCTTTCCCTGAATTAGGGCAGGGGGAGAAGGAAGCACTGTGGGCATCTGTAGGTACCCTAAAGGACTTTGATATTTTAATGAAGATGTTAGGTCACTATTTTAAGTCTGTATAGCATTAAATAAACATTTCCTTTCCTTTTCAAAAATCTCTGTCATTGAGAGATGTCTTTCCTAAAGGCCACGGACCATCGAAACTAGTGGGGGGGGGTCCTTTCGGTAATAGTATACCATATTCCCCCTTGGCCCTGTGTGTGTGTGTGTCTGTTCTGTAACAGTTTCTGACAGCAATATACTAGAATTCCCACAAGGCCACAATTGGCTGGAATGAGAAGAGTCTGCCCCTTGAAATACGGCTGCATTATCCAGTTTGCCCCATGTTCCAACTGAACCACCTCTCACTTAAGTTCCCTTCTTGGTCTCTGAGGGCTTGAGTTTGTGAGCCCTGCTGCAAACTTTTTGACGGGATCCTCCTATTTGCCTTTTTAATTGTCAAATGCCCCATACCTATCATGTAGCATAGAATCAACGTTGGGAATTATTTGCCACATGGGAACCGAAGTGAGCAAAAGAAACTTTATTCAAGTTGGTGCTGATGAAGCAACCCAATCTTTATCATGAAATTAAAATTGTGTGTACTTAAGGCGTACATGATATTTTAATATACAGATGCATAATGAAATGCTTACTATAGTCAAGCCAATTAATGTATCATGTCCACACATAGTTACCATTTGTGTGTGTGTGTGGTGAGAACACCTGAGGTCTACTCTCTTAGTAATTTTCCAGTATTTGACACAGCATTATATTAACTGTAATGATCATGTATCATACATTACATCTCTAGTCCCATTCACCTTGACATTTGCATATGATTAAACCTCATGGAAGCAGAACAGTCAGATAGAATCAGCTCCAGGAAATATATGCCCCGCTGGGTCTTTAATTTCTGGAGAGGGAACCTTAGTGTGCCCAGGGCTTTGCAAGTGCTTTAGGCAACCCAGTGTTTAAGGTCCACAATATAGAGCAAAGTCCATAAAGTGACAGAAATAAACATGACTCCTACTTGTCTAACAAGGAATAAAATGACAGCTCAAAAGGGCTTGATCTGGCTTGCTCTCCCTTCAAGGAGCATGCTTATGCCTTTCTTCCCTCTTAGGTGTGCATCTCCTAAACTCTAAGGGATGCCATGATACATGTAACCAGGGGAGAAATGGGCAGCAGCTACTCATCCCAGGCTAACCCCCTGAACCTGTCTCCCCAGCCTCCTTTTCTCTGACTTTCCAGTGAGCCAAGGCAGCCTGCCCTAGGCTCTCTGCTGTTGCTTCTTCTGCCCTAAGCTTTTCCTTTGTTTCACTGTCCACAGCCTTAAAAAGAAAAAGGGAAGGGGTTTGATCTGTTTTCATAGTGGGGACAAAGAAAAACTTGTGAGAGAATATCTAGTTTATTATTGAGCATTTGTTGTGTGTCAGGCACTGTATATACACAAAGGTGTTCAGGACACAAAGGTGAGTGAAACACAGTCCTGTCCTCAGAGAACTCACACTCTAGAGGGTGGTAGAGTAAGGAGATGTGAATGCATAGGATGCTGTAAATTGTACAAAAACTTTGAAAGAATTGTGCATGCAGTACAGTGGTCACTTCTAGGCAGTGTCAAGACTGTGAGCAAAGAAGTGGAAGAGTAAGATAACAAATCACATTAGGGGCCACTCGGTATGGCTGGAGTATAGGCTATGAAAGGGTCTGGAGGACCAGGTTACATAGATTATATCAGATAGGTTAGCAGGGGCCAGATTATTATGAGTCCTTCATACTATATTGAATGAGGTTATCAGAGGGGGTAAAGGTATAACTCTGGCACCCAGCACAGAAGCTGGGTCAAATTCCTACTCTTTGTCTAATTTTCTGGGTGACCTTAAACAAGTAATATCATTTTTCTGAGCCTTATTTTTCTCATCTGAGAAATAAGAAACTAGCAGTGCTTACTTCATGGAATTGTGGCAATTATTAAATAAAATAATTAGATGCTTACCACAGTGCCAGCACTGAATATGTGTTTAATAAATGTACTGTGGGGAGCTCCTAAAAGGTCAGGCAAGGAGTCATAATTCCCCAATATGATTAATGTACTGTGAGGGATAGAAAAAGGGGGATCCCTGAGGGAATTTGGCCCCTGAACTCCCTTAGAAGACCACCTCTGCCTCTTCCCACCCCCACAGATGAGGTGTGTTGGTACACAGTGAATACACAGCTTTGAGGGCACCAGACATGGAAATAAAGTTTCTGATTTACTCTTCAATTTGCACTTTTATAAATGTATTGGGACTGTGGGTCACTGTGAATTATTCAGGAACTTTCTGAACAATGCCATGATGGAATGGGTGTTAGAAATAGTGCTTTCAAAGGTGACATCATTGGGAAGCTATCAGCAACACTTCCTTGGAGATACCAGGACAAGCTGTAGCATTGTTTAAACAAGTGCTAATAATTTAAGCTTCTTGAAAATTAAAAAGGAAAAAGTGATAAAATTAAGATAGAAACAGTTTACATTTGCAATTTCCGTTAGCAATCAGAAGTGCCTTGTGTGAATCTGCATGTAAGAGAACTGAGAGGGTTAGGAGGGTGAGGTGTGGGTGGCATTCAGGCTGGCATGGTGTCTGAAACATCACTGTGATGTCCACTAATTTATGTAAGCCTTGAAGACTTAATGGTCATTTTGAATTCTTATTTAAAATGTTAATATTCCTATAAAAAGGAAAAAAAACTTTCAGATAAGGATTGTTTTGTTCAATTCTAGCTACATTCTGCTATGACTAAAACAAGTAACAGCAAAACTTTGTGAATAAATCAGCAGGTAAAAAACCACTAGGCAAATGCAAAGCAACAACTGAAATCATAAGTGGGAGTAGTATTGTCAGATAGAATACAATTCAAGACCTAAAGCATAAATTTGCCAAAATGAGACATTATAAAACAATAAAAGGTAAAATCCACTGAAGAAAATAGTATAATAATAAAACTTTCTACTTCTGCCCAAGATGGAGGCATAGGTAGGTACACTGTGCCTCCTCCCACAACCAAAAGGAGGACAACAACCAATTTAAAAAACAAAAAACAACCAGAACTGCCAGAAAATCAAACTTTATGGAAGTCTAACAATTAAGGAGTTAAAGAAGAAACATTCATCCAGATGGGTAGGAAGGACAGAGATGGGCAGCCAAGGCAGAGAGAATGTGCAGCAAAGTGGCAGCTGGCAGACCAGGTGGTCCCACATTCGAATGCAGATAAACTGGGAGGAACAACTGAGGAGCAAGACAGACCATGCAAACCAGGGTTCCAGCATGGGAAAATAAAGCCTCAAAACCTCTGGCTATAAAAATCTGTGGAGCTTGCAGCAATGGGAGAAACTCCCAGTCTCACAGGTGAGTCCACTGGAGGGACCTATGGGGTCCTAGAATGTATACAAGCCAACCCACCCAGGAACCAGCACCAGAAGGTCCCAATTTGCTTGTGAGTAAGAGGGGAAGTGACTGAAAGTGGGGTGAGAGCCAGGCAAATGTTCCCTCTCTGACCCCTCCCCACATACAGCACCACAATGCAGTAAAGTGCATTTCCCCACCCTGGCAAATACCTAAGGCTCCACCCCTTACAACATAACAGGTGCACCAAGACAAAGAAATATGGCCCAAATGAAAGAACAGATCAAATCTCCAGAAAAAGAACTAAGCGATGAGTAGGTAGCCAACCTATCAGATACAGACTTCAAAGCACTGGTAATGAGGATGCTCACAGAAATTATTTAGTATGGATGCAAAATAAAGGAAGAAATGAAGGACATACAAATTCAAAAGAAGGAAAATATACAGGGAATCAACAGGGAAGGGAAAGAAGCCAGGACTCAAAACAACAATTTGGAACAGAAGTAAGAAAAAAACATTCAACCAGAACAGAATGAAGAAACAAGAATTCAAAAATATGAGGGGAGGCTTAGAAACTTCTGGGACAACTTTAAACATTCCAACATCCAAATCATAGGGGTGCTAGAAGGAGAAGAGGAAGAGCAAGAAATTGAAAATTTATTTGAAAAAAATAATGAAGGAAAACTTTCCCAATCTGGTGAAGGAAATAGACATGTAAGTCCAGGAAGCTCAGAAAGTCCCAAAGAAGTTGGACCCAAGGAGGAACACACCAAGATGCATCATAATTAAACTACCCAAGATGAAAGATAAGGAGAGAATCTTAAAAGCAGCAAAAGAAAAGGAGACAGTTACCTACAAAGGAGTTCCCATAAGACTATCAGCTGATTTCTTAAAAGAAACCTTACAGGAAAGAAGGGGCTGGAAAGAAGTATTCCAAGTCATAAAAGGCAAGGACCTAAATCCAAGATTACTCTATCTAGCAGAGCTGTCATTTAGAATAGAAGGGCAGATAAAGTGCTTCACATACAAGGTAAAGTTAAAAGTGTTCATCATCACCAAGCCCTTATTCTATGAAATATTAAAGGGACTTATCTAAGGAAAAGAAGATCAAATCTATGATCAGTAAAATGACAACAAACTCACAACTATTAACAACTGAATCTAAAAAACAAATACAAACTAAGCAAACAACTAGAACAGGAACAGAATCACAGAAATGAAGATCACATGGAGGGTTATCAGTGGGGAGGGGGAATGGGGAAAATTGGGGAAAAGGTACATGGAATAAGAAGCATAATTGCAGGCACAAAATAGACAGGGGGAGGCTAAGAATAGTATAGGAAGTGGAGAAGCCCAAGAACTTATATGTATGACCCATGTACATAAATTAAGGGGAACAGAATGCTGGAGGGAGGGGGTTTGCAAAGAAGAGGGGATAAAGGGGAGAAAAAAATGGGACAACTGTAATAGCATATCAATAAAACGTACTTAAAAAATAAATAAACCTTTCTGCACCAAATAGAGTATTAGGTAAAGAAATCAGGAGCAACATGAGTGAACATGAATAGAGAAGCAGTAGAATGGATTTTGACGCACCCTTATAATGAAATATTATCTAGCTATTGAAATGGATGAGTTATATCTGTATGTATTAGACTAGATCAGAGGCTCTCAACCCTGATTGCACATCAGAATCATCTAGGGAGTTTTTTTAAAAGGCCAATGTCTAAAGTGATTAATTTAGCCCAGTCTTTGGAAGTGTTTAAAAACTCCCAAGGTGATTCTAATATGCTATTAAAGTTAAGACCCATGATATTAGAGGAACATCATTGATACATTAAGTAAAAAACCAATAAAGAGAGAAAGAAAGTTAGAAAGCAAGGAAGAAACAAGAAGGAAGGAAGGAAGGAAGGAAGGAAGGAAGGAAGGAAGGAAGGAAGGAAGGAAGGAAGGAAGGAAGGAAGGAAGGAAGGAAGGAAGGAAGGGGGAGAGAGGGAGGGAGGAAGTAAGGAATTTCAAAAGAAGAAAAAATAAGAGAACAATATAAATATGTATAATTTTGTACCTCTCTATGAGTGTTGTGGGAAATGAAAAAAATGATATATAATACCAAAAATAAACATTGGTGATCTAATTAGGAGGAGAGGAGTTGGGAGTACAGGGAGACTAATCATTGGATTTTCTTATTTATTATTTTGTGTAATTTAACTTGTAATGACAGCATGAACTATTACACAGCTTTTAAAATTTAATCATTCAGCCCTGGCTGGTGTGGCTCAGTGGAATGAGCATAGGCCTGCAAACCAAAAGATTGCCAGTTTGATTCCCAGTCAGGGCACATGCCTGGTTGTGGGCCAGGTTCCCTGTAGGGGGTGTGTGAGAGGCAACAACACATTGATGTTTCTCTCCCTCTCTTTCTTTCTCTCTTTCCCTCTGTCTGAAAAACAAATAAAATCTTTTAAAAAGTAAAATAAAATTTAATAATTCAAATTAAAATATTTTAAAATAAAAGTAAAATTTTTAGAGTAAAATATTTTTTATACATACAAGGGCTGAAAGAATTTACTAGCTGAAGATTTATATTACAAAAAATGTTAAAAAAATTCTTTTAGGCAAAATGAAGGTGAAACCAGAAGAATTTGTATCTATATAAAAGAATGAAGAGAATCAGAAATAGTAAATGCATAGTTAAATACCCTCATATATAAGAAGTTTTCTTATTTGTAAAATCTCATAATTGAGGCAAAAACAGTAAGAATATATCATGAGATTTATAACTTATGTGGAAGTATAATATATGACAAAAGTAACACAAAGGCAGGTGGCAAGGAAATGGAAGTGTAGTGAGATTCTTAAATTATATGGGTGATATAATATTTCTTGAATGTAAACTACAATAAGTAAAGATGTATACTATAAATTGAAAGGAGCCACTGGAGAAAACCCAAAATGTTTCAGCTAATAAGCCAACAAAGAGACAAAATGGAATCATAAAGAAAACTCAATTAAACAAAAGGAGGCAAAATACTAGAAATAAGAGGAAGTAAACAGAAAATCAATAGCAATATGGAAAATTTGAATCCAACTATGTAAATAACCACAGTAAATATTAGTGAGTTAAATGCCTCCAATTAAAAAGCAGAGATTATCAGATTAGATGAGCAAGCAAAATCCCACTAAAACCTAACTACAAGAAACCACTTTAAATATACTCAAACAGAATAGAAATAAAAGGATGGGAAAGATACATACAACAATCACTAACAAAAAGACAGATTGAGTAGCTACAGTAATATTTAAAAGAGAATATTACCAAGAAAAAAGGAGGGTAATTTCACAGCAATAAAGGGGTCAATTTATCAAGGTATCATAAAAATTCTAAAGGTATATGCAGCTGATAACAGAGCTTCAAAATACATGAAGCAAAAACTGATAGAACAAAAGAAGCAAACAAAGCACTCAAGTATAGTGAAAGATTTCAAAAGCTCTCAATAATTGATGGAACATGTAGACAAAATATCAGGAAGGACATTTGATTAACTAGAATAATATTTTCATCTAACTTGATTAAATTGACATTTACATAACACTCTAGCCAACAACAGCAGAATACACATTATTTTCTAATACAAAATATTTACCATAGGCCATACTCTTACACATAAAAAAAAAAGCCTCAATAACTTCAATGCAAAGTATGTTCTCTGGCCAAAATGGAATTAGAAATGAGTAACAGAAGATATCCAGAAAACCCCTCCTATTTAGAAACTAGCAAACCCCTTAATAGAAAGTTGGTCAAAGGGATTAGACAATATTTTAAGCTGGATAAAGATAAAAACATAAGGTATCTAAAGTTGCAGGATACAACTAAAGTAGTGCTCAGAGACAAATTTATAGCACTAAACACCATACAGGTGTTTGAGAAGAAAGATCTCAAATCAATGACCCTCAGCTTCCACCTGAAGAAACTAGAAAAGGAAGATAAAACTACCTCCACAAAGTGCAAGAAGAATACAGAAAAGAATAGAAATCAATAAAATGAAAAAATACCATATTTTACCATGAATAATGCACATTTTTTTGCCTAAATTTTTGAAAGAAAAATAAGGATGCACATTATACATGGATAGTATGAATTCTGTATCTATACAAATATTTTTAATTCTTTTATTTACACTTATGTGTTAAAAGTATAACTCTAGAAAGCAATAATGATATCTGTATGCAAAACAGTACACTTGAATACAATAATCAGTTTCTAAAAATAAATAAATAAATAACTTAAAACAAAAGATTTCTTCCTGAAATTTTGGGCCAAAAACCAGAGTGTGCATTATACACAGCAAAATATGGTATATTAAAACTAAAATTTGGTTCTTAAAGATCAATATAATTGATAAGCTTCTAGTCAAATTGATCAGGAAAGAGATGCAAATTACCAATATGAGGAGTGAGAGAGGCCATCACTATTGATCCTACAAACATTAAAGGGATAAGAAGAGTATATTATGAACATCTTTATGCCAATACAATCAGTCAGTCAAACAAAATGGGAAAATTCCTTGAAAACCACAAACTATGAAAAAGCTCACTGAAGAAAAGCAGATCTGAATAGTCTTATAGCTACTAAAGAAATTAAATGTATAGTTTAAAAACTTCACCACAAAGAAAACTCCTTGCCCAGATTAATTCACTGGTAAATTTCATCAAAAATTAAAGGAAGAAATAATACCAACTCCATTCAAAAAACTTTCCTAAAAAAATACTGAAGGGCAAGGAAACTTCCCAATTCATTCTATGAGATTAACTGATCAGTTACATTGACTCTAAAACTGGAAAAAGACGTTAGAAAAAAAAGAAAACTATAAACCAACATCCATCATGCATGTGGACACAATACTTTTTAATAAAATTTGAGCAAATTAAATTTAATATTTTTAAAAAAGATAATAATCATACCAATATAGAATTTATCTCAGGAATAAAAGCTTGGTTTAACATTTGAAAACTGATCCATGGAATTCACTGAAAGGGCAGCCAACAAGAAAAAAAAAAACAAAGCAAAATCACTTAAATAATAGATGAAGAAGAACAAACATCCATTCATTATAAAACCTCTGAAAACTAGGACAGAATGGACAATTATCAACCTGATAAAAAGCAACCATTAATAACCTACAGTTAGCACCATGCTCAATGGCAAAAGATTCTATGTTTAATAGTAAAAGATGCTTTCCCCACTAAGATCAGGAATCAGGCAGGTATGTCTGCTCTCACTACTTCTGTTCAACCTTATACCAGAGGTTCTAGCAATAAGCCAAGAAAAAAAAATTGAAAGCATCTACATTGAAAAGGAAAAAGTAAAACTGTCTTTATTCACAGAAATGGTTATTTATAGAGGAGTTTATAGAATCTATAGAAATGCTACAAGAACTAGTAGGTGAGTTTAACAAGGTTTCTGAATATTAGGTCAATATATTCTGGATATTAGTTTTGTTTCTATGTACTGGTAGTGAATAAATGGAAGTTAAAAATTTTAAAAGAATACTATTTACAATAAAACCAAAAAGATAACATATATAGGGATAAATTTGACCAAGGTTGTGCAAGACCTGTACACTATAAATTACAACACATTCCTGAGTGAAATTAAAGAACAGCTATGTTTATGGACTGGAAGACAATATTGGTTAAAATGTCATTTCTCACATTGATGTATAGAATCAATACACACTCATAAAACATCCCAACCAGCTCTATTTATGTAAAATTGAATAGCTACTTCTGAATTTCATATGGAATGCAAAGGATCTAAATTACTAAAGTAACTTTGTGAAATAAAAACAAAGTTGGAGAACCTGCACACAAGATTTCAATACTTATTATAAATTACTGTAATCAAGACAGTAGGTATTAGCCAAAATATAGAAACAAAAATCTATGAAATAGAATGGAATCCAGAAATATATGGTCAATTGTTTTTTTTTTCAGATTTACTGAGATATAATTGACATATAACATTGTGTATGTTTAAGTTGTATAATGTGTTGATTTAAGATACTTATATATTGCAAAATGATTATTGCTATAGCATCAGTTAATACCTGCATCACATCACTTAATTACTATTTTTGTGCGTGTATGTGTGGTGAGAAAATATAACATCTACTCTCTTAGCAAGTATACAGTAGAGTATTACTAATTGTAATTACTATGCAATGCATTAAATCCACAGGGCTTATTCATCTTATAGCTGGAAGCTTGTACTCTTTAACCAACATCTCCACTTTTCCTCATAGTCAATGATTTTGACAAAGAAATCAAAGCAACTCAACAAAAAATGAAAAGGAAGCCACAGACTAGCAGAAAATACTTGTAAAGCATTTCTGTGACAAAGAACTTTTGTGGAGAATATAGGAAGAACACCTACCACTCACTGATTCTAAGGCAAACAACCCAACATAAATATTTGAACAAATACTTCACCAAAGAAGATATACAGATGATAAATAAGCATATGGAAGGTTGTTCAATACTATTAGTCACTGAGGAAATGTAAAATAAACCACAATGAGATACCACCACATTCATACTAGAATGCCTAAAATTTAAAAGACAGAACATATCAAGTTTTTGCAATGATGTGAAGAAAGCAGAAAAAAGTTACAACTGCTTTGGAACATAGTCTGCCAGTTTCTTAAAAATTTAAACATTCAAATAATGTATGATCTAACCATTCTACTCATGGGTGTGAACCAAGGAGAAACTGAGGCCTAGAAATACCTGAAACGTTTGTCATTAGGTGGATAGATAAACAAGTGAAAGATACTAGACAAAAAAGAGTATGATTTCTATGAAGCCACTTAGATAAAATTCCAGAAAGTTGAAAACTAATCTATAGAGTCATCAGGTCCCACGGTTTTCTGGGGACTGTAGAGAGAGGAGGAAGGCATTACAAAGGAGCATGAGAAAACTTTTGGGGGTGATGGACATGTTCATGATCTTGATTACAGTCATTATTTCACAGATGCATAATAATGTCCAACTCATCAAACTGTATGCTTTAATATGTGGTTATAGTAGGTCAATTATACTCAACTAAAGCTGTAAAAAATGCAACCTCCAGTGCCATTTTCATATATGCTGATTAAGTAGTAATAGGTAAAGCACAAGAATCAGTTTTTTTAACAGGCTTCCCAGGACATGCTGATGTAGGTGGTCCCTGAACCGCACTTTGAAAACTGTTGCTCCAGAAAAATACATCTCTTAGCTACACCAGCCCAGCCTGGGGGCCCATGTGCTAGGTGGTCAGTTTGCCCCAAGCAGCCAGGCAGGCAGGACTCACATAACTGAAACTTGTATCCACACTTTTCTTCCCTCCCTTTCTCTCTGTGCTGGCTGATCCACAAGTTCATTTTCTCTCCTGTCACTTCTTGCCTTGTGTTCTTAACTGCCTGTCGTCAGTCCACTGATTCTGGCTTGCCTGCCTCAAAAGTCTTCCCCTTGTGTTTTTAAACTTCATTCCCCTAAACCCCCCCAGAATTGCCAGAACCCTCTGGAAGCTTAAGCTGGAAACATCTTCCAACTAAGAGAAAAGGCATTCCAAAGCTTCCCAAATTGATACATACAAAAGATGCTCTTTTTGCCTGCAAAGGCTAGAAACTAAGCTCAGACTAATGGGAAGGTGTTGACGGCTCTTAAAACTTTTATTTTTCCACAGATTTGTGTGTCTCTTTTTCTTACTGCCTCTATTTTTGAGATACTGTGATTTGAGGCCAGTGGGCGATACCAAGTGCACATTGTATTAGTACAGAAAAAAAGTGCTTTTTTTAAAAGAGTAAGAAATGGAGATGAAAACACAATAAACTTTTTAAAAAGCTGAAAGCATTTTTGCCTTATCCATACATATCTTTGTGTGGATTAAAAGCGTTTGTTTTTCTTGTTCTTGTTAGTGAACCACTTTTGTTGCTATTTTTAAATTAATTTAAACAAGGAGGTGATTACACTAAAGTGGCATCTATGCTTTAGGGGCCTTCACAACCAAACCCAAAGCTAAGGTTGGAATGCCTCAAGGTTAAGAAATTCAAACCAATCACAAACAGCCAACTAGGCTTTCCCAAATAAGGCAACTGCTTAAGCTACAGCCAATCAAATAATTACCTTGCTTTGCTTACCCCTCTTTGTGAAAGTCTTCCCCCACCACCCCACAGCTCCTGTTGGTGGCGCACTCCTAACCATTTCGGGTTTGGCGCAGCTGATTCACATAGATTCTCAAATAAACTCTAAACTTTTACTATGCCTCACTTTATCTTCTAACAATATCATGACATTGCTCATTGCTAATCACTCTATCTTTCCCTGCTTTTGCTTCTGAAGTGATTCCATCCCTTCTTCTGATTGGTTTAGGTTTTCAGCCTGGCAATGACCGCTTTGTTTGAAAGTCACTTTGTCTGCACCTCGACCTCTGATGTCAGGAATAGCTGGCAGGAAAGCCTCTTTCTCAGAGGCAGGGGCAGCATTAGTGCCCTCTGGACCACTAATGTGCCTCTTCTTCCCCTGAGACAATGAAAATCTAATTTGGAAAGTTGCCCTGGCTTTGCTTTGGAAGGCTCTGCTCACTCAGTCAAAAGAGAACTTTATTTACATAACAACAATAATCCTGTAAATTGATTGCTTGTAATTTACATAGTGCTTCTGGGTTCATTACAGTGATGATATCAGTCCCATGTCTGGTGCAGGTACCCAGAACTCCCAGTTAGTGGAGCTAAGCAAAAGAGAGATAAAATGGACTTACATAACCTTAAAGTGCAAGAGTAGAGTAAATTTGTAGCATGTCTTGATGCAGGGACCTAATAGGGTACTCTCTCATTTCTCCCTATTACTTGACTCTCTACTATCCAGTGGTCTATCTTCAGTCTCAAACTCCATGTTTCCCTCTCCCACCCTCTGCTGCTCCCCTTACTCTGTAACAGGTTTGTCCTGAGAGCACTCCCTCAACAAACCATTTGCATTAAGAACCCTTTGGCAATCCCTGCTTTTAGGCAACACAACCTAAGGCAGAGGAGAATGGAAAAAGCATGCTGAGCAGCAAAACTGACAATTGATGATAAAGATGATGAACTTGCCATGTACTGTGGATCCTGATATATATGCACTGGTCACCGTGCCACATGTTTTACATGTACTTCTTCATATCCTCGCCACAGCTTCAGAGGGTGGTCATTATTATCTTTATTTGGCAGACGAGGAAGCTAGTGTTTAGAGAGCAGAACTGAATTGCCCAAGTTTATACTGCTAGAAGCTAGCAAAGCTGCCCTTGAACCTACTATCCCTTGCTTCCAGTTGCTACTGCTCAGATACTAATGCAGTCACCTTCATTCTGTCTAGCAATATAATCCTCCTTTATCTGATGTGTACTATGTGTCAGAGATTTTTTTGCTAAACTTTTATATTCATCATCTCATTCAATTTTCACAACAGCTCTTAGAAGTGAGACATTGGCATATTATCCCATTTTACAAACTGAAATGTGGAAAGGTGAGTGAAAAAGTCACTCACTAAGGACAGGTGGTAGAGCATAGATTTGGACCCAAGTGTCTGACTTCAGGGCCCACACCCCTGAATTCTTACCTTCATGCTCTTGTTCAAGCTCTTCCAAAATTCCCTAAGAAAACAAACTTCATCTAGCTATGGAAAAAATAAAATAAGGAAGACTTTTCTTTACTTTTCCTGAAGCCTGACTTTCTAGATAAGTAAGAAAATGATAGTAACTCTACATCATTAACCTATGACTCTTAATTTAAATTAATTCCAAAAATCACCAGAGGTGGATTTGAAATTGTCTGTCTACTTCATATATTTATGACCTGAAAAAAATGTATATGAGAATTGTGTTTAAAATTGGGACCAATCTTCTTTAGCTACACAAAATGAAGTTAGCTCATTTTCTTTTTGCAATCACTAGTTTTCCTAGTTCTTTCTTTGTTGTCGGGTTCTCTCTGAAAGTAGGCTCCACCAGAGGAGGGACTGTGTCAGTCTTGCTCTGTCATAGTGCTTGGCACTATCATGGCACGTAACTGGCTTTTAAAATATGTCTTTGAATGAACTAATTTTGAAAATGAAAGGAAATAGCAATCTCATCAGGTTTTCACTGATACAGAAACTTCCCTTTGAAAGGGAGAACTAAACAATAAGGTTAGAGGTCTATGAACTTCTCATAATTCCACCCAGTGATTAAAAGCCTGTAGTTCCATTATTTTGTTCCATTCTGAGGGTTTCCAGAACTTAATTCTGTCTTGTAAATTGAGGTCAGAAAGATGGTAGAGAATCAAAATCCTCTGGGCTGTTTCTCTTTTCCTTAGACTTCAGTTGCCATCAGCACTGTCTTAATGAATCTCCACTCTATTAAATTGTTATTTGGTCTTGAAGCAGGTCATTTGTAGCCACCTCCTCAGAACAGAAGGCAGCCCACAGAAAAGAATAGGAAAACATAGTCAAGGAAGAATGAGATTAAGATGTAGTTTTCCAACTGTGGGTCCTCATTTAATTAACTCTTTCAGAGCAAAGAGTGCTCAGATGGCAGGTTCACATGTCAGGGAGGTTGTAGGGAGCAGAATTTCCTACGTGAGAACTGGACATGGTAGGGAGCTCAGGGAGTATGAATATGTTTGGAGAACTAAATTTTTTGCTGTTGGGAGCCTGGAGAATGTAAACTTCTTGAGCCGACTCAGTTCAGGTGGGAACTAATTCATCTTATTCCTTCCATCACCCAATCACTGTGCTAGCTTTTGTTCCCATCAGTTTTCATACCTCCTCTAAACTGGTCTGCCTGCCTTCAACTTCAAACTCCACCCCTACTTGCAATCTAAAAAGAAGAATTATTTAATGAGATGCAATTTTATTCAGATATTCTAAACTCATTACATGGATTAATGTGTTTAATCTTCACAACAACACAATGGGGTAGATAAAATTATCATTTTCATTTTGTAGAAGAGGAAAAGAGATTTAGGGGAAGGAAATGGTGTTCCCCAGGTAAAGTGAGATCCCAGCCCAAGGCAGCCTGATGCCAAAGACAGTGCTGTTCACCTGGCTTTCCTGCCTCTAGCCAACACCCATGTGGTCTCTCTAAAGTCTCATCTGACCTTATCCCTCCATTCCCTTTCTCTGATTCTCTGCTGCCCAATTAATGAAGTCCAGCTCTACATCCTAGCAGGTTTCCAAATTGGGATTAGGTCTAGGTCCCCATTTTATCCCTAACTCCCTGACATTGTGCCAAATGTGTCCATTGCCCCATTTCTTCCAAACTTCTCACTCTGTTTCATATACACTATTGTCCTTCATATCTCAGCATATTTGCAGATGCTGCTTCTCTGCCTGGAAGTCCTTCTCTTCTTTCCCACCTATGGAATATTGAGGCATCATCCAAAGCTCCAAAGGCCTATCCTCTGTAAGGCCTTATTTGACTGCCCAAAAAGAGGCTCATCTCTCTCTTTGTTTGGCTCCCACAGAACTTTTGCCAAACTCTTACTGGGGCACTTAGAGTTTTGTACTATACTTGCTTACCAGTGTGTCTGCTCATATGGCTTGGTCAGGGACAGAAAAGGTGGTTTACTTGTCTTGATATTCAGAGAGCCTATTCCAGCATTTTTCAACAGGCAGTAATTCTGCCTCAACTCTAGTGGACATTTGGCAATTTTGGGAGATGTTTTTGTTGTCACAGTTGGGGGAGGAGGAGTGCTACTGGCGGCTAGCACGCAGAGGCCAAGAATGCTGCTAACTACATAAAAATGAGCACAGACCCACACAACAGAGATTATCTAGTCCAGAGATGTACATTGCTGAAGGTGAGAAACTCTGGCTTGTCCCAGAGCCTGATTATAGCAAGCAAATTGACTGGTGTGTCTATTTGAGCAAATATAGCTGGGAACCTGGGTTGTAGTCAGTGTTTGTGTTAGAGAACCCAGGCTCTACCCTTGGGAACCAAGCTGGAAAAATCCAAACAAAATACAAGATCTTAAAACCTATGAATCTGCTGTGGAACAAAAATCTGAGATTTTTATGTTCTTCAGTCTTTTGCTGATCTGGAGTTGTGAAGATCAACATTAACTTGGTATAGACAGGATATCCTGTATGGCAGAAAATACAAACGAGCTTCATATAAAAGGCAGAGGTACTGTGGGGAGGAAGAAGAGATATAGAAGTGGCTGGGTAGTGTGATCTCATGGTTGTATTAGAGTATTTTAGATGAGAAGTATGAAACAAAAACATGTCTAGAGAAACAAAGGCTGTGTTGTGTTGAACTGTTTTGAGCAGAATATTGAGAAAACCCAGACCCAGTGAAAAGAAGATTGTGGCTAATAATGAGTAATCAGGGCCCAACAGTAAGGATTTAAGAATATTTCTCAAGTTAACAAATGGACTAGTGATAATTACACAAGAATTTTTCCTGGGTGACTGTATATAATTTATTATCCAAACTGAGAGGCTTTTGAAAATAAAGGGGGTATTGTTCATAATTAATTGATCTATGACAGGCATAGACTAAAGCTTCTCCAGAAATTGGGACTTACTGTAATCATACGTAAGTTTTTAGTTTTATTTATTCTTAGGCCACAGGTAGCATATATACACGGCATGCATAGTGTTCTATCTTCTTCCTCTGCCTATAGTGGGCATTACAGAACTCTTCCCCTCTGAATTAATGTGTGGTCTTAAAATCATTCTCAGTAGAGCATCCCAAACCTTTTGGTGAATTAATGGGCATTGACATAAGAGATCAGACCTACCTTGGGCAAGCATCCTACTTATATGCTCTGCTCAGTTCCTCCCTGACTTCATTCTCCCACCACTTATCTCCTCATTGGAATTCTCATTCTCAGGAATCTAAAATTCCACCTTTTCAGATTCCCATCAAGAGGCAAAGTCCTAGACACAGTGGTCCTTTAGGAAACAACTTGCAGAGTTATTTGAATATCTTGTTATGCTTTTTTGTTAATGCTATATGATGTTTTATCAATTTGATGTCCAGGGTCAATTATGCATAAATATTAAACATGTTTTTCATTGAATGGTTAATAAAATATAACCCTCAAATGGATTTTTTTCTTGTTAAAATTTGTAGGGCTTGATTAATGTGGTCATTTTTCCTAGGAGAGATTCCAGTATTTATTTTGCAAATATATCCAATAATTTCAACATGGCTAACTGGCAGTTACTATAATAAGTGGGATGAACCAAAAACTAGAAGAAATTATTAAGAGACCCATCTCCCTCTATGAATACTAATATTTAGTTATTGTGAATATGGTGGGGCAAGGTCAGGGGGCATGGTAGGGAATTTGTCAAGAGTGATACACCATTTCCATTATTTCAGCTGTAATGGAGAGCAGTTACTAAGAAACATGGCTGACTGAAGGCATCCCTTTTGTTTAGTAAAACATAAATGCAAATTGCCAAAGTTGTTCTTTAATTCCATAAACTTTCCTGTAAATTGCTATCTGGGGAACTCTTTGTGATGTGTGTCCACTAAAATTTAACCTTGGGCCTCAAAATTGGGCCTTCATGGATCCTTATCAGTGTTACAGGGTCTGTATTGTTTAACAATAAACATAGTATTTATGATTGCCCAAGGTTGTTCATCATAAATTAAATATCTATTGCAAACTTAATATTTTAGAAATTATATTTTAATATAATATTGCAAACATAATATTTTAGAAATTATATTTTAACATTTCCAACTTCTAAAAATCTAAAAATCAGGAATTTAACAATTATTAAAAGCACATTTTAAAACATTTTAAGAATCCACTTTGAAAAAGTAGTTTACCTGGCAACACTGGCTCTCCATTCCTGTCAAGATAGAGGTTATTTTCTAGTTGTACCTAATCATCCTTGTTTACTATGTTTCCTTCTTGGCCCTTTGAGGCATTTTAGCTTTCAACTCCTGGTTTAGGTTAATAAGTCAATCACAAAGGAATCAACCATGAAATTGAAGATGTAGTCACCCAAGAGTGTATTTTAATTTAAATTTAACACTAGCTAATGCTTCAGGCTAATGATGAACATTACCCAGATCTTTCAATATAAACACACAGAGAACTTCAGAACAAGTTCTTTCATTTAATCAAATGAATGTTTACTGAGTACCTACTATGTGCCAGGAACAATTCCAGGTTGTTTGTTACCAACATCATTGGCCAACTTGATCATTGCCCACAGATAAGCAAGGAAAATGCACAAGCTAATTGAGCAATACACAGAATTGCTCAATTGGGGGATGTAGTATGGAAACTCTGGTGTGAAGCACATTCTCCAGAGTTTTAAAATGTACCTTGTACATAGTCAGTCTAGGAGGCAGAGGTAGGTTGAATAAATTTATAAGGTTATAACCACCTTGTTCTTTTAGATTTGAAGAGGTCTTTAGAGATCCTGTCCAAGTTATGGTAACAGAAAGAAGAGAGCTGTAAGTGACTCACTCAAGGTCAAGTGGTTTACATCAAGGGCAGGGCTAAAACTCAGGAGCTGGGCAATTTTATTTTCTCAGGAGAGGTACAGATTGCCACCCACTGGCTTGAAAAGTGGGTTACTCCATTGCTGATAGGTATAGAAAATATTATCAATAAAATTTTACTTCAGGCCACTGCTACATAATATCTCCTGTTTTCAACTCTTCTGAGATCACTATGGTGGGGCAAAAGGGCTGAAAGATATTTCTGTCTTGTGGGCATTCATCTAGAACATCTGGCGTAAATAATGATTATTTGTGTGGTTTTGGCTCAACCTGGAAGTCAATCTTTAGTACAATGCCACAAGATCATTACATTGAAATCAAGGGCTTGGAGGAGGTATGCATGGTCATCATCCAATTTGTGTCTGACAAAATGCTTAATGAGACAGCTAATCCCCAGATTGAAAGAATCAAATTGAGAAAGATCTCACTAAACTGGAACATTGGTTACAAGCCAAAAAATGAGCATTAATAGAGATAGATATTGCTTTAAAAAATCAATTGCTCAGGTAGAGAATGGAGAGTATTAGGCTTGGCTGTGGTTCCCATGTCTTAGGGATGGATGTCCCTCAGGGGGATGTCTTAGAGGCTTGTGTGAGCCAAGTGAAGTAACACCATAAAAAAGATGTTGATGAAGAAAACCCTTTTGGTTAATAAGTAACAAAACTTCATCAAATTGATTAAAGCCAGATGGAAAACTTATGAGATCATATACTGAAAAGTCTGGGAATGAACTTATGGAACGTTAGTCATTTTTTGATGTGTAAAGAACAACTTCCAAATCTCAGTGGTTTTCAACAATACAGGTTTGTTTTTCTTTCTCATGGGTCCATAGGGCAGCTATGTGTAGGCTGGGCTTGCCTGAGCCAAGCCGACTCAGGACTTGTGCCTGGTTTTGACTGCTCCATGGGTCATCAGCCTGAAGCCCAGCCAAAGAGGCGGTGCCAACATGGGCAGGATCACCTCATGTCTGATCACAAGAGCTTAAAAGGGGTGAGTGGGAATACAAATGCATTAAGGTTTCTGCCTGGAATTGGCAAACAGCACTCTTGTGTACATTCTGTTGGCCATAACCGACCATGTGTAGAGTTGGGAAATAAAATCCACCCTGTTTATTTGGAGGTATTGTGGCTACATGATAAAGGACAAGAATATGTAATTCTAATGCCCAAAGACTGATTCAATCTCCCACAGTCTGGCTTTAACATGTCTGGATCTAGAAATTCAAATGATGCCAACAGGAATCACTTCTGTCATCTCTCTAATTTCTACTGTTACTTTGAGTACTGAAACCATCTACACTCACAGCTACTGTCTAAAGTCTTAACAAGACTTTACTATTTCACTGTCTTAATCAACGTAATTTTACTTTTCCAGAAAACTCTTGCTTAGCAAAATAAATGTTGCAAATTACTTTATTGTTCATTCAAGAAATGTCATAAAAGACCCTTCAATTCTTCCATAGACAGCATTAAACAATAGTTTATACCCAAGCTCTTTGAATTTGTTATGTCAAACTTCTCATCTTGCTGTGTCCATTAATCCTACACTATTATATTACAATCCTTGCTAATTCTAACAAAGTCCCCATGTTAGAGACCTACTATAAATCAACTTCAAAACTTCAATAAATATCCCAACTGTGTCCTTGCTCCTTTGAGATGCTACTAGATTTATCAAGGTAGTGCTCTTCTCCATAGTGTTAAGAACCAACTCAACTTTGTCTTATCAGCAAATTGTTTGGGTGATACTTCAGGAAGCTAGCATTTAATAGCCTCATGCTCAGGATATCGCCACAAGACTGCAAAATTATCTGCCAGCCCCTTCAGGTTTATGGTATAAAGCCTGAACACTCCTAAAAGAAAAAGTTATAAAAAAACATTTCTTGGGAGCTACAAAAAAGGTCCTGGTAAGGCTCTGATTGTCCTAAGTCAAATCACATGCCCAACTGTAAACCATTCAAGTTCAGGGGCTATTATGCTCTCATTGTCTGTGCCTGAATCTCTTGGCTACTGCTGGAAGTGAGCACGTAGTAAACCTCTCCTGAATCACGTGACTTGAAATGAGGCCAGGTGAGGTCACCTGGAGGATAATCAAGCATTTGATACCAAAAGAAGAGGGAATGGATGATGAGCACACAAAAAATGAGAGGTATCTGGTATCCTATTTTAGTCAATAGATATTAGTAGGTCCACATAAGAGAGGGAAAGCTTTATTGTACTGCTTAATACTGATTTCCAAAAGCTGTTGTGTTTCCAGAAGAGAGAGTAATAATAGTAATGGGATGGGCACTAACGGAATGGTGAAACCTGCATGGTTTATCCAGAATAGGAAGGAGTCTTAAAGGTCTGTCATGTTCAAAAGTGAGCAAATCTGATTTACACCTGATTCAATTCAATTCAATTCCATCCACAAAAATTGGTCTTTGTTATAAACTAAATGCATGTACCTCCTTCACCACCAATTCATATATTGAGGCCCTAACCCCTAATGTGACTGTACTTGGAGTAAGGAAGTAAATAAGGTTAAATGAGGTCATAGGGTAGAGACTTGATACAATAGGACTAGTGTCCTTATAGGAAGAGACACCAGAGAGCCCTTTCTGTGTGTGTTCACCCTGAGGAAAAGCCATGTGAGGACACAGAGAGAAGGCAGCTCTCAGCATGCCAGGAAGAGAGTTCTCATCAGAACCAAGTCACAGGAACTTTGATCTTGAACTTCCAGCCTTCAGAGCTGTGAGAATATAAATTTCTGTTGTTTAAGCAACCCGACCTATGGCCTTTTGTTATGGCAGCCTGAGCTGACTAATATAGGCTTCAAGTTAACTTAATTCATAGTATTCTTTGATCTCAGTAAGTAGTTGACAACTTCTCTACTACATCCTGGCCGTGGCAAAAATTCTATGACAGATAATGGGGTAGACACCAGAGGAAGATCACAAATGGACCTTGACCATATGGACTGTTAAGAAATATTATCCAAAATTTAGAAATAGGGCATAGCATATCCTGTCACTAGCATGTCACATCATTGTTTAACAGTTCTGCTCACTCAACATTTGTTTAATTCTCTAACAGAATATCTCTGTATTTGGTTTACTTTTTATTCTTCAATTAGAGATCAAGGGTATTATGAAGTTACATGTCATCTTATAAATTTCAATGCAGTGGAAAAATAGCTCTAAAGGTTACAGTTCTATCATCCTATAGAACATTACTCACTAAAACAATTTGCTGGTAAGACATAGCTGAGTTAGTTTTTAACACTACAGAGAAGAGCACTAACTTGATAAATCTAGTAGCATCTCAAAGGAGCAAAGACAAAATTGAGATATTTATTGAAGTTTTGAAGTTGATTTAAGATGGGTCTCTAATGTGGGGACTCTGTTAGAATTAGCAAGGTTTATAATATAATAAATAGTGTAGGTTACAGTTCCATCATCTTATAGAACATTACTCACTTTTATTTCTAACTTAGCAGTCTTATGGGAAGAATATTTGCTTTTCATAATGCCTATAAATACGCAGGTCCTCAGAATGTTCTTGAACAAGTTTTACCTTTTTACTGATTCCTTCATTAAAGAGTGAAATAAAATTTGGCAACTGTTTGATTTATAGCTGCCTGAAATTCATGTCTTTAACTTTTTGAAAATTATTCTTTCACAGAGCTGTCTAGATTACTAGCAGAGAGACATTAAGCCAATCGTGATGAGGAAGGCTAGTAAGGAAAAGAAACTACTATGTTCTGGGGGGCCATGAAGAGAAGGATTTACCTTAGTCTAAAGGATTGGGAATGGCTTCCCTGAAAATGTGACATTTCTTAAGCACAAGTGGGAATTACTAAAGTGAAGGAAAGAAAATTTGGGTTTGGGGTGTACTTGTTACAGTAGTCCAAGGTCATGGGTGAAAAGAGGGGGTAGGTCGAGTAATAGAAGCATGAAGAACATATTTTTTTCACCAGAGGATCTGGTTCCAAGTTCTTGACCTTCTAGGGATGTCAGAATCCCCGGGATGAGAAAAGAAGAAGTGCTCAGGCCCCTGCATCTCTGATTGGGCTTGCTCATGGCTTTGGCTTCTAGGTAAATGGTCAAATGATTCCCACAAAAGAAACAGCTGAGAGGTTCAACCCTGGGACTCAGAGTGAGCTCAAAGGGCAAGAATATAGTTTCTTTTTCCCCACCAACTGTGAAATCAGGCAGGGGGTGGGGGCTGGAGGAGGAGAGGCGCACTTTCCATAAGCCCAGCAGGAAAGACAGACCTCCCATGCTTGTGTTACACAGAAGCCGAATTAAATCTGCACACACGAAAGGGAACGGATGCCACACCAGCTCACTCCGATCCCATCTCTGCTTTGCAGATGAGTGGGTTTCAGTAATCAGTCCAAACTGCTTCTCATTTGATTGAAAATGTCAGAATATAGGAGAGAAATAAAATGCTGGGGCTTGTGTTGCCAGGATATTAAGCCACTCATCCTAAAAAAAATAGCTAGAAAGCAATAGGAGGGGATGACTTTTAAAATAGGCTTTCTGAGCTCTAGCTTCTCAGGCACAGGAGGGTTTTTGTCAGGCAGTTTTGGCCTGGACAGCTATGGGGCAAAGTGCCTTGCTCAGCATGCCACCAATCCAGGCAGTTCCAGCCACAGACAAAAGTCTCTGTTCAGATTTTAGACACTGGTCCGAATAGTGCAGAGGACTTTGGGGTCACATAGACCGGGTTTTATATCCTGGCTCTGTCTCTTACTAGCTCTGTGATCCTATACAAAGACTCAGCTTCTTCATCCCATCCATACTAGAGGATAAAAACTGTCTTTACCTGATGGGGTTACTCCTAGTAAGAAGTGAGTTTATGCATGCAAAGTGCTTAGTGCAGAGTCCAGCATGTAGTAAGTATTATCTATCATTATTACAAGTATAGTAATAATAATGGTGACCCTCATCATCATGGCCTGCCTATAATTTGTCACTATTATAAAAATCTGATTTCAAATTCATCATTTTTCTATTGCAAGGTCCATCTGCAACCAGTTTTAAAGAGGATTTCAGTATCTTAGGGGAAAATATAACTTGATGCCTATCATTCAACTCTGAGGACCAGGTGGATTTATAATGAAAAGATGGGTTATCAACTCATCTTGATTTGCCTGAGTCTTGCCTGGTTTTAACACAGAAAGTCCCACATCCTGGGAATTCCCATAGTTTTGGGCCAATGAGGAGAGTTGGTCACCTTAATTATAGGACTGACTCAGGTTGCACAGCAAGTCATAAGAACCAGGACAGAACCCCAGGGCTCCTACACCCAGCCTGGATGGTGCCACCAACACCTTTGCTTGGGGTGGGGTGAAGAGAAATACATACTGAAAGAAGTTCCAATTTATAAGTCTGAAGGCAAAGCTTTTTAAATTTTTTTTTAATTTATTGACTGATTTTAGAGGGAGGGAAAGTGAGGGGGAAAGAGAAACATCAATTTGTTGTTTCATTTATTTATTAATTCATTGGTTGATTCTTGTATGTGCCCTGACCAGGGATCAAATCCACAACCTTGACATTATCAGACCATGCTCTAATGAAATGAGCTAACAACAATGGATATTGCAAATGACTGGGGCAAGCCAGGGGGCTTACACAATGCTAAGTGGGAAGTGCCCTTTGGCAATGGCCACTTGTTGCCCCGTAGGACTGTGAGCCCAGTGTTGCTAAATAAACCAGTTATTCAAGAGGTGGCAGGTATCCAAAATTTTTAAAATGCAAGAGTTCCCCATTTTCAAATGTTGGCAACTAATTCCACTAAAAGAAACAAACAAAAAACTGTATGACTGAAACAAAATACAGTAGTGTGCCAAATGAGGTCTGCCAGCCTTCACTTTACAGTCCTGACCGAGACCAGGCTTTTCCTCACTTCCAGGCCTTTTCACACACTGGTCCCTCTGCCGGGCACCCTATTTCCTACCTTTGCCTCTGCAGACTGCACCTCTTATTCATTCGTCCCTAAAAATCATCTGTAAGATAATGATTCCCAAATTTTATCACCAAGCCCAGAACTCTCTCCTGAACTTCAGACCCATATACATATTCAACTCTCTATTCAACATCTGTTCTTGATGTCTAATAGGCATTTAAAACTTAACACGTCCAAAACTGGACCTTTGATCAGATCTCCAAATCTGTCATTTTCTGATCTCAGTACATATATGCCAATACCATTCTTCCATTTCTCAGACCAAAATCAGAGTCATGCTTGACTCCTTTCCTTCTGTCATATCCCATATCAGTCCTTCATTAGATCCCATTCACTGCTCCTTCATAATTCATCCAACATTTAACTTTGTCTTAATCCTCTTCTGCTACCACCCTGGTCCAAGCAACCATCATTTATCACCTGGATCAGAACCACAGCCTTAGCTTCTACTCCTCACAATGTCCAACTAGCTGCCCTCTTCCCCATTACATCTCGTACCTCCACGCCAACTGGCTTCCTTGCTGTTCTTATCATGGTCTCTTTGCATGTACAACTTTCTCAGCTGAAATGCTTTCCTTCAGGTACCCATGTAGCTCATTCCTCTCCCCCTTCAGATTTTTACACAAATATTACCTTCACAGTAAAGTAAGACTTTGAAAACTCAAAATTTATCACCACCCACCCCACCCCATCCCCACACCCCCACATACCCACACCCTGACCTATGACACTCCTGTTTCTTTCTCTTACTTTATTTTCTCCTTAGCATTTATCATCATCTAATATTTAATACATTTCACTTTTCTTGCTTTTTCGGCTATTTCACTTTTCTCACTAGCTCCTACAGGACAAAGATTAGTGATTACCTTTTTATTTCTCTCTTTCCAGAACCTAAAACAATGCATGAGACACAGTAAGTGTTCAATAAATGTGTTGAATAAATGAATCAAAGAACTAAGAGGATATTAGGTAAAAGATACAAAATATTGGCTATCGATGAACAGTTAAGAAAATTTGAATAAATCTAAGTAAATGTTTTTCTGACTAGCCAAAACAAACAAAATCAAAAGAAAAACTAATAAACTGAGGGGGGAAATGCTTTTGCATTAGTAATGACAGTAAAAGGATTAGTTTCTTTCATTGAATAAGTGCTGTTCCAAAGAAATGACAAATGGCCAGTGTCCTATTAGAAAAATCAGCAAAGGACACAAACAAATATTTCAAAGGAGGGAAAGAAAATGGAATGGCTTATTAACATATGAAAAGATGCCTGACCTTTCTCATAATTAAAGAAATGCAAATTAAAACAAGAAGAGACTAATTTTCACCTAACAGGTTGGAAAATACACTCTAAAGATGATTATACTACACAATGGTAGTGGGAGTTTGAGCAAATGACGAGTGTGCCAATCAGGATAGCCTCTGGGATAATTAGGTCACTGGTGTACAAACTGTACAACACAAATCCTGTGGTCTGACAGGAATTTGTCCTGCACAGAAATTAGCCTTGCAAAATGCAGTAAGGTATATGCACAAGGAAGTTTATAGCAATATTTTTCATACAAAAAAAGAAAAACCAGAAGCAACCTAAATATTCATCAATAGTAGTGTTGTTACATTTTTGAAGCAGGTAAGAATTATCCACTTTACAGATGACAGTATACATCTATTTGAGGAAAAAAGATTAAGGTACATCTAAATTATTTATGTAGAAATAGTAAGTTAAAAATGCAAGATGGAGAAAAATGCACTTACTTTTATTCCTTTTCTATTAACAAAAAGGATATGCTTACATACACATGCTTGTACATGAGCAGAAATTTTATAACAAATACACAGGAAACCATTAACATTGGTTTTTCCCTGGGAAGAATAACAGGAGATCTGAGGTGGAAAGAAAACTTTGACTTCATTTATGTTTTCAAAATGTATGAATAGGTTTTGTATTTTATAAACAAAATTTTGTTTAAAAATCATCATTTTCCAAAAATACACATTGAGTATTTAAGTTACACGTCCTCGGGACAGGAGGAGAGAGCCTGTTAGGTCAAAGGCTCCCTACCCCGCCCCCCAAATGGGCATTTTGCCGCTTCTGCCTACCTTAATCTCATGCACGAATCAGAGTGAGAGCGCCCCTCTTACATCATTCAACCCAGACAGTGGTGCCCTCCGGCCAGCCCAGCACACAGATAATCACATCATGATGGCATTTTCCTGCCCCTCAGTCTCTGTCCTCAGCACACTCTTTTGCAGAAAGAAAATCATAGAGAGCTTTTATCTCTGACTTAGAAACATAGCATAAAAGCCCTGTGAACTGCTTGGACAAAGGAAAAGTAAGACAGGCAGAAAACTTCAGGTTCAGGAATAATTTGCTCTTTAGACTGAGAAATACTGTGTTTTCCCTAACAACAGCTTCTAATTCGGATGTAGTATTGTTGTGTCTTTTGATCCCCTTCACCCTTTTGTGGACCCACCCCACTCTCCCACTTCTGGCAACCATCAGTGTGTTCTCTACATTGATGAGTTCAGGGTTGGTTGGTTTGTTTTTATCACACACATAAGTAAAATCATACAGCATTTGTCATTCTCTGTCTGACTTCTTCTACTTAGCATCATGCCTTCAAGGCCCATACAATGTTCTTGTAAATCACAGGATTTCCTTCTTTTTAAATGGCCAAATAATATTCCATTGTATGTATGTACCACAACTTCTGTATCTATTTATCTGCCAGTGAACATTTAGGTTGTTTCCATGTCTTGGCTATAGTGAATAATGTTGCAATAAACATAGGGGTAGGGGTGCAAAAATCTCTTCAAGATAGGGAGTTTATTTCCTTTGGATAAATACCCAGAAGTAGAATTGCTCTATCATATGGTAATTCTAGTTTTAATTTTTTGAGGAATCTCCATACTGTTTTAGGATGTATTTAGAATAAAAACAAGAACATGTAAAACAAAACAAGTCATTCTTGTCATTTCAATATCGAGAGTCGAATATTACATGTTAAGATAATGTCTTTCATTTAGCCTAGTTATGTTTATGTTAATGCACATCAGTTTGATAATGTTTTATGCCTCACGTAGATCTTTCATGCAGAAGCCAGGTTTGGAAGCACTGAGGGGAGATAGGGGGAATCATAATAATGGTAAATAGAGTTATAAATAGAAGTAAAAGTAGTAGAAGCAGTGGAAGTGAAAGTTGAAATAGGAGTAATAGTAGCAGTAAGTATAGTAGAAATAATAGAAATAGTAAGTGCCAAAGAGGCTGATGTACTAGTAACAAAGATTCTCTCATTGACCAAACCTTGCTCACATTCCCTGATCTCTTTTTTAACTAGGCCTGACATTTGGACTCCCATTTTTTTCTCTGCATTATCCAGTTTTAGCAAGAATCCTGCTAAATTGCTAGAGTCTCCCATTCTCCATATTTGATCACCTTCAATATCTGATAGGGTTCCTCATTCGCCACCCACCCCCAAATGATGTCTGATCACCCTGGCCTGTCTTCAGCAGGAATTCAGTTTGGTCAGTTTAACCAGAATCCTCCTTACCCTTTGTATTTCCTCTTAGTAATTTTCCACTCTTTGACCTCCAATTTGCCCCTTGGTTATAAATTCCTACTTGCCCATTGTCTATTCAGTGTTAATTATGATCTTTCCTCTTACTAAAATACCCCATTCTGGTGGTCCCCATACCTATCTGGATGGCATTTCCCTTACACCATTAGCTTCATGAGAATCAGGACCTGCCCATCTTGCTCCTTGCTATCATCTCCACCATCAAAAACTATTCTTTTTTTAACTTTCTGATGTTCCAAGTATTCTTTTTTCTACCTTTGTTTTCCTTGAAACAACTGCACATATGGCTATATAATTTAATTTAATTTAATTTAATTTAAAATTCAGCTCTTCATTTGTACTCACTTTTCAAGGGCTCAACAGCCATATGTGCCTAGTGACAACGGAATTGGACAGCATATATGTGCAACATTTCCATCATCACAGCAAGTTCTATTGGAAGCAGAAATACATCATTTCATACATTGTAGGTTTTCAGAGATTTGAGTCCCCATTTGGGGCATTGTCAACACTGATCCCAAGATGTACTTGAATGTATTGCTTATTCCAATATTCAGAGTCATCCAGCAAGGTCCATTTGAACCACAGGAAGGTATTAATGGCATCCCATGAGGACCATCAAGCCTCATTTCCATACACATGTTGCTTTGGGCAGTTTTGAATCACCATACAGTGCAATTTCTACATGGTTCCTGGAATACCCAAAGTCCAGCCTTTGCCTCTATAGCCATCCTCCTCTCTGTGGATCCTTTCCATGGGTCGGACGTGGCATCCATGTATGAATAGGGGGGCTGAGGATGGGAAAGGAGTGGTATGGTGGTACTATTGCCATGAAGAATCTGGATTTCCCTCCTGATTCCCCAAATGTAGCAGGTGCTGAGTGGGCAGTGACAAATGGCTTCCTTGAAGCAGGCCATCCCTGTTTTAATTATTTGATTCACTGGAGTGCAATGACTTGACTGGCTTAAGTTCAGGATCTTCTTAGGCAGTCAAAAACTCAGTCAGGGGATGTTAGTGCCTCTCTGTTATAAAATAGACTGAAATTCCACTTAAACTCAAATTACATTTGGCTGGAAATCTCCGGTTGTCAGTTTTGAAGATTCAAAAGCAAAAACAAAAGGAAAAGGAAGAATTGGGGGAAAAATATAAAAAAGAGAGAATGCAAGAGAGAACATATTTAGGGAGGAATAAATGGTTCATAAAAGTAGTCCTTGGAGGTTTAGAAACAGGATTTATTGTTTCAACAAGCAGTTATTAAGGAGCAAAAGATATTCAGTGTTAAATGCTCTGAAGAACTTAGAGGGAGAGTTCTTGTGTTTTGATCTGACAGATCCAACTTAAAATTTTGGCTCTTCTGTTTTCCAGCTGTATGACCTTGGTGAAGTCATGCAGCCTCACTGTGCTTCAAGTTCAATGGTGCCTATCTCAAAGCACCATTGTGAAGAGTAAATGAGAGAAGGTAATGAATACGGAGCACATAGCATGCATCTAGAAGATACTGGGGTCCTAACTGAAGATAAGGATGTAAATGGGCTTGCCCAGAAAGTACAAAGAGAGAGAAGAGACAGGGCCCGTGTTCAAACCCTGAGAAATATCATCACATCTTAGAAAGGAAGATGGGAGATGAGAAGACAGAAGCTACTGGAATAGCCAGAAAGATTGCAGAAAAGCCAGGAAAGAGTAGAATTCTTGAAGCTAAGGGAAGAGAGTGTTTCACAATCTCCCAAGATATAACAAAAAACAGGACTGAAAATGTCCATTTATAACCATTAGAAATGAGGTGTTGCTAAAATAGTGGATGTCATAGATGTTCTTAATATATTTCAAGGGAAGAATCAGATTATAACCATTTATATATTTATAAATATAGATAATTGAGCTAGTATTTGTTTAGTTTGTCATTCAACAAATATTCACCACCTGCTGTAGTCTAAGCACTGTTCAAAATGCTAGAGATATAGGGGTGAAACAGGCACCTCATGGCACTTACATCTTATCATGCATTCGTGCCTGTGAGATTATGTGCATATATACACATATATGCACACATACATACATGCATATATATCTTTCTTTACCTTTGGTTGAAATGAGATATATGTGACTGACCATAAAATCAGACCAGATCATATTTCTGCATATACATATTGCTTAGATGAAAAATGTGGCAGACTATGTACCAAATATTAATGATGATTTATTCAAGTGATGGGACAGTGTCTGAGTGGATAAGAGCTCAAGTTTTGGGGTCAGGCAACCTGAGTTCAAGTTATTTTTGCCACCAAGTAGCTGCCTAGATGAGCGAGTCACTTGACTTTACTCATCCTGTTTACTTTTCTCTAAAATGCAGATAATGATAACCACTACCTCACAGTATTGTGGTGAGAATACAGTGATGTAATGCAAGTATATACCTAATTCAGTGTCTGGCATGTAGTAAGTGCTCAATAAATCTCAGCTACAATTGCTTAGCTTGCATAGATTTTATAATTTTTTTCTATGTTAGACTGTATCCTTTTGTAATCACAAAACATAATAGGAGTTGTTTAAAATAGTAACTTTTAATGGAGAGCAATGAGGGGCTGGCTGCTTGGAGATTAAATGCTTGAAGAGAAGAAAAGGAAGGTCATATTATGTAACACAATCTGATTGTGTCAGATACTTGCATTTTGCAAATTCTACTTTTTTTTGCTTTTTAAATTGAATTTATTGGGTTAACATTGGTTAATAAGATTACATAGGTTTCAGGGGTACAATTCTACAATACATCATCTGTATGTTGTATTGTATATTCACCACCCCTAGTCAAGTCTTCTTCTATCACCATTTATCCCCATACTACCCTCCCCTCCCACCCCTGCCCCCCTTTCCCTCTGGTAATCACCATACTGTTGTCTGTATGAGGTTTTTTCCTTAATCCCTTAGTCTTTTTCACTCATTCCTCCTTACCCACTCCCACAAATTTTACTCTTGAAGAAAAATCACAGAAGAATCATGTGACCAAGGATGGGAGGTGAGATAGACTAAATAAAGTAAAAATCCCATTTCTGGAAATGGGTGTAGTAACAGGCGTCTTGGGAGAAATGAGCATCGGAAGACTTCCATGGTAGCCTAGAGAAGACAAGTCATTTCACCCAAATCAGGAGTGAAGACTAGAATTCAAGCCTCTGGTTTCCACATACCAGCACCCTTTCTATTACACCTTATTGCTAGGGCATTACTATTTTCAAAGATATTCTCTGTGTGGTAGGTTCCCCATCTCTTATTCTAAGACATGGGTGTAGTTACTGAAAGACTATGTCTCATCTTTCTATATTTAAAAGTCAATAAACAGCAGGTAAAAGTCAATACAAGAATCTAGTACCTATGTATTTGAAACTATACCTTTTCAGGTTTTCCAATAAATGAAACACAATAATAACAAAAAGTCTTACCATGTGTGTCAGGTGGCCCCAGGTGTGCTAAAAGAGGTCACTGGATTCAAATAGCTCCTGGAGGGCATCATGTCAATTTCTCTCCTATTGCAGGAATCTTTTCTAAGATACCTCTAAGTGGAAAGTAAGTGAGCTGTTGATTGAGCTACTATTTATTTAGCAACTATTATTTCCAAGCATGAGATATAATCTACAATGTTTCCCAGAAGCATCCAGAGTGACCTTGAAACCTGAATCAGGACACACACCCTTCTGATGACTTCTCATCACATTGGAATACAATCCAAATAATCTCCCTAGCTGATAAAGAAGGGCACCATGGCTGCTTCTCTGACTCCATCTCCTTCCACTTTCCCCCCATCTCTTACTCACCATCCCCTAACTGTCTTTCAGACTTTCAAACATGCCCAGATCATTTCCTCCTGAGGTTTCTATACTAGCTACTACCTCTGTCTGAAATTCTTTTCCCCTAGGTCAATGCACAGCACTCCTTTTTAATTCAAGTTTCAGCAAATGCCCTCTCCTCCAAAAGGCCTTCGATGACACTTGATCTTGATCTAAAGCAACACCTTGTTCCACAGTCACCCTCTGTCCCACCTCCTGCTCTATTTCTCCATAGCCCCAATCACTACCAGGAATTACATTGTGGTTCAGGTCAGGTGCTCCAGAAGCAGAACCTGAGGATGGATTCTTGAGCAATTGACTGACTTATTGAGAGAACGCTCATGAAAGAAGCTTATAAGGGAGTGCAGAAAGTAGAATAGGGCATGAAAAATGCTGAGCAAAGAAGGTGCTCTGGAGCATGACCTGCTCCATTGAGTTTGTCCTGCCTTGAGGCTAGTGAGCTGGTCATGTAACCCCTCATCCATCTGTCAGTGACCAAGGGCTGCCCTTAGATGGGGGACATAAACTTTGAGACAACCTCAATTGACCAATGACAAACCTTGGCACGAGGGATGGATGCATCAATGGTGAAGCTCTGAGCAGCACGCCAATAGTATCTACAATGTCTGGTTCATATATTATTTTAATCGATCCATATCAGTCTACCCTGCTAGGCTTTAAGCTCCATGAGGTCAAGGAGATCATCTACTTAATTCACTGTGGATGACTCCTTAAGATATAATAGGCACTCAGGAAATATTGGTTAAATGTTCAAAGAAGTATTAAGTTAAGACACTTCACTTACTTGTCTAGCTAATCCTTACAATCACCCGGGGAGACAGGATCTTCAAGTCTGAGTTGTTTCCAGGCTCCACTCCAAGCTTGTCCATCTGAGAGCCAATTAACCAGATAGGCTGGGTAGAAATAAATCATGTAAATACACTTCACTACAGACTTCACTTTGAGCCTTTCTCCCACTACTATTCCCCACTATTTCCGGCTATACACACATAGGCTTTCCCTTGTTTTCCCAAGTATTTTATCTCTAAATCCCAGACCATGAGATCAAATAATCCCAGAGAATCAGCATACATTCCCAGCACTCTTTTTCTTGATGCTTCATTTTGTATCCAAGCATGTTAAGAATATTTTTAAAATATATACTATTTTTCCTGTTTTCCTCCTCTAAAACCTAGGTACATCTTATAGTCCTAAAAATATGGTAACTTCACTCATTGGATATAAAACAGAAAGCAACAAATTAACAAACAAAATAAACTCACAGACACAGACAACAGTGTGGTGGTTACCAGAGGGGAAGAGGGTGGCGGGAGGATGAAGAGAATAAAGACAGTCAATTATATGTTGCTGGGAGGAGACTAGATTTTGGGTGCTGAGCACACAATGCCATATACAGATGATGTATTATAAAATTATACACCTGAAACTTATATAACATTACCCTAATACATTTAATTTAAAGAAAAAACTAAATGGAATGAATTATTTCACCAACAGGAATATTGGAGAATGCTTTATACCCTTTCATTGCTAGGGATTGTCAGGCATGTTAAGGCAAACTTTAAGACCTCGCTCAGATGATGCTGACATGCACCTGTGCATCAGCATCACCTGAGAATTTGTCATAACTGCAGAATCCCAGGCCCCACCCCAGACCTGCTGAATTAGGATCTGAATTTTACCCAGACTCCCTGGGTAATTCACTTGCACATCAAAGTTAGACAATTACTACCTTAAGACAATTGTATCCATGCTTTCCTACTACCCCTCCTTGAGTGAAGCTAATTGTTTTAGAAGAGTTCTGCTAATTCCCTAAATTCCTTTTACTCTGAGTCATGAAGGACCATAATAGGGTCCTAGATCCCTCCTCTGGTCTGAAAGAGAGAAAATTTAAAAAGCTGAGGGTCTTCAAAAGTGGGTACTTGTCTTGGACCCATATTTTTAGAAAGGATTAGCTTAAAGAATATCTGATTGTGGAATGATGACCCTCAACAAAATTCAACACTTCTACCTACTCTCTTTTTGAGCTTCCACAAGAGAAAATTCTCCAGGAGCAAGTGGACTGATTCTGTCCTTGCCTATTTCAGGTAACCCAGAGGCCCTCCAGAAGTTGCATCAGCAGTGCCTCCTCTCAAAAGCTTCCAAGACCTTCACTAAGGGCACTAAGTTCACTAAGTGCACTAAGGTGAAAGTCTAGACCCACGTAATAGCCTGTGAGTCCTTATATATAAGCTTTGCCTTCTCACTCCTGTCCCCAGCCCCCATGATCCCTCAGGCCTCTACTAGTCTCACCCTTGTTCACTCTGTCCCTTGTTTCTCAGACATGCCAGGCCTACCCCTGCCTCAGGGTTTTTGCACTGGCTGTTCCCTCTGACAGGAATTCTGTTCCTCACATATCTACGTGTCTCCCTCCTTCACGTGCTTCAGGTCTTTGTTCAAAGTGGCATCTTTTTAGTGAGGCTTTCCCTGACCACCCTGTTTTAAATTGCAGCCCATATTCCTGGCTTTCCCAATCTCCCTTACTCACAACAATTAATTCTCCTGTATCACCATCTTCTGACATACATAATTTAAGCCATTTATTTGGTTTGCTTATTACATGGCCACTAGTATGTAAGATCTATTGGGACCAAGACTTTTGTCTCTGCTCACCACAATATCTGCAACTCCTAGCACAGCGCCTGGCACAGAATAGATGCTCAATAATGAATGAGTGAGTTCATTCAACAAACTGTGTGTCTGGGGCCCATGCTAGTCACTAATAATCCAAAAATGAATGAGACCTGTCTCTGCCCCTTGGGAAGCCCACAGAGCACTGTGAGAAAGGCACCAAGGAGCAAATAAGTAAAGCTGGGAAATGACAGGTCAACAGAAGAGAGGTATGTGTGCAAGGCCACTCAAGGAAAAAGCAGACAGCCTAACAGCAGGGAAAGTTTCAGAGGGCAACTGGCATTTGAGGTGGGCTTGAGGATAATGGAAATTTTGACAGGATACGGTGGATGGAGTAATAAGCACCAACCCCCTACACCAAGACAGAGGAGTCAGCAAGTATGGAGCACACCAAACTGAAATTGTGTTCAGGAGCAAAGGACAGGAGGCAGGGCCTGTGTGTGCGTGTGTGTGCATATGCATATATGCATGTGTATGTGTGTTCAGGGAATAAGTAAGGCTGGAGTGGAAAAAAACAGATGCCCTGGGTCAGTTGGAGTGCTGGGGTTAACATTCTAGCTCAGCTCTCCTCTTATTTGCTGGGTTCTGTACTGCCTTCTTGATCAGCTCTATCTCCCTACTCTACTATCTGCTCAGGTGCCTGCACCCTCAGGACCTTCCATATTTTGCAGAGCAATTTACCTTAGACCCATCTTCATATTCATAAACACAGAAATATCTCTGTTGAAATCAAGTGTCAAATATTCTGAGACACAGCCTTAAAGCAACACAGAAAAACTGGTAGAAGCTTTAAAATTTCAGACTCCCTCGTTTCTCTCTATGCCAGTCTATCTATTCATAAATTATAGGGATTTCTTTACCCTTCCATGACATATGTAGCCAGCCCACCTCCATCCCTCATGAGGATTTTTGATAACAGTCCATTTGGGTTTGCAGAATTTCTAATTTTTTTTATAACTGATACACGTACTTTTATCTCTCATAGCACCCTCATAGCACCTCATTGCACCCCTGTGAAGTAGGTATTATTATGCTATTTTTCAGGAGAGGAAACTGAAGCCCAAGGTCATAGCACACAAATACCAGAGCCGGAGTGAAAACCCAGGTCTATCTAAGTTCAAGGTGAAACATTTCTAACCCAACATCAATGAGAAACAGAACAGGACAATGTATAGCTCATAATCTAAAGGCGGATATTCAAGGAGACTGATGATTCAAAAACACCATAGAGAATGGATGTTTCCCTCTATCCTTCCACTGTGCACATATTAAATATTAATTCCCTATGTCTTTGCAAATACAGAACTTGTTACCTCTGAGATTTAGAAAATAGAAGTTAGGGCTGCTAATGTCTACCATCAAAATTAGTATATGAGTGAAATGTACCTGGAATCCTACCTCCTAGAACCACCCTTTTGATAACTCTTCCAGAATTATTATTTTTCTAAAACACAGATATGTTTAAACAGCATTTTAAAACATACAATCATTTGCAATCAGATATAATCATAGCATCTTTGTTCATCCCTTAAACTACCTCCTCATTACTTTAGTGGCTGTGCAGTATTCCATTATATGAGTGAACCTCCTTTGAGCTTTATAAGCAACCATGTCTTTAGCTGTTTATAAGGACTGTCTAAAGGTAACATTGCCAGAATCAGGACCCTCAGGGTGGACTCCAGGAGTTGGAAGGCAGTGCCCCAGACCAATAGGGGGGTTAATTACATTCCTCCAAGGTAATCCCAGTTTATACTCATTTCCCCAAGAAAATGTGTTGGGGAACATTCTGAGAGGTTTAGGGACCTACCCTTTTCCTAGCTTTCTAGGGAAGCACAGCCTCAGATATTACTCCCTTGGCTTCCATTATTTGTGGAACAAAATCCAAACTTATATGTATCCCTCATGTTCTGTCACACACAAACCTATTCTTTACCCCTCAGCTCTCCACCAGGCAGCCACGTGGTGTTGCTCCAACTCTGGATCACAACAAGCTTCTTCCTGGTCCAGGTTTACCACATATAGCTTCCCCCACCACTGCCCCCTGCCCCTGCCCCCACGGCCCATGCCTGGAGCACTTCCTCCCCAGCTTCTACTTGCTCTCTAAGCTGAATGTCACTTCCTCAGAAAGGTTTTCCTGACCTCCTAATTTGAACAAGATTCCCTCTCACCCCCTCTCATAGCACCCTGTGCTTTCCCTCCACAGCCTTTCATTTCTACTGCATTAATTAAATATTGATCTGCACATTTATTTGTTGAATGTTTGTCCTCCTTATTGAGAACTCTAAGCTCTATAGAACTGAGAGGGACTGTATCAGTTTTGTTCATTGTTGAATGTACAGCATCTAGCACAGGCCCTGCTGCACATAGATGCCTAATAAATCTTTCTTGAGTGAATGAGTGAATGAATGAGTCACTTCACTCTGTGTTACTTACCTCTGGACATTAGTTTCCCCTTATCTACAAAACAGGGTTGTGATATGCCCCTCTAAACTAAATTGTTATGAGAGTAAATGCTCTAACTTCTGTAGAATGCCTCAGTAAGTGTATTGACAGGTGAGAAATGGTTCTCACTGCCATGGTTATTTTGCTCTTCAAACATCCCTAGCCTTAGTATATAAAGAGAGATACCCATGGCCCTACTTAATTTAAAAACTTTTTGTTTGCTTTTTTGAAAGGCAGGTACAAATGAGAACATTAGGATATTTATTCTAATACAATTCCTTTGAACCTCAAAATGCATATGACAGAAACAATTTTACGTATTTTCTTCTAGCTAACATATACAGGGTGACATATATAATTTTACCTTTCTTTCCAACAAACTACTATTTACAAATGTCATTTGCTCTGGCTTAGCTCAGAAAACCTTTGCAAGGCTCAGGCAGTTAATTACAGCTAACTCTGGGGCAGTAGAACCTGAGCCACACTCAGAGGTCAATAGCTTTGATGAGACTGGGAGGGAATAAGTGTCACTTAAGTGTGACAGGCTGAGTGCCAGTCACCTTAGGAACCAATGGGTCTGTAAGTCAGTGATCCCATCCTCATGTCCCATTTGCAATAGTTCATACAAACAATAGTAAATACTAAAGTGCCCTTTCCTTCCCAGAGAAAATCTGGCCTCCAATCTAGAGTGGAGGTGATATGATGTAATTCATCCATTCATTTCACAAATATTTACTGACCACTTACCACATGCAAAGCTATGTCCTAGGTGCTAAGCAAAGACACAGCAGTTAAGAAGATTGGTAAAGATCTCTGTTCTCAGGGACCTTACACTGGCGGAGGAGGGCATTTAACAAGGCAAACAAAAGAAGAAGACAAAGAAAAAAGATCATAAAATGATGATTTTTTTTTCAGATAAATGAAAATGGAATGAATTAAGGGAGAGTGAGCTATTGAATGAAGATATAAAATTTAATCTGAGATATGAATAAGAAGAAACTAGCTACACAAAAATCGGAAAGAAGAACATGCCAGGAAGAGAGAATAGCTAGTACAAAGCCCTGGGGTGGAAACTTTAGATTTTAGAAATTTAGTAAATAAATAGAAGAGAAACTAGAAAAAGGAGTATAGAGATCAGCCTTTTAAGCCATGGTGAAGAGCTTCTATTTTATTCTAAAGGCCAGGGAAAGCCACTGGATAGTTTTAATCAAGGGAGGAATAGGATGTGATTTATGTTTTTAAAAACATCACTCTGGCTACTGTGTGAAGAATATATGGTAGGGGCAGGTGTAGATGTAGGAGACCATTCAAGAGGATGTTGCAATAATCTAAAGGAGAAGTAATGGTGGCTTGAGCAAAGACATTACAGACAATTCCTGTCCACAATGAGTTTATAGTTCATTAAGGTAAACCTTTAAATGCACAGAGGAGGTACATTAATCCTACAAGACAGTTAGCAATCAAATAAAATTGTCAGTTAATTTAGACAAAAAAGTTCAAATATCCCACCTTTCCCATTGGAAGAAGCAGCATACACATAAGCTTTCTTTTCTCTCTCTTCCAGATCATCCTGTTAAACTCCACCTGTTTAATAACCTACCTGCAGATCTTGGATTCTAGCATAGCCTTCAGAGAACAAGGTCAATGTGGGGAAGATGAAAGACAGGAGTTTTTCTTTTCAGGGCTATAAAATCCAAGAGGTTTGGAATGAGGATGTCAAGGCCATTGTTTATTTGAATGAATACAGCCACCAATAAAGTCTGAATTAGAAACCTCTCCTTGTGCCCCACCTGATAACGGGCAGCTACAAATGAAATCACTCATGACTTTCTGATGATGTTCACTTGAGCAGTTATGGAAATGTCTTGAAAAGAGATTTGGAATCAGGAGAGATTTTTTGTGAAAGCTACTTAGTCATGCCTGGTCCAATAACACCACCTAAGATTTTGCCAAGAAACTGGTCTCTTACTTAACTGGTATTACTCCAGGACCCTGTGGCCATAGGAACTGAATGGGATGCTAGGAGGGGATCTTGAAAGTCTTATGTTGCTGGCTAGAGTCTCAGGCTTATCAGAGGTCATAATCAATATTTGGATGAGAAGAACTGGGACTCGTCTCCAAAAGGTCAGAGAAAAAAATATTTAAAAATATGTGTGTGTGTGTGTGTGTGTGTGTGTGTAAAGAGAGTGAAGTCATGTTCTAAAATGAATGTAGTATTTCTCAAATGCCTGCATTCCAAAAGCCTTCTTTTCTTCTTCAGATGTCTGAATTGAGACATTGTTCTATTTGCCAATAACTAAGACAAAACAATATGAGACATGAGAATTAGAGAGAGAATGAGAGACAGACAGAGTCTAAACAGATGATGCTACTATTGTCTCTAGTCATATTAAAGGGTCATTAAAATATATCATAAAAAACAAAGATCTCATGTCCCTGTTCATAGAAAAAAGCAACTGACAAACTTACTCCACAGGACATTTATTATAAATCAATATTAAGCTATGACTTGGAATCAATTACATATAATCCCTTCAAACAGTCTCACTTTCTTCCCCAACACAGAGCAAAGTTCCCTTGTGGGAGCTAACCTAAAATTCTCTCTCTCTCTCTCTCTCACACACACATACACACACACACACACACACACACACACACACACACACAGTTTCATCTCCAAGATACGTACTCAGATAAGGTTCTCAAATTTAATAAAAGGCTTCTTCACATTGAGGAACCTTTCATTTTAAGTGAAACATCCTGACAAGAAAACTGCAGTCTGAAAGCCAGTAAACTGTGATTTCTCAAATGTGTGTGATGTGCCTGCAGAAACATCTTTTCAAAAGAAAAAAGAAGTCAAACTCAGCTGCCTCATCTCCCCACCTTCTCCTCTACCACTATTTCTTCTCTATCTCCACGTGGAAGCCCCTTCACCTCATCCCTCGTCCCTCAAGGGCAGATCAAAGAGAAATTCAAGTTCTCCCCACTTTGGGAATGCCTTTCTTGTTTGCAACCCTGCAGAAAAAAAATATCACTCTGTCCCCTGGGAGGTTGTTTAAGTTGAAAATATACCCAGTGCAGAGAAGGAAAGTAATGTGATAGAAAACTGGTGATTAAATGAGGATTTGAAGACCTATAATGTAATATCCACTCTATCATTAACATAAGTGATCAGCTTTCCTTCATCTGTGAAGTAGAGTGAAAACTTACCAGGCTCTATTTACCCCCCTCAGAACGCTGTAAGAATACAAAGTGTTAGAATAAGGGAAGACTTCTTCTCTGAGCAAGGATGTAGGACAACCCCATCAAAGGAAGAGTATTTCAAGAAAACTGCTTCAACAAGTAAGTGATCCGAGTTTAACTCCAAGTGTTGGAACTGAATCAAGGCAAACAGACCAAAAAAACACCTTCTGAAAAAAGTGCTAATGGTATTGTCTGGAGTATAAATAAACAAGACACAATTTTAACAAATTCTATCCAGTGGGGTTTATTTTTTTTTCAGTTGCCATTTGTTTGTATAATGATATAGAACATATAACTCCAATATCAAGCTCAATTCTTTCCACTCTGTTAGTTGTTTTGGTTCTTGATGTTGTTCTTTCTGTCTGTTCCTCTCTGATCTTCTTCTCAATCTGTTATCATGTAAAAGAGGCAGAATAAATGTATAACACCTGGTATGGTACAGGTACGACACCTGGTGTCTTGCACAGTAGGATACTCCTCTTCTAAGCCAGACATCCTAAAGATACTTCCAAATGTTTTTACTTCTGCTAGGTCATGTGGGGGGATAAATATTACATGTGGGCACTAGAAGGGAAAGCCTTATGGAAGGCAAAGCAGACAGACATGCCACCACTCTGATGAACAGGCACTCTTTTAATCTCACTCCTCCTTCGTGTGAAATGCTCAGGGTCCAAAAGCCAGGATTAGTCCCACACACTTCTCTAAGTCCCATGATCTCTGAAGCCACATCAGTTCAGCCTCAGGATTCATTCATCTGCTTTGAAAGGACCTGAGGCTTCACATGAGGTCCTTCAAATGATCTTTAGATACTGAGTCTTACTTCCTCTGTGGGGATATCAAAGTCTTCAACAAGTGGGTTTTGGCAGTATGTCAAGTGGTTCTCTGGACACAGAGGTGGGAGTTTGACTTATTAACAAGTCTCTAGGTTTACCTGGCCCAGAAGAAAATACATTTGTAGGTAAGACAATCTATATGGACCAGTGCCTATTAAAGCATCATCATTATTAAATGCTAATGAAGTACCTAGGATGAACTACGTGTTAAGAGAGATGTCCAACAGCAAAAACACAAGTGTTTCCTTAAAGGAGCATAAAAAATGTGAAACACATACATAGGAAGATAAATAGTAGCATGCATCAAGCACTTCTAAAGGCTGTGTCTATTAGTCTGACAAGTTCAGAACATGGACTGCACCATTTTCTTCATAGATATATCACCAAAAATTAAAGTAGAATGTGAACATAGTAGAGAGCTTGAAAATGTTTGTTGATGGGGTGGTGAACACAGAATACAATAGACAGACAATGTGTTACAGAATTGTACACCTAAAACCTATGTAATTTTATTAAGCAATGTCACTGTAATAAATTCAATAAAAATGTTGAACAGGAGAATAAATGTAAATGTCTGGAGTTATGGTTGGTAAGGCTTAAAGGAGGTAGTGGTATAAAATTTGTAAAAAAGAGAATGTACAGATGGATAATTAAGAGCTTAGATTCTGGTTCTAGCCGGGTGGCTCAGCTGGTTGGAGTATTGTCCCATACACCAAAAGGTTGCAGATTCAATCCCCAGTTGGGGTCCTATGTTTCTCTCTCACATCGAAGTTTCTCTTTTGATGTCTCTCTCTCTGTCTCTGTCTCTCTCTCAAGTCAGTGGTCATGTCTTTTGGTGAGGATTTGTTTATTTGCTTGTTTGTTTATTTTTAAAGAAAAATAACTTAGATTCTGGAGCTAGGATTCCTGGATTTGAATCCTGACCATACCACTTACAACCTACATAACTTTGGGCAAATTATTTAAACTCACTGTGTCTCAGGGTTGGTTTTCTTTTTAATTATAAAATGGAAACAATTAAGACACCTACATTGTACAGTGGTGAAAAAGATTAGATACATACAAAGTACTTAGAAAATGACTAGCATATAATTAATGCTATATATGGGTAGTAAGTGGTGGTGGTGATAATTATGATGGTGATAATGACAATGATGGTAATGATGATGACCATGTCAAAAAGATGGAGGTTCATGAAGAATGAACCAAAGCACAAGAGTTTTTAGGGGATAAAAACAATGGCCTGGTGGTGGGCATGTGATAGAGTATGACAAGTAACAACATAAAGAGGAAGAAATCTAGACTAGAGATCTCCCCGAATAGCATTTGGATGTTAAAGTGCAGGCACCTGAAAGTTTTATGAGGGGGTGCTCATAAAGGGGTATTTTAGAAGATGCAGAAATAAATTGTGTCCCTTTTAATATGCAATTGTGAGAATATTAACAAGAAAATAGCATAGTAAACTTTGATGTATTTATATTGTGGAATACTATGCAGCAATTAAAAAGAATGAAGTCAACCTACACATAAGAATTTGAAAAAAATCTCCAAGTCACATTATTGAGTGAAAAAAAAGTTGCTAAACAATAATAAATTATACTATTACTTACTTATACATATATATTCTGCATATTTCCCATTCTGCATGTTTTCTATTCACACATATGTTTACAAATAGACAGAATAATGTCTGAAAGCTCACATACCAAACTGATGTACATAAGGACTCTGAAGAGAGGAAAATAATTTGAGGGATGAGAAAGCTGTCTAAGGGATTTTACCTCCACCCTCAATGTTTTGGTTTTTAATAAAAAAGAATGACACAGGTATTATTTATATAAATAAAAAGTAATAAGTTTGAAAAGAAACTTGTTTGGATGGAGGGCAGGCTAGAAGCTGAAAGCTTAATTAGAAGGTATTGCAGTTGTCTGGGTTTGAGGCAATAGGTAACAAGGTCCATGATGGGAATGACAAGAATTACACTATATAAATCAACAGATCATTGTAGAGAGCCAGAAAGAAAGGGGAACAGAGAAAGAGTAAGAGAGAGAGAGGGAGAGGGAGAGGGAGAGAGAGAAACATTCAAGTTCAGTTTGGTAACACATATAGCAGTACCAAAGCTCTCAGAACAGCTATCACCCCAAACTCTACAGCTTGTATTTAGATTGCTTTCTTTAGCATAATAATGACTGGATTCAATCAATTAATTTTGTCAATTAATTAATCAATTGGCCCACAGCTGTTTTAATAGCTTTAGAGAACAACTGCAAAGAAACCCCTAAACAGTTGATTTAATATTAAGTAGCTATTGCTTCAGCCTTACTTAATTAAGAAATAGTCCCATTGAAACCAGAGAGTATTATCCTTTTATCAGTGCATTGAATCTGATGCACTTAATGGCTTACCAATGATCTGGGAAAGATATTTTTACACCATAAAGAAAGGGTATTTTGAGCCCTAGGTAATACATATTTCACTTACATCCAAGCAAAATAGCATTTATAATATCCTGCATTCAAGGCCTACATATAGCCCCTTTTCCTTCTGACAATAAATCCATAAAAAATACAATTTTTGAATCAAGTTTAATATTAATCCATTGAAAACTGTCTATTGGCAATACCAAATAAAGTTACTTTCTGCTTCAACTAATAGGAGGTGTAAGAGAATTAACTTATTGAAGTACCAGTTCTTCATCTTGGGCAAAGAAGAGTGGCAGTCCACAGATGGGCTTCAAGGGGCCTGAGAACATCCTGAAATATTATGCAAAATTCTCTAAAATGACTTATTAATTTTGCCTTGTTAACCTGTTGGGGAACAAGAAAGAGCCCATGATTTAAGTAAGTTCAAAGGAAATAACACAAAAACTGCTATAATATTTTTTTACAAAACATGTCATCCAAGTTAATTGAATCATTCTAAGTAGACAGAATTGCTGAATCAGACAATATTAAATTGAAGTTATTTATAGTACGTCAATCTTTTAAGGGAATTATGACATGTGACCCTATAACATTTTTTTAAAATGCAGTCAGTGATGAGTGCAATATTTCTCAGAAACAATATCTAAGAAGAAAAGTTTATAGAAACACTAAGAAAATGTTCAAGGACAGGAGGCCTTCATCTGGTTGAGAACATCATGGGACACTTTTGGAAGCAGGAAGCACTTGAACTATCCATTGTAGAATAGATAGGAATTTGTAGACAAAGGATGGGTGAGCAAGTTTTAAGTTAAAATAAGTGTTGACCAGTGCCACGGACTTAGGGAAAGTCAGGCCATCCTCAATTTCAGAAACTTTTGGGGCAAAATAAGAAATAAGGCAAGAAATGTAGCCTTGTACCTAAACAAAAAAGCTGGGTCTTATTCAATTAATGTTTCTGATCAAGAGGATGATATGAAAAATAGATCTATTTAGAGTAGAGGTAAAAGAAAGATTAGAGAAGAATAGAATAGCTGTGGAGTAGTCTGTAGATAGCCAGGGTGAAGAAAATTAGCCACAAAGACCAAATAGAAAAAATGAAAAACCACTTTGGGTATGAGGTAGCCTATAGTTGCCCAGGGTGACTGCCCACAATCAAAATTTCTGTCCAAAATTATTGCCTTCTTCAAATGCTTAGTTGGCACACACATACAAAGACACAAATCCTTAGTACCTGCTACACTAAGTCTTGGGGTGATGCATCTACAATGATCTTTCACCTGGTAAATTGGACTTCATAGGGAATAAAGAACAGTTTTGGTTCTCAGTTCATCATGATACTGTCTCAGCAAATGTCAAAGGACAGGAATGAATTAATTCTCTGGTCCTCAGTTATAATCTGAATTCCCTGCTTCCCTGACAAACATGGAAAACCACAGCAACAAATGTTCTTGTTGGAGGTGTCAATCCCACCTTTCCTGGTTTGGAGAAGTGTAGCCCTCTCTGTCAGCACCACACACTCCCCTCTGGCTATCAGCTGAAGGATTACTTATATCTCCCACTCAGGCTGACCAATGAACAAGCAGTCAGAGGGTCAGAGGTCATTTTGAATAGAAAATGTTCCCCTTCTTTAGAAACCATGACACTGTGGCATTGGAAGTGACTCTCAGGTCTCTCTATCACAGAACCGATAGAACATAGGCTTCTGAGATCAATGTGTGGCATAGAATCATTAGAACAAATTCAACAGGAAGGAAAGGAACCACTAGATGGGAATCTGATAGTGTGCTGAGATTTACACAGACTGCAGAGGATATGCATGGTCCTCTGTTATTACAAGTGTTCTTTGGTAGAAAGTAATAAATCCCTCTTGTTTAAGTTACTTATGGTTGAAATTGTTACTTTTTGCTTTTGGTAGACTTAAGAGGAAAATGGTTACCCACAAGGACTGGAAGAGAAGAAATGCGCCAAATATTAAGATCTCAACCACATTGCATTAATTTATAATTGAGCAGTAGTTAGGTGTCTTTGAGCAGAAACCTCATTTTGGACTCAGTTTTGTGACCAATGATTGTGTGATGTCCTGAGACAACTTGGAACTTCCACATGATGATATTTCCTCCTGAAAAGAACATTACTTTTGAACTGAAAAACATGTTACTTTTGAGCAAGGTACTTCAGAGTTCATGTCACTTCTAAAATTATCTTGTTCCTCTGTAGGGAGGAGAATTTTTCATTGTCTCTAAGTTCAAATTCCATTTTGTCTGATAAATATGCCAGGTGTAAAAGTTCCTCATTATTTAAAAATCATGGTCAGCAAAGTGAGTAGGTATGTAGATAAGTAGACAGATCAATTATAGATGATAAAGAGCTTTCCACCAATATCATAGATAGATAGATAGATAGATAGATAGATAGATAGATAGATAGATAGATAGAAATAGGAGCTTTATACCAATGTCACAAATAAGATAAAAGAAAATTTGTGGTAGGCTGAACAATACCCTCTCCAAAGATTCTTTTGCCCTGATCCCCATAACCTATGAATATGTTAAAGGTAGTATCTGAAAAAAGGGAGGGGGGACTTTCTACATGTGATTAAGGTAAGGATACTGAGAGGGGGCGTCATCCTGGATTACCTGGCTGAGTCCAATATAACCACAGAGATCACAATGATCTCTGGAGGTCAGAGTCAGAGAAGGAGATACAGTGGTGGAATTAGTGGTTGGAGCGATGCACTTTGAAGATGGAGGAAGGAACCATAGTCAAGGAATGCCAGGGGTCTCTAGAATCTGGAAAAGACAAGGAAACAATTACCCTCTGAAACTTCCAAAAGGAATATGGCTCTGCGAACAGCTTGATTTTGAGACTTCTGACCTCCAGAGCTGTAAGATAATATATTCATGCTATTTTGAGCCATTAGTTCATGGTAATTTGTTGCAGCAGCAGTATAAGAAATAACAGAACATTATAATTGAAGTCACTAAAGGCTCTGAATTTCTGCCCAAAGGAAACAATAAGGAGGTGGGAATGGCCCCCCATGTTCCTGCTGCAGTTCCCCAGGAGTATCTGAAGAATCTGAGCTGCAGACAATGAAGACATCAATGTGCTGTCCAGAGCAGCTCCTGGCATTTAACAGCTCTGACATCATCCTTCAACTGGTTTCAGCCTCCTCATATTTCATACTTTTATTCCATTATGATCAGAAGAACAAAAACATAGCCTGGCCCAGAGGTAAGTGTTCCAATATGACAGACCCAAGGCAAAAAGGGGATTGACTTCCACAAGATGAGTTGAGTCTACAGATGCTAATGAAACACATTCAGAAGCATTTATCTGCCCAGCCCATTGTTCATGATGGTCCCATGGGCATTAAATACACACACACACACACACACACACACACACACACTCCACTCCTGGGTCCCAGTTGAATGCCAATCAGTTCCTGCAGACCAGCCAAGTTACCCCCACAGTGTCAGAAAAATCCTGAAGTGGGAAGCCAGAGATACATCTTAAGGGTCCAGGTAAGAGCTGTTCAGTTGAAGAGTATTGATATCTGCTCTTAAGTAGTTGCCACAGCAGCATTTGGAATAAGAGGGGCTGACAGGATTTGTCTACAAGATGGATCCATTACACTTGCAATATCCAAATGATATACTAGAAAAGAAGGTTTATTCAGAAATAACAAAAAAGGCAAACCAGTCTCTATCATGTGGTCATTATCATGTATTATCAATGGCAACCAGAGCTCCTGATCAGCAGTTTCCAAATTCCCAATGCCTGGCACAAAGCTAGACGTCACACAGTAGACCCTCAGCAAAAGTTTGTAAATTTGAACTGAACTATTTTTTACTGCTCTTTTCCCCCTGTATTAGTTTCCAAGGGGTTTTATAATAAATGACCTTAAACTTAGTGGCTGGAAACAACAGAAATTTATTGTCTCACAGTTCTGGGGGCCACAGGTAAGAGATCAAATTCAGTGAGCCAGAATGAAGGCATTGTCAAGGCCACATGCCTTCTGGAAGCTGTAGGTGAGAGCCTTTCTTCATCTCTTCCAGCTCCTGGTGACACCTGGCCTTTCTTGGTTTGTGACAGCATCACTCCACTCTGCGTCTCTCTTCATATGGCCTTCTTCCCTGTGTGCCTGTGGGTCTCCTCTCTGTGTCCTCTGATGTTCTTACAAGGACACAAGTCATTGGATTTAGGCCCACCCTAATTCAGTATGACCTCATCTTAATGCAGTTACCTCTGCAAAGACCCTATTTCAAAATAAGGTCCTATTCACAGATTCTGGGTAGACATGAATTTTGGGGAGACATTATTCAACCCAGTACACACATGTCAGCATGGGAGTCATGATTTTACCTTTTTGGGAAAATTATCCTACAATAGTTGTGATGCCATTAAAACTAAAGTCAGGAGAAGGTGATGGGTTGGGATGTGAGAGTTCAAAGAGAAGGTGTTTGGAGTTGAATATATTGATTGGCCTAAATGTGGGACTGGAGGACAGAGAAGGAAAGACTAGATGAAGAGGAAAAGTAGTAACCTCAGCGGCAAGAGCTCTGTTCTATCTAACTTGTTCACTTAACAGATGGGAAAACAGGCCCAGAGAGGGATAACTCTCCCAAGGACACAGAGCAGTTAACTGGAAGAAGCAGGATGCAACCCAGACTTTTTTACTTCAGTCCAGGATCCCATGCTGGTTGGAAAGGTTTTTTAACAGTTTCTGCTTTTGAATGGAGACTTTCAGACTGTTCATTTCCCTGACAGCTTCTATATATCATATTCTTAACATTTCCATATATGCACACACATACATAGACATACAAGAAAAATCTCCATAGTGGCACAAAACTTAATTGTGAAATCTTTTATTAGAAAAGCTAAACCTGAATCAAAATTCAACCAAAGAGAATTAGTTTACATGCCTCCCTGATTACACCACTGTGTAATCTTCTGGCCTCAAGGAAATGTCTAAACTGTAGACAACTCTATAGCTATTAGTACAATGAAATATGTTTTAAGACAATGGTTTCAGTACTTGATAATGGCCCAGGTACAGAAGATCTCTGAATTCTTAGAGCTCTGAATTCTTAGAATTCACGAAAGCAGAAGAAATTGTGAAAATGAAAAGCATCCCAGTCTCAAACTTATTTTTTAAATTATGGCACTGACACTGTGGAAATGTTATAATCAAAGATCATTTGATTGTCTAATTCTACAGTGATATTCCAGCTCCCAAGAGTTTATAATCACCAAGTCATAAAATGTAGCCTATTTTCTTTTACTTTATACCCCTGTATATATTAGGCACAATGGTATTTCCTTACCAGCAAAAGAGACTTGGGAAAATTTAATCATTTGTTTCATACACTTCCCTAAAACTTGACTGTTTCAGACACATATGGCTCCTATGCTGGAAGAAATTCAAATTTGTACCAGGATATTTTTGCTCAATGTTGCTATACACTTTGGAGATGCACCTACTAATAATGTCTATGAAGTATTTTACATTTTCATTGTCTCTATGACATCATCTAATTTGAGTCTCACAACAACTTATGGAGGTATTTATTATTGTCCTCATTTCAGAGATGAGAAAACTGAAGGTCAGAGACATTCAATTGATTTGCTAGTTAATGCCTCATTGTGAAAATAGCTGAGCTGGACCTCAGCAAAGAGAAATGTTTCATTCAAATGAAATATTTTATCGAATCCAAGATCTGAAACAGATCAAAGGAATACTTCTTTGGTTGAGACAAGGGTGCATCCAAGGTAGTTCTCAAAGAAACTCCAGTAGTTGTCTGGACAAGCCTACTCAGGTCAGTTTGGAACACTCTAATCTTACCCAGATTCCTTTTTCAGAATGAGCAAGTCATCCTCTGCTCACAACCCTTCAGTGGTGTCCTTGTGCTCCTACGATAAAGCTCTTCTTGGAGCCTACGGGACCTCACATGGCAGTGTTGCTCAATGGACCTAGACACTGAATGAGAAGCTGCCGGGTCTGACTACAACACTTATTGGCTGTATGATTATGAACAAGTTACTTTACCTCTCTGGGCCTTAGTTTCCTCATTTATATGCAGATAATTATTATTCAAACCCACCTTACAGTATTGTTTTAAATGAGGTTCAAAATGAGATTGACTAAATGAGATGATAAGTACATAGCCCTCGCACGATACCTCATATATAAATCTTAATAAATTAACATCATTTTTATAAAAAATTATTATTTTTATAGGGCACTTGTGTCTGTAGAAACAATTTGTAAATCAAAGAAAGCTGGTGGGGATGCCAGGCCTAAACTGATGAGAGGTAGTTGGTGATGAAAAGAGACCTTAAGGAAGACCTCTTTCAGGTTTCTACATTGATATTTTTGTTCTTATTTTGTACAAATACCAATCATGGAATAAGGTCAGATCAAGCTGGTTTTTTTCCAAGCCTGCTGGACCCCGGGTGGGTGTGAACATTGACAAGTTTATCAGTGTTGCTCTCTGAAGTGAAAAGGGCCCTGCTTCTCAGCCCATGGGAAGCACAGATAAATCGAAAGAGTGGGGTTCTTTTCATAGTGTTGTGTTTGCTTCCACTCGGAAGAAAAAAATGGCAACAATTGGTGGTAGCCACTGTTAGGGGCTTCCCCAACAGCTATAACTGCCCCTCTCCTTTGTCCCAAAGAAATCTCAAGAATCACAGGCAATGTATTGCAGGGGAGACTCTCCATCAGCCCAGGGGCTAAATATGTATCAGTTCAAGGCATCTATGGCAGTTCCACTTGCCCCTGATTGACTGAGGAGTGAGCTTATGGTGCAGCTCAGGTCAATGAGATGTAAGAAGAAAGACAATTCTTTACAAGCAATATCCTTACATCTGACATCAACTGCAGATTCAGGATCCCAAGATAGCCCTCCCTAGTGACACCAACTATAAGTTTGAGGGTCTCCAAGATCACCCTCAGTTTCAATAATTCACTAGAAGGACTCATAGAACCCATCAAAGTCTTTATATTAACTACTATGGTTTATTACTGTACAAAGAATCAGATTAAAATTAACAAAAGGAAGAGGTTCATAGAGAGAGTTCAAGAGCTAACCCAGCATGGAGCTTCCAGTGGTCGCCTCCCAGTGGAGTCAGGTGAGTAGTGCTCAGTTCACTCAGCAAGTATGTATGATGATATGCATAGAGTATTGCCACCCAGGGATGCTCACCTGACCCTTGGTGTCCAGAGTTTTTATTGGGGCTCAGTCCCATAGGCATAATTGATGATCTCCATTGCTGACCTTAGTCTCTAGCCCTTCCAGAGGCTAAGCTGATACAGCATGACCTCCCACCATAAATCACTTCATTAACATAGGCTACTGAGCATGGCCCAAGGCCCCCAGGTAAACCAAGTCATTTTTATCAGGCAGCACATTCCAAGGACTTAAAGGTTACTGCCTAGGAGCTGAGGCCAAAGGTCAAAACTTGGGGCAAGTTTAATCCTTTATTACAGAGAACAACAGAGGAAGGCTTATGGAATTTTTATCACCTATTTTTAAAAGAAATACAAGCCAGGGATTCTGTCTCTTTCCCTGCATTTGAAATGTGTGTGTGTGTGTGTACATGCATGTGCAGACATGAGGTCTAGAACTGCAGCAACCACTCTGTAGCCTTGGGGCCACCCGCAACCTACCTGATGATAAAAATCATAGTGGAAGGGGGCAGAGAGGAGAGATGGGAAGACTTTTAGTTCCTTTTTTTTAAAATTTTTGAATTTATTGACTTGATATTGGCTAATAAAATTATATAGGCCTCAGTTGTACAATTCTGTAATATATCATCTGTATGTTGTATTGTGTGTTCCTGTGTGTTCACCACCCAAAGTCAAGTCTCTTTCTGTCACCATACTGTTGCCTGTGTCTATGAGGTGATTTTTGTTGTTGTTGTTATTTTCATTCTGCTTTGTTTTTCTGGGAAGCTTTTAGTTCCTGCTAATGTCTTGAGACAAACTTTTCTTTACATGAATAACATATCTCCTTAATGTTTGAGCTATTTTAAGTTAGATTTTCTTCTTATTTGAAGCTGAAAGCTTCCTAACTCATATCATACATCTGGTCATTAGAGTTATACACATGGTTGGTTGAGAGCCTGTCAACAGGATACACAGTAAGTGGGAGTTTCTGAGGCAATCTGTACTAGAATACAAAGCACACCTGAACAACAGTAGTAAAGTCACTAGTTAATTTCCTGGAGCATGTATATTTCTGCAATTTACAATATGGGTAGGGTAGGAAAGTCTCAAGGTAGGAGTCTGGAGATAGGGGTTTCAAGTTTGAGTCTATCAATACCTTACTGTGTGACCTGGCATAGGTCTCTCAACTGCTCTGATCTTCCATTTACTCATCTAAAATATTGAATCAAATAAAACTTCACCTTATTCATACTGTTTTTGGGAATTAGATGACAAATTTTCCCTATAAGGGACAGACACCCAATGAAAATTGCTTGAGGAAGGAAGGAAGGAAGGAAGGAAGGAAGGAAGGGAAGGGAAGGGAGGGAGGGAGGGAGGGAGGGAGGGAGGGAGGGAGGGAGGGAGGGAGGGAGAGAGAGAGAGAGAGAGAGAGAGAGAAAGAAAGAAAGAAAGAAAGAAAGAAAGAAAGAAAGAAAGAAAGAAAGAAAGAAAGAAAGAAAAAAGAAAGAAAGAAGATTCATTCTGAGAGAGAGATAATGCAGCATATTCAAATGGAAGTGCTGAGCTGAGAGTTTACTTAGAATGCTAAGCAGGTACATCTGAGGGGTACTTAAACAAGACCTGGGTTGGGGGATATTTTCCAAGTTGAATCTTAGACAATGGGAGTTAATCAGGTGATGAGGAGTGGGAAGAGGTTTCTGGGCTGAAGGAACAACACAGAGGTGAGAAATCACATAAAGCAAACACATAACACTTGTGCACATGTGTGTACACACATGTGTGTTTATGATAGGGTATAGGCTGCCAGCTCAATATTACCAATTAGCAAGGATTGGGGGGGATGAGGCAGGTGAGCAGGGACCACCTCATGCAAGGAAGTCTTCATGCTAAGCTAAGATTCATAAATTGATTGGTGGCTTTCCTTTACAGTATACAAGAAAAGAGAAAAATTCCCCCTCAAGCAGATTTTAAGCCAATCCAGCACAAAAATTAACAAAAGCTGCTTCGTTCTATTTTTTCCAATGCTTGTGGCTCCCACAATTTTTCACTTCCATTAGATTTTTCTTTTATTCTATCCCTCTTGCAGAAAGTAGGTACTAATATACTTCATTGGATTTCCCTTTCCAGCTACAATATGCATGATTGAGACAAGTCAAAAAGAGAGCTTTAAAAATAAAAACAACAGTTTCTCTCTTCTCACTCAGTCCCTGTTACCCTTCCATCAGAGGAACAAGCTGAGTTTGATGTGAGTTTCTATACTTGTCTCTATGTGTATACAGTCATATGTCAACACATATAGTCACATAAATAAAAATTTTTATACTTTAAAAAATGGATCATACTACTCCCATTATAGTATATTTGTTCAGGTTAACACATAGAGATGAAATTAATTCTTATAAACACTGTATAATATTTCATAGAATGAGCAAATCTGTCTGTTAATGCAACCATCTCTAGCAGTGGACAAAACTGGATTTGCTTCTGCCTTTTTTAGTCATTCTCAATAATATAGCAATAAACATGCTACCACATTTATCTTTATGTATTTGTACATTTATTTCTATAGGATAGAATCCTCAGAGTTAGATTTGTGGCTGAAGAGGTTACTCATACATCTAATTTGAACAGATACTGCCAGATTAATTCCCTAAAATATTATAGCATTATATTTACATGCAGCACTGTACCATTTCCCAAATGTGTAGTCAGCCAGAAGACACCATCTTTCATCCATCAGATTGGCCAGGGTGAGGGGGGAAAAGGGTTAATGTATTTGAGGGTCTCAGAAGAAGGTGAGCTACCCAAAATGGTGGAGATTTCTTGGGTCTTCCCTGTTGTTGGACACTGAAGAACAGGACTAGAGAAACTAATTTCAAGCAAATCACCTGGCTACTCAAGAAGGCCACTTCCTGTGTGTGAGAAATTACAGAGCAAGTGGTCTTAAAACTATATTAGCTCAAGGTATTCCGTGCTCCCAGCCCTTCTCCCAATCCCTGAATAAGCCATAAACTCTCCCATCTCCTGCTCTTTGCTGAAGCATTCTCCTCTTTTTAGGTTGCCATTCTCTCAACCCATATGCTTGTGCCAAATCCTTACTTTCAGTTCAAACTAAAGGCGAACTTTACTCTTTTCCAAGAAGCTTCGAGTATCTCCACTACTATTTGCTTGAACAACAATAAGAACGACTATTGCTGTCACCATTTATGATGTGCCAGGCATCATGCTATGCACTTTACATGCATTGTCTCATTTACTCCTCAATAGTATTTTTAGGTAAGTCATATTGGTATCTACACTTTGAAGGTGAGGGAACTGAGGATCAGAATGTTTGAGACACTAGCCCACAGATACACAGCCAGTAAGTGTGGGAGCTGAACTTTACACTCAGGTCTGTCTCCTCCAGTCATCATCCAGTGCTACATAATAAAAGGAAAATTTCACTGAGCAAGCTCATACTTTAACAGAAAGTTGTTTGGGTCATTTCTTTGTAAACACTGCCTGCTAATAGATGAATTTGTTTCCTACATCTTCTATGCAGTCTTACCTCCCGATGAATCTTATGAATCCAGCAAAGTTTTCAAGTCCTATGTGCAGTGTGATGTACCAGAATTCAAGCTTTCTGCTGCTAATTTTTCACGAGGTTGCAAGCTTTAATTTAACTGTCAGACCCTGGGTCTTTTGCCAGCACTAATGGAGGACTGTAGCAGCGATGATAATTATTTCTAGACACTGGTAACTCCTTCATCTACCTTCTGGTTGCAACTACTCAGCAGCTTCAAGCTAATTTCCTTTCTTATTTTCCCCATTAGTTTGCAAACTCCCACTGCCAATGAAACAACCCATCTGAAAAAAACATCAACATGGAGTATTCAAAATATTAAAACTGTCAAATAAAGACTGGGTTTTTACAAGGCAGTCTAACTGTGTCACACATGTTAAAACCACTTTCCAAAGACAGATTATATAGGTCAAAAAGTTACTGGGGTAATTTTGCAACCCAGAAAAACAAACACCACTGTGACAGGTTCTTCTAGATATTATTCTGATGTATTGAAAATCAGCTTTCAATATACTCTGAACAAATGTGATTAAAATGCTGGTGTCATATGTTCAAATGAAGATTGCAGGTTTTCTGCTCACAGTGAAATTAATAGGAAAATCACCCAAAAGAAAATCCTGGGGTCTTGATTTATATTTCATTCTTCCCACTAAGAAACAATGCAGACAAAAGATGGGACCTGCCAACCAACACTTATTATCAGGAGCACTATTCTTTCACAGGTCTCAAAAGTTGAACACCTGATTCAAATTGCTAGGTATCAACAAAAGCTGTGAATGGGAATGAAAGCCCCAAAGATAATGAAAAAGCAGAGAAGAAAGATGATAGAGCTTGGGTGGGACTGAGTTGCAAACAAAAACACAAAGACTGAACTACAAATGGATAATTTTAAATGAGACTTCAAGGAGGAAAAAATCCTTCCAAATGGAACACTTTCCAACATAAACATTGACATGTTTACAATGCTGATTTAGTGAACAAGGTGCCATGTAGAGGAACCCTCATCTTCCACCTAGCCTAACTGAAAAGAGCTCAAGTCAAGAAAACAATGAATGTGTGTCTTAGGGAATCTCACCCCCTAGTGATAAGGGAAAAGAAGAGTTGGTATAAGATGAAAAAGTAGCAGAGTCATGTCTGGGAAAATACCTTGCACACACACACACACACACACACCACATGTATTATCTTGTGTGTATATGAGACATTGAGAAAGACACAAAGAAATAGAGAAAGGCAGACCAAGACAAAGGGAGAGATAAAGACAAAATCAGACAGACAGAGCCATAAATTAAAATAGAAACAGACAGAGGCCTAGATAAAGACAGAGAGACAGACAGAGACCAGAGACAGAGCAGAGAAAGAGGGAGACAATGTTTGTGAAAGACAATTGCATATCTGCATAGCCAGGAAAACATCATCATTTAGCATATTTTTAAAGTTTGCTTGTAAGTGAGAAATAAAGAAATCAAGAGGTCCTGCAAGATCATTATGTTTTCAGAGCTTAATAAAATGGAAACCCTTTTGCTTTCTACAGTTTCCAGAGTGCTGTGCTCTGAAAGCTTGTGCCCTGCCACTCCCAAGTTCTCATGTTGAAATCCTAACACTAAGGTGACGCTACAGAAGGCAGGGCCATTGGTAGGGTGATTAGGTCATGAGAGGGGCCTTCATGAATGGGATTGGTGCTCTTATAAAAGAGACCCCACAGAGATCCATTCCACTTCCACCATGTAAGAACACAATAAAAAGGGGCCAGCTACCAACCAGGAAGAGGAAAACCAGAATGAGACCGTGCTGATGGTCCACCTCAGACTTCAGCCTCCAAACCTGTGCAAAATAAATGCCTGTTGTTTATAAGCGATTCAGTCTGATATTCAGGCTCCTTAGCCAGAACAGACTAAGACACGGGGGGTAAAGAGGTTGAAGATCAGCTGCATTCAGTAATGTATATTTATTGAAAAATGTATACATGTAATAATAACATTTAAAGCTAGTGGGTACTTATTATAAATCAGTCATTTCTTTAGGTACTTATATGGATTAACTCACTTAATTCTCATTCCAACTGGATGAGGAAGGTCCTACTGTTATCCTCATTTTGCACGTGAGGAAACTGAGTCATGAGGGATTGAATAAGTTGCCCAAAGTTACACAGCTGGTAGCCATGGGACCAGGCAGACCTGGCCTCAGAGTCTGTGCTGTTAATGACTATATCACACTGATCCCTGCAGTGCTGTTCTGTACATTTATGTATTTCTATATATTCCCCATAACAGAATGCCATGAAAGTTTCTAAAGTATTTCTTTAAATACTTTATGCCATAATCAGAAAATATCTTGTAGCCAAATTTCCCAGTTGGTTCTGGGTTAAGCTGAGTTATAAACTATGTTATTTATGGTAAAATTTCTTGCCAGCTTATGTTAATGTACATTGTAGTTCTTTAATAAGGGAATTTGCAGCATCTTCTAACCATACTTAATTCTGGAAGTTCTTTTTCTCAGATTCACCTGATAACCTAGAATTGGTGGAAAATACTGACCTAGATACTCTTTGTGGTGTTCCCCAAACCCAGGACTTTGTGGTTCCTTACTTAGTAACTATGAACAAAGATAATTTAAAAGGATAAAAATTCCTTTCAAAATCAGAAAATAATCAGCCATATTCTTTTACTCACTCAACAACTATTTATTGAATATCTGATTTGTACCTGAATCCTTTTCACTCTAGTGACTAACACATGAAGCTCACTTTTGGATGTGAGAAGACTGGTGCAGAAATAGTCAATGAATAAATACCAAATAAACAATACAATGAGGGGGGTATAAGTACTATGAAAAGTATAATAATTCAGAGTAAGGGGCAGAGACAAAATTTGCTCTTTTAGCTGGGAATATTAGGGAAGGTGACATTTGAGGAGGTGACTCTAGGCAAAGGTACAAATGAGGAAAACATGTAACAATTGGGTAAAGTGTCCAAGGCAGACAGGAGAGCAGGTGCAAAGGCCCCAAAGCAGATATTTACATATTTACATGAGAATCCCTGGGGAAGTCACTATGGCTGGAGGACTGTGACAGGAGGGAAAGTAATGAGAGAGGTCTAGGGAGGGGTCAGGAGCCAAGTGGTCATGTAGAGCTCTGTAGAGTGTAGAACATAGGAAGAACTTGGGTCTTTTGCTCTTTCCATACGGTCAGGTAATGGGCATGGAAAGAAGGAAGACCTTACTGTACCATGTAAGGAATCTTGAAAGCCAGTTTCTCCCAAGGGTAGTGTTGACCTTAAAATGTTATCACAGGAGAGTAATGAAGGATTCTAATTACTAAAGCATACAAAAAGAAAAGTTATAAAAAGGGTGACATGGTACTTTGGAAAGGCGGGCAGGATGGGATGGGAACAGCCTTGAGATCCTATGAACTTGAGTTCATATCCCATGTCATTCATCAAATGAAAGATGAAGGTTGTGTGTGTGTATACCTGAATACAGTTTTTTGTGTGTATTTGTTTGTTTTTTAAGTTAAAATATATTGGGGTGACATTGTTTAATAAGATCATATAGGGTTTGAGTTTACAGCTCTATCACACATCATCTATATACTGCACTGTGTGCCTACCACCCAAAGTCAGATCTTCTTCCATCACCATATATTTAACCTCCTTTACCTTTCACTAATGCCCCTACCCACCTCTCTCTGGGGACTACCATACTGTTGTTTGTGACTATGGGTTTTTGTGTGTTTGTTTTTCTTATTTGTTCACTTGTTAGTTTCAGTTCTGACTCCAGATAAAGTTTTTGATATTGGCTTTAAAAATGGTTCTTTTTATTTAATCAGGAAATTTTTCAAACACAAAAATAAAAATCATGTATTTTCCCCACATCCTCACTTTCCATTCACTTCTCCACCTTAGCTCCCTCCCATTATTCCTCCATGGAAATTTCTCTTGCCATTATTACCAATGACCTCCATGTTGTCAAAGCCAATGCCCATATTCTGGTCTTTTTCACTCAGTCTCCCAACACCACTTGTCAAGGTCTGCTTGAAGTGCTCAGCTCTGCTGGCTTCTAGAACCTTGTTATGCTCCCATCCCCTTGATCATCATGCCTTTACACCTTCTGTTGTTCTTCCTTCTCTGCTTGACTCCAAAGATCAGCTTCTCAGGATTCAGTCCTGGGCCCACTTCCTGTTTCTTCCCTTCCCTTCATCTGCCATGCTAGATTGCCAGTTAATACAGAAGATTGCAGAGTTGGACTCAATCAAACAGTTTATATCTGCCTGTTTACTGGCTGGAATATGAGAGAAAACTGGATCTCTGTGTCACCTGAGGGAGGAGGCAGTGTGTAGTCTTAGGAAGGTGCCAATGGCCAGAATAGCAAAGGATATTGAACCATTCTTCTGCTTATCACAGTGCAACCATTAAGTTTTGAATATTTATTGACAGCTTGCAAGGATGCTGTGATATGGGCAGCTGCCTTGAAAAGTAGGAGAAGTATCCCTGGCTTCAGGCTTCAAAGCTTCTAGAATTATTAATGATCCCTCAGCTGGCCTCAGCACTAATGGCAAGAAAACACCAACAACTTTTTAATTCAAAAAATTATTAATTAGGAGTAACCTTTTAAGTAGAGGCAATCTCCCTGACCTTGGCTTTATTTTATTCTCTAAATTCAAGGCACTGGAAATGTAATAAACCTACAGTTTCAATATCATTCAAAACCAGTAATTTCCCTTTAATTATTGCAGGTTAAAGCTTCCTTCATTTATATGCAGTATTTGAGAATTTTATCTGGAATACATGAATATCAAAGGAGGCCTTTAAGCCTCTTTAAAAATCATTTTTATCCACTCTGTTAAAACAATTGCCTGTACAGGAAATATTCTAGCACTGTTTTGTTAACCAAGTGTGGGAAAACCTGGACTCTATTCATTTAAGTGTTAAAGATAGATAGGTAGGTGGATGGATGGATAGATGGATGGATGGATAGTAGACAGAGACAGGTAGACAGACACAAACAACTTGTTAGTCTGCAAGAAAAAATCATAGAAAAAGTATAACTTCGCTTAATCTCCATAGCAACTCTATACAGGATATATGGTTTTTATCGCCATTTTGTGCAAGCAAACTGAAGGTGAGGGATGTTGAATAGTTTTCCCTGGGTTACTCAGTTGGAAACGGAAATACCGTTAATGATGAGCATGATAAGCATGATGATGACAATAGCAACACAACAATAATGATCTTTTTAAAAAAAAACCTCCAATGTGCTAGGCATGTACTTGGTATTTCATATGTGTTGTGTCATTTAGGCACCACAGTAAATCTTTCATTATCTCTATTTAAAGTAAGAAAACTGAGGCTCAGAGAAATTCAGTAGCGTCGTCTAAGTCACGAAGTTGTAAGAGCTGATGTCACTTATTAGAACCCAGGTTCATCTGAGACCGGTGGTCAAGATCTTTCCTTTGTCTCTACAGAAATTTTACTTAAAATGGGATTTAATATTTGTGTTAAAAGCCATCAACTTTGTCTGTGGATTGCTTATGGAAGTCATAAGCACAGAGCCTCAGAATTACTCTGCTCAGAAATATCTCCTGGGTATGAGATTTTGAAATTTGAGTAAATAAGAGCCTCTTTTAAAATGTAAATACCACCTGAATATGTTAAACTTATTAGAAAGTCACACCTTAAGATAATCTAATTTATACTTGAACATCACACTGAATGGATTTTGTAACTGTGATAGAATATTTTCCTTTTTTCCTTTAGTCTGGAACATCACAAAGGGGATGGAGAAAGAAAAGCAGCTGGGTAATTTTTAAAATTATTTCTTTGTTTTAGCATAGTTTTGGATTTACAGAAAAACTATGATGGTAGTACAGGGTCCCCACTGAACCCATGTCCAGGTCCCCCTATTATGAACATTTTATGTTAATAGGGTGCATTTGTCACAGTCAGTGAACCAATACTTACACATTGGTATTGACTCTAGAGCCCACCATTTATTCACATCTTCTTGGTTTTTCCTGTTCCAGGAAATTGGGACATTTTCCCATGGATGGGGATACCATGGGACATGCACCATATTTTGCCATGTATAATGTGCTCCTGTGTATAATGCACACCCATGCTTTTGGCCCAAACTTTTAAGGAAAAAATCTTTCATTTTACCATTTTATTTCAATTATTTATTTATTTATATTTAGGAACAAAACCAATTATTATATTCCAGGGTATTATTTTGCATACATTATTTTGCATCATTATTTTCTAGAAATACACTTTTAATGCATAAGCATAAATAAAAGAATTAAAAATATTTATAGATACAGAATTAGTACTACCCATGTATAATGCACATCCTTATTTTTCCCTCAAAAATTTGGGCAAAAAATGCACATTATACACAGCAAAATACAGTAGTTGTTATGTTTGCCTTAAGCTCCTCTGGGCTGTCTAGAATGGTTTCTCAGGCTTACCTTACTTGGGATGACCGTGGCAGTTGAAGGAGTACTGGTCCAGTATTTTGCAGAATGCCTCTATCCTGGGATGTGTCTGATGTCTTTCTCATGATTAGACTGGGGTTAAGGGTTTAGAGGAGGAAGAACACCAGGGAAAAGTGCTATAATATCAAGGGTTCATGCTTTCAAGATGACTTTTTTTGCTGTTGATATGAACCTTGATCTGGCTGAGTAGTTTTCCAGGTTTCTCCACTGTGAAGTCACCCTTACTCTCCCTTTCCAAACTGTACTTTTTGGAAGGAAGTCACTATGTGGAGCCCACACTTGAAGAGTGAAGGCTGAGGCTCCCCCTCTGAAGAGCAAATATCAACATAAATTATTTAAAACGTGTCTGCCTGGGAGATTTGCCTGTTGTTGGTATCTATCTATCTATCTATCTATCTATCTATCTATCTATCTATCTATCATCTATCTATCACCTGTCTATCATCTATTGATCTATCTATCTATTTATCTATCATCTATCTATCTATTTATTTATTTATATCAGCATCAACAGGTGGATTTTTATTTTGTATTTTGGGTTATAATCCAAAAGGATTTTATTATGGTATTGCTTGAATTATTCCAGCTCTGGCCATTGGGAGCTTTTTCAGTGGACTACTATGTGCCTTTGGCGTACTTCTATCATTGTAAGACATTTTTAGCACTTTCTTTTTTATTGATTATGCTATTATAGGTGACCCAATTTTCCCCCTCATTTCCCCCTCCACCCAGCACCCCTCATTCCATCCAGGAATCCCCCCTCCTTAGTTCACACAGTTCACATCCATGGGTCATGCATGTAAGTTCTTTGGCTACTCTGTTTCCTACACTGTTCTTAACATCCCCCTGTCTATTCTGTACCTACCAAGTTGTACTTCTTGATCTCTAAACCTTTTCCTCCATTCACCCTCTTCCCCTCCTAGCTGATAACCCTCCAAATGATCTCCATATCTATGATTCTGTTCCTGTCCTGCTTGTTTGCTTAGTTTGTTTTTTAGGTTCAATTGTTGATAATTGTGAATTTGTTGCCATTTTAATGTTCATAGTTTTTATCTTCTTTTCCTTACTTAGTTCTTTTCAACATTTAGAACTTTCTTACTTTCTGGCACAATAAGCTGCTTTGGGCTTGTAAATTTCTTGTGCCAGTCTTAGAATCAGCCATTTCTCCAAGGAACACTAATACATTTTAATGTAGAGTAGTATTTATAGGAAAATGGTATGAGAAACTAAGATATGGACTCTAGGAGTGTTTATTGCTACTGAGTGGCATGCTTTCAGTTCCTCTCAACTAACAGATAAGGAAACATGGAAATATACTAACCATGTATATACACACTGTTAAAAAGAAACAACAGTCCCGAAATGGAGTCCCTGTGCCAAGCCCATCAGGTAACTAAGATAGGATGCTTAGCCTAATTGCAGTTTTACTTTCCCAGGAATGTAACCTTTAACTAGTCAACATGGACTTACCTTGTCAGCATTAGAGACAGTTGGCCTGATGAACCCCTTCATTACCTTTAGGAGGGCAAGTTTGCCTGAAACAATGCATTCTTTGCTAATCATTTCCTTCTTCCACCCCATTTCTGTCTTTAAAATTTTGCCATTTTGTACAGCCCATTAGCCCACTAATATAGTCCTTTCTAGTTGCTAGATGGGATGCTGCCTAGCACAGGAATCATTCAATAAGGCCAATTCGTTCTTAAAAATTTTCTCAGTTGAATTTTAGTTATTTAACCACACAATAAATATTGTGGTATTCAATATTTATTTCTATAAATATTTCTATTTGTAACCATGTATGTCTCTATTAAGTTAAACATGAGTTCATACTAATGTCTAGGCATATTTTTTTAAAGTGCCAACACCCAATGCCCAGTCAAGATCAACTGACTTGGAATCAATTAAATTTGAACCCAGGTAGCCACATGGAGGAAGTTATCTTGCCCAGACCTAGGTAATTTTTTGAAAACTCCCCAGGTGACTTTCATGCCACTGGCCCTGAGAATTACTGATAGAAACAAAGCAGTGGATGGGAAGCCAGCGTGACTCTTTTTCTGGAAAACTACATATTGAAATTATTAATAGATGGAAGAATTAGAGTATGTTCCTAATGCACCTTAATTATATACATCCTCAGTGTTTTCCTCAACTTTTCAATTTGATTCATTTTTATTTATCAAACTCAGCTGCAGCAATTCTAATGTATTCTAGATGGAGTTGTCCTAATCTAGAAAAGAATCCACATGTATGAAACACACAAAGAATATGGGCATTATTTTATTCATAAATCCAAGGAGACTGAGAATCATAAGATAGATAGTGGAGCACCTTTGATGAGTAAAATACTATGCTAGGCACCTATATTAGTACATTGTCATAAAAATAACTTTCACCATAAAAAATAACATTAAACTGAGAGTAAACTGTATGGTTTTTGTTCCCCGTTTCTGGCCTGAAGCCTCACAAAACCTTGAAATGTCTTAAGTGATAGGAGTGTCATTGTATACTAGTGAAGTGACCTAGGCAGGGCCCCTAGAGACCTGGGATGGTGTGGAAGGGAGAGTGTTGTTCATTAGAAAACCCAATGACATGATTAAAGGGTTAGAATTTTCAGCTCTCCAACCATAGAAGGGAAGGGGCCTGGAGACTGAGTCATCACATGGTCAATGATGTAATCAATAGAATCAATCATTCCTGTGTATAAATAATACATATAGCAGCTAATAGTTACTAAGCACAACTTTTATGCTCTGGATGATTATGAGTACTTTTCATGCATTAATTCATTTAATTCTCACTACATCCATATAGATAGATTCTAGTGTTAAAACCTTTTACCAGATGAAAAGAAGCACAGAAATTTTAAGCAACTTTCTAAAGTTCGAATACCTGAAATGAGTTTCATTTCTATCTCTGGTTCCCCAAGTATACCAGTTGCTCTTCCCAAATCAAGCACTGTGGCCAATTTCTTTGAACTCTATAGATATTTTCTATGCATATACAAGCATTATTTTGGGTGAGAGAATTAAATATATACAGAGTAATTAAGGATGATGTAACCAACACCTATGAGCTCACAATCTAAAATTAACAAGTGTTTCATTACATTTAAGTCATATTACATTTAAATATAAATAACAAAATACTCAGTATCATTAAAATCTCCCTTTTAACCTTTTCCCAATTCCATTCATTTTATCCTTCTAATACATGATTTTATTCTACATATAACTAAAGTCATGTGTTTATATCTATTGTTTTGTGTTTTTTATCTACTTAATGGTATCTTTCTGCAAACTTCATCTTTTCCTTGACATTATGTTTTGAAGACACATGTTTGTTTATACATATTGATCTCATTTATCATCACTGCTATATAGCTTTCTATTGTATAAAAACCATATTTTATTTATCCATGCCCCTACTTTGCTGTGACATGTCAAAACACTTTAAACATTATTCTTTTGAACTAAATTTTACATGACATAAAAATTCAACATTTTAATCATTTTAAAGTGTGCAACTTTAAAGAAGACTAATTTCAAAATGAATTGAGAACCTCTGACTTAAGATACAATGAGCATACAAGGACAGATTGGGGACACCAATCTCCCTGACTTTCCTTTCCTTCAAAGTTATGTCTCCAAACTCCTTATCCCAAATCCCTGATATCCACCTTGAGTTGTCTATTGCTTTATTTCTTATGCTTTGCTCAAGTCAATAACTGTGTGCCTACCTTTGCAAAGTCTAAATGGATTGACACATCTAGATTTGTTTATGTGGCCAGAGACTAGCGTAGCTCTCTGTCTTAGTCAGGTCAGGCTTCCATAACAAAATACCATAGCCTGGATGGTTAAACAATAGAAACTTATTTCCCACAGTTCTGAAGCCCAGACATCTAAAATCATGGTGCCAGCATGGTGGGGTTCTGGTGAGGGCCCTTCCTTTTCCTTTCTTGCAGATGACTCTCCTTTTGCTGTGTCCTCACATGGTAAAAAGGGTGAGGGCATCTGGTCTCTCTTCCTCTTCTCATAAGGACACTAACCCTTATAAGGGGTCTAGGACCACACTTAGGACCTCTTAACCTTAATTATTTCTTTAAAGGCCACATCTCCAAATATTATTACATTGGATGTTAGGGCTTTAACATATAAATTTGGCCAGGACACAAATATCCAATATATAGTACTCTAAAAATGTAAGTTGTCACAGCTGAGCCTGGCAGGTATGCAAACCCATCGTCATCAACGTGAAGTACTAGGATAAGTGAAATGTCCACACAGTATGCAAATTATGCACCTGGACATAGATATGGACACAGAGAAGCCAAACCATTGCCCCAGTCACAAGCCCAGGAAGTCCCTTAAACATTTGCATTTAGGACAGAAAACTCTGCTTGTCCATTTGTTTGTGAAAAATGTCTGTCATAAATAAGAGATCAAACTAGAAATGCAAACCTCATGCAGCCTGAGCTGGGCCAGCCAGGAAGGGGATATGACAAAATATAAATTCTCCAAGAGAGGAGAAAATTCTGCACAACTGTCTTGCACCACACCATGAACGTGAGGAAGAACACCATCCAAGAGCCTAAAAAATGTGCTACCCACAGGCCAGTCCACTGACAGAAATGGATTGCCCAATTAGGTTCAACAACAAGTTTGACCAAATAAATTTTTGAATTGGCCAGTTATCTGACTAATTCAGGACTGGCTTGCCACCCAACTATATAGTAGGTGACCACATGGTATAGACAGAGGAACAGAAGTTTTAGGATCAACATTGGCCTGGGATCAAACTCTACCTTCTTCACCTACAAATTACCTATAAAATTCATTTGGCAAATAATTTGACCCACAAGACTCAGCTTTCCAGATCTGTAAAATGGGGATGATAATATATAGGGTCCAGCAGAAGTAATGCCCACAGGAGTGTGGTTGGCAGGGTAATAATACAAGTGTAAGAATTTATAGTTTTAATTTGAACATTTCACCTAAAACACCATATGGTGTGCTTGAGTGTGATATTGTTATGTCACAGAATTATATGCTTATGATTTTGTAATAAAAGATTGTGTAATAAAAAGGGGGCATTGTTTGTGCCGGACCCTGTATTTCTTCTACAGCCCATTGGAGAGAATATGTGTTGAGTGCTTACTATGTGCCAAGTGCTCTGCTAAGCTTCTATAACCTTCACAACAATGAGTGAAGTAGGAACAATTTTACCCCATATTCCAGACAAGGAAACTGAGTCATGGAGAAGATAAGTAACTTTCCTGAAAAATTTACACAGTTAGTGAGAGGTGAATGAGGCAGAGTATGTGACATTTAGTTGTGTCCAGGCACTACGGAGTCTTTCAACATATGCTTCCTCCTCACCCTATATTATTCTCACTAACACTAATAAACTATTCTCACTCATACTAATAAACTTTGGGTTTAGGCCATTGAGGCCCCTTTAAAATGTAAATATTTTAACTAGGACAAACAGCACATCAAACCATATCAGCCATGAAATCCAATTAGCTTAGCATCTTGTTTTCCAAACTTGCCTGAAGACAAAAATCACTTGTGACACTTGACATTTCTTCCCACATCCCAGGATCCTGCCCTGGAGATTCAGTGGATTGGAGTAGGGACTGGGAATTTTTAATTTCCACAAGATACTCAGGGAAGCTAAGAAACTGGCTTGTTCCCCAGAGCCCACAGGGAGAAGGGACCTGTGGGAAGTACAATTCATGGCCATTCTAATAGCATCATAGACTCTTACAGCAAGAAAGAACAAGACAGCACCCCTTATTTTGTCCTATCCCTTCATTTTGCTGATAAGAAACTGAGACCCAGAACAGGGAAGTTATTCACACAACCTAGGTATGGCAGATTTGGAATTTGAATCAGCATTTTTCTGATTCTGCTTTCCTTTAACATCCTCAGGACCAGCAAGTACTGGTTGCAGTGAGAGGTACAGAGGTAAAATCAACTGTGAATACTAGGAGATCTCTAAACAAAGTACATTTAGATGGAACCTTGTGTGAACCAAATGGCCTGAGTGGGAAACAAGAGAGGTGGAAAGAGGGAAAAATGGAGATTGCTTCTGATGTTTTGTAAGACCCGATTTTTTTATATTTATTTATGTGTATAGTCTATCTCTTCCTCTTCCCTCCATTTTAATCTTCCATCTTTTTCTTTCTCTCTTTTTTGTTCTCTCTGTACTTTTCCAGATATATACCCAGTGTCGACCTAAAAAAAGGCAAATTGAGGTAAGTTTAAAATTGCCCCCAAAAATGAGTTTACTTGGGAAGAGCAGATGAATTGCAATTCTGAAAATGCAAACTACAGGTGAGTCCATTGAGGTTTGGGGGAGGCTGTATTTATGGGTAGGTATGTAAAGAGGGGAAAGGTCAGTGTGAGTCGATTTAAATCAAAACAAATGCAGATCATCTTTGAAAATTCCCAAGCAGGCAAAACCAGTCTAGTCATTCCAAAAAAGCTCAAGTTAGCTTATTTTGCAAGATCAACCCTGTTCAAGTCTCTGGAAGCCATTAGCAAAACTTGTGATGAGACAACCCCTGACGCATTCCCTGTCATTTAAGCAAATTCCAATATTAGTTTTCTGTAAATCAGGCATTGACAGGAAATCAGTTCCTCATTGTTTTGTTTTTCTGAGGGCACAAAACTGAGGTTTTCTATTTTCTATCCTCTGGTTCCGTTTTATACTGGCATCCTTTCACACCAGCTAACTACAAATATATCTTTTATTTTGTCTGCAGGAAGTTCAGATTTCTTATTCAGTTCCTGGAAACAATCAGATTTTTCTTTCTCTCAGAGACACCTCTGTTCAGAACACGAACATCTCTTTCCCAGCAGTGGAGCCCTCATTCTTCATCTAGTCCAGATTCACTTGTTAATCTGCTGCTGGAAAACATCTGAGAGCAGCCAGGCCCTGGTAGGAGCAAATCTCAACTACTTAGCATGCATCCTGTGTGTAAAGCTTGTCAAATCCTGCTTGTCTGCTATCAAACAGACCTCTGTGTGTGGAGGGCTCCTTGATCTAGGTCATATCTTAGGATCAATAAGGGAAGTATATAGAGGGAAGGTTCAAATCAAACTGAAATGTCTTAGCTTTGCTTTGACCTGTTGAGGGCATATGGGGAAAGTCACTTCTAGGTTTTGAAAAGAGGAACAGAAAAACCAATGGATTACACCAGCTTGGATGAGGAGCAATCCTCACCTGGCTGGGTTGCCAGTTGGTGCCTTGGATAGCAGTCAGTGACACAGTAGAGTCAAGATGTCTTTCTCAGAAAGTCACAAGCCTTTCTGACCCTCAGGGCCAGAATACCTAATCAACTGACCTCCACAAGAAACCCTGGACTTGAGGGTTCCCAAGTCTGACCAGATTGTGATCTCAATCTATACCTAAATGCTCAAATCAAGATGTAAATAACAGAACCAAACATAAATTGATCTTCTATTTTTTTAAATCTACTTCTCATAACAGTCTTCTGAAAATACTATTAAGTTCCTGATTAGCATAATCAGACCAAAGGCAGAGGACTTTCCCTTTCTGTTGGAGGAAAGTGGAAGATCTACACTAAGCTCTGTTGTAAAAAATTCTCAGGTTCAAGTCCATCCTCTGCCATCTGCCAGGCATGTGGTCTAGAAGAAGTTATTTACTTTTACTGAGTGAAATGTCTCCATCAGGAAGATGGGAATGATGCTAATAAGAATTATTTCAAAGGGATGTTGAGAGGATTAAATGAGGTGATAAATGTAAAGCACTTACAACAGTGGTTAGATACTTAGTATATTTTATCATTGTCCTCATTGTAGAGGAGACCAGGGCTCAGAAAATTTAGGTAATTGCCCCAAATTGTTGCTGAGTAAGAAACAGAAATGGAATTCTAACTTGGGTCAGTCTGACTCCATTACTTAAGTAATTGGTGGTAGTTTTATCTTTTAGGATAGATATGTCCGATTTGATTGAATTAAAACCTGTTCCATCACTATGTGGTTAGGAAGATAATCCAAAGATCTGAACCATGGACTGTGAATAGTAAAGGTTCATAGTAGCTATTTGTCAACTCCAAAGCCATGGCCATAAAATACAGTCAAATTAAATTACCAAGAGCACAACCCAAACATTTCTAATGTCATTTCCATATGACTTTAATTTTTAAGGTTTTTTAAAATGTATAGTGGCAGATTTACCTTCTTGATAATATTCACTGTAGTTAATATTAACATGAGTTTTTATTCCCTGGGAATGCTTGCCTGGCTCCTGTTTGTGCTCGGCTTCAGAGGGCAGTCCGCCCAGGACGGACCCTTACTTCTGATAAACAAAAAAACGATACAAGACATTCATCCAACCACCAATTACTTAAATAATGGAGTCAGACTGACTCAGGTTAGAATTCTATTTGTTTCTTACTCAGCAACAATTTGGGGCAATTACCTAGCTTTCTGAGCCCTGGTCTCTTCTACAATGAGGACAATGATAATATAATAATAATATCTTTCCTAGTCTTTTTTTCTTTGTTTTTAATTTTGACACTATTACAGATGTCCCCATTCCCCACCCCCACCTTTGCCTGCTTCTTTCCTAGTCTTTGTTGGGATTAATTCAGAGGAGTACAGGACTCAAAAACAAATGTTCTTTCTTTCCTTTTCCCTGCAACCTCCCAGGCTTTCTTTATCTTGACTATTTCAATTGTTTGTTGGTGAGATCCATAGGGCCAGGGACCATGTCTTGTTTTTTCATCATTCTATCTCCAATGTTATGCACAATGTATGGAACATAATAGATATTCAATACATATCTGTAGAGTAAGTGAATAATTGCATAAGCATCAGCTTCCTGAAGAACATGAGGAGCCCTGCATTTTCATCTGTCCTGTCTCCCACCTTCCTCCTGACTCCATTTCCTTCCCTTCCTGAGGTTCTAGCCACCAGAACAATATCCTGACAGTAGATATTTTTGGACAAAGATGCTGGGTATTGAGCTCGTTCTCCATCTGCCTCTATTCCTGTGTTACTAATAGCTTTGAGAATTTTTCCCCCACAAGATGAATGACAGCTTTTGGCTGAGAACATCTTCAGAAGTGACCCTGGTGGCATGAAGTTATTTTAAGCCTGTGATATTTCATCTATTTTGTAGTAAAAAATGAGTTCTGCAGGCCCTCTCAGAACCTTATAAAAGGCTGACTGTTCAAGGAGCACTAGGTTATGAGCCTCCTCTTCCTTCCCAAAACATGTCAGTCAAGCTCAAAAAGAAAAGGTGACAGTGCCCAGGTGGAATGGGGAAACTCAGTTCCCACTTGACATTGAAAGCCCATGTCAGTGGCCCCAACACCTGAGGCAAAATTAGAAAAGAAGCAATTTATCTTTCTCAACCACCCTATTCCACCTCGCCTTATCACTTCAGCCTTTACTGATGTCCCAAGTGTCTAGGGCTCCCCAACATTGAAATCTCCTTTAATTGCCCTTTATCTCATTACCACAGTGACCCTGATTTCATTTTGCTACTATGATTTTTAAATCCACCTTTATCTATTAATTAACTAATGACTTTAATGCCTTGAATAACAAATTGCTTTCCTTGACATTTTGCTATGGGTACTCCACTGAAATTGCATTTATTATTCTTCATCATTCTACCCCAGAAACTAGAGTAGTGCCAGGCATCTAGTAGATTCTCAATCTATATTTATTGGAAGAAAATATTGGAAGAAAAATATTAGTGTTGACTTAAATTAGGTTTGACTATAACAGAAGTTTAAAATATCAATGGTTGAAACTAAATCATATTTATTTCTCTGTCATATAAATGTCTATAGGTTTGCAATTTGAGGCTGATATGGTGTTTTATATGAAAACAGAGCCAATAAAGAAAGAAATTGCAAAGAGGCCAGTACTTTTAGAAGCTGGAAGTATTATATAGCTACCTGTTACAATGAGCAAAGTACAGGCCCTTTAGTCAGGATGAAATGTTGGCCCCAAAACTTACTATATATATGAACTTGGACAAGCAAGTAAAATTTTCTGGGTCTGTTTTCTCAGCCATGTAAATAAGAACAAACAGGAGGAGGAGGGGGGAAGGGATGAGAAAGTTGTTGGAGTTGGAATTGGAGAAGGGAGGAAAGGAGAGAGACGGAGTGGTGCAGAAGGAGAAGATGAAATGGAAGAGGAGGAAGAGGGGAACAACTCGTGGGTGAACATAGAAGCATCTGACTTGCCTCTCCCCTCAACAACATCACTTTTCTCTCACCACTGCCTCTTTCCTACCCTGGTTTCAGAATTTCTAAGAAGAGGTGAGTCTGTATCAGTAGAGTTGGGAAAACAAAGCAAATAAATAACCCAAGGATTTGGGTAGGAGTTCTAAATTTTGTCACTTCAACAAAAACATTCTCATAAGGTGGTACAGAGTTTACATGCCAAGCACAAGACTTGGCACATGGTAGGTGATCAATACCTTTCAGTTTTCTTCTCTTCCATCTCTCAATATTAATAGTATTTGTTAGGCTTATTAAAAAAAAACTGTTAGAGTTACATCCTCAGATTTAAATCCAGGATAATCCAAAATCTACTCATTTTATCCTCAACAGTATGACTTCTTGATCTTTTATAATACCTTCAAATGAATGTGAGCTGTTTCCAATTCCTGTGCATTTAACAGTGAAGAGTTATTTTAATATCATGTTTTAATTATAGATCTCAGGAGTGGATCTATAATTATACCTGGAGTCCACAGATCCAACTGTCTGAGATAATAGAAATATTTTATTGTCTTGGGGTTTCCTAATCTATAATACAAGAGAAAGTATGTCAGCCAGATTCAGAATTCCTGAACTACACGAATTTAGTCATCTCCAGTGAGGGAGGGGAAAGAATGGGCAAGGGTGTAAATTGGAAACATTGAGAGAAATTTTTCATTTTATTGTTATTAAAGAACTCTCTAGGAGTCCTTCTTTCTCCAATTATAACCTAGAGTGGTCAAGACCTGCTGCACAGGTCTTGGGCATCCTGGAAATTTTTTTTTGTCTCTCTCCTATATTGGAGACTCTGTTCTTTGAATTCCATATTCCATATCTGTGTGTGTGTGTGTGTATCCACATATGTGTGTCTATGTGTGTATGTATATATCCACATTAGTGTATATGTGTGTGTATATACACACATACTTCTAATTGAGCTATAAAGACATACAATGCTGTACATATTTAATCTGTACAACTTGATGTTTTAGGGATGGGGACACACTGTGAAACCATCACCACCATCAAGGCCATAAACACATCCATTACTTTCCAAAATTTCTTCTTGCCCAATTATTATTATTATTATTATTATTATTATTATTATTATTATTGCTGTTGTTGATATTATTATTTATGGTAAGAACACTTAACATCATATCTACTTTCTTAGAAAATTTTAAACAGACAATACAGTATTGTTACCTATAGGCACTGGTACCTATAGTGCCTGCATAGGAGATCTCTTGGACTTCTTTATCTTGCATAACTTATAAATTTGAAGCCCTTAAGCTCCCCCTCTCCCAAACCCTTAGCAACCACCCTTCTACTCTCTGTAGAATATGTTTCTGAATGTCTACTTTTAATCTCTGCACTTACTCAACTCAGACTTTTTAAAGTGTTTTTTAAAAGTAAATCTGTGGTCCTGATGCATCAATACTTACTTCTCATCTCCCCCACTTTGTCACACCACAGGAGGCTGGAAGGAGGTGCAGGAAGAGACAAGGGATCCTAACCCCAACTCTGCAGTTAATTAAATGATGTTGGACAGGCTTTGGTCTCTCTCTTTATTTTAATGGAGATGGGGTGTGGGTTAAATAACTTCTAAGACTTCTCCCAGGCACATGTGCTTCTTTCTACCACTTAAATAATTGAGTCACCATTACAATAGTAAATTAAGTATCAAATACATCATGTCTATCTTATACATGCATCATGACTCTCTTTGATGTCATCAAAAAGGTTCCTTCTCAAAATAAGAAAAGAAATCCAGAGTAGTGTGGATTTTTTGTTTAAGAAATATTAGAAGTCAGATCCACGAAATAAATTGTGGTAGCTCAAAATACCTAAGGTAAAAACAATAAATTTCTTTCTCTCTATTACTGTAGCATACCATAAGCTATATTTATAAAAGCTTTATAGAGTTTTTCCCTAAGCACTAACTATATACCAGTCTGCCTATCAGACCTCCTGGTATATAGTTACTGCTAAACTAATATAATAACTCTTTGATAAACTCCAGTAATACAATACTTATCTCACTATGTTGTAACTGTTTTCCAGGTCTACCTCTTAATTAGCTGTAACCTCCTCAAGGAGAATCTATACTGAATTATCTTGCAATCTGAATGCTTAACATACTAGCTGCCATATTGTAGGTGCTAAATAAATGCTTGCTGAAATTATATACAAATTAATGTATTCATTGTCTTAGAGATAATCACTTCTCTCCATGGGTGATAAAATTTGGCATGGTAAAATTATACACCCAAAATGTGAGTCACAAAATGCCCTGAACCTGGCTCCCTTTAACTTATGACTTTTTCAAGCTGGTTACAAGATTAATGTAATTAGTGCCCACTGCAGTTAATGGATCTCCTTACGAATTACTCAGCATCTGTATTGCATAACCTAGAATACATCATTTCTTCTGTGGCAAATGGAGACTTGAAGTTCAACAGGGGTACTGAGGTTGCAGTTACCTTCTTTTTTCAGGATGGTTTTTTTCATCACTTATCCTAGAATCAGCATTCTCATTAGAGATCTGAGAAAGATATGAAAAATGTATTTTGTTTTTGGCTGACACTGGTATTGATGCCAAATTTTTCTTTAACTTTACCAAAATGTGTTTTCTCCCTCTCACTTATAAAAATAGGATGCAAAAGCACCATCCAAAAAGGAAAAATAAAAAAAATTTCTTAAAGGACAGACTGGTTTTTCCATTTTATATATTTTTATTAATTTCATAAAAAGCCAGTATGTTTCCCTTGTAAAAAGAAAATCAGCCATTACAAATGTCATGAAAGTCTTGATTTCACCTTCTCTTTTTTAAAATTTTATTTTAATCATTGTTCAAATACAGTTTTCTCCCTTTTACTCCCAAACCAGCCCCTCCTCCCAACCCTCCCCACTTCCCTCCCATTACCACCATCCCCCTAGTTTTTGTCCATGTGTCCCTTAAGTTTGTTCCCGTGAACCCTTCCCACTGCCCCCTGAAATTCCCTCTTCTCTCCCCTCCGGTCACCGTCAGCCTGTCCTCTATTTCAGTGTCTTTGGTTATATTTTGCTTGTTTCTTTGTTTTGTTGTTTAGGTTCCTGCTAAAGGTGAGATCATATGGTATTTGTCTTTCACTGCCTGGCTTGTTTCGCTTAGCATAATGTTTTCCAGCTCCATCCACGCTGTTGCGAAGGGTAGGAGCTCCTTCTTTCTTTCTGCTGCATAAAATTCCACTGTGTAAATGTACCATAGTTTTTTGATCCATTCATTTACTGATGGGTATCTTGGTTGCTTCCAGCATCTAGCTATTGTAAATTGTGCTGTTATGAACATTGGGATGCATAGGTTCTTTTGAATTGGTGCTTTAGTGTTCTTAGGATAGAGTCCCAGCAGTGAAATCGCAGGGTCAAAAGGCAGATCCATTTTTAGTTTTCTGAGGAAGGTCCATACTGCTTTCCATAGTGGTTGTAGCAGTCTGCAGTCCCACCAACAGTGCATTAGGGACCCCTTTTCTCCACAACCTCTCCAACACTTGTTGTTTGTTGCTTTGTTTATGATGGCCATTCTGACTGGTGTGAAGTGGTATCTCATTGTGGTTTTAATTTGCATCTCTCTGATAGCTAGCGATATTGAACATCATTTCATGTGTCTTTGGAATTTCTGTATGTCCTCCTTGGAGAAGTGTCTGTTCAAGTCCTTTGCCCACTTTTTAATTGGATTCCTTGTCTTCTTAGAGTGCAGTCTTGTAAGTTCTTTATATATTTTGGAGATTAAACCCTTGTCTGAGGTGTCATTGGTAAATATGCTTTCCCATACAGTTGGTTCTCTTTTAATTTTGATACTGTTTTCTTTAACTGTGCAGAAGCTTTTAATTTTGATGAGGTCCCATTTGTTTATTCTTTCCTTTATGTCCCTTGCTCTAGGGGACATGTCAGTAAAAAAGTTTCTTCATGAAATGTCTGAGATTTTCCTACCTACATTCTCCTCTAGGACTTTAATGGTGTCATGTTTTATATTTAAGTCTTTTATCCAACTTGAATTTATTTTTGTATATGGTGTAAGTTGGTGCTCAAGTTTCATTTTTTTTGCACGTGGCTGTCCAATTCTCCCAACACCATTTGTTGAAGAGGCTATTTTTATTCCATTTTATGTTGCTGCCTCCTTTGTCAAATATTAATTGACCATAGAGACTTGGGCTTATTTCTGGGCTCTCTATTCTGTTCCATTGGTCTATGGGCCTGTTTTTATGCCAGTACCAGGCTGTTTTGATTACAGTGGCCTCGTAGTATAGTTTACTGTCGGGTATTGTGATCCCTCCTACTTTACTCTTCTTTCTCAATATTGCAGCAGCTATTCGGGGTCGTTTCTGATTCCATATAAATTGTTGAAGTGTTTGTTCTATGTCTGTGAAATATGCCACTGGTACTTTAATAGGAATTGCATTGAATGTGTAAATTGCTTTTGGTAGTATGGACATTTTGATGATATTAATTCTTCCTATCCATGAACACGGTATATGTTTCCATTTGTTTGTGTCTTCCTTGATTTCTTTCTTCACTGTTGTGTAGTTTTCTGAATACAGGTTTTTTACCTCTTTGGTTAGGTTTATTCCTAGATATTTTATTTTTTCTTTTTGCTATTTCAAATGCGATTTTTTCCTTGATCTCTGTTTCTGCTGTTTCATTGTTGGTGTACAGAAATGCCTTTGATTTCTGGATATTGACTTTGTATCCCGCTGTTTTGCCAAATTCATTTATTAGGTCAAGCAGTTTTTTGGTAGAGTCTATAGGATTTTCTATGTATACTATCATGTCATCTGCAAACAGTGACAGTTTTGTTTCCTCCTTTCCGATTTGAATGCCTTTTATTTCTTTTTCTTGTCCAATTGCTGTGGCTAAAACTTCCAGTACTATATTGAATAGAAGTGGTGAAAGTGGACAGCCTTGTCTTGTTCCTGTCTTAGTGGAAAAGATTTTAATTTTTGGCCATTGAGTATGATGTTGGCTGAAGGTCTCTCATATATGGCCTTTATTATGTTGAGGAATGCTCCCTCTATTCCCACTTTGCCGAGTGTTTTTATGACCCACATGAATGGGTCCTGTACCTTATCAAATGCTTTTTCTGCATCAATTGATATGATCATGTGGTTTTTGTCTTTGCTTTTGTTTAGTATTACATTTACTGACTTGCGAATATTGAACCATCCTTGCATCCCTGGAATGAATCCCACTTGGTCATGGTGTATGATTTTTTTAATGTACTGTTGGATGCAGTTTTCCAGTATTTTGTTGAGGATTTTAGCATCAATGTTCATCAGTAATATTGGCCTGAAGTTTTCTTTCTTTGTTGTGTCTTTATCTGGTTTTGGAATTAGGATGATGTTGGCCTCATAAAAAGAGTTTGGGAGTCTCCCATCTTTTTGGATTTTTTGAAATAGTCTGTGAAGGATAGGGGTTAGCTCTTCCTTAAATGCTTTGTAGAATTCTCCTATGAAACCTCCTGGTCCAGGGCTTTGTGTGTTGGCAGTTTTTTATTACTGCTTCAATTTCTTTTGTTGTTATTGGTCTGTTCAGGCTTTCTGCTTCTTTTTCATTGAGTTTTGGAAGATTATATTTTTCTAGAAAGTTGTCCATTTCACCTAGGTTTTCAAATTTCTTGGCATACAGCTCTTTGTAGTAATTTCTTACAATCTTTTGTATTTCTGTGGTATCTGTTGTAATCTCTCCTCTTTCATTTGTGATTGTGTTTATTTGGGTCTTCTCTCTTTTTTTCTTGATGAGTCTGCTTAAAGGCTTGTCGATTTTGTTTATCTTTTCAAAGAACCAGCTCTTGGATTCATTGATCCTTAGAATTGTGCTTTTAGTCTCTATGTCCTTTAATTCTGCTCTGATCTTGGTTATTTCCTTCCTTCTGCTTGCTCTGGGCTGCCTTTGTTGTTGTTCCTCGAGTTCTTGTAGAGGTAGGGTTAGGTTGTTTGTTTGGAATGTTTCTAACCTTTTTAGGTGGGCCTGTATCACTATGAACTTCCCTCTCAGGACTGCCTTGGCAGTGTCCCATAAGTTTTGGGTTGTTGTGAGTTTGTTTTCATTTGTTTCCAGAAACCTTTTGATTTCTTCCCTAATATCATTCTTGACCCATTCCTTGTTTAATAGCATGCTATTTAATCTCCATGATTTTGAGTGTTTTTGTTTTTTTTTTTTTCTTCAGGTTGGTTTCTAGCTTCAGTCCCTTGTGGTCTGAGAAAATGCTTGGTATGATTTCAATTTTCTTGAAATTCTTGAGGCTTGTTTTGTGTCCTATCATGTAGTCTATCTTTGAGAATGTTCCATGCACACTTGAAAAGAATGTATATTTAGCTTCTTTTGGATGGAGGGCTCTGTATGTATCAGTAAAGTCCATTTCATCAAGGATATTGTTCAATGCCACAATATCTTTGTTGATATTTTGTTTAGAAGATCTGTCCATTTTTGATAGTGGGGTGTTAAAATCTCCCACTATAATTGTGTTGCTGTCCATATCTTTCTTGAAGTCCTCCAAGATTTTCTTTATGGATTTGGGTGCTCCTATGTTGGGTGCATGTACATTTACAATATTTATGTCTTCTTGATGGATTCTTCCCTTGAGTATTATGAAGTGACCTTCTGGGTCTCTCTTTATGGACCTTTTTTGGAAGTCTATTTTGTCTGATATGAGTATTGCTACCCCAGCTTTTTTTTTCCTGTCCATTTGCTTGGAAGATTTGTTTCCAGCCCCTCACTTTCAGCCTATGTAGGTCTTTTATCCTGAGGTGGGTCTCTTGTAGACAGCAGATATGTGGGTCATTTTTTCTTATCCAATCAGCTATTCTATGTCTTTTGATTGGAGCATTTAATCCATTTACATTTAAGGTTATTATTGATAGGTACTTATTCATTGTCTTTTATGTATGTGTGTTCCTCTCTCTCTCTCTCTTTTCCTTCCCTTCCTTAAAGCAGTTTTTTTAGAATCTCTTGCAGAGCTGGTTTGGCCAAGGTGTATTCTTTTAGACTTCTTTTGTCTGGGAAGCTTCTTATTTGGCCTTCTATCTTGATCGAGAGCCTTGCTGGATATAGTAGCCTTGGTTGCAGGCCTCTGGTTCTCATTACCTGGAGTATTTCTTGCCATTCTCTTCTGGCTTGAAGTGTTTCCATTGAGAAGTCAGCTGTTAGCCTTATTGGGGCTCCCTTGTATGTTACTTCCTTTTTCTCCCTTGCTGCCTTTAAGATTCTCTCTTTGTCTTGAAATTTTGTCATTTTAATTATGATGTGCCTTGGGGTGGGTCTCTTTGGGTTCCTCTTGTTTGGGACTCTGTGTTTCCTGGATTTGTGTGACTTTTTCTCTCATCAGATTAGGGAAGTTCTCCTTCATTACTTGTTCAACTAGGTTTTCGATCCCTTTCTCTTCTTCTTCTCCTTCTGGTATCCCTATTATACAGATATTATTACGTTTCATATTGTCTTGAATTTCTCTTAATCCCTCTTCATTCTTTCTGAGCCTCTTTTCCTTTTCTTACTCTTTCTGGATGCTGTTTTCTACTTTGTCCTCCAGCTCTCTAATCCGATCTTCTGCTTCATCAATCCTGCTTTTCATTCCTTCTACTATGTTCTTCAGTTCAGAAATTGTATTCTTCATTTCCTCTTGACCTTTGTTGAGAGTTTCTATTTCCTTTTTCATGTTTATATAGTTTTCAGAGAGATTGATGTAGTTCCCCTCTAATTTCTGAAAGCTCATTGTGAGTTCATTGAACTTCCTGGTAATCATTGTTTTGAACTCACTACCTGATAGTTGAGTTGCCTCTATTTCATTTAGCATTTTTTCCTGAGGCTTCCTCATTTCCCTTCAATTGGGGGTTGTTTCTTTGTTTTCTCATTGTTCGTGGGTTTCTTCTTTTTTCTTCTTGTTTGTTAATTTGATCTGTTCTGATTCCCTGTAATTATGGTGTGAACTTCTGTGGTAGAATATCTGTGAGATTCAGTGGTGTAATCTCCTTCATGTATCCTGGTGTTCACAACTTCCCCCTACTCTTTTTTGTGATCAGTTGGAGGAGTAAGGCGAAATGGTTGAAGACAGAAGACAGTATTCTGTGATATTTACATTAGCAGCCAGTAGAGAAGAGATGGGATATCCTTTGGCTCCTTATAGTGTTAACCATGATCTTCCACCCCACTACCCACAATTTAGAAAGGATGGAAAGAAGATAATACTCTTACTGGGGATAAGAGGATTGTTAGTTGGATCTAGAAAGCTGTGAGGCTGTGGGAGGTCAGATTCTGGGGTAGGGTGAGAATAAAGATTAATAAATAGGAGTAGTGTATAAAAGAATAGAAACAACCCTCACAATAATAGAGTTCAGGAAATTGTGAAGTGGGCTGAGATCAGGGAGGGGTGTTGAATAGTATTTACAAATGTATGAACTAGGTCTTATTTACAGTAATATTAAAGCGACAATCATGTGGCAGAATCTATGAGATCTAGATAACAAGAATAAGGAGTATAGAACCTTGAGAGGTGTACTAATGGAACACAAATGAAAGACAGTACATTATCAACACACTGTGACTGAGATAACAGGGGGAACCTATCAAATGACAGTATAACCAGCCAAGCAAAGAAGATTATACAGAAAGAAGAAGAATACCAAAATACTATTAAAATAAAAAATGTCAGAAAAGTGAGAAAAAGATAATACAAATTTGCAGTGACTTGCAAGCTCAAAAAAAAAAGGAAAAAAATCAGAAGATGGAATGCAGGAGAGATAAATTTGGAGTGGAAGGAATAATACTAGGATGAAAGGAAGAGAAACATAAGGAATTGAGAGATATAAAAATACTAAGAATTAAAAAATAAACAGTTACTTAAAAAACAAGATAAAATCAAACAACAATAGCCCCCCCAAAAAAAGTCTCTTGTTGGTTTCTAACTGGCCAGACCAGTTTTTCTGGTCTTCTGGCTTCAGCAGGCTGAGGGGTGTTTGGAGTGCTTATCACTCTTCCCAGTCAAAACTCAGTCAGTCTCTTGGATACTGTCCCCAGGGCCAGCAGGGCGCTCTTCCCAGAGCCAATCCATCATCCCCCTACAGGACCCTGTATGTGGGTATGAGCGCTCCCGAGCACACTCTCTGGAGCTCACTGCCATGGTCTTCTGGGCTCCAGAGCTCCTGCGTCTTTTCTGAGTTCACAGCGAAGCTCCAGGGATCGCAAGGAGATGTGCCCTTCCCCCAGATTTCACCACAGTGGGCTCTATGTTCTCGGGAAGCACCTGAGTCTTTTCTGGATTCACAGTGCAGCTCCAGGGATAGCGAAGGGGCGTGTACTTCCACCAATTTCCTGTTGCGGGCTCCGGGAACCCCTGGAGCACTAAGTCCCTTCCAGGTTCACAGTGCAAGAGTCAGAAATTCCTAAGGGGCACCCGCTCCCCCAAGTTCACCACTGCAGCCTCCAGAAACCCGAGAACCCCCTCGCCCTTTCCTTGTTCAGGGCTGCGAGGTCTGGATTTTCCACAGATCCACACTCCCACTGGGCTGGGGGCATGGGCACACATCTAGGCTGCCCCTGGTCTGGCAGGCTGGGGGCACTCACCCCTCCCAGGGCTATGCTTGGGTGCCTGCAGCACCTGTGTGATTGCCTCCCAGTCCAACTCCCCTCTCCGTGCTTTTAAGTAGCATGGCCTCCCCTGGTGCTGCTCAACCCCCATTGTCCCGGGAGGGTGCAGCGTCTCTGCTCTCCCGGGTGCCCTGAGGCAGACCTGGGAGCACCAGGCCTGGGGGCTGCAACCCCCCTGGTCTCCAAGCTGATCCCTGGGTCCCTGTTGTCCTGAAGCAGGCTCCTTACCATCTGGTTTTTCAATGTCCGCTATAATTTTTGATGTCATGCTTTCATAAAGGTTCCACTAAGCCAGGCCCTTTGTTCTGTTCCTCTGCTGATCTGAGAGTTTCTCTTCTATTTATTCCAATGTTTTTCCTGTGTGCATTTCATTTTAGATAGCTTCTATTAATACACTTTCAAGTTCATTAATACTTTCTTTTGCAACATCTAATCTGCTGTAACACCATTCAAGCTTTTTTAAAATCTCTGACATTATAGTATTTATTTCTACAAACTCAATTTGGATTTTTTAAAATACATATCTTCCATATCTCTAATAAACATGACAGAGGGAGGTGGTGCTAAATGTGTTACCCACAGCAGGATAAACCAATACAATCATCTTCAAAATGCCCAGTGGGGGAGAAGGATACACAGCCCCTTCAAAGAGGATCTTGCTTAAAGATTTTTCAGATTTCTGCTGGGACCTTTCTCCTGTTCAAATCATCATACCCTGGATGAAAAGCAAAGTTTCCTCTCATGTCACAGCATTTCTCAAACTTCTTCAATGACAAGAATGACTTGGAGTATTTACTAAAAACACAGAAACCTATGCCTCAATCCAGTCCTACTGTATCAAATTTCCAGGGAAAAATAATTGGGTAATCTCTATTCTTTTTTTAAAATATATTTTATTGATTATGCTATTATAGTTGTTCCATTTCCCCTTCACTTCCCTCCACCCTGCACACCCTCTCCCACCCACATCCTCCCCTTTACTTCATGTCCATGTGTCATACTTTCGAGTTCTTCAGCTTCTACATTTCCCATATTATTCTTGCCCTCCCCCTGTCTATTTTCTACCCACCATCTATGCTACTTATTCTCTGTACCTTTTCTCCCTCTCTCCTCCTCCCACTCTCCTGTTGCTAACCCTCCATGTGATCTCCATTTCTGTGATTCTGTTCCTGTTCTAGTTGTTTGCTTAGTTTGTATTTGTTTTTGTTTTAGGCATGGTTGTTAATAATTGTGAGTTTGCTGTCATTTTATTGTACATGTTTTTTATCTTCTTTTTCTTAGATAAGTCCATTTAACATTTCATATAATAAGGGCTTGGTGATGATTAATTCCTTTAACTTGACCTTACCTGAGAAGCAGTTTATCTGCCCTTCCATTCTACATGAAAGCTTTACTGGATAGAGCAATCTGGGATGTAGGTCCTTGCCTTTCATGACTTCAAATACTTCTTTCCAACCCCTTCTTGACTGTAAGGTCTCTCTTGAGAAACCAGCTGACATGGGAACTCTTTTGCAGGTAACTGTCTCCTTTTCTCTTGCTGCTTTTAAGATTCTCTCCTTCTCTTTAATCTTGGGTAATGTAATTATGGTGTGTCTTGCTGTGTTCCTCCTTGGATCTAACTTCTTTGGGACTCTCTGAGCTTCCTGAACTTTCTGGAAGTCTATTTCCTTTGCCAGATTGAGGAAGTTCTCCTTTATTATTTGTTCAAATAACTTTTCCACTTGTTGCTCTTTCTCTTCTCCTTCTGGTACCTCTATAATTCGGATGTTGGAATGTTTAAAGATGTCCTGGAGGTTCCTAAGCCTCTCCTCATTTTTTTGAATTCTTGTTTCTTCATTCTTTTCTGGTTGGATATTTCTTTCTTCCTTCTAGTCCACTCCATTGATTTGAGTCCCATTTTCCTTTCCATCACTATTGGTTCCCTGTACATTTTCCTTTATTTCACTTAGTGTAGCCTTCATTCTTTCATCTAATTTGCGACCAAATTCAACCAATTCTGTGGGCATCCTGATTACCAGTGCTTTGAACTGTGCATCTAATAGGTTGGCTATCTCTTTGTTGCTTTGTCGTATTTTTTTGGAGCTTTGATCTGCCCTTTTGTTTGGGCCATTTTTTTTGTCTTGACATGCCTATTTTGTAATGAGGGGCGGAACCTTAGGTGTTCAGCAGGGTGAGGCAACCCATGTCACTGGGTTGTGATGCTGTATGTGGGGCAGGGGTCCAAGAGGGAACACTGGCAGTTCCTCCACTCTCTGCTGGATTTCAGTCACTTCTCCCGCTTTCCACAAGCAAACTGGGCCCTTCTGGTGCTGATCCCCATGTGGGTATGTTTGTGTACATTCTAGGACCCTGTGGGTCTCTCCAACGAACTCCCCTGTGAGGCTGGGAATCTCTCCCAGCACCTCAACCCCCACAGGTGTTTTCAATGGTATTTTGAGGCTTTATTTCCCAGTGTCTGGGCCCTGTTTTGTGCAGTCCGTTTCACTTCCCAGTATCACCTGGTTTGTCTGCACATGAATGTGGGACCGTCTGGTTCCACAAGCCACCTTTCCTACCAAGCCCCTCCACAATCTGCCGACTTGCTGGGTCCACATGCTGCCACCTTGCACACTGGGGGTCTGCCATCCACCGCTTTTTTTTTGCCATGACCCCTCTCTGCCCTGACTCCACCCCTCCTACTGGTCTGGATGAATGTGTCTACTTTAACTCCTTGGTTGTCAAACTTCCATACAGTTCAATTTTCTGTCAGCACTGGTTGTTATTTTGTTTCTAAATTTTTGTTTTTTTTTTTTATTTTGGTTGTGCAAGGTGCACAGTGTGTCTACGTTTACCTCCATCTTAGCTGGAAGTCCCAGTAATCTCTATTCTTAATAAGTATCCCACCCTCATGGAAGTTTGGGAAACAGTATTAAGGACTTGCAAGGCCATGTCTGGAAAAAATCCAGCCATTATTAATGTAATGAGAATGGTTTGCTCAACATCCATGTAACCTGGCAACCAACGGGAGTAGACTGGAATGGGCATGTGTGAACAATGACTTCTCTGTACTAGTCAGTGGGGGCAGTACACAGTTTAGCAAGCATGTATACTGTGCAGCTATTGAATTCAAAATGACTGAGCAAGTAGAGCAATGAATCTGCATCAAATTTTGCATTAAGCTAGAATATTCCTCCACAGAACTTATTTGGATGATTCAGAAGCCTGAAGCTCTGGGAAACTGGTGATTGGCAGCTTCATCACAACAATGTGCCCACTCATTCATCACATCTTGTACAGAGTTTTTTGGCAAAACATCAAATCATCCTTGAGAGTCAGCCCCACTACAGCCCAGATTTGGTGCCCTGTGGCTTCTGGCTTTTCCCAAAACTAAAATCACCTTTGAAAGGGAGGAGATATCAGACCATTGATGAGATAGAAAGTATGACAGGGAAGCTGATGGTGATTGGGAGAACTGTGTGAGGTCCCAAGGTGCCTACTTCGAAGGGGACTGAGAAGTCATTGTCTTATGTACAATGTTTCTTGTATCTTCTTCAATAAATATCTCTAGTTTTCATTAAAAACAAACAAACAAGGATTTGCAAGGCCAGACACCTCTAAAACTGTTTCTTTCATATAACTTGGTCTGCAACTAAGATTCCCTGACAAAATAAAGAGGGATAAGTACTGGGAAACAACCACATATTCTAGAAAGATAGACTTCCCATGCTTATAATCACCTAAACTAAAAAGAATGTTTCTCTTCTCAATCATGGTTTTCATATTAAAATTTGTCTAATTAAAGAACAAACATCAATCACTTTTGCTGCTGCAGTGGACCATCGACATTTATCTTTCTTGATTCAAACAATTTATGGATAATCCCAAGCATTTCTGATGTGAGCATGATCTGAAGATGCAGTAATTCCTGTGAATTATGAAAAAAAAAGAAAATGTTACTTTGGAAAAAAGGGCTATCCCCAAGAAATCCAGCTGCTACTGGTGACCTAGAAGCAAACAAGGTGACAAAGACTAAGGAAATGTAACATTTAGCCAGAACTTAGAAGTTTCATGAGAAAAACAAAATTGACATGGTATAATTTGCAAATTTGGCTTATTTATAACTTAACATCTTGGGTGACATTTTCTGAAAAAACAAAACAAGGCTATATTGTAATTATATTGAAAAATTTATGGAATGAGAAACTTCTAGGTGTAAGTAACTAATTTTTTAACATATTACATCCTATTGATTTTATATAAGTGCTTCATTTACCCTATTTTTCTCAGATTTCAATAGAACATTTTCTTCAACTTAATCAGAATTTCTGCACAAGACTAAAATCACCTCGAAAACACAGTTATGATCTTTCTACACCCTTTTTCAGGTGTCCCAGAACTCTTTCTTCTGTGATGGGCATTAATTTTCCTATCAAGAATGCCTATAGAATGCCAGTGATATTTGGAATTCTTTCTAACCAACTAAATCTCTCCTGAACTTTTAGTTCATTAAACATTTACACAAGTAAGTGACCTTGGACAAGTCAATCCACCTGTCTGAGATACAGTTTCTTCATCCATAAAAGGGGATGGGGAGAGAAGAGAGGTACTGGATAAATGACAGTTTCTAAGGTTCAGCATTCAAGGCACTATTTTATATTTACACTTTATATTTAAAAACACTGAATCCAGAATGAGATGCATTTAGATTCAAATACTAGTGCTGCCATTCTCTATCATTGAGTCCTTAGAAAAATTTTTTAATTTCTCAAAGCCTCTAGCTCCTTTAAATGAAATAATACTATTATCTGTAAGACAAGATTATTACAATAATTAAATGAGATAATTCATAGACAACAATTAACATAATGCCTAGCCCATAATTCATCTTCAATAACTGTTAGCTCTTGTATACTGCATGATGATGATGACGATGACAATGTTGATAGATTATAAAAGTAATAAAGGGAATAATAAGCTGTTGAGAGTTTAGCTAAGCTCCTCCATGGCACTGCTGCCTTGGCATCATTTTGTTTGGCCAAGTGGTCTGAAGGGATCTTAAACTGACACTAGCCACTTCATATAAGCACATGCCCTGAATAACAAACTGCAGAGTCAAAAGCAACTGTAAGTTCCTAATAAGACTGGCCAACAGTCTTAGTGATCAACAGTCTCCCCTTGAACACCCTTTAGATAAGACCACCCTGCCCTTCTGGTTTGAATTGACCAATCCGGCCTTAGCCTGAGAAGCCCAAAGCACTCTACACAGGGACCCTAATAAATGTATGTGCCCCAGGTTCTCTCTCTCTCTCTCTCTCTCTCTCTCTCCCACTGCACTCCGCCTTGATCTCTGTATGTGGCCCATTACAATGTGCCAGATACTTCCTCCAGGACCTGTACGTAACAAATTTCTCTATATTGATTTCTCCTGGGGTCTCTTGTTGTACCATTGCTCACCACCAGCACCCTGCATTCCCTTTAACAAGTATTAATTTGGCAGATTCATAACATAAGCTCTAAAATACTGTTGCTATAGTGGACTTTCTTAGACCTAGCTGTAGGTCCCTCCAGGAAGCTGGAGGACTTTAAAATGCATTCTCATATTTCATGGCCTTTTATACCCACTTATTGCTCAGGAGAGGGCCATACTTCTCCCAGTGTACCTCATCCTTAGACATCTTTTTATTGGAAATCAAGGAGCTTTCAGGAGATCCTGAGATATAAAAACTGTGATACAAGTAGTTTTTTAAGTTTGTTTATTTAGCTCTAGCATTTTAAGACCCTTAATTTCTCACCAGCCCTGTCTGTGTTAATACAATTGAGGGCCTTTTTTTTAAAGATTTTATTTATTTCCTTTTAGAGAGAGGGGGAGGGAGAGAGTGAGAGAGGTAGAGGAACATCAATGTGTGAAACATACATGGATCAGTTGCCTCTCACACACCCCAACCAGGACCTGGGCCACAACCCAGGCATATGCCCTGACTGGGAATTGAACTGGTAATCTTTCAGTTTGCAGGCCGAATTGAGAACTGGCACTCAATCCAGTGAGCCACACCAGCCAGGGCAAGGGCCATCTTAAAAACAAAACTATTAGCTGTAGCATGGAGATTAATAGTCACCCAATCATTTAGTCTGGCACTTATGCCAATAGTTTTGTCTTCCTCTGAAAAGGGTGGTCAGGAGGACAGGCAGTGAGAGAGAGTTTGTTTTCATAATTCAAGTGACACTGCAGGTCATCTTAGCCCTCAAATCTGAGTTACAAATTTAAAAAAAAATCAAAATCACAAATGTCCTCAAATCTAGTGATATCATTCTTCTTCACCTTCTCTCCTGGCTCATTATACAAAGGTGCTTTTACAACACAGTGATAAACATTCAGTATCGAGAACCCAAGATGGGTTCCATTGGAAAACTTTCAGGAAAAGCCAGTCTCCTTGTGTTACAGAAACACAGGGCCAAGGAGGGTATGATATACTATTACCAAAAGGACCCCCCACTAGGTTCACATTGTCTGCCACCAGAGGAAAGATGTCTCTCAATGCCAGATATTTGTGAAAAGGAAAGGAAATGTTTATTTAAAGCTATACAGACTTAATGTAGTGACCTAATGTCTTCATTAAAATATCAAAGTCCTTTAGGATACCCACAGACATACACAGTGCTTCTTTCTCCCTCTGCCCTAAACTGGGGTACCATATCTCAGGAAAAGAAGTGATTCAGGCTCCCGACACCATCAGCTGTGTTGTCAGCCAGGATCAAGCCACATGGTTCTCCTCTGCAAAGCTGTGGAGATCTGCACTCTGGCAAAACCGCATGGTTCTCCTTGGCAAAGCTGTGAGGGGGTCTCCACTCCACCAAGACCATGAGGTTATCCCTCACATGGCTGTGAGGGTCCCCACCCTGGCAAAACCTCGTGGTTCTCTCCTTAATGGCTGCTGAGTCTAGGTTTAAATCCCCGCGCCAGTCTTCCTCTGCAGTCCCATTTCCATCTCCTCCCACAATCAGCTACACTTGCCAGCACTCCCATTTCCTTCCAGCTTTACTGGGCTGCCATAGTGAGTGTGGGCAGGCATGGCCCCATGGTGTGGAACCAGTCATCTCCAAGCTCTCATACAGGTGCTGTAACCAGGGGGAGTTGCCTCCCAGTTACATCTTGGGTGGAAGTCACTCCCTTCTCCCTGGCTTAAAGCATGGCCACAGCTATTTAGCATATCTGTGAAACCAGTTAAAGGTTATAGGTATGTTAAATGACCATGCCAGAGGTTAGCTGCAAAGCTGTTGCTGTACAAAACAGATCTGCATGGTCCTGCTCCATGTGTCCCTTCCCCCAACTCACTCCTATAGGGGGAGTGGGGAGGACATCCTAATATTTCCTGGACACCTTGAGTTCTGGACCCCATTCCAAATCCCTATTTGGGGTCCCCCTCTTGACTGCACACTGTTTCACTTACAGCCTATTCACAGCCAACAATTCCACTCACAGACACTGACTTCCAGCATCCTCCTCCTCTATTTTGCAATAAAGATAAGGGCATGCTGAGTTTACTGAGCAACACCCCCCCCATTTAGCCACCCCCCACTATCTTTACCTACATTTTTAAAGAGAAAAAAGTGCAGATTTACAGCATATGTTCAGCAATCTCAATTAATGATGCCTACTGTCTGTTTCACACTGCTATTTCACTAAAGAATTAGAGGCATGGAGAGAGAACAGGTTTGGAGCTGGAGGATCTGCTTACACAAACTTCCAGGAGATGTGTAAGCAAACTGTGGTGACCTTAAGCAAAGTGATTAACCTTTTAAAATTAAAATGCCCCTTCTAGGTGCCACATCTCATACCTCAGCCACTACTGTCCTTTCTATCTCCAAAATATGTCTCAACTCCATTCCCTACTTTCCATCTCTGCAACCCTCACTTCAGGCCATCATCTCTTCACTGGACTCTCTTAGTTTCCAGTCTAGTCTCTCTACTTCCCCTCTTGAGCTTTTATTATCCAATTCCCACACAGAGTTGATGTTATAATTATCTATCCAATTCCAATGTGTGAGGGTTTTTCCCACACCAACAAGCCATTGTCTGACACCAGCTGAGTGTCCTATAATCTAACTCAATTCTGACACTATATACCTGAAAATAGCATCAAATCCACAGGTGAAGGATTCAGTCCTACAAGATTGCCCCCCTCCTCAGAGGTCAATAGCAAGTGCTTATGACTTACTGGCTATAGACTAGAGATTCCCATACCCTGCTCTTTGGATTTAATTTGCTAGAGTGGCTCACAGAACTCAGAGAAACTTTTCACTTACTAGATTACCAGTTTATCATAAAAGGATATTACTCAAGAACAGATAGACAGAAGAGATACCTAGGGCAAGGTGTATGGGAATGCATATGGAGTTTCCATGCCATCTCCAGGTTCTCCACATGTTCATCAACATGGAAGCTCTCAGAATCCTATTCTATTGGGGTTTTTATGAAGGCTTGTTACGTAGTCTTGATTTATGAAATCATTGGCCATTAGTGATTGAACTCAGTCTTCAGTCCCTCACCTGTCCCTAGAGGTCTGTGGGGCATGAGACTGAAATTCCCACCCTCTAATCACATGGTTTGTCCTCCTGGCAACCAGTCCTCATCTTTAGGTGCCTTTCAAAAGTCACCTCAGGAGCATAACAAAAGACACCTTCATCTCTCCCAACACTTAAGAAATTCCAAGGGTTTTAGGAGCTCTGTGCCAAAAAAATGGGATGAAGACCAAATATATATTTCTTATTATAAATCATAATGTCACAGATCTTAATACAAATCTGATATATTTCTTCCATGATTAAAATCACTCTTTAGCTTCCTGTCTCCAAAACTTACCATGACTTCTGAGTCTTTGCTTAATCGAACCCCTCCCTAGCTCTCAGACCTCATTTCCTCTTTCACTCTGCTCCCACCACACCAGACTCCTTCCGGTTCTTCAAAAACAGAACAGGTCCTTCTGACCCTCATGGTTTTGAACTTGGTCAGTCTGCATGGAACGCTCTTTCTCCAGATCTCTATGTGACTATCCCTTTTCATCCTTCATATGCCCTGTATAATTGTTATCCTAGCTAAATGTCACTTAGGTATAGTACTTTCCATATCAATATGTTTCTTTCTTTCATAAAACTTACCACAAGTTAAGAATATCTACTAATTATTTTTTGTCTCTCCCACTAAATGTAAGAGTTATCAAGGCAAGGATCAGGTGTTTCACTCACAGTTATATTTTCTTTACATAACTTTAGTAGGCAGAATTCTGAGATGGCCTCTAGATTCCTGCCCCCTAGATGTTTCACTCCTACCCCTTGAGTATAAGCAGGACTTGTGTTATAGCACATCACTCCCATGATCAAATTTCCTTATATGGGAAAGGTGGAAACATTTTACAGATGTAATTAATGCCCTTAATCAGAAGGCTTTGAGTTGATCAAAAGGGGCCTTACCATGGGTGGACTGACCTAATCAGGTGAGTCCCTAAGTGAAGTCTGGGAGATAAACAGCAACAGCAGATGCTTGCATGTTGTCTTAAAGAAGTTATCTCCCATGTTGTGAGGGGCAGAGGGAGGCCACATGTCAAGGACTTGGCCTCTGGGAGCTGAGACTGATTCCCAGCTAACAGCTAGCAAACGAAGGGGGGCCTCAGTCATATAACCACTAATAAGTGAATTCTACCACCAACCAGGGAGGTTGGAAGAGCACACCCAAGATCAGATGAGACTGCAACCCAGGTGACACCTAGATTTCAGCCTAATGAGATCTTGAGCAAAGGACACAGCTAAGCCCTGCCTGGATCCCTGACCCACAGGATATGTGAGATAACAAGTGTGATTGTTTAAGCCACTGTTTGTGGTGATTTGTTACACAGCAATAGAAAGCTGATGAAAACAGCAAAGTGCCTGGCTCATAGCAGATCTATGGTAAGTACTGTGGAGTGAATGAATATTCAGTTTTGTTCTTAAGCGCTTTCCTAAAGTTAGAGGAGATGGAGGAGACATGGAGAAGAAGGAAAATCTAATGAATATGAGCATTTAAAAGGAAGGATGAAAAAGGAAAGAAAGAAACCAAATATTGGACAATAGCTTTATGATTACTACCAGGGTGAGCTTTGCCCTTTACATCTCAGTATATAAAATCCATGACTAATTTACCCAAATATCTGGGACTATTTGGAGAAGAAAATATTGAAGAAGTAGATATAGAAAAGTGAGTTTTACTCACAGTAGATTAAAAAGGGTTGTATTCAGAAGAGCTAAACAGAAGAAATTCAACAAGATTTCCAGTCAGAGATGGAAAAAAAGCAAATTGCATTTCTGGTGTGTCCAGAAACTCAGACAGAGCAGAGACCTTAACTCATGTAAGCCTTAGCACACTTTGGAACCTCAAGTCAATGCACAAAGCAGAAGAGCCTCAGAGGGTTTTTGTTAGTTTGTTTTCTTTTGTTTTACTTCACTTTTTTCTCTCTCCCAGAAGAGTGTAAACTTATTATCCACACCTTAATTACAGAAGCCAGCAGTGCCTCCTAAGACTTACCAATCTGCTCATGGATCTCTCATGGGGTGGTCCCAGCCTGTGTGAGTTGAAAACAAACTATGGCAAGGTTGGGAAACATTGATTTTTCTCTCTGACTCTATCTCCTAGTCTGGAAGATCAGGGACAAGTCATGGGACACTTCTGAATCGCAGCAGTTGCAAAAGGAGAATAATAGTTGTGATTAAGCTATCTATTATCACTCATGAATTAGGGTGAGGGTCACATGAATGCAGAGATTAGCCGCAAATGCACAACCTATTAAAAGCTGGTCACACAGAAGAATCAGTAAACAGTTTACTGGCAGAGATCTTGTCTTCCTTTGTTTTCTGCTCAGCAATTAGCAAAGGGCCATGAACTGAAGACAAAAACTGATCTTCCAAGGCTGTTTTTGAAGGACTTAACACTGTAGTCGCTCTCAGGACCCAGCACACCAGGAAAATGAAGAGCATCTGTGGTTTTCCCAACAGGACACTGGGATCTGTAGGCTGTTTTCCAGAACTAGATTAATTTATAATGCTGCTCCCAACTTTGACTTGTTATTTATTTGCACAATGAATATTATTAAGTACTCTGTATGTCTGGCTGTAGATATTAGGTATAGAGCAGCAAATGACACAATCCCTAGTCTTCTTGGAGGTCCCAATGTCCTATAAAGACAACCTTTGCCTTCCACTCCTCTCCCCAACTTCAACTCACCTCCACATACCTTAAAATTTTTTCATCATACCACTTTGTTGAGATGCTTCCTTCATGAACAATTCCCTCAGACTCCAAGCTGAGAGTTATCCTTAAAATATCTAGGCACTCAAATTGAGGAAGGAATTCATTGTGAGCTGACTTGTATACACATATGCTTCCCTTCTCTACTCAAGCAACTTTAAGGTGAAGATGGCATGGTAGTGAGCTTCTTGGTATTACACACAGCACTTTGCACAAACATCTTACCCCAAAGCAAAGATTGCCCATCATTATGAGTGGTTCTCAACCTAAATGATCACACATATAAAGTTTATAGATACCTTTACTTTTAAAAGTAAGTAAAAGCACATTTAAGATTACCTCTATAATCGTATTACACTGACTCAAGTCACTTTAAATGCTCTCCTGAATTAGAGAGGAAGAACAGATGGAGCTCTCATTTGGGAACTAATAACAATAAGTGACCTGAGAACATCCATGGGAGTTTTCCACAGACATCATCCTTAGTCATGATTGGGCAAGGAGAAACAGGGAGGGACTAAAAATCTCATCTCTCTAAACTGACTGTCCATGGCTAACCATTTTTAAAAAGTTTTTCCAGATTTTTTTCTATGCCCACGTATTCATTGTTAAATCCCAATGTGGAGTCACACTTTAAAACTCTACCCTATTCTATATAAGGCAGAAAGTATTACACTGTACGGATTCACTGTCATTTACTTAGCCAATCCCTTTGTGTTGGACACTTAGGTTGTTTCCATTTTTTTTTAATCAATACAAACAATGCTACAATGAATTTTCTTATGCACAAAGGTTTGTGCACTAATGTGACTATTTTGTGAGGACAAATTCCTTAAAATGTCTTCTGGCAATATGGAAATTTGAAATGTACCTTCCTTTGGACCTTACAATGCCACTTCTTGGCTACTCTTTAATGGATTGTCATCTCCTCAGTACTGTGCAGTGCTCCCTCCTTCCCACCCTTATTCTTCTACAATACCTTTAGCTACAAAGCTTTGGAGACAATGTAGAAAACTGTTTAGGTGATGCTATCAAGAGACATGGTGATTTCTATTGTGTCAAATGACCAAAGATGGTAGGCTATTATTGATCTACCAAAGACAGAGAATCAAAGTTCAACAATCATATTTATCATCCCATAACATGCAGCTTTTCTGGGCATTCTGATCTAGGGAAACTTCAATAGTTTAAAAGATTTGGAAACTGCTTGCCTGAGAGTCAGAAATTGACCTCTAAATGGTGTAAGATTGGGTAATTTCTCATTGCTTCCCCTTCACCATCCATCACCTTTATCTCACACCCAGCTAGTTATACTTTGGAATCTGTTCCATGGTATTCTTTAAGCCTTTTCTATTACATTCTCCTTATAGATGCCCAGCAAGTGGTAAAATTGTCATTTCATTTCATACATAGGCCTCAAGCTGGACAACATATTGAAAGAACTTTCCCAATTTCCCCAACCTGTAGGAAATGCAGAAACTTAGCACTTCAGAAAAGATCTGTGTTCACTAAACTGTCTAAAAGTGAACCTACACAATACAGTGGAGGTCTTCCACCAAGCTGGGATGTTCTTGGAACACTACCTGGTTGAGCCTATGAGAAGGAATGACCAACCACAAAAAAAATGTCATCAGCTTCCAGCAGGAAGTAGAAGATAGAGCAGGCTCCTATAGCATCCGTGGCTGCTGATCTGGACAGAATCAAGATAAAGATTTGTATAGGTGAAATCCTGCTGAAGTATAAATGCACTACTTGGGCCTAGCTCAGTGGTTATAGATTGACTACTTTCAAATCTGCCTGCATGATGTTGAATCAGCTCAAGGACTAGTTAGTTCCCAGACTTGGATGATCTAAATCAAAATAGAGAGGTAGACAAATCCCATCCTCAACTCCTAACTGCTCACTGGAGTGACCCTGAGTAGCAACTCATATGGGAAAATAATGTGACTCATCCAACTACTGGGCAGGAAGGGTCAGGGGAGAAAAACTCGGAGACTCTATAACATAAAATTGACCCATAATCACCTTTCGCACCAAGATGGTAGTCTATTCTACTGTGAGAATGAAATGGATAAAAAAATCAACTTTTATTCATTGCAGCTAAGGGAGGATGTTTAACAGTGTTACACAGGAAGTTACACGGTGGGGGATCCTGTTCAGCTTGGACACACTGAAAATTATCTTTCCTGCCTGCAAGGAATAGAAATGAAAAGCCTTCCTCCTTCCACCAAAGCTTAAACAGAATACAGAAGCAGCAGTAGGTGATATACAGAAAATTCCATAGAAATAGAGGAGTTATTTCTGGATAATTGGCAGCAGACATGTTGCAGAGCACATGGGAAGAAGGATCTCCATAGCAACACAGTAGATGATAGCTCCATATTTAAACTAAATGTTGAGCCTTTACACTTTCAAAGGCTGAGGATTGCTTGTAATTCTTGGTAATAAGTTCTCTAATTTAGGGAAGCAAGTATTCCAGCAGAGGTCCACATAAGGCAAGAATAACATGAAACATTCAGAAAATAATTCATGGATCTTAGAGATTTTATAAAATAAAGAAAAAAACAGATCACATGAGAACAGAGTTACTAAATCTTTCAGTGATTCCTAGTAAGGATCAACTGGGTACTAATTACAAGTCTTGCTGTACATCATTTTCAGTTGTATATAATTATGTGGTATCCAGTATATGATAAAATGGTACATAATATTCTATAAAATAACTTATTTATTCTCAAGGAATACCTTTTTGCTTATATAGAGTTTTGAGTTACAGATGGATAGTGCCCCATCTCATTCAAGAGTCTAGTGTCTAAGGTAGGCTCTGGTTCATAGCATCACCTGCAGAATTTATTGAACAAAGCTCAGCCCATCTGTGAGAGTGGACAATACTCTTTTTCCACCACAAAAATAAAAAGCATATCAGGGATAGACTTGTTTTTGGTCTATTTTTAATCTGCTATCCTCTTTTTGAAAATACTACAATATAGTTGAGACATAATAGTGATTTTATGGCCCTTGTAGTCAACTCTCCTATTTATTTCCTTTTAATGACTAAGAAGATTGTATGTTGTCTCTTGAAACCTCCAGGAACCTATCTTGCTGCCACATTTGATACCCAGTGGCACTGCCTCCCTCCTTGTCCCACTGGACATGCCACTTTCACTAATCAATTCTTGGTTAAGGATTCAGTAAAGGGGAGATCCAAGATGGCAGAGTAGTAAATGGAAGCTACACTAACCTCCTCCCAGGACCAAACTGGAATTGCAACTAAATTGTAAAGAAATTATCCTGAATAATGAACTGAACACTAGCTGGACAGAAGCCTTATAACCACAGATAGAGGAAACCACTTCACCAAAATGTAACTGGTAGGGAATGTGGAGATGCAAGAGGGCAGGCTGGGCTCCCATGGGCAGCAGCTAAAGGTCCAGAGGGATATTTCAGCAGCCAGCAGTTCCCCCTGAGAAGTATGGGGCATAAACCCCAATCTGGGCTCCCCAATCTAGAGCACCAGAGCCAGAAAGGAACCCATATAACACCTAGCTGTGAAAAGCAGCCGGGAAAGACGTCTGCCAGGGAGAGATGTCTGCCAGGGAGAGGTAGCTGGAGATGCAGACAGCCTCTTAAAGGGCAAAATTCGCAAAATTCGCAAAATTTCATTAGCAGCCACTTACCCTGAGCTCTAACAAAGGGAGGGCAGAATGGACAAAAGACACTTGAGGAGAGTGTGGGTTTGGTGGCTCTGGAGAGAGAACTGAAAGAACAGCTTCCAGGATCCCTGTGTTCAGTAATTCCCCAAACTGCAGAAGCCATATTTCTCAGGCAGAGCATTCCTCTCCAAGTGGCATTGGCCTGAGAGGAATAGCCCTGCCCACAGAAATTATTCTGAGCCACCCTGTGGAACTTAAACCAGGCTGCTGATTACAGCTTGATTAGTTCAATGACAGAGCTGTTAACCTGATTAGTTTAACAACTAAACTGATTAGTTTAACAGGCAAGGCAGAAAATACAAAGAAGCAGACAAAATGGGAAGACAGAGAGACAGCCCTCAAATGAAAGAACAAGAGAATTCTCCAGAAGAAGAACTAGATAAACTGGAGGCAAGCAATTTGTCAGACAGAGATTTCAGAATAATTATTATAAGAATACTCAAAAGCATGAAAAAAGACATAGAAACCATAAAAAAGGACCAATCAGAAATAAAGAATGCAATTCTGAAATAAATAAAATGATGGAAGAAATAAATAGTAGTTAGACGAAGCAGAGGATTGAATCAGGGATCTGGAAGACAGGGCAGAAAAAAACACTGAGCCAGAGCATCAAAAAGAAACAAAAAGTAATAATAAGGGGAGCTTAAGAAACCTTTGGACAACATGAAGCATAACAACATCCACATCATGGGAATACCAGAAGGAGAAGAGAGCAAGCAAGGGATCAAGAACCTATTTGAAGAAATAATGGTCAAAAACTTCCCTAATCTAGTGAAAGAAAAAGACACACAAGTCCAGAAAGCTCAGAGTCCTAAACAAGTTGGACCCAATGAGTCCTATGCCAAGACACATCAAAATTAAAATGACAAGGCTTAAAGACAAGGAGGGAACCCTAAAAGCTGCAAGAGAAACGCAGGTAGTTACCTACAAGGGAGCACCAATTAGACTATCTTCTGATTACTCAACAGAAACATTTCAGGCCAGAAGGGAGTGGCATGAAATATTCAAGATGATGAAAACCAAGGACCTACAACCAAGACTACTTTACTCATCATGGCTATCATTTAAAATGGAAGGAAAATTAAGGAGCTTCCCAGACAAGAGACAGCTAAAGGAGTTTGTTAACCAGTACTGCAACATATGTTAAAGGGCTTACTTTAAGGAGAATAAGAAAAAAAAAAGAAGAAACAGTGTAACAATAAAATGTCACTACATACATATCTATTAATAATCGCCTTAAATATAAATGGCTTTAATGTTCCAACCAAAAGACATAGTGTAGCTGAATGGACAAGAAAACAAGATCTATATATATATATGGGCTCTCCAAGAGACCCAGATTGAAAGATACCCACAGACTAAAAGTAAAGGGGTGGAAAAAGATATTTCATGCAAATGAAAAAAAAACTGGTGTAGCTATACTTATATCTGAAAAAATAGAGTTTAAAACTAAGGCTGTAGTAAAAGACAAAGAAAGACACTACATAATGATAAAGGGAACAATCCAACAGGAGGATATAACACTAGTAAACATTTATGCACCCAGCATAGGGTCACCTAAATATGTAAAGCAAATCTTGATGGACATAAAGGGAGAGACCAACAGAAATACAGTCATAGTCAGGGATTTTAACACCTCATTGACTGCAATGGATAGAACTTCCAGGCAGAAAATCAACAAGGAAATAGCAGCTTTAAACAACACACTGATCAAATAGATTTGATATCTTCAGAGCATTTCACCCCAAAGGAGCAAAATATACATACTTTTCAAGTGCATGGGGAATACTTTCTAGAATAGAATACACATTAGAACACAAAAAACAAGTCTCAATAATTAAAGAAGATTAAAATCATATCAAGCATCTTCTCTGATGCTATGAAACTAGAAATCAATCACAAGAAGAACACTGAAAAACATGCAAAAGTGGTAGCTAAGTAACATCTTATTAAACTACGAATGGGTCAATAATGAAATAAAAGAAGAAATCAAAAGATACCTTGAAACATGAAAATAAGAACACAACAACCCAAAATCTGTGGGACACTGGGAAAGCAATCCTAAGAGGGAAATTCATAGCATTATAGGTCTATCTCAAAACACAGGAAATAGTTTGAATAAACAATGTAACTTTACACTTAAAGAAAGTCAAAAAAGAACAACAAACAAAGCCCACAGTGAGTAGAAGGAAGGAAATAATAAAGATCAGAGTGGAAATAAATGAAATAGTCTTAAAAAATGATACAAAAGATCAACGAATCCAAGAACTAGTTCTTTGAAAAGATAAACAAGATCGACAAAACTTTAACCAGATTCATCAAGAAAAAAAAGAGAGAGAATGCAAATAAATAAATTCAGAAATGAAAGAAGAGAAGTACAACTGACCCAAAGAAATACAAAGGATTATAGGAAAATATTATATACAACTATATACCAAAAAACTGGACAATCTGGATAAAGTGGATAAATTCCTAGAAACATACAATCTCCCAAAACTAAATCAGGAAGAGTCAGAGAATCTGAACAGATAGATTACACCTAGTGAAATTGAAGCAGTAATTAAAAATTTCCCAACAAACAAAAGCCCTGGACCAAATGGCTTCATAGGGGAATTTTAACAAACATTCTGAGAAGAATTAACGCCTCTCCTTCTCAAATTGTTTAATAAAATCCAAGAGGAGGGAAAGCTCCTAAAATAATCTTATGAGGCCAGCATTATTCTAATTCCAAAACCAGATAAAGACACTACAAAGAAAGAAAATTATAAGCCTATATCTCTGATGAACATAGAAATTAAAATCCTCAACAAAATATTAGCAAACTGATTGCAGCAATGCATCAAAAAGATCATACATCATGATCAAGTGGGATTTATTCTGAGAATGCAAGTTTAATACAACATTTGAAAATCAATAAATGTGATTCACCACATAAACAAAATGAAGGATAAAAACCACATGACCATATCAATAGATGCAAAAAAAGAATTTGATAAAATCCAGCACCATTTATGATAAAAATTTTCAGTAAAGTTGGAATAGAGGGAACATATCTAAGGTCATAAAGATAACATAATAAAGGTCATATATGAAAAACCCACTGCCAGCATCATACTTAACAGGTAAAGACTACAAGCATCCTCCTTAAGATTGGGAATAAGACAGGAATGTCCAATTTCACCTCTTTTATTCAACATAGTACTGGTAGTTCTAGTCACAGCAATCAGACAAGAGAAGGAAATAAAAGGCATTCAATTTGGAAAGGAAATAGTAAAACTGTCTTTATTGGCAGATGATATGGTACTGTACATATAGAACCCCAAACAGTCTACCAAGAAACTACTAGAACTGAAAAATGAATTCAGCAAAGTAGCAGGATACAAAATTAATATCTAGAAATAAGTTGCATTTTTATATGCCAATAACAAACCAACAAAAAGGGAAATTAAGAAACAAATCCCATTCACAATTGCTTCTAAAAGAATAAAATACCTAGGAATAAACCCAACTAAGGATGTGAAAAAACTGTACTTGGAAAATTATAAGATGCTGAAGAAAGAAATTGAAGAAGATACAAATAAATGGACACACATAGTGTGTTCATCAGTAGGAAGAATTAACATCATTAAAGTGTCCATACTACCTAAAGCAATCTATAGATTCAATACAAGTCTTATCAAGATTCCAATGACATACTTCACACAGAACTAGAACAAATATTTCAAAAAATTTATATGGAGCTACAAAAGACCCCACATAGCAACAGCAATCCTGAGAAAGAAGAACAAAGTTGGAGGAATCACACTACCTAATATCAAATTATACTATAAGGTCATAGTAATCAAAACAGCATGGTGCTGGCATAAAAAAATAGACATATAGATCAATGGAACAGAATAGAGAGCCCAGAAATAAACCCACACCATTATAGCCAATTAATATCTGACAGAGGAAGCAAGCACATACAATGAGCTAAAGATAGTTTATTCAATAAATGATGTTGGGAAAATTGGACGGATAAATACAGAAAAATGAAACTAGACCACTTTCTTACAACACACACAAGAATAAAGGGATGAAAGACAAATTTTAGACCCCAAACCATAGAAATCCTAGAAGAAAACATAAGCAGAAAATCTCAGACATTGCTTGTAGAAATTTTTAATTGGATATATCTCCTCAGGCAAAGGAAACAAAAGAAAAATAAACAAATGGGACTACATCAAACTAAAAATGTTTGCATGGCAAATCATCAACAAAATAAAAAGACAATGCACAGAATGGGAGAACATATTCACCAAGATGTCTGGTAAGGCATTAATATAAAAAAATTATAAAGTGCTCCTGGCTGGCGTAGCCCAGTGGATTGAGCATGGGCTGGGAACCAAAGTGTCCCAGGTTCGATTCCCAGCTAGGGTACATTACTGGGTTGCAGGCCATAACCCCCAGCAACCGCACATTGATGTCTCTCTCTCTCTCTCTCTCTCTCTCTCTCTCTCTCTCTCTCTCTCTCTCTCTCCCCCCTCTCTCTCTCCCCCCTCCCCCACTCCCATCCCTCCCTAAAAATAAATAAATAAAAATCTTTAAAAAAATATATAAAGTGCTTACTAAACTCAACACCCAAAAAACAACAAGCTAATTGAAAAATGGGCAAAAAACCTGAGTAGACACTTTTCCTAATAGGACATACAGATGGGCAATAGATATATGAAGAGATGCTCAACAGACATATGAAAAGATGCTCAATGTCACTAATCAACAGAGAAATGCAAATTAAAGCCACAATGAGATATCATCTTACACCTGTCAGAATGACTATCATCAATAAATCAGCAAGCAACAAGTGCTCGCGAGGATATGGAGAAAAGGGAACACTTCTGTACTGTTGGTGGGAATGCAGATTGGTGCAGCCACTGGGAAAAGCAATCTGGAGATACCTCAAAAAATTAAAAATAGATCTGCCTTTTGACTCAGTAATCCCACTTCTGGGAATATAGCCAAAGGAACCTAAAACACTAATTCAAAAGAACATAAGCACACTTATGTTCACTGCAGCATTATTTATAATCACCAACATATGGAAGCAGCGTAAGTGTCCATCAGTAGATGAGTGGATAAAACAATTATGGGACATTTACACAATGGAATACTACTCAGCCATAAAAAAAGAAAATTTTACTATTTTCGACAGTATGGATGGACCTGTGGAGCATCATGCTAAGTAAAATAAGCCAGTAAGAGAAAGACAAAGACCATATGATTTCACTCATATGTGGAATCTAATGAACAAACTGAACTAACAAGGAAAATGGGGACAGCCACATAGATGGAGAACAGGATGACAGCTAGTGGGAGGGAGGTTAGGGGTGGAGGGATTGAGAAAAAAGGAAAAAGGACTCATGAACATGGACAACAGTGTGATGATTGCTGGGGGATAGTGAAGTATAAAGGGACTAAAAGGTAATGTAAAAAATACATAATAAAGATTAAATAAAATACAAAAAAAGGATCAGTAAAACAAAGTCTGTATTTAAATATATAGTTTTAAACTTTTACTATTCCCAAAAGCACTAATAATTTAACAAGAGAACAAAGCCATTAGCCAAAGAAATTCAGCCATAAATAAGCTAAGGGTTTTTTCAGTCAACATAAATAGTACAGGCATCCAGAAAATTAAATGGCAATATTTTAAAAAATCTGATCCTGTTTTTATGCTTAATTTTGTACCACCTGATAAACAATGCACTCTATCCCTAACAGAAGAAGAAAATTCTTAAAACATTTATTATTTTTTGTATTATTTGACTCATAATTTCCACTTCTGGTAATTTATCCTAAGTCATCCAAAATATGAAAGGGTTTTTAGTAGTGTTAATCACAGTATTATTTTAATAGCTAAAAATTAAAAATAAGCTAAGTGTCCACAACAACAGAATGATTAAGTAAATCATGAACATTCATTTATAATGAGATAGTGTCTTAAAATATTATTCTTTGTGATTTTCTTTTCTGTACTCCATTATACATGACCCTGCTTCTGGTTAATCAGAGGCATTGAAAGGAAACTGGGATTGTTATGTTAAGAACAGAAAGAGAAAAAAAAACAGTCCACATTGAGTCTTTTTGTCTTCTAAAATAAGCCTTAATAATCACAAGGATTGACCTTTGGAGAAAGCTGGCTGATTGAAGCTTATGCAACAATAATTGGCTGGAGGAAAAGAAGGGTAGGCAGTTATAACTCCTATCTCTGTTCTTGGTTGGTAGAAGAGATAAGGGATGGTCTTGGAGGGCAGATGTTGCCTAAGACTAATGGAAGGAGAATGGATTTAGGAGAACCATATGAAGGGAAGTCAGTATCAGACAACAGGCCAAACATCTCCATTAGAGGAACCCTGTCTTGGGGTAGATGCTGAGAACTCCAGTGAACAGTCCTCACTGCTGTCATTGAGGGCGTCCCAGCAATGGTTACTTGTAAATCTCCACTGGTGTTCTAGCAAAAGGACGGCCACCTATGCCCTGAGCCTTAGAAGACCTCCAAATCACCCCTATGTGAACTGATGCCTTTCAAGACGCTCATGACCCCCTCAATTGCAGGGTAGTCTATATACAGAGAGCAATGAGGTGATACCAAGAAAAGCTTTAGCACTAATACTTGAGTGGCCTGGAGGGTGGTAAAACCCACCAATCCTTTTACACATGGAATAATAATAGCTACCATTTACTACCAGCCTAGCACCATTTAGAAATATCACATTCTACCTTCACAATAGCCCTTCCTGTGAGTAGACATTTTCATAAGCCCATTTTGCAGATGGGAAAACTGAGACAAGGGATGTTCTGTAGCTTGTCCTTGACCACAGTGCTAATAAGTGGTGAATTCGGGATTCAAACCTACGCAGTATGGCTCTGGGGCCTGCAATCCTAATTTCATATTTTTCCCATGGCCTTCCCTTAACAATAATGTTTCCACTAAGATTCTGAAGACACAGAGGAAATGTATATTATTACCTTAAATGAACTGATCAGAATTCAACACTCTATCTACCATGCAATGCACATAGAAAACACACACCAAAAAATGTTAATAATAGTTGACTATGGATGGTAGGAGGATTGAGTTAAGTTTTCTTTTTTCTTTTTCTATATTACAAATTTTCTCTATAATGAGCATCTATTACATCTAAATTCTGGGGGAGAAACTCACTTCTAGTGCTTCTTAAGCTTCCCAAACACAGTGTACAGTGCATACACGCACTAATTTTTGAGTTATAAACTCCAGTTTTCTGAAGAAACTGTACATTTTGGCAACAGTGAGAAAAACCACAGAATATACACGGTCCAGCAGAAGTAATACCTGCTTGAGGGTGGTTGGTAGGGTACATGAATGTCTCACATGAGATGGACAGTAATTTGAACATTTCACCTAAAATGTCATATGGTGTGCTTCAGTATAATATTGTTTTGTTACAAAATTATATGCTTATGATTTTGTAAGAAGAAGAGGGCATTATTTGTGCTGGACCCTGTATTTCTAACTAAAGTAGTTCAAAAGTACTTCAACACTCTACAGAACAAACAGGGAATAGCAATTATGCTAAACTTATCCTCTCCATTACTTTGATAGGAAGGACAGAGTCCTGGGTAATAGAGATGAGGTCAGCACAAGTTGTCACCTCTGAGCAGCCCTGACATTCTTCTACATTGTTATAGTTTGGAATGGTCTTGAGATACCAACATTCCCACATAGAACCAAAGGAAGTCAGCATCAGATTCTTCATTTTCATTCTTTACATGTCTTTCGATTAATGCATATGCTCAGTTTTCACACAGTTAAATTCATCAATCATATTCTTTATGGACTATGTTTTTTTCTTGATTTAAAAAAATTCTCCCATATCTTAAGTTCATGAAAACATCCACCTATATTCTCTTCTTAAAAGCTTTATAGTTTTCCATTGTACACTTAGGTGTTTAATTCATTTCAGATTTATTTGTGTGTATAGTGTGAGGTATGGGTCTAATGGTTTTTTTTCAAACAGATAAAAAATGTCTCAGCACTATTAATTAAAACATCTACCTTTTCACCCCTGATATGCAATACCACCTATCTCATAACAAACTCTCTATTCTGTTCCATTAGTCTCTTTGTCCATAGCCATGACAATGCCACACCAATTCAGTTGTTGTAAATTTATAACAGGTCTTGATTAATGAGAGCAGTACTAAAACTTGAAAAGAAGTGCCATGTTGAGAACTGCCTAGAAAATTCATTTTAAAACCTCCAGTATTTCAAAAATTAACCCAAAAAACCTAAACTGGTGGATATTTGTTCCCCATTGTTAGACTTGGTATGCCTTGTATTTATTTGTAGTCTTTGCCACCACCCTACCCTTGCCACATGAATGTGCAAGTATTATGAATTCGTGCACCAGGTCCACTGGGTAAAAAGAGAAGAGAAAACAAGGGAGCAGAACATGAACAGCATTCATAAATAAAACAGCAGAATTAAGTTACTATTAAGGCTTCCATCTGACACTGCCCAAGACAAGAGGGACTTCCTACCCGCATTAACGCCTCAATGCTCAGAATTCAGATAGGTTTGAGTAACCTAATTTAGGTATGTGGAAAACTTAGTTTATCCCCTAAATTATGGAGCCTGCCAAACCACCCTTAAGTCTGACAAGCTCTGAATTTTGGCACTGGATAAGATAAAACATCACCCTGGATCATCTTGTTGCTATCCATCAGCAAGACTATCTGGCTCTTCTTCCAGTTAACAAAGCCAAAGATGGTCTATTAGTTTAAGAAATGAACAACCAAAGAAGTCATATTTTTAAACACACACACTCAATTCTAAGTTGCATTAAAATAAGGCTTGCATGAAGAGTCAAGGAAAACATCTTGTAGACTTCGCTATTGGTGTTATTCTTGGGTATATTTGACTTCCATATGGTAACAACAAGGTCACTCCTAAGTCTATCATCTATGAATATTCAAAATATTTTTATCAGAGTTTCCTCATACATGCCTAAGAGGCATTGCATAACAACAGCAGCAGATAAATTAAGTTCCTGGAAACTCACTAGGCAGTGGCCTAAGAATAAAGAGGTCATACATGAGCTCACTGTGCCTTCCTTCCCTCTTTGCTTTGAAGTAAATGAGCATTTCCTAGGGCTTGTTCTGGTAACTTTTTTGGAAAGAGCTGGTTTTGCCTTAAAAACAAATATTTCAGATTTCTTTAAAAAAAAAGTAGGCTAAGTCTTTACACACCCAAATGTACTTATCAGAACTTGTCTTATTCTTGATGAAACATTCATACATGAGGGAAGTTGATATGTATGATTCAATCATTCATACCCAATGTGACTATGAAGTAGATTTATTTACTGTTCTATAATGAACTGTCCTGGGCTTCTTCCCAGCAAACTTGTACATGGAGGTAATGTCACAGCCCCAGACCATCCATCACACTTACTTCTTAACCAGCTAGCCACCTGGTCTATAGAGAAAAAGATAAGAAGGTTCTAGAAAACACATAGGCAAAGTAATCATTTGGTTGCTCATTTTCATTATTCCACTCTACTAACTTAGCAAGTCTCATGCTTTAGTCAAAGTTTTAATCTTGAGGAAATATGGAACCTTGTTATATAATAAAAGTAGTAATAGGATAATATTAATGACAATAACAGTAATAATAATAATGGTTGCTACATATCTATACTCCTTCCCTTGGTAATTTAACCATTTCCATGGATTTGTGACGTTGACTTCCATATCTATACTATATCTATAAATCATGTCTGGAGCTCTCTACATAACTGTTCAGATGTTAAACAAGCATCTCTACTTTAATATATCCAAAATCAAGTATTTTCCTCTGAAATGTGTGGCTCCCTTAGTCTTCTTCATTTGGGAAAATTACCCATCAACAAAACCTTCACGATCAAAAGTCTAGGAGTCACTCTTTATTTTTAATCCTCACCCAAGGACTTTTTTTTTCATTGCTTCTAGAGATAGAGGAAGGAAGAGAGGAAAAGAGAGAGAGAAACATCAATGAGAGAGAGAAGCATCAATTGGTTGCCTCCTATATGCGTCCAGACCGGGAATGAAACAGCAACCCAGGAATGTGTCCTGACTAGGAATCAAACCTGTGCCTGTTCAGTTTCCAGAGGACACTCCAACCATTGAGCCACAGCAGCCAGGGCTAGGAGTCATTCTTGATTCCTCTTTTTCCTCATTCCCATCATCAGCAAGATCTGTGAACTCTCCCTCCAAAATATATTTAGAATCTTCCCACTTCTCTCTGTTTCCTTTGCTTCTGCCCAAGCCCAAGTTGATGTCATTTTTTTGGCTTGGATAATTAGCAATAAGCACTTAACTTGTTTTTGTCCTGCTCTTATGACTCTATAATATTCTTTACAAAGAAGCCAGAACAATGTATTTCAAAAGTGTCATATTACCTACATGTTCATCCTCTCACCTTAAAATATTCCAATGGTTTTCAATCACAATGAGAATCAAATCCAAAATCATATTCTGACCTACAAAATCTTCCATCAAGCAGCCTCCATTTTCCTCAATACACTTGTACCTGTCCTGCCCACTTAACATGCTCCAACCACACATGCTTTCTCTATGTTCCTCAGGTACTCTAAACTCACCCCGATCACAATGCTTTTGGACTTGCTGTTCTCTCTGTGTAGAATGCTTTACCTCCAGATCACACAATTAATTTTCTGTCTTTCAAGTTTCATCTGAAATGGTATTTTCTGAAAAAGCCTTTCTCTAACTTGTTGTGCTTGTCAGAATCTAATCATGAAATCAGAAATCTTTCTAAGTATATAAAACAGAATGAATTCAATACAGACAATTAGTTATATGAGTGCATGTGATGGATAAATTTTGAAGCCAACCAAAAAACATGGCAAACCAAAATATTGCTACAGCAGGAAAACTAAGTCCACCCAAGGCTAGAAAGTCAAAGGAGGCAAGTGGTATTTTTGTGAGTCAGAGTCACCAAGTAGAAGCCAAAAGAGCCTTGAGAGTTGCCCAGCAGAAGTCAGAGCCACAGAAGAAACTCTTCTAGGGACTGATCAGTAAGGAGAAAGAGAGAGAAATACCCTGGCTTCTCAGTTCTTCCACCTTCTTAATTTCCCATCAGTGCTTCCATTGACTAAGCCCATCTGGAAGCCAGCTGACTTAGGAGTTTCAGAAATACATCCTTGCCCTGGCCAGTGTAGCTCAGCGCTCAGCTGGTTGGAGCATTGTTTCATATTGTAAACCGAAAAATTGTGGGTTCTATCTCCAGTCAGGGTGGGTTCAGGAGGAAACCAGTCAATCTCTCTCTCTCTCTCTCTCTCTCTCTCTCTCTCTCTCCACACACACACACCACTCCCACTTCCTCTCTCTCTAAAAAAGCAATGAAAAATTTTTTAAAAGAAACAGAAACACATCCTACAAAACACACCCTGATCAAAACAGAATAAAAAGATGGATCTGAGGGCAAACAGCACAAGACCAGTGAAACACCCCATTCCATCTTTTCTCTTCCACTCAATTATGATCACCTTATTTTGTTTTGCTATTTTCATATACTCATTACTATCTACACTTATCTTGATTATTTGTTTATTCATCTTCCCAAATTAGAATGTAAGCATTGTGGTCCTTATCTGTGTATATATTTTCAATACCTTGAACAATGTCTAACTTATGCAGGGCATTCATTAAATATTTATTGAAAATATACCAAATGAGTCATTCCTATGTCCCATTCACTATCTCACTGAATCCTTACAACAATGTCACCATCACTTTTTAATACTTTTTAAAATGTTTATTTATTAAATTGTATTTTATTGATTGTGCTATTACACTAGTCCCAATTATTCCCACTTTGCCCCCTCCATCCAGCAGCCCCTCATTCCCTCAGGCAATTTCCACACTTTTGTTCATGTCCATGGGTCATATGTATAAGTTATTTGGCTACTCCATATCCTATACTATACATCCCCATGGCTATTCTGTAACTACCTATTTGTACTTCTTAATGCCCTCACCTCTTCACCCATTCCCCATATTCCCCTTCCATCTGCCAACCATCAAAGTGCCCTCCATATCCATGATTCTGTCTCTGTTCTTTTTTGCTTAGTTTGTTTCTTTTACATTCAATTGTTTATAGATATGTACTTATTGTCATTTGATTGTTTATATTTTTGATCTTCTTTTTCTTAAATAAGTTCCTTTAACATTTCATATGATAATGGTTTGGTGATTATGAATTCCTCTAGTTTTTCTTGCCTGGGAAGCTCATTTTCTGCTCTTTGATTTTAAATGATAGCTTTGCTGGGTAGAGCAATCTTGGCTGTAGGTTCCTACTTTTCATGGCTTGAAATATTCCTTGCCAATCCATTCAGCCTACAATGTTTCTTTAGAGAAATCAGCTGACAGTCTTATGGGAACTCCCCTGTAAGTAACTAATTACTTTTCTTTTGCTGCTTTTAAGTTTCTCTATCTTTAACCTTTGGAATTTTAATTATGATTTGTCTTGGAGTGGGCCTCTTTGCATCCATCTTGTTTGGGACTCCCTGTGCTTCTGGGACTTGCATATCTATTTCCTTCACCAAATTAGGGAAGTATTCTTTCATAATTTTTTTCAAATAGATTTTCAATTTCTTGCTCTTTCTCTTCTCCTTATGGCACCCCTATGATACAAATGTTGGAATGCTTGAAGTTGTCCCAGAGGCTCCTTACACTATCCCAGATTTTTCAGATTCTTTTTTCTTCTTGCTCTGATTGGTTATTCTTTGTTTCCTTATATTCCAAATCATTGATTTGATTCTCAGTTTCATCCACCCTACTGTTGTTTCCCTGTACATTTTTCTTTATTTCAGTTAGTGAATCCTTCATTTCTGGCTGGATGTTTTTAATGCAGTTGAGGTCCTCACTAAGTTCCTTCAACAATCATATAATCAGTGTTTTGAACTCTGTGTTTCATAGACTGCAGCACATCTCCCTTTTGTTTAGTTTTTTTTTCCCCTGGAGTGTTGATCTGTTCTTTCATTTGGGCTATGTTTCTTTGTCTTCTCATATTGGTAGCCTTCTTGTGTACCTAGACAGAGCTGCTATGACTCTCTGTCATAGTAGCATGCCTAAGGTAGTAGGTATACTGTGGGGTTGAGTGGTAGAGCCTCCTATCACCCAGGCTGGGTACTTGAGGTATGTCCTTTGTGTGGGCTGAGTACACCCTCCTCTTGTAGTTGAGGCTTGATTGCTTTTGGCAGGTCAATGGAAGGGATTTACCCAGGCCAATCAGCTGTAAGCACTGGCTATGACCACTGACCACCAACCTCTGCCCTCTATGGAGGGCAGGGTTATCAGCTGTATAGGGGCAGGGTTATGGTGCTCCAATATTTTCTGTAGCTTCCCATTGGGTATGCAGGCTCTGGGTTTCCAGGTCTTGCAGGCTAAGGTCAGCCCCCACCTGTGTTTTTCCCAGGGTCATCCTACCTGGGCTGTAAAGGAATCTGAGATGGCTGGTACTTGTGCTGGACTTGGATATTCCTGGGAAAGTCAAGCTGTGAATCTGGCCTGGCTGCTGGTAGTGCCATGCCTGGGGGCATTTAGCAAGAATTATGAAGGCTGGGAGCTCACTGAGGCTGGTTGTTGCTTGTTGGAGAGGATTTAGGAATATGTGAAACATGAGCCAAGATCAGCCATTCATATGGAAAAGTCTCTGTTAGCATCTTGGGGGACCCCTAAGTTGGGTGGGATGAAGTCTTAGGAGATCTCCAGAGCAGGGCAAACAGTGTTAGCCAGATTGATGGAGTTTCAGATATGGCACCTTCTGCCAACTCTGTGGCTCTGTGAGAGGGGAAGTTTCAGAAAAGGGACAATGGCCTCTGTCCCCCTTTCTGTGTGGGAGAAAGCTTTTCCCTAGCTTTTATCTTCATGCCACACACTTCAGTTCCTCCCTGTATGCTACCAGTGCCTTTCAAGCTGTTATACCAGTCCTGGAGCTCAGAGGGAGTGAGTCTGAGTAAGTCTGTGTGTGGATTTTTTAAGAGGAGTTGCTTGGGACTCCACAAGTTTCTTCCACTAATTCAGTCACCACTGCTTTTTGCAGCCAGAAGTTATGCAGACTTATCTTCCTGGCACGGGCTTCCTCTGTGGAGGATCAGCTGTATAGGGGCAGGGTTAGGGACCCACACCTGGCCCCCCAACCCTGGGCTGGGGGGTCAGGTGTGGGTCTGGTACTCCTTGTTCCCAAAATATCTCTTGTGAATTTTTATCCACCACACATGAATCTAGGATAAGATTGTTCTGCATCTCCACCCCTCCTACCAGTCTGGATGGATGTGATTTCTTTAATTCCATACTTGTCAGACTTACTTTCAATTCAATTTCTGATGGTTCTGAGTAATGGTTGTTCTACAGTTTGGTTGTAAATTTGATGTGGTTGTGCAAGGAAGTGAGCTGTGTTTACATGTGCTGCCAACTTGACTGGAAGTCTCCTACCATTGTTTTATATATGAGAAATCTAGGGCTTAGTGGAGTATTGTGAAACATTATTTCTTATATTGATTCCAGCAGCTAGTAGGCTGTTGATAATATAAGCTGCAGAGAAGAGATGACCATCTACATACATAATCTATCAATGTGACATTGTACCAACTTAAAAATTCAATTGTGTTGGTAATAAATAGCTCATTGAACACCTTCACTGAGCAGTGTTGGATAATTAGTGGGCATTTGCTCACTACATCTATCTCTTCCAACGAGAGAGTGAAAGGCAACAAACCAGAAAACCATTGTCTATTTGGCATAAAGAACTGAACACCTGATCTTTACCTACTGATCCTGAAACAACAAAGACCTTATTCCAAGAATTACAGTAGTACCTTCATTTTAAGCTGGACACTAGACAATATAAAATACTGTGTCTGATTGCTGCCCTTTAAATATAACTGTAGGTGTTAATTGACTCTGGGAAAAATATGCTTATCTGAGGAAAAAACAGACACCTAAGCTCTATCCACATACTTTATAAAGAATCAAACAGGAATAATAGAACTGCATTAAATTTGGGGCCAAGTGTTTTACAAAAGGCATCTGGCCATGGAGCATGTTTTGGAAAGAATGAAAGATCCTAAGGAGGTTCCATTGGGGAAACACCAGTATTCCTAGCCCAACCTGGCTGCATACTGGTGCCTGCAGTGTGTGAATCATGGCTGCCCAGGCTGTCTCAGAGGAGAAGCCAAGATTCTGTCTTTAGATTTTGAAGCAACTATTCATTTTATAAGAATGTCAGCTGTTCACTCTGCAATACAACCAGGGAGGAACAGTTTCAGACCTTCAGCTCTATTAAACTATGACTTAGACAAGATAAATATACTTCCAAAGACAAAGATATAGAAAAAGGCATCATCATTGTTGCTTTTGAGCCCAAATCTAGATCAGGCTAGTTTATTCTAAAGCCATAGAATTTTATTAGGCTTTACATTAAATAAATATAAAAAGTCTGGACCAAAGCTTGGAGAGCTTTGGATGTAACCATAATGACTTCTTGGAAACCTATGAAATAGGTCTGGAAATGGGCTTGGGCCTCCTGCCATGTTTAGACAAAATGACAAGAGTTTTAGCCAAGGTCCTCCAGCCATAATGGCTTGATTAAGTATCCATCATTGATTAGACTTAACAAGATCATACAGGAAAAAATATGTCCCTCTCTATATGTGATATTTCTAGGTCTCATGATTGGTCTTTTCATAGGACGTAAGATCTCATATATTAGTTTTATTGATTTACCTTGTACTTCATTCCAAGTATGTCAGGTGGCATGTTGACATATGCATAGTACAGCCCTATAAGGAGTAGTAAGTGGAAAAAAATCAAGGTGACTATTCTATGTCATTAAATAAAAACAATACCTTTCAGCCATTAAAAATGATGATGTGCTTTCTGTATTTTGACATAAAATGCTCTGCGAGTTTCATTGGTTAGTGAAGAGAACAAGGAGCAGAACAATAGGAGTACTCTGTCAGAATTGGTTTACAGGAAAGGAGGTAAGTACATATAGACAACTTTTGAAAGCACATACAAGAAATTCTTAACAGTGGTTGCCTCTGGAGAAGAAAACTGGATACATTTTACACATATTTTTAGTTTGTTTACTGTACATATTTATTACTAATGAAATAAATAAATATTTTAAAATTAAATATCTTCCAAATCAAGACAAGTAAACAAAGCACTTGTAGTAGACACTTGTGGTGCTCCACTCAAATCTCCTTTCACAGGCCAGTGCACCCCTACCTGCTAGAAGTGTTGCCTAATGGTTCACAGTGGACCCCTGCTGGTTATCTGATTTCAAGGGTAACTCTGGGATGCCCTTGAGATAATACCCGTGGGATAACTCTGATCCAGTGCATGATCCAGAGTCATCCCAGATGAAGTAAGTCTCCAACTAGGACCCATCCTTGATGAGGTCTTTCCCCTACCTTCTTACTCTCCTCCTAAGAGCACTCTTACACTTACTCACTTGCACAAGAATCCTTGTCTTAGGCTCTATTTCTAGGGAATCTGACCAAAGACAATATTATAGAAGTAAAATCTTGGTTGTACAAAATATTAAGACTATAATATCATGTATGTATTGTCTCCACATTATAGAAAACAGAGATTTTTTTTACTTTGAAACTAAAAATGTTCCCAATCTTAAAAATCTTTCATGGTTTTCCATTGTTCTCCATGAAAAGACAGATTCTTTAACAAATTTTACACTGCACAATCTGGCCTCTCCTCCCCCTCCAACCTCTGCTTCCACACATTCCTCCCTACTCTTTCCACTCCATCCACATTGGCCTAATTTTGGTCTCTCCTACTCATCATGCTCCTTTCTGCTGGAAGACATTTGCTCATGCTTTTTCCTGGAATACCCTTCCCTCCATTCCTGCCTGATTAATTTCTATTTCTGCTTCAAATATCCCCACAAACATTACTTTGACCAGAACAAATCCTGTTCCAAGTTCTCATGGTCCCCCCAGACTGGTTTTCAATTGTAACTGAAGGACTTACTTGTATAATTATTTAATTTACACCTACATGAATATTACAAGCCCCTTAAAGAGAAAATCTTTCTGGTTTTGCTTGCTCCTGTATTTCTGGTGCCTGAGACAGAGTTTTCCACACAGCAAACACTCAATAAATGTTTTCCAAATAAGTAGATCTTTATTAAAGAACATAACCAGCTGGAATTCAATGCTAGATTTCACTGTGGCCTGCTTAAAAGGGGAAACAACAAGTTACTTAATTTTCAGTATCTATAGACAAAATAAAATAAATCAATTATCCATGAAACAGCTCATTTCTGGTGCTGAAAACAGAGAAAATGTTGTACGTATGTGCTCATGGAGAATAGATTTTAATGGAAACATCTTCAAAACCATCCCCACAATAAATGAAAAAAATGATCTTAAGCTAGTTATTTTCTTCATTTATTTGGAACATATTTATTAAGCACCCACCATGTTCCAAGCACTGTGCTATGTTCTGTGGTGCAAAAACTATGGTAAATAGAAAGACATTTAATTCCTGCTCTCTTGGAACTTAGTTTCTAAAGAGAAAGTCAGATAAAAATGGACAAAGCACAGGAATAAATGCAAGTACAGTGAAGCAAAGATGCATGCAGTCATAAAAGGCTACAGTAAATGATTTAACCTAGACTGGGGACTGATTGTCTTGAGAGCTGAAGTTTGAGGAGGCTGTCTTGGGGGCAAGCAGAGGATGGAAGGATATCCCAAGAATATACAACATATGAAACTTCCCTGGATTGGAGGGGGCGGGGAAGTCTGGTAAAGAGGCAGAAGAGGTAGACAAGAGTCAAATAATACTATACTTTGTTAAGACCAGGGTGAAGCTACTGAAGGGTTTCAGCAAGTACATGACACAATTGGACTTTTATTTTTAATATATCACTTGGTATCTAAGGGAGAAAAAATTATATGGGACCTCCAGAGAATATGGGGAGACTAATGGGGAGGAAGTTGAGGTTAGGTGTTGTAATAATCCAGAGAAAAAATTGTGACATTTTGCTTTATAATGATGACAGGAATATGGAAAGAAGGAAGCATATATGATGTGGTTGGGTACCACAGGGTAAAGTAATTTTCTCCAAAGTAAAAGAGTGTTTGTCAGGCACAGAACTCTCCAATAAATTGGTTTCAGTAAAGTGTAAACTTTAGAAAATCTGGAAACTGAATTGGTAATACTTCACAAATATTTATCATAATTGAGTCTTTGAGGAACCCTATAGTTCAAATTCAAATTATCTATGAAGAACTGACATCCACAAAGCCAATGATGACAAGCATAGGTTCTTACTGAGCTATAAGTACACTTAATTAACAACCTCTTATAAAAGTCTAAGATCTTGCTGTATATATTGCATATATTTATGGAATTATATGCCTCAGTTAAGTATAAGTAGTTATATATTGTTATTCTACAAATTTGAGGATAGATCTCCCCAATTAATTTTTTGTTACCTTTGGAAAGTGCTCAAGCTAAAAGAGCATCTTGAGATATTGTTGCAGAGAGGCAGCTAAGTCAGGTAGAACCACTGGCATTCATCATCAAAGTGACCTTTACAACTAAGTTTAACCCTTGCACAATATTATCCAAACAGAGATTATTCCTATTCAAGTGTGCCTTACTTAATTTTTTTAAATTTTATTTAATCATTGTTCAAGTACAGTTTTCTGTCCTTTACTCCCATTCCAGCCCACCCACTCATCCCTCCCCACCTCCCTCCCATTTCCACCCTCCCTAGTTTTTGACCATGTGTCCTTTATATTTTTCCTGTAAACCGTTCCCATTTTCTCCTGAAATTCCCTCCCCTCTCCCCTTTGGTCACTGCCCTTTAAATGGGCAAGAAGTCTTATGTGTGTCTAACATATTGTTGAGTTGGCTCCAACTCCTCGAAACTCTGTGAATGAGAGTGTTGTCCACAATATTCTGTCCTCAAGAGCCCTGCTTAGCTCCTATAGATTCATACCTGTGGCTTCTTTTATATAATCAATCCGTCTCATCTTTGGTCTTTCCTTTACTGCTACCTTCTGCTTTTCCCAACATTTTCCTGACCTCTCATGATGTCCCTGCAGTCATACAGCTTCAGTTTTGTCATTTTTACCTCCAGCAATATTTCAGGCTTACTTTGCTTTAGGACCCATTTGTTTGTCTTTCTGACAGTTTAAGGTATCTGTAGAGCTCTCCTCCAACACCACATTGCAAAATAATCATTTTTCTTATCAGTCTTATTCACTATCCAACTTTCACATCTATATGTAGTAATTGGGAATACAAGGCTGTGGATGATTGTCTTGGTCTCTATTGACACATTTTGTTCTTGGTGATCTTTCTTAATTCTGCTATTGCTGCCCTTCTGAGTCTCAGCCTTCACCTGAGTTCTTGGCTGCAGTCTCCATTTGAATTGAAGACTGCACTAAGATAAGCAAAATCTCTAACAAATTCAAGGTCTTCTTTATCTATGTTAAATTGTGGTTTTTCTTGTGTGGTCATGATTTTTATCTTCTTAGTGTTCAAAGGGAAGTTTTATAGCTAGTTTTCTTTAAAGGAACATTGTATGTACATTGTTAACCTGATCACTTGGTAATACTAAGGGTTTAAAAGGGTAAATCTGTGGATTCAATTCCTGTGTGGGACAATTAGCTCTAAATCAGAATGATAGAATTTTCAAGTTGAAGGAATTTCAGAGGTAATTTTATATAATCACAAAATTTTCAGATAAGGAAACTGAGACCCAGAGGATGAATTCTTCAAGGTCACCAAGTAGTCCAGCAACAAAATTGTTTTCAAACTGGGCTACCTGATTCCCCCCAAAACACATTACACAGCTATGCTCTTACATGAATACAAATTGATCTTACTCTGAGTAGCCAGCCAACAGATGTGTTTTATGTTTATGGTTTATTTGAAAATACAGGAACTCACACTAGATTAGGAAAAAGAGGGTTTTGCTGAAAATATAATTGGTGAGTAATGTAGTTAAAGGAAGGGATAAGAAATCATTTTCAAGGAAATCCCATAATGAAGACACCACAGCTATATCTCATAAAGAGAGGCCCCATAATTGGTTCCCTAGAAATTACCACTGGACTTTCCATGTCTGCATCTCAGACCAAAATTAAAACTTCCAGGAGAGAGTGCTGTTTCCAATTGTAATGGTCTAATTTATATCAGACCGAGTGTTGCAACAAGAATAACTAGAAAAGCTGGAAATTTTAAAAAAATATGTTTGAAGTCATTGAAGAGCTACCAATAAGTACAGGATGTGATGAAAGCTCAATATTCTGTATCAAGTTTCTCCTTGAGGCATTTGCCCAGTTGAAAGCAACTTACAGGTAAAAAGCTAGACAGAATGTGACGACTAAAAGGTTAAAGATAAACAGCTCTTTCAAAAGTCTGAAAGGGCTGGGCAAAAGTAAAATTCATGGCTACTGAAGTAGCCATGACTTGAGGACCCAAAGTCATAGAGAAGATGGAAATAAGCTTTACATTTGGCTTCAGCATTTCTCCCTGAGGCATTTATAAACTTGTAACCAGGGTTTGAAAGGCTGAGAAGCCAAGGAGAGAGCATAAACTAAAATCTCTATGAGCTAAGCAGTTTATAGTTGTCTTACAATGGTGGGGAGATGAAAATTAGAGCTCAGGACTAGCTAAAAACAAGAGGCTTTAATAAACATCCCAAGGTTTGATTGGGGACCCTGAAATGTTCTACATTCAGGGAAAACTGAATATATACCATCCCTTACAAGGGTAAACCCAGCTTATTAGATCAGTGTCATACTAAATAAAGGTAATCTGCCTCTACTTTTAACTGCTCCCCAAAATCAAAACTATGCCATTTTTAGAGGATGATAGCATCATCCAGAGTTTCTGCAATGTTTCATACATTTTTTTGTCATTAAAAAAAAAAGTTACCAGGTGTGTCAAGAGGTAAAAAGTGGGATATTAGTTATTACATATTGGATATTAAAATAAAAAACTTTAATATGTTCAAGAAAATAGATATCAAGATGGAGAATTTAATCAGAAAACTATAATATACATCAAAAAAATCAAGTGGAAGGTCTAGAGCTAAAAAAATATAAAAACTAAGAATTCAGTAGATAATTTCTCAACAGATTAGACACAAAATAACAGAGAATTAATTTGTTTAGAGACATATAAGTATAACATACTAAGAATCAAACAGAAATCAATAAAATGATGGAAAATATATAAGAAACCATAATAGATATAAGATACTTCCTCTGAAGCTTTAATATTCATGTAACTGGTTGCTCAGTAGGGGAGGAGGGAGACCAGTCAGACCTAGGAGAAGCACTTTTGAGGAGAATTTTCCAAAAATGACTAAGACATGAAACTATAGATTTAAGAAATTCTATGAATCCCAAGTAGAGATAATAATTACACACATATTTGTTAAAATCTAGACACATCATAGAAAAACTTCTAAAATCCAATGGCAATGAGAACATTTTAAAAGCTGCCAGAGGAAAAGGAAACATTACCTTCAAAAGAGCAATGACAAGAATTATGGATGACTTCTCAGCAGTAACAATGGAAGCCAGAAGACACTGAAATAATGTCTTTACAGTGTTAAAAAACAAATTCCCATGGATGAAATTCTGTTTGGACTTTCTTTGACTAAATGCCCAACCCTGTGGAGAATTTGGCAATATGGAATAAAAGTTTCTCGAAGGAAACAGGGGCTATAACCAATAGGTGGCACAGGAGAGAAATAAGCAAGTCAAACAGATACAAGAATTATCTATGCACTGATTGAATCCCTGTGACAACTTCTGTGGAAGACAAAGAAACAGTTTGCCCAAGGCTATATAGTATGAATTGTCAAGATGGGACTCAAATTCAGATATAACTTCCAAATCCATACTCTGACCTATATTCCACACAGAATAAATTGTAAAGAATAAAGGAAGTTGGCAGTCAAATTATCTGAGTCAAACCAGGCAGTCTTAGGCTGGTAGATGTTGCAGAATGATCACCCTCCCCCCCTATCTAAAGGGGGGATCTTTTTAACACTCCAGGAGAAAGATCAATCTTTCTAAATATCAGCATTTGATGAAAGAGCTGGCAGTGCTTTGCTTACATGTAAAATGTGTACCTCATTTATTTTTCAACTAATGCACAAAAATATGCCTCCAATCAAGGACCTAACTCAAGGCAAGGGATTCACGACTGTCCTTTATTTTATAAACAAACAAACAAACAAACAAACAAACAAACAAAGACAACACACACATCAGCAGAATAATCTAACTAAATAAAATTCACTCCTGTGAGAGAATACTGATAATAAATAGTGTAGCCAGAATGAGCCCATTTGTCAAATTTGGTTGATATTATGTCATGACATATGAATGGATGGAGCTGTTAGGCTGATTAAATTGAGTAAACCCTTGGTATTTTGGTGAATTATACCCATAGTGAGATGAAATAAATACCCAGCGAAGGGTTTTTCCTGGAACTTTGCCAATGTTCACACTTCTTCATTAATGATTAACAAGTTACAGAGGGGTTGTTTCCCCAACCTTCCAAATAAGATTTAATGGACATACATTAAAAGAGGACAGCACTTCAGAATAAACCCCAATCCTACTCATCTAGCAGAAGTGATTCATTTCATTTCTGAGTGGTGTTTTCTTATTTTGAGCATCTATTTTACCATGCAAAAACACCCTGTCAGAACAGTCTTAGACACTGCCTATTAAAATGTTAAACTTCACCTGATAAAATATAATTATAGCATCCCTGGCATTTTTACATAGCACACACATGCTTAAAGCAAACTTTGCCAGAGTTAAGATTTTTTTCTTTAGATGTGTGAATACATGATGAAGCTGTAAGAAAAATATCATTATGTCAAACTATGATATAGTTGAAAAAAATGATATAGTACAAAATAAATAAGAAATCTAAACCAGATGTTATAAAATGCATACAAATGAACAAAAATGGTGACAAAGGCCATTTGTCAAACACTTAGAGCTCAGCAAATAATACAATTAAATTAAGACCAAAGTGACATTCAACAGCTAGATGTTTAAAGGTTTATGAATCAACCATTTTTTCAGTTTATTAGGGCAGTTATTTATCACCTAGGGAGCTTTTAAAATTATCTGTACCCAGACCATATGCCAGACCATTTAAGTCAGAATTTCTGGATGTGTAACCCAGCTATCTATATTTTTCAACAGCTATACTCCACAGTTACTGTAATGTAAGGACAATGTTCAACAATTACTGCATAAGTAGTACCTGAGAGTGGTTAGATCATTAGGTCAACCTGCTTGTACATTACCTTTAAGTCTACATTTGAATCTAGTCACAGACAAGTAACAAAGTCCTTCAGGTAAACTGAGGTATGATATAAAGAGATGTCCATAAGTTCTTTGATGTTTCTTCACTAAAGACATAGGGCCTTATTCCCCCTTCTTAAGTAGAGGCTATACTAGAGACTTATTTCTAAGGAATAGAATATACCAAAAGTCAGTCATAGCTGGTAAGTTCCATAATTAGGTCATAGAAGACATTGCCATTTCAGTCTTGCTCTTTCTTGGATCATTCACTCTGGAGCAAGCCAGTTGCCATGTTGTAAGAACACTCAAGCTGCCCAATGAATAGACCCATGTGGCAAGGAATGGAGGCCCCCCACCAATAACCATGCGGGAGGGTCACTTTGGAAGTGGATCTCCAACCCCAGGCAAGCCTCCAGATGACCATCCTCAGTCAACATCTTGACTTCAATTTCATGAAAGAACCTGAGTCAGAACCATCCAGCTAAGATGTTCCTGAGTTCCTGACCCTCAGAAACCATGATACAATAAATGTTTGGTGTTTTAGGCTAAGTTTAGGCACAATACGTTACATAGAAGTAGATCATTAATAGAGGGTACTAGTCTTCAAATACAGACACCAAATAATTAGAATTGTTCATCAGTCTGTCACTAGGGCATAGCATTATATCTAACATGTGGTAGACATTCAATAAATATTTGTGGAATAAATCAATGATTGATCAATTGAATGCTCATCTTCCACTGTAGAACAATGGAAGTTTTTCCCTTTCTAGTGGTCCACAGAGTACCAGAGGTCTTTATCCATCTTGCAATAATCACCAAGATTTCAGTCTGCACAGAACCTAAAGTTAGAAAGAATTAAGGATCCAAATAAACAGAAATGTGTTCCTGGTACTAGAAACAACATATATCTTGCTTTCCAGCTCACTAGAAAATACCTTCTTATTATTTTCACCCCTTTGGGAAATCTTCAATACTGTCAATATGGTTTCCCTGGCTTTTCAGCTTGTAAATCAATGTGACTTACCTTGCCTCTGAAAATTCTTACTCCAATATTAAACAATCCAAATTCTTTAAACAACTAATTAATTGTCCACATTTTGTCACTGATATTAAATTCCTCACTTCTCCCATTTTAATCTCTCTTTCCACCAAGTGTTGAGAGGGTTATTACTCCCATCCATTGCTCAAAAGGCACACATCTTCTTACTTATGCTTTCTTTGGATGCAATTGTTTGTTTGCTTCTTTCCCATGTGGGAAGCAGGTGATATCTCTAAAACTGGGGCTCCTGAATCCTATAAAAATCCCATGATGAAATTGCTAAAAATGTAGTACCTGGGCATTGCTTCCAGAAATCCCAATGTTGCAGAATGAGGGAGGGGACCCAAATTCAGATTTGTTAAAGGCTCTAAGTTGTTAAAGAAACTATTGTATTTAAATAGGCTTGTGCTTATCAATTAAAAGGGTTATATTTGTCAAAAGATTTATTTTCTATTTTTGGCTAATGTTAATATAGCTTGCATAGGTAGGGCTTTTTTTTCTTTGTTTTTCTTTTCCCTACCACCTTGCCTGGGGGCCTATACATTTCAAAGCTAATTTAACAAAAGGAGGACAGGTCACATTTGGTAATATAACTCAAGGTAAGGGAGAAAAAAGATAGAAATTCTTTTAACATAGTAAAGCCAAGGAAGTAAGGCAGGAGGAGAGCCATGGTGGCAGTTTAATTGTCCAGTACTGTCCCAGAAGTTTCAAAGTCACCATCTTCCTTCAACCTAGACTCCCATCCCTGCACCTGTTCTCAGAAACCAGATGTGGCTGAGTAATGGTAATCCTATTTTTGAATACTAAATAGAGGAGGCAGGATGATGAGGGGAGCAGAGGGAGAGGTGTGTACATTCTGAGGAAGAAAGAGTTAAAAGTGAGGAATGAAATTCTACAGTCATCCCGAAGAGAAATCAGATAGCTCTTGAACTGATATTAGAGGACTCCTCCCTATTGAAATGCTGACAACAAACTGAGTAGGAAAAAGGAGCCACCTCCTACCCACACCAGTTGTCGGTGGCCTCTGTATGGTTTAAAATAGGACTTGACCTTGAAAAAGTACATTGTTGTCATTTTTTTTACATTCTTCTGGACTCTGTGTATAACTGGTAAATACTGGGATTGTCTAACAATGAATTCTACCATCACTTCCTTCCACTTTTAAGGTTTTGGTTATGGGGTTTTATTAACCCTCTACAGCACTAACTAATGCATTGTCTGCCATTATTAAAGGCAAGTAACAGTTTCCATGAACTCAAACATGAGGAGGGATTGAGGTTATTCATAATTTACTATTTTCAATCTGATAGCTGTTTTCAGGGGCAACAACTTTCTTCTAAACTGGCCAAGAGACATTAGAACAGCTTTGCATCTCCAGGATCCTCCAGCCCACTCACATGTTCCCAAAGTGATCACACCTGGAAAAGTCCTACCTCTCTAAAAATGAATTAAGCCAACAGCAGGTTCTTCTAAAGTCACAAGAGGGGTTGTTTTCAAGGAAGGTTAGGGCTCTGTGCAATTTAGGCAGGGCATCATGCTTTTCCTTGTCAAGTTGGCAGGTAGTGTGCCTTCGTAGCCCACGTGGGTCTCTTCTGCACTGATTGCTGGCAGGAAATTGACTCCTCTAATGTGCCTGGAACATGGACATTCAGCCTCCCCTCCAGGAGGCAGATCAAGTTGACTTTTAAGAAATATGTTTGCTGTCTATGAGTGCCTTTGTTTTGTTGGCAGGCTCACAGGATGCCAAGGCAGCTGAGGAGCTGCAGTCTGTATGACAGGCCAGCAGGGTCCTGTAGGGAGGCCTGCCTGCCCAAGCCAAGAGAAACACATTTCCTCCCACAGTGGGCTGCTCTCTCAGCCATCGTCTACTCTGCCCCATCCTCAGAATAAGCCCTGCTGCTCCCTCATTTGGGACTGCTGGGCCCTTGGCTCCTTGTGTGGAGTTGAGAAATTAGGAAATAGGAAGAGATTTTACTATCCTTCAGAAATCAAGAGCAACTGATATCTTCAATTCCAGAAGCTTTTTAACTCTTTTTAAGCCTCAGAAATATGAGGGAATTTTATATGGTGATGGAAATGTTTTATATTTCCATTGGGGTGATATTTATATGGGTATATGGATTTGTCAAAATCCATTGAAAGTGTATTTAAAATGTGTATGATTGTATGTAAATTATGATTTAATAAAACTGGCTCAAATGAATGAAGTGGCACGTCCTATTCTCTTCAGTGTGTATATTCTTGGATTGTTTTTTATTTTATTTCCTTATTGTTTGTTTGTTTGTTTGTTTGTTTGTTTGTTTTGTTCCAGCAATGTGCTGAAACTTCTCCATGAACTCCCAGATTCCCACAAAGGCATTCTTATCCATGGGTGATTGTGAAAATCCACGTCCTGTGGTGGGAACGATGGCGGAAAACTGCCCTTCCACCATCCTGCAGATGTCACTTCCTTCATTAGACTTTCTTGAAATTTTTGTTTTTGTTTAAAATTTTTCATAATTAAAAGCTTTTTTAAAAGAATGAAAGGGAATTCCTCTAATTAAAATACTTTTCTCTCTCCAGTAGTCCCTTCTGAGCTAACTCCAACTAGCCTCTAGTCCTCTGAGGTACAGCCTCATTTAAACAGTCAAGGAAAAGGTCATCAAAACCTATCTTGCTCAAAATGTGAAAGCCTGATTCTGACAGCAAGATTGAACCTGCGTGGCCATACTTCCTTTTCCATGACCAACTAATATTTTTCAAACACCCCACATTGAGATTTTGCCTCAGGTACTTCACTGAGTACAAGGAGCATTTGTCAAAACACATACATCCAATCAGAAACTAATACAAAATAGTGTTGAGTGAATACTGTAATTGAAAAAAAAAATAATAATAAAATACATACATCTCCTACATCCAACATAGGAGTTAGAGTTTGCTGTCATCTTGTTTTGGGAGCTGAGGATGGTTTTCCTTTTGTGTGTGTGAGCGCAAATGCCTTTCATGGGAGAGGGGAAGACCTATTGTTCCTTGCTGTCTTATCCTTCATGACACACTGAGGGAACAATTTGACCCTCCTGAAAGGATAAAGTCAGTACCATTTGCTATGGTGACACCATTTGCCTAGCAGGCCTATGGCCTTGTTAAATATGACTGCCATTTTACTCTTCTGAGCTCATCCCCAGGACTGGAAATTACTGGAAGCAAAAACAGAACTAACCACTCCCTACAGTTACAGGCAGAAGGTAACATTGGAACAAACTGCAGCCTCCTGTTACAACAGCCCAGGGGCCACACAACAGCAATCTCCCCACCCTTTTTTAATCCAAATATAATCAAAGAAAAGCTCAAAGCCCACCCCTCAGTGCTGGTGCATCTCTCCACACCATGCCGCTCTCCTTTCTTGGAGAGTGAATAAGAATTTCATTCTCTACACTTTCTTCTCTTTGTGACTTTTTTCACGACCCATGTCACTGACCACCCTAACATATACCATATGGCTACAGGTCAAGTAATGGCCACTGTGAAGGCGCAGGAGCTACTAATTGGAAACAGAAGTATTCCTGAGCCAAGACAGCCATTTGAATGACAGTGGAAGCAGTTCAGGTTGGATATCCCTGTTGGTTCTATGAGAACCCAACCAAGAAACAAGTCCTGTTTGCCACTCTGCTTCATATCAAGTAAGCCCCATTGCATTGAACTATCTCAAAATTCCCTATCAGAGACAATCATTGAGAACTTCCTAGGTGTCCATTTTAAGCTTATCTTTTGTTAGCATCAGACACAGTGGCCTGTGATGGTTTCTGACACTGACACCCCCAGGGGAACTCAGGAACTTTGTCCTTGACACTGCCCAATAATTCTCACTGTAGTGCTTACTGTAGCTTTCTTCTTCAATTAGCAATGTAAATGTGATTGTCTGGGCTTGATAATGAGCTTTTCATGGTAAGAGAGGAGGCCAAGCCCCGAGGGGACAAAGCTGTCTGTCTGCTGGAGTCCACCTGGGTGGGGGGTAGTGTTTCTTAGAACAATGTCACAATGTCACAGAGTGATTGATAGGAACTTCCAAGGAAGATTGTTATCAAAAGCATTTTATTAAAAGGGTGAACTATAGCACCAGTGTTCTGTGTCTGTAAGTTCTGCTTACCCCCCACAAGAAGAGCTTAATAGAGCACTGACTTAGAAATTGTCTTTGCCTTCATTTCCCCAACCTTCCTTCTAGAATCAGGAGGACAAGGGAACACTTCATTCTCTAACCTCGAGAAGGAGCTGCTCAGACATATATCAAGTTCCAAGTTGGTGATGTGATTTAAAAAACACACCAGCCTGCACCTTGTAGAGAAAATGCTGCAAATGATACAGGTGAAGCAGAAGCAGAGTTGCTTCTTGTTTTTTGCTTATTTGTTTTCTGTGGGTTTGGCTTGGTTCTTTGTCATCACTGCCAGCACACTGCACCAGCCTCCCTTTTTATATGAATGCTATGTTATGCTATGCTGGTTTATATTATGTTATTGAAACCAGAAAAGCCAGTGTTCATGCTGCCTGTCACCTACCAGACCCAATAAGCAGAGATGGGGATTGAATCTTTATGGGCACTTTATTCAGATGGCTGGCGATCTTAGAAGATGGCAGGTATGTACCCTTACAGATCATCTTACATATCCTTTCAAGCCAGTCTTTTTTTTGTAGGGGGGCAAAAGTGTAGGTAAGGGATCTGGCATTCAAGAGAAAAAGTACAGGTAAGGGATTTGGAGCTCAGAAAAGAGGTTTAATAGATAAAAGCTGTAGTCCAGCAATTTCCCTAACATCCTTTCCTCCACCAACTGGTCATTTTCTTTCTCTGTGTCCTGGGCGGTGGACTGTCTCTCCCAGGAACACAGTGGGTCAGATACCACCTTGACTGCTTATGGCTCTTTTGGAGCACAGAGGCCAATCCCTTGTGGTCTCCTGGAGTCAGGGTGCACTGTATCTGCAGTTCCTGAGACAGTAGCATTTTAAATGCATTAACTACTAGGCCTATTAACTATTACCTTAAACTAAAATTTTCCAACTCTTGATTCCCCCATCATTATGTATGTTGTGTTATGTTATGTTATGTTAATGCAAAGTTAATGTACAACCACTCTAAAAAATGAATTTGCCTATTGCATCTGGATCTCTCTCCTGCCCACCTTTCCACCCTCAAGACTTACTTCTTATTTTATTTGCTTTATTCCAGCCACATCAACCTTCTGTTTCATCCCATATTTGGTTCTTTACACATACTGTTTCACCCGCCTGGAACATTGTTTCCATCCTCCATCTCACTAACTCTTGTAGCATCCAGCAAACACGAGAACGAATATCGGAGACTTTCAGGGTATCAAAGATGTTACTTTATTGGCCAAGTTTAACCTGCGCGGGGGCGAACTCTCAAAGTGTTCAGCGACACAGTACCCACAAGGAGCTGCAAACGAGAGCCACGCCGAGTGCTTACAACTAAGTCCTTATGTAGGGGTGGGCAAGCAAGCGTTATACAGAAGCAGGCGTGGCAGTTAGCAATTTGCTTACAAAAACCGCGCGTGGGAATTTCAAACCAAGCATTCTTGCTTAAGGTGGGAAGGCAGGATGTTTGTTCATTAACCTAGTAATCTCCTGGCTCTAGCTAGCTAGGTTCCTATTTTCTCATTAAAAACTACAAAGCATTGCTTATCTAGCCTACCCAGGGGAGAGCATCTGCTCGACACAGGATGTTTGCTTAACTGTACTATGTCTCCCTTATCATTTCCTTTTAGCTACAATGCGGTTCTTGTTTACTAAGGTGAAATTTAGTTCTTAATTTCCTTATTCCCAACAACTCTCAGCCCTTCTTTATGTCTCTGCATAAATACCACTTCCTCTCTTATGTGTTCTCACAACTCCCAACATTTTCCCTTCCTAGAATGTAGCTCAGTGGAAATTACATAGTCATGTATATAAACTTTTTTGTTTCCCCAGGCCTCTTTCCCATTAACTTGTAAATCACTTATCGGCAGAAACTACATCTGTTTTATTTCCTGCTGGAGACTCAGTGCCTAGCACGTGATAGATGTTTAATAAATAATTGCTGAGTGGATTTGATGGAAATGGGGGAAGGAGAAAAAGTCATAGAGAGACAGGAATGGAAGTAAAGGCAGTTAAGCACATACATATAGTAAGGAGAGGGGCTTCAAACAAAGCATGCAATGTTTTCATTGAAATAATAGATTTATTATAGATTTCACAGTTTTCACTCCCTCTCATGGCAACTAAAAACGAGAAGAGTTTTCTCATATGTGATCTCCTTGGGTTTCTACATGCCATTGAAATGAATGAATAAGCATTGTTCTCCTCCACCACTTTATTGATAAGGTGACTGAGGTTCAGCAAGTTAGTATGGCCTGTTTAAGGTCATTGAGCTGAAAAAAGGCAGCACTCACACTTGAACCCAGAGTGTGGTGCATCTATGGTTACAGTGCAAACTGACTCCCCTCTCCTGGCCTGGCCTCTGTCCTCTCCCCAGAGGAAAATGTTCTGTAACCATTCTTTATCGTTTCTTCACTTGCTCCTTTGGGAACGAGATTTTTGCCAGTGAAGGAGCAGTTAAAATTAGGAGGAGCTGCTTGATTTGCAAGTGCTGTAAATAAAGATGAGACTGTTCTGGTCCCAAAGGCCATTTAACTTTAATTGCAGCCAGAACAGATCAGTGAGTGAGAGGTGACTCAGACTGATGCTTCCGCAGGGGGTAGGGAGGGTATGATAAAGTATAATAAAGTTTATTTTTTCCTTCTTCTCTGCAAATAATGCCTTTAAAAACTGGTTTTCCCCTAATGACACAAAATAATAGTGTTTTGAAGTGCAAAGGGGCTTTCACACCAAAGCACTCAAAGTGGTCCTCAAAGAACAATGGAGACTCTTACAAGATTTGTCCAAACAGTGCAGGTGAGTCAGCCTGCACTGAATCACCTGCAGCCACTATGTGTCCGAGTATTTGGGAGATGGAAGCAAACATATCATTCATGCAACACATTTTTCTTGAGTACCTACCCTGTTCCAGACAACGTCTAGGCACTAGGGATAAACCTAGAGCAAAGTAAAATATCTGCCTTCACAGAATCCACCATCTTTATGCAGGACCACTCCATGCATCCGTGCACTAAAAATCTCTAAAAATGCCATTCTCCTCACAGCCATGTGAAAGGGTCTCCTAGATGTGTAGGGCCCAGCTTGCTCAACTTCACACAGCAGCCTTGAGTCACCACCACTGCTGTCATCCTGGGCAAAGCCACCATCTTTCCCGGTGGAAATGGTTGCTGTACCTCCCTAACTGGTCTCCCTAATTCTACCCTGCCTCCTGATAGTCTTTTCTCAACACAGAAGATCCATTCTGTTAAAAATATAAGTCAGATCCTGCCACACCTCTGCTCAGGCCTTCCAGTTGCTCCCCATCTCACTGGAAGAAGCCAACCTTTCTTCACCTCTGACTTCATCTTCTGTGCCCCTCTCTATCACATTCTCTCCTCCAGCTGCCCCATTTCTTTGTTATTCTGTGACTATGCCAGGCATTTTCCTGCATTAGTGGGCTTTTCCTGGGTTCCCTCTGCTTGACACTCTGCCAGAGCATTGCCCTGATTCTCACAGTCACCCTGGAAGGTAGGGATGGTGATCACTAATCTTATAGATGAGTAAACCACAGTTCAGTCAGTCCTCATCCTCAGATACACAGCAGTTTAGTGTCAGTGCTGGACTCAAACTCCAATCTGACTTCAAAGGCTTTAACCCTTTGCCGCTCTAAGTGTCATCCTTGTGCCAGCAGCATCCACATTACCTGGGAATCCACAAGAAATGCACACTCCCCAGCCCATTGTGACCCACTGAATCGGAATCTGCACTTTAACAGGACCATCAGGGAACCTGAAATGCATCACAGTTTAGGAAGCACTAATTTCACTGAACTTAACATTTGAATCACCAGCAGATCTTTAAAGTACCTAGATACCCATGCTGCACCCCAGACCCATGAAATCAGGTGCTCTACCATAGCATCTAGACATTAATCATTTTCAAAGCTCCCCAGGTGATTCTAATGCAAAAAAAAAATGCCCTTGACCAATTTTTGAAAAGTTTTTTTCTTCATCAAAAAAATCACATCAGTCCCACACCTACAATATCAGAATCACCAGGGAACTAAGAAGTTGCATATTTGACAAAAGCCCTAGGTCATTTTTAAGATTCCCACGTGTGAGAAGCACTGACCTAAACACTAAGATAAATTATAACTCAATATCTATGGGTTGTCCTTAGGAAGCTGAATTTTTAAATATATTTTGTTATAAATATAAAGGCATAAAAATGTAAAAAGGCACAGTTTAACAAATACTTATAAAGTAAATATCCTTATAATAAACACCCAGGTGAAGAAATAGAATATGAACAATATTCCAAAAGCCAATGCTGGTCCCTCTCCCATCACAATACCTCTCCCTCCACCCAGAAATAACCAGTATCTGAACTTTCATGGTGATCATTTATTTGCTTGTCTTTGTAGATTTTCTTCCTTTATATGCTTACCTAAACAGTATATACTTGCCTGTTTTTTATTGTATATGAATGGGATGATACTATGTGCTCTCTTATGTGTTCTTTACTCAACATTATGTAAGTAAGAATCATCCATGTTGTGGTTCATTCATTTTCATTTCTGTACAATATATGAATGCATAAATACAACACATTGTAAAAACATCCCATCATGCTGATGGATATTTAATCTTGTTCATAGTTTGGTCTATTACAAACAATGTTGTCCTGCCTTTTCCTGACTCAAATGCATGCACCTCTCCCCGGGATAAATGTGTAGGATTCCAAATGCTGGGTTATTGAAAATGTATGTTATGACCTTTGCTGGGTCATGCCAACTACTTCCACCAAAAAGCATTTAAAAGTTTCTGCAGCCCCAAGTGCCTGTCCATTGATGGTGAACCTTCCTGTCCACCCCTTCACAACAATGTATAAATGACAAAAAAAAAGCAATTATGTAGAAGCTTTCTTTGTTTTGGAGTCAAAACCCTGTTTCTTCCCTGCCCTTTGGAAAAGGATTAATGCTGAGCAGTGGAAATTGTTGGAGTAGTTTAATGATGAACTTGCTCTGGGTTAAGCCTGAACAGCAATCATTTCCTCCAGGCTTCCACTTACAACTCCATGAATGGAGAACATTTATCAAGAGCACGGGCATGTGGAATGACAAGACACTTGTGCCATAATGATTTTCCTTCCTGTTGATCACAAAGATGATCAATCAAGGCAGAAGTACTCAAGCAGAACCTGTTGCAACATGTTTGCTGAAAAAAAGAGCACATCGTACAAGCTGCTAACAGATCTGGCCAGTGATTAGTGCCTCCTTTGTGTGGTCTGGTTACCTGCTCATGGCCTATTCTCAAACACTGAAAAGTTAAGCCATATCTTCCTCCTTGTTTCATTCATTTATTCATTCATTCAACCTGTAGCTATTGAGAGTCTACCAACTACTAGAGATTCGACACTGAACAAACAGACATGTTCCTGCTTTCAAAGACTTTACATTCTATTAAAATTAATGAAGTCACAAGGTATCACTTGAGTGGTATTTATTGAGCACCTATATTGTGCTGGGTGCTCCAGATTTAGAGGTCAGCAAGACACAGTCCCTATCTTCAGGAGCTTACCATTTAGTTTAGCTAACTTCTATGCACAATACATTAGGAGCTTTGATAGATATAAGTATAAAGTACCTATCAGAGTTCAAATAAAAATCATTAAGTCTATCCATTAAGATATAAATAATAATGCAAAAAAGAAATAATTCCTGGCATCATAATCATAGTTAATATTATCAAATAATATGTATTTTGTGCTTAACATATTCTTGTCAATAGACCAAACTGTATACTCCCTACAGAAAACCTATGAGAGAAGTAATTTTATTGGTCCCATTTAACAGCTGAGGACACAAAAGCTCAAAGTAGTTAATATAGCCTGGCCAGAGCCACACACACTGTCAATGGTGGAACTAGAATTGGGTATAAGGGCCATAAAAGAGACAGAGGTAAAGCTTTGCACAGGTACAGTATCCATCATCACATTGGAAAAGACAAAAATAACCCAAAGTCCAAAGATGATAAACTGGTAAATAATCCTACATGATTATACTTCAGCAAAATGGTCTGCCAATATTAAAACAAATGATGTAGATCTGCCTATTGACCCAGCAAGATCTTTATGATATATTCATTTTAAAAGTATGTAATACAATGATATTATGTTATATCAATATTATTTCATAAGTATATGCCTAGAAAAAGAATATGGAAAGCATCTTAAGGGCAAGGATGTTTTTCCGTTTTGTACACCTGTGTCCCCAGCACCTAAAACAGTGCCTGGCACATATTAGATATGTATGACATATCACATATCAAATAAGTATTTGTCAAAAAAATAAATAATTTCTTAGTGAGTAAATCAGTAAAAGGATGGATGGATGGATGAATGGACGGATGGATAAATGGATACATGAACATGCCAAAATGCAAGCAAGCATAATCTTGGTGGCAGGTTTAGGGTGAACTCTTTTCTCTGTGTTTATCTGCATGTTTTTTTCACCAATTAAGATAGATTAGTTACATAATTAGGGAGGGAAGGACATCCAGTCATCTTCAGGATTACATCCTGAAAAGAATAGGAGTCAGGAGGCTGAGGTCTAGTATTTGATTCTATCACTAAATATATGACTTGCTTCATTAACTTAGAGAGATATCAGTATCAGATCTCAATATGTAAGTGTTCAAAACTCACAGATACAGAGAACAAATTGATTGATGCCAGATGGGAGAGGGACTGGTGAAAAAGGTAAAAGGATTAAGCAGTACAAATAGCCATTTACAAAAATAGTCATGGGGATCTAAATTACAGCAGAGGAAATACAGTCAATAATACTGTAATAACTATGTATGGTGTCAAATGGGAACAAAACTTATTGGGGGCATCATTTCACAAGTTACATAAGCATTTAATCACCATATTATATACCTGAAACAAATATAATATTTATGTCACCTATAACTGAAAAACTAAAAAAAATTTAAATATGTAAGTGTTCAATTAACACTTTAGAAATGCCTTACTTAGGCCTATCAGTTGTAAAGCATGTTTTAAAACATCTGTCAAATCTCTCTTATGAAGCAGAGTTTTCTGAATTTCAGTCATATAAAAACTACCTTTATAAAACAAAAAAAAACAAATAATGTCACCTTTGTTATTTTTTGCCACATCTGGATTCCTCCTATAAAATTGTTTTTTGCAGACAACTAACTTTTTGGACTTAGGTAATTTATTAAACTATTAAATCTTTGCCATAAGTACTACTAGTATCACTTGTCATCAATTCTACTAACAATGAAAATTTTAAAATAATGAAGACAAATCAATCTTGAATTCTTTATATATACTACTGCCTGCTAAGGACTAAGAGCCTGTGTCCTGTTTTCCCTTTACTAAAAAGGAAGCTTAGCAAGCGCTGAAGCAGCATAAGATCAGACTAACATCAAAATGAGGCTCTTCATTTAACATAATTAGGATTAAAGAAAATTGGAATAGAAATAAATTTTCACTGTGTGATTCACTATTTTATAATGTTGTATTTTAAAATACAACAGCACTACCATATTGCACATTCTGGAAAGCATTGCCTTAAAGTAACTGGATAAGACGAGAGCATGAAGATAATTAATAATAGCAGCTACCACATATTGCAGTAATTAATATAGCAGTTAAACATGTAGAGTCTCCAATCTTCATAAATCCATTTACAGATGAGAAAACCAGAGTAGAAACTAAATAATTGTCTCAAGAATATAAAGCTACTGAGTGGCAGAGCCTGAATCTCCACCAGGGTCTCTGTGGCTTCAGAGAACATTAGAGTGCCTGAGAAAGAGCAGCTGAGATTTCTCACCTACCGTTATTGATGTAAAACAGAATTGCCCTGGAAAAGTTGAATTGATTCCTAAAGCTACATGTATGCATACCGTCTGACCCAGCATTTGTGCACCCTGCTCAAAAGAAATGGGTACATATGTCTGCAGAAAGGCTTGCACACAAGTGTTCATACTAGCTAAATTCATAACAGTCAAAAACTGTCAAGAATTTAAATGCCCATTTAAAAGTAGATAAATAAACAATTAGAATACCGTTCAGTAAAAAAAAAAAATAATAACCAACTACTGATGCTGGCAGCATAACAGATGAATTTCAAAAACATTATGCTAAGTAAAAAAAAAATAAGTCTTACATAAAAGAGTATGTATTGTAGCATTCTGTTTTTATAAAGTTCAAGAATAATCTAAACTACTCTGGTCAAGATGAAGGTGTAGGTAAACACGGCTTGCCTTCCTGCACAATCACATCAAAAGTTACAACTAGACTACAAAACAAATATCACCCAGAAGTGTCAGAAAACTAAGCTGCATGGAAGTCTACAACCAAGGAATTAAAGAAGCCATATTCAACCAGACATGTAGGAGGCATGGAGATGTGGAGAGGGGCTGAGGGGCATGGAGATGCAGAATGGGTGATCCCACATCCAAAAATGGTGGTTAAAAGTCAGGAGGGATACCTCAGGAGTGAAGGACCCCAGCCCCACACCAGACCACCCAGCCCAGGGTTCCAGCACCAGAAAGATAAGTTCCCATAACTTCTGGCTATAAAAGCTAGTAGGGATTGGGCAACGGAAGAAACTGGGGGATTCTTGGGAGTCTCCTTTTAAAGAGCCCACAGTGGACTTAGAACTTATGCAGACTTGCTCCCTCTGGGTTTCAGCACCAGAGCAACAGCTGTAAGGGCACCAGTGACATACAGGGAGAAACTGAAGAGACAGGCATCAGAGTAAGTGCTGGGACACAGCCTCCTCCCAGAAAAAAAAAAAAAAAAAAAAAAAAAACCAGAGGCCAATTATTTATAAAGGAGTTCCCATAAGACTATCAGCTGGTTTCTCAAAAGAAACTTTGCACGCAAGAAGGAACTAGTAAGAAATATTCAAAGTGATGAAAAGCAAATACCTACAGCCAAGATTACTCTGTCCAGCAAAGGTATCATTTAGAATTGAAGGGCAGAAAAAGTGCTTACCAGTCAAGTTAAAGCTAAAGGAGTTCATCATCACCAAACCCTTATTATATGAAATATTAAAGGGACTTATTTGGAAAAAGAAGAAGTTCAAAACTATGAACATTAAAATGGCAATAAATTCACAACTATCAACAACTGAACATAAAAAAATAAGCTAAGCAAACAGGCAGAACAGAAACAGAATAGAGATCATTTGGAGGGTTACCAGTCAGAAGGGGGAAGTGTGAGAATGGGAAAAAGATATGAGGATTAAGAAGTATAAACTGGTAAGGACAAAATAGATAGGAGGATGTTAAGAATAGTATAGGAAATGGAGAAGCCTAAGAACTTACATGCATGACCCATGGACATGAACTAAGTAAGGGATTGCTGGAGGGATTGGGAGGTACCAGGTGGAGGGTGACAAAGGGGGAAAAGTGGGACAACTGTGTACTATAAATAGTGTAATCAATAAATTATATTTTAAAAAAGAATAGTCTAAACTAATCTGTAGTAATTGAAGCCAGAAAAGAGGAGGGGAATTGACATGAAAGGGCACAAAGGAACCTTCTGGAATGATCCCTCATTTGAAACAGTATACCAAATCTTGATCTGAAGATAAAGATTATATCTATATGATGCTTGTACAGGTAAATATCTATGTAAAACTAACCAAGTTATACTTGTAAGGTTTGTGCATTTTATCCTATATAAATTAATTCTCAATAAAGTACTGGGTGGAAAGTCTGTAGCTCTACACAAAAGCAAACATGCTTTCAGTTAGAATTCAAAGCAAGTTAAAAAGCTTTCTTAGAATTCCACTGCATACTAGAGCCAGAGTGCCCAACTGTACTTGGAATTTCATTTCTATGTACCCTAGTCTTGGGCCTGTTTCTTAATTACACCTCACCTTCCGATACATTTTAATACACTTGAGGTCAGGGATTCTGTCTCACTCATCTTTCTGCTCTCAGCTGTGTCTTCCATTGGACCTTACACACAGTAGTGCTCAATAAGTATTTGCTAGATTGAATTCTCATGATTTCAAATGCCATTTAAATAGGCATGGCAGGATGGTCTAATAAAGAGTTAAAATCAAACTTCAAATAACAAATGCAGCTGTATTCTCATTCATTTTCAAAGTCTACCTCCCACCTCTGTGTCTCCCATTCAGCCATTATGAATTATAATTATAGAAAAAGAGGAGGAGTCTTTAAAAGAAGGACAAATCAAGTGTGGACAGCACCTAAAGAAGATGTCTCTTAAAGTTCTGTTTGTAATTATTGTGCCGTGGGAGATGGAAATAGAAGAGCAAAAGTCAAAATTTATTATTAATTACAAGCCCTATGGCAATAAAAGAAAAAGGAAAAGTAGCAATACTCTACTGGCCACTGTCAGTATACCATTAGCCTCAGATACTAATAAACTTTGTCCCTAAACAAGGAAAAAAATCAAATCAATAAATTATTAGACATTGAGCTTGTAATTAGTAATCTTAAGGGTGATTAAGTCTGTTAAAAAGTAACCTCCAGTTCTACAGTAATGACCTTGGATATGAGTAAGGGTGAAAAACAGGCTCCGATGGGAAGAGCTTGGGAGAGATGCCTTTGACTAAACATAGTCTTAGGTCCTCTTATTTGTTCAGATAACCCACTGAGATCCAAATTGTTTCTGATGTTTTGGTTCTCCCTTTTTAGGAAGACTCCTGAAAAAGTGGGATAATAGTGGAAGTCAAAGCCATGGTCCAATCTAGTCCTCACCCATCTCAAGGAAGAATACTCTGATAATTTAAGTATCCTGACCTGGGACCGAGGGTGAGGATTGAAGTAGAGATGGAAAGTAGGTGCCACTGCATCCTTCTTCACCTGTGTAGCCTTTAACCTTACAACCAACACATATGTTTATTTTCCTTTTTAAAGAGCCTGGTGTCCAAGTCAAATGAATAATGGCTACCATTTATTGAGTATGGATCATGTGCCAAGTACTGTATAAAGCAATGTACATTATCCTATCTAATCTTTGTGAGGTAGATATTGTCCCTATTTTATAGATAGAAAAATTGGGGTGTAGGTGAGTTTATTAATAAGTTTCTATGGCCAATAAATGATAAAGCTAAGATATGAACCCAAGTGGCTTGACTCCAAAGCACAAGTCAGTTAAAAAATATGGAAATAAACTGTTTCTCCCCATTCTAAACCCTATGGGTTACAATAGGAGCCAGTGGAGATTTCTATTATACAGCAATAGAAGGAAAGCCTAGTAGAGACCAAACCATGACTTTTATCACCACTAAAAATAAAAGACACTCTTAATTCCTGGGATCAACTAGTATTATAAATATTATTGTTGAAGAACACAACTAAAAAGAACTATCTCATGGACATGCCAATTTCAACAGTTAAACTTCTTGCAACCCACTGGACATCTGAAGAAAGACAATGTTTATCACATCTTTGGGATTTACCATTCAATTTTCAGAGCATTTATGGCAAGTCACTATAACATCTTCTCCTGGAATTACATAAAGGACAGGAATTGTTCAGATTTCCTGATTTGTATTCTGAGCACTGTCCTCTATGAGGAAAGGAAAACAATCACAAAGTGAACCTATATCATCTCCCCTTACCTGGAAATAAATGAAAATCTCTGTGCTAGAATGGTCCTCTCTCCTCTTCCTGGGGAATGTTATGGTATCTGCAGCACTCATTTCATTACACATCTTGCAAGTGTTTCACCAGGATAATCACTGGAGCACCTCAGGTTACAACAATGCTGTTTTTCTCTTTTTCCAAGCACTTTTTGCCACCAGAGCTAGGGTGATTCTGCTCTTCTCATGGCCTCTTTGGCTGCAACCTGATCTCTCCATCTTGCGAATGACTACAAACTATCCTGTGGGAAAGCTCCTGTATAAAGGTGATGTAAAAATACATGTCAAATGTGTTCATTGCATACAAGGTCAGAATTTGTATTTGTTCTAGTAGATGGTTCAGTGAAAGTCGACAAACACAGGGCACAGAAGTCATCTGCTATGGACTGAATGTTTGTGTTCACCCCACATTCAAAGGTTGAAGCCCAATCCCCAGTGTGATGGTATTAGGAGGTGAGGCCTGTGGGAGGTGATGAGGTTTAGATGAGGTCATGAGGGTGGGGCCCTCATGATGGGATCTGTGGGCTTATAAGGGGATGAGGAGCCCGGGGCTTTTTCCTCCTTGTGAGAACACAGTGAGAATGATTTCTATGACTTAGAAAGTGGGCTCTTGCCAGACAGAGGATCTGCTGGCACCTTGCTCTTGGACTACCACCTCTAAATGATCATTTCTACTTAATTCAGACCCTTGTTGACTTTTGTCTGCCTTCCATCTCCTGTCTCCTTAGCTCCACACCATCTCTCCTTTTATCCTCATACACACCTTAGTACATGCTCATTACTTCCTCTGATTGCTGCCGTAAGATTTTGGGGTTTAGAAATTAATAGACATCCAAGAGATTCTTACATAAGGTGACATATTTCAGCTTACTTTACCAGCAAATTTTAAAACAATACCTCTCAGCACAATCTTAGCCAAACAATAAAATGGCACCTTCTTTCCTCTTTGCTATAATTTTATGAGAGTATTTTATTCCAGAAATCCTGTGTGTCCCTGGTGTGAGGAAGAGTTTGCCAGAATGCCTAGCTATAATGCCTTTTATTTTTTGTGTTCTATCAGTACCTTGGCCCCACTATTTGTTCCAAGATGAGACACCCAGTGAATATCTATTAATTTGCATTTATTGGGAAGCAGACCCTTAGTGGGCCCTGGGCAGTGGTAAAACAATCCTATGAGGACCGAACATTTTGAAGACTACTCCTGTGTACCCTCAACACAGCGAGAGAAAGCACACTCAGTTTCTTCCCAAGCCAACTTTACTGCCTAGCTCTGAAGCTTTCCATTCTTATATCTAAAACAGATTACAGAGGTTCAATTCTTCAGAAAGATTAATAATATATCAGGAACATAAAGGCAACAGGAGCATAAATTTAATGGCAAACATATAATCAATGTTTCATAATGTTTTCAGAATAGGAAGATATGTAAGATTTGCTCTCTATAATTTCTTTTCCAGACCTCATAAATAAACAATGACTCTTTTTCCCCATGTTCAACTGATTTATAGGCAGATCTTTAAGTAAAGCGCTCCCATTCATTACTAATGCACTGCACAATGCACTGTAATAATTGAATATAACTTGAGTATAATCATTTAACATATTAATAAAGCATCAATATAACTTAAAGCACAACCCTTTCATTTTACACAAATAATCTCTGGGTAAGAAACAGAAAGAAGTAAGCATGAAATGTCCAAACTATGGAGACCCCAGAAATCCCCATTAGTCACAAGGGAGCCAGCAAAAGGTGATGATATCACTGGAAGCAAACTTTCAAAGCCTGAGAACAACCATACCCCCATTCTTCCTAGAGGCAGCAGGAATCATGTTCGTTTTTGCACTGCAAGATCTAGCATCATCAATATAGCCATGCTATGAAACCTTCCTGGGGAAGGACAGCAGAAGTCATTATTTCAACCCTGACACACTGACCTATTGTGCAATCTTAGGGGAAATTAGGAGCTCTTCTCTGAGAACAGAATTAATCCTTGTCATTTAATATTTCATGCCATCCTGGCAGCTCCCTAACAAAGAACAAATGGCTACAGCTAAAATGAGGCTTATTTTTCCCAAGTAGGGCTTAATGATGAGGATGGCAGAGCAGTATGTATCATGAAACACATTATACCTGTGGTTGTTAGTACAGTATCATGGTATTTGTAATGACTAGGAAAAATCAATGCCCATACTTTCTGGGTTTGGAAACACTGGAAAAACAGCTATTGTCCCAGCTGATAATGGAACATAATTAAGTGGAAAAAAAAGAACTTTTGTTTATACTTTTACTAGAGGTCAGGATCTAGAAGGGGAAGAAAGTGAATCACTTTAAGAATAATGTGCTTTTTTATTTAAGATAGGGTGGCTGGTTGCCTGGGTTTTTAATTTCTATAGCTTTGCTTCCTTTGCTCTTCTCTACTAAAAGAACATCTGTTTTATGAGTTGGGCTTTTGCAGCCCCTCCTCCTCATTTTTCAGATGATGAACTCTCTCTGCTTTGTGATTTATGAACCTTAGAGTTTTCATGGTGAGCCTGTCTGGCTGCAGAACTCAGCACTTATGTTTCAGTTGGCAAAACTTCTTCAAGGCATGCAAGCCTCTGGATAAAGTACATTGGAGTGAGCTCAAATTGGATGGAAAACAGGGCAGAAAGCGTGAAGCTCATCGGAAGATGTAAATTGTGTCGTAAAGGCTAGCTGACCAAAGATTGGTTCTTCCCTTGCAGAGTGTAGATTTACTGCTGGAAAGTATCTGCTCAACCAAAGATTTCATATTCCGGCATCCCTTGCATCTGGGTGGGGTCATGTGACTTGTTCTCACTAACTGAATGTGAGTAGAAGTGAAATGCACCTCCTCCAATACAAAACAGGTAAGAAGCAGGTATGCCTTCTTCGCCCTCTTTTTTCCCATCAGCCAACAAAACAGATAGGACACTGAGGCCCAAGGAGAGGACAGACCTATAAGAGAGGAGACTTTGTGGAACATTGTCCATTTACCAATGTCTTTTGATAACAAAAAATATATTTCTAATGGGTAAAGCCACTGAGATTTCAAGGAATTTTGGTTATTGCAGTTAATAGTCCTTGATTTGTACAAAAATCAAAGCACTTTGGTAGAAAGGAGGCAGAAACTAGAAGGCATGATAATAATCTTGCTTAGGCCATGATAATTCAGGACAAACCTCTATACTTTTTTCACTTTTCAAATCCCCATCTTCTTTGCCCTTCTGTTCTCAGGATGCTATTTCATCATTTCTAACATATTCTTTATATAGCTAACCATGTCCCTGTCACTTCATCTTCTGCCATCTTCATTAGTGCCTTCAAAATCCCAGCTGAACTACATGATCCTTCACCTATATTGTATCCTAATTATCCTCTAGATTTCAGCTCAACATTGATTCTTTAGGGAACCCTTTCCTAACCACCCAGACAAAGTCAATCCCATAATTATAAGCTTTTGTAACACTGGGTTTTTCTAGCAAGCCCTTACCACAAAAATAATTTTATTTTTATTTGTATGATTATTTGATTAACTTTCATCTCCCCATATAGACTTTAAATGAAGGCAGTAATGTGTCTAGGTTTTGCTCACCTTTTTTATTACCAATGCCTGACATATATTTGGCACTCAATAAACACTAGTAAATGGATAAATCATACTAAAAATGATAAAAAGCTTACTATGTTCCAAGCACTTTACATTTCCTCATCCCTCCCCTAACCCTGAAAAATAGGTATTACTATCTTCATTTTAGATACAAAGAAACTGAGATTCTGAGAACTTAAATGCAATACCCAAGGACAAACTCTTTATAAGGAGTGCAACTGAAATTCAACCCATAATCTGCCTGAGTCAAGACCTCTTCTTGTGAATTTCTGGTCAAGATGGTAGCATAGGTAAACACTGTAGTCACCTCCTCCCACAACCACATCAAAATTACAACTAAACTATAGAACAACCATCACTCAGAACCACCAGAGATCTAACTGAATGGAAGTCCTACTACTATGGAATTAAAGAAGAAACTACATCCAGACTGGTAGGAGAGGTAGAGACATGGAACAGGCTGGTCCTACACCCACATGAAGTGAATAAAAATCAGGAGGGATAGCATGGCTCCAGAGGACCCCCTGAGGAGCATGAGATTGTACCCCTACACAAAGACCCCCTGCCTAGGTTTCTAGTGCCAGAAAAAGAAGTCCCCTCAACTTCTGGCTGTAAAAACCAGTGGGTATTATGGCTGAGGAAAGCAGAAACTTCTGGACCCAAGGCAGTTCCTCCTAAAGGGCCCGCACACAGGGACTTACTTAAATTCACTCCTTCTGAACTCCAGTGCTGAGGCAGCAGCTTGAAAGGCACCAGGAACATACAGAGAGGAACCAAAGTGTCTGGCATCAGGGTTAGGGTTGAAGGGGCAGCTTCTTCCAGACAGAAGTGCTGCCAGAGATCACTGTTTCTTTGTGGGTGCCATATCTGAGACTCCATCAACCTGGCTCAAACTGTTTGCACCACCCAGTGATTCCCTGAGGCCCTACCCAACCCAAGCTGTTTACAGTGGCTTTTCCATACAACTGTCTTGTCTTGGCTTCAGATTATCCTAAATTCTCTCAAACAAGCAGCATCTGGACTCAACAAGCTCCATGTCTCTCCTCTCTCTAAGATGCTCCAGGCCTGACACAAGCAGCAGTTGGCCTGGGTTCACAGCTTGGCCTCACTTATGCACCTCTAAGCTCAGCACAAGTAGCTGCCATCTGCAGATCACTTTGTAGCTTATGCCAGGTGGCTCCACATGGGACACAGGTGGTGGCTGACCTTGTTCTGCACCTCCCAGGAGGCGCCAGAGCTAGTGCACTCAGTGGACAGCTTCAGGCCACATCAAGCACTACCATCCAACCACCTCCACAAGCTACATATTCACAGGCACACAGTCAGAAGGCACCAGAACCCTGCTGAAGGAAGTTCTGCTCTTTAGGGTGAACCCCTGCAAAACTGATCCTCTAAGATTGGTGAAGGTCAGTGGTCTATAGTCACAGCCAGTCCATGCAGCACATTTGCCTGGGTAAATCCCTCCCATTGACATACCAACAGCAATCAAGTCTCAACTACAAGGGGAGAGTGTATAGCCCACATGGGCCACTTTGAGTACCCCGCTTGGGCAATAGGGGAGGCTGTGCCACTGGACCCTACAGGACACCTACTACATTAGGCCACTCTACCAAGACAGGGAGTCATAGAAGCTCTACCTAATACATAGAAACAAACATGGGGAGGCTGCCAAAATGGGGAGACAAAGAAACATGGCCCAAATGAAAGAACAAAACTCCAAAAAAGGAACTAAATAAAATGGAGAAAATCAATCTAAAAGATGCAGAGTTCAAAACACTGTTTATAAGGATGCTCAAGGAAATTAGTGAAGACCTCAACAGCATAAAATAGAACCAAACAGAAATAAAGGATACACTAATTGAAATAAAAGACAATTTACAGTACAGTGGATGAATCCAAGAATCAAATCAGTGATTTGGAATATAAGGAAGCAAAAAACACCCAATCAGAAGAGGAAAAAGAAGAGAATCCCACCCAAAATGAGGATAGTGTAAGCAGCCTCTAGGACAACCTCAGGCATATCAATATTCACATCATGGGGGTACCAGTAGGAGAAGAGAGCAAGTAATTGAAAATGTATTTGAAAAAATAATGACAGAAAACTTTCCTACCTTGGTGAAGAAAATAGATATACAAGTCCAGGAAGTGCAGAGAAACAAGATGGACCCAAAGAGGTCCACATCAAGACATATTATAATTAAAATACCAGAGGCTAAAGACAAAGAGAGAATCTTAAAAGCAGCAAGAGAAAAGCAATTAGTTACCTACAAGCAAGCTCCCATAAGACTGTCAGCTGATTTCTGAAAAGAAACTTTGCAGTCCAGAAGGGATTGGCAAGAAATATTCAAAGTAGTAAAAACCAAGGACCTACAACCAAGATTACTCTACCCAGCAAAGCTATCATTTAGAATCAGGAGAGAAAAAGAACTTCCCAGACAAGAAAAAGCTAATGAAGTTCATCACCACCAAACCAGTACTATATGAAATGTTAAAGGGTCTTCTTTATGAAGAAGATCAAAAAATATGATCAATCAAATGGCAATAAATACATATTTATCAATAATTGAACCTAAAAATAAATAAATAAATAAATAAACAAACAAACAAACAAGCAGAACAGAAACAGACACTATTTTGATGGCTGCTAGGTGGGAGGGACTTTAGAGAGATGGGCAAAATAGGTGAAGGGATTAAGAAATTCAAATTGGTTGTCACAGAATAGTCATGAGGATGTAAAGTGCAGTATAGGGAATATAATCAGTGATAATTCAACAACTATGTATGGTCTCAGATGGGTGTAAGATTTATCAGGATGATCAATTATTGTTATGTCATTTCTAATCATTGTGGGTATACCTAAAATGAATATAATAATGTATGTCAACTGCAATTAAAAATCAAAAATGATTAAAATTTTCAAAAATGACAACCAACACACACACACACACACACACACACACACACACACACACAAAGCCTTTCCTTGTGTATCACTTTCTGTAGAAAATTTTAAAATCTAATATCAGTACTGTTTGGTTTTTCATATGTATCATATTGTTAAACTCAGTAAAACTCCTTATTGCAGTATATTTGTTTTTCTAGGGGCATAATTTGCATTCAATGAAATGCAAAGTTCTTAAGATTTTAATCAGCTTTAACAAATGCATATACCCATGTAACCCATGCCTCCAGCAAGATTCACAGTATTTACTATCATTGGTTGTCTTGTGCGCCCTCACTTTCAATCCTATCCCCTCCTTTAGAAGTAATTTTTCACATTTGGCTCTTTGTTCCTGTTTTAGAACTTCGTAGAAATAGATTCATTCATATTTTTGTATTGTTTCATAGATTAGTCATTCATTCCTTTTTATTGCTAGTATTCCATTAGATAAATATACATTTTATTTGATTTATATATTCACCTGTTAGCAGACATTTGTGTTGTTTCCAGTTTGAGTCTATTATTCATAAAGATTCTATGAACATTCTTGTACATGCCCTTTTGTTGACATGTGTTTTCATTCTTCTCAGGTAAAACCTAGAACTGGAAAAGCCAGATCACAGGTTAGGTATATATATATTTACCTTTTTAAGAAACTGCCAAACATTTGTTAAAGTGGATGCACCTTTTCACACCCATATCAGCAATGTAAGAGAATTCCAACTGCCTCACATTCTCACCAATATTTGGGATTGTTGATCATTCTAGAGGGTATTATGTTATCTCACTATGTTTTTTATTTGCATTTACCTGATGATTAACCATGCTCGGAATTTTTTCTTATGCTTGTTGGGCATTTGTATGTCTTCCGTTTTGTAGTATCTATTGAGTCTTGTGCTCAATTTTGTTGTTTTTTTTACACTAAACTGAGAGGAAGGGAAGGAGGAAAGGAAGGAGGTGGAGAGGGAGGAAGGGAGGGAGAGGGAAAGGAGTAAAACTGGTCCTTTCATCAAGCAACTCCACAAGAATCTCTAGTGGCTTCCAACCAAACTGAGATCTAGGCCAGATGCAAATTTCCAAGTTCAATATTACTTCCTGGTCTCATGAAGGAGCTCTTTTTATGCTCGGCTGAAATAGAAACCTCCCTATCTGATCCTAAGTCTATCTGAATGCCAGAAACAGTGGAGTGATATATAAGGGCATGCCAGATAGATAAGGAAAACACCCCTGCCTTCAAGGCAAAAGCACCCCATTTAACAAAGAAGCACAAGCAGGAGGGAAGTGTTATTATACCATGAAGGCAAAGGTAATTCCAAAATAGGCAGAGACTTCAGCACCTACAGAAAAAATTCCTTAATGATCAGTGGTGCATCTCAGAAAAAGGACTTCCAACATGATGTCAGGTAAAATATTAGCCATCTCCATGTGGAAACTCTACATCTAATGACACCTTAATTTTCTTAACCACCATGCTCAGCCTGCACTGAAATGACACCACAATCCAGTTAGAAAAGGAGTCCTTAACTGTCAGATGTTTTTAATTCTACCAATAAGTTCAAAAGTACAACTTTTCCTAAAAGGTTGTGAGTGCTCAACCATTTGAGAGCTCAATTATCACGTTTGCCCTTGCAATTAGGAAAAGACTCTCACTAATTGGGTAATTGTGTACCTAAGTGCCCAATTTGTGTGGGCAAATTGAAGGCATAATATATGCAAATCAACCTGCATATAAAATTGTTGTCCCATTAAAGTTAACTGTCATTGCATGTCAATCACAGGGACAGCCAATCATACATACCTCTTTTTGAGTGAATCCTTTTAGCCAAACTGATTCTTTATGTTTGGGTCTCACTAATGATATATAATGATATTGTACAGTTTGTATGACACTTAGTATTAAATAAGAATCATTTCATCTTCCTGGAAAAATTGAGAGGCTACTGAGCTATGGATTATTATAAATTGTTAATGCTTTTTTTCCTCTGAGGGCATAGATCAGCTCTTATCACAGAAGAAGGGGATGTCAGTCCTCTAGAAGAGGGTTCCTGACACCTAAAATATCTGAAGGTTCTGTTTATGGTTCTCAATAGTTACCATATGCCAGACACTGTGCTAAGTGTTTGAGATGCCTTATTTCATTTAATCCTAGAACAGCTTCATGGAGTAGATACTGTTATTAGCTTCATTTTACAGAAGAAGAAAAAAAACTGAGGCACAGAGATATTAAGAGACTTTCTCAAAGTTACAGAGCTACCAAATGGAAAAGCCAGGATTTGAACCTACCTCTTTCTTTTCCACCTCCTACCTCCAACACATCTTCAAGTTCTGTGGATTACATCTGCTTAATTTCTTTCAAATCAAGTTATTCTCTCCATTGCCACTGCCACTAGACTGGCTCTGACCATCCTCATATACCAGCAGTTTTCAAACTGACCTCCCCTATACCACACTTCAGCCAGGGTGATCTTTCTATAATGTAAATCTGACCATGTGACTACTCTTGCTAAAATGCCACTGCCTTCCGCTTTACACAGCAAACAAATCTCATCATGAAACTTTTCAGAAAATCTCAGAGAAGTCACTGGAACATTCTTCTTCAATCAGGCTCTCATCTCCTGCATGCCAATGGAACTGCTCTTGCTAACAGCCCCTGTGACTCCACACACCAATGCCAGATAGATTGTCAGTTCTCATGGCACTCAGAGTCGCAGGATCATTTTACACAGCTGATGGTCTTTTTGCTGGTTTCTTCTCCACTTTGATTCCTGGAAACCACAACTGCTTTCCCCTTTCCTCACTGGCTGTTCCTTCTCACTATCCCAGGATGCAGTCCTGAATCTCTTCTTTTCTTTATTTACAGTTATTTCCTTAATAAGCTGATTCAACATGAAGGCTTTAAATCCCATCTCTACAATAAGTTCTTTAAAAAGTGATCCTCCAGACCTAACTTACATCTTGAACTTCATGCTCAAATTCCCAATTACCTAGCTCAGTCTCTACTTGGGTATCTAATAGACATCTCAGATTTAACATGGCCAAACACTGCTGATCTCATCACTTACCCCCACACCTGTTACTCCTGCAGTCGCCCCTCTCAGCACATGGCAAGTCCTTCATTCCAGTTGTTCAACAGTCATCTTTCCTCATCTTTAACTCAAGTCTCACATAAAATACATCAGTTATTCCTGTCTGTTCTAGCTTCAAAATATATATCCCCAACCTGACTGCTCTTCACTACTTCCACTGCAAGCACTGTGATCCAAGCCACCATCACGTCTCACCTGCTCTACCGACATAACTTCTGTCTCCCTGCTGTCACCCTTACTCCCCAATATCTATTCTCACCCCAGTGATTTTCCTGCACACTTAGAAAAAGAATGCTAAGTCTCTCCAACTTCAGTTCTTTCTTTCCAGGCTCTCCATATGCATGTAAAATTATAATTATACTTTAGCCAACCTCCTAGCCACACATATTTTATACCCTGCTTAGTTCTCCTATTCTAATTCCATCCTACAATGCATCTGATTTCCCTATTGGTCAATAATACACATTAAATAATAATAACCACAGTTATCCTTTACTGAACACTTAGTGTGTAAAGCATTTCTCTCACTTGGTCAGTTGCATTCTAGTACTTTAAAAAAGTCCATCATGTCTGGAATTGCTCCACTGGGCTCAGCATGATGCTCAGGTTTATTTTACTTTGGCAATAAGTGATTTCTTCAGTAAGTACTGGGCTCAAAGTGACCAAAAGCAGCCACAGCCATAGCTCTATTGATTTTGTCTCACTTAACTCTCATATCTCCCAGACTCCTAAGGACTTACAGGCCACCATTATGTGACCTTCAACAGAGACCAAAGCCCAGTGCCCAGGTAGGGATAAGTTGTTTTACTGAAGCTCCATGCTTCTCTGTATCCTGCTTTCAAGCTAAGTAACAGAGAATGGAATGAAGCCTCCACATCAGTTCAAATTCACTAGAAAGGACCAGACAAATCAGTTCCCCAATAAGGGCCTTATTCCCTTTAATTGTGGAAATTAGGGATGTGTGCCATGTTCTTCTTTACTAACAAAAACTCTTCTTTACCAGCAGAACCCATATATTGTCCAGAATGACTGACAAACATCTTATAAGGACTCTCTTGCAGTTAAGAATGAGCATGTGACTCAGTTCTGGCCAATGAGACATAAGTAGAAGTTTACAGGGTGGGGCTTCTGCAAAAGCTATTATTTTCTTAATAAAAATGAAATAAACTCTACAACTCTTGCCCTTCCTTTCCTTTCTGGTGTAAGGACAAGAGTTTAATGTCTAGGCTTTGTCTAGCACAATGCCTAGACATTAAAAAAGGCATCTTATGTCCTTTTTTACAAAGATAAAGGCAAAGGATGCTTGGTGAAGAACAAAGACAAAGGAGCTCGGGTCCTTGGCAGCTTTTCTGGATCCCCACACAGGGCTGGATTACTTAAATATCTCCAAACTTTTCATTACATGCAGGAAATATAATTTTTCCTAATTTAAAGCACTATTTTTAGGTGCTCTGTCTCATGAATCTGAAAACAATTCATTTGATATTTTCTATTGCTGTCCCTCTTAACCATCTAAATCTCTGAAATATCTCATTAGGAAATATCTCCTACTTTGCTGAATTCATTTATCAGATCTAGCAGTCTCTTGGTAGAATCTTTGGGGTTCTCATTGTACAGTATCATGTCATCTGCAAATAATGACAGTTTTACTTCTTCCTTTCCAATTTGAATGATTTTTATTTCTTTTTGTCTGATTGCTGGGGCTAGGACTTCCAGAACTATGTTGAATAAGAGAGGTGAAAGTGGACATCCCTGTCTTGTTCCCAATCTTAAGGGGAACTCTTGTAGTTTTTCCCCACTGAGTATGATGCTGGCAGTGGGTTTGTCATAGATGCCTTTATTATGTTTAGGTAGGTTCCCTCTATTCTCACTTTGCTGAGAGTTTTTATCATAAATGGGTATTGGGTTTTATCAAATGCTTTTCTGCATCTATTGATATGATCATATGGTATTTATCCTTCATTTTGTTTATGTGATGAATCACACTTGTTGAATTGCAAATGTTGCACCAACCTTGCATTTCTAGAACAAATCCCTCTTGATCATGGTGTATGACCTATGATCTTTTTGATGTATTACTGTATTTGGTTTGCTAATATTTTGTTGAGGATTTTAGCATCTACATTCATCAGTGATATTGGCCTATAATTTTCTCTCTCTCTCTCTCTTTTTTGTAGTGTCTTTATCTGGTTTTGGAATTAGAATATAGCTGGCCTTGTAAAATGAACTTGGGAGACTTCCCTCTGCTTAAATATTTTGAAATAGTTTGAGGAGACATGTTAGTTCTCAGAATGTTTGGTAAAATTCACCTGTGAAGCTATTCGGTTCAGGGCTTTTGTTTTTTGGGAGTTTTTTAATTACTGCTTCCATTTCACTAGGTGTAATCTGTCTGCTCAGATTCTCTGATTCTTCCTGACTTATTTTTGGAAGACAATATGTTTCTAGGAATTTATCTATTCCACCCACATTGTCCAGTTTGTTGACATATAGTTAGTTGTTCATAGTATTTTCTTACAATCCTTCTATGGTGTAATTCTATGGTGTCAGTTGTTAATTCTTTCATTTCTGATTTTATTTATTTGGGTCACCTCTCTTTTTTTCTTGATGAATCTGATTAAAAGTCTGTCAATCATGTTCACCTTTTCAAAGAACTAGCTCTTGGATTCATTGATCGTTTCACTTTTTTTAGACTCTATTTTGTTATTTCTGCTCTGATCTTTGTATTTCCTTCCTTCTACTCATTTTGGGCTTTATTAGTTGTTCTTTTTCAAGTTCCTTTAAGTGTGAAGTTAGATCATTTATTTGAGCTTTTTCTTGTTTTTTTTTGTTTTTTGTTTGTTTGTTTTTTTTCGATAGACCTGTCATGCTATGAATTTCTCTCTTATAACTGTTTTCCCAGTGTCCCAGATTTTGGGTTGTAGTGTTTTCATTTTCACTCATTTTGAGATATCTTTCAATTTCTTTCTTGATCTCATTGTTGACCCATTCATTGTTTAATAACATGTTATTTAGCTTCCATGTCCTTGTGTGTTTTTCAGTGTTCTTGTGATTGATTTATTGTTTCATACTATTGTGATCAGACAAGATGCTTGATATAATTTCAATCTTCTTAAATTTATTGAGACTTGTTTTGTGTCCTAGCATGTGGTCTATCCTAGAAAATGTTCCATGTGCACTTGAAAAGTATGTATATTTTGCTGCTTTGGGGTGAAATTCTCTGAAGGTATCTGTTCAATTCATTTGGTAACAAGACCCCTATATATGCTGCCTTCCAGAGACCCATCTCAGATTGAAAAATACACACAGACTAAAAGTAAATGACATTTGATCTAGTTTGTCATTTAAGACTACTGTTTCCTTCTTGATATTCTGTCTGGAAGTCCTATCCATTGAAGTCAGTGGGTGTTAAAATCCCTGACTATGACTGTATTTCTGTCCATCTTTCCCTTTTTGTCCATCAAGACTTGCTATACATATTTATATGCTCCTATATTGAGTACATAAATGTTTACTATGGTTATATTCTACTGCTGAATTGTTCCCTTTATCATTGTGCAACATTCTTCTTTGTCTCTTACTATACTTAGTTTTAAAGTCTATTTTGTCAGATATAAGTATTGCTACCCCATCTTTTTTTCTTTTCCATTTGCATGAAATATCTTTTTCCATCCCTTTACTTTTAGTCTGTGTGTATCTTTCTTTTTTAAAAAAATATATTTTATTGATTATGCTATTACAGTTGTCCCATTTCCCCCCTTCACTCCCCTCCACCCTGTACTCCCTCTCCCACCCATATCCCCCCCTTTAGTCATGTCCATGTGTCATACTTATAAGTTCTTTAGCTTCTACATTTCTCATACTATTCTTGCCCTCCCCCCATCTATTTTCAACCTACAATCTATGCTACTTATTCTCTGTACCTTTTCCCCTCTCTCCTCCTCCCACTCCCCTGTTGCTAACCCTCCATGTGATCTCCATTTCTGTGATTCTGTTCCTGTTCTAGTTGTTTGCTTAGCTTCTTTTGGTTTTACTTTAGGTGTGGTTGTTGATAATTGTGAGTTTGCTGTCCTTTTACTATACATGTTTTTTCTTTATCTTCTTTTCTTAGATAAGTCCCTTTAACATTTCATATAATAAGAGCTTGGTGATGATGAACTCCTTTAACTTGTCCTTATCTGAGAAGCACTTTATCTGCCCTTCCATTCTAAATGAGAGCTTTGCTGGGTAGAGTAATCTGGTATATAGGTCCTTGTCTTTTATGACTTGGAATATTTCTTTCCAGCCCCTTCTTGCCTGTAAGTTCTCTTTTGAAAAATCAGCTGACAGTCTGATGGGAACTCCTTTGTAGGTGACTGTCCCCTTATCTCTTGCTGCTTCTAGGATTCTCTCCTTCATTTTTACCTTGGCTAATGTAATTATGATGTGCCTTGGTGTGTTTCTTCTTGGGTTCAACTTCTTTGGGGCTCTCTGAGCTTCCTGGATTTCCTGGAAGTCTATTTCCTTTGCCAGACTGGGGAAGTTCTCCTTTATTATTTGTTCAAATACGTGTTCAATCTGTTGCTTTTCCTCTTCCCCTTCTGGTACCCCTATAATTCGGATGTTGGAATGTTTAAAGATGTCCTGGAGGTTCCTAAGCTTCTCCTCATTTTTTTGAATTTTTATTTCTTCATTCTTTCCTGTTTTTTTTTTCTTCCTTCTGATCCACTCTATTGTTTTGAGTCCCATTTTCCTTCTCATCACTATTGGTTCTCTGTGCATCTTCTTTCATCTCTTTTATAGTAACCTGCATTTTTTCATCTAATTTGCACCCAAAATCAACCAATTCTGTGAGCTTCCTGATCAGCAGTGTTTTGAACTGTGCATCTGATAGATTGGCTATCTCTTGGTCACTCAAAAGGATGAGCCCTGGGGCATTGACCTGTTTTTCTGTTTGAGACATGTCTCTCTCTCTCCTTTTTTTTTGGGGGGGGGGGGTCTGGTTGCTCCTGTTACGGTGAGGGGCAGAGCCTTAGGTGTTCACTGGGGCCAGGCACCCCAGTCACTAGATTGTGACATTGTATGTAGTGGTGGGGGCCGGGGGGGAGGGGCGGGAGGGAACAATGGCGGTAGCTCCGCTCTCCTAGGACCTCCGTCCCTTCCCTGGGATCCTGGGCTGCACGCTCTGCCCTGGTCTACAATCACCGCCTCACTGGGTCCGCCAGCTGCTGCTCACTGCGATCATGAGTGCCCCGGATGCCCCTCATGTTCCCAGTTGCCATATGCGCCCACTGCTCTCCGCTCTCCACACCGCGACCCATGTTGCAACTCACACTGGCTGCTCCTCTCTACCCCTCCTACTGGTCTGGATGAAAGGGTCTACTTCAACTTCTTGGCTGTCCGACTTCCATTCAGATAAATTCTCTATCAGTTCTGGGTGTTATTCTGCCTCTAAATTGTTGTTCCAATCTTGGTTGTGTGTGGAGGTATGGTGCATCCACCTATGCCTCCATCTTGCCGGAAGTCCTGTGTGTATCTTTCAATCTGAGATTCGTTTCTGGAAGGCAGCACATATATGGGTCTTATTTTCTTATCCATTCAGCTACCCTATGTCTTTTAGTTGGAGCATTTAAGCCATTTACATTTAAGGTGATTGTTGATAGATATGTATGTAGTGCCATCTTATTATCAGATTGTTTTCCTATGTTTTTTTATTTTTCATCTTCTTCTTCTCCTTCTTCTTCTCAAATTAAGCTCTTTAAAATTTTGTTGCATTATTGGTTTGGTGTTAACAAACTCCTTTAGCTTTTCTTGTCCGGTAAGCTGTGGGAGAACTCCATCCTGCAGAGTTTCTCCTGGCTGCCGCAGATGAGAACAAATCATCCTGGACACAATCTTGTTGTTCTGGCAGGACAAGGGGTGGCAATTCCCTCTAGTGGAGAATGCTTCAAGCCCTTCTCCCAAATGGCTTTTATTGGGAATGGTATGTGTAGGTGTATTCATGCATAGCTCACCAATCAATGTCAAAAGTCTATAGTCATACAAAACAGGTATTATCTACAGATAACAATTGAAGGAACACAGAGATTCATCATAGGTCAGGGTCTGTGAGATATGCTGATGCCAGATGGTCTCTAAGATGTGTTTCATGAGATAAGGAGTTTATTCCTTATGCCTTAAACTTAAATAACCAGTTTATTTCAACAGGGCTTATCACTAGGCAGAGCAAACTTCAAAGGATAAAATGTACACTTCAGGCCTGATTCCCATGGGAACCCTTGGTGTTAGAGTTGGGTCATGCCTGCCACCCACGTTACCTGGTTTTCCAGGGAAACTTACTAGCCCCTTTCAGGGCTTACTCTCATGGGGCTACAGTCTCTGAAACTACATGGAGTGGTCCCCAAATAAGGAGTAAGCTCCTTATTTCTCCTTCAATTTTATTTTTTAAAGATTTTATTTATTTTTAGAGATAGGGAAAGGGAGGGAGTAAGAGAGAGAGAAACATCAATGTGTGGTTGCCTCTAGCACACCCAATACTGGGCACATGGCCTGCATGTGCCCTGACTGGGAATCAAGTCAGCAATGCTTTGGTTCACAGGCCTGCTCTCAATCCACTGAGCCACACCACACAGGACCTCTCCTTCCATTCTAATGATAGCCCTGCTGGGTAAAGAGCCTTGTTTTGGTGATTGCTTTTCATCACCTTGAATATTTCACACCGCTCCCTTCTAGTCTAAAATGTTTCTCTTGAGTAATCAGATGACAATCTAATGGGTGCTCCCTTGTAGGTAACTACCTGCTTTTCTCTTGTGGCTTTTAGGGTTCTCTACTTGTCTTTAAGCCTTGTCATTTTAATTATGATGTGTCTCAGTGTAGGCCTCTTTAGGTCCAACTTGTTTCAGACTCTCTGAGCTTCCTGGACTTGTATATCTTTTTCCTTCAACAGATTATGGAAGTTTTTGGTCACTATTTCTTCAAATAAGTTCTTGATCTCTTGTTCACTCTCTTCTCCTTCTGGTACTCCCATGATGCAAATGTTGTTACATTTCATATTGTCCCAAAGATTTCTTAAGCTCTCCTCACTTTTTTTAATTCTTTTTTCTTTTTCTGTTCTGTTTGAGTGTTTTTTCCTACCTTGTCCTCCAAATCATTGATTTGGTCCTCTGATTCATCTAACCTACTGTTTATTCTTTCCAGTATATTTTTTGTTTTAGATATTGCATTCTTTATTTCTGACTGGTCATTTTTAATGGTTTCTACATCTTTTTTAATGCTGTTTAGTATCCTTATTATCATTATTCTAAATTATCTGATAAATGGTTGCCTCCATTGCATCTAGTTCTTCTTCTGGAGAATTATCTTGTTCTTTCATTTTGGCTCTTTTTTGTTGTTTTCCCATTTTGGCTGGTTCTTTGTGTTTGTTTCTCTGTATTAGGTCAATCTACAGACTTTGGTGCAGTCCTATGTCAAACAGTACCTGTGACTGGCCCTGGGCAATCTGTTTGGAGCTATCAGCCATCCACAGCTTGTGACTCCCTCTGCTGGGCCTGTTTGTGGTGCACCAAGGCCAGCTTTAACCAGCACTGAGCCCAGAGTGGAGTCAGCTAAAGTCTCAGTGCTCCCAGAGATCTGCCTCTACCTGCAGGCCTTTTATAGGGTTAATCAGTGAAAGTCTTTCCACTGTACTCCTCAGCAGCCCTGCTTAAGCTCCATAGGATGGGACAAGAGTGATTCCTATGGGTGGCACTATTGTTTCCCCTCAGACTAATACCACTGGAGGGGAGTGCTGTGCCTGAGAAAAATGGTCCCTATAGTATGAGGAATGACTCAGCACAGGGATCCTGGTGGCTGTTCCTTCAGTTCTCTCTCCAGAGCCATCAACCCCTGACTCTCCTCATGCATGTCTAGTCCACTCTGCCCTCGCTCTGCCAGAGCCCAGTGTCAGTGGCTGCAAATGGAATATTGTGCATTGTACCTTTAAGACACTATCTGCTTCTCTAGGTGTCTCTCCCTGGTGGACACAAACCCTACTGCTTTTCATAGCCATATGTTATTTGGGTTCCTTTTCCACTTCTGGTACTGTAAACTGGGGAGCCCAGTTTGGAGTTTAGACCCCACACTTCTCAGAGGGACTCTCTCAGCCACTGAAATATCCCTCCAGGACTTCAGCTGCCACTTGTGGGAGCCCAGCCAGCCCTCTCTGTTGGGCTGAGAAGGCACACAAATGTGCCTTCTGTGTACTCTGTTCCAGTCTCATTGTAGTGATGTGGTTTTTTCAATACATTTGTGGTTACAAGCTTCTCTCTAACTAGTGTTCAGTTGGTTATTCAGGATGTTTTTTCTATAATTTAGTGGTAAATCCAGTTTGGTGCTGGGAGGAGGTTAGTGTAGCTTCCATTTATTCCACTACCATCTTGGAACTCTGACAAATTTCTGAATAAGGAGAAATCTTGGGCAATAGAGAATTGCCTCATTGCTCTTGAATCCATATGAAAGAATAAGATTAGTTTGGTCACCTTATTTCCCTTCAGGCATCAAGCCCTTTTTACATAAGTAATGGAAAAGTTCAATCAATTTCCAAGAGAATACATGAGAACAACTATATTTGAGAATGAGAGAGGATAATACTATTAAGAACCCTGAATAATTGAAACAGTGTACAACATTGGTGGTTTAGTCTTTATAATTCTCTTTCAAAACAAAGATTCCATCTCTATCCCTCTCAAAAAAAACACAAAACTGGATATCCAAGCATATAGAAATTATCTTATGAATTACATCTCTGATAGCCTAGAGATGCCTATGTGTGAAACATCAGCCAAGAAATCATTTCAATCAATTTCCTGCATGTGGGCATAGATGCTCCTAGGAAATGGGGACAGCTAAGCATTTGGTTTGCAGGTTCTCTTTTCCCCCAAACAGGTCTTTGAGAAGGAATGATGAAATCTCAACTAGTAATTTCACTGCGCACTCACTATAACAGGATTTCTTAACCTCAGCACTATTGACATTTTTGGCTGGATAATTGTTGTGGGGCTGTCCTGTGCATTGCAGTATGGTTAGCAGAATCCCTGGCTTCCACCCACTAGATGCCAATAGCATCCCCACCACCACCGCAACTAGGTTATAATGAGGTAGGCAGGCTACTCCCTGGGCTCAGCTGACAGGAAGCCAAGACTTGCTTAACTGCTCTCAATATCTTCCCTACCCCTTAGGCCAAACCGCCAATCAACAACTAAACTAAAGGGTGTTACTGACTACAAGATTTATTTCAGAGGGCTTAAGGTCTTCCCCTTTGTTCATACATACAAACTAGCAAGGAAAACTGTCCTTTTGGTGACCTTCCCTCATTGAAATACTAAAAAAACGCACTCCTAGGAGGGGATTTAACATGCTAATGAGACATGATGCAAGAAAAAGCATGTAGTTCCACTAAGCAAGTGCCAAGCCCCCCACCTCTACATACTTAAATGTCACTTTCCTTGCCTAAGCCTCTTTACAATTCTCCCCAACCTTTGGGAAGCAGCCTATTTTCTTTCCCTTTACTGTGCTGGCTTCCTTGTGTACAAGGTAATTAAACCTTCTTTCTCTGTATCAATTTGTAATGATTTCTTTTGATTTCTATCCTGGGAGATCACAAGAAACCAGAGCACCAGTAACAATAACTCTCCCAGGAGACAACATTGTCCTACATGAGGCCACTGCCTGGAGGCAGCAAACTTCAGCTGTACTGATTTTATTTGAGAATGAACTTGGAGTATTAGGTCCCATGTACCCCTGAATCACATGTCACTCATTTTTACTAATGTTCACCTGGGTAACTGGTCACCTTGTAGAGTGAAATTAGCTCAACCCTAACCACACATAGAAAAATAATGTACACATAATTGCACCACCATAGACAAAAAGGCATGTGTTTATATTTATTACTTTAATTAAAAACAACTCATTAGGACAAAAACCATACAAGTTCCTTCTCTGATGCTGCACTTTTCTGATTTCCTCCTAATTCATGGCAGCTCCTCCCACAGGTTCTTAGACAATTCTTCCTCTTCTTCTTACCCCACCTGTCAAACTCCTCAGATCACAGACTCAGGACCTCATCTTTTCTCTCTATATACCCATGGCTTTAACTACCACCTTTATCCTGATGATTCCAAAGTTCTCTGTTTGGCCTAGACTTCCACTCTGAATTCCAGACTTGTATATCTGACTATCTACTTGACATCTTTCTTAGATATCTCCCAACATCTTATACTTAACAAAAATTTTTAAAACTCTTTATTTCTCTCCCCCAAATTATTTCATGTCTATTCTTTCCCCCATTTAAGAAAATGGAACCAACATCCCTAAAGTTGTCCCGTCAGAAACCTAGGAGTCATCCTTAAGTGTCTTCCTCTTCGCTCCCCTCAAACTTATCTATTAGCACATCCTAAACCCAACTCTTCCTCTCTATCCCTCTCTCTGCTGCTACTACTGCCTCAGACTTGGGGCCACTCCTCTGCTTAACTCCAGGAAGGAAGCATTGTTTATATCATTGTGTAAGTGAGTGGTACCCCCTAGAGTGGTGCATTGATAAACTTGCAAGACCATAAACATCAGTTCAGACTCCCTAGTCCAAGTTACCAACATCTGTCGCCAGAATGAATATAACTTCTTAACAGTACATTCTGCTTCTACTCTGTCCCTAATAATTCATTTTCCAAACAACAACCAAGAATGATCTTTTTAAAAATGTATATCAAGTCATATTACTCTGCAACTTAAAACCATTTGGTATCTTCTCATTATTCTTCACACAAAATAATCCAAACTCCTCTCTGTGACTCCAGGGCTTGCCTAATCCAGGTCTTCAAAATCTCTTCAGTTTTATCTTTTGACCCCTCTGTTCCATTCTAACAATTTTTTATGTTCCCCAAATATAACAAATCTTTTCCTGCCCCAGGACCTTTTCACATGCTGCTCTCAGCACCTGGAATACTCCTCCCACTCTTTACCCCCAACAATTCACATGACTGAATCCTTCTCATTTCTCAGTCTCAGTTTAAGTTGACCTGACCTACCATTATAAATGAGGTCCTTTCCACAGCACAAGCCCTCAGAATATTCTTCACATTTTAACCACCTAATGCCAAACTTTTTGTTCATGGCTGCATTCCCAGAACTAAGGACAGCACTAGGATCATATTTGGCACCCAAAAAAATGCTTCTTAAGTTACATGAAAACATGAATCTCACCACTAGCATATAATCAGTTAAAACTTTGGTGTATGCCATTTCTAGGCCTTAATCATATTTAACTTTAATAATCATGTTTTTTTAAAACTGTAGGATGGAGAACCTGGTTAAAAAAATGCATGGACACTTAAAAAGTATATATGATTCTGGTGTCAGCTCAAATATAATCTCCCTAGGGTCTCCTTTGATTGGCATGACTGAGACTCTACCTTCAATAACTACTACATAATCTTGATTTAGTTTCTTTATGACATCGCCACCAGCCAAATCATCTTTTATTTGTTTGTTTTCCTGTCTCCCCTGACTAAAATGTAAGCTCAATGAAGGCAGGGAATAAATTCATCTTACTTAGTGCTGAATGCTCAGTGCCTTAATAATGTCTGGCTAAGAGCAAGAACTCGACATATGTTTGTTGAATGATGAATGAATGTCTGACATTTATCTGCCCAGAAAGCATTCTGAGCCAGATGCAAACTATCAGGCAGACTTAAGGAGGAGCCCTTTCATTGCATTTAACATTTCAAGGCCATCATCAGCTTCACAGAGGCACTGACATGCTAAAGATGGGCTCTGTCCACAGCTGTCCATGCACTTGGCTCTAACCCTTGCAGAATATAGAGTGACATTTGTACTGACACAGGATGAAGCCTTGGCCTCTCTGGTGTGAAAAGGGGACTCCATGTCTCATCCGTTGAGGACAGCAAGTCTGCTCCCTCCATTGGCTGATCAGACTAACAGCAAATCTGAACCCGAGTCAGTGTGTTAATGCTGTGGTGTCAGAACCCCATGAGTTAAAAATGAAGATGGTACCAAGGGAAGTAACAGAACCCGAGAATGAGACCAAGACTGTCCTGAGCCAGAGGAGATGGAAGAGAGTCCAGGAAATACTAACACACAATACATTCAGTGTTTTCCTTTTTCTTATTCTAATCCTTGGCAGTATGGCTCACTTCACCAGCCTGACTAGGGTTAAAAAAATGATGTTTCATTGTTTCAGCTGATGATGTTGCAAACCAGATGTCACAGAGGTGGCTCCTGGGCCAATTCCAGCTCATAGATATGTTCTGTTTGGCCTTTGTGGCATTTTTAAAATTTTTGAATTATTGGCTAAAAATTTTTAATTGGAAAATTTTGTATTAGAAAAACTAATTTCTGGCTTCTCTTAGAAAATTAGGCCTAGCAACACTAACCCCTTATTCCTATATGCTTGATGGACCCTGCAGGGTTTGGGAAGGGTATGCCTCTCCAGATCCTTCATTTCCTACCTGGTCCCTTCATTTATTTATAACACCTTCCTAACCCCTGAAGGCATCTGAATTTGTTATCCTCCACTTCTCAAAGGAGAAGATGACTTATTCCACTGACCTCAGATTTCCAAAGAAGAGTGCCTATCAAGATGACCGCCCTGCACCTTGGGAAGACTCCCCCCCACCCCCCCACAAAGAGTTAGTTTCAATCTCTAACACCACCCTGTCCTCCCTCTTCTCTATGGGGCAAAATTAACTAATCTAACTGGTGAGATCCTTGGAGATTTGTCCACCAGTGGATAGACTCAGTTTGCCTCACAAGCAAGGAAAGGGGATCTACCCACTCTCTTGGTTCAGTAACCCCCAGTAGAGCTCTGAGGTAAGAAAGCCAGACTTCTTCTCTGCTTCCAAGTGCCCCCAGATCAGGCCTCAGGGTCCTCTCTGGCCTTCTTCTGAGGACACCTCAAGATGCTAAAGCAGGTAATGATCCTCCATTGAGTTGACAGAGTGAGATAATTCCAAAACTGCATTGCCATCCAGTGCTATCAGTGGATGGGTCAAGACATAGATATTGAAGGTAATAGAAAACATCAGATCCAAGCTGTGTTCCCCAGTCTAGTTTCACCAGGGAACTGCATTCTCTGGGACCTGACAGGTCTTTCCTCTTAGTAATAAATATGATGCTTCATTTTTTCCATCTAGCTCCTTGTGAGTGTCCCCTTCTGATTAGAATGGGGACAGTAGCAGGCGGCATTATTCAGAAACTGAATTTTTCAATATGTGTTAAAATACAGTTCTTAGGTTTGGGGGCATTCTTAAAGCCACAGATAAGCAGGTAAATCTTCCTGAAGCATTCAAAGAATTTTACTCAGAGATTCTGAAAGCATGTTTTCAAGTTTCTGAGCTCTTGAAAGTTTTTTTCATAGGCACACTCAAGCACAATTATCTGAATATCATTTTCCCAGGTTGACTAATGTTATTGAGTTTTTCACATTTGAAATTATGATGCATATAACTTTTATGTGCAGGGAAGTAATTGGATAATTAGGTGCTTTCAGTTATTAGGGTATAATCTAAGGATGCATTGAAGTGAGTAGAATTTACAGGGGGAGCAAAGATTATGATAATATCATTGGGTTTCCACATGGCTGGTGGTGATCCAAAGAATTTGATGAGCTTGAGCAAGGATTTCTCTGAGTAAGTCTGAAGATCTATGCACATCTACATTGTTATGAGGTTTTTTATTATATGCACCAGTTTTTTGTGTGTTTTATTTCCTCAGCTTACATCCATTTCCCACAACAGTAAGCAACCAATAACACAAACATACCAGAACTTGTTTTTTGTCTGTTTGATTGGTTTTAGTGTCACTCTTCATGTACCTTTTTGCAGATAATAACTTAAAAATTGCACTGTCAACTTGGAATATGCCTTAGGTTTTAAGAACCAGAAGCTTGAAGAGTAAGCATAAAACCAGTGAAAACAAGCACAACAATCAGAGAGATTTAAAATAACCTGTAATCAACTCTTGCCACAAAAGACTGACAGCAAAACCACAAATCTCTTTCCCCATCAAAACTCCTGGACTAGTGATGGGTTACAATTATAAATGTAGACAGTATGGGTTGTAGCCAAATTACCTACTTAAAATGAATGTTATAGATGAACAACCACAATGCCCATATTTTGTTCTCTAAATACCATTCCCTGATTTTTTTTTAAAAAGGAACCCAATATTTATGCAGAAATAGCTAACTTGAGTCTGGGGCATAAAATGTACAGGATGAAGCTGTAATATTTTATGGCAAAAAGGAGGAAGTTATTGAAACTTAATGAGGTCCAGTCAAACGATACAGAGCCTAACCCAGCCTGAAGGAGCTCCTACTAAAACAAGATGTTTTATTCATACAAGAGGCTATTATTGTGCCAGTCATTTATCTATTGCCTCTCAGCTGTAAGTTTACCTTCTATACTCTGTATTTGATGCTAATTGGGACTCTGCAAACCAAATTTCAAACTCCCGCACTAGCTGGCTTCCTTTTAGTGTCTACTAATAGGAGATTCTATAGGAGGAAGAGGTAAGCGAGTTTCTTTCTGTTTTCCTTCTCCTATAAGTATCATTCCAGCAGCATTCCAGTTCCAATCTCTAGCTTCTGTCCACATTCCCAGTGCCAGCCTTCCTGCAGCCCTTCCTCTCTGAGTTTCTAGGCCCTGGTATACCTTCCTCTTCCTTTTCATCATGTGAAGAGGAAACCAGGCCTCTAACCCACAGATAAATGAAAACAATGTCCACTAATGGTTTGGCCATTTGCTGTTACTTTCTCTAATGATCATGATATTGTTCTATAGGCTGTTAATTATATTAACTGTTAATTTATATCATTCTTGATTATAAAATAACTAAGAAATTTTTCCACAATTTATATGTTATATTTTTGTCAAATATGACAATGCACAAAAAAAGTTTGCATTTGAGCATACATGGCTTCATTTTTATAATCACACACTTTGAAGACATCAGCAATGACTGTGTTATTCACCAATAACACTTTGTCCCAAACAGATTTTCCCCCACCCCTTGGTTTCTCATTGTTCAGTGGGGTGATTTTTAAAAGGTAACATCATTTTAGGTGGTTTTAATACTAGCTTTTGAATAAAACTAGGAGACACCTTGGAAGCATATGCAATTACACAGCTAACTACTGAGGGAAGCTGTTGGTTAGAGTTTTTCAAACTTGAGACTAAATTGTTATGTTTATTCTCAGAGATTAAAACCTGGAAAAGGTGAATTAGTTCCTTGCTCAATGTCAAGGAGAAAGATATGGAGTTGTTCTGCATAGCTGTTCTTTCCAAGCCTGAACAACTTCAGCAACAGCTGTAAGGTCAAACTAGGGACAGCTTCAATACTGGTAAGAAGCCACAGCAATGGAAATGGCAGCAGGAGTTGGAGGATGAAGGTTTGTCATGGAGAGTATGAATTACCTGTGATTCTTAGTTCATTTATATGTGATAAAAATGACAGCCTCAGTAGTGCCAAAAACCAACAGACACTTTCCTCACTGCAAAAGTCCTATGATGAGTATTTCCTGGGACAGTCCCATAGCTTAGACCTTTTGTGTGTGACCCAAGCAATGTGATTTCTCCACTCGAGTGTACATTTGTCTAAATTGCCACCAGAGTCCTGTCCATATGGCTCAGTTGGTTGGAGCTTCATCCCATACACCAAAATGTTGCAGGTTTAATCCCTGGGCAGGTACTCTCACATCGATGTTTCTCTCTCTCTCTCTCTCTCTCTCTCTCTCTCCCTCTCCCTCTCTCCCTCTCTCCCCTCATCTCTCAAATCCATAAACATATCCTCTGGTGAGAATTTTTTAAAAAGTGGTTGTACTGCTCCACTTCTCTGGCAGTTTCTGTGGACTTCTTACCTCTGTGGCTAACCTGATATGCCTCACCATTCAGTGAATAAACCATCCCTTTTCTGTCTATTCATCCTGAACTGTTAAATCAAGGCAGAGAAGAGGGAGGGCCTGGGTACCAAACATTTATCCATTCTCAGCTCTCTTCAAATCAGTTAATTAAATAAGCAGAGTGGTCTTTGAAATTCATCAAGCCAATCATAAAAATTTTCAATGTCTTCACATTGTATTTTAAACTTTTTAATCCTTACCTAAGGATATATTTATTGATTTGAGAGAGAGAAAGAAAGAGTAGAGAGACATCCATGCAAGAAACATTCCCTTCGTGGCCTAAGAATCAAACCTGCAATCTTTTGGTATACAGGATGACACTCCAACTGTGAGCCACATGGCCAGGGCTTCACATTGCATTTTAAACAAACTACAGGTCTCTGACCATGGCCCATGGTGTGAGGGAACCTTAAAGATCTGGTCCCAACTGAGTCTCATTTCACTCTCCATGTTCTAGCCACACTGGCCTCCTCTTTATTATTCAGATACATGAGCTTTTTCTGACAAGGATTCTTGACACATTCTCTTCCCTCTGTTAGAAATCTCTTCCACAGTTCTTTGTAGGCTTGCTCCTTCTCATCCAGCAAGTTTCTAAAAAAAATCCATTTCAGGAAATATACTCTGACCAGCCTATCAAAAGTATCCCATGCTGTGACCTATCACAGCATCATGTACGTTTCTAAACACTACTCACAGTTTATAATTATACATTTAGGAAATTATCTGATTAATATCCCTCTTTCTTGCTAGATGGTAAGCCCCATGAGAATAGAAACCATGACTATCCAGTCTAAGTGTTGGAAAATGTCTTCTGTATGAGACCAAATAATAAATATTCTGGGCTTTGCAGGCCATACAACCTCTGTCACAACTATTCAACTCTATCATCATTGTGTAAAAGTAGTCACAATGATTCACAAGTTAATAAGTGTGTCTGTGTTCTAATAAAACTTATTTACATACTCATGCGATGGGCCAGATTTGGCCCACTAGTCATAGTTTACAGATGTCTAGTCTAGCTCATTGTTATAGCTTCAGTGTCTTGCACAACACCTATCACAGGGTAAGTGAACCAAATAGTCATTAGATGAATGAAAGAATGAATGACCCTAAATCCAGTTTAGGTTAACATTTGGATAAGCTTGGGCTTCAGAATTGGATTTTTCTCCATATTGAACTCTAACTCTTTTTTCTAGTCAGTTTCATTTCTTTCTCTTCAACATTTCCCAACCTGACTTTCATTTGCAGTTTGACAAGTCACTCTCCCTCCTTGAGCTTCACTAAATCTAATCTCAGAACTATTCTTTTCCTGTTCAGTAATGTCTAGATTCATCTTTCATTGACTTGGATTGAACGTGAACATTTTACTCTCATTACTTCTATTCCACTGTACTCAGCAGTCAGCTACATGACAAGTTTCCAGTAAAAAGAAAGAACATAAGGAAGGATTGTGAATTCTATATATGAAAATTAGTACAATGTTTTTGGATGGCAATTTGCCAGTATTTATTAAAATTGGAAAAACTCCTCCCATTCAACCCAACCACTCTTGGGACTTTCTCCATAATTCCCTATACCTGTACCATGGTTCTAGAATCTGATGTGATGCCAGTGTAGACAGTAGGTCTTCTCTGTACTTGGCCAACTATCCATGCAGGCTACCAGTTTTATCCACATTGTCTTATCTTTAGTTAACTTCATTCTCTGCTGCCTCCAAGCCAAGCTTATAGAACATATATAGAAGTCTTACAGAAATGGTTGTGGTCCTCTGTGGTAGGCAGCTTCTGCCATGGCCCCTGGTAGTCTTGGAGACTAGACTCTACCTCCTAGACTCTACCACCTCATATTCATGCCCTTGTGTAATCACCTTTCCTTGAGTGTAGACTGAACCTAGTGACTGGCTCTAACAAATATAATATGGCAAAAGTGATGGGATATTACTTCCATGATTCAGTTACAAAAGAATGTGATTCCTGTCTTGCTAGCACTCTTCTCTCTCTGGCTCTTCTCACACACTCCAAGAAAGCCAGCTGCCATGGTGTGAGCTGCCCTATGTAAAGGCCCATCTGATAAGGAACTGAGGGTGTGTTCTGACCAATAGCCAGCAAACAACTGAAGTCTTCAGTCCACCAGCATACAAGGAACTCAATCCTGCTGATAACCACAAGAGTGATTCTGAAAATGGATCCTCCCTCCGCTGAGCCCTGAGATGACCACAGCCCTGACCAATACCTTGATTACAGCCTGTCAGACCCAGAGTCTACACTCAAATTCCTGGCCTGTAGAAACTATGATATAATAAATGTTTTGCTGATTTTAAAAAAATTCCCAAACTGATTTATTTGTATTCTTCTTTTTCACCAATGCAATAAATGTGCAATCATTCACTTATTCTTTCATTTGTTCAAATGGATGTTTACTGGACTCATAAAGTACAAAGCACAGTAATCCCTGTATCTCACTCAATCTGTGCATTTGCTCTGATATTCCTTTTTCTCTGACCAGAGTTCTCCTCTTATATTTGAACATTAGGCTAAATATTTGCTCTCTTAAACCACTATGTTTGAGGCAATTTGTTATGCAGCATTAGATAACTAATACATCCTCTCTACTGAGATGACTTGCTTGGGTCTTCATGCCACCCAGCTGCATTACAAGAAAGTAGCACTGGCTTTTCTTCCCATTGACATCCAGGGAAAACTCTAGTCTGGGAATGAGGGGATTTCCACACTCTCCTAGCATGGTTAAGACACTTCCTTTACAAATGTGAGTCTCTTTCTTCCTACCTTAAACCTCTTCCAAAACACCTCTAAATTCTCTGAGGGTTAGACTTTTTGAAAACAAAAGCCAAGAAGACTTGCTGGTGACTTCTATTTTGTGCTCACCCAGATCCATTCTATGAGTCAGTGGAGTACAGGGCTGCCCACCCACCTTAATTTGATAGGAGCAACTTAATGTACTTAATGTCACCCAAACTTGGTGACAATTTTGTCTTAGATTTCTGTTGTTATTGTTATTATTACATTGTTTTTCAAGTAAGTAAATAATCCACCCACACAGTCATCTCAGCATTTGAGGTCAGCATTTCATAAAAGTTTTCTTTCTCTTTTTTTATACAAATTACTTATTATTTGTAGGAGGGAGGAGGAGTAGAATTGAAGACACAATTCTTCCAATAAAGAAAACTATTTGTTTATTTAACCTAAAATTTCTAAAATTTATTTAAACATAGAATCCTCTTTCCTTCAAAGACAAAACTATGTCTGTGTTCCCAACACTTCCATACTGTTTTACAGTGTCATTACTTTTCCTATGCTGTTCTCCTACCCGTCAGCTCTGGGTCACAAGTCAAAAACCAGTAAACCCCAGGATATGAGTTAACAGCTTCTCTGAGACCTCAAGCACATGCTGAGAAAGTGAAGCCCTCCTCCAGGCCATCTCTAGGCCTTGAGTATGATTCCATGACTGCATTTCTCATACTTTATTAAAGCACATGTTAGCATGCCTGCTCTACTTCATAGCCTAGAGGCTATATGGAGCTACCTGTGTCTTGTCCCATATCCCTGCATCAAGCCAGTCTTACTACAATGCTGAAAACTTTACTAAGCTGATCTTAGTTGGTCCCCACAGCCACCCAGTGATGATCTCCATCCTTATGTGACAAAGCTGAGGCCAGTAAGTGGTGGAACTAAGATTCTAACCCAATCTGCTGATAAATAAGATTTGCATACATTATCTACCAAGCTCTATTCAGTGAGGACCTGGGACAAAACTGAAAAAAACTAGACTTAACACCAAAGGGGACACTATGCTGTATACCTGAAACTAATACAAAATAATATTGAATGTAAACTATAATTGAAAAATAAAATTAAAAGAAAAGAAAACCAAAAAGTCAGCTTTCACAGGAAAACTGCAGTAGACTTCTATGTTAGCCTGGAGAACCTTTCTTTTTTTTTTTAAAAGATTTTATTTATTAATTTTTAGAGAGGGAAGGGAGGGAGAAAGAGAGAGAGAGAGAAACATCAATGTGCGGTTGCTGGGGGCTGTGGCCTGCAACCCAAGCATGTGCCCTTACTGGGAATCGAACCTGCGACACTTTGGTTCGCAGCCCGCGCTCAATCCACTGAGCTATGCCAGCCAGGCTGGAGAACCTTTCTTTCAGAACTATAAATTTGGAAACACAATGTTGACTTCTGAGAGTTTACAGTTGATTTCTAGAGTTTTCCACCTCCAAGTTAATCCCAGACAGAAAAGGGGTTTTGAATGTGCCCTCATATGCAACTCAGAGTGGCAGAGTTCACAGACAACAAAGCAAATCCCTCTGATGCTTTGTGACTCAGGCCTGGGGGATTTGTCCCTCAGCCTCAGCCTCTCATTGTCCACCTTCACCTCCCTTGTCAAAGCCATTGACAGCCGTAACAGCTGAGATATTCTCTTTCTTCTTGCATTTGTCTCCTTCATGCTTCACATTCCCCCCTCATGCCTTCCATTCAGCCAATCTGTCTTGCTCTAAAATGGGTTTTATTTTTTGCCTGTGTCTTCTCTGAAGTTCTCATTACTTGAATCTCTCTCGCTTGCACTTAAGAGTTTATCATAGTTCCCATTTGGCCGCCTTCACTGCTGTTATCCATCTTACTCTAGCAAACACACAGCAGCATCCACTGCCTTCCCCACTCCCAGTCTCTCTCATCAAGCTTACCCTTCATGGCTGTCTTGTTCCTAATACGGGTCATTTACTTTGGGTCTTTTTAGCAAAGCACAGTTTTTCTTCTTGGTTTGTTTGAGATTTTGTCCCCCTTGAACAATTTACTTTGTTCTTTTCCCTTCTCTCCCATTTCCTCAAAGATCTCATTCCCAGTGTTTATGAAGACAGGTTTGCTAAATGTCTTTTCGATTCCCTGTGCTTCTGTGGTTTTCCCTGAATCACAAAGTACCTGATTCGTAAGGTTAACCTTGCCCATTGAACTGCAGGAGCAGCTGTCTCAGAGAGAAGATGAAGAGAGTTTTAGTTCTTCTCCTAAAACCCTATATAGTTGGGGCAACTCCCTCCAAAAATTCTCTTCACCCACACTGGGCTCCCTGGCCCCAGTACTCAGTGGGAAATGTGTTTTCAAGACACAAAGAAAAAGCACTCAAGAACTCCTTTGGCAAAGCCCTCAGAATGCTACCAATCCTTTTACCTAGTTACATTGCTTCAGAGCATGCTGAGAGGCCACTGTAGTCAACACATGAAGAAGGGAGATCTGTGGCCTTAAGGAAGCAGGAGGAAAACAGGAAGAGCACTTTCCCTTCACACCTAAGTGCAGAGCTCTGTACCTGAGCAGCCAATAATGGGCTGGGGCAGAAAGAATGTTGTCTCCTCTCTCTGAGGTGGCAGCAACCTCTTACCTCATAGCTGATCACCTCTTCTCCTGAGGGCAGCTTAAAATAATGAAATGAGCACCTGTGTTAAGGTCTCAGCATCCTGGTTAGAATGTTGGCTCCACCAGTTACTACTTCTTAATCCTGCTGAACTCCAGGATTCTCACATAAAAAAATGGGAATAATGATTAATTAAGGGAGGAAATGAGATCATTGTTACAAGGCAAAGTGCCTGGAACATCTAGGTAATAGTAACATAAACAGTTTGCTTCACCAGGAATGTGGTAGAAAAAAAATTGTCCATCATCAACATAATAGAATAGTATTGATATTAATAACATCTACTGAGTGTGTACTGTCAGTCTTCTGAGCACTTCACATGGACCAACTCATCTTACTTTCACAACAACCCTATAAAGACAGATATTTCCATTTTATTAATGAGGAAATGGAGGCACAGAGCAAATGTAATAACTTGCCTGGGGTTAGGTAACTGGTATGTGGCTGTGTTGGGATGCAAGAAAGTTGTCTGAGTCAAGAGCCATCACTCTTAGTCACTCTGCTATTGTGCCTTCATCTACTCTCCAGCCAGAGGTGATCCTAGACTTGGCAAGGCCCCAGGTAAACACTGGCATGCTGCCACTTTTTGTATTTTTATATCACTTAGTTCTAATGTTCTGCCACTGTCAAAGCATTTCTCCCTATCAGAGACATGTTGGCAATAATTATAAGCATATAATTAAATTCTTATTAAATCATTATGGGATATTTAAAAACCATATTGCTTAAATTAACCACATCAACCCTTACTCCTTTTTAGTCTCTGAGTTCCATTTGCTGGCTGAAATAATACATCATATGATCAAGACAATGAATAATACTACTTATTGATTGGAGTTTCCCCCCAGTCTAAGGGATCAATATCGTTCAGTCTTGCCCAGTCCTGAGCTGCTACAATTAAGTCATACTGGGCATGTTTTAAGCTTTTACATGAACTCTAGTGGGTGTTGCTTGTTCTTGGGAAATATTTTTTTTAATATCCAAATTTGTAAATCCTACAGATAAAGTTCCCTGAAGCAGATTACCTACCACCATATTGATGATAATTCTTTGGTTGTAAGTGACAGAAACTCAAGTGCAAAAAAACAGAGCAGAGAGAAGACTGACCATACCAAATGTTGGTGAGGATGTGGAGCAACCAGAATCCTCACAAGTGCGGATTATAACATCATAACAGAAAGCAGGAAAGTGGTTTAGCAGTTTTTTAGAAAGTTAAGCATACACTTACCTTTCAACCCAGTCTTTCCACTTCTAAGTATTTATCTGTGAAAAATGAAACCATATGACCATACAAAAGCTTGCACCCAAATAGTCATAACATGATCACTCATAATAGTCAAAAACTGGAGGGGAAAGTTCAGGTAAATGGATAAACAATAAAACACTTAGCATGTAATAAACAAAGAACTATTGATACAGGGAGCAATGTCAAAGAATCTCAAAATAACTATGCTGAGTGAGAGAAGCCAGAAAATATGCCCCCCCCACCAAGTACAGACTGTATTATTCCACTTAAATAAATTTCTAGAAAATAAAAACTAATCTATAGTCATAGAGAGCAAATAAGTGGTTGCCTGGGTTTCAAGGTAAAGGAAGGATTACAAAAAAGCTTGAACTTTGGGATGTGATGGATATGTTCATTATCTTGATTGTGGTGATGTCTTGGGATATGTATTTCATCAAATTGTACACCTTAAATATGTGGCATGCTTTTATATGTTGATTATATCTTATTAAAGCTGGGAGTGGTGGGAACAAGAGAGAGGATATTGGATCATAGAACCATACATTTTATATCAAAGAACAGATAAAATCAGTGAAAGTAGAACCAGAAACTCTAAAACCAATGTGATATGTTCTGTTTCTCCACTCTTCTTTTGTGTCCAGGTATCCCTGCACGGTGGCTGCATTCCAGCCCACTGCACACAGTAGGAGACTTGTAGCTCTGGGATAATTTCTAAGACTCTTCTCTCTCCCAGCTCCAGTTTGAAAAGCCCAAATCAGAACTCTAAATGGCCAGTTCTTGTCATGTGCTTGTCCCTCAGACCAGTCACTGGGTCCAGCTTGGGATATCACTGATCCCTAGGGTCAGTGGTTAAGTCCAGTTCCAGAAGAACTCAAGGTTGGAACACAGCCATGAAAGGAAATCACTGTGAGCCAAGAAGGTATTCTCATTTTTGTCAATGCCACCCTTGTTTAAAGGGCTAAAATATAGGTATTTAATTTCATGCCATTTTTATTGTTTTATTTCCACAAACTTATATGAATGAAGCAGAAAGGTCTTCACTTGCAATGACTGAGTGATCCAGTCAAGGAAGATGTTTTAATGTTATCTCTGAAGAACAATCTGGTAAGGCTCTACAGAGTGGAAAACCTAGTTAGTTAAATTTTCCAGCTCCCAGAGCTGCCTTCCTTGCATTCCTTGGCTCTGGGACCCTCTGTGTCATCTTCAAAGCCTGCAACTTAGCATTTTAAAATCTCTCAGCTGAGATTGTCATATTTATTGCCTTCTGTGTAGTCAAATCTCCTTTTGTCTGCTGCCTCCCTCTTATAAAAGCACTTGTGATTGTATTTGGGGCACATCCAGGTAATCCAGGATAATCTCCTCATTTCATGATTCTTAATCACATCTGTGAACTCTTGCCTTGTAAAGTAACATGCACAGGCTCCAGGCACCAGGACCTGTGTAGATTTGGTGGCTGTTATTCGTCCTCTCACAGGGGCTTTATAAATCTTTCTCTGAACCTCTGGAGAAATAGGAGTGGCTATGATGCAGAGTTACATTGATTTGCTGTAAAACAGCTGGGGTGTGGAGGACAGAAAGCCTGGTATTTATCCATCCCCAATTTAGAAGGCCTCCTGGCTCAATTCCCACAAAACATACAGATATGTACTCTGAGAATGCCACAGAATGCTAGGGGTGGAATCAGAAAAGTCTAGAGCTGAAAGAACCCTTAGAGATCACCTCTCCCACTCTTCCACCTTAAAAAAAGGGGAAACCAAAGCTAAGAGGGAAAAGCAAGTTAGTTAAGGTTAAATGTATGGTTTGGGAAAGATTTGAGGAAAGAAACCAGTTTAAGACTCTTTCCATGATACCACACTGTGTCTCCACTGGGATATGTGGGAGATGTTTAGATATCTTCCCTGACTAGACTATGAGCTCCGTGAAGGCACAAATGAGGCTTATGTTACAGGTTTGTATTGTGCTGTTAAATTTACAGCAAGCTTTTTCTATAAAGGTTCAAAGTAAATATTTTGAATCTGTGGACCACATGATCTCTATTGCAACTACTCAACTCCAGCTACACACGTTATTGGCAATTACAGACAATGGGCCAGATTTGGCCTGTGGGCCATAGTTTTCTGACCCCTTGGCATAGATAAAAACCTACATTAATAAGGGATTGCTGTATGCCAAGGACTTGACTTGTATTAACTCATTTAATTCTTACAATCACCCCCACATAGTGGATATTACTATTTTTGCTTTATGGTTGAGGAAACTGAGTCTCATAAAAGTGGTAACTTGCCACGGGACACATTGTAAGTGGGATGACAGTCCAGACCTCCTCAGTTCAAATTCTCTTGGTTGTTTTTTTTTTTAACTTTATGCTGGTGTCCTCCATCCTTGCTGCAATTAGAATTACTTGAGGAACATATAAACAAAATTGATAACAGTACCATTTAAATCAGATTATCTGGGAATGCGCCCTAGGCATCCAAATAGTTTTTAAATTAACTTTGAAATTCTCAATTGTTGCCAAGGTTGAACACTGCTGCTCTGAGCTGTGATGCTTAATTGTATGTTTAGTACAAAAATGAGGAGGAGGAGGAGGGTGATAATGATAGAGCAGGAAGAAAAGAAGGAAGAGGAGCTGAGGTCAAGACACCATTGGCATTCAAGAACATCCCGCTTTTTAAAAAATCAATGTACAAAAGTCTCAAAATTTACAGAATCAATAAATGGGGAAGATGGGTAATTTGCATTGCAAAAGGAATTTTCAGTTGAGTATAAGGACTCACTGCAGGGCTCTTTTAACATATATCTGACTGTGGATGATCAAGTGCCCATCTCGGCACCATAAATGCTTGAGACTGAGAGAGAGGGGCAGAGGTCTTAAACACTAAAATGGTTGGTGCCACTGCTAGTTGATGATTAGCAGAAATGAAAATCAAGAACATCTCAAATTACAGTGTAGAAATGAGAAGTGTGTCCTAATCACTCAGATTTGGGATATGTCTCTTGTCAACTTGGCTAGCTGCACCTGTATGCTCATGACTATTAAAGAAATTAGCATTGGTGTACAATACAAGGAAAGAGAAATTCACACCTGACATCTATCTTTAGGTCTCAAATCTCTACCCCCTATAAAAGAAGAAAATTTCCCTTAAACACAAAAAAATGGAAATAATTGCTTCCCAGTCCATCCTGGTTCTTGGTGGGGAAAGAAGAGTGGGAAATAGGAACATGTTGACGTTTCAGATCACTGAACCTAAACAGATTAGATATGTCTCCTGTCAAGGATAAATTAATGCTTTAGGCCATTAAAATTCTTGTCATTTTGTCAAGCCCTTTAGGACTTCTGGTTTCGCATTTAAGCAGGATGGGGAGAGAAAGAGGTAATATAAAGCCAGGGATAGCAAGAAACCAAGAAATACTCATGTCCTTCCTAGGGATCCAGCAAACAAAACTATAGGATGCCCAGTTATATTTAAAATCAGATAAACACTGAATAATTTCTTAGTATAGGTGTGTCCCAAATATTACAAGACATCCTTATATTAAAAAAATAATTCACATCTACTTAAAATTCAAACTTAACTAGACATCTTGCACCTTATCTGGCATCTTGTGTCTTAATCCTTCTCTAACTCACACCTAATCAATTCTTTGGTCCTAGAACAAGGGCACATTTTGAATGTATGTTTATTTGATTACAGTGACTACACCACTGCAGAGAAAGTCGTGTGTGGTTCTGTTAGCACCATGTCATAACAAGAGAAAATATTGCATTTCCCAAGTCCCATGTGTTAAGGACAATAATAATCAACATTGAGGTGCTTCCTTTGTGGCAGTGGATAAGAAGCAAAAGCAAAATACTCACCTGAATAGTCTGATTCAAAAGCTCATATGTGAATTCAGTAAAAAATTACCTTTATAATGCAGTCTTAGACATTTCTAGGATTTCTAGGATTCTCTCAACCTGCTCTCTCCTATGCATCTTCTCCTTTTATGCTCCCATGCCATCAAATGCAGGTAGCCCATTGAGCCAAATCTCTGTCAACACAACCTCCTCAGGGTAAATGGGTGCATGTAGATTGGGGACCTCTCAGGCTGGCACTTTCCTCTCTTGTCCACAGGAGATGTTAGCCTGGCTTGGCATTGCAGCTGGGTCCCTCTTCATGACTCTGCAAGGGGAAAAGTCCTCATGCTCACATAAATCTCAAGTGTATCCTATTTCCCAGCTGCAAGGTCGGGATAATGGAATAGAGGATTAAAGGATCAGAATGAACATGTGGAGTGCCAGACACATAATAGGTGCTTAATAAATACAAGTCCTTAAGCATGTGGTCAGACTAATGCAACTTACCTAAGTCTGAATTTCCTCTCCCACAAAACTGCCAACCTGAATGTCCCATGCCAAGTGATACCATTTCTCCAAGACTTGAGCAGAAAAACTAGGTTCTGCCCTGGCTGGCGTAGCTCAGTGGATTGAGCACAGGCTGCGAACCAAAGTGTCGCAGATTCGATTCCCAGTCTGGGCATATGCCTGGGTTGCAGGCCATGACCCCCAGCAACCGCATATTGATGTTTCTCTCTCTCTCTCTTTCTCCCTCCCTTCCTGCTCTAAAAATAAATAAATAAAATATATTTAAAAAAAAAGAAAAATTAGGTTCTCCCTTTATTCTCCACCCAAAGTAGGAAGCGATGAGCTTGTCCATAAATCATCCTTGTTGATGCCTCTATGACTCACTTTAGAGACAAAGAGAGAATAGCGGACCCAGCTAAAAATGTCAGCTTTGCATACAAGAATATCTGAAGGGAAAAATGTCAACAGCACAGCATTTTTCTGTGTAATGTATGAGTTTTTCACTGTCTCATCTTGCTGAAAACAAAGAGCTAGCCCTGGCAAGTGTGGCCCAGTTGGTTGGGCATTGTTCCACAAATCAAAAGGTGACAGGTTCAATTCCCAGTCAGGGCACATGCCTGGGTTGTGGGTTGAGTACTCATTGGGGTGTGCGAGAGACAACTGATCAATATTTGTCTCTCACATTAATGTTTCTCTCTCTATCTCTCTTTCTCCCTCCCTTCCCCTCTCTAAAAATAAATAAATAGAATCTTTAAAAAACAAAACAAAAAACAAAGAGCTAGCTTCTAAGAGTGATTGTTCCTTTTATCGAGAAAGAAACATTTCTGTGATGGATGTTTATTCTTTGGAAAACCCCAGCATCCAAATCATTCCTCCCATTTCATTAATTCCATTCATTCAACTTACATTTATTAAGTGCCTACCATGTGCCAGGCACTGTCCTACAAACTGTGGATTTAGCCATGAACACAGGAGACCAAAATCCCTGTTCTTGTGAGACTCGGGTTCTAGTGCTTCTTGTTTGTTTTTCAAACCATATATCCTTTTTTTGCTTCATTTCACTAGCATGCATTCTGTTGTTTTGTCTGCAACCAAAAACCAAACCTGTACATTGCTGCTGAGGAAAAAGAACCATCCAGTAATATGCATTGGAGTTTTAGAGTTATCTCTATACTCACACCTCCAAATCAACGATAAAAACAGTCCAGAGAAACATTATCAACCCAAGGAAGGTTTTTGTTTTCTATAGGACACTGCTCCAGTGAAGTGACACAAATAATGAAACAAGTGTCATCAATTATTATCTGTTGTGGGCAAAAGGCAGAGGGGAGAATTTTTAAGTATGTCCCAGGCTGCAAGTTTGGGCACAAATAAACAGAAACCAGGTATATAACCAGGAAAATTGCATGGATGTTTTAAGTTCTCCATCCTTCAGTAATGGATTATCTTATATAGACTGATGATGCAATGGTTTCATGGGGTTCTTTTCCCCTGAAGAACTAAGATTATGTAGTTTCCACTCTGCCAAATACACAAAGAAAGCAGGACACAAAAATGAATGTATGCAGTGAGGAAGAGTCAATTTCCTTCCCATCATGGGACCTCTCAGCAGGTAAATATTGATTACATTTTTCTGGTGCCTCCAGCCATTATTTCTGATACCATTGCCTGCTGCCAGATATGAATTTCCCCCCTTGTCTCCATGGGAATATCAGATAGAGTGGGGAGGGAATTTTCCCTAAAGAACCCTGGCAGAAAGGCCCCTTCTAATTATAAGCATTTAATTCATATCCCCAGTACTGGTGTCCTTGGGAAATGACAGCAAGTGTCCAGCCTGAATATAATTCTTCACCTGATGCCCCTTGCAGATCAGGAAACCAGAGCTCCAGCCTTGACCCAGAAGGCAGGAAAAAAGGCCAGAATCTGGTTGACTGTTGGAAAGCATACCAGACTCCTGGTGCCGTTGGTTCTCAGATGAATTATTGATGCAGCCTCAGGGATCCTTTGGGTAGCAGAGGTGTCAGTGGTAAGAAGATGGCAGGCGTGTTATCCTGAAACTGACAGGGGCTGGTGATTAATCCTTCAGCCCCATGCATGGTGTCACCACTGTTGCTGGCAAGCTAGAGGGTACCCACTGTCAAATTCTGCCTTAAGGAGGAAGATTTACACACACTGCCCACAGAACTTGTCCCCTGACACTAGCTCTGTGGTCATGAGTGGGAAAGAGGAACAAATGTCAGGAGTCTTGGCCCCATGCTCATTACTAAAACTTCCAGATGCAGAGCCTCAGTGTCTGCTAAGCACCAAGTGCTCTAGGTAAACTACACAGAAGTAGGAATCCAGTGGAAAGAGTATCCCTGCCTTAGGATGGTTTCCCCTAGAATCAGATCCTCAGACAAGGACTTAAGTTTAGTCTTGGGAAAGCCAACTAGGGTAGTAGGAAAGGGAGACAGGAATGGAAACAGAGCCACTGTGAACTGTGGTATCCAAACCATCACTGCTTCAGGTAACTGGAGTTCAGTCCCAGTGGGAACCCTGGGAGAGCACTGCGGAGTACACACTTCAGAACTATTCTACAACCTAGGGCTGCAAGGCTGCAGTATATGTCTGCTAGCTGTCCATCTGCCATTGGGTGACTTCTGGGGATGTCAACTCTTTGGCACATCCAAGGTGAAGCAAGGGGAGGTGGGTAAAGCACTGAGAACATCTACAACAGCTGCCATCAGTGTATCTGGGGATCCTTTGTCAAAGTTCTCTGCATATGCTGACCTGTAAGTTGTAGCTTAGTATGCACTGTGGAAAGAGAGAGGGCCTAGTGAACTTCTTAAACATTCTAGCTCAATCTTTTCAAGTATCATATATGAAAGAATAATGCCTTCCCCTCACACTTAATAAGGTTATCATGAATGCATTTATATCACCATACCTCCAGCCTTACTAAAACTAAGTGACTTCCAATAGCTCTGAAGATTAAAACTAAAACCCTTATGTGGTCTGCAAGGCCTTGTATGGTCTTGTTGTCTTTCCACCCCAAATTCCCTCCTCCATTGATCACTTTTTTTAAAAACCCTCACCTGAGGATATCCTTATTGATTCTAGAAAGGAAGCAGCGGGGGGCGGGGGGAACATCAATATAAGAGAAACATTGATCAGTTGCCTCCCATATGTGCCCTGACCGGGGATCGAACCCATAGCCTTTTGGTATATGGGACAATGTTCCAACCAACTTAGCTACCCAGTCAGTGCCCCATTGACCACTTCTTAAATCTGTTGTGTTCCCCCTGTGATGGCTAATTTCATGTGTCATCTTGACTAGGCCATAGGATGCCCAGACATTTGGTCAAAAATTATTCTGGGTGTGCCTGTGAGGGGGTCTTTGGATGAGATTAATATTTAAATGAGTAAACCCTAATTTGGGTAGGCCTCATCAATCAGTTGAAGGCCTGAATAGAAAAAAAAGTCTGACCATCCCATGAGTAAGAGCAAACTACTCCTGCCTGACTGCCTTGAGCTAGGGCATAAGGTTTCTTTTCCTACATTTGGACTTGAACTGAACCATTGGCTCTTCTCTGTCTCCTACTTACTGACTATGGTCTTGGGACTTGCCAGCTTCCATTATCATATGAGCCAATTCTTTATAATACATCGATAGATAGATAGATAGATAGATAGATAGATAGACACAACATAGATACAGCTATATTACTATATATAGAAAGATGATGAGATAGATATAGATATGCTATTGGTTCTGTTTCTCTGAAGAACCCTGAATAATACATATACACCTTCAGTCATTGGACTCAATCTGCCTCTTTGTAGGTCCTTTACTCCCTCCAAATGTTCTTTGCCAAGGATGTGTTCCATCACCATCACCACCACCACCATTATCATCATCCCTTGCCCTTGCCTTGCTAATGGATACCCATATGAGAGTTCTCAGTGCAAACACTATGACCTCAGAGAAGCCTTAATGGATGATGTAATTCTGGCATTAAAATTGTCATATTTTCTGTATGCATCAGTGTAATCCCCTCAGAATACAGAGTAGCAAATGAGTCAGAAGCTTAAGAAATGGGTGCATTCTTTGACCCAACAATCTTCATCTAATAATTTGTTCAAAGAATATTCTTCATATTGATCAAAAAAGATCAAGGGTATTTATTTAAGAATGGTTATATAGAAAAGGTAAAGGTAAGGAGGAAAACAGGAAAAAAAGAAGGCAGGGACTAACTATAAAATGGACCAAGAAAAAAAGGAATTAAATATTCAACACTAGGCAATTGGTTAAATATATACATCCATCCATCTGCTGGAATACTATACAGACATGAAAAATGATAGCATGTAGGTATAATTATTGACATGAAAATGGATTCATGACACATCACTAATTTGAAAAATGGGCCACAGGATAGAATGTTCAGTACTACTCCATTCTGAAAATATGTTCAGTGGGATCTCAAACATATTGTGGGTGCATGCCTGTGTATGCATGTATGTGGGTGCAGGGGAGGACGTAAAGAGTGGGAGGGAGAGAGAGAAGAATGTATCTGCATTTAGGACCACAAAACTTTTAGAAATATTTAAAACTAGTTTCATCATTCTCCCTCTTTCTCTTCCTCATTTGCTTCTGTGCCATCCAAGTTTTCTACATCAAACTTAATAAGAGGGCTCAGTTCTGGGGCAAAAGTAATAACTTTGACATACCTAGCCATCCAAATACATTGCTCTTTTAATACTTTGCTTCTTTCCCTTGATTAAAGAAAAGGAAATAGCAAAACTTTGATTAATCACAGGGAGCACAGCTACCTGAGTCGGGGAATCCTGGTGACTGGTTCTCCCTCTCCCACTTTTCTCCTCTTTGACTCCTGTTTGCCTGGAAGACTCCCCTCCCATCCCCCTTTTCTTTCCTCACATACAACTCCATGTAATTCCAAGTTTCAGTTAAATCAAACCAGAAAAGAAACACAGAAAACCCAACCCCAAAACTAAGAGGTTCTCTATCCTTTACTCTCACTGGTAACTGCTCGAGGTTGCAGTTATTTTGAGGTGCCTCAATCCTTTCGTCTGCTCCCCTGTTGGAGCTTTCCTGAGGAGCTAGTGTTTAAAAACAGCCCAGAATGACAGGAACCAAAGGAGATAAGCATATGTTTGTGTATGCTGAAAAATTGTCCTATATGGAACAGAGTCAAAATAAATCAATAAAAGCAGTTTCAGACAGGAACTGAGAGAAAAACTGTTAATTACTGGTATTACCATTGATATCTATTCATTTGAGACTTTTGTTCAGCAAAGGCAATTGCTTGGCCATGTTATATAACCAAAATCAAGAGAATTTACAAAGAAAGGGGAAAAGGCATTCTCGGCTCAAATTCAGAGAAAAGGATTGAAGAAAAATGAGACAAGTCATATTTTCTGGGGATTTACTAAGATAAATCAGCTCAGAGAAGAATATGACCCTGCCCAATTTCCTCCCAGCATCACCCATCCTCATATGGTTGTATTCTCTGCATATAAATTTCAAGTTTGTAAGAGCCCAGATAGAGACACCTTTAAGAGACTTCTTCATAATCAAAAGGTTTTCTCATCAAAAGGGATTTCTGTTCTTAGTTGAGTCCTTTGAAAATATATGCAATCAAACCACAGAGCTTAACGGTTAAGAATGAGGATTCTGTCGTCCCAGAGATCTGGGTTCAAGATCCATTTCTGCCCCATCCTAGCTCAGCAACACTGGCAGGTTACTGAGGGTTTCTGAGCATCTTTCCTCATAGTAAAATGAATGTAATACAAATGCCTGCCTCAAAGAGATATGTTAGTCAAGATCAGTATAAGTTTTTCTATCCATTGGTGGCTAACCAGGGAAAAGAAAACACCTGAGTATTCAAACAGCAGAATTTTAATGCAGGGAATTAGCTGTACAGGTGTCAAAGACAAAGATGTCAAATGGGACAATGAGGTGATCCTACTTCAATGTAATACTTTTAAAAGTCTAGATTGATGCAGAAAAAATAAACAAAAAAGATAATATCAAAATTTTAAATAAAGACAGGATCCAACCCCACACTTGCCTAATTCACCCCCACTGGAATTATCCTAGCCCCAGCCTCACTGGAGTTGACAAACACCAATGAGGGTAATCGCAGAATCTGATTCAAAGGACTGCTGTGTGGATTGAGCAAAATTACATAGTGAGGAACTTAGAGACCCCGATCAAAGCAAATTCTCTATAGATGAAAGTCGATCCTATCATCATCATTATATTATTATTATTATTATTATTATTATTATTACTATTACTACTACTACTACTACTACTACTACTATTAGAGTTGAAGATGAGGATAGAGCTTTTCACTGCAGGAAGTATTACAATAGTTTAATGACCTTTGGGATATGCATGATAGTATACTCAGTGATTGTTGAATTTGAGGCCCAAGCTTATGAATAAATAGTGGGTTTATAGGGAGGGAATAAGTTCAGTTTCCCTCAGGTAGTATCATTCAAACAGAGATGAAAATACAGAAGTAGATATAGGTGTATGTAGATAAACATATAGCTATACTCTAATTAAAGTGCATACTGCAAGGAGTCATGCTAAGTGTTAAACAAAACCTAATGTAAAATACAGTGATGTGTAACTCTCAGGCACAGTTATGACCAGCTCTCACTTCAAATTAAGTGTTCATTGAGTGAACGGTGTGTGCCAGCACAGTAGTAGGTACTGCGGGGGAAGGATGTAAGTAAGAACAAAGCATGGCTGCTACCCCCAGAAGCCCTACATCTTAGGGGGGAAACAGACATTTACAAATGGAGAATGACTAAGTTCAATTTTGAAGTCTTATTGGGAAGCCAGCATTTGAGCTGGGTCTTCTCCAGAGAGCTCATGAGGAAAGAACAGTGGAGGGTGGGTTCTAAGAGCATCCTGCCTTTTTTGTAAGGACAGTAGAGCTGTCTGGTCCTGGAAATATTTTCCTTTCATTTATGTTAAGAGTATTATCAGACTTTTTTTTCACCAGGAGGCGGGTGCCTCCAAAGTTGTCATTAAATATTGTTTTCAAGCTTCATCCATGGTGTAGTACTTCACTATATATGAGTACTTCATTGCTCCTTTATGGTTGAATAATACTGCATTGCATAAACAGACCACATTTTCTTTATCCAGCCACCAGTCAATGGATGTTTGAGTTGTTTTGCTCTTTTGACTATTGTGAATAATGCTGCTATGAATAATCATGTATAAGTTGTTTTTGTAGTACTTTTTTCCTATTTTAGTTTTTTCTTACTGACTTTATTGAGGTGGCATTGGTTAATAAGATTATATACATTTCAAGCGCATATTTCTATGATACATGCTCTTTCTTATTGCATTTTGTGCCCACCATCCAAAGTCAAATCATCCTCCATCATATATTTGACCCGCTTTATCTTTTCACTCCCCCACCTCCATCCTTCTGTATAAGTTTTTTTAATGTCTTTTTAAAATTCTTTTTGGTATCCAGGAGTGGAATTGATGGGTTATGTTGTCATTCTATGTTTAACTTTTTGAGGAACCATCTAATACATTCTTAACAACTGCCAGAGGAACAGAGTGTCTGCTTTTAGAAAAATACTGGGATTGAGTCTTATTGGCCCATGTTGGGTCACATGTCCGCTGCTGAACCAGTCACTGTGGGAAGGAAAAGGAGATACCATGATTGATGAAAGTGTGTCTACCTCTGCAGTAAAGAGAGCTCTCTACCCAAACCACATGGACTGAGAAAGGAGAATAGGTGGTTTTTTCAAAGGAAAATCTAAGTGGTATTATAGGAATAGGAAAAAGATACAGGAAGAAAGAAACAAGAAGTGGCCACCTCATTGAGGAAGCAATAAAATAACTACTATTGGTGATAATGTAGAAATGTGTGATGGACATTTGTTAAGCACGTAATCTATGTCAACCTAAGTGCTCAGCAGAGGACTAGTATCTTCATTACACAGATGAGAAAAATGAGACTCAGAGAGGTTAAGTAATTTGCCCAAGGTCACTGTTAGAAAATGGTTGAGCTGGGACTTGAACCCAAATATCTCTACCACTAAATCTCCTATTCTTTCTTATATATTATGCTAGTGCTTTACTGCATAGACAGAATCAGGCATGAAATATTGCTTGGTGACTGTCTTAATACTCACCATGCTATGTACCAAAGTTCACATGTTTATGGACATGATACATTCACACACATTTCCCCATGGCATGAGTTGGATGGACATAACCCTCTATCACCCATCACACAGCACACAACACCAAAGTAACACATTCTTCTTTTTCTCATTAAAAGTGAGGACTATGTCCCTTACCAGCCAGTGAATCTCTAAAAATTGGTCAGAACTCCAGAATTCCACTTGGGATTCCCCCTTCACTGAACAATGGAGTTCGTGGTCTCTTCGAAGAATGCAGAAATTAAATGTCATCACCAAGACTTCCCAGGTCCATCAGAAGTGGACCATCAGCTGTTAAGCCATGCCCACTTTTTTGAACATCAAAATATTTTTTTTCCTAAAGCATTTAATTCAATTCAACGTCAAAGGTTTTTTTCAGACATGACAGGGATCCGCTGATCGTTCCATACTCTGGGAGAAATCTCAGTCCTGTTGTTAGCATGGTACCTTGTCTCCCTCCTCTGTCTGAGCCAGGAACAAGAAGAAACCTGCGCACAATGACAGTCTTATAACAGGATTGTATTTTTTCTGCACATTACATCTCAAGGGATCATTGTTATTTGTTTCCTGCAAATGACAATCCAGCCTCTCTGGGCACCCTAGTTGCTTGGGAAGAAATGGTACTGCACAGCTTGTGTCCAATGATGCTTTATAATTGTTAATTTTATTAACATTGCAGAAATCCAATATTAATAGAGCTGTCTGGCTAAAGAGGTATGTGAGCCCTGTGCATCTACATCAGCACCTCAATGGTTTGAAAGCACATTTGATGTTTCTTCATCCTGATGATATTTTACATAAATACATAAAATAAAAATCAAATATGATCACCTAAAAATATGAGACTATCATAGTCTCCAGGAAAATAAATCAGTTTGTTTATCCTCCACTAGACATTTTATAGCTCCCTATCTCTGGAATTTTGTTGTGCTCTTTACTTTTTTCTGAAATGCCCCTCTCCTTATCTCCACTTATTCAAACACATCCTTCAATTGTACTCTGCAACCATTGCAGCTTAATGATGACTTCACTCTCTAGTGGCATTTGACTGTACCCTCCATTTGGCCATGAATCATGAGCTTCCTTTGACATTGCCTGTATTCTACAACTGAATTGTTTTAACTCTTCATGTTTATTGTCAGGGTCTTGACCTTAGTTTTAACCTTATCCTGAACTAGAGGAAAATGGCTTATTAAAGGACAGACTAACTGATTCATACATCTGAGAAATCTCCCTTCCTCCCCTGTCATGCTCCAACCCCCATTCATCCCCAACCACCCTGCTGGATGTTCTATATAGCTACAGAAACTCCAAATAATTGCTCACATCAACTACAGACATTAAAAGCTCTTGGGGGTATTGAAAATAATTTCATGAATTCTGAGGAGCTAAGTCAAGCAGGAAAAAAGAAAGTCAATTAATAAAGACAGTGGATTGTTGTTATTAACCTTGTGTGAGGCTAACAGCTTTACCTGACTTAGACAAACCAGAAAAAAATGACTCTCTGGGTAGCCGTCTGTGGTTCTAAAAGTTCTGCTGCCTGGGCAACTTACCACCTATCATTGCCTTGACCCTGAACTCCCTAACGGCAGCTACCATTGATTCTATTCATGTGGCCTGACCCCTTACTTAGCCTGGCTTCAACTAAAATGCCTTGTGTACAATTTGTGTCCCAGATCAGTTGTCTTGGGAAGCAATGGTAGTTAAAAGGACAGACTCTGGAGTCAGACTGTTTGGATTTGAAGCTCAGATTCAAGATGTGAAGAAAGGAAGCTACTTAGCATCACCTGTCAACTTGGGATATAGTACTGTGTACTTCAGGGGTTGGGAGGATTAAATGAAAAAGTCTATGTAAAGAGTTTAGCAAGAGTGCCTGACATATAGGCAGTTCTCAGTGAATTTAGCCTTTCATTATGATGGTTGTGTCTTAGATCCTTAATTATATGTGAGATATTGAAAGAAAGGAACTGAATGTTTTCCTTCATGATACCCTCTAGTGGCCATAGAGTAACAGGGTAGTCAGAAGCTTTGAAATAATTCAGACTGAGTCCAAATCCTAGATCCACAACATACTAGCTGCATAATGTTAGGCAACTTCCTTAACCCTTCTGAAACTCCTTTTCCTAATTTACAAAGTGGAATAAATAATATCTATTTTTCAGAAATGTAAATATTCTAGAGAATGTATCTAGTTTCCTAGTCTAAAATAGATGTGCAATAAACAGAGATCAATGTGCTTATAGCTATGAATTTGAGAGGACTGCAGGAAGATTTTATTAGTTCTGCTCATTGATCACCAACAGTCTGTAAGAGTCAGGAGTGTATATTGAGGACAAGCAGTAAAGATTTGGTTCTTTATACTGGGTGGCTATTTCTTTGTGAGGGATCTATGACATTTATTCACATAAAGAATCAATTGTTTAAGATGGTTAAGGCCTTAGTCACCAACTTGATTTTTTTTTAACAAAGTGAATATTACATAGAGAATCAGATGTTATCCCTGCATCATCAATCTGGCTGTGTAATATAGGTAACATATGTCACAATAGGTCTCAAGAAAGACTATAAATTATTACATCAAGGAAAAAAGTACTTTGCTAATTGTGGATCAGGTGCTGTCATTACATTCAGTGCCCAGCATGTTGAGTTTAAGTTCTATTCCTGCTCATTACCATCATTTTAGAAAAAAATCTGAATATTGTCAACAATACATTTGTAGATTACAACTCCTAGAATTATCTCCATGAACCTCTCCCCTCCCCCAAGATACCTTCTCTAGGAGACAGTCCTTTGGAGGCTGAAGGAATATGTCCATTGCACTTCAAAGTTCCAGCTCTTTGTTAATTTGGTTCTGATGGAAAATAGTAAGAAAATTAGGACAAAAGGTCATCTCCTCTTGGTACACTATATGCCACATGCAGAAGTTTCTGATTATTTTCCCATTTACAGCACACCCATCCTCTTATCAAGCTTGTTCTAAAGAATGAACTTTAAACATATTTCCAAAAGGGTAAGGCCACAGATAGGGTTTCTGCTGGTCATTTTGCTCCCCTGAAAAATACATCTTTCCTCTTGTCTGTCAGAAGAATGGCACCATTGTCCACCCACAGTCTGTTCAGAGACCAGAGTCCTTGTCCCATTCATGAGTAGAACTAACAAACCTAAGGCTTTTCAAATGCTTAGTATGCCAGGTGGTTAAGAGGGACTATACCAGGAGGTGGTCCCTTGAAATATCTTCTGCTGCTTTCCCCTTTCTGAGAGTAGCCAAAAAGCTCCAAAACATGTACTCAGAAGTCAAATATTAGGCATGTAATCTGCCAATATGTCACCAAATACCAAAACTTATTTCTGAATTTCATAGTGGGCTGGGAGAAGCAGAAACTAAAGAAAATGGAAGGGAGTATAGTAATGGTGTGAAGAGCATGGGCCTGGGTTCACGTCCCATCACCACCATGCCCTGGCTCTGTTGAGTGACTTACTTCTCCACAGATTAGCCTCCTCCCCTGTGAACTGGGAATAATAATATCACCTACCTTACAGAGTTGTAATGGACAGGCATTAAACTATATAATCTATATAAGATGCCCAGCCTAGGGCCAGTAGATGGTACATATTCAATAAATTGTCTATCTAAACATTTTTGAGTACATCTTGTACACAATGTAACTGAATGTCATAATTATATGAAGTAGGTATTACATCCCTTCTCCACTTGTCACCAGGAAAACTGAGACTTAGAGAGAAAAGGGAATTTGCTTCAGATCCTAAAGCTAGAAATTGGCAAACCCAAGATTCAAACCTGGTCAGTCTGACCCAGACAACCTCAGTTAATTTAATCAATGGTTAGTGCAAAAGAGCCAAGCCCTTTGTAATCCCTGACCCCAATTACACAACCCTTACTGGGAGATAGATATAGCCATGCCAACGAGTCGAGGAGAAAATTGCTCTGACCTCCACGTTACCAAACAGAAACCATTATCCAAATTTTATAAAATTACACCCTATCCAACTAAATCACCTTAGGGCAAAAGTGCAAAATTCAACCCATTCAACAAAAATGCCTGCAGGTTCCAAAAACTGCACATGTAAAATTGTGTATTTTCACAGAATCAAGATCCTAGGGGACAGGGTTTGGTGGATTACCAACTTCATGTCACCTTCATTGCACAGTTCTGAAGAAAGGAAAAAAGGAGAAGTGAACTCTGAGCACTTAGTAAGCATCAGTGCTTGTGTCAAGTATCTGTCTTATCACTTCATTCATCAAATAACACTAAAAATAAGGAGTATTAGCCCCATTTAACTGGTGAGTAAACTGAGGATCAGAAAAGTTAAGTGACTTGCTCCGGGTCTTTCAAAAGAAAACCCATCATTAAAATCCAGGTTGTCTGACTCAGAACCATCACAGTGTCACCACTCACATAGTCAGTGATGGCACTAGTGCCCCTGGAGACATCTAAAAGCTCCCTCCAGTATGGCCTGCTTGGCTTTTCTGAAGCCAGCATTTCCTAAGAAAAATTAAATTAACTAAGTAATAGCATTGATGCCATCCCTGAGACTTGGGTGGGCATGAAGTCACGGAAATAGAAATCCTTTGCTAGAAGCACTGTCTTGGTTTTGTAACTCCCAACTCTAGTTAACAATTCTGGGTAAAGTAGAAGCTTCTTTTTTTTTAATCCTTATTAAGCAACATGTTCCTCTCTGTAACACTTATGCCTTTACATTTCTATGCCTTTCCTGAGTGTTCATTCTTTTTCCCTGTGATCTTTATGCCTTTAGAATAAATGACAACACACTGAACATGAGGTTTAATTATTGAAAGGATGTATTATGTAAAAAGTTATACCACATGATTTGTCAATGTGAAGGGACAGACAGGTACCTTTAGTATGACAATACCTCTTGCTAGAGCTATGGGATTACAGCAAAATTTCAGTTAAACAAATTAGACCATGCCAGGGAAAGGCATATCAGCACTTTTTGAATAGACCTGCTTTCCAGTGGCTTATTAAATTAGCTCGATTTTTTTTCTGTGGGCTAAAACCTAGCATGCAAAATACTGTTTTTAAATTATGTATCCTTTAAGAACACTAGTTAATCCTCTCTTGCATTCACCAAACTAAAATTCTTTCCATTTTTAATTAAAGTAACTTTACTCTTCACATAATGCTGAGGTGACCTCTTCTACACTGGGAATTTGCAAGAATAATTTTAGAAAAACAAAGATATTAAATGATCAATCATGTAGAGTTTCACTTCCACCTAGGATGCAAAGTTGGAAGAAGATTCACTCCCACCCTAACAAAAAGGAAAAGGCAGGTAAACTTCAAAATCATAACTTTTTTGAAACACTTCCAAAAACTGAGGTCATAGGGAAACCAAGTAGCCTGAACCCCAAAGGAGGACAGGCTCCTCCAAGATGATTGATGGCAGAGCATGAGATGAAGAGACACTGAGCACCATGTAAGTGGGTAAGAAGAGTTCAGCTAAAATTTTTAACAAAATTGACTAAATGCCAAGTGTGGGCTCACTTGAGATTATAGAGCCCCTGAGAGTCACAGACACAGGGAAAGTTGAACACAGTCACATGCTCTTCTTTGTAGACCTCCAGAAGCAGGTGGGATTCTGGACAGAGCCTTCCTTGTGATACACTCCTATAGTGCTGCTACTGGGTACATGCAAAAACCTCCACCCAGAGCCTTCTTCCCAGCACAACCAAAACCTCAAAATATCGTATCAGAAGCAAGGCAGCAAATCCAGGGCACAGGTGGAAACCCACTGCAGCAGGAGAAAGGGCAAAGAAAAATATCCTTTACCCCTAGGAGAGGGGCATGAAACAGTTACTAAACAATATGGGATCAGTTCACAAAAAGACACAATAATCCTAAGTGTGTAGAAAGAAAATAAGGAAGGAAGAAAATAAGTAAGGATATAGAAGATGTAAACAACATGATCGACAAACCTGACATAATTGGCATTTGTAAAACACTCTCCTCAACAACAGAATATGCTTTTTTTTCAAGTACATGCAGAACATTCCCCAAGATAGACCATATTCTTCTGCATATAATCTACATAGACTCAGAAAATAGAAAAGAAAGACTTTTCTAACCATTTTTAGGCAAGTATTATACTAATACCAAAACCACATTCCCAGGCATGTCCCTTTTCAGGCTCCTATAACTCAGGAGCAATCCTCAAAAATAGAGCTGACGAGTATAATCTGCTGGTAGTAAAAGTAAACCAATGCCAGGGGTCACACAGAAATGGAATCCAAGTGGATCTGAGCAGAGTACCAACTGCATCTCTCACCCTTGTTTATTGAGCATCTATTTTGAACCTGCTGTCCTGCTAGGCTTTTTACATCCCTAAAAGATTTGTATTGTTATTCCCATATTCTTATTTAACCCTGACAACAACTCTATGAAGTAGCTCTTACTAATTCCATTTTAAAGATTGTAACATGAAGGCACGGAGAGGTTAAGTAATCTCCTCAAGATCACACAGCTACTAAGCAGCAAAGGTTGGATTTGATCCATGGTCTATTTGGCCTCTGACAAGTTTCTCCCTTTATGTGTCTGCCTTCCTTTTATGTGCCTGCACATTCCCTCGATTAGATACTGAGGTGCTTCCTGCTGTCAATGTCTATGGCTATAATTCCATAAGCAGGTGCCTCTATTTTGGCTATTGTCATAGTCCACATTCTGATCTACTATTCAAATTTACCATCCTGGGTTCCAGGCCTGGTTCTGCCAATGCCCTGCACATTGCTGGTTGTCTGGCTGGAAAAGACTTCACTGATAGAATTCCAGCCAGGAATTATAGTTTGGGGATAAGAAGATAGAATTTCATCTTAACCCAAATGAATGAATCTCTACCTAGTCCCAAGAATCCAAACTGGTACCTCAGTGGGAATCGGAATAAGCTAGGACCCTGATTTGTCCATAGACAACAGACAAGGGAGTGGAAGAGAGTGCTCCCTGGAAAGAGCTTTTACCAATCATCCAAGAGTTCTCTCTGGAACTGTGGCACCCTCTTACCCAAATCTCTCTAGGCCTCCATAGACTCAGCTGAAAGGAAGGCCTCCCAAATTCTCCATTTGAGTTGCCAGGGGTTCAGCTTGCTGGTTAACTGGAGTTCATGTCCCATGGATGACCTCTCCCAACAGTATCATAAGGAACTAAGAAACTAATATAATTAGCTAAGATAAGGTCATTAGGGTGGGTCTGAATCCAATGTAAGATATATACACACACACATATAATGAAATTTATTTATGAAAAAATGTGTCTTTGTTCTTACATGTTTAAACTTTGGTCATCTTCAAAGTGCTATCCATTTGATGCAATACACCTATCTTGACATTCTTCCACTGCTCAAAACAGTTTTTGAACTTGATTTTGATGACTTTTTGTGCTTCTGCCATTTTTTGCTTCACCTCTTTCACATCAGCAAAATGTTTCCCTCTGAGGAATTTTTTCATCCAGGGAAACAAACAAAAAAAAAGTTGCTTATGGCAAGATAAGGTGAATAGGGAGGGTGGAGCATGGAGGTCATGCCATTTTTGTTGTGCTTGTAAATTTCCCATCATGAAATGGGCAAAAGCATTGAAAGAGTCCTCAAAAAAATTCACTAAAGCCAAACACACCCTCTCACAACAATACCTGCTAGTACACTAATACAGATGGGTTCCTAGAACACTCACTTAGGGAGAAAGCTTGTAAGGGGCCTTCCCTTCAGAAGATAACTTTGGGGTTTTAGGGTCTCATCTTGTATATGTATCCTAACAGAGAGTATCAAGCCTGAACCTGCTGTTTTGGGGACAGGAGTGATGGGGTTGAGGAGATCCTGTAAAAGCCTGCTTAGAGAGTAGCTACAAAATGGCAGGGAGAATAAAATGGCACCTTGTGATAAGGGAAATGTTTTAATAAAACAATCTGAGGATATGTCAGCAAATAACAAAATAACTAGCAACCATTGAGCATCTTCCATGTGCCATGTTCTTTTTTATTATTTATATTATAGATCATCTTTTATTTATATATCATCTTCATCCTCACATATCCTTATAAAATGGGCATCTTGTAATGCCTACTTTACAGATTAGGAAATCAAGGCTCAGAGAGATTGAATAACTTGCCTAAAGTCACACAGCATATAGAAGTTGTAGTCAGGATCTGGACTTAGTTTTGTCAGGCTTTAAATTTATTTAATTTTTTGTAAAGACTTTATTTAATTTTTATTGTAAAGTTATGGCCAAAATAGCACATTGTTTAAGTGTCTTGAAACCCCAACTATGCAGCTTATTGGTTGTGCAACTGTATTTAGTTTCCTAGTTCTGCTGTAATAAAGTACCACAAACTGAGTGGATTAAATAACAGAAACATATCTCACATTTGAAGTTCCAAAATCAAGGTGTGACAGCTGAGTTGGCTACTTCTGGGAGCTATAAAAGAGAAATCTGTTCCAAGCATTTTACCTAGTTTCTAATGGTTTCCTGGCAATCTGGTCTCTGCCTTCATCTTCATATAGAGTTCTGCCTGCATGCATCTCTGGGACCAAATCTCCCCTCCTTATAAGGACACCATTTGTATTAGAGTAGGTCCCACCCTGATGACCTCATCTTAACATTATATCTGCAATAACTCTATTTCTAAATAAAGTCACATTCTGACATACTAGATTTGGAATTTCAACATAGGAATTTTCAGGAGGACACAGTTCAAAGCATAAAAGTGACCACTGGCAATTAACTTTTCTCTGTGTGCTTAGTATACTAGTCTGTCAAAGTGAATATTGCAGAGTTAGGAGGATTAAAAGAGCTAACAAATACAAAGTGTCTAGAACAAGAATCAAATACAACTTGCCACCTAATTTTATACAACCAACCAGCTAAGAATAGCTTCGATATTTTTAAAGAGTTGAAAAAAATCAAAGGAGGAATAATATTTCATGACACATGAAAAACGAAATTTGAATTTCCATGTCCATAAATAAAGTTTTAGTGGAACTCGATCATGCCCACTCATTTACATACTGTCCACAGTTATTTTTATACTGTGGAAAGAGAGTTGAGTAGTTGCAGTTCCTACAGAGACCATATGGGCACAAAGCCTAAAATATCTACTGTCTGGCCCTTTACAGAAAACATTTGCCAACTACTAACCTGGAAGGTTATCGAGTATGTAGTAAGAACTGTATTAATATTGTTTATTTTTACATACTTTTTCATTTTCTTTCACCGTGGTAGGAGTCATCTGCCTATAGGATCCTTTTTGTAGCAAGGAGGATTTTCAGCCCGCATGATGCAGGGTGTCCACATCCACAGCCCGCCCAGTGTGCCTGGGGGGCCCCAATCCTCTCCTGACTTGGCTGGTTTCCTCTGCCCTGCTCGGCAGCTGCTCCCCTGGTTGAATCAAGTCCAGGCCAGTAAGCTTGCTTTGCTTTTCTCCCCCTTGCATTTCGTTTTCCCCCCACTGCACAAGTTCCCAACCACTCCTATTGGGTCCAAAGGTGAGCACTTGCAAAACTTAAATAATTTACATCGGAGAAACTCAAGGGCTTTTCCTCCCTGTCAATCATGGCAGCCGGTGGCATCTCCCATATAACACTCTTCCTTCCTGTCAGAAGCTCCTGTGTCCTTCCCACAAATTGTAGGATACTTGCATCTTTAAAAAAGAAGCATTCCCCCACCCCCATTTTTCATTGGCAATAAAGAGAAGTGAAACTTCATTTTAGCCAGATGGTTCATCTGGTTTACCCAGGAAGAAGGGACCAGACAGTAGCAGGTGGGGGCATTTTGAGGAGGGAGCAGGAATATATCTTGTGCTGAGTTGGCAAAATTGGCAAGCGAGAAAAATATGTGGTTCAAATGGGGAAAAGAAACACGTTTTCTTGCAACGATCTGAAGAGTGGAGAGTCTGATTGCCAAAGAAATCACAATTGTTTTTGGCTCAACATCTTGTGGTTTTGTATTGGATGGTATTTTGTGTCCTCTCAAATTTTTTTCTTTTAAAAATTGTAGGATTTAGGAATAAAACCAAGTTATAGGCAGACTGAAGCCTTTAACTCTTAATTAGAGGTTTTATTCAGCCATTCACATTCAGCCTCAGAATTTTTTATCCAGGCATTCCAGTTGCTGTTGAGGAGAAATGAGAAAATTCTAAAAATAAGCCAGTTGCATTCACAGTTCCTCTGAGGCCAGACCATTGTCCCTAGGGAGAACCCAGCTGTTGTTGTCACTGTTGTTAATGCCAGCCAGGTTAGAGTCAGACTGGGATGGAGGCACCCCCCTGCTGGAAACCTAGGGGGAAAAAGTGCACCCCAAAGAGGACCCCAGTGTGGTTCCCAAGTGACTCCATGTTCTAGAAAATTTCCTCTCTTTGCAAGTCCCCCTTTTCCCTAGTCCTGGTCAGCATGCAGCCTTCATCTTACTCAGTGGCAATTTCAGCTTCACTTGCTGAGGCCAAAAACCTTGGTGTTATCTCTGACATCTCCCTTTCTCTCATAACTCACATCCAATCTGTCAACAAATCCTGTCAGTTCTATTTGGGACCAGGTACATAATTGTGGGGCCCAAAATGAAAATAAGTGTCCCCCTTCCAAAGTTATTAAGAATTTCAAGATGGTGACAGCAGAGCATGAAACCAAGCATGAGGTCCTTGTCAGCAGGAGACCTTGTGTGACATCACAGGTCACATGGCCATGGTTCCAACTGCAAAAACAAATCTAAAATCTGTCCACTTAACCCCATCTCCACTGCTAACCACCTGGCCTCCCTTTATCCCTTTAGTCGATTTGCTGCAGCCAGAGTAAGTGAATAACATCCCTCCTCTGCTCAAAATCTTCCACTGGTTTTTCAGTCTTCCCAGCGTAAAAGCCAAAGTCCTTACAGTGGCCAACACGTCTGTGCACAGCCCCTGGGACATGATGGGTTCATCTCTGACTCTCCCTTGCTCATTGTGCTTCAGCCACACAGCATTTTTGTCCACAAGCAAGACAGGCATGTTTTTTCCCTTGTGGCATGTACTTTGCCCTGCCCTCTGCCTGGAATCTCCCACCATGTGAGCTCACTACATGTGCTATCCCTCACATCTTTCAAGTCTTATTCATTCAACAAATATTTACTGAGCACAACAATGTGCTGGACACTGTCCTAAGCACAGATGTTTAGACTCAGCATTTCTGTGATCGTTACTGACAAGGAACTTATTAGTTATTTTATATCTATTTTTCCAAATATTTGGAGTTTTATTGGTTTTTTATTTTCAACAGACAAGTTTAATCTTTTTAAACAGCTTACTTGAGAAATATTTTATATATAAAATTGTAATATTTAGAATATACAACTTGATATTTTGACAAACATGTACATTGTGAATATATACATATGTATTACATATATAGACATCACAATCAAGCTAATTAACATACTATTACCTCCATATAGTTACCACTGATTGTGTGCCAAGAAGATTCAATTTAGGATCTGTCCTCTTTGCAAATTTCAAATGTACAATGCTGTATTGTTAACTATTGTCACCATGCTACAACATGAGGTCTCTAGAACTTACTCATTCTATATGACTAAAACTGTATACCCTTGACTGATACCTCCTCATTTTCCTCACTTCCCCACCCCCACACCTGGTACCCACCATTCTATTCTCTACTTCTGAGTTCAACTATTTTAGTTTCCACATATAAATTAGATCACACTATGTTTCCCTATAGAAATTACCTATTTGTTTTGTGTAAGAAATACATAGTACTTACTCTGTGCCGGGTATGACTCTAACAATTTTGTGAAAGAATCATTTGATTATTCCAATTTTACAAATGAGGAAACTGATTAAGTTGACTTACACAAGGTCACAAACCCATTTTTCTGTTGCTTAGTAACTATTTCCCACACTGATTTATAGGAACTTTTTATATATGGTAGCTATTATCTATTTGTGTGTTAGACATTCTACTTTGTGTGTAATAAGAGAAAAACTTGCCATGTTGCCTCCAACTATCCTTGTATTACGCTTTCTATCCAGTGAGCTAAACATACTAACTAGCAAGACCATTTTATTTAACTTTGTATTTAAGTTACCTATTACTGTATAATACAAATCAGCAGATTAAATCCCAAACATTTATTATCTCGCACATACTCTAAGGGTCAAGGATTTAGGAGAAGCTTACCTAGGTGGTTCTGGCTCAGGATTGTTCACGAAATTTTAAGAAGTTAAAAATGTAAGAGTGTGAGAAAGTAGTTAAGTTTGGGGAGCAGGTAGGGAGAGTAGTTACCAGGAAGGGGCACAAGAAGGCTTCTGGGTACCAGAAATGTTCTATTTCATTAGCCAGGGCAAAGGTTTCACATGTGTTTGCTTTGTGGTATTTCATTATGCTGTACAAATATGGTTATTTTCACTTTTCTGACTGTGTGTTATACATTAACAATGTATAAAAATCTTACTTTATGCATAAAAAAGCAGAAAGAACATCTAAGGCATTTGAGAAACAAACTCAGCCTCCTACTTTGCAGCTAGAACCATGCCATTGCCACTCCCACAAGTCACTCAACAGGTTACACTTCCACTTGTGGGCTGCAGGCACTAGGCATGACTGTAAGTGCATGACTTTAAGTTCAAGACCTTTAAAAACAGATCTCAGAGCACACTCAGTTTTAATCATCAGCAGTGCAGTGGCTTTGTCAAAAGTCTGTCTGCATCACAGGAGCCCAGAAAAACACTGCCATATGGCAAGGCTCTCAAATGGGGGAGCCTGAGGCACTGAGAAGGAAAATGAGATTCAAAGTGCTACTTAAGATCAGATCCATTTTTGGTTTGGGTTTTTCTTTGAGGCAGAGCATGTTTTTTAGAAGCAATAGCATGGCTTGCTTCCTGTATCCTCTAGTGATGTACCTACCTGCCTCTGTCCAGAAACGGAAAGGACTTCTAAAAACCCCAAGACTCTGCTCTTACAAGTGGAAAAAGAGGGTGATATCTGAAGCAGAGAAGGAAGAACCATGATCTGCATTAGTTTCCTATTGCTGCTGTAACAACTCACCACAAACTTAGTGGCTTAAACAACACACTTATTGTCTTGCAGTCATAGAGGTCAGAAATACAATATGTGTCTCACTAAGCTAAAATCAAGGTGCCAGCAAGGCTAAATACCTCTCCAAGAGCTCAAGAGAAAAATCCATTTTCGTGCCTTTTCCAGCTTTTAGAGGCAGCCTGTATTCCTTGGCTCATGATCCCCTTCCATCTTCAAAGCCAGTAATTGTCCAGTATTCCTAATATGCTGTCTCTCTGTCTCTGAATTTCTTCCTCCCTCTTCCAGATTTTAAGAGTCCTTATGATTACATTGGGCCACTTGCATAACCAAGGATAGTCTCCCTATTTTAAGGTCAGTTGATTTACATCTGCTATCAATATAGTAGACAGAGAGGCATGAGCTGAGTAGAAATGATAGGCCAGGTACAGAAGGTGAACCAGGACAGAAAGCACCCAGGGCCTAGCAATGAATAATTGTAGGGTGGGGCCTCACCCCCAGAGTGACCTTTCCTCCCCTCACATATTACTGGCACTGTCATTTAGACACCTTGACCTTTTATATCACTGGCCATGCAGTTTAGACCCTCCCTTGACCTTTCCTCCGCTGGCATGTGGTAGACTCCCTTACAGGAGGAACAAGGGGGGCGAGGAATAGCTTCATATGACCTCCATACTAACCCTTGAACAGCCACTCCCTTAGACATTAAGCCCTCAGGACAATGAGGTTCTGACCTGTATCAAACAATCTTAGGAACAAAGCCTCAAGTCTGTTGACCACAGAGACAAGAGTTCTGGTCAAACTACAGATAACTCTAAGCCACAGTTGTGTTTCAGCTCCAGGCCCAGAAAAACAACAAAACCAGATGAAATGATACCATGGCTAACATCAAGACCAGCTCTCATGACTAATGACCCCCTTCCCTAGTGCTGATCATTCAGTAGAAATCACAACTGTAAAAGGACACACTTGAGAAGATGATGAATATTCTATTGAGATTCTTGCCTGAGACCTCCTTTAAAATCCCTGCCTTTGGAAACCAGATAAAAACTCTTAGGATGAGGGAACCACCTCTCTCTCTCTCTCTTTCTCTCTCTCTCTCTCTCTCTCTCCCCCCTCTCCCTCCCTCCCTCCCTCCCTCCCTCCCTCCCTCTCTTCCTCTCATACCTATACCTTTCGTCCCTCAAGTGTGCTCTCTCTGTCTCTCTAGACCACTCATGCAACTTTTCTTCCCCCTTTCTTCCTTCAAGGCATGTACCTTTGCTTTCTTTCTCCAAAACTCCAAGGTCCTCTGTAACTTGTTCCCTTGGTCCACACAGCCCAGCTGGCTCATTTCTTCCACCCCTGTGACTTTCTCAATAAATTTTTGCCTGTATTTGAGTTCCTGGCTCTGAATTCTTCCTTAGCCAAACTCAAGGACTGAGGTCTAAATCTGGTGCCATTCTCCATTAACACTACTTTAATTCCCACTTGCCATGTCATGCAACATTATAACAGGTTCTGGTGATTAGGACATGACATTTTGGGGGGAGGAATTATTCTGCCAACAACCACCACTACTGATTCACTTTTTGTTCTCTGTCTGCCCATTGGCTCTGTGAGGGCAGGAACCTTTTTCTTCTTGCTGCTGTTTCCCCAGCATCTGCAGCAATGCTAGCCTCAAAATAAGTACCAATTAAGTATTTGTTCAGTGCTGTTGAACATCTTTTGCATATTCACTGCAGAGCCTATGAGCAATTAATCTTAAGAAGTCCTTTTCACATAACATAAATGTGCTTGTGTTTTAATGCATGCATCCTGAGGATCCATAGGAATCAGAAGAACAACAATGGACAGGACTGAGAAGGGAGATTTCATGTGGAAAATTCAGAACCATGCAGAAAACAACACCCAAGTTCATTTAGCCCTTGTGGTGGCATTCTGGGATTAACAGTGCCCAGCAAAATAAGGAGGGTTTAAATAACTCAGAAGAAGTATAGAGGACAGACATTAAATAATTAAAGAAGTCTGAAATTTTAAACAGGTCTCATAGGGTCTCAACCCCTGTTTCCCTTTAGGTGTCTATGACACTGACCATTTTACATAGGACACAATAACATTAAAACAAGTATTTGCAAAACAGGAAATTCATCTCCCTTTCAATTCTCTGCAACCCTTATTATGTAAAACCAAGTCTCATTTTGGTGTTGCTCTGTCTTTAACACCTGGATAACACCTGCTAATCTTAATAGAGAGAGCAGGTCTCAGGCTAGAAGCTTGGACAGGCTCCATCAAGATGTGGCATTTGTAGCCAAACAGTGCAGGTGGCTCCAGATGGCTGGGTTAGAGAGCACTGGGGCCAACTCCCTGTCACAGTTGGGGAAACAGAACTGGTCTCCTGACCCCATCTCCTGAACCCTCATCCAGTGTGTCTGCCTCTTGTGTGTGAAGGTACCCAAGGAATAAGAGGGGAGAAAACAGACCATCCATCACTAAAAGGATGATAGAAGAGAAAGGAAAAGGGGCATGGGTGGATGTTTCCCACTCTGGCCTCCCTGCTGGGCACTGGGCCGTGGAGAAAGACAGAATGTTGGGAGGGAGCAGAAAGAAAAATGAAGCAGTCAAACTCCCCGCTGTCAGGGAAGCCTGCTCGGGTTCTGGCTGTCGCCACTGGCAGGAGGAACGTGCTGGGTGCGCAGAGGGAGGAGGAGCAGTGCCAAGAAGCAGCTGGGGGTGGGCCAGGAGCTGGGGATCAGGACTCCCTGCCACCCACTAGGGTAGACTTGAGGAAAGGTCTCTAAAATGACCTTGTGAGTCAGTCAGTCCTCTTATAAGTTCTGTCCTGCACTCCCCACTCTCCCAGACTTCAGGGAAGCTAGCTATTGCCCCTCCTCTAGCCAGGCCAGCCTCCTGGCAGACATGCAGATGGCTTGCCTTAGCTAGAGCCAAAATTACCTTTCCAGGAAAATGCTTCCACCTTCTGAAAAGGACACTGAGAAAATACTGAATACAGCAGTTTTCAAACTTTTTAAAAGCAGCTGATTCTTTTTGTCAATGAACAAGCATGCTCATTATTTCATGATCTGACAATCAGAGTTTCTAAAAAGTATTCAGAATAGAATGAGTACACAAAATGTATTCTTTAATTTAAATTGATATAGTAGGCAGTTAGACAGATATGAGCAGAGTAAGAACAATAGGCCAGATACAAAAGGTCACCAGGGTAGAAAGCTCTGGGTGCCTAGCAATGAGCAAAAGCGGAAAAACAAGTATTGTAGGGTGGGACCTCACCCCCAGAGTGACCTTTCCTCCCCTCGAATATTACTGGTAATGTGGTTTAGACACCTTGACCTTTTATATTGCTGGCCATGCAATGTGGACCCTCCCCTGACCTTTCCTCTGCTGGCATGGGGTAGACCCTCTTATAGGAGGAACAAGGGGGCTGAAGAATAGCTTCATATGACCCCCATACTAACCCTTGTACAATCACTCCCTTAAACATCAAGCCTTCAGGACAATGAGGTTCAGGGCCTCATCAAATAATCTTAAGAATAAAGCCTTGGGTCTGTTGAGCACAGACAGCGTTCCAGTCAGACTACAGATAACTCTAAGCCACAGTTGTGTTTCAGCTCCAGGCTCAGAAAATCAGCAAAACCAGACAGTGACACCATGGCTGACAGACATCAGGACCAGCTACAGTAACTAATGACTCCCTACCCTCATGCTGACCAATCAATAGAGACTGCGACCCTGAAAAGGACACACCTGGAAAGCTGATGAATATTCTATTAAGATCATCCCCTGAGACCTTCTTTAAAATCCCTACCTTTGGAAACCACATAAAAACCCTTAAGACAAAGAACTCAGCAAGCTCAAGCGCACTCTCTCACTGCTCTCTCTTGCTCTCTCTCTCTCTCTCTCTCTCTCTCTCTCTCTCTCTTTTTCTTTCTTTCTCTGTCTCACAGACATACACACCCTCCCCCACACCTTTCCCCACCCCTTTCTTCCCTCAGACATACTATTCCTCTCTAGAGCAGGCCTGCACCTTTCCTTCCCCCTTTCTTCCCCAAGGCACATTTTCTTTGCCTTTCTTTCTCTTAAGCTCCAAGGGCCCTTCTTTTGCCTCTATAACTTCTTTCCTGAGTTCACACAGCCCAGCTTGCTCACTTCTTCCATGGCTCATATCTTCTCCCTCTGTGACTTTCTAAATAAACTTTCAGTTGTGTTTGAGTTTTTGACTCTGAATTCTTTCTTAGCCAACTCAAGGTCTGGGCCTAACATCTGGTGCCAATCGCCATTAACAAAATAAATGTATATATAAACAAAATGCATATATAAACTCTGATTAAAGTGGGAGTGGGTGGTAGGTTCCGGAACTTCAGCTCCTTGCCTCAACTTGGCCTCCTCTTGTAAAGAGCTAATTACAGATCAGAAGACATTGAGCCAAGCCATTTGTCCTGCTTCCTTCTCCACAATTCTGGGAGAGGCCTTCATTCAGATTTACCTTAAGTCTACAGTCTCATATTTGAGGGATCAATGATGAGAGACAATTTGAGTCTAAAATAAGTGCTTTTTATCCAGAAAAAAATCTTGATTGCATGTCAGAGACACAAATTCAAAATTTTCAAAACTAAGCCCTAGATTCTCCAGATAGTTTTGGTTAGTTGAGCTTTACCACCCATCCCTTCATGGTCAGTGTATCAGTTATCTATTGCAGTGTAACAAATCACCCCAAAACTTAGTGGTTCAAAGTACCAATCATTTATTTTATTCACCACTCCATGGGCCTGCAATTTGGACTAGACTCAGGGGCAGTTTCTTCTGGCCTTGGCTGGCTTAGCTGACCTCATGTGCAGTTCATGTGTGTGTCTGTGATCAGCTGGTCATCAGCTAAGGGTACCTGGGATTGGCCTTCTTTATGTGGCTGGTGATTGGCATGCTGTACCAGGGGCAAAATGGGGTCTCCAACCACATGTCTTTCATCCATTATGCTATTGTAGAAATTCCAAAAATATTGAGAGGAAACTGCAAGGAAACCTAGGCTCAAAACTTGTACTGTCCTATATATCACTTTCTATTGGTCAAAACAAATCACATGGGCATTAATGATTCAAAGTATAGATAAATAGACTCCACTGCTTGATGAGAGGAGCATATGACCAGTTTTGCAATCTACTACAGAGACACAGAGGCACTTGCCAGAAGTTGTGGGAAGAATAGTTTATTTTAGAAGCCCCAGTTGCCTGGTGAGTGAATGATTCACCTACTACCCATCAACTTATACCCACAAGGTCCAGAAGATTATGAAACTGGATTCCCAAGTGTCCCTTTCCCTTCCAAAACACCCCATAATTAAACACAGCACAGCCCTCTGTCTCATCTGCTTCCTGCCACCTGCTCCCCCAAGAATAAGAACCCATTCTCTCATTGAAGGCCAAGCTCCTGAATCCCTAGTCTTCTCTGATTTTCCTCAACTCATAACACACCCCTTTATCCAGCCCCCCACATTCTGGCTTCTCCGGCAGTACACCTGGACCCCACCTTCTACATGTCAGCCTAATTCACACAAACTATGGCCACAACATCCCCTAAGTTTGAAAGACACAATTTAAACCTAGTCTGGCTCCCAATGTGTGCTCTAGCCACTACATTTAATTCTTGCATGGCAGATAGGGTTCATTACAATGTCCATTCCACTTATTCAATAGAACTTCTGAGGGGTTATATTGGGAAAAGCAGTGAGATGGAGTACAGGATCAGTGGAGAAAGTATGCTGTGATTGATTAGCAATGTCTGCCAAGGATTAGAAATAATGATATGGTTCCAGCACATAGTTTGCATTTATGTCTTATTTTCACCACGCTGCTTCCTGGCACTGTCTGATTCTAAAGGGAGTCCCCTACAGGTTGGATAAAACATGCCTTTACAGAATCTCAATCCAGGAATTCACATTGCACACTTGCATAAATGTGTTCCCCACTCCTTCTCACCTCCTTCTTGCCCCTGTCACTCACGCTTGTGTTTCCATGGCTGTCTTAGTCAGCTCTCAAGGTGGATTAACAATCCACAGGACCATGTGGGATAATGCGCATGTTGCCAAACATACTTCACTGGTTTTCAGAAGGTGATACCATGCAATGCCCTGATGTTTGCTGACTACGAAGAATATTTACATGGTGTGGGGAAAGAATTTTGAAATAAGCAAGGAATGTCTCTGACTCCTTAAATTTTATCTTTAAAATTAATGTGACTTTTGCATATGACTTTGTGTTGCATCTATATTCATTTTAATACAAGCCTAATTTTTTATTACTTTCATCAGGAACAAATGATGCTCCAGGAAACTGGATCTCATTTATCCTGTGGTTTGCCATTCTGCCTGGAAGCTGGCGCCATCCCTTCTGCTCTAGACAACCTCAAACTGCAAATCATGGTTAAGTGAAAAGATTATAGGATAAATGAGCCATACAGACCAGGGCTCAAATCCTAGCTTGCCTGCTCACTAGCTAGATGACCTTGGGCAAAATGCTTTACCCTCAGAGCCTTAGTTTCCTCATATGCACCATGGAAGTGTTGTAAGAATTAAGAAAAATGTGTTCGAAAGTTCCTGAAACCTAAAAAGGACTTAATAAATGCTGCTTCCTTTCCCTTACAGTTAAATCCTTCGAGTTATTTCAAGCAAGCTTTGGTCTCTGTCAGGGGATAATGCCTTGCTGGTAAATTAACATGACAGAGGATCCGGAAGTCTCTCACTGTTCTTGGCATTGGGCGCCCTCCCAGCCATCTCAGAATAACTGAACTTTATTGAACCAGTTGGGGTCTCTCTCTGTGTCTGGCAGTATAGGGAAAAAAATTAAACTTTAAAGCTACAATTTAGATAAAACAAGATTCTGTCTGGTAAATTAACTTCAGCCTTCAACCTTAGGCACTGTGTTTGTGAGTGACTGGCGTGTTTGGTTGTTCATTGGTTTTTTTTGTTTGTTTTTAGTTTCCAATTTTACAATATTTTAAATAATAAGTGTAAATAATTTTCAATTGAAGATTGATTCTCCTCTTGTTTCTGGCTTGCTACCCACCCCATTTCCCAGTTCTTCTCCATAAAGGCAACAAAGGGCATTAGATGCCTATAAAGTTTGCCAGAAATATGCTATTTGTACAAGTAAACAAAACAGATATAAACATGGTATTAGATGGATACAGTAGTAAGTGTAAGTATAGATAGAGATACAGACAAAAATACAAATAGAGATATTGTGGACAAAAAAGAGGCCACACACCAATTCTGACAAGCTCAGGGGAGGCCTGCATGGTGGGTCTTACAAACTCAGAGACTGAAAATATCCTATATGATGGTCTGAAGTGAAAATAGCTAAAGCAGGTCATGGCAGTTACTCATGCCTTAGGCCAGCATCTTCCTTGACAACATTCAGTCTTTACCTTAACTGAGCCTGTCTATTGTCTTTTTGCATCTATGACAACATGCATCTGGGACGTCAGAGTAACCTCAGGGCACAATCTCCCACAAGAGCTTGAGACCACAAGACCACAGACACCAGCCCTCATTGTTATCTTGTTGCCCACGTACCATCTGCATGAGCTGTAAACACTCACTGTGAACTATCCTGCATCCACCAATGTACAAGAAGTATTTGTCTCTCTGTTTTTCTCTTTATCCAATTTCAGAGACTTTTCTGCTTTGCTTTTGCCTGCCTCCCTTATCTACAACCAATGAATTTCATGTAACTCTCCTTATACCTCCTCCTTTGATCATAATGTATAAAATAAACTGCAAAACTATCATTCTCAGGAGCATTTTTCCAACCCATTGAGATTTTGCTTCCCAACAACTATTGTCAGTTTGGCTCAAATAAACTCATAAAAAGTTCCTACAGTCTGGATGTTTCTTAGATCAACAATATAAATATACACTCATTTTTATACTAATGGAAGCATTCTATATCCAGAGTTCTTCATAATATATCCTAAAGATTGTGTCATTTCAGTATATGTAGATCTGTTTCATCTTTTTAATAGCTGCATTATTATTATAAGTATTATCATTCCATTATTTGGATGAAACATTAATTTTTTCACCAGTTTTCTACTAATGAAAGTAGTTAATATTTCTTGTTACAAACAATGGTTTACCAATATACCTGCATATGATCTTTGGGCAAAGATTTTTTTACAGTTTATATTTGGAGTATAGGATGATTTGTTATTGCCCCAAGAGTTAATACATTCAGCAAGACTTTAGTAGAGTTAAAATGCCCTCCTACTAGCCAGTTTTGTGCATGTCACTTTTGGGCAGTGGTCCTGGTCCAAACAGCTCAGCATGTTGGTGCATTCCAGAAGTTTGGTGGGTGCAGATGTCACCTAAAGAAACACCTATCTCAGTGATGGCTAAAAATAAAAAAACCTCTCCCATTCCTCTCCCTTTACCTCCAAAGGAGCCTAATTTGATTGCCACAGTCCCAACATGCCTATTCCTATTTATGACAAGCAAAAAATTAATTTTTGAGGTCATATACCGTTAGAGAATCTTATAAGAACTAAGAATGCTCACTGCTCCCAGCCTCTTTGAAATAAATGAGCCTACAACTGATTTGGGATATCAGGGTCACACATATTACCCTCAGAAATGCAGATACAAAGCACCTTATTTTACTATTGATCTGCTCTTCCTCATCGGCCCCCACCTACTAGGTAGCAGAAATAAATTTGAGTCCCATGCCCTGTCAAATGCAACAATTTAAATCTTTCCTTCAGGTTACTTGTGTAACTTGATTACTCATGTTCCTCAAAGGCACTATTTCAAGTACGTTACAGATGCAAGAGGTGGACATATAGTCACTATCTACAAATAGGGTCAATCTCAGTCCAGAAAAATATGGATGCTCCACCTACCAATAACCTTGTTGAGTAGAATGACTCTTAGCCTGAACAGAGCACCAGGGACATGATGGGCACTGTACCACTCCCCAGTTTTGTTCCTTGTGTTCACCCTTCCCTGTGTGAAAGGGAGGCACCCAGATTGAGCACCCATTTGCTCAAAGAGGACATGATATGTGGTAACTGGTCATAATAGGCCTTTGAAGAGAACAGAGAAGGTGTCCTGGATGGAATTCTGCAGTCATCATTAAGAACACCAAGAGCCCAGATGGATGCATATCAAATGTGCTTCATGCACACGATTCAGTCACCTCCCTGACCAGCAAGCCAAATACCTGTAATTTAAAAGTTTTGAAATATAAAGGTTTACTGCTGGTTTTTCATTCCCAAATTTGGGAGAGGGTGATCATCACTGGCCTGGCAAGCTTTAGAGGCCTTCTGGGCACTAGATGCTTCTCAGCATCCTTTGCAGTTGTCTTAGATGGCCATGCAATTACTGCCTTCTAAAAATGACCAACACAGGGCTCATCTCGTGTGTGCAGGGTCAGGAGAATGGTGGAAAGGGACAGGGTGAGAAGGGCAAGTGGTCATGTAAGGCAACAGAGGCTCTGCAGTCACAACTATCAGACTATAGCAGGTGGAACACCCTTCAAGATGCACACAGGGATGTCCTGAGTGTGTGTGTACTAGGGGAAAGCCTGGGATATCATTGCTCTCCATCTCCTAGAAACAGGAGTTCCTGAGGGCTCTTTCTCACACCAAGTTACTAGCTCTTACAAACCAACTTTTCATCATAGTTCCTTCTGGCCCATTTTAAGATAACACATTCTCAAAATGTTCTGGCCTCTGCAAATAGCATCCCAGGCAATTTTGAGCATCCAAAACTCAAGAGGAAATGCCACGTTGTGGTTAAGAGTCACCCCACATACAACGCAGCACTCAATGCCGAAATTCTACTGAGATTTTTCATTAAATCTTCCTTTGAGATCCAAAAAGCATGCCATGATTTTTCAGAGCCTGGGTCATAGGCAGAAATCTGATTTTGGATGTTAAGGGATGGAGGCATTGAGCTGACTTGAGGAAGATCTTTTAATCACCCCAGGCAGAAGACTTACTCTTTTTCATACAGTCCCCAGGGAAACTGGTTTCATCAAATGCTTCAATTAGAGTAGAACAAATTCATATTATATTTTAAAATTCCAGTTGTTTACCCTGTTTTCTGAAAAAGAAATGGCATACAAAGGAAAATGACTAAAAGGAAAAAGACAGCAAAGTATTAACTGGAGTTTTCTTTTGGTCATGATTCTTATTTCTCTCTTAATGTACTTTTTAAGTTTTTAAAAAATTTCTTCAATAAACAAGTATTTACTGTTATAAATTCTTAATAAAGATTGGCTTTGTATTTTAAATTCCTACTATTTGACCTTTCTACTTTAGATATATTTTTTCAGCAAATATTTTTATGTGCTGTATCTTTGGTCCACAACCTCCTTTTGTAAATAAAACTTTATTGATACACAACCACGCCCTTTCTTTACTTATTATCAATGGCTGTTTTTATACTGTAGGAGCAGAGTTGAATAGTTGGTAAGCCATTCAACCACATGGCCCACAAAGTCTAAAATATTTTTAATCTTTTTTCTTTTCAGAACAAGTTTGCTTGCTGACTCCTGTGCTATGTGAAAGGCTCTAAGTTAGGTAATAGAAATCAACAGTTAACAACAACAAAAAAAATATATCCCAAGGGTCATGGAATTTGTTGCTTTTTGACTGCAACTTCAGGAGTTTCCCTATTCCTAAAAGCAGGGCTCTGTGTTTCAGGAAATGTAGCATGGCTTATGGTGGTCACAGCTTTATTCTCTGTGGTTAGAGCAGATTCTAATTGGTCCAGAGATGGACAGACCCTCAATTTTGTTTTCCCTGTTAACAATGGAGGCAACATTAACCCATGCTCCTTCTATTCCAACACAGTGCCCGGCATATGGTTAAGCACTCAGTAAACTTTAGCTGCTATTATAAGCATCGCCCAGGAGCACTCAGATGTATTCACCATCCCCTGCCCAGGAGTCAGGCTTCACCCCAGGTTTAAGCCAGCAGAACTCTCAATTCTGGAGAGTTTAACAAACCTCTCTTTATTTATCTGAAATAAATAAAGAAACCTGAGGACCACAAAGCTGTTAAGTTTCAGATTCATGGCACATGGAAGGCACACAATTCCTTCTCAAACTCAAGCACCACCTGGTCTGGGAACCAGAGATGAATAATAAAGAAATGAGTTTCTGAACTCAGTTCCATAAACAAGCTACCAATGACACACAACAACCACCTTTTGCCTTCTGCTGGACTCCATCTCCTTGGAAACATCATAATAGGCCTAACAAAAGCTTGGAAGATTCTTAGATCTGCTGTTCATCCTGCAACAGGAATGGGCTTAGGTATTCTATTATAGAAGCACACGTTGAATTGGCCTTGGCACTAACCTGCTAGGCATGCAGAAACACATCAGAAACAGGTGGGGAGACAAGCAGGGCTCAGCACACCCTCTGCAAAGGGAACTCTGCAGGTAAATTCTCAAATTAGGAGCTTGGAGTCTGTTCAGCATTTGATAGGATCCTCCCAAGTCTGTCTCCTCGATTCCTTGACTCAGTTACAGAAATGACAGGAACCTTCAATTTTCCCTCTGACTCAAAATAATGATAAATAATCAGGTAGAATTTGGGGGGTTATTTTTCTAGGCACATCTCTAAGAGAAACTTCTGCTGAATTTAATCATGCCTGCTTCTGGGAAACAGTCATCAGGCAGGCCATTGGCAATTCAAATTGTCTCACCCACACAAACACACGCTTTGTTCGTAGCCAACAGATCTCAGAACAAATCACTCACAAACAGGAGGATGTTCTATGTTTCAAAGATAAACAAAACAACAATAATAACAACAACAATAACAATAATAATAAACTAATTTGGTTCAGAAAGAGAAAGTAGAAACGATTCAACTAAATGTTCAAATTGGATGGGGCAACAAAAGAAGAAAAAAACAAAACACCCAGTGACGAGGGTAGATATAGTTAGTAACCTGCTCTACCTGCACGGGACTTGCTGGTCCTCAGAGCTGCTCTGAGGACCACTTTTTCACCATCTTCTATATCTAGTGTGTCTAGTATGCCTGAGTGTTTTTACATAAAGTATTCTCTATTATTCAGGGTCCAACTACCCAAGATTTCTTTTTGTTTTACCTTTTTTTATCTTGGAGCCATTTCTGGATTGTGGAATAAGGGAAAGGAGGTGAAATCCTATGAGCTTTTTGAGCTGAAGTGGAGTAAGGTTCAACTAAGACAAAAAAGTGTAGTTTTGGGGTTCACACAGTCTAAGTTTAAATCTGGCTCATGGGATGAATGACCTTGCCTGAGTTGCTTAATTTTGTTATTTACCATGTGATGATAGTACTAATAAGTCCTCAAAGTGTTATTGTATTAAATGAGATAGCACTTATCACAGTGCTGGAAAAGAATAAGTGCACAAAGCTATTAGCTGCCATTATTCTTATTATTAACCAGCCCAATCCTGAAGTTAATGCTTAAATCCTCTTGACAACATCACATGTAAGTGGTTGACCAGCTTTGTTTGAAAACCTCCAAAGATAAGAAGCTCACTAACTATATATATGTATATTTCAGGCTCTTAGAATGTTCTTTCATATATTCAGCTGAAATTTCTCCCACAGTGACTTGTGCTCCTTGGTCTTAGTTCTATCCCCTGGGAGTCTTAAAAGACAGGGATACTCCCTCTTGTACTTTGTACTAGTGAAGGTTTGCTTTTATTGCAAGTAATAAAAACCAACTTTGGGAAGCTTTAGCAACAAAGGAAATCAACTGGAAATAAAGAAGAAGGAGAAGGAAAGGTGAGGAGAAGAGAAAAAAGAAGGAACAGGAGAATGAAGAGAAGGAAAAAGAGAAGAAGGAGAAGTAAAAAAAAAGAAGAGGAGGGGGGAAGTGGAGAGAAGAAAGGGAAGGAGAAGGGAGGATAATGGGGAGGAGAAGGAGGTGGAGCAGTTGGGGAGAAAAAAAGGAAAATGAGGAGAAGAATCAGCCTCAGGGAATGCAGGAACCAGGGCAAATTCAGGACCAACTTTATCAGAAGCCACCAAACCATAGTCTCTGGCACTACCATTAACAAGCTGTACCCACAGCTACAAGAGTGTGATTGTTTCAGCCTGAGTCATGAGTCCAATCCTGAATCAATCAACTCTGGCTGGTGGTAGAGTCACCCCTGCAGATCTTGCTACTGTGAACCCACCTGTATATTAAGGCATAAAAAAAAAAGCATCACACAGAAGGGCAAGTTGTGAACTGAGTAGACTCCCAGTGACTATACCATGAAGAAGGTCAAGCCATGTCAGTGAAACATGGCATATCCTTAGATACTTTGAGAAGCTATTGTCTAAGATAAATATCCTTCAGTTCTATCCACCACAGAGACTAAATTAACTATTGATTTCAAATAATCTTGATTGCTTATTTAGTTTTGTAACTGTTAAGCTTCCTAAATGTTAAGTTTCCTGAAGACAGAGGACCATCTCTAGTTCATTCACTGACACATCCCACCACTTAACTAGGAACTTAGACCACAACTCAAATAATTGCTGAATTAGTTAATTGATTGATTAATGCATTAAATTATTAGTTTGGAGATCTTGTGGTTACCTGCTTTCAAATGTGGCTAAATCCCTTTCAGTAAGGTGCCACTAATGATAAAAGGAACTCCATTGTCAGAAGGTTTTTTGCACAAAATATGAAACAAGGTAAAATAACTCAAAAGTTTTCAATAACCTGAGGATTTTATTTGCCTGTCTGTTATGGTTATTCCTGCATAACACACCCCAAAACAATGTGGCTTAAGACAACAAGTCATTGAGTTGGCTCATAAATTGGGTAGGGCAAAACAGGATGGCTCATTTCTGTTCCACACATCATCAGCTAGAGTAGCTTGGCTAGGAGCTAGAGAATCTACTTCCAAGATGGCTGGCAAGTTGGTGCTGGCTGTCAGCTGGAAGCTCAGGTGAGGATGCGGATCAGGACCTCAGTTCTTCCCCACAAGTATCTCTCCATACCTGTGCTTGGTCAGGCTCAGTGCATGATGGCTGAGTTTTAAGACTGAGCATCCCAAGAAAGCAAGACAAAGAAGTACATGGAATTTTCATGATGTAAGCTCAGAACTCACATGGCCCCACTTCTGCCATATACTATTAGTCAACGCAGTCACAAGCATCTGCCCATTTCAAGAGGAAAGGGCATAAATCTCATCATGCTATGAGAGGTGTGAAGGTCAAATTGAAAGAAGAGCATGTAGGATGGGAGATATTCCTGTGGCCAGCTTTGGAAAGTTCAATGTTCGCCATCATCTCTTCTCTTTTGGCATGGGCAATCAAACTGAATTTCAGCATTGAAAGTTTGGACACTGTTGCCCAGTCCTCCCCTTAATTACCATTTTTTAGTCATTCATGCTGGGCATAGAATGAAGTCCTGGAGGCACAAAGATAAATGAGAAAACACTCTTCCAGGGGAGTTCACAGATGTGTGAAGAAGATAAATAAAGAAAATTCAATGTGATGAGTGCTTCAGCCAAGGTACATACAGGCAGGGGTAACAGAGGAAGAAATGATCGCTTTTGCCTGGAATGGAAGCTATATTACTTTAACACTTTTCTTCAGAAGACATGAGTTCTGTCAGGCTGCTAGGTTACCATTTTCAGAGTTAATATTCATTTCCCTAGAAGATCATGTGGATAGCCAGATCACCCAAGTTGTACCTTGTGGGAGCCACACCAACCACAACCAAAAGAACAGGACTTGTTGGCTAAACAAAGGCAGTAGTGACCAGGACTGATGCCTTGGACTAATAGGTTCTCCTGAGAGCCTTGAGATTTTCATAGGAGAGAGAACTCCAGAAAGCAAATAGTAATAATAATAATAACTTTTTAAAAATTGACTTTTTCACAACATTTTAATTTTTTATTTTTATGGCTTTTTTATTGAGTTTATTGGGATGACATTGGTTAATAAAATTATACAGGTTTCAGGTGTAAAGTTCTATAACATATCATCTGTATACTGCATTGTGTGCTCACCATCCCAAGTCAACTCTCCTTTCATCACCATTTATCTCCTTATACCCTCTTCCTCTGCCTCCATCCACCCCTCTTTCCCAGTGGTAATCACCATACTGTTGTCTGTGTCTATTTATGAGGGTTGCTTTTTTTGTTTAATCCCTTCACATTTTTCACCCACCCCGTAATACCCCTCCTCTCCAATAGGTGTCAGTCTGTTTTCTACCTATGAGTCTATTTCTATTTTGTTTGTTAGTTTATTTTGTTCATTAAACAGCACAAAGAATTCCCATATACCCTAAGCCCACTGACCCATTACTACCATCTTAGGTTAGCTTGGCAATTTATTTCAGTTAATGAACCAATACTGATACATTCTTATTAACTCAAGTCCATGGTTTATTTACATTTTCTTAATTTTTACCTAGTGTTTTTCTATTCCAGGATTCTATCCCAGAGACCACATCACATTTATTTGCTGTCTCCTTAGGCTCCTCTTGGCTATGACAGTTTTTAGACTTTCTATATCTTTGAAAACCTTGGAAGTTTTGAGGATCATTGATCATGTGTTTTGTAGGATTCCCCTCTATTGGAATTTGTCTGATGTTTTCCTCATGACTAGACTGCAGTTTGGGATATGGGAAAGAAGACCACAGAGAAATATTGTCATTTTCATCACATCATATCAAGTCCAGGGTATACAGTATCAAATGATTTGTCACTGCTTGATTTGGATGAGGCAGTATTTGTCAAATTTCTCCACTGTACAATTGCTCCCCCCCCCACCTTTTTGCTGCCCCCTTTGGAAGGAAGTCAGTATGTGCAGCTCACACTTAGGGGGTGGGGAGCTATGCTCCTGCTCCTTGAGGAAGACATGTCTACATAAACTGTTTAGAGTTCTTATGTTCAGGAGATTTGTCTCTTTTCTCCCATTTATTTACTTGTTCAATCCTTTCTTTATGTCTCTATGAACTCAGATATTTACTTTATCCTTTGGGTTATAATCTAATGCAAGTTTATTTTGTTGCTCAAAGCGTTTGGCTTTGCCATTGGGAGACCTTTGTGTGGGCCTCTCTGTCCCTTTGCCATAACCCCATTAATGGAGTGTCATAACTTTTTTATCCATTTGTTCAAGTACTAGATTAGGAAAGTCATGTTATTAAGTGAATTCTAAACTTGGCCATTCAAATAAACCTATAATATCAGTGCTTCCATTTACAGATAAGGGAACTGAGATGCATGGGGTTCAGTAAAATATACAAGGTCACAAAGCTTATTGGTAGAGCTGGGATGTGAATCCATGCTGGTTCACTCCAGATTCCCCACTTGTAACAAACTGAGTGTTCAAAAGAATACAGCCTCATGTTATCTCCCAATTTGTTGGAATACAAACATAGGTTATATATTGATATGTAAAAGACACAGAACCAACTGAAAGAACTTCCAATGACCATAAACAGTGGAAGCCACTCTTCTGTGTCTTTTGGCTTCCATTCCTCACCCCACCAGCCCCTAAGTGCAGTCAAGAAGAAAACCACCCACATGGAAGTGTTACAGACTTAACATGCTGCCCCCTCACAGGAAGTTGTGGAAAGATGTGACGGACATGTAGAGATAGATGCAAAGCTGACATTTCTAAAATCTGAAGAGGTAATATTTTGGGGCTTGAGTGGGTCTTCTTGGAGTCCCTTAAATTAGCTCTTAGAAGCCTACTCCATTCACTCAGGAGCAAGCCCTTCACACAACACACTCTCTTCTAAACCTTGGAGCTAAAAACCCTCCATGTTTCCCTCCAACCCTGCAAGATGCCAAAACATCTCCAAGAGAGTCTGCTGAGAACTGTTAATCATTTTTACATTAGGTTGGACAAAGCTCAGAGCAAAAGAAAAAATGGAGACCTGCAACCCCTTCTGAAATCCCACAGTAACCAGAGATCTGGATCCAAGTACAGTGTGCCTGTGCTGTGTGCCCAGAACACAGGGAGCTCAGGTAAGCTGGTTTCTGCCCTATCAAGCCCAGCCTGCTATTATAATATAGAACATTTGTTCCTTTGCCCCTAGGTTCTGCACCAATCATCTTACCTCCCCCAAATCATACCCCATTTCTTCAAAGCTATCAGTTTCCCCTCTGTAGGTTGGAAGACAGTAGCATCTTGCACAATAAAAGTTAATTTTAGCAATTTCTCCACTGCCTCCCAAAAAGGGGGAGAAAATCTCAGTATGAGGGCAGCCTTTCTTTATTACTTTCTGCTCTTGGAAATGACAATGCCATCCTTTAGATTTCTTAAGGAACTAGAGCAGAGCCAAAGTAGTCAGTGGCACTCAGCTGGAGTTTAAGACCTTGTTATAATGCCTAAAGAACTTCAAAAAGTTTCAAGGACAATACCTACTACAATACACTCATTGACATCTAAAGAGCCCAAGAAAACTAGGCCATGGATATAATGAGAGGAAAAAAATACTGATGAATGGAAGGGGAGATGCACCAGAGTGTCCCTGTGAGCTTTTGCTTCCTGCCTTATGGATAAAATTGGATAGGAACAGTGGCTTTCAGAAGATGTCAAAACTGCCTCACCACTCTGGCAGGATCTAACTTTGTTTCCTAAATTTGAAGACATTGAGCTTCTCTAATTTGTCTTCAATGAAGCTGTGTCATGTTTTTTGGAGTCCTGGCTTTGTGGCTAACTCACTGTATAGACACAGTTACCCTCTTTAAGAATATTCAGTTTACTTGTTCATAAAACAGGGACCCTGCACGTGCTTATGTAGAGATTTTTTACCTGAAAGATTTCTTCACCAGGCACTTGGACCAGATTGAATTAAGATGCCCAGAGTCCTCTGAGACAAAGCAGAGATAGTTCTTATGCTCCAGAAGCTTAATTATGTAGCAGAGAATGTAAAATACATATGGACACATGAAGAAAAATAGTCTGGAACACTGACAACTTACTAAGTTCTTATCTCTTCCTGATAATATACTTTCCAGAAAATACCAGTTAATTCACTTAAAAGGCAAAGGTGATTATTTTCACACAAGGATACTTTTCTCTGGATTATGTCAAGGCCATTGGACAAGATTAAAAAGTATGTTGACCTTTTGTTGTGCAAGTCTTCTCAACAATCTTCTTTTGGACCATCACCCATTAATTAGCATGACCCAAAGAAAGAGAAAGAACACAAGTCAAAATGAGCTATTTTCTGCTAGAAGCAACTGAGTTGAAAGATCTCATTGGTTTATTTATTCATTTGTTTCTTCATTAAATATTTACTGAACTGTGCTAGCTGGTCAAGTACTTAGTTGGGCACTGAGAATACAACACTGAGCAAGATAATCATAACCTGGGAGAGGAGATGGAAAAATTTTAAAGGCATTTATGACAGAATTACAAGCTCTGGATAGGAGTAAGCACAAGGCACTGTGGGAGCACAGATAACAGGCACCAGGGATGACATGGTAACTAAGACCATCAGGAAAAGTAGGAGCTGACTAGTTGAAATGAGAAGGTTTGTGATGAGATGGTTCTGAAAAGGGAACAGCAAGTGGAAAGGCAGAGATGGTGAGAGCGAGCATAACACATTCCTGGTGGAGGTTGCAGGGGAGGAGGGCCAGGTTGAAATATGAGGCTGAAAAAATCAGTTTGTATATACTACAGGAGTAAAAGGAAAATCACAAATAGATTTTAAGAAGAAAAGGGAAAGGATAGGATTTGTATTTTTGGAAGAGCTTTGTGACTGTGGTAGATTAGGTAAAGAAATTAAATCTGGAGATGCCCTAGAGATTGCAATAATCAGTGAAGATGGCCACCACTTGCAGAAAGCATTCTCCACATATCACCATCATTGATACCTAGAACAACAAAGTGAAAGAAGCATTGCAACTTCTCCCATTTTCCAGATGAAAGAATGGAAGCTCTAAGACAGGGTTTCTCAATCTCAGCTTTATGGGTATTTTGGACTAGATAATTCTTTGTTGTGGAGGCTGTTCTGTGCATTGTAGGATATTTAGTAGCATCCCTGATTTTTACCCACAAGATGCCAGAAAAACCTTCCCACCAAATGTGACAATTAAAAAATATCTTGAGACATTGCAAAATGTCCCCTGAGAGAGCACAATCACCTCTAGTTGAAAACAACTATTCTAAAAGATCAAACTCCAAATTCATATGAGTAAGGATACTAGCCAGGCTTCCCTCTTCCTGGCCTACTCTCTTTCCACTCCATCAAGCACACTCCCTTCACTACCAGCCTCAACCGTCATGGCCTCAACACATCACATGCATCAATTTGCCTCTAAATGACTGAAGTTTTCACTGGGAATCTTAAGAACAGATGTCGCCTTCCCCCGTCATTTTGGTTTTCTCATACATTAAAGCAAGGACTTTTTTTTTTTGTCTTGTGAGCTAAAAATTGTTAGCTTAGCACACTGGAAGTGAAAAAGATTTCTCTCATCACATGTGTGTTTCTATACATTGCCTTTCAAACCAGTAGAGCACTGACAACCCAAATGGTGATGACTTGCATGATGTCAGAGTCCATTTCTGCCCAATTCCAAGGTGTTTGCTCTTGTCTGGGGCACCACAATCCATTTGGAGATTTGAAGTTTTCTCTTAGAAGTATGCATTTAAAAAAAATCATTATTCTCATAGATCTGCATCAGAAACATTGCCTTGTGATTAAATTTTTAGATGTAAAAAATAAAATTGGAATTTCACAGGGTGGTACATGCAGCAAGAGCACAGTCGAGCCAATTTCCTCTGCTCCCTCTTTATGTGCAAGTGTGGCAGCTGGGGAGATTGTCTTCCCCATACTCAAATTACCCTGCCAGACAAAGGGAGTTTTTTAGAAGAATCATGAGCGTGTAATTTTATTACCTTAGCATCAATTTTAATATAATTCATGTAATTTCTTCTGCAGGAGAAAAGTTATTTTCCTAAATGCCTGGTAAAATGAGAGCTGATGGATTTTTGACTTCCACTAACTCTCTCTGTAGAATTTTCAACTAAAAGAAGAAATAGAGAGAGGTTCTCAGCTCACACAGCCTTACCTGGGAGCAGAGATGGTTTGAAAGGCCTTTCAAGCTTGTTGGTTTCTAATGACTCTGTATCTCAGAAAAGGCCAAAGGCATCTCAAAACTTCTGTCTTATCAAGATCAAACCAAGGTCAGACTTGGTCAAGGTTTTCGGCCTCTGCACAATGACCATTTAGGGTTGATTAATTCTTTGTTGTAGAGGCTGTCCTTATGTTGTGAGATGTTTAGCAGTACCCCTTGTCTCTACCTAATTGATGCCAGTTGTATACCACCCCAGTTGCAGCAACTGAGAACACCCCCAATTCATTGGCACATGTGAGAATCAGTGAAGTTTGCCTCTTGTTCCAGGACCTCTCTTGCTTATTCCTGGGACCCATGTATGTAATGAAGAGGAGAAAGCTGCATTCAGTGCTCAAAATTAATTCTTAGACAATGAAGAGTTGTTGTTGGATGACCCAAGAGAATTGAAAAGGTAGATCTAGCAGGTGTACAAGACCTGTAATATCCTTCCAGTACCTGAGGGTCCTCTGCACAGAAGGATGCTAGAGTTAGATGTTACTTTTCTTTCTGTTATTTATTTAACAATTTTTATATAGTCCACTGTGTACCAGGTACTGATCTAACTGCTTCGAAGAAGAAACTCATTTATTTGATCCTTACTATAATTCTTCAGGGTAGGTACTATTTATCACTCTTTTTCACAGATTAGAAAAATGAAGCACAGAGACATTAAGTATGAGTGAGTCACTGAGTAGCAAACAGGGATTTGAACTAAGGCATTTGACATAGTCTGGGCTCTTAATCAATAGGCTATGATGAGTACAGTATGTATTGGGGAAAGTACATTGAATCTGGGCTCAACTCCTGACTCTGTTATTTACTAGCTGGCGAACTTGGTCAACTTTCTTCATGTCTCCAAACCTAATTACCTCCCATCTCCAATATCATCACATTGGGGGTTAGGGCTTGACATATAAATTGGGGGGGGGGCATAATTCAATTCATAGCACACTCTTTATCCAAATAGTTGCTGGCATAATCATTTTAAAACCCTAAGTCAGAATATGCCACTCCCTTGATTATAACTCTTTAGTGGGGACTACCAGACTTAGAATAGTATTCAGATCCCAAACTGATCTACTAACCCCTACCATTCTCTTCGACTTTATTGCCCACCATTCTCTTTATTGCTATGCTCTGGCCATGCTGGCATTTCTTCTGTCCCCATCGCACACCAGCTCTGTTCCTGCTTCTGGCACTTTGTACTTACTGTTCCCTCTGTCAGGAACACCTTTCCCAAGCCTGTTCTAATGGCTGGGTCCTTCTTGCTGTTGAGGTCTCAGCTCTGATGTCAACTCTTCAGAGAGGCCTTCTAGGCCAACCAAAAGTCACCCCTTGCATTCTTTTTTTTTAAAGATTTCATTTATTTATTTTTAGACAGAGGGGAAGGGAAGGAGAAAAAGAGAAGGACAGAAACATCAATATGTGGTTGCCTCCTGCATGCCCCTTACTGGGGACCTGGCCCACAACCCAGGCATGTGCCCTGACTAGGAATCAAACCAGCAGCCTTTTGGTTGGCAGGCCAGCACTCAGTCCACTGAACCACACCAGCCAGGGCATGCATTCTGTCTACTATGATTTCTTAACAAAACTTATCAGTATCTGACTTGATACCAGCTCCTCCAAATAGAGTAGAAACTATCTGTGAGTAGAGACCATGCCTGTCATAGCCCCACACTTGCCACCAAGCCCAGCACATCACAGGAACCCATCAAATAACCACTGAATGAGGAAAGAATGGCAAGGAGGCCCTTTAGTTCAGGCACATATAGCTCCCTATCCACCATCTCTCCTTAAGTCCCTCTCCAAAGTAAGCAGCTCATGAAAAATACAGACAGAATTACATCCCACAATTTCCAGGTGTGCCACTCATGAACAAAGTGGAATTAGACTTGAAAATTACATCACAGGCAAACCCAGGCTGTGAGGCCCTATTAAAACCAAAGAAAGTTGACTGCTTGTCACCGCTCATCACCAGATCATAAAAGAAAAGAGAAAACCACACCCCTAACTTTCTTTGTGGCTCATAATGGTGAGAAAGGGGTGTGGATTCTCCCCTTGCTCCCTAAGTTTATTCAGTCTTTTAGTCCTATTTGTTACTTTCCTATTTTAAGTAACAAGAAGAAAAGGAGAGAAACCCAAGCAATGTCTGTCCAAAGGGGCAAGATACATGCAGTGATGAACAGCCCTTATGATCAGATGCCTACAGTGGTTTCTCTGCTAAATCCCACTCCTGATGGAGAAAGAAATGAATTTTTCTCACCTTCATCCAGAGGCAGGGCTCATCCTGGCAGCACCAAGCCAGCCGTGCAAATCAGAGCAGAGTCAGCCCCCTACTCACACTATGAATGCCAAAGGTCCCTAACGGCCAGTTCCCGGGTACACACAGAGTCCACAGATGTGTCTTGTTTGCCTTGCAGTACTGGTTTTATTTAAATTAGTTGCCAATATTGAAAAGTAAGATTTTATAGAAAAATCTGTATTTCCACCCTTTCTAAAAAATTCAGCCTGACATGGGGCTCACGTGCTCACAGTGCAAAGTTCTCCTGAGACTGAGAAAAGACTACCCACTGTAGCATTCTGGAAAATTCCATTGTATTATAGCTTCCACTCCACCCTCTTCACTCACTGATATTACTTGTCTGGACCTAAATAGTATTGAGTTTGCAACCCCTGTTATGCACACACATATACTCAGAGGTGAAATTAAGAGTCTCAGAACTTTTTTGCTCTCACTAACATTGCATGCCCTGAAGGGAGATCTTTACAAGCCAGCTCTCTTGAATCAGATGGGAACACCCAGAATTCTAAACCTCTCCTTTGCCACAGTTGTGCAGCCTCCTCACGGGAAATAAAGCTGAGGGGTCACAAATCCTGTCTCCTCCCACAGCAGCAGCATTTGCTGCAATGAAGAGGAAAATGTGGTTCTCATGAAAATAGGGCCACCTGAGAGCAGGAATCTGATTTTTTAAACATTCAATGTGGTAGAGATTTTTAACTGTTCACCAAAATTCATTTCTTCCTCCTGGGCACAGAGCTAGCCTATATATCTCCAACCCTCTCTTTTGGTTAGTCGTCCCCACATGACTGGTTCTCAGGAATGGATACATCCGGATATTGATGATGAGTGGGCCTTGGCAGATGATGCAGTGACGCAAGATGGATGGAAACTAGGTCCCAGAATCACCACCCAGAAGTGAGCCATCCAACAACCAGACACCCTCAACTTGGGCTGGTATACCTATATAACAAATAATCTTGTGTTGGAGCCACAAGGACTATTTGTTGCCTCAGTTTTGTCCTACTGCACCCTACAAACTTCCAAGAAAAAAAGTAAATAAAAATAAAAACTAAACTCACATACAGATCCACTTAATTAGCTGCCATTGTTAAGTGGCAACTACGGGCCAAGTGCCTTATGTACGATTCCTATGTTGACAATGAGGAAATGGAGACTCTCAGGAGCTAAGTAGTTTCCCCAAAGTTGCATAGCAACTAAGTGGGTAGGTCTGGAGCTGGAACCCAGTCCAACTCTGAAGCCCATGTTTGCCATATGAATATTCATGTGTGAGTTCCTCTGATGCACCTCTCTCTCTACAGTTGGTTTTGTCACTCATTTAATTTGCCCCACAAACCAGTGAGGTAGGCAGCATTATTGTCTCCATTTGATGTAAGAAATTAGGGCTCAGAGACAAAAAGTACCTCTCCTGAGGTCCCCATTTGTAAGTGTGAAATTCAGACCCATAACTTCCTGAGTCTTTCTACTATGTGCTGTGGGACAGCAAGAAAGTTTGATGAGACTGAGGAATGTTGATAAATTCTGTTATTTTTTTAAATGAATTATATTATTTTTCACTCACAAGTTAGAAATTGTAAATATTTTTCTATATAAAAATTTGTATTATCCATATATTACTAACAATATCATTACATGTTAATATTAACCTAATGAATGTAATATTGATGATATTAATGTAACATTACTTGCAATAATATATTACTTGAAATAGCACTACAAATATTTTCATTTATATATGTATATACTTGAAAGACCAAGTACACCCAGTCTAAATGATAGTGTCATATTGTAGGTACTATGGTGTCATATTATATACACTACATTCTAATGTCGTATAGACACAATAAAAGTGGAATGAAGTAATGTGAACATTAAACTCCTCGGAGGCCCCCACACATGTACTACTTCATCTTTCCAGGATCTTGCCTTTCTGTTGCTGTTGCCAGGATACCCCCCATCTTGGTTACCTGACCAATCTGGGCACATGTCCCAAAACTCAGCTCAAGCATCTCTTGCTCCAGACCATCCATGAATACCCAGACAAGGCTGCATGCTCTTCCTCGTGCCCCCACGGGGGTTCTGCCTGCATTTGTCCTTGTGTCAACTGCGTTATGCTGAAATTATGTGTTCTTCTGTGTCTCCCCCACTAATCTTTAAATTCCTTAAGGACAATAATTGAATATTTCTGTACATTTTATATGAAAAATAGTAGTGTTCTGCCATTTAATGTTTCTCACAGTGTCATGATAGTGTGTACACCTGTCTCAGACCCTCTCCCTGGAGCTTCTTAAAGAATAAGGCCACACCCTCCTCACCTCCATTAACTCAGAGCCTGCAGACAAGAGAAGCTCTCCGTGAACATTTGCTGGAATAAATTCATGTAAAAATGCTTGAAAGCCAACATGCAGAGCTTTGTGTTTTTAACTGATGTTTTGAATTTGCTTAAAGTGTGAACATTCCCAGAAAGCAGTGTTTTAAAGTTTTGTTTGTTTTACCCTCAGTGTTCAGGGAAGAAGAGGCAGAAAGGTGCTGAACACCTAAAGAAAATGTTGAATAAATTAGAGGAAAACAAGTCCCTGCAGACAAATTTCCTTTCTTCACAATTTTGTCCAGAGCCCACAGTGTTCAACTTATTCACTGGGGACTCTTAAGATCTTTGGAGTTCCCAGGACTTGACTCGGTAAAGAAATACATGTATGAACCACTAACACAGAAGCTCCTCAGTTCTCCCACAAACACAGATCTCGTCCGGATTGTAAATACAGTCCTGGAATCCCACAAATATGGGTTCAAATTCTGGCCTCACTCACTATCTTTGCATCCAACGAGTTTCAATGGGTGTGCCACAGGAATTTTTAAAATATGAAATACCTGACCATTTAGTCAGGGGCACTGACTCCTTTTCCCTTGGATGGCCACATTTAAAAATGACAACAGCCAACACGATAGGCATCCAGTGTGAATGAACCAAAATTATACCTATTTTTAACAGATTAGCAAAAAAATATATATATAATATATTCTTTGATATGCTGCAGAATTTTAGTAGTTTAACTGTGCCATGAGATGAAAAAAGTTGAAAATTGCTGTTTGTGATCTTTAGCAAGTCTCTTGGTCTTAGCGTCCTCATCTGTATAATGTGGATAATAATTTACTTACCCAAAATGTTTTTGGGGCAGAGTAAATTCATAAATGAATGGAACATGCTCAGCATGCTATCTGGCACACAATAGGACTCAAGAAATGTTTTCATTATCACCTTTCAAATATCACCTTGAAGAAAAACGCACTGTCTCTGTCATGTGCAGACAGATATGGATCCCTTGAATTGATGTCAAAGCAACAGCCAATGCCAGTACATATAAGAGATGGGCTGAAAGAACAGTAGACACAAAAGAGAATAGTTCCAGAGGGAAAGTTAAAGAGGGATCTACAGACACAATGAGATCAGCATTACCTGATCTTTCTCTAATACACCATCCTCTGCCATTACTGGCTGCTGAGATGAGCCACCTGCTAGGAATCATCAGGAGAAAAATGCCACATCACAGTTCCAGAATTTGAGCATAAAATACTACAGACTCAAGGAAAAACATATGCTACCTCCTCAGGGGTGGGAGGGGGAATGATTTTGAATGTCTCCAGAAGCAGGACTAATCAGGGGAAGGAGAGGCAGCCATTACTACAAAGACATTTACAAAAGAGCAATCTCCCCTAAATGAAGAAACACTAAATAAAGGGCTCCTGAGATTCCAGGAGCCCTAAAAACACCCACACAGACCTAGAGCTTCTCTAAGCATTCATGCATACCATGGCTGCCTAGCATATCACACCAACCCACACTGGAGCCTGGAGGTGTGTTTGAGAGAAAAATTGTTGTCAAGTAATGTGCCTTTCCTGTGTTACTTTCACTTCTCCCTGCAAACCCATCTGGGTGGGTTTAACCTTCCTTTGAGGAAACAATAGGCAGGGAAAATGATAAGGTACCAAGTCTGCACAAGAGATAACAGACTACATAAACCACACTTTTTAATTGCTTGTATTTAGATGCTTTGAAATTTGGTGTCTTGATGACCTAGAGAGTCTGCTGCTCCCAAAGTTAGCCAGTTCCTGGATGTAGCAAACAACTGTGGGTATGCTTTTCATAGGCAAGCCCACCAATCCAGAGCCCATGCCTCCAACCACCTCCTTTATGGGGCTCTAACAGTCCAAACCACTCATATCTCCCCACCCTAATTACCCCAGGGTCAGGTACCAACAATTAGGGACAGTCCCTACATCCCAGAGCCTGCTGGAATTATTCCAACTAGCCAATGCTTAACCTGCTTACCCTGCCTCACTAGTTCCTTTCTGCAGAAACCCCAGGAAAGGCTCTGGCTATGTCATCAATGGCAGCTGATCTATTAGCCTTGCCATACCTAAATACTGTAATAATAAAATCTACATTTTAAAACACAGCCTAAGACATCTCCCAGAAGCCACCAGTCCATGACATCTTAGTCTCCTGGTCTCAGAGTTTCTTTCCATGCAAGAGTAGCCACCAGATAAAACCAGCTGAGACAAGGTAGATAGATTTCCAGATTCCCTGGACATAGTTATGTACACTGACAATGACCTTAGGAAGTTCCCTTTTACTTACATCACAACTCAATCTTCTTGAGGTTTCATTTGTCTTCTTAACTCATCCTCAATCCCTCTAGTGAAGAATCCACTGAGGAAGTGATACTTGAGTGGAGATGTGCAATAAAGTGAGGGAGTCAACCACACGTACCTGCAAAGAAAATCGTTCCAGGCAAAGGCAACAGCAGGTGCAAATGCCTGGAGACTTGCCATACATATACTTGACTTTATCAAAGGTGTGGCCTAGCATAATGGTTTTGGGATTTGTTATGCTAAGTGAAAGAAATCAGACACACATTGTTGCATATTGAATTATACCATTTATATGAAACATCCAGAATAGGCAAACCAATAGAGACAAAAAGCACTAGTTGCCATGGCCTAGGGGGAGAGGAGAATGAGGATTCTTGCTTAATGTCTATAGGCTTTTTTTTTTGGCATGATGAAAATGTCTTGGGTCTAGATAGAGGCAATGGTTGCACAACACTGAGAATGTACTAAGCACTACTGAACTGCAAACTTTAAATGATTAACGATTATTTTATGTTACATGAACTTTACCTCAACTAGAAAAATATCCTGGTGCTATTTTGCTTTGTGTTTCTCCTTCCATTATCTCTTTTGGATGTATGTTCAAGTGTGAGAAACTCTCATTATGTACCAATTTACCAAGAAGACCAAGCCAAATGATTGAGTTGCCAGACCTTTCATAAAGAATAACCACTGTTCAAAGAAAATGGCAGGAGCAGGTGCCACTTGTTCGGGGGACAGTGGGCAGAAGATATATCTTAAAACACAGTAGCAGCCCTAACTAAAACTACAAAAATATGTCATTTCATCCATCCCCTACCTCTGTTTCTCCTTTCTACACCCAAGGAAAAAGCTCATTACTAATAGACTCAGGTGACCTCATGACCATTTTTCTGTGTCTTCTAATACTTACCTCACTCCAATCTTTTATCTGGACCTTTGGAACTATTTCTCTCCTGCTTCCCACTCTTCTCCACCTAGGTCCCTCTGCTTAGGTCAGAAGAATTTTTAACGGAATACTTTATCATGTTAATGCCCGTCTCTGCTCCAAAACATTAAGTGACTTTCCACTACTAATGTAATAAAGCTTGAATTCAAATAGGGGGCGCCATTGCAGGACGATGCCAACCCCATCCTTCTGGTGCCAGTGCCATCCCTAATGGAATAAGCACTGTCACCAAGCATTCTTTCCAGTTTGTGTTTCATTGCTTATCCTCCCTCTGCCAAAAATACCTGTCTATTCTTCTCTTTTCTGACTATAAAATCTGTCTCATCCTTCCAGGCTCACACCTATCACCAATTTGGGGATATGTTTACTGACTCTCAGAGCTAATCCCCATTTTCTATTCTCAGTACCATTAGTCTGGCTGATGTGTTCCTAGTCAGAATACTTCAGGCAGACTAGGAATGCCTTGAAGATGGAGAACCTGCCTTGGATAGCACATGGGCCAGTCCCTAATCCAACGACTGCCCTACGTGCACCAAGAAATAAACTGGGCTGAGAGTTCTCAAGGACACCAAAAAGATTTTTAGTGATGTGTCCTGGATTTCCTGAGCCTTCCTGCTTCCATTAAGATGAGATCTACAGCAGAGACCTTGGGTGTTAATTAATATTAGTATATTTCTACGCTCAGACACAGGCACCCATGCACTTCAGTAACACTCCCATGGAATGACACCATCAGCCCATGTTCTCTTTTCTTAACTCATTAATATTCGACTTCTCTGGCTCTCAGTTGTCTTGAATATTTTATTTTTAGAATCTTATTTCATGCTTAGGGATTTTAAAAGAAACAGTCACAATTTTCATTAAAGTTTTATGAATCTGAATCAATATGTGAATATATTTCAATCCAATAAGTGTTAATAGTAATTAAAATTTATGGCACACTTACTTGGTGCCAAACATTATCTCATTTAATCCTGACTACAGTATTAATGAGGTGCAGAGAAGTTATTGTCCCAAGGTCACACAAAGTCTGACTCAACCAGCATATTTTGCCAGTTTCCAAAGTTGACTATCTTATTATTTTTTTATTAAGAGCTACTAATTATGGAACCCTTGCTAAGTTCAACATGGTAGGCTTCTTCTCAGAAATGGCAGGAACTCAATACTGTCTTCTTTCCCTAAAGTAGCCCTCGAACAATGACTGATTCCACACTTCATGGAGAATAACTCAAAGGCCATATACCACATTGATTCCCAGAATTGCCCAATGGGATTATGCTCCCTTGACCCACTTGGATAATATACCCTTTACTGATTGCCTTCCATTTTCATTCTGCAATGGTGTTTCATGGGATCACCTCCCAAATAAGTACTTATATTCATATCTTATATTAAGTCCTGCCTCTAAGGGAAGCCAAATCAAGATTATGCTTTTCATCAGAGTGAACCAACTTTTTCTGTAAGGGGTCAGGTAGTAAATATTTTCAGCTTTGCAAGCCTGGTTATCTTTATCACAACTACTCAACTCTGCTGTGTAGCACAATTTCTGTAGAGGCAATATGTAAAGGAATTAAAGTATGGCTGTGTTTCTATAAAACTTTACCTGTGAAACTGAAATTTGAATTTCATATAACTTTTACATGTTACGAAGTATTACTTCTCTTTTGTTCTTTCAAACATTTAAAAATCTGAAATCCATTCTTAGTTCATAGATGGTAGTTTGCAGACCCCCTACTTTAGAATATTCTCTTGTAATCCTACCATTAATTATGGGAGACAAGAATCATCATTGTTCCCATTCCCCAGATGAAGAGAACTAGGGTTTAGGAAAGTTAAGTGGCTCTGGATAACACACAACCCTGTTCCAACTAATAACTGTGGTATACAAGGTCCGGCAATGGTCCCCTGGAACACCTGTTCAAAAGTTCTCAATGTCCTGTCACTGAGAAGAATAAAGTGATGACTTTTCAGGAGGTTCCTAAATTGGTGCCCTCCTCTTTGCACACCTCAGCTTTGACAGAGTGGCATGGTGACTCAACATGCAGTAGTGACAGCAGCTGCACCCAGATGCCAACCAAAAACAGCTTGCTGGAACAAGTCTGGGATGCAGCTTCTCTTTACTTTGCTAAGAAACCATGTAGTGTCACAGCAGGACAGGATAGCCTAGAAGATCCAAGGGTCAACTGAGTGACACCTGGAGATAGGACAGGTGGAGCAAACCTCCATTTACCTGCTGTTCTGTTGCCATAAGGCCATTCTGCATCTCTCTATGATGTTTTTGTACATATATAGATACAACTATAGGTGTGATTAAGAGCATAGTACATCATGTACCTGGAGCTAAACAGAGCTTGGCTTAGACAAACTTGAAACTCAAAGCATACATGCCAAAGCTTAGTCAATATAGTGTAACAGAAACTCTGCATCACTCCATCTAGACCACCCAGCACCCTTGTGTGGTAATAATAGTAATACCTACTATTTTAGGGCCCTTACCATGTGCCAAGTACCAGAGTAGGACTCTATATACAATAGTTGATTTAATCCTCACAGCAATCTTATGAGGTAGGTGCTATTGAAATAATTTTACAGATGAGGAATCTAAGGGGTCAAATAATTTGCCCAAGATCACACAGCCAGTGAGTGGCACAGCTTGATTTTGGACTCAAGTGGACTGACTCTAGAATCCACGCTGTAAACCAAGGGTTGGCAAACATTTTCTATAAAGGGCAAGATCGTAAGTATTTTAGATTTTTAGGACATATATGATCTCTGTCACAAATTTTTAATTTATTATTATTATTATTATTATCATCATCATCATTATTATCATTAGTATTATCATTATTATCATTATTATTATTATTATTTTTGTTTTACAACCTTTTAAAAATGTAAAATCAACTTCTGGCCAAGATGGAGGCATAGATAGATACACTTTGTCTCCTCCCACAACCAAAAGGACAACAAATTTAAAAATAAATAAAAAAATAAATAACCAGACCTGCCAGAAAATCAAACTGTATGGAAGTCTGACAACCAAGAAATTAAGGAAGAAACATTCAGCCAGACCAGTAGAAGGGGCAGAGACGGACAGCCATGGCAGTAAGGACTCATGACAAGGCAGCAGATGGAGGATCAGGGTGGACAAGACAGAGCGGGCAATCCCACATTTGTATGTGGATAAACTGGGAGGAACAACTGGGGAGAGAGAAGACCACACAACCCAGGATTCCAGTGCAAGGAAATAAAGCCTCAAAACCTCTGGCTGAAAAAAACTGTGGGGGTTGAGGCAGTGGGAGAAACTCCCAGCCTCACAAGAGAGTTCTTTGGAGAGACCCACAAGGTACTAGAACATACACAAACCACCCACCAGGGAATCAGCACCAGAAGGGCCGAATTTGCCTGTGGGTAGTGGAGGAAGTAACTGAAAGCTGGCTGAGAGCTGAGCAATCAGCATTGTTCTCTCTCAGACCCCTCCCCTCCATACACCACCACAGCCAGCCACATTGAGTTGCCCTGCCCTTGCAAACACCTAAGGCTCCACCCCTTACTAGTAACGAGCACGCCGATACAAAAAAAAATGTGGTCCAAATGAAGGAACAGATCAAAGCTCCAGAGAAAATACAACTAAGTGATGAAAAGATAGCCAGACTATCAGATGCACAGTTCAAAACACTGGTAATCAGGATGCTCACAGAAATAGTTGAGTATGGTTGCAAAATGGAGGAAAAAGTGAAGGCTATGAAAAGTGAAGTAAAAGAAAATGTAGAGAGAACCAAGAGTGAAGGGAAGGAAACCCAGACTCAAATCAATGATGGACCAGAAGGAAGACATATACATTCAACCAGAACAAAATGAAGAAACAAGAATTAAAAAAAAATGAGGAGATGCTTAGGAACCTCTGGGACATCTCAAAATGTACCAACATCCACATCACAGGGGTGCCAGAAAGAGAAGAGGAAGACCAAGAAATTGAAAACTTATTTGAAAAAAATAATGAAAGAGAACTTCCCTAATCTGGCAAAGGAAATAGACTTCCAGGAAGTCCAGGAAGCTCAGAGAGTCCCAAAGAAGTTGGACCCAAGGAAGCACACACCAAGGCATATCATAATTACACTAGCCAAGATTAAAGATAAGGACAGAATCTTAAAAGCAGCAAGAGAAAAGGAGACAGTTACTTACAAAGGAGTTCCCATAAGACTATCAGCTGATATCTCAAAAAAAAAAAAAAACAACCTTGCAAGCAAAAAGGGGCTGGAAAGAAGTATTTGAAATCATGAAAGCTAGGGGCCTACGTCCAAGATTACTCTATCCAGCAAAGCTATCATTTAGAATGGAAGGGCAGATAAAGTGCTTCCCAGATAAGGTCAAGTTAAAGGAGTTCATTCTCACCAAGCCCTTATTATATGAAATGTTAAAGGGACTTAACCTAAGATAAAGAACAAGATCAAAACTATGATCAGTAAAATGACAACAAACTCACAACTATCAACAACTGAACCTATAAAAACAGAAACAAAAAAGAACTAAGCAAACAACTAGAACAGGTACAAATTCACAAAAATAGAGATCACATGGAGGCTTATCAGTCAGGAGGGGGAGAATAGGGGAAAGGTACAAGGAATAAGAATCATAAATGGTAAATACAAAATAGACAGAGGGAGGTTAAGAATAGTATGGGAAATGGAGAACCTAAAGAACTTGTATGTATGACCCATGGACATGAACTAAGATGGTGGAGTAATGGTGAGAGGAGGGGTACAGGGTGAAGGGAAATAAAGGGGAGAAAAAATAGGACAACTGTGATAGCATAATCAATAAAATATATTTAAAAAAAGAAAAATGTAAAACTGTGCTTGGCTCAAGGACTATTCAAAAATATATTTCTCTAAACCATTGTCTGGAAGTTTGAAAAACTGGCCCCAGTTCTCCATTCCCCACCCCTGTCTGGCCATACCCTTTGTCACGTGTCTCTGCAGTGCCTGCCCACTCTTTGGCATGACCAAATGACCTGCTTTGGCCAATGGGATGTGGGCAAGTGTGACACACACACACACACACACACACACACACAGAGGCTTTTCAAAGCATTTGCAATTTTTTGACTCTAGAATTTTGTCTGCCATCACCACAAGAACACACCCATTAAAGAAGCCACAGTAGTCCAGACAGGTAGGAGGGGTGGAGTCACAGAGGCAGGCAAAGAAGAGCAGAGACACAGTGTGGCACAGGGAGGCAGTGGTAGTGGCAGAGGAATGGGCATGGGCAGTCATACACTGGTGTGGTGGGTAAAAATTGGGAAGGATACCTTGGGAGGGAGTGATCCCAGCCCTAAGCCAGACCACACAGCCCAGGGTTCCAGTGCTGGAAAGATAGATCTCCATAACTTCTGACTATAAAAAGCAGTGGGGGTTGGGACAGCAAGAGAAACTGCCAGATTTTCAGGAGAGTCTTTTTAAAGGGCCCACATAGACTTAGAAGATTCACAAACACACCCACCCTGGGATTCACCACCAGGGCAACAGCTGGAAGGGCACCAGTTGCATACAGAAAGTGGGTGAAGTGACTGAAAATGGAGCAAGTACCAGGCAACCCTCCAGAAGCCAGGCAGTGGAGCTGTCCCCTCTATGAGCCTTTCCCCCAACACAGAGCCACAAAGGTGAAGCAGGTTGCCCTGCCCTGATTCACCTATGGCTCTGCCCCACACAATTTACAGGTGCCTTTTCTAAGACAAGAAGTCAAAGCAGCTCTACCTAATAGACAGAAACGAACACAGGGAGGCTGCTGAATTGCAGAGACAAAGAAATGTAACTCAAATGAAAGAACATAATAAAACCCCAGAAAAAAAAAACTATACAAAATGGAGATAACCAACCTATCAGATGCAGAGTTCAAAACAATAGTGATTGATCAGGATGTTCAAAGAACTAATTGAGTACAACAAAAACATAAGGAAAGAAATGAAGTTTACACTAAGTGAGAGAAAGAAAAATCTACAGGGAACCCACAGTGGAGAGGATGATGCCAAGAATTAAATCAATGATTTGGAACACAAGGAAGGAAAAGGCATTCAATCAGAACAACAGGAAGAAAAATGAACCCAAGAAAATGAGAATAGGCTTAGGAACCTCTCAAACAACTTGAAACATACCAAAATCTGAATCATAGGGATGCCAGGAGGAGAAGAGGAAGAGCAAGAAATTGAAAAATTATTTGAAAAAATAATGAACAAATCTTCCCTAATTTGGAGGAAATAGACATACAAGTCCAGGAAGCACAGAGAGTCCCAAAGAATTTGGACCCAAAGAAGACCACACCAACACATCATAATTAAAATGCCAAAGCTTAAAGATAAAAAGAGAATTTTAAAAGCAGCAAGAGAAAAGCAAAGAGTTACCTACAAAGCAGTTCCCATAAGACTATCAGCTGGCTTCTCAAAAGAAACTTTGCAGGCAAGAAGAGACTGGTAAGAAATATTCAAAATGATGAAAAGCAAGGACCTACAACCTTGATTACTCTATCCAGCAAAGCTATCATTTAGAATCAGAGGGCAGATCAAGTGCTTCCCACTCAAGGTAAAGCTAAACAAGTTCATCATCATCCAGCCATTATTACATGAAAAGTTATGGGGACTTATTTAGAAAAAGAGGAAGATCAAAACCATGGACTTTAAAAGAGCAACAAATTCACAACCATCAACAAATGAATCTAAAAATAAAAATTAAAACAAACTAAGCAAACAAGCAGAATCATTGATATGGAGATCATTTGGAGGGTTATCAGCTGTGAGGGGGAAAAGGAAGAAAGAGGAAAAAGGTGCAGGAATTAAGAAGCCTAATTGGTAGGTGCCAAATAAACAGAGGAATGTCAAGAATAGCATAAGAAATGGAGAAGCCAAAGAACTTGTATGCATGACCCATGGACATGAACTAAGGCAGGGGGCATTGCTACAGGGAAAGGGGTACCAGACAAAGAAGGGTAATGGGGGAAAATTTGGACAATTGTAATAGCATAATCAATAAAATATATATTTTTTAAAAAGAAGATATCCACACTAGTCATCTGGAGAGTAAGAGTCACATGGAGCAGAGCTTAGTTGCCCAATCTCCCCTGCAGAAACCAGTCTAAACTAGCCATCCCTAGTCAACCCTCAGACTTACTCTTTCACAATGTTAAAACCATTGAATCAATACTAGCAATTGCCTATATTTGGGATTCTCGTTACAGGAGAAAAATATATTCTGAAGGGGTATCCTGAAACTCACGAGATTTACAATACAAATGGATCTAGTGGAGCATGATCCTGCAACATGCTTCTCCATGAAATGGCTTGAGACATGGTGCATTCTGGTTCCAATCTTGAAATGTACTATGTACTAAGTGTTTGGTACAATGAACTAAGAGCTCCTAAACTGCATGTTGTATGGATAGACAGCTTCTCCTTGCTCTAGAGTCCAAATTCAGATCCCAGGAGAAAGGGCTCATCAGGTCCACAGGATAGCATGTTGTGATTGTTCCAGTTTGATTCAGACAATCACTGTCTGTGGCCACAGGACTTTTTATTGTTGTTGTTTTTCTATTATAGTTGCCCAAATTCCTCACCATTGCTTTCCCCTGCCCCATCTATCCCCTCACCACAAATCCTCGCTCACGCAATCAATCCCCACCCTGTTGTCCATGTCCATGGGTCATTTATACTTGTTCTTTACCTAGACCCTTCCCCTTCTTTCCTCCCTTATCCCCTTACTCCTTCCTCTCTGGTCCACGTCAGTCTGCCAGGACCTTTTTACACAGCTGCTCCTGCTATCAGCACATGGCAGAGGAGAAGGGGCAATCCCTAGCAAGGGATGCTGGCTACCCCACACTGGACTGTGTCCCAGTGTGAGTCTCCTACTGTGAGGAAATGACTGCGGTAAAGATTATAGGCCATTAAAGTCTCTGAAAAGTCCTGCAGTAAAGACACCTATACAATTTTACTTAATCCAGTATTTCTCAAACACATGGGATCATGACCCTCTTTTCCACCTTTTTAATTTTTATCTTGCTTAAAAATTAGCTTAGCATCCCACAGTAACAAATCATGGGTTTAGTGTTTTTCAAAATTCACTTTGGGAAACTAACCTAGGACAAACCCAGCCTTTTCACTGTCCCAGTAGAGGGACATTTTCATGCTGGAATTGATGCTAACTTATTTAAGCACAGACTTCTCCAGGGAGCAGAACAGAATTGAAAACAGTCAAAGATGTCCTGAGATAGAAGACACCGCTGAATTGGTTCCAAGTTTTCATTGTACACATAAGGAAATAGACAATCCAGAGAGTAGCTCACTCCAGGGGCTAATGATTCTGGCTGTAGGTGGAACATGGGCTCTCTGAGCACAGAGCAACTTCTCTACCAGGGTGTGGGATCAAATCCTCAGAGGTCTTCCCTGTTGAGAGGACAATTCTAAGGTGTCAGTTTTCACACATGGAGGTTGCCCACCATGGAACACCCCAACACAGCAAATGGCAGGGGAAGTTTCAGAACGTGGCTCAGGATCATCTGTGTTTTCTTGTTTCCTCAGTACTAGTTAGAAGAAGTTAAGAATATGTTTGAGGGAGACTGCTTGGCACCAAATAGTTGTCACTTAACAGCTGTATAACCTCGGAGAAGCCAGTTAACCTCTCTTTCCTTTCATCTTATCTGACATCTGGGTATGGTGGGTCTCCCCTTGGTAGGCTAAATTGTTCAGGATTAAATTAGACAATACTCTCCAAATGCTGTGCCTGGCACAGAGAGAAAGTATTCAGTCATGTTTGCCTTTATTGTATGATTCCATTTTTATAAAATGTCCAGAGTAGGCTAATCTTTAGAGACAGAAGGTAGATGAGTGGTAGCCAGAGTTTGGGGTCACTTTTCCTTAAGTGATTTTTACTTAGAAGGAGGATGAAAATAGGAGCCTCTTGTGGACTTTGAGGTCAAATGAGATGATCCAGGTACCCAAGGAAATGAAGGAAGAGAGAAGACTTCAAAATCAAGTCTGGAAAATCAGTGTCTACTACCACCCCATGAGAGGAGAGCTCTGGGGAGGCATCTTCTACCTTAGTAACATCAATATGAGTCACTCAACAGCAGGTTTTGCAGAGAAACCTTCAAGGTGACCCCATGCGCAAACTTCAGGCTTTGGGGAGGTAGATGAAGCAATCCACTGAGGCATAGGACAGGAGAGGAACCCATTCATTTTCCCAAGTAGCTAAAAACTCAGAGCTGAACCTAAAATTAGGAAACTAAAACTAAATAAGGGCATTCGACCAGAACCATTTCCATCAAAAGCAGCAAGAAATTGGGCCACACTGTCGAGTAAAGACCACCAAACTGAAACATGTAAATGAATCTGGGAGTTAGACAGATATGCTGGGAAGGGAGAAAAGTGACTTTTGAAAGTTCACATTGGGGCATCTGATTCTGTCACTGGCAGGAAAGCTGTCCTCCACTTCCGTCCAGCCTTTTGAGACACCTGCCTACCTTAGAACATTTTGTGTTGCCCTTGGGAAACTTTCTACAAAGAAAAATATTAAAAGTCCCTCAGGATATTACTTGATAGAAAGCCCCTTTTTAAAGTGTCTATAACAGCCTGTTGTATGTTTTAATGAATTGAAATATGTGCTTCCATTGGCTGGGATTTTAAAGAGAGCCTCTTTCTGCCTGCTCCCTCTGGCTCCTACTAGTTCCTTTTTGATTCTACATATTCATAAAATGCTCGGCGGGACACATCACAGTTCAAACACACTTTCAGCTTTGACAACTTCAAAAAGCCTGTTCTTCTCCACTCTATGCAGTTAATTCAGTGAGCTCATAAGACACTCCTACTGGGCATTTTGAGCTGTGAGATGGCAGAGCAATTTGTGGATTTCAAAGGCTGGTAACAGCCTTTGTTGGGGGACCAGAGGAAAGGGGTTCACCAGATGGGTTCTGCCCACTTCTGATTAGCATGGGGATTATAAGCTTTCAACCCATAACAGTTTGGAAAAGTTCATATTTTATTGTCCTCTTTTTCTTCTCCTTTGGGCATTTCTATTAAGCAAGAAGGCAGTTGTAAAATCCAAAAAAGAAAAGAGGAATGAAGAAAAATGCCTGCCAGTAATTTATTAGACAAAGCTTCCTTCCTAGCTTTTGATATCATCCACTTCCCTCCACCTGTGTTGTCACTACCTTAGTTCAAGACCACCTTTATTTTTTTCTTGGTTTACAGCATCAGCTTCCTTGCTAGTCTCCCTGCCTCCACTATGGCCCAGCATCCTCTCTGCCATGTGACCAGGGCAACACTTCTAGAGCACAACACTGATCTGTGTCCCTTCACTTATTCAGTAAATGACATGTTGCATCTACAGTAGTATATCAGGCCAGGTGCTAAGCTCTAGGGAGATAATGATGAGCAAAACCATTGGTTTTGTCATATAACAACATAAATAAATATGAAACTATAAGTGTGTTGGAGGGTGTTGAAGGTTAAGAATGTGAACCCCTGGAAGCATATAACAGAAAGGGATGGGAGATCAGGGAGGCATTCCTTAAGAAGGTGACTGGTGAGAGCCATCTGGAGGATCTTTGAGAATTAAGTAGATGCAGGATGTGTTTGAACAGGAGACAAAAAAAAAAGAGCATTCTTGCAAAGGGGACAAGCTTAAACAAAAGCCCTACAGTGAAAGGGAGCATGAAGAACTTTGAGGATCCAGAAAACACTTCCAGCCAAGATGGAAGGTGTAGGTAGATACTCTTTGCCTCCTCACACAACCAAAAGAAGAAGAACAACAAAATTTTTAAAAAGTAACCAGAACTGCCAGAATATCAAACTATATGGAAGTCTAACAATCAAGGAGTTAAAGAAGAAATATTCATTCAGATTGGCAGGAGAGGTGGAGACAGGCAGCCAGGGTAGAGAGGATGCACAGCAAGGTGGCAGCTGGTGGACCAGGAGGGCAAGGTGGCCGACTGGCAGACTGGAATGGGCAAGGTGGTGGCTGATAGGCTGGGCAGTCCCTCATTTGCATGTATATAAACCAGGAGGAACAACTGGGGAGTGAGATGGACTGTGCAACCCAGGTTCAAGCACAGGAAAATAAAGCCTCAAAACCTCTGGTGGTAACAACCTGTGGGGGTTGTGGTGGCAGGAGAAATTCCCAGCTTCCCAGGAGAGTTCATTGCAGAGAACCACAGGGTCCTAGAATGTACACAAAAGCACCCACCCAGGAATCAGCACTAGAAGGGCCCAATTTGCTTGTGGGTAATGGGAAAAGTGACTGAAAGCTGGCCAAGAGTCAGGCAAGCACCACTGTTCCCTTTTGGACCCTTCCCCTGCAGATATTGATACAATGCAGTGATGTGGGTTTCCCCGCCATGGTGAATACCTAAGGCTCTGCCCCTTACAATGTAACAGGTGTGCTGAGACAAAGAAATATGGCCCTAATAAAAGAACAGATCAAAGCTCCAAAAATAAAACTAAGCGATGAAGAGACAGGCAACCTATCAGATGCAGAGTTCAAACAATTGTAATCAGGACGCTCACAGAAATCATTGAGTATGGTTGCAAAATGGAGGAAAAAGTGAAAGCTATGCAAAGTGAAAAGAAGAGAAATGTACAGGGAACCAAGAGTGAAGGGAAGGAAACCAGGACTAAATCAATGATTTGAACCAGAAGAAAGAAATACACATTCAACCAGGACAGAATGAAGAAACAAGAATTCAAAAAAATGAGGAGAGTCTTAGGAACCTCTGGGACATCTCAAAATGTACCAACATCCACATCACAGGGGTGCCAGAAGGAGAAGAGGAAGACCAAGAAATTGAAAACTTATTTGAAAAAAATAATGAAAGAGAACTTCCCTAATCTGGCAAAGGAAATAGACTTCCAGGAAGTCCAGGAAGCTCAGAGAGTCCCAAAAAAAGTTGGCCCCAAGGAAGCACACACCAAAGCACATCATAATTACACTAGCCAAGATTAAAGATAAGGACAGAATCCTAAAAGCAGCAAGAGAAAAGGAGATAGTTACTTACAAAGGAGTTCCCATAAGACTATCAGATGATTTCTCAAAAGAAACCTTGCAGGCAAGAAGGGCCTGGGAAGAAGCATTCAAAATCATGAAAGGCAAGGACCTACATCCAAGATTACTCTATCCAGCAAAGCTATCATTTAGAATGGAAGGGCAGTTAAAGTGCTTCCCAGATAAGGTCAAGTTAAAGGAGTTCATCCTCACCAAGCCCTTATTATATGAAATGTTAAAGGGACTTATCTAAGATAGAGAAGATGATCAAAACTATGATCAGTAAAATGACAACAAACTCACAACTACCAACAACTGAACCTAAAAAATAAATAAATAAGCAAACAACTAGAACAGGTACAGCATTACAGAAATGGAGATCACTTGGAGGGTTATAGGTGGGGAGGGGTGGGGAGAATGGGAGAATAGGTACAGTGCATAAAAAGCATAACTGGTAGGTATAAAATAGACAGGGGGAGGTTAAGAATAGTATAAGAAATGGAGAAGCCAGCAAACTTATATATACAACCTATGGACATGAACTAAGTGGGGTAGAGGGGGAGAATGCTGGTAGGAAGGACTGTGTAGGATGAAGGGGAATAAAGACAGGAAAGTGGTACAAATATAATAGCATAATCAATAAAATATATTTAAGAAAGAAAGAAAAACTTTGAGGATCCAAACCTATCTATCTCCTGCTGTATTTGATCTTAAGAAAAAGACAAAAGGCCCTGCTCTAACCTCAAGGCTCTGCATGATCTAGCCCAAATTGCCCCATCTTCTTCCAATCCTGTTCCACCTCTCACACTTCTCCCTTCCAGCCAATGCCAAACCTATACCTCAAACCCATCTGTGGGACTCCTTATAGGGAAAACAAGGAATCTCATTTGTGGAACATCTAGCCAAGCATTATACTACATACATTGTCTTCACACACACACAAACTGTACTACTATAATCACAACATAACACACGCACACACTGCATTGCACTACCATCATCACAACATCTCCTACAAGGTAGATGCTCATGTTGCTTTCATGTCACAGGAGAGGAAGTTGAAGCTTTGTGTGGATAAGAAACAAGACAAAGATTGCACAGGTGGATCTGGAACTCAAACCCCTGTGGTATGACAACAGAACCTTAGCCAACTGTATACTGCTTCCCTGCAACATGGCAGAAGTCTGGAAGAGGAGCTGGGTGAGATCTTGTGAAGGGCATCAAGGAAGCTTGATACAGCTTCTCTTTGAAGCCAAGTCCATTCAATTGGTAGTGGCTGCCTAGAATGCAGTATTGAAAGGGCTGTGAAGCCATGTACAGGCTCCCAGGACAGCCCATTGTGATTGATTGGCAATGTCTGTCATGAGTGCAGCATCAGAAAAGAGCAGCATACATGCTAAGGATTTTTCATCCCTGGACCAGCTAAATACATATTCTCAATTCCTCCCTCCACCCCAAACTTGGGGTGTGTGGACCAGAGTTCTTTCTCCAAAGACTTTCCTGGGCCTTCTCTCACTGCTCTAGGGCATCTGTTCCAGAGATCCCAGCTCAGTTGCAGACAGAGTCAGAGATGCAACTTAAACTAGGTCAGCCGACTCCCCCCACAAGCTTTCCCATTTCTTCCCACCAGGCTTTTCCTCCTAGGACCCCCAGATCCTTTACCTGTAAGAGAACTAAACCCATCTCTCCCAAACCATGTGTGAAAACCATTAGCTACTTGGCTTCATCTTCATTGCCACCTACAAAAACCAACCACAGACAAGCATGGATCTCATGATCTCCAACTCTAGGACCAGCCCTCAACCACCGAGAGGCCTCCCTTTTTTGGAGACCCTCATTGATTCCCCAACACCCTTGCAAAAGTTCCATCTACACTTGGAAAACCTGACATAGTTCCCCCTATCAATCTATTACAGTAATACATACCAGGCTGGCAGGGTCCAGAGGCATGCCCAAATCTGCTAGTCAAGTTCCAGCAACTTTGACCACACCATCTGTGTAAAGGAGAGCTGCCAGAAGTGGCTGCTTCTTTTTGTTACAAAGTGCTCCAGAGCTTGGCACTTTCTGTATGAACCATCAATATGCACACTACTTTCATCCCATGCTCCTCCATGCCCTGATGCTCACATTATGAAGAACACTTTTGATGACTGGAAATGCATTCAGCCGTGGCTGCCTTTTTTTTAAAGGGAGCCTTTAAAATCATCTCTCTGGGTCCAATTATTTTTTATAGGGAGACTAATCTCCACCTAATTTCTCTGTGTTTTTCAGGTTTAGCAGCCATCTTCCCTGTTTGTGATAATCTAGCCACATTACAGAATACATGAGGATGGGGTTTCATGGGGCCCTGGGGTGCTTCTGTGATGGAGACCAAAGGAAGCTTTAATGGCCACTAGCATCAGATCAGTCTGACTTACTTGCATTCTCTTTTCTCAATTCCTCCATCTAAAGGGTGACTCTACATTAAATAGAAAGCACAGGTTGCTTATCCTGCTTGTAAAGGCTGTTGAAACTGAGGTTTAGAGTACAAACTCTGCAGTCAAACTCCCTAACTGCATAACCTCTCTAGCTGCAGTTTACTCATGTGTAATATGTGATTAATAGTAGTAACTCCACATAGAGTTGCTACAGGTAAAACCAGCTGATATTTGTGCTTAGAACAGGGCTAGAGCAGTAAGCAGTACATAGTGTTTGTTAAATAAAGTTAATGTTTGGTAAAAAAAAAAATGGTGCCCTAATGCCTCTCTTCCATCCTGAATAACAGCTGTGTCTCAGAATGGTATGTGGATTGGTGAGGACAGACAGACACTACAAAGACAGCTACCAGGGACTTTCTGAAGGAGATAAAAGCTCTTGCCACAGCTTAGAAAATGGACAAGTTCTTAGGAAAACCTCAGACTTTTTCTCTTTTTCTCCCTACACAATGTCTGAAAAGTTTTAACTAGTTGTCAATATTTTAAAGGGGGGTTGTTTCAAATTAAAATATAATTCTATGGCTTCTCTTGGAAAAAATCAAAAGGTTTGCCCCCAGAGCTCACCTCCTCACACAGCAGCCATCCGATGGCTGCACTGCGCAGTTCTCCAGAGCACCCTCTCTGCCAGCTTTGTCGTGTGCTTCACCCACCTGACCCCACCCTAGGTCCTGGGAATGATTCTACAGGAAGGAGGGACCCAAAGTTCAGACACACGCAGATGGATCTGAGCAGCCACCTTCTGTTTCTGGCCCAGGCAACTGGCCAAATGTTTCCTGGAGGCAAATCACACCCCGTTGAGAACCACGGGTCTAGGGGTAGTCACGGTCTATTTAAAGAATTGAGTTTGAGAGTTTTAAAAGGAAAGGCTGCCTCACCTTTGGTATATAGTTCCCCAGGGGGACGGGAGGGGGTAGCAAGTGTGTAAAAGGGGCAGATGCCCAGATCACTTGTCAGCCCATCACCAGTGAAGCTGTGTTTGAGACCAAAGGCACTGAATACTAAATGTAACGTCCTTGGCCAGATGTGGTGCCAACAGATCATCCAAGGAAGATGAATCGTGTGGACCACAGGGAGCCTGAATCCTGAACAAGCTGTGGACCAGCTGTGTCTATCCAGTTGTGTCCTAAGTGGCAGTGAAAGGTAATGGTAGTAGCAGATTGCTGTGGCTTTAGGTTCTCCCAGCTGGAAACCTCTCCCTTATACTGTGTAAGTTCCCAGTTTTCTTGCAGTTCATAGAGGGGTAGGGGTAGAGGCCCTCAAATAGATATTAAACTTCCTGCTAATCTCTCACATGAAGGCTTTTACCTGGTTTTATTTTTAATTAAAAAATAAAACAAGATAGCCATATTTGTACCCCAAGTTTGTGACAAAGGTCATCCCAATTACTAGAAGTTTTGGAGCTATTTGGAAGGTGCTGTGTGGTATAGGAGGAAGAGCCCTCTCTCCTGGCAGTCAGGAGCCCTAGCTCTGCCACTGATTAGCTATGGGATCCTAGGAGAATTACTCTACCTCCCAAGGTCTCAAAGTCTTGAGGGGGTCCGTGAGCCCTTAGCACCTCTGTATCCATGCCCTCTGCTCCTTGGTGGAGCTTTAATCTAACTCTGTGTGTCATTTAGAGCTTTGTGGTTTTGTCTTTCATATTTCACTTGACCATTGTCACCTTAAGGTTTCTTTTGTTCTTCACAAGTTCCCAGGTACTGCAAGCCCATGAAAACTTGGAGAAACATCCCTGTGATTCTCATGTTAAGAATAATTACTTGTAAATAACTAAAATAAAGGGGAAAAAAAAGTGAGGCCAGAGTCTCTGACACCAACGGGTCAAATGTCAAAAGATGCCTCTATGGCACAGAAAGATAAACAATGAACCCCAAAAATCAAAGGTCATCTACATTTCACTTCTCCAAACTGTGATGGCTGAATCAGGATGGAAGTTTGTTTCAAATTCAAATTAGTAAACAACACATTGGAGATCACTTAACAAGGCACCTGAGTGGTTCATTATTTTGTAAGACTAGAAGCATCAA